>NC_139538.1:68731761-70220124 GCF_965153285.1 Podarcis tiliguerta | reverse complement strand
ATCCTGGCTTATGTTTTTCAGCAGGACTCGGGGACCACCCTGGACCCTCAGCCTTTCGCTGTTGCCTCCTTGCATCAAATTAAAGAGTTCAAGGAGCCTCTTTGTAAAGGTCACACGCAGTGATGGTGCAAACAAATAAATCTCACTACATTCCTGCCCCATGCAAGTTAAAACCTGCTAGAGACATTTCCCTTGAAACTGTAGGCTGTGTACCCACCATACATTTGGGGTTCATCCCCACTTCCCCTTAGGTCATGTGCCCAGCAAGCACAGGTGTGTTAACAGATTTGCTCCTTGCTAGACCATCCAGCCTGGTATGCAAAAGTCAGCCCAGGGATTCCTTGTCTGGCACAGTTCTGCAGCTTCTCTTTTCACTGATATCCCAATTAATCAAATTTTTTACCATTGATCAATTCCTAGCATGGGGGTGGGGCTCCTGTAAATCTATAACAGCATTTCTCCTGTACAGTTTTTAATGCCTCTATTGTTGTGAACCAATGCATGATTGTAAAGTAAGTAAAGCTTATTTTTAAAGTTCCCCAGTTGATGCCTGGTAAAGGGAGGGAAGGCAGCTAACTTCTTTTTAACAATGTTTATTGTGAAATATTATTTGATTGTTGGCATATCGAAAGCAACCCGTTGCTCTATTTTCTTTATTTAGTTTTAACATGTGCCAGTCATGCCCTTCTCCTCTTTCAGGGAAGGGCACATTCAGACAGCAACTGGGACATCCCAGAAGACATGCAAGGCCCTGGGCAGCATGGATTCCTCCAGCGACTTGGAAGGACTTTACAATTAAGAAAGGCAAGACTGGAATGCCACGGAAGACGGAGTTTCGCTTTTGTCCATCAGCTTGTGTGCTGGCAACGGAGACCATTCTCTTGAAGCGTGGCCCTGTGAAGGAAGGAGGACTTGGTATCCTCCTGGCAGATGTGGGGAATGGATGCCCAGTGCCTCTGCCCTGACATTGCTTCCAAAGAAAGCTTGGCCCACCCACTTCAGGACAAGAGCATCTCCTTTCTGCTCTCAAGCAGGAAGGTTCTTCTCCCATTCTCTGTTGACACTCAACTTGTAGGGTATTCTCCCACTCCCATGCAAATCTTTCCTTGCTCATAACCTGTTCTTTTTACGCAGAGTGCTTCTGCAGGAGCCACAGCAGTGCACAAAGGAGATCCTGGAAGAAAGAAGGGTGGACCTCCTGTTTTAACCCTTTGTGTATCGGCAAATTCAGTCTAATTAAATCCAATCTATGTTCCTTTCTTCAAGCAAAATTATAGAAGATGCAGAATTCTTCTTACCCTTTTATTTCTGTTTGAATATTTTTAGTTGAGAATCTCCTGCTGATGGTAGGCAGTTCAAGGCTTCATCCCGCAGAGTCTCGGTGCAGCCAAGAGTGCTCTCAACCGCTCTCTCCCCCACCCCTTTGCCCTTCAGCAGCGGTTTTTCTAGGGATGGTGGGAGATTTGGTGCTATGCCGGAATCCTTGACACTCCGCACACCCTTGCAGAGCTTTTGTAAGAGGGGCGCCTTGCCTTGGTCGCTCCCCTCTGACCTCTGTGGGGCTCAGGTCTGTCCAGAGATCAGACCTGTACTCCCTGTTCTGTTGGCAGGAAACCGGAAGTCTCATCAGTGAATACTTACTTAAGCACCATTTCCATGATCTACATCCTCTGTCTGAAGCTACTATTGGTTCCACCAGAAACAAAGCACACAAACACACACAATGCCTAATAACAGCACCAGGGGGGCCATTTTGATCAGGGAAATAGTACGGGGGGGGAGAGCTAGTACAACTGGTACTCACCTGAAGGGTAGATTTACATTGCCTGCATAGGGTCATTGGACTGGGTTGGGCTCTGACTCCACCCAGGGACAAAGACTTGGAATGTAGGCTTGGCTCCCAAGTCAGTCGGTTTACAGACTTGTGGAACAAGTTAATTTTTGTGCTTTACATTCTTGATGTGGAAATGTGAGAAATAAACTTAAAACTGGGAAAATGAGAAACTGAGAGAAACCAAAATTGACAGATTGAAAGCTGTTGGAATATCTTGTCCAAGAAGCCCTGCCTAGAGACCTCATTACTATCATCAGGTGTAAGGCAAAAATGTTTCTGTTCTCCCCGGCTTTCAATAACTACTAAAGGAAGCACTTTCAGCTTACAGTAGTTTGATTTCACCATCTGTTTTGCTGTTTAACTTTGTTGTTTTAATTTGGGATGATAATAATATTTTTTGTGTCTTATCATGCTAGCTGCTGTTGGAACATTAATCTATGTTGAAAGAGTAGGGTTTAATTATGTATAACAAGCAATCAAGCAATTATTGCGGTATACTGTAGTATATCCCCACCAAATTTTCAGCACCCCCAAATACAATTCTTGTTAGCATTTTTACTTTTTGATGTTATATTGTGCCTCTTTGAGTCTTGGAAAAAAACTGGTCCTATGAATACATAAATCCCACTGAAAATAGAAATTACTTCTAAAAAGAGATGGATAAGATTGTGCTGTGAGGTTAGCAATGTCACATTATTTTTTCTCATCAAACAGAACTTTATTGTAAAGGTGCTCAATTAAGCACAGCCAACTAGAAGTGGCAAACCTTTAGAATACCCCTGTGCACATCAAATAGCTATCCATTGAATGGTTTCCTGGGGTCTTCCTACTATGAAGCGGAGTGATTTATTACTGCAGCAAATAAATGTATTGGTTTTACTTTTCCCCATGCAGATTGCATGACAAGCTGGAAGACATTAACAGAAAAAAGAATAGTTATCTATTTATTTACTATTAAATTTATATACCACTCAAAAGATCACAGGGTGGTTTATCGCATAAAAATAAAAAATTAAAACACAAAATAGTATCATAATAATAACAACCAACAATCCCCTTCCACAAACACATATTTTATTTGTTACATTCTTACTAAATATTTTATTTGTTAAGTTATTACTGAAATGCATCTACAAATTAAACTGTAACTGTTCTAACCACACGTTAAAAGGAAAACTTTCTGTTAATGACACAAATTCTTCTTCTTCTTTTTCACAGCTCCTCTCATTTATGTTTGAATATTATATAATTGCAAAACAAATTAAAAATACATGAAATAAAAAAGCAATCACAAAGAAGTACACTAATTATATGCACTGTTTTGAATAAGCAAGTGTCAAAGGCATAATTTGTCCATAATATAAATGATATGATTGACTGCATGGGCTGGCTGTAGAAATTAGCTTCAGGTAAAGCATCTGTCTCCAGTTATTAGCAGCCAAAGAGACAGAGACCCTTGTGGCTATAAACAGGCAAGAAGAACTTTTAGTTACAGGCAAATGTACTGTACCCTCTAACAGTTTATTAAAGGGCAAAAAAAAATCAGTTTCATTCCAAAAAACTTCCAATTCTAAACTGCTCGCATGAATTCTAGCAACCCTCCACTATCATGAATATTTGAGTGTGCGCACGCTTGCAAATAATCAGCATTGCTCAGCATTTTATCCCAGTTCACAAATGAAGTTCTGTGTTGAGAAGCTACCAGGCAGTGGCAGAGCTTCATGCTCCGGCACCGGGGGTCGGAGAGCAGGCAGGGGCAGGACTGGCGCACCGCCCGCAGGGGCATGGCGCGCGTCCTGGGGGCATGGCACCCAGCCCCGATGGCACCCCACCGGGATTGCGCTGCCGGGGGCAGTGCACTCCCCCCGCACTCCTCTTCCTCTACCAGTGCTACCAGGCAGTGCTGGCCCAAGCTATTTTGGCACCTGAGGCAAACCACAAAATGGTGTGTGTCCCATCCCCCTACACCCAGGGCAGAAGAGGTGAGTGAAGATCCTACACTGGGAACAATGGGAAAATAAAGACCTACACTGGGGACAAGGGTGGGAGGAGACCACCAGCGCCTCCTATTCACCAAGCGGCTACTGTAGAGGTGGCATGGGGGCAGATTTGGCTTTCCAAGGAGCACACAAGATATATCAAGACACGTCAAAATGGAATGCAAGTACATTAAAAAAAAAATCACAAATGTCACAAATATATCGCAAAAGAAACAAAATAGAACCCCCAGAATCATTCACCTATGTACTCAATCTATGCAAATCGATGCAAAACTAATCTAAACATGAGGATAGAAGGGATAAAATAAGGTGACTGGTATTTTGGAAAAGAAGATTCCATAAAAGAAGATTCAGCAGAGTCCAGTGTTCTGGCTATGTACTATTAAAGAATTATTTAGAATGACTGTAGAACAAAATTTCATAAATATTAATGAGAGGCTGTTTCATTCCAAATTATTTCTGCATGTCTTTATGGTTTCTAGGTGAGTAAACCTCTACACAAAACCTGAATGGATGTAGTACATTTCCAAACTCTACACCTTTGAGAAAATATACCCCTGGGCCATGAATTTCTGCATGGGTGAGGGCTGTCCTTGAGACACACATCAATATTGCCTTGCAGGCATTATATGTTTTCCTCTTCCGAAAAGACATTTGAGGTCACTCTGAAATCAAAGGACCACAGCAGCAAGGCCATGCTTTCAAAGAATATTACTTCCCCACTTCCTAGCAAGAGAAAAACTAATGTGGCTGAGGCAGGCACACGCATGCATTTTTACCAGACAACATCTGAATAGACACAGGGATGCCAGGTAATTGAATTAGCCAGCTAAAGAGCCAATAAAATAGCAAGGAAAGGAAATAGCTCGCATAATGACTGTTAATTTTAAAAACTGCTGTTGTTAAAATCAATTGGGTACAACATGGTTCTCAGCTATAGAACACTAGATTCTGCATTCAAATGAATTAAATTATAACTTACAGAAAAAAGGAAAGAAAAGGCACACAGGAGCTGGTTCCCAGTGGTAAAATACAGAAAAGGTACAAAATATGAGTCACACTTTCTCTGGGAGATGCACCAAATCCCTACATTTTAAAAGGTTTTCAGATTTAAAAAAATGGTTTTAATTGTGTTTTTGGTATTGTTCAGCTGCTTTGTTGTTTGCCACCCTAGGTGCCTTTGGGAGGAAGAGCAGGACAGAAATTTAATGAATAATAATAAGATTTAACAATGTAGGTATTGTAAGATTAACGTAAGCTAAAGGACCCCTCGATGGTTAAGTCCAGTAAACTGAAACTATGGGGTGCAGTGCTCATATCTGCTTTCAGGCCGAGGGAGCCAGCATTTATCCGCAGACAGCTTTTCCAGGTCATGTGGCCAGCATAACTAAACTGTTTCTGGTGCAACAGAATACCGTGATGAGTGCCAAAGTGCAGAGAAATGCTGTTTACCTTCCTGCCACTGTCTTACCTATTTATCTACTCACGCTGGTATGGGGGGAGCTCCATAAGGCTTGGTAGTTAGACCACATCGCCACCCGTTTCCCTTTTGTGGGTATTGTAGCTATAATATTGAGATGGATGGAAATATTAAATAACTAAAACAAAAATATAGGTTGCAGGCTCAGGTGTAGTGAACCTGGGTTCACCAGGGGCATGAGGGTACCTATAAGGACAGGGCAACAGCTTGGGATTGAAATGGCCACAACCTTTATTGATTACAGATGGAAGTAGGCTTTGGCATAGGCATTAGGTATGTATCTGGCATCAGTTAAGCCCGATTGTTGGCTGATTGGTCCATTAGGGTAAATTCTGGGACCCCCCATGACACAGATCAAATGGGGCAAACCCACCAAGTCTCTACTTAGGGTGTTTTATGGCATATTAGCCCCTCTGTCTGGGCCTTACAATAAACTTTCTCCATGGACCCCTTTACCCGGGTTCCCTAAACCTTTGTTCCAGTTTGGATTAAGGATCCAGGCCAATGCATTTTCTGCCAAAAGTTATGACAGTTGCTATGAGGTAGCCAAAACCTCCAGGCAAGCCCAATTTTTATGCAGGCAGATTCCTCCCTGGCCCCAAATATGGTGACAGATAGATTCCACAGCAAGGTTGCTTTCAGGCACTGCCAAGATATGCGGCGGGGGGGGGGGGGGGGACTTCCATTGCCAACTGTGCTGCCCCCTCAAAGCACAACCAGAATATATGGTATGCGGGTGGACCTGAGTGGAGTTAATTATTAATTATAAAGCCTGTACTTCTAGATTGCACCAGCTTTATTATGGAGCTCATGTTATGCAGCAAGATGCATTTCCAGTCTATTCCCCAGGACATTGTCTGAAGAATAAAGGGAGTTCCAATAATATAAAAGGCCATTCCTGCAGTAGAATACTCTCGCAAGTCACAATACACCTTTTAAAACATGTAATTTCAATCTAAATATTTTCCTTCATTACTGTTTACTAAAGACTTCTTTTTTTTGTAGTCCCTAGTTCATTCCTTTTTGCTTTTATTGAAAACAATACTCACACAACAAACTGAATGGATCTTTCGGCTGCTTGGTATTGTGTCCTACTACATTGCAAGGCAAGCTTATTTTTTAAAATTGGTAGTTTCTGATCAAAGGAGGTAACTCTCTAATAGTAATGCTATTCTGCTTTACCCATGGCACTTCTAGCATTCTGTTTCTTGTCTCTTCCAAAAACAACAACAACATAATACATTAAAATACACTGATTTTGTAAAGGGATCATGCAAAATGGGGAAAATAAAGAAAAGACTTTCTGGCGCAAAAAAGAATTCAAATATTCTGATACAAAGGGATATGAGAGAGACAGAAAACGACCCCAACACACTTTTGTGAATTTGCTGTGGACTTTAAAGGAGTGTCCAGCTTTACGTACATCTTTCATTAACAGAATTTCCTACAAATGATATAAGCTTCTGGACATATGAAGAAAAGCAGTATTGCTTGAATAAACAATTATTTCACCAGAGTTTTCAAACCTAATATTATAAATGGCAAGGAGGACTCTGCAACAAAATGATGCAATGTATCTCTGGTATATTTGTGCTTCCTGTGTCTCTGGCTGAGGGGGCTGGAAAATAAACATTAGGCTCTAAGACTCCTTAGATCTTGCATCACATGGTAAATGTATTTTTAGTTTTTGAATATTTAAAGCCAGTCTGCATGCTAGTCAACAGAGCATGCGGCTTCTGTATGGAATTGAATGCTTTGCTTGCTCAGGGAGGCAGTCTGAGGGCAATTTAATTAGCTGCACCTCGCACCTGAAATATAAAATTATACCACACTGCAGGGCTGATATAAGCACCGCCCTCAAACCCGCAACAAGGTGTTGTGGCTAGGGGGTGGAGAAGGAAGTAGTCTGTATGTGAGATGCTTCTAACCCAGCAAGTGTTAAAATATAAGGTTGGCTAGCTTCCTGTGTTGTGATGATCACCTGGGTGATGGACCATTAAGAGAACAAAGGAAAGGGAACTCTGTGTGAGAAGACAAATGGGTGGGACCTCTCCATCAACTCAGAGAGTCTTTAAACTCTATTATCTGAGCTGGAAGAAAAGCTGCTGGCCCTTAAGAATCTCCCTAGTCCACATCCTTCACTGGCCCTGCTCTACACTGTCCTTGAATGTTTTTCTCTGGCTAGAATTCTGCCCTTCATCTGATAATGCATCTTGCTTGGCTGGATGAAGAACAGAGAGGGTTGTGTGAGTGTGCATAGAAATATATGCTTCTGGTCTCACCCACCACTGGCATGTGGTGCCCAGAACAGAAGGCAGCCCTCAGGGTGAAAATGTTTCTCCATCACTAACTTGTGAGGGCAATTCACCTTGAAATCCTTTAAATAAATGAACAGTTTGCTCTTGCCATGGAGTATTTCACTTCTGCATTTAAATGACAGTGGTATTAAAACTATTGGTGTTTGAAAGTGAGTTAGTAGTACAGCCAGTGTGGAAGTAAAGTACTTGAGTATGGAAGTTATGACTGGAATAAACTATTGCATTTTGACAGTATGGGTGCAAATGTATTGCCAGGTGAATGCATAGATACTATTCTCACTAGGAGGGCCACCTTTTCTTTACCTGTTCCTGAGGTTGCGTACCTCAATCGAGAAAGCAATTAAGATGCAAAAGAGGCATGGAATTGGAGATTCTGATTATCTGGGTCACCAGTACTTTAATTCCTTTCTTAAAAGATTTTTGGTTCTTGTAAGAGAGAGCCCAGGAACAAGTAGCTGGACAGGTGTGGAATTCTCAAATAAGAGAGTTGACCAACTGAGGATGCAGAAGGTGTTCTCAGTACTTCTAATCTCTCCTGCATTCTACGTCATGCTTCTCAATACTGTGCACACACAACTGCCATCAGCAGTCCTACACGGAAAGTTCTTGTTGGCTAAACTTGACATGGACAGACAGTCTTTTAAATAGAGAAAGCCTCCCAACAGAAGACGTGTCTTCTGAAAGAGTCATAGAATTGTAGAGTTGGAAGGTGCCCCAAGAGTCACCTAGGGCAACTCTCTGCAATGCACAGCAATCTGTCCTCTGCAAGAAAAGGGCACCCTCATGAAGATTCTTATTCCTCTTTGTGCCCCTCTCTTCCACCCACCACACATTATCGCTGGCCCCAACCTGAGGCACCGTGATTCTAAGCTCGTCCTACCTTGTGTTTAGTTTAACAGTGTTAGAAAGGAAATTAAGAAAACGGTTAAGCGATGTAAGCAACAGGTATATAAAAAAAATCTCCCTAATTAAAACAGCAGCTCCCTTCATTAATACTCAAAATGGTCTTCGCAAAAAATATTTACCTTTCTATTATTTACTAAGTTATTTGCATTTCTAAGCTGTGTACATAAAATAGATCCATAGAAAATTGGAAAAGAAAACAACAAAAACTATTATAAAACCAGAATAGTATATGCCAGTCCTAAATATGCTATACTGGCAGAAAGTTGCACTGATTTCAGCTGAACTGACTTCCAATCAGTGTGTGTAGGATTGTAGCAACAGCCATAAAAATAGCAGTAAAACATTTTTCCTGCTTTTTCAAAATGTCATTTCCACTTTAATAGCACTAATCTCAAGACTATGGTATGTACCTTTAATTAATATCCTTATTGAAAGGCTGGAAATGGCACTTAAGAAAATGTTGACATTGTTTGAGACACTAACATCTGTTTTGCCAGTTTTAAGGCAGATGGTTAGTAGTTCACTGACTCTCCACTTTACCCTATTATTTCTGCCCTTGTTCAGTACTCAGTATGTGTAGAAAATAGTTTTGGACAGAAACTCTGTCTAGCAGCACTCTGCACACATCAGGAGATTGAAAATGGAATAAAATTGTGATCATTTCAATTACTTTGATGAACAACATGCATGACTCTTTAATCATGACATCAAGATCTAGAGAAGAAAACCAAATGGATACCTGACATTTAGTGGAATGAAAGCAAATATAATATACAGGAAATTGAGGTGCTTTCAGCTCCAAAAATCCATAATAACACAAACAGATGTTTGAAACTCTGCATTACCTAGAAACCAACATATTGGATGAATAATTTTGCAGGATCACATTGCTTCCAAGTGATAGCTTTTGTACAGAATAATTTTGCATTTTTGCCAGCTTACATAATTATGCTTGCTGGAGACATGAATCAATATGTGTACAAACTAGAGGAGGCTCAACAATTCAAAGTTCAATAAGGGCTAGGAACAAAGCATAGAAAGAAACTGCAAAAACAACAACATCCCAAACAACCATTGATGGCTTTGGGATGGAAATGAAATATTGTGCATTTATAAATGAAGGTTTACAGCACAAGCTTATATATGTTTATTCGCAAGTAAGAGTTCAAAGGGGCACACTGAGAGGTCATTTGGTATAAGGGGTTGTCCAAGAGGTTGTTATTTCATCCCACCGCTTTTACTGGGAAAACCCAGGGTTGTCTGTGGATTGGTTGTTTGTTCTGATTCAGCAATAAACAGTGGGGTTTCCTGGGGAAAGTAGTGGGACGAAAGGAAAATCTCTTGGACCCCTGCTTAGAAATCATGAGACAAACGGAAGAAATTGTGGGACAAAGGGAAGACTGCAGTTGCAGATACTATTATTATTTAAGGCTTAAGTGGGATATCCAGACATTGCATAATGAGTTGTTCAAATAGAAAACTTAGGCCTGCAATTGTGCAGAAGGGGTTAGACAAAACCCAGGATATACTAGGGGAACACAGCGAAAGGGCAAAGGAAATCCCAGGATGCAAAGAACAATACATGACTGTGGATCTGTAATAACTGTTTCAGTCATTACATTTGAACTTGTATCACTTAAACACAAACACAATAATATAATCAGACTCTACTGAGGTATTTACCATTTGTGTATCCAGTTGTCGTTCCTTCTCTCTCCAAGGAGCTTAGTGCAGCATACGTGGCATTATTTCATTTTTATCCTCACAGCAGCAGCTCTATAAAGCAAGGTACTGCAGTGTTGCGGGCAGGCTGCTGGCTGCCTCTTCACTGCAGCTCAGAGATGAGGAGCCAGAACTCCAGAAAGTGTGCTCCTGTCTCACACCCCTTCTCCTCCCAGGAGCAAATCCCCACCATGCACTGAAAGAAATGCCAGCGCTGGATTAAGCTGCAGTTAACACTACCCCTAATTCTGTTTTAGAAAGGATCTGAAACCATAGATGAATGTTTGCTTCAGATACTGGTGAAAACGGGAAACTTTCATTGCATTAGCATTAACTACAGTAAGATCTGTGCCTCTCAATTGCATGTGGCAGGGTGGGGTGATATTTGCTGCTCAGTACTCAACCCAATAAATAAATGTTTAGGGACAGACCAGAGCAGGTGTCACATTGGTGGTTGAGCCAACCAGGGTTTTAGGACCCAAACAACTACCTAGGAATGTTGTCTGATGATGTTGGGTCTCCTTAAGAGGCATTGATTTAGGAGGGTTCCCAATAATCATCTATTCGAACCCCCTGCAATGCAGGAATTGCAGCTAAAGAATCCCTGACAGATGGCCATCAAAATCTCCATGGAAGCAGAGTCCACCACCTTCCACTGTCCAACAGCTCTGTCAGAAAGTTATTCCTAACTTTTAATTGAAGGACAGTTAGTGTACACAAGCATCATAAATGTACTGTTCCGTTATGACCATATATGATCATTTCTGGCTAGAAGTACAAATAAAATGCCATAAACGTCCAGAGAAGTAATGCTTGGAGGCAGAGGAAAAGAAAACCAGGTTGTGTCTGCAACACTACTCTGACTCCTGCCCTAAGTAGCCCCAACCCAAAGGTGAACAGTTATCTGAGAAAAGCATTTTAAGATGGCGAAGGAAATGAAGCTTTTGTGAATGAAGGACCATAGTACTTCAGATATACCAGATACCCAAGCAGAATTGCAGGCAGTTTCAGCTTTCTTGCTATAAACGCTACATATTATGTAGCAGAAGAAGCAGTGGGCTGGTGAGGTATAAAGATTATGGCGGCATACGGGTGGCACAATAAGTTCAGTTAATTAAAGCCACAGTTGGATTGTGGTAAATCTCAGTAAAAATGTTCCAGCAGCATCACTGCTCTTTCAGCATGGCATCAAATTATTTTACACATTTATTGGCCACTTTAGGATTTCTCCCATTTCCTCTTTGTAGCAATAAATACAGCTCTATTTATAGAGGGCTGTCTAGGCCATTTGCCAAGTAGGTTTCATTAATATTCTGAAAAGACAAAGTATACTTCTTTAAAGTATTGTGGTTGGTGTCTTAATAGTCACATAATATTAGCATGTAATGTTAAAAATAATTACAGCATATAGGGCTCTCAAGCAGCAAGACAGGATGACATTAAGAAAAATATTACTGTACATGAATATGCTGCATATTTGTGCTTTCATAAACCAATTGCGGATGTAAGGATAAAAACAGATGGCTGTACCAATATGCCTATATTATTAAAAAGTAGCTCTGCAAGCTGGAGACAAGAGCTAACATTTCCTATGACTGCCTGCATTTCACCACCACACTTCAATATGACTCAAATTATAAGGCAGCCCCCACCCTCCACAGAGGCATGGAAGACTGTCAGAAGTGGTGTATCAATGCAATGTCTACACACACACACACACACACACACACATATATATATATGCGGGTGGCGCTGTGGTCTAAACCACTGAGCCTAGGGCTTGCCAATCAGAAAGTCAGTGGTTCGAATCCCCGTGACGGGGTGAGCTCCTATTGCTCAGTCCGAACTCCTGCCAACCTAGCAGTTCAAAAGCACATCCAAGTGCAAGTAGATAAATAGGTACTGCTCCGGTGGGAAGGTAAACGGTGTTTCCATGCGCTGCTCTGGTTTGCCAGAAACGGCTTTGTCATGCTGGCCACATGACCCAGAAGCTATACGCTGGCTCCCTTGGCCAGTAAAGCGAGATGAGCACCGCAACCCCAGAGTCAGTCACAACTGGACCTAATGGTCAGGGGTCCCTTTACCCTTATATTATTGTATAAAGTTAGGGGGGAAACAAAACTGAGCAAAACAAAGCAAAACTCTCACAAATGTATATCTACACATGTACACACAATAAATCTATGGTTGCCATATGTCCAGAATTTCCCAGACATATCCAGAATACTGCAACTGCAAGCAGTATCCAGGAGGAAATCAGCTAAATATCAGGGAAAATCCAGACGTATGGCAAAGCCAATGTCGGCAGTATCATTTTTGATGATTTTCCTATTCTTTACTCAACAACTTTGGGCAAAACTTTAAAAAGCCCAACAAAAATCTGTACAGATTTTCACTTTTTGAAATATGGCAATCTTATCCATGCCTGAAAACAAAGAACAACTTTCTATATTGAAAGCAAATAGAGCCCATTAAAATAATAAAGTTGAATTTTGACTAATGAACACGTTTTGCAAGCAATATCCTCTAATATATGCAATCTAGTAAACATTGTTTAGTTGGAGAACTGCATCACAAAATTCAGATAAATGTGAATTAGCAAGGATAGCTGTGGTTTGGTTTACAAATTGTTTCAGAAAGTGCACATCTGATAGATTTGGCTTTAAATGCATACTGAAACTAATTTTACTTTGTTGTACCCTCCCCGGCCCAAGTCTTATGAGCAAGAGGGTACTTTATTTCAAATCACAA
The DNA here is from genome assembly GCF_965153285.1 of Podarcis tiliguerta. NCBI lineage: Eukaryota > Metazoa > Chordata > Lepidosauria > Squamata > Lacertidae > Podarcis > Podarcis tiliguerta. Next base: position 70,207,113 of record NC_139538.1, on the reverse strand, counting down.
ATCCTTTTGCTTAGTAAATGTTCTTTCAACCCTCCTGGGTTCTTATTTGTCTCCTAAGGTTAGGAGGTCTAGCCTTCCAATAGTTCAAGCAATCTCTTAATTATTGGTATCCCGCTGTCAGCATACAAACACCATTACCTCTTGTTTACTCTGTCATAGCCCTGATAGATTTACCAAATATGATACATGGTAGGAACAACAAAATTACTATAACAAAAACTAAATATAGTAGTTTCTTATATGACTGGTTGCTAATAACTGTGTTAGTATACTGTGCATTCTGACATGCACTGATAACTATATCCCTAATCCTATCCTGCCTACTCTATCCCTTACTCCTCAACATCCACGCCAGCAACCCTTCCCTCACTCACGCCAAAGCAAACTGTCTTTTGCTCTCTCCACACACCTGTTCTGTCACACTTCACCCTCAGCCAATCAGCACAGAACACACTCCAACATCCCATCGCTCTCTCATCCCTGCTTTACACTCACCTCACCGTGTTTTACAAGTATCTCCATACCTAACACGTACCCAGTGCTTTTTTCTGGGGGGACGCAGGGGGATGCATACCCCTAAACATTTTGTGAATCTTTGTACTTTTGTCCATTTTCTGTATTTATGTTTCCCAATTTGAACTATAAAATGGTCATCATCATCATTTTATTTGTATGCCGCCTTTCCATAGTTAAAGCAATGCTCGAGGCGGCTTACAACATGACAAGATTTACATAATTACCAACATAACAAAAGTCATAAACAATAAATAAAACACATCAAAAGGTACACAACCAAATGGGGGAAATTTCCACAGAAATCATAAAATCTAAAACTAAAAATACAACATTAATATCAATAACAATTTAAAATGGCATAGATAAAAATAAAAACAAACAAAAAAGGAGCCCTCTCTGTTGATCAGCAGCAGCAGCAGCAGTAGTCCTTTATGGAGCCTGTCAGGCCCTGCCCCAAGCCAGGTGGAGAGAGGCAGGGCAGGGCCCTTCAGGCTCCCAGCAGGTCAGTCCTGGGCAGTGGCAGAAGTAGCAGTCCTTTATGGACCAATGGTGATTTTTTTGAATCAAAATGAGAGTGCCTCTAAACATATTTTTTAGAAAAAAAGCACTGCATATACCTTATATCTTTTAATATGCAAAGCTGTATAAGTCAGTCACAATGACAAACACCACACTACTACATCCCTACTCTAGAGGGATCAGAGGCGCAGCGTAATGAAGAACCAAAAGCAGAGGCCATAAGTGCTTTAGTGGTGTATATTTTACCATACTGCTTAAGCTGGCAACTTGTATTGGCCCTGTAACTCTGAAAAAGAGAGAAACTCACCAGAGTGACCTGTCAATTGTTTCTCGAGCACTCACTCTTCTCTCATTCCAGTATTCTCAAAGAAACATCTGTCACACTGCTGTTAGGTCTGGGTTGCAACAGACTGTCAACCTTTCATACGCATATGAGTCAAACCTGAATTTGCTGTGCCAGAGTATGCCCTGTACCACACATTGCAGATACAGAAGAACTGTCTCTGTATTGAAAACACGCCAGGACCCATGTGCTCTCTTATTATATCTAAAAAATACATGCCTGGTAAAAATGAAAGGTTTTAAAATTATGTTGGTTTCTCCCCCTCCCCACCAAAAATAGTGTTTCCTGACCACTATCTATATTGCGATCAGGGCTAGCCGTGCCCTGAAACACAGTGAAATAAGTTCAAGTCCCCCTAGGGATGACTGTGAGCAGGAGCTAACAAAGGCAGGCATCCTCCCTACCATTTTCTAATGGAATGACAATGCACCAATAGCCCCAAAGGACAACATGCTACTGCAAGACAAGCCACGCTCTGCATTTTTGAATCTGTACGGTATACTGTTTGGAAAGACAAATAACAAAACATTCGTCTTTTAATATTTTTCTCTTTATGCTTATACTTTTTTCAATGACTCATTCTGACATTATATTCCTGCACACATATTGAACAGATTCTTTTAAAAATATATATTGAATGTAAAAGTCATACCTGTGGGCACAAAGTCTCCATATGGCTGGCTGCTGTTTGGACAATTTTTATTCCTTCTTCGTTTGTTGATACTGAGCAAGCAAGATTAGCCACCTGAAGAAAAAACATTGACATGTTTGCATTTATCCCCAACACAGATACATAGTCCATAAAACATTTTTTTCTAGAACATTATTTTCACAAATAAGCATCCCATACTTGCGCATGACTTTGACTGCCCTTTAATTTCAGATAGTGTCCTCTATGTATTTAGAAGGGTGATATGCTAAGATGCCAATGACAAGTATACATTCTGTGCCTGTGGTCAACAGGAAATTTAAAATGTCAGTCATTATTGTTATATTGCCAGATTTGTATATCTCATAAAGAAATAGTCATTGTCATTTATTGCAACACTGATGGGAGCAATCTCACCCAGAGAAAAGCTGTGTTTTGCTAAATAATCAGGATAATTATAGCACTGCTAAGATAGCTATTTTTTGCCATAGCCACACAAAACCCTGGGTTTGTTCAGTGAAATGTTATAGATTGTAATAGTGACCTGTTGACATCGATGCCTTGATAGAAGCTGGCTCAATGATACATTTGATCGTGTGCTTTGAATTTTGCTTTAAGCCACTGACACTTTTATCTGTCAAGCTGTGAACTTAAGTTATGACCTTTGATTGAAGAAATAAACCTACTGACAATAATGAAAAATTCTACAAGCAATAATATATTTTCAGGATATCAAATTTAAAACATAAGACCTAAATAAAGCACAGGTTGTCAGCTGGCTATCTTTGTTAAGCTAGCTGCCCACTAACAATTCAGAATTATCAGTTTATATTTCCTGAGTGGGATGTAATGTTTCCTTAATGGCCAGTCTACACACAAGATGGGTTCTAAGACAAGAATTCTACTGGGGATCAGAGTCAGGGTTGTAGACGAAGGGAAACTTCAATTTGGGCAAAGAGCCAGAAAGTAGTGAGTATTGACCTTTTGGAATCCAATGCAAAATTTATGAATGTGCCTCTTCCTCTAAGTCTTTTGGCTTCCACTATGCTCTGCTTGTATAGATATAGACCAGGGCAAGAGAAGTGGATCTCCCCTAGCCCTTGCAGGCAAGTTCACCAACCTATCAAACACCTGTTGTAGCAATGGAATCAGATGATAATCTGGTCTTTTACTGCCTTTGAAGCACTGCTGATCAGATGAGGCTTAAAGGGATTGGCTGTACAATCGAGTTCCCCGCAAGGAACTCTTGCCATGCAGCAAATTCAGGAGATTTGGAGTCATCATCTATAAATTATTTTCTGCAGGGATTGGTTTAACTCAATTGCACAACCACATCTCTACCTGCCCACTCCTGATACCACAGATAACATCAGGTGTGGGGCAGATGAGGTGTGGGGAAGGATGGTTTGGGGAAAACAACATCAAGGGGCCAAATTGGACCTATGTTATATAAATTGCAGATAAACAGATATTACAAAGACTGCACAAGTCTTCATTGGTCTCCCATTATAAGGAAACAAATTCTGCAAAGAGACCACTCCTGGAGCTTACTATTGCCCAGGGAAGCTGTCCAGAGTGGCTGGGGCAACCCTGCAGGATGGGTGGGGTATAAATAATAATAAAAATTATTTATTATTATTATTATCAAATAGTGCACCCACTTTGTAACAATGTTTTGTAAAACTGAAACCATTCAAAAGAGGAGGTGATATGAATGACATTTAAACTGATAATGTTATGTTGGAAGGATGCAAAGAACTTCAAATCACACCAACTGCAAGATATCTCAGGAGTCAACTCAATTTGGCCCAGAAGGCCTAGGTGCAATATTATTTGTTAACTGAAATCACAGTTACAGTCTATCAGTTTGCAACCAATTTTTCAATTTATCTGAGAAACCCTGATTTACCTAAGTTGCCTTTCATCTCTCCCCTAGTTTAACAGCCCTAAATACTACATATTGTACTTGAATAGGATTGCTACTGTGTCTCCAAACTAAAAACAATAGGCTTTTTGTTGCAAACACAGTGTAGCAAATAATTGTTTATATCCCTTCAATATTGTTCTGTTCCTCGCTGCAGCTTGAAAAACCTTTGTCTATAGGAAGTCTATCAATGTCTGTTGATCAAAATGCTTTTAGCTTATCAAAAACTGTAAGATAATTTTCTGGAAAAAGAGAAGACGGGAATTCTAACAATGCACCCAATCTGCCAAAATGTAATTACAGCTTCAGAATGTCTACAGTTCAGAATGCTAGAATATTTAATTATTATAAAACTATAAAATAATATCTCATGCATAATCATTCCCCTCTATCTTTAATTATCCCATTAGGATACAATCAAGATGTAAAGAGCTAAGTTACTTGCCAATGCAAGAATAAAGCCATAGAAACCCAAAACATAATGTGAGATCACTGACATATTTGGAAATTTGTAGAGTATTACAAGCAGAACATTGTGCTGTAATCTATATTATCATCTAGAGATACCACCGACATGCCCTATGAAGAAGCAATCCATTGTTTCAGTGCTACTGAATCTACACAACTAAGCAAAATACAGGATAATGGATCTCAGAATAACTGGTTTGGTAAAGGCTGCACTAATGCCAAAATTATTTATTAGAGCAAATAAGGAGATGCAAAATTGGAGATGCAGTGTGGATAGCAAAAAGCTCATATAGGCACCCAGTGCAATTAAAGACAGTTTCCAAGAAAAAGTAGATGATGATTAAAGGATCATTTATGTTTTTGGCAAATAACAGTAAAAAGGATTAGGAACACCAACTGTGAAACAATGATACCAAAGCAAAATTTAACAAACAAATTGTGAAGGTACAGTTTTAGAGCTTAGCAAATATATGGAGAAAACTGTTCATCTGGAAAACTATTTTCTAAGCAACAGATTAAAAAACACATTGAACTATTAAAGTATCAGCACCAGATATGTTAACACAGAAAACCTGAAGGATATACATAAATACAGGGATCTAGTTTTGGAAAGTAATAACTTAATGGTATTATCAAAGCAGACACCCAAAAATACTGTTAAGAAAAAAATTAATAGTTTTCTTAAAATAAAATAAAAGAGAGACCCACAGGTCAGATACTACGGATCAATAAACTTACATGTTTGTCAGAGACATTTCTTTTGTTTGAGAGACTTATGGGAAACATATCTTAATCCATTCACAAACTCAGGTTTATTCTTTGAAAAGAACAAGAAGACTTTAAAGACTCTGCTTGTACTGATTTACACAGCATTATCCGATTAAGAAATGAACTATTCAAACTGTTTTAATGCTGCTCTTGTGGCCCTTAATGGGATTTTTTATTACAATAGAAATGTAAGTTTTGGAAAGGAATTACTGGAATTTAAAACTGATCATGTACGTTGACTGCAAAGGCAAGGTGTAAATAGCTAGAATTCAAAATAACTAGATTCTGGCATATTAGGCGACTGGGCGTATAAGACGACCCCCCAAATTGGCAGCTGCCGATTGGGGGGTCGACTTATACGCCCAGTCTTATATGCAGCAGCTTCGCTGGGCAGCGGCAGTGGATGGCGGGCTCCACTCCATTCCACGCCGGGAGGAAGCTGCCCGGCGAAGCGGCTTAGCATTGCTGGGCAGCTTCGCCAGGCAGCTTCCTCCCGCTGTGGACCCCGCCGCCCACTGCCACTGCCCAGTGAACCCATACCTGGCGTATAAGAAGACCCCCAACTTTTTAGAGGATTTTCCGGGGTTAAAAAGTCATCTTATACGCCGGAATCTACAGTAAGAGGTAAAACCAAAGTTTCTTGATCAAATTCATATTCCCCCTCCTTACGGAATACTGAGATCTATAATCTATTGCATACGCAGTAGTATAGCTACAGAAATTAAAACAGGACTCAACAGATTTTAACATTATTTTGCTCCAGGTGGATTGGACCCAGTCCAGGGCTGCCTTGAACCAATCTGGAGAAATCCCAGATTGTCCTGATTTGGTTCAGGATCTGGGATTTGTCTGGACTGGATGCACAGCCCTATCATTAGGACTTTATTGGTATGTATGAACTAGCACTTTGGGTTATACCTAGAAACAAACTGAAAGTCATTGCAGGTGAAGCAAAACTTCCAAGCAGACAGCCAATCTAGGGTAACAAAGATATAGCTATATCTTAGAAAAGATTTTAAAACATTATTTAGTATGCAGAATTACTTGAGTCTTGTTAAATGCAGCAGTGTTAAAATATATTGAATACTCTGCTGCAGCCAGTCTGATGTTAACAAACTTCAGACAAAAAAAGCAGTAACAAAGCTTAGATTTATGCAGATGGAAACTGCAGCCCTGACAGATAAGATGATTAAAAATGCTTGCTTGTATTAGAGTAGCATTTGCAGCTGAGGCATAAATCTTGAAGATATCCATCATTATGGAAATACTTCTCATATGAGAGAAAAGGGGGAAATGGATAACCCAAATGGTAGCTTAAAGTCCAGTTTGGGGCAGAAGAGAGCACATTAGCTGTGTTAAGGTAAATTCACAGAAGCAAAGTTCCCTGTTCCATCCTCCCCCTTGCAGCCACCTACACCCACCCACCTACACCCATGGAAAAGCTTCTCTGGTGGATTGGGAAGCCCTCCCGAACTATAGGAGATGGGGCACAGGAAACCCTTGGGGAAGAAAATGAGACCTGGATCCTAAGCAGTGGTGCGTTCCTCAATCAATTCCAACCTTCATGTGCATTTCCATCTGGAATTCCATCTGCTCAGAAGAAAGTCCCACTGCATTCAGTGGGGCTTACTCCCAGGTAAATGGGGTTAGGACTGCAGCCATTCAAACAGATGAATGCCACAGTCAAGCTTACCATTGTGTTCACTTAAAATATCCTAGGTGTACACATACTAAAAGTAATGCATAACAAAAATGTTATGAGCATCAGCAACATTCTTTTATTTCACAGCATTTTCTTTTTTTTCTCGAGCTTTCTTCTACACTTGAAATTTCTTGCTGCATTGAGATTCTCACAAATTAGATCTTGCTGAAAGCAAATGATATTCTATTGAGGTCCATGATAAGCTGAGGTGAGTTTTATTATTTCACCTTTCACTGAGATTGCGAAAGCAAGATGTTAGTATTTTATGGGTTTCTTTAATATAAAGTAAAAATAATAAAAGTGGATTTACCCAATCAATATTTAAGCAGCTCAAGTTAGGAGACATAGGTGGGAAAAGATGACACAGCCATTATACACACAATAATACACACAAAAGCATGTGACTTAAATGAGGGATGCTTCTTTGAGAGCTAAAACTCCATTCCCCCTATTGAAGGCTGAATCACAAGAAGTATGTCGCCATTGGGTGGGGGCCAACCATATTAAATGAGACGCAGGACATTGGTATTGGGATGAAATAGGCCACAACTTGATTACAGATGTAAACTGATTTTGGTGAAGGCATTGGGTATGTATCCAAGATCAACCAACCCATGTCCTGGTTAATAATAGATGGGTTGACCCTGGAAATGAGGTCACCCCCGGGAAATGCATTGAATATGAGGCTTCCTCCAGAGGCACCTCTTGAAGAGCTACTATGACCCAATCAGTCCCTGTGTGGGCTCCCAGACAGCACTATTCCTTCCCAGACCCCTTTAGCAGGCTATCCAGATGTTAAAGATCCAGACTCAATGCCTTAACCACCAAAGTTGTGACAACTGATATGAAGAAGGTGAAAACCTGCAGAAAGACCAATTAGTCTGCAGGGAAAATATCTCCCTGGCCCTGAATATGGTGACCAAGTATTCCATAGCAAGGTCCTAACAAGTTCCAGCCCACTTACTTTTGGGCATGACCATAACATGATAGAGCAGGAGGGTGGGAAATCTGGCATTGTCCAGAAATAAAGGTCAGACCCTGGGCACCACTCCCTTTTATAGTGAGGAAGCGGAGCTGGCTTTGGCCAGGTCTCCACCCACACCCAGCCTCTACAGCCCTGATGTGATTGGACCACGTCATGGACCTCAACATGTTATAATTGTGTGACCAGAAGGGTAGCCCCAATGTTCTCCCTCTGACCACATGAACAATAAACCCCCTAGGGTGCCATGATCTGTGGCATAGCTGCACCAGGCCGCAAAGCCCCCCCCCCATATCCCATGAGTAAGTAGCTATTCCCAATGGCTTCTTTACTGAAAATTGCCCCCTGCTGCTGCTTTTCCCTAAACAGATATTATTATTATTATTATTATTATTATTATTGCTGTGTGAGGCCCTCCCGCTTTGCTTCAGGGCCCACTTTGCTAGATCCAGCCCTTCAGTTCAGATTGCTTCATAAGGGACTTGCTTTAGACCCCAAATCCAAAGCAATATCCAGAAATATCCAGAGCTTTGGGCCTCCCATTGACTTGCATTGGGAAACCAAACTGCATACCCTGCAAGTGCCCCCCCCCCCCCCCGGCAACAGGACATCCCATTTTTTCTGCCGATATTTCATCCCCGCAAAACACACAGCACCCCAAAGAAAGAAGGTAGGAAGGAACATTGGGGGTTGGGTGTAATGCAAGATCATACATTCAAATTTATATGAATCTTTCTATTTAAACTATAACTCCCAAACTCTGCACGACAACTGCATTGACAGAAAGTCTCCCTCTCTGTGTGTGTACTAATTAAATAGATAGTGAGACAAAATAAATGAATGTAGACATCTGGGGTAACTGTAATACTATTATCCCACATTTTATTGATTGATTGATTAACTTTGTATACTGCTCTATACCCGCAGTTCTTAGGGTGGTTCACAGGATAAAATCACAATATAAAATCACAAAATACATAATCAAAATAAAAACAAGAACAACCCAATCCCCTCCAACACATTTTAAAAGGGCACTCAATGTCAGACATTCAAAGGTGTGGTTACAGAGGAACGTTCCACCTATTATTGCCCATCTCTGTCCTTACAGATCAAAATGTCTCTTAAAATAGAAACTGGTGGTTTTTTCTAAATCTGTGTTCAAAAAACATATATAAATCTAGATAGGCTTAAGCTCCATTTCATAGTTTTATTATTTTGTATTTGCAGAACTTTAGAGATGACTTTGCCAGGCCAAATGCACACACTGAAAGTCAGGGAACCCACAATACGGCACTTTTGTATTATTTATTTTCTCCTCCCAATAAGTTTGTGCCCCAAAGAAAGTCATTCCACATTTCTGTATATGCTAAGGCTCAGCTGACCTGCTATGACCTCCTTTACCATTGCACAGCTCAATGCAAACAGTCACTGCTGTGGTCTCCGCTGAATACTGAGAGTTTTATATCTCATTTAAGTCAATTATATTTGGGGGCACTTTGCAGGACCAGATCAATAATGTCAAATCAATAAGCTTTACATTCAGCATAAGCTGTCTGAATTGCACATTTAATCTTAAGCATTTGACAACCAGAAGTTTACAAAGCCAAATATTTTGTCTAAGAACTATGTTTCTTTAATCTTATTTACCAAAACTAATCCAACAGATGCCCAGATATACTAATTCCACCCAAAAGGATAAACTACAATCTGTGTGTCTTTGATAAAAAGTACAACAGCACACCTTGCGGTAGTTTGTGCTGGAAATGAACTACCACTGATCTGGCTAATCTTTAGCATGGGGAAATTATAACCACTGAGCATGTCTAATTATCTAATCTTAAAACCTTTAGGATTTATCTTTTTCTGTTTCTAACTATGAAATGTGTCTCCTATTAGTAGAGAGGCATAACTACTCTCACATGGATCCAGCTCTGAGGGCCTTCTGGCAGTTCCCTCATTGTGAGAAGTGAGGTTACAGGGAACCAGGCAGAGGGCCTTCTCGTTAGTGGCGCCAGCCCTGTGGAATGCCCTCCCATCAGATGTCAAGGAAATAAATGACTATCTGACTTTTAGAAGACATCTGAAGGCAGCCCTGTATAGGGACGTTTTTAATGTTTGAAGCTTTAATTTGTTGGAAGTTGGCCAGAATGGCTGGGACAACCCAGTCAGATGGGCGACATATTATTATTTATTATAACAACAACAACTTGGAATGGCATGGGATCCCTCCTGCCTTTTGGTTTTGAATTTCCAGAGCATATCTATTACACAAGTTCCTCTACAGGGCAGAAAATAAGTTCATGAACTTGTTACCTTCCAATAAAGCTGAACTTGTTCATGACTTAGGAAGACACTGTACAGACAACTATTATCAGTTCTATTAAAATTTGCTTTCTACTGCATGAATTCAACAAGGTTTTATTTTGTTGCCATTTTAATGGAAACAAGAACATTTATATTTTATGCATATAAAATAAGATGAAGTTCCTGAAGGGTAAAAGTGAGAAAATGTGATGAGTTCGAGAGCATATAAACCTATCTGGCAAAACAGCAATATGCTGTATTATTACACCTGAGATGAAAATGGTTTAAGGTATAACACCAGGGATATTTTAATTTCTAAACAGTAGTTTTCTCATTCTTTGAAGTTACTTGGTGAGAAAAAACAACCAGAAACTAAATGATATATGAATATCATTTAAAGCTTCAAAATACAACAATGCTGAGCAAAGAAAACAAGTTAACATTTGGAAGAAGCCTTTTCAGAGGCAAGATCAAAAGCCACGATATGTAGGAAGACCATATTTTATCTTGAAACAAGGAGACTGATATTTTGATTGTTTGAACATTTATTTGCATTAGTTTTTTGCTACCATAAACAAAAGCTATTGTTATCATTGTATATCATGTAAATCAATAATAACTGCTTTGGCAAAGGTATTTATCCACAAAGCAGTATATTGTAGACCCAAATAATGTATCCAGATGCACTGTTTTATACAGTCAGCTACTCAACACCTGATGGCAAGCGGTTGAGATCCTCCCAAATTTTTATGGTCACTCTTTGTTTCTCGTTAATATTCCATTTCATTTATTATCATCATCATCATTATTATTATTATGTGGAAGCTTGTCTCTCATTAGAATGAAAAATATCCTCTATAATTGGTCCACATAGAGGTTTCACCCTGTCCCTCCTTCAATGATTGGAGCCCTTTAAATAAAAATTATAATAGATGTATACCTCTGAAACCATTAGAGATTCATGTAAGGTCTACTACTAACTTTATTAATTAGATGATAAAACTGGCCTTTTTAAAGTCCTGGGACCCAATTATTTAACAGAGCCATCTTAAGGTGTCTTCTCCATTCTCTACACTTTTTTTTATACTATATATATCAACAGAGGTGGGGTTTATGGGGAAACCACAAATTCAGAATTAATTTTTATTTTTTAAAAAAATCTAAACCTGCACTTCAAGGAGGGAATTTGTATGAAGACTTGTATTAGAATGATGATAATGACTGCTAATCTGAACGCACTGTTAATAGGCCAAGATTCATATTATTTTCTTGTTGTGCTACTGAATGTGGTTAATAAACCTAGACTACTGAGGCTGTGCTCTCCTGTATTCAATCAGGATTGATATTTTGGGTGTGGGAGGCAATAAAAAGGAAACTAAGACAATCCTTATACAGTGGTACCTCTGGTTACGTACTTAATTCATTCCGGAGCTCCGTTCTTAACCTGAAACTGTTCTTAACCTGAAGCACCACTTTAGCTAATGGGGCCTCCCGCTGCTGCTGCGCCACCACCGCACGATTTCTGTTCTCATCCTGAAGCAAAGTTCTTAACCCAAGGTAATATTTCTGGGTTAGCAGAGTCTGTAACCTGAAGCGTATGTAACCTGAAGTGTATGTAACCCGAGGTACCACTGTAAGAAATTCCATTTTTTCCATGGCTGCCTTAGGAGGTGATTTTATGTGTGATAGCCACACAGCTCAGGGTGTCCCCACCACCGCCATAAAAAAGGAAGAAAAAAGCACATATATATCAGCCCATCACACTGGCTTCCAATTCACAATCTGTAAAGTTGACTCAAGAGAAAGCAAAACTGGTCACCTCCCTCAGCTTGGTAAATAGATTGCATGTCATACACAATTTGTAAAACCTGCACAGTGTGGTGGTATGATAAATATAGCTATCTCTCTGTCTCTTATTCTTCCGTTTCCAGGTTTGCTTTCATTAGGTTGACAATCATAGCTTTGGTGATTTGACAATGTGATTCTATCATTCTGTTATGAGAAAGCTTACTAACTTGCCTCCATATCTTCCCAAACTATCAATCGAAATAGATGGCCAATTGAATTATGCCCTCCTACTTGAGGTTTGGATGGAGGGGGGGAGGAGTGATGCACATAAAATGGGAGAATCTGATATCTTTAATGTTGATTTTTTTTCTATATTACTGTTCTCTAAAACATAGATGGCTGCTTTAAAAACCAATAAGAATGGAGAAGACTCACATGCCCAAAATATCCTGCTGTGAAAATAACACCTTTGAATAAAATGAGGCAAAGAACTGCTTCTTAGGACTGTTTTGGTGCATTTTGTAGATCCTTGACTACAAAATACATCTGAAGTACATCAGTCTTGAATGGCACAAACAAGCAGAAGTTACTTCTTTCCCTGACAAAAGAGGCAGGGAATATGTGGCTCACTACAGGTTGTAGGACTACAGCTCCTATCAGCCCTTACGATTGGCCATGCTGACTGTAGTTGGCTGGAGTTGGAATATATCAACATCGGAACGGCTACAGGTTCCTTACACCTGCCCTATAAAATGCATGTGCATGCTTTAAAAAAGGAGATGATGTGCTTGCAAAGGCACTGTATGAAATCCTATACTGAACAAAGACTTTCTGCTTGTATCTAAGATATGCATGCAATTCAGTATCCCTGGTATCCAACAACTAGATGCTCTCTCACTGCTTCTATCATTAGCTCCACCCTTGTTTACATTGAGATAAATTCCTAACTGCAGAGATTCCATTGTTATATAAAAGTCATTCATGCTGATGGGCTACATAAAAATATAAAAATAACCACCATGCAAATACATCCCAATTTGAAACATAAATTATGTTGTAGAGGCTCAATATAGGCTCAAACATAGCATTGCTAACTATTCACAAGCATGAAAAACTATGGGAGAAATTCAGTGTTGTGCAAAGACAATCATTCTGTCGTTTTGCCAAACAGAACGATGCCCCTCTCCTACCTCTGTGTGCTGTTCTGGCGCTTCTGCCAACCTGCCCCCCCCCCCGCTGCCAATTTAGGGGGATGCGGAAAGCCCCACTGGGCAAGCAGAACTCCTTGAAGAGGGCTTCAGCTGGCCTCATTTGTTGTATCCCACTTTATATGTGGTATTCATCTAAGCCCTACTCAGAGTAGCCTTACTGGAATCAATGAAGCTAAGGTAGCCATGTCCATTAACTTCTATGGGTCTAGTCTGAGTAGGACTAGTACGGTACTGAATACCGCCTGTTATGCAGAAATCCATTATGATAGCTACCACTAATTTGGCTTCATCAACCCCAACACCTCCAGCAACCTCTCCAAAAGGAAGCTGAAAAGGGTACTGAAAAACTGCTCTGCAGTTCATTCTCTGAACTACATCTGGGCCTTCCCAAATACCTGGAGTGGCCATCTAATTATTATTTTTAAATATAGAATGGCCACATTCTAATACAGAAACCTTCTCCAAGCATTCAAAGCAATGTGTGGGTCTGAAAAGCAGGTACACATGCACTGGCCATGTCCCCAACATCCCCATGGGGGAACAGGCTCTGCCCTTACCTGTGTGTGCAGAACACAAGGATCTGCAATGGGATGTTAACGACATTCAGTCGAACATGGTTAGAATCTGTTGGGCAAGGAGCAATCTAACCTCTCCCTGCAGATCTTCACAGGTCTGGAAATGCATGAGTCCCTGCACCCCTTACCCAGCTTCAGCCCCCACCCATTCTTTTGAATGTTTGAAGAGCAGGGGTGCCAACTTGAATAAAATATTGTGAGGCCACAGGTAAGCCCCACACCGCAAAACCAGTCACATGAAATAGTGTGCACACAGCATTTGAATGTGAATGGACATCAACTTTGTGGGGGTCCAGCCCATAGCTGTCAATGTTTTCCTTTTTTTAAGGGAAATTCCCTTATTCCAAATAGGATTCCTCACAAGAAAAGGGAAAAGTTGACAGCTATGGTCCAACCCCCTCAAATATTTTATTGTGGGGGCCACAGCTCCTAGGAGTTGGCTCCTATGTTGAAGAATGATTCTATATTGGGATATGTTAGGGGTTTTAAGGTAAACTTCCTCTAAGTTCAATGGACTTTAATGTCTTTAACTCTGTGCCTGATTGGACCCATTGACCTAGTGTTTTCTATAACAGTTTAAAATCCATTTGAATTAGCTTATTCCCAGTTGGTTATTATGCATTAGCTTCCCCCCACATGCAGTTGATCATAGAGCCAAACTGAGCTAGTGGATCTGTCACTATTCTCCTCAAGCTCTGATACCACACACAGGACAGGCCTGAAGGAAATAGCGGAGCCCCTTTTTCATATATGCAGAGCCGCATGGGAACTGATTTCAACTGGCACTTTCCCATGCCATTCAGAGCCAGCCCAAGACATTTTGCTGCACGAGGAAGAGCAGAAAATGGCATTCCTGACCAACACCAAGTGCATAGTACCCAAGGCCAGCCAAGTTATTCTGGCACCTTAGGTAGAAAATGCCACAAGCACCTCTTGGCAATAAAATAAATACAATTCAATAATGATTTGCGGCTGCTTCATGACCCCTAAATCATCTGCCTGAGACAGCCACCTCACAAGACCTAATCATAGAGCCAGCCCTGCAGGTGTAAGTGTGTAGGTTGATAGCCCAACCACATGTGCTGGTAGGCCCAGTTTCATTGCTCCATCAAGGCCCCAGAGGCATTTTGGGAGATTAAAATGGCGAGTACAACTAGAAGCACATGTTGTTCGGAATGGTTTTCTTGTTGATGCTAAGCCCACCTGCTTCAGGGTAGGAAGGAATTCCTTCCCTTGCTGCTGAGCACATAGGTGGACTTCACCAGACTTTGTGGGTCTTACTTTGCCACTTGAGGCAAAACAGAAACGTGCCCCCTCTGTTGTCACCACCCCGTCACAAGCACCACACTTCTACTTGTGTTGGGTGACGGCACTTCCAAAGTGCTGGCAGCACCAGCATCTTCTTCTTTTGTGCACTTCTTTTGTGCACTCCATGAGGTCACCCTGGAAACCAGTGCCACTGGTGGCGTAGGTGGGCAACACCTCTTGCACTTCTGCCACTCAAGGCAGGCACCTCACCTCATCAGTGGACAGGCCTGGTTGGCAATGAAGGACCATGTGGATTTCTAGTCCTTGGAAGAACTGGTTGCCTCAGATCCAGGCGAGATAACTACTCTGGCTAAAGAAATGTGCAGCTTGTTTCCTTTGGCAGGAGGGGAAAGAGATTTGGAAACTATAATTTATCCTGCAAGAATGACAAAAAACCAGTATACATTGGTTTGATATATAGCAGCACTTAAACGTAGAAGATAACTATTAATTACTCTCAGGAACAGGACCAGCCCAAAACCCTTAGGCACCTGAGACAAGATGTGCCACCAACGCTTCTACCCCACAGATCTGGACCCATGCCCTGCTGGGGTGAGAAGAGAATGCTGCCCAAGGTGGGTTGCTTCAGTTTGTGTCACTGGTATGCCGACCATGCTGGGGGAGCAAACTAGCCCAGAGTCTGCAGGGCAGACCATGCAGTACACCTTTCTAACCACTTAACACCTCTCAGAAATTGCCGTCTGAGGCAACTGCCTCACTCTGCCTCACAGTAGGATCGGCCCTGCTCAGGAAGCAAGTTAAACAACTTAGCCAGTCAGCTAATGACCACCTGTATTTCCACCCCTCTTGCGAAGATGCTTATAAGAAAACAAGCTAAAAGCAAGTAGAGTAATTTTGGGGTGCAATTTCCCAAGGTTACAGGAATATATGAATTACATCAGAAACAAAGGCCACAGTGTTGTACTAAATCCTTGATGACTGTGCCAATTTAGATTGCTTGCAGTATTCTTTTTGTTTCTTTCTATACACCTTTATATGTCCTTGCAGGAAGTCTTACGCACAGATGCATTGTATTTATATGAAAAATTTGTCAGAGAACCTATATGCTTACTAATAAATAACGGTTCCAGTTTATATTTTTAAGGAGGAAGATCTATTGAAGTATATAGAGATTCTATTTAACAGTGCTTTTTATGTGTATTTATGAATGCTGTATACATTTTCATTGTGGTTTATAACTTATATAGAGTGGAATATTTGGTTTATGGGGGGAAACTATATTTCACTGGGTTGAAAAACTGACCTCCGACATGCAGTAAAATAATACTACAAGGCTAGTTGATGTTTCAACCTCTTTTTCAATGTGAAACTGAGCTTTAGCAGAGCTCTTCTGGATGTCAAATACTGAGCAATAGCCAGCACACAAAATTTTGGTTACTCTTCTAACTATAATTTCTATATCATTTAGAATTTTTTATGTTAAAAGTTAGGAATAACATATTTCATGTTACAATATAATTACCACCCCCTATCCATCATGTACACTAGCCCAGCTCAGACAATTCCTCATAAACTATGGTTATGGTGTGAATGGGTGTTTTGGCCCAGCACTTCTCTCCTCACCCCTTCTCTCTCCTCCACTTCTCTAAGCTGCCTTCAGCACGTAGAGTCCAGCTTGAGTTAAACCAGTCAGTTAACCTATAAAGCCAGAGTTCCCTGGTTCAGATATAATCAGGAACTTTGGATTAGACTGTGTAGACATCACTGGCTTAAAAAGAAGCTATGACATGCTTTCTCTCAGTTTGGATCAAACCTGTGTTGCGGGGGGGGGGGGGTGCATCAAAATGCAGTATTTCCTAAGAAACAACAGGATAGATAAGGATTGTGGCTAATGTGTGTACACCACTTTCCAGACCAGTGGTGGGAGTGCACAGAATACAGAGTAAACAGGAATGTGCACACCACATTAATATGACCCAGGATCTTTATACTAAAGTTGCATGATGGGAGGAGGGAAGGGGTGACGTTCAGACCTGATCCCCAACCTGATTTCAAAAACTATTGTTTACGAAGTCTCAATGATTATCCAAACTGGGCCACTGTGTTTATCAACCTCTATACTATTTAAGAAGTATGTTTAAACATTATTCTACTGAGACATTTTTCAAAATTTGCATATTTATATTTGATAACCACAGGCACTACACCACAAATCTGAACATTCACTCCCTTAGACTATGCATCCCTTTAAAAATTATTATAGAAAGCATAATTTAGGTTTCAGTCGTACAGTCACTTGTGAGTAAGAGCCACTGAACTCAATGGGGATTACTTCTGAGTATATAGGATTGCACTGCTAAATTATTTTCCTTCTAGGAAAAGGATTGTTTTAGTTATGTACTATGTTATTAATGTCACATCTGCTATTGATTTGAAAAGATTACACAGTATACCCACAGGATGATTATCTTTGCCCTACTGCCGCTGTAACTGTCCTGTTAACGAGGGAAGTGTCTTACGGAATCATATAATTCTTGAAATGTTCACTGTAATTTTCTTTGTCAAGGTACTAAATGGTTGAATTGGCCACTTAATAAATAAAGAAACAGTGTGGAAAGTATTCATAGTGGAACCTTTACTTTCTATCCCCTTACTAAAATTGGCATCCATTTTGGTACAGTCCTAAAATAAAAGTTGCCTTTAACTGCAAAGGGCAGGACCTTAACTGCATTTAATCAAAGGCTTTGGAATACCCATTCTCTTGAAAGCTGCGGAGTGTCTATTCCTCATTTCCTTTGGTAGAGTATGTCAAACATATTTATTGTGGAGAAGTAGCTGTATTAGTCTATTGTTGCAAAAAGAAAAATAAGAGTCTTATGGCACCTTATAGGCTAGCAAATGTATTGTTATGAGTTGGGGGGGGGTAGAGAAGATTGTTGCCAAGGCCCTTCTAATCCCTGGACGCTTCTAACCCCTGGATCCAACAAGTGCTAAAATATAGCTAGCTTCCTTGGTGAGGCAATTGCCTGGGTGATGGGCCACTAAGGAGAGCAAAGGAAAGAGGTTCTGTCCCAAAGCTGCTGTTTTGCAGGACAAGAGAAAATGCTTCTTCACATAGCACATCATTCATATATGGAATTTACTGCCACAAGATGTGTCACTTTGTTAAACTGATTTAAAGTCGTTTTGGACACTAGCCACAATGCCTATATGCTACTGTCAGGTTCAGAGGCAGCATGCTGCTGAATGGCTGCAGCTGAAGGCAACAGTGGAAGGAGTCTGCTGGTAAGTTTCCATAGGAATCTGCTTGGCCACTGTGGGGGGGAAAGATGCTGGACCCGATAGATTACTTTCAGATCAGACTAAACTTTTTGTAATTAAAGTCAGTATTCTGGCATTGTGAGAACTCTTAATTAATGTACACATTGCAACTAAAGGCAAGATATCGAATTTATAATGTTAGAAACCTAAGACCTTTCAGCCTAATGGATTTATAAAGTGCTTTGACACTACCTTTCCTATTCAGCTGGCCCATGAGAGCAGTTCAGGAAAGGGAGACTTAATGAGATCTAAACAGCATCAGATAAATGCAGGGCTGTTAAAGTAAACAAAAACCCCATTTGGTTTGTCAGTTTATTGCAAAGTATATTGACTGTAAATACTAATGTTCACAGCCTCTAGATAAGGGCTGATATATTCTGCTGACAAAGAAACCATCTAAACTCAAGCAATATGCTTCAAAAGCAAGACTTTTTCTGCAATTGCATCTTAACAACTGCAGAAAGCATTTCCTAAATTATCATTGAGGAAAACAGAAGCAGGAGCAAAATCCAGGATGCATTTACTCAGGGAGATGTGCCAATGAGTTCCAGGGCTTACTCCTAAGTAAATCTGTAGAGGATTGTGGCCATGCTGAACAATCCCATATATGGAAATGTCATTGAGTTCAGTGGGACTTACTTCCAGGTGAGTGTTTTCAGAATTGCAGCTTCAGTCTTGTAAATGGCACAGCATATATGTATATCACCAAGCACCCCCATAAAAGGATGAAAAGATCCCAGGAACCATAAATGTTTACACATCAGCCAATATGCATATGTCCTGCACCATATTCTTCCTCAGAACCTGCTTCACAGCAACCTGAATTTGCTGGCGTTGAAAAGTAATTATTTCACAGAGCCCGCTTTGACATTACTACCCATATTACTGACAGGCAGACTCCTAGCCTCAGTATTCCCATCTGTAATACAGGTAGATGATGTATGAGAAGCATTTTGAAAACACCGTACCAAGAGTGGGGAACCTAACAGGACTGATGGGAGTTGGAGTCCTACAACATCTGGGAGACCACAGGGTCCCCATCCTGCATGATACAAACACAAAGCAGTATTATTGCTTAGGGATGCCTGTTTTATTTATATTATGTACATTTTTAAAGAAAAAGGCAGCATATAAATTTTAAAAAGAAATAAAGAAGTGTCCACTATTTGTACTAAAAGTAACTCAGTGCTACTTTTAACACAAATACCATTTAAATTTGTGCCAGTTTCTCTTCCTTGTTCTAGATCTGAGATTAGCAGTCCACAAAATACCAGCACCACAATCTAACAACGAATTTGGACAAAATAGTCACTTATAGTAAGGGATAGTTTTGAACTATATGTTCTTCATCTGGCATAGCAAAAACATAAATGCAAGTTAGTAAATAACACATTTCACTGTGGATATAGACGTAGCACATATCCTCCTGTCAAATTATCTGTTGTCCTTGTCTCCTGCTATTTAGGGCAGTACACCTGACATAGACATGTTCCTATTTCATCCCATGCCATATCCCAACAATATTCCCTTTACCTGGCTCAAGTGGCAGACTTGTGTCACTGGAAAGCACAAAGGGCTAGAAAAAAAGTGGATATTAAATTATGTGTTTTGTTGGGAGATTTTAACAGTTATATCAAGAAAAATAAGCTTTAAGAAGTCTGATATACTGTTTGTACCCACAGGTGTACAATGGCCCAAAATGGCTAAACCAAACTATTTGTCAAAGAAAGTGGAACTCCTCCATAACCCTTTATAAATATCATAAATCTCCGCTGCTTAAACTAAAGCCCTCACTATAGGTCTCTTGTTTCTGCTCTTTTATAAAACTCTGTTCTCTTGCTTATAAGCATTGAATTATTTATCTATATATTTATATTTTAGCTTTTCTCCCCTATTTTTAAATATTTTTTAATATATTTCATTAGCTTCTCCAAACCTTATTGATGATAATGAACATGTATATATTATAATGAACATGTATTGAACATATATTAATAATGAACATGAAACCTCCTCCTGTCAGCTTGATCTGATTCACATAGAACTCCCGAAATGTATCACCAGCCAGGTTTCAATGTCAGCGGTTCACCTTAATCAATGCAGAAAAGCAATCATAGAGAGGGAGCTCAGGAGTGACCATGTCAGTTGCCCCTTCCATCTTATCATTCCACAGCAAGACTAGGGTATTGATAGGGTTGCCAGCCACACCATCAAAAAAAGATCCCAGGACATTCAGAAATCCCTAGGATTTCATGTCTGTTCTAGGGTCCTCTCAACCCCCCAAAGCAGATATGGTGGAGTCGCAGGGGTGGGAAAGGGGGGAAGCTCTGTTGCACTAGAGATAGTTCCTGCATTCCACTTGACCAGATTAGTTGAAAACAGCCTGGTGTCCTGAGGTTAGCTAATACCATCCTGAAAACTATCTCTGCCATCTCAGGGAAGAAGACTGCTATGCAGCAGGGTGGATGATATATAACCAGAATCTCTACTCTATGCCTTTGGTCCAGTACTAGGTGCAAAGCCTCTGACCAGGACCAGGCTGGTCTCCTGGCAAGGGTGATTGAATCCTGGTGGTCAACAACAACTCCTCCACTCGAGGCTGTGATGGTGCTGTGCCAAGTATTCAGGTGGACAGAATTGAGTCACATCCAGACCACCCAGCTGGACGTTGGTTCATCCACAACCAAATGGTGAATGAGTGGAAGATCTGGTGTTCACCAATAGCACTGCTATTCTAGAGGGCTGGTTGGAATGACAAATCAAATCCTGGAGATAGGCAACCAAACCAAAACAGAACAACTTCTGATACTGACGGTCCCCTCTTCTTACTGGCATGACTGCCAGCCTCTCTCATATCTCCCCTCTCCTGTGAGTATTGCATTAGAGACACACACAACTCTCACTGCACATGTCAGGTTCACAAAAATAGACAAGCATAACTGACAGCAACCAGGTACACAAGCCCCACTCTAGTAATTCATACAACTAATATCAAAACCAGAGTACAGACTAGGCTTAGATGTATGCTTATTTGTTTTCAGTGTTTATACTTGATTTGCTTTTACTTGCCCATTTTTCTCTGTGGGACTACAACTCTTCTCAAGTTGGGTCTCTAACGTACTGTTAAACCACAAAGGATGACTGGTGGCTTTTCAGTGCCTCCTAGTCACTAGAGAAATAACTGATAGTTAGGAGGTAAACATTGCACAGGGAGACTGTACCACCAGCAGCCATCAGAAGTTAGAAAACAACCATCTCATACCTTACTTAGATTGCTTTGGTTGACAGTGATGCTTCCTTGTCTGCCTGTCTTCCCAATGAGAGGTTAAACTTACATTTGAGAGAATGGGAAACAGACTGTTAAGAAATTTTCTGCTTTAAGGTGTAGAGAATAGTGGCATGTGGGCAAGGGGCCACTGCCTGCCTTTCTCTTTCAGGTGGGAAGAAGGTATGTGACAGCATGTTGGTCAGTTTCTATTTCCATCAACATAAAGGCACAGGAGTCAGTCACTGTTCTGGCAGCATGAGGTCACAATCCCTCCTCTTCAGGCATCAACATGATGTCATGATGACACTTCAGGCAAGCAGCATCAGCTTCAGAGTGCAAAACGCATTGGTCAGAAACAGCACAGTCTCTTTTTCATTTACGTAGGCATGTTCAAGAGCATATGAGTATGTCTCTTATTGAGATGGGAAGTAATTACATGATATAACAGGGTGACCACTTGCAGAGTCTGCCAAAGAGGGGCATAGCTGCGGGTACTGACATGCCATCCCAGATACAGCAAAGCTTCCACTTTCATTGGTGCCATGAGGGGGCAGATTAGGAGAGGGAAAGCAGATGGCATTGGTGGGTGGTGGGTTGAGTGGCAGCAGTGGGCAAAGGCCAGCATTATCTGGCACAGGACTAAGTGTGGGGCTTCCAACTGCAGCATGTGCCCTGGGAGGCATCCTGGCTCCTGCCCAAGAACAAAAAAAGGTGTCCTTTCTTGTAAGTAAGAAAACAAACTTTATTTTGACAGTGTAAACTCAGCAACAGCAGAAGGGCAGAATTTTGTTTAGTCTGGACACCAGCAATGAGGCAAAGATCAAACCAACTTATGAGACAAGCTTCAGCATTCCCTGAAGCATGGGCGTAGCTAAGGTTTTTGTTAGGGGTGGCAGGACTTTTCTTGGTCAGTTAGTTAAGTATTTCCATTGCTTTACTTGATCTGGGAGGGGGGAGAGCTGCTGTTTAGGGAAGCTTTTAATGTATTTTAATGTATGTACCACTGTATTTTAATATTTTGTTGGAAGCCGCCCAGAGTGGCTGAGGAAACGCAGCCAGATGGGCAGGGTACAGTGGTGCCCCGCAAGACGAATGCCTCGCAAGACGGAAAACCCGCTAGACGAAAGGGTTTTCCGTTTTTCAATGCGCTTCGCAGGACGAATTTCTCTATGGGCTTGCTTTGCAAGACGAAAATGTCTTGCGATTCTTGTGATTTTTTTTCGCTCCCCACCCCCTTTTTCTAAGGCACTAAGCTGCTAATAGCCTTTTAGCAGCTAATCCGCTAACCCCTTAAGCCTTTAATAGCCGCTAATAGCCGCTAAACCGCTAATAGCGCTAATCCGCTAATCCGCAAGACGAAAAAAACGCTAGACGAAGAGACTCGCGGAACGGATTATTTTCGTCTTGCGAGGCACCACTGTATAAATATATTATTATTATTATTTATTATTATTATTATTATTATTATTATTATTATTATTATTATTATTCCTGCCCCCTGTCTACACCCATGCCCTGAAGGCAGTTCAGGGACAAGGCCAGGGGGGTCAAGGCTTCAGATCAGGAGTTCTGATCTTAAGACTGCACAGAAGCATGAAGTTGTATGAACAATTGGCCCTGCTTACCTGCCACACTTTTAAACAGGAAGGAAAGTACAGCTACTCATGAGAACTGCCTGTCCCACCAAGAGCTCCTGGATTGATGCCGGGAACTCCTTCTAGGGAGCTGGGTCTGCACAACCTCTTAAGGTGCTGCTGTTGCATCAGAGGCAATGCATGGCTTTCCTTCTCCCTTGTTTGCTCAGTCTGTGCTGTGGGGCTTCCTCCTTCCTTGGGCATTGAAAGGGCTTCCCTGGCATTGGATGGTTCTGCCTTCTCCCCCTGCACTAAGGAAGAGAGGACTGGTCAACATTATTCTTGCTCTGCCCACCCATTCCTTCTTCCCCTCCACCCTGGCTTAAATTTGCTACTTAGTTTTGCATCCAAGCTTCACAGCAGGCAGTTGTGAACAATTTTTTTTCCTATTATTCTTCCATTTTTAAAACTCTAAAGCACAAATCTCAAGTGTGCTTCTCTGGACTTTGATAGCTCTCAATCTATCTTCATTGTGATGGTTTCTTTGACCTTTAACGTATTTAATGTTTAATCTACATTGATAGTGCAAGATTCCTTCTATGGATTAATAATGGATATGGCAGCACTATGGATATGGAATGCAATAAAGGGCAATAAAGGCCAGGAAAATATGGAAGTATGTAGCTAATGCTCTCTCACTATTGAAAGCCTCTCAAGGAAAATCAAGGTAAAAGTCATGACACATGAAGATTTATATAAACAAAGTTCTTCTTATTATGATGTTCCATGTGAGGTTCCCCTAGAAACACAGCAGAAGGACAGCAAAAATCTCATTGATTAACACAAATGTTTATTTGTTACCTCCATTCTTGGCTGAACAGAGTTTGGGGGTTCAAGGGAATCCATAACTGCTGAAGTTAGGGAATGTTCTGTGGGAAGACCATCCTAATAAATGCACCACTGTGTTGAATGAAGAAACCAGGATACAGAGTTTTGTACATGAAACAGAATAGCAAACTTAATTCCTAAGTCAGAGAAACCATAACCCAAATTCTACATTCATTTTCACAGTAGTACCTGTTTCTGAGGAGCTAGCATGGTAGATGCAATTTTAGACTAACCTTGAGGAAAATTAGCATCCTGCATTTATCTTGCCAGTGCAAAGTCAACAATAAGGTCTCTTTTAAAATAACCATATACATGCATTTCCCAATAAGCCTCATGTTTTGGTTTTATATTGTAACCATTCTCATCAAATATATAATAGATATAGATATATAGCTATTGCAGTTAATAGTTTCTCTCTATTCTGCATGCTAAGGGAACATGTGGAGTACTGTGTCCTACTGTGGACACCACACTTTAAGAAGGATACTGATCAGCTGGAGTATATCCAATGACCAGAATGGTGAAAAGCTCTGGAAATCAAGTCCTATGATGAGTGGGTGGAAGAGCTGAGAAAGGACTAATCTACACTGATGAGTTATAACATTAAAAATGTGTTATAGAAATGTGACACCAGAGGGTGCTGTAAAGCAGCAATCTGTTGCCAATGGGAAATTCCACTGGGAGCTATATTTTTATAGTGTTTTTTTTATTAGTGTTTTTGAGATGAGTGTAGATCCAGCCTATGTTTAGCTTGGTAAAGAGAAGGGTTGTTGTTATTGTGGGAGGAAGAGATTTTCAAATATCCAAAAGGCTATACTGCAGAAGATATAGCAAACCTGTATGGCGTTGTTCCAGAGGACAAGACAAGTCAGTAGTTGGAAATTGCAATGAATATTTCATTTGCATGTCAAGAACCTCAAGCCAGCCCAATCACAATGAATATTTCATTTAACATTAGGATAAACTTTCCAACAGTATCAGTGAAAAAGACTATCAGTGTGGAGGTGGCTGGTAAACTGGAGAGACTCAAGCAGAGGTTAGACAGCCATCAGTCATGCAGATCCTGCACTGAACAGGGAGCTGAATTAGTGACACCCAAGGTCCTTTCTAACTCTATGATTCTATGAGGGAAATATTGTAAAGGCATTAAAGACTGTGATCATGTAATGCCACACTAAAGACAAGGGAACTGTTTGCAGGCATTCCTAATCATCCATGGACATGGCCAGACAGGACTACAATTATTGCTAGAGGGCGGCATTTAAGTACAAGTGTGCTTGGAAATCTTCTTGCAACCACTGACCCCTGGAAAGAAGCCACTGGCCTCTGGAAAAAAGCTGGCAGGCTGTTCGCTCCTTGGCGTGAGGTCCCTCCACATCTCAATTCACCCCAGAGACCTCCTTTTGCAGCTGGAGCAAAGGCTTGCTTTGTTAAGTGAAGTTGACAGCTAAAACAGTGCTAAATAGGGTGACTTGGCTGCCCCAGGACATGTTGCCTCTAGGTTTCCAGGTTATGTCCCACCCAGGGCCGGCATTATGATGAAGCATCCTCAGGCGATTGCCTCGGGTGGCAAGACCCTGCCATGATCCAGGGGTGGCAGATCCTGCTGCCATGCCTGCTGGTTCCCTATGGCTTAAGCAGTCACTGCTGCTGCCTCCAAAATGCTGCCTGGGCCCTGGCGCAGATTTACTTTGTAGAGATTTCCCTTGCTTTTTTCAAAATGGTTCATTGTACCAATGCAGTATAGGGAGCTAAGGACATCAACAGGAGCCCAGCCTAGGGGCCAGCTTTTGCTCCTTTTAGCACAAAATGCAGAACCACCTGATGTTTGTGTCTGCCCCTAAACTAGCCTTCACAAATCAGGTGCCCTCCAGATGTTTTGGACTACAATTCCCACCAGCTACAGCAAGCCCTAAGGGCAGCTACAGCTGAGAAGACTGCACTACTCTTCAGCCCTTTGAATAAACAAAAATTAAGCCAAACCTTCTCCAGTTTGAATAATGGCAACAATGTGTGGATGCCCCATAAAAACTGAATAAACCAAGAGTTGCAACCCCACACTAAACACACAGAGAATAAACATCCTCTCCTTGTTCTTTCCAGCAGCTGTTTACCAAACACAACCCCACAATTACTGGATAGGGCTCTTCTCCACCCGCAAATTGTCCATTCACGAAACTACCCGCAGCCATTAACAGAATATAAGCATCCTTTCGTCAACTCAAAACTCTAATCAGATGGCACATTCCTGAAAAGCCAGAGTGATATACTAATTCATGCTACTCATGCAGCAAACTCAAAAGCAATATAATTTGGATCCAGTCCAACAGAAAGCACAAATTGAAACCCTGTCTGCAAGAAGATTTTACTTTGTTAGAGGCTGGCCAGCAGAAGCTGTTTTATCAAAGTGTTGTTTTCTTCTGCCTTCCCCAGCCCCTTTTCTTTCTGTATTAGTTTGCATGTCATAAGAACGTAAAGAAGAGCCAGCTGGATCAGGCCAGTGGCCCATCTAGTACAGCATCCTGTTCCCACAGAGGCTGATCAGATGCCTGCGGGAAATCAGCAAGCAGGATGTGAACATAAGAGCAATCTCCCCAACTGTGCTTTCCAACACTGCTGCCTCCAGCTGTGGAGGCCAAGCATAGCCATCATAGCTAGTTGCCATCGATAGCCATGTCATTATTTTAAATTTTGTATACATCATCCTTTGAGTGCATTGGCAGAAAAGCTGTGTACACAAATGCAGTCAATAAATTAAGAAGCCTCCAGACAAACTATTGAATATTTTTTCTCCGTAACATTAAGCATGAAAACTCCCCCGCAGTTGGGAGTATGTATTTCAAATGGCAGGGAGACAATCCTCAAATCACTTACTGCAAAGTAATTCCATTTGCTTCAGTAAGACTAGTACAGGTAGTGTGAGGGCTATGGTTTTAGGCTGCAGCCTTATATACACTTACTTAGGAGTAAATCTCATTGAACTTAATAGGGCTTACTTCTAAGCAGACATGTACAGGATTGCACTATCAAGTGTGTTTAATAACTATGCAGGCCAACAACCTGTGTAAAGAAATTCTAAAACTTAAGAGATGCTCAATCAGTGAAAAAAGAAGAAAGGAAAAAGAACAATCTTTCATGACCGTTAGGTTTTGATGTGAAGTTTATACATATTCATGATACTTAAAAGCTGTAATCTCTGAAGTTATGCTGGGGAATATGTAGCCTAATATATTCTTCCTATTACCCAAAGGGGCAAAGATGAATTAGTTGACTGGATACTTTTTTAATCAAATAATGACCTGATCCTATGATGAATAGGAACAGCTTTTAGGAGACTACCAACTATATTTACAAGTTCCAGTTAAGAATTAAAGTAATTCTAATCAACTTTGCATTGCTGTTTTTAACTAGCACTGCAGATGTGAAAGCCAACTGGTCACTCATTGAATGCAAATACAAAGCAATCTATCTGGCCTCTGGTGACCCTTCAAAAGAGATGTGGGAAAGATTTTTCCATAATTCAGTTAAGAGGAAAAGAAAACTGTCCTAAAAAGGCAAGAGAAAGACATATTCCATAGGATCTCCCCATTTTTGAACAAAAGTGTCCCCTGTCCTGTTTGGACTTCAAACAGGAGGCCTTTTCCCCTGTACAGTGGTACCTCAGGTTACATACGTTTCAGGTTACAGACGCTTCAGGTTACAGGCTCCGCTAACCCAGAAATAGTACCTCGGGTTAAGAACTTTGCTTCAGGATGAGAACAGAAATCGTGCTACGGTGGCATGGCGGCAGCAGGAGGTCCCATTAGCTAAAGTGGTGCTTCAGGTTAAGAACAGTTTCAGGTTAAGAACGGACCTCCGGAACAAATTAAGTACTTAACCCAAGGTACCACTGTATTCGAGTTTGACTGGCCCCATCAAGATCAATCCTGGTTTAAGGACCGACCTATGACACATGTCAAATCCAGGTGGTTCCTCCAGGATGCTGTTTGGGGTGGCATCTGTGGCCCATCAAGCCCCATCAGGGTATTCAGACACACACAACGCCTCCCCAGACCTCTTTGCTGGGGTACCCTATTTCTTTGGATCAGGGAGAGGGAGAGGGATCTATCCCGTGGAAAGAGGAGGAGCCAGTGTCATCCAGTGGCCCTGTGGGCAGCAGAAGCTCCCCTCCCCCCCCGGTCTCACCCATGTTCTTGCTGGGCCACAACCTCTGTTCCAACAGAAGCTGGTAAGCAGTCTTTACATCAGCATCATTCCCCTTCCCAATTTTGGATGCAAATTAAAAGGAATTCCTCTCATTCAGAAAGGAAGGGTGGAGCCTGAGAAATGTAAAAGACATTAATCTAGCCTCACACGTTGTTGCAGCCCTTTGTTGCCATGCACTTATATAGTCATGAGCGGCTAGGGGGTAGGAGTGCCTTGCGGAGCAGGCCTCCCCAGAGTGATGTCCCTGCTGCTAATTGCAATGGGGCAGGGCAACAGCAAGGTCAAAGTCAGAACTAGGACACTCACATTGCATGTCACCAAATAACTGCAAATGTGTTCACAAATGTGAACACTGACCGTATGGAGCTCCACTCATGCGGAAGCCTTTGGGCCACTACCATACCACTAGCATTACATTTGAAACAAGCCTTAGTTCACAAACCATTACCTCTCAAATGTATTTCGCAAGGTTTTCATAAAGACCAATGTATCCACAACAGAGGGAAACGGAAGAAAAAGGGGTGGAGGAAGAGAGAAAAAGAAAACAACCAGTTTTGCACATTAGTATTAATCATTTGCCAGAGGCAAATCTTTTATTTCACTTTCTTTCTTTTTTTCATTTTTGGAAATGTACGAGTGCTCTTTCTGTCCATTAAAAAGGGAATTCAGACAGAGATGGCCTCATGGGAAAGTGGAGATTGGCTATTACACTGAAGTGAGAGATTGCTTTTCATATACAATTATTGGAAGTGCCACTTGTCCCTAGCTAAATTAAACAGTTGTAGAGGCAGACCATATCACTTCAACCAAAATCAGTACATTTCTCCTCTCTGTACTGAATGATCTTTTGCGAATATAGAAGTGTGTAAAGCAAAATATACTATGTTTTCTATTGTTAAATAAATTACTATTGGGGAGAAAATCCAACTATTTTAATTAAGAAGGGCTAGATTTAAAACCAATATAGGTATTTATATGTCTGCATACCCCAAGAATATTTTAAAATACTACTCTATCAGAACTACAAATGCCACCACCCCGGGGTGGGTACAAAAATGAGGTTCTTGGCTTTTATAGCTTTATACTGTCATGATTAAAATGCATTTTGTAATTTTTTTTAGTATGATTTTAGTAAGTTGGCAACAGTAAAAAGCAGAAGCACTAAGGTCAAATTGTGTATTTGACAACCTTGTAAGCTACTGCTTGTTAGATGCATTTATGCCTATACTATATTCATATATAATGCTTTTAAAAACATGTATCAAGCATATTTATTCTACTCTATTTTATCTTTTCATTTTTAAAACCCAGTTGCATTGACAAATCTTTGTACAAGCAGGTCAGCCTTAAAACCGCCAAAATGTGTATGTGTGTATGTGAGCAAATGGTTTTTTTGCTTGCAGAGGGCTAAGAAGGAAATAAGCAGATGTAGCCTTGCAGATGAGCAAACAGGTAAGCCAGACATTTTCTGCTTTGTTTTACTATACTACCAACTGTGGGCCTATGGAAATGGAGTATGTTCCCATGCATTTTTCAGCCCAGTGGCATTCTAGATCAGGCTTCCTCAAGCTCAGCCCTCCAGATGTTTTTGGCCTACAACTCCCATGATCCCTAGCTAGCAGGACCAGTGGTCAGGGATGATGGGAATTGTAGTCTCAAAACATCTGGAGAGCCAAGGTTGAGGAAGCCTGATCTAGATCCTGTGACAAATGAAAGTGCTTAACCATCCCATGTGTGTATAAAGGCAGTTCTGCGTCAGTGCCAATTGAGAGAAGGCAATTTGGGTGGAGAAGCCTCCTTCAAGCAGGCAGGGCCCACCCCTTCTCACAAGAGGCATTCATCACCTCTCTGGCTCAGGAAGGTGTCCCCTCCCTGCTAGTTTTTATCAGCCAAGAGGGGCAAGAGCCTAGCGTGCAAGTGGTCACCCTGACTGATCCACACACCTTTGCCGTATTTTTGAACCTTAGTAACATAGCAGGTTTGGACAGTGCTCTGGACATCTCTCAAGATTCATCTGCTGTAACAGTGGAGTCAAGGTCCCAGCGGATGCAAGCAATTTTATCCTCAAAATGCTTTGCAAACAAGTCACATGAGCTACCGTCAGTTCTGTCACCTCCTTCAGGCCAGACTGTAAAAGGCCCTGCGTTACCCAATAACAGCTCTGCTGGACGGCACAATGAGAATACAATGGCGGCTGCAAAGTATGCCTTCACTGTCACTAGGCTGGCTCAATAATGAGCCCTCGCCAGTATTTGACTGCATTTGACTGGAGTTTTCATTCTTTCACATTCAAGCTTTCTCCCAGCTTGTTTCCTCACCCTAAGTTCTGGAGTATATCAGGGAGCTAAATGGGCTCCACAAAGCAGAAGAGGGCATTCAGGAGTGATCGTGTCAACTGCCCAAGCCATTTGGATGTTCCAGAAGTCAAAAGGAAAAGAAAAGTCCCAACTGTGTAATATTGATTTTTAGGAAATAAAGCTTTGAACTTGCATTCTCCTTTTGCAAAGAAAGATCCCTAGGCAGTGTGTCTCAGACCTGATCAATCTTGGCATACACAGCAAGGCGGTTGTTTAAAGTTCACAATCCAGTTCCACCTCAAACAGGATTCTGTGACAATACCATGCTGAGTACAATGATGACTGGACGTCCAGTAGCACTATAGTAATGTTACATTTTGGAGGGAAACTAGAATGGTTGTCATAGAACTTTCATTTTTAAAAGCTAAGGAGAATCTCCAAGGATAACATGTGCACCAATGCTTTCTCATATGTGACACACTGAGCTAAAACAACAGGTATTTTCTAAAATTGTTCTGGGGTGTTTCTTCCAGAAGTACTAATTTACAAAACTGCTGACCATAGCCAGAGCTGCCTTATATTTTATTTCTGCTCTGTGGTTCTGCTTGCCCTTCATGCCAACTTGACATCAGTTTCAATTGTCAAGGTAATTCATACTTCTATACTACAAAAGGAAAAACTGTTTTGGTAACATAAATGATGTTTTATGACCACAGAACTTTACACAGACTCTTATTATGCACTACGGTTAGTCCACAAACGTCTTACTCAGGATTAGCCATATTGGTTTTGTAGCCCTACACTTCAGTAACCTGTTTTTGGATTGTAGCCTAGATCAATATTTTCAGACTCCCAACATGGAGCACTAAACCTTCTAATATTGATGACCTGTCCTAGTCATATTTGGAAATTTTCATGGAACCACATTGGGTTCAACTGGGCCAACACTCTTGTTTCTCACACTAAAATCTGATTTTGCACACAGAATAGACTAAGCAGGTTTCCTAGCCCTAAATTTCCTGCCCTCGCTTTTACACAGATTCAACTTCACTTACTGACAGAAACATCTGGATGTGACATGAAGGCTACATGCTCCCTTTCAATATGGCTCAGGTAATGTTTATGTGTCATACACAATGGAACTGCTAGAAACATTTTATAATAAACAGGAATAAAGGGGAGGGGTTAACCAGGTCTTAAAAGCAATGCATTTGTAATGGCTACAGAACTACTGCAAACTTTATACACAGCAATATGGATATTATCTGGCTCTGCAAATGTCAATGGACAAGCATCCTCACTGGGAGCTGGGACATTTGTAATGCAGCATGCAGCTCTCAAAATAAGACAGCATCAGTTGAAAAATGTCTAGCCATTATTTGTTGCAAAGCAGATTCATTGCAAATAAAGTATTTATCTATATAATATGTTACTCATCTATTGACTAGCCTAGAAGCATTCAATTAATTTTCTCATTCATATTCCAGCCTTCCCATAATATGTAGCATTGCAGCTTCTACATCAAGAGTTTTTCCATTTCTTTTCATTTTATTGGCTTTTCTTGCCTTTCCTGTGTACAGTTGGAGACATCAGGGAGAAGGGTTATCTGCTTCCTCCAGTTACCGTGGAAACGTTGCATAGAATCAGACAGCACTAGCTCCTAAGAATTTTTTAAAAAATATTTGTCTAGTATAGATTACATAAAATAAAAAAATGGATTGAAATGATATAAAATATGCTTCCGTGCTCCTAGAATTCATTATGTGATCTTAATTCAGTTTAAAGGGATGATAAAACATTTTTACAAGGGCTCAGTCTTCACAGTAAAATTACTGTTCTAGGAAAGGTAAAAAAGGATCATAAGGGAACATATTAAACATTTATAAGCATTATAAACAAATTATTATAATATAGGACTCAGTATTCCAACTTAAGCACAGGACTTTATAAATCTAAAAAAGTTTCACAATATGGGCATATTACATGGAGCTATTCTGAGCCCTAAATACCCAGGGTTGTTGTTTTTTACCCTCAAAATCATGGAAACTACAGAGCTGTGGACGTTTATAATTTATACTGTAAACCAGGGATGACTAAGAAAGTCAACTTTTGCAAATTTCTCTCAGAAACGGCCTAATCCGCACATCTTGGATTGGAACTTAGCTGTCTACCAGATTTTGCACTTCTGTGATGCAGGTCTTCACCATTAAATACATATTTTTAAAGTACTCTCTATACGTGTCATTTTAATGTAGAAATGGAATGGAATATGAATATGGGTAAAACAAAATGTGAAGGTGCTATAGAATCAAAATAGACAAATTCACCTTACTGTAAGCTGGCAAGCATGGCTTCACATCATTTTAAGAGCAATTTTAACAGTGCAGTTCCATGTACAATATGTTCACTTGGATGTAAGCCTGATAGTATTCAGTGGGGCTTGCCCCCAAGTGAGTGTGCACACAACTGAGGCTAAAGCAGCAGCAACAGCAGTATCAACAACAACATCTCAATTGGTGCAATCGAGCCTATTTGCAAAGTTTCCCCAAAACCTGATCTAGTAAAATCATACTAATTGGTACCATCCCCATCAAAGTGAAAGGGATTTTTTTTCCCTTCGCCTTTGATCTCAACAAAAGAAGGGCCTTCTCTTGCATCAAAAAGATTCCCTTAGAGGGAACAACATGGAGTCCACTTTCCATGTGTTCCTCCTGCCTCATTTGATTTTTAACATAGTCATAATTTATTGTCTTCCCAAGAGGCAAAACTGTTCCAGTTCTAGTGATGGTGCACAATGTTTTCTTTTTTATTGATATGCATTCACAGAACTGTTGCTTCAGCTTTTCTGATTTCTTTCTAGGACCTACTCAAGCAGCACCAGCAGCTCAGCAAGTGCCCAGATCTGCTAATGAAAAAAATAATCAAGGGTATTACATTTTGTGCCATGAGATGTTGAAGGAATTCAGGCATTACAGGGAGGTTGGGCAGGATTTTCTTGCCCACACTAGGTTCAAATTAAAGAACTATACATGAGTCACCACCATAGCAAAACTATTGTTTCATCTTACTATTTTGACATGGTTCTCTCCTTGATGACAAATATACCAGTATTCATTCATTTTATTTCTTTGAAGACCAGAATCATAAATTAGTATATTTACCCCCTATAAGTTACTTCTTTCTTGCAGTTTTCTTTCATGGTTAAACAATTCTGTTTTCCATGCCCAGTCATAATTAAGTTCTCTCTTCTGCATTTCCTCCTGCCTTTATATTACTTATTACTTGTGTGCCATTTCAGACTTGTGGTTAGTAAAACAGTGGTAGTTTGCCTCAGCCCGAAGAACTGCGTAAGGTATAAATTATGGCTGGGGTTGTTTCTTGAAGAGTATTTCCCCAATCTACATGGAGGGACTTTCAAAAGCAAAAGATATACAGTATGGCATCTTTTGTTCAAAGGGGGTGGGGGAAGAGTTTAAAACCCAATGTGCATGTCTGAGCCTTTGGGTACACTTAAAGCACTTCTGCCTATCTTTCTTCTTTGGCGATCACTTGTAGCCGAGTAAGATTGTCTTCCATAAACATGGTTTTAAAAGTGAGTCCATGAGTGACTGTGGAGCCCAATTCTGGATCCACATGTCCTTCCACAGTGGGGACATAGGTTTCCAGGCGGGAGTTGATCACGGTGAGGGTTTGCCAAGCATGCCGTTCTCTTGGCACATTTCTCCCTTCCGTCCTGAGTTCAAGTGTCTTCAAAATCCATGACACTTTTGGTAAAACCTGTTCTCCAATTGGAGCACTTTACAGGCTAGTGTTTTCCACTTGTCAGTGTTCATACTACATTTTTTAAGATTTGCCTTGAGAGAGTCTTTGAACCTATTTTGTTGACCACCAGCATCACACTTACCATTTTTAAGTTTAGAATAGAGTATTTGATTTGGAAGACGATAATCAGGCATCAAATTTTAAATGCTTTGGAAGACGATAATCAGGCATCAAATTTTAAATGCTTTGGAAGACGATTATCAGGCATCTGCACAACATGACCAGTCCAACGAAGTTTATGTTGAAGAATCATTGCTTCAACACTGGTGATCTTTGCTTCTTCCAGTACACTGGCATTAGTTCACCTGTCTTCCCAGGTGATGTGTAAAAATTTTCGGAGACGCTGCTACTGGAATCTTTCTTGCTTTGAAATAATTTTTTATCTGAGAAGGTGTGAATTTTTCCTGTGGACCATTCCTCTCTGCACAATTAATCATAACTCTTGCATGGCCTAGGCCAGCCCTCCCCAACCTGATGCCCACCAGATGCTTTTGACTACAGCGCCCATCATCCCTGACATTGGTCATGACTGATGGGAGTTGTAATCCAAAACAGCTAGAGAGCACCAGGTTGGGGAAAGTTTATCTTGGCTGATCTAGTGACATAATTCATAGGTTTTAATGAGTCACTGCCGGAGACAACTATCATACGGAGCGAACTAAGTACATTCCAAACAAAAAGGTCAGCCTGAAAATGCCTTGCCTGTTTAAATATAACACATCTGCATAATATAATATGGCATATTGCTCCTCTGCTGTAATGTCTGAATCATCTGGATGTCCTAATATACATTTTCTTAATACGGTAAAAAAGCAATCACCAATCTTCAATCATGTAAATTTCTATGCAAGATGGAGACATGCATACTATAATGTTAATATGACATTTCATAGGTCAATACAACTTTTAAATGTCTTTGTTTACACAGTGAACCATCTGCCATGCCTGTTAACTGTAGGTTGATTGACATTTCTAACTGGTATTGAAATATATCTCTCAGGCATCCTGAAACTAGGAAATCTTTACTTGTTCATCTTCGTTCTTCTGTAATAAAGGTTGTGATTAAATGGATTAATCAGGATGTAGGCAGGATGTAGCTTGCAGCTCACTTTAGTAATGGAGGAGCTGGAGTTGGTTAGGTGGATTTTATCGAGAACTGAAGCTTTTATCTAATTATTTTCATAATGTGGGGTGGACCAGAGGGAATGTGTGTGAAATATAAAGTTGAGAGCCTTGACTTCAGAAGCATTAGTGGCATCAGGAAACAAAATAATCTGAACACAGATTACACTTTGGCTTGCTTAAAAGTGGAGCCATGAGAGAATTTTGATTTGAGAGAATAACTGCATAATGTTTTTAAGGTACATCTGCTCTCTTTTGAATGTATTGCCCCAGTGCAGGCAAATTAGCTAAAGCACCCTCCTCATTCCCTACCTTACAGAGGCAGAAAAGGTGATCCAGTTTATTGCTGACTATATGTTAGCAAGTCAACTTATTTTAGCCATCTCTTCCCTGCTCCCTCTGCCAATATGCGTTTTTATATATCTGGTTGAGGTAGAACACAAGAGGAACTTCAGTTTGGAGAGCCAGGTGCCAGCACTAATTCCTTCAGCCACAGCAATCTCCTCCCAGTATTGGTCTCTAGTGGCTGCTGCATCTGGAACAGCATCTGGAACAGCAGGTCAAAGCTTCTCACTCCTACATTAGGAGTGAGAATGACAAGCCTGGCTCTGGTGCAGGTGTAGGAAATCTTTGGTCCTGCAGATGTTGCTGAATTATTATTATTATTATTATTATTATTATTATTATTATTATTAAAACCCCACCCATCTGGCTGGGCTGCCCCAGTCACTCTAGGTTGCTTCCAACAAATATAAAAACATAATTAAAAATCAAACATTAATACAGTGGTACCTCAGCTTACATATGCTTCAGGTTACATACGCTTCAGGTTAAAGACTCTGCTAACCCAGAAATAGTGCTTCAGGTTAAGAACTTTGCTTCAGGATGAGAACAGAAATCGGGCTCCTGCGGCGCGGCAGCAGCAGGAGACCCCATTAGCTAAAGTCGTGCTTCAGGTTAAGAACAGTTTCAGGTTAAGTACGGACCTCCGGAATGAATGAAGTACTTAACCCGAGGTACCACTGTAGTAGCAATCTGATCCAATATAGAAAGTCACAATAATTTTGAAATAAACAACATATCAAATAAAGCAATATTCAATAATCCATTAAAATCTAAGAGTAAAGAGTAAAATTAAACATCAGCAAAAAATAATTAAAGCCCCACTAAGCATGGTCAAGGGACGCAGGTGGCGCTGTGGGTAAAAGCCTCAGCGCCTAGGGCTTGCCGATTGAAAGGTCAGCGGTTCGAATCCCCGCGGCGGGGTGCGCTCCCGTTGCTTGGTCCCAGCACCTGCCAACCTAGCAGTTCGAAAGCACCCCCAGGTGCAAGTAGATAAATAGGAACCGCTTACTGGCGGGAAGGTAAACGGCGTTTCCGTGTGCTGCGCTGGCTCACCAGA
The DNA here is from genome assembly GCF_965153285.1 of Podarcis tiliguerta. Taxonomy (NCBI): domain Eukaryota; kingdom Metazoa; phylum Chordata; class Lepidosauria; order Squamata; family Lacertidae; genus Podarcis; species Podarcis tiliguerta. The sequence continues at coordinate 70,170,195 of NC_139538.1, read as the reverse complement.
TGCAGCTTTGTCACGCTGGCCACGTGACCCGGAAGTGTCTCCGGACAGCGCTGGCCCCCGGCCTCTTGAGTGAGATGGGCGCACAACCCTAGAGTCTGTCAAGACTGGCCCGTACGGGCAGGGGTACCTTTACCTTTAAGCATGGTCAATGGCCTGGGATGGTGGAAGTTGAAGTTCAGCAACATATGCAGAAATCAAAGACTACATAGCGCAGGGATGGAGAGGTGTGTGTAACCTGGGGAGAGTCTCAAGGGCCAGATAGGACACCTAGGTATCAACTTTCTGGATAACAGAACGATAGAATTGTAGAGTTGGAAGGGATCATGAGTATCTGTTTCTATATTCCAAAGACAATGACCAGCACTGATAAAAACACCAGACATGTTATCTGTAATTTCCCAAAAATTATGTAAATTTGTCCCACAAAACTAAATACTGAAATTACAACTGGATTTGTACTTACTAAAAATTCTGCTTATGTTAGCAGAAACCAGAGCAAGTACTCCCAACCTCCTTCAACTCTGGAGCATTGGGAGAAACCCCAAGTACATGTGTAGGGGGAAGAAAAGTAGAGATTGTTCCATCAGGCATGCATAAATGTCTGCACTGATGGAATGATTTCCTTAGTGCTATGCTGAATTCCAAAGAGTTATCTTTTATCTCAAACAGGAATTCTGCAACCAGATTGTTGCTGTGTCTTTGGGACATCTGTGACAATGTATTATTTAGCCATTATTTTATAAACTGAAAGCAGCAAAAAATAATAATATAGATATAGTCTAGTATGGGCTCTTGAATTCCACTTCATATGCATATGCTCATCAGAGATTTCAATCCTTAGGTGAATCAAAAAGGTCATCAACTTATAAGAACCATGCTTGTTTCTCAGATCACTGTACTATTTAGGTCAATGCTTAACTCAATAAACACTACACTTTCAAAGCAAATTCAAATGAATGCAACTGTTTGCATCTAAGTGGAACTAAAAAATGGAAGCCATGTAAAAAGAACTACCATTGATATTTTAAGTACCTCTTTTCCATTTCCATCACAGACTTCCTGCTGGAGCAATCTGTGTGCAAAGCAGAACCTTTGCCTTCATAAGCTCCAATTCTCTGCTTATTGTATTCAACACATATAATTATCTCATAATAAATTCAAAAATTCATATTCAAAACTCTTCAGTCCTTTCACATGATAAGCACTGAGATGGAGTGAATAGTAGAGAGATGTTATAATTATACCACATATGCAAAGGAGAAATAAAATGTATGGTATCAAATGTCCTTCAAAATACAAATACTCATCAGTCAGTTGTTGTGTAATGGCGAGGATATATACTGTATATGTGTAGGTGAATAAAAGAACAGAAGTATAATGAAACTATGAACTGTGGAGAGGGAGGAGGATAGTAATCATATAGGCTTTAAAAAGATACAAACCAAATATCCTGCAACAAGCAAACTATTCCTGCAAACATGTACCTATCTTGTAAAAATGGTGCACTATCCCCCCCACTCCCGCCAAATGCCACTGAGCCTGGGAGATCAGTGGGGCAGCTGGAAATGATATGTCCTGTTGTTCCAACTGCTTCTACCTCTGATATATTCAAAAGTAAACAGGAGGTAGAGGTCCCCCCCCCCCATTTTTAACTCTCCTGCCCCATCACTTACTCATGACCTTAGCAGCAAATCAATGGAAACAGGGGAGCCTCTGAATAATTGTCTTTCCAGTCACCAGTGTTTTCTAGACATCTGGACAGAAGTTCAACCCTAGCTGAACCAGTGCAATACTTTTTTTTTAAAAAAAATGCATGTTATGATTGACAAGTACCGTAACTTTTGATGAGTTCTTCCCCTCTTATCCATTACTGTAATACTCCTGAGATCAATGATAAACCAGATCAGAATGGATGTTAGTTACTCCAGCATTAGCATCTTTTCCATACCATCCATAAGACACACTATAAATTGCTAAGTGTCACCACTTACTGTATTACAAAGCAACAGCATTCAGCGAATAGCAACCAAGGTTAATTAAGGTGCACCAGAGAGCTATGGAGTGATTATCATTACTGAGCACTATTCCTTTTGGCTCTTCAATCTCTATCTACACAATAGATTCAAAGACTATAAAACTTCATTAGTTTAACTAAGCAAGAATATGAGATGGGTCAAGCTTTTTGCTTAGTAGCACAGCATACTGTACAATATATGAAGGCTTAATTACGAAGCACTTTCTTTTTTTTAGAATACCCCACAAAACATCATTAGTAGTCTACAGGGCTTTTCTTAGGCTGGAACTTGGTTCCAGCACCTCTCAGGTGGACATCATTGCCATTATAAGAGAACAAGGTGAGTTCCAGCACCTCTTTCTCTAGAAAAATAACACTGGTAATCTATATGATAAAACAGTGACAGCAGTATGAGTACATTGCAAAAAGCAGCCTTCCCCTTCCAATATTCTGGCTATAACTCCCATCAGTCCCATCCAGAAAATCTATGTTGGTTGGAGCTAATGAGAACTTCTGGAAGGAACCAGGTTGGGGAAGGGTGACATAGATGTTTGTGCAATATATTTATGTTTGTTGTACATTGTCAAAAGTCAAAAGTCAATAAATGAGAGGACAAAATATAGCTATCTTAAACAACTGTTCTAAAAATCACCACTGACAACAGGATGATCAGCAGATCTTAAGTGAGCATGTAGGCAGACTTCTCTGTCTGTACAGGAATAGGAATTTCAACCAGAGCACTTTGCTTTTTTGTGAAGCTCAGCATGAAGGTATCACTGCAATATTTCACTGGTAAATAACAAATTTATTTCAGTGGGTGTTACCGATATAGCCACAAGTGAGTAAATTTACACCAAAAAGATTGAAGGCCGTTTATCACCCAAAAAAAGAAACACTGGAATTTCACTGAAGATAGCACAAATACATCAACTGTGTATTTTCAATGAAACTTCAATGCTCTTTATCTGCCATGGAAATAAAAACCGTGTGTTTATGGGTGATATAGAACAGTAACAATTACTCTTGCCAAAAGTATTGTTACAAAGGCATTTATTATGAGGGTGTTTCAGAAAGAAGCAGCAAAATGGCTGCCCATGCTTCTTGATTCACACACCACTGTGTTATTACTGAACCTATACTTAGCTCTTCAATAGCATGCTAGGCATCATCCAGAGCACAGAAGATCTCTGCTTGGTGGACTCACAATGTAAATAATATGGGAGAAGAAAAGGCTTGAGGATAGCATAGCAAGGGTGAGGAAAGGAAGAATTGGTGGCAGCACTCCCTGTCCCCAAGTACATTGCTCTCCACTTATTTAATTTATTTATTTAACAAAAAATGTATACTGCTTAACTACAAATAAAGCCTCTAAGCAGTTTGCAAATAATATAAAATATACATTTAGAATGCCTATAAAATCCAGCATTAAAAACAAGTTTATAAAAAGTAAATTAAATAAAATCAAGAGTTAAATGTATACATTTTAAACTTAAAATACAGATTAAGATACACATCAACTTTATGTGTCTGGGTAGGCTTGCCAAAACAGAAAAGTTGTTTAGCAGGCACCAAAAGATTATATAGAAGGCACCTTCCTTGTGTCAATGGGCAGGGAGTTCCAGAGTGTAGGAGCAGCCACGCTATAAGATCAGTTCTTTACAAATCGCCTCCCCTAACACCCCACAAATACAGGACAAACATTATCCAAAACTTGTAAAAGTGCCAGTTCTACATATAGTAGTCAAATGGGTATATAAGACAATCTGCCAAGGAAACAGGCACCAAGATGTTAAGGGCTTAATATACTAATAGTAGCACCTTGAACTTGGTCCAGTAAGAAATTGGCAGCCAGTGCACATGTATGAGCAGGGGTGTTATAAGCCGACAGGATCTCACTCATGCTAGCAACTGCAATGCAGCATTTGTACTAGCTCCAGTTTCCAGGCCAAATGCAAGGGAAACCCTCACAGTTCAAAAGTGGCTTAATGGGGAACTGAGGTTTAATGTCAGTTTATTAACTATGATCCTGATCCATGATTTGACCCTGATTAGGAAAACACTGAAGCACTCCATATATTAATGGGCAACTGTGGTTTAAAAAGGGACCAGGAATGAAGTTCCACAGCTTGCCTGCAATAGGAGGAAGGAAGAGGCAAGGAGTGTCCAGGCTTGATGCTCATTTCCAAGTATTAAGCCAGAGATGTCAAATCTTTCCCCAAAACAGAAACACTGGGTTCTAGATGCTGCAACACAAGGAACCATTCAGGCAATTGTGGAAGCTCTTTTCTTACCTTCAGTGAGAACACCAAGGACTCTTCTATCAGAATCCTGAGCATCTCTATCACATTTCTCCTATATTGCTCATATTATGATGGGATGTAATTCAGCTTCTCCAAAGAGATCAAATTTGGAAAAGCCTCAGTTATGTTTAACAAACAATCTCAGTTCTCAAAGAGTGAAAAAACATGGAAGCTTGGACGCTGTTATAGTTATTTTGTTGCAACCCTTTCCAGGGGAAAAATGGGAGAAGAAAGAGTTAACCTCCTGTTCAGGAATAGAAGGGAACATTGTCCATAGGGGTCAGCCTTTGTGTGTGTATGTGTGTGAATTAGTTGAATTAGAAAAACCAGTCCTGTCTCAGCTCTATGAATAATACCGATACATATTCAAAATTACGTTTCCTTTCGCCTGACACCTCGGGCTGGTCATTTTTCATTTATTCTGATTTGGAGAAGTGTCTTTACTAAATTGTGATTGATTTTGACAGGCTGTTCCTAGGAAAAAATATATAGCTAGCATAAGGGACTTCTTTCCCCAATGCCTTCATTCTGTGCAAGAACTGTGGTGTTATTGGATATTCTAAATTAAGTGGTTTTTAAAATATCTGGGGGCTTACTGCATGACTGAAAAATATAGCACTTTCTGCTAGTTCCAACCAGCCCATGAGCTCAGAAAACAATGAATTATAATAATAAAGATTGTCCTTGATCCTCTCAGGATTTCACAGACTCTGCAAATCCATTCTGCATGTCCTGCAGGGCATTTTATATTTCATCTCTCTCCACTAAGGATCCCCAGGCTGGGAGCATTCCACAATCCTGCATTAAAATCAGACTGTTGAGCTAGTTCATTATTGGGTTCCCTTCTGTGTGAGAATATCTGCACCAGTGAGAAAGGGAGCACAAAAAGGTTAGAATTGATTGATGCTGATGACCTGACAGATCGACTCAGGGCAATTAGAGCTTCCCACACCTATTGCACGACTGCAAGTTTCCTCAAATACATGCACTCATTCACTCCTTTTAAACTAGGAAATGGAGGATTATGTGCTAATTGATCCTGATACAGTTTTATTCATTAGAGGCTTCCATATTCAGAGTCACAAAATTGCAATATAAGGAAATTAAATTCAACTGGGCCACGTATCTCTTCCAACTATGATTCCAACTATACTTCTATGACTCTATGATTATCAATTAAATTGGCTGCAAGTCTTCAGACATCAAGTTGCCTTTGCTATCTTTCATTCTCTCTGATCACCATAGCAATTAAAATCTGTCAGCAGGAAGTCTAACAAAGAGACTTTCAAAAAAAAGATTACAATGTGGAACACTCCTGCCCTGTGTTTCAGCCATTAATCTATGCCTTCTTGCAATATGCTGTACTCCATTCTACTTCCTCCATGGTTTTCCAATTTTACGTTCCAGAAGACTGTCAACATCCTTGTCCACTAAGCATGTTCACCCTCCTTGGGTGGTTTCTCGATTGATTGTTTGTTTTGGGAGGGGGGAGGGTTTTATACTATGTTGTTGTTTGTATTTCTGCAAACATCTGGGTTTCCCTGAGCTTGTTGAGACCTCCCCTCCACAGTGCTCTAGAGCAGGGGTCAGCAACCTTTTTCAGCTGTGGGCCGGTCCACCGTCCCTCAGACCATATGGTGGGCCGGATTATATTTTGAGATAGAAAATGAATGAATTCCTATGCCCCACAAATAACCCAGAGATGCATTTTAAATAAAAGCACACATTCTACTCATGTAAATTCCTGGACCGTCCGCAGGCCACATTGAGAAGGCAATTGGGCCACATCCGGCCCCCGGGCCTTAGGTTGCCTACCCACTCTAGAGTTAAAGCTGGTACAATGGGGCACAGCCCCTAGTTTGCAACTGCTTCCCTTAGAGGGCAGGGAAGAGCTCTGTAACTGCAGGATTGTTAAACTCAAAAGACATAAGACAATTGCTGAAGCAATGTTTCCAGCTTGCTGCTCTAAGTTGCCTTGTATCCAACCTCAGATACTCGCTCTGCAGAGAGCTGACCAGGGTCCTGAACTCTTACAATTAGATTGATTTTGTGCCAAGTCTTGCCAGCAACCCTTGCAGTGTTCTAGTCTCAAATAGGATAGGGTCTTTCTCCAAGCAAAATCCCCTTCTCTCTTTTGCTTCTGCTGAGTCCTCAGTGTGTGCAAGTCAAACAGCTCCCCACTGCAAAAGTGCACAAACACCTGACATGCTGATCATGTACCACTGGGAAGCTCAGATGGAGGGCAGTTTACCAGTCTGAACTTTTTCCTCCAGTGACCTTGCACTTTCTCAGGTCTTAGGATAGGTGAGCAGGTTCTGTTGGCTGCTAGGCTTAATTCAGCAGAATTGGAATTTTTGCCAGTAGTCCTGGGGTGGGTGGGTGGGTGGGTGGGTGTAATTATGCAAATAGCAAAAGGGCAGTATTACTAGAGTCCATAATTCCTTGACAACTCATGATGCTTCGTTTCAATATGGAGGTGTGTGTTATGGCCCCTGCATTCTCTCCATTTGTATTTTAATCTGAGAGGAAAAACTCTCTGTCCCCTCTTACCCACACATTTAACTGACTGCTAATGTGGTGAAGTCTGTGGTAGGGATAAAAGGAGGATCTTCCTGTTTCTCCCCCCTCTCCTTCACTGGCATCTGTGCCACTGTTACTGTCTGCTACAGTTTCCTTCTGTTGCCTGATAGTGTGGAACACAGAGAAAATTATATGTCCTGGGGCTGCTGGCACATGTAATATGGCATAACACTTCTATGGGTGGTGTGGGATAAGGGAGCCCTCCTGTTGTTTCTGCCTATGACCAGGGGTGAATGGGGGTGGGGGGGGGAGAGATGGGAGGGAGAGGATTGTCATTGCTACTGAAGAAGTAACAGTCACCAGGTAACAGATTTTTTTGGGGGGGGGTCACAAGCAAGGGAACTGGAGGTTTCATGAATCGGGACCAGAAATTATGAGAAAATTTAGAATTCTCAGGAGAAAAAACGAACCATTCCCCAAGTGCTTTCCAGTTTCACTCATAATAGGCAACCTCAATCCAAATAAAGCCCTGAGGTGCTCACTAGTCACTAGATTGGTACTTGGGGTGTATGGGGTGTTAATTGAGGGGTAGTATCCTCTGGTGACCTCAGGTGGGGGACACATACTGCTCTTTCTGAGGTAGTTTGTCCACCTTTGGTCCCCAGCATACACTCAGCTCTCTGTAACTCCTAGAAGCTGTCAGCATGTGACAGCAGCCACACCCTAGGAAATAGCTTTGACAGGCCAGCTAAATTGATGCATAAAATTAAAGTATAAAATGCCTTTGAGAATGGGCTGTGGCTGCAGTATACTTCCTCAATTCTCTCTGTTTCCCGGGTGCATTATTAGAAATTGCTTTGACCAAGACAATGGGCAATATAGTCCTGATTCCATGTCTGATATTGAAACTGTCTCTGACAATCCTTTTACTGAAACTTAATTTAATTCAATGTCCACAAGTATCAAACTGAATGAGCAGTAAGGGCTGCCAAGTTTGCTAGGATCTATGGTGCTACTGATTCACAAGCAGCTGTGCAGGATTCCAACCAGTGGGGCTGAGCAGCATATCAGGAGAACTGTGCGTATTTCTTCATTATTTTGCAGCAGGTTCTTTACTGCATGAATTACCTGTTTTGTTTTCCCACTACTTCAAGAGAACTCTTGACTGATGATGATATGTTGAAAATCAAAGTCAATTGCAAAGCAGCTTGGCAGAAAATTCTGGCCTATTATCTGTTCTCAAAATAGAAGGTATGCCATGATGAGCAAATATGCACTTTAAAGTGGTAATAAGTCCTTCTGCAGTGGTGCTCCAGGTAGCAGGAATGGTAATCAATCAATAACAAAGTAAACAGAGTCCTTCCAGGTAAAGAAATAAATAAACTACCAGGGTTTGCTATGGATGAACTGGTGATTCTGTCATAATGCATGTCACTACTGGTATTGACTGATGTCAAGCACAAACTTGGCAGCTGGTTATCCAGGTTTGTATGTCTTTACCATTAGTCACAAAATCATACCAAATTAAAACAAACTTTTCACTTTTGCATTGGCTTCTAAGTGCTCTCTGTTTGTGTGTCCATTTTTCTAATAATGCAATATCCCACACTTTTTAATATCAATAGTCTATATCTGCTTCCACCATGTATCTCCAAAATAATTAGTCTGGCAGCTAGTAAGTAAGTAAATAACTGGCCAGTTCCCTGCTACACAAAACAGACCCATCTTCTGTTGTTTAGAAGGGCTAACTGCAGGAATAGCATTATTGTACCTTTTACAATAAGTCTGATATAACAAAACACAGCGTTCCAATACAATTTAATCTGTGGATATTTCCACCATAAATGCAGATATGTTCCTATATCTTAACATCCTTTCTAGGACCTCAGCAAGGAAACTGGAGCCATATGTGATAATCTTTGTGAAGTTGTATGCCACTTATGGAACAATTCAACATAAGTTCCCCATTTCTCACAGAGTTAGATCTAAATGGTGTCTTGTCCCATAAGGACCGCCATGTCACTTTATCAAATGGCATATATATTTGGGAGATCAGGCCATTGTCATGACTTCTGGTCACTAAAAGGCTTCCAGGACACCTTTCATTCCTTACATTTATACCCCCCATTTCTTCCATCATGTAACAACAGGTGGCATGCACATAGTAAGAAGCGGTGCATGCAGTGGTGTGTCATATCTGCTTACCTGGAGTTGTGTCAAAGTCTGGGTTCCAGTTACACCAGTGGGACAAGTGCAGTCCTGCTGCTGCAACCACAAGGCCCCACAGCTCTGCCCCAGCCCCATCCAAGTCAGCAGCAGCAATGTTAGTGTCAGGAGGGCAGCTCCACATCTCTGCCCCCCCCCATACCACTTCTGCAAACAGTTACATTCACTAAAGATTTTTGGTTTGAATGTTGGTTCTTTTAATGCCATAAAGGTAAAGGTAAAGGTACCCCTGCCCGTACGGGCCAGTCTTGACAGACTCTAGGGTTGTGCGCCCATCTCACTCAAGAGGCCGGGGGCCAGCGCTGTCCGAAGACACTTCTGGGTCACGTGGCCAGCGTGACATCGCTGCTCTGGCAAGTCAGAGCCGCACACGGAAACGCTGTTTACCTTCCCACTAGTAAGCGGTCCCTATTTATCTACTTGCACCCGAGAGTGCTTTCGAACTGCTAGGTTGGCAGGCGCTGGGACCGAACAACGGGAGCGCACCCCGCCGCGGGGATTCGAACTGCCGACCTTTCGATCGGCAAGGCCTAGGCGCTGAGGCTTTAACCCACAGCGCCACCCGCGTCCCTTTAATGCCATAAGCAGTGTCAAATCTACACTTCTTTCCTAGATAATTGTTCCATGAATTCTAGGCCCCTAAAGTATTGACAGGATAAATATATTGGACAACTTTGAATTATCTGGTATTCACTGCAAATGCATCATATCCAATTTCAAGTTCCTCACTTTCCATTTTTGCCATAAATTTCATGATGGTCAGTTTAGGCACAATGCAAAAGAAAGCCACAGTAAAATGATTCTTTTAGTGTTAGTTTCATATTTATATGATAATTACATCACAGACATATGGGCAATAAACCTTTGCATGATTGGAATTTTGCCCAGAGAATCTGTACAACCCACTATAATATGGCTATTGTTTTATGTCACTTTTAATATTCAAGATTCCTTTTAACTGCTTACCTTTTAAACACAATGTATTATTTATACTGAATTATAATGCTACCATTTCAGAACACAGGCTATCTCACATTTCATTAGAAATGATTTTTTACCTTGTGAGATTATCACACAGCTATGTTATGAGGTCTTAGTGGGGTTCTCTTCCTTTGAATATAGCATCAGAAGCATTCAAGGGAAGGGGGGGGAATAGATTTCTAATAAACTGATACAACTGTGGCAGAATTCTGTTTTAAAATAATGATATGATACACATAAATGCTCATTTAGTTGTAGCTTTATGATGGTACTGTTAGAAGTATAAAAATAGACAGATTCAAAAAATGAAAACAAAAAAGAGTATAGTTTCCAAAATGCCATCTGAGTGTACATGCAAATCAAATATAAATAAATATCTATATATTTACCTCATTTACATGAGTTTTTTCCTTACTGTGTGCAACTGCACAATTCAATTTTCCCAAACACTGCATTATGTATATTGGCTTGTGATGAGAATAATTTCTTTCATATGGCCCAAAGAATATCTGACCAGTGAATTGTTTAATAGGCCAACAAATTATCATCTTGGCCTACCCATCTTGTAAATGAGAGGCACAAATACAAGATGGGTGCCACCTGGCTTGAGAGCAGTACATGTGAAAAGGATCTAGGAGTCTTGGTTGACCACAAACTTAACATGAGCCAACAGTGTGACGCGGCAGCTAAAAAAGCCAATGCAATTCTGGGCTGCATCAATAGGAGTATAGCATCTAGATCAAGGGAAGTTATAGTGCCACTGTATTCTGCTCTGGTCAGACCTCACCTGGAGTACTGTGTCCAGTTCTGGGCACCACAGTTCAAGAAGGACACTGACAAACTAGAACGTGTACAGAGGAGGGCAACCAAAATGGTCAAAGGCCTGGAAACGATGCCTTATGAGGATCGGCTAAGGGAGCTGGGCATGTTTAGCCTGGAGAAGAGGAGGTTAAGGGGTGATATGATAGCCATGTTCAAATATATAAAAGGATGTCACCTAGAGGAGGGAGAAAGGTTGTTTTCTGCTGCTCCAGAGAAGCGGACACGGAGCAATGGATCCAAACTACAAGAAAGAAGATTCCACCTAAACATTAGGAAGAACTTCTTGACAGTAAGAGCTGTCCGACAGTGGAATTTGCTGCCAAGGAGTGTGGTGGAGTCTCCTTCTTTGGAGGTCTTTAAGCAGAGGCTTGACAACCATATGTCAGGAGTGCTCTGATGGTGTTTCCTGCTTGGCAGGGGGTTGGACTCGATGACCCTTGTGGTCTCTTCCAACTCTATGATTCTATGATTCTATTCTATGATCATCTCTGTTTATGCAGATCAAGCTAGATCACAGTCTTTGTGCACTACAACTTATACAATTCTCCTGGGAATAGATTCATCCATTCATTTCAGAATCTTCTAGCAAGTGAATCAGGTCATTTGATTGTTACCTATTGGGTAGCTTCATACATAATACCAGGGAGAAAGTTACAAGCTACTTTTTTGACTCCAAACAGTGTTTTGGTTTCTTTAATTGAAATGATTTAGGGAACTTAATATTATTATTATTATTATTATTATTATTATTATTATTATTATTGACAACTAGCATTTCTGAAAATCCCTATCTTCAACTTTCTGTTGGATTGTCTCACTTGTCTTTTGTGAACTATATTGTAATGGCACCAGCTTCAAACAATAACTATCTGAGTGACTGATTTGACTAGACAATATGACGCTGACGTATGTGAGAAGGGCTTACTACACTTTCAGGCCATTACTAGCTACAGATTTAGGTTTCACTTTGTTCTCCTCTTAAATTCTGAGAGAAGCATAAACTGCTATTCATACAGCTTGAGATTAAAATTAATTGGAGAGAATGATTTGACCACAGGGTTTCCTAGAGCCAGGATAGGCTACTTCTCACAGAGAGAAGAAAAGTGCTGAAAGGAGGAGTCGTGTAGGGAAAGAGTTGGTACCTTCCATACATGTACCCTTTTGTGTTTTAAATTGCAGCCCCACATACAGTGTTAGATGTTATTGGGCAGACTCTTTGGTGCCCATTTTGCCCATGACAAGAGTCCACTAAATCTCCATTACTGCCCCGTACACATAATCAGCTGTAGGAAACTTGTATGGTTTTACACAAATATGATAAATTCAAATATATTTAAGTTTGGATCCTTAACAGCCAAGATACATAAACAACAAAAAGAACAGTGTTTCCTCTATAATTCTGAGTATTCAGTGCTATTCCAAATAGATTTCTGGCAGGCTGAAAGGGGATATTTGTTTACATGATACAACTATATCCATTTCCCCCCTCCCTCATATCTAATAGTGTTGGATACTAAAAGATATTTATTTTTGCATACACAGGGCTGCAATCAAAGACAAATTTACCTGAACATAAGCCTCTGTGAATTCAATAAGAGTTCAAAGCAGAGACTTCTGAGCAGGCGTGCACAGGATTGCATTGTAAATCTGTTAATTTGTGTGTCAAATATCCCCTTGTATGACTGCTTTCTTGGGAGTATTTTACATATGATAGACTACTAACGTGACAGATGCAATATAGCTGCTATCTAATTAATTTCCTGGAGAGCCAAGCACTACTATTTATTGAAAATGCACTCAGCATCATTAATCATGCTGTTTCTCAGAAATGCATGTAAGTACTTGGGAACCACATCATGAAACTTTTAAATAAGAATTTCTTATAGCTGTCCCTTTTTTTCATTACATGTATCCAATAATAGGATGATAACTCTCAAAACCAGAAAGTAATAATGGGAGCACCAGAAGCAGTTAAATTATAATAATTAATATCACTAAAAGGAAATGGAAGCATTTATGCATACCTAAATGAGCATAAGAATTTCTCTGAATCCAGTGTTAGTAGGATTAAAACAGCCCTCAGCTACGTATATGCTTGTTACACTTAATGGTAATATTATATTAAAATGAAGGAAGCAATTACCTTAAAAGGAAAACTCTAAAATTACACATATATTATTCAATCTCAATTTCCCCCCAAACCCACCTGACAGTAGAAGACCCTCAGCTAGAGATGGGGGAGAGATTCAGTTCAGTTTGCCTTTAAAGGCAAACCTGCCTAATTCACACTTCCCAAAACAATATGGGAATTGAAATGCAGTCTCACTTTCAAATTTGCACTTCTCCAAATTTTGCAATTCAGTTCTCCAGCCAAGTAATGTGAACAAAAATGTATATACTAGGATAAAATGTACATTAAAAGGCATATATTACTGGAAAGGGCTAATATATATTAAGTACAAAAAGGCATTATATTAGGGGAAATAGCTTGCGAAAACTTGTATATTAGTAAAACTGCATACAAAGATGTATATATTCAGAGAAATTCACACTAAAACACTGATTTTCTTGAGGATTTTAAAAAAAAATAAAAAAATAAAAATGTGGAGAATTGCAATATTTTTATTGGTACTTTTTAATCTTGCTGTTACCAGTTTTTAAACTCAGATTTATGCTGCAAGGTCCCCAAACACCTAGGTTATAAGATGGTCTATCTGTGCTGCATATAAATATATAAATCTTTAGCAGATGCCTGTTTCTGTTATAACATGTGATATAGCACTAGGAGAAGGAAGATAAGAATACAGTCTTCCTAATTTTAGCTGGAAGTAGGGATCCAGAAATGTGTGTAAAACATAAACAAAAATTGCACAGATGCAAAAAAAAGTGAGAAGCTCCAGTGTTTGCCAAGGAGCTAGCTTATCATATGCAGCTTATTATTAAAGAAAATTTAAACATGCACATGAAAGCATTTGTTCTCAAAGAGAAGAAAGAGGAGGAGGAGGAGGAGGAAAGAGAAGAAAGCACTTCACAGATTTTCAAAGAAATTAGGAAAAAATGCTTTTTATGTTTTGAGGTTACAAACCTTGTCAGTGCTTCTAATAATGCTTCCAAGTCACTAAATTCTGCAGAGAGGTGCATTTTTACAACTTTAGGATGCATAATGTAAAGCTAAGTTTTCAAGCGCATGCACACATGCACACACACACACACACACACACACAACTTCATTGTTCAGAGCAAGGAGGGGAAAGCTGTGGCCCAACCAGAATGATCAGTGCTCAGGGCTGGTGGGAGTTGTAGTCCAAAAATGGTTGTAGAGCCATAGGTTTCTCTTGCGATTAGAGGCACTCTTTTGAGAAAATGGATTTTGTCCAAGGCATTCAAATTCCTTAAACAGGAAAAAGTCAAGGCTGATACTTCAGGCCTACACATACTAAACCATGGTAGCTGCATTTGTACACAGGAATTATTCGTAAATCACCCATCCCATACAAATCCACATGTATGTTAATATGGATCACCTCTCCCCATAAGAACCTGCCCTGATCAGAGTCTTTGTGTGCCTCCTCCATGAGAGGTCCAGAGAGCGGCAATATGAGAATAGGCCTTTTCTGCAGTGGCTTCCTGTCTGCGGAATGCTCTCTCCAGGGAGGTTCAGGTGAAAATGTTCCTTTTCAACCAGGCTTCTGGCTGATTAACCTTCTATGTCCTTTAAATGTGTTTGTGGGAGGGGGGGCTATTGTTTTTGCCTTTTCTTCTTGTTTTTTACGTATTTTGTGTTTTCATATTGTATTTTCATGCTGCAAACAGCCCTGAGATCTTCAAGAAGTGGCCCTGGAAGGAGTATGTTGGGCGGGGGGGGCAACCTTTTCCCACACTGCCAGCCCATACATTATCAGGTGGGTTGGTTGAACTTGGAGACGTACCCAGTGCCTTCGTCAAAACCTGTTTACATCTGTAATCAATAAGTTGTGGCCTATTTCATCCCAATACGGACATCCACTGTCTCATTTAACATGGTTCAGCCCTTTCACTAGATGGCATGCCTCTTGCAGGCATATAATATAGAGTTATAGCCAGTTTACTAAGACAGTGCAGGGCAGACTATTGCAGGGTGAATAGTGCATAGTTATTTTTGTGATTTTATGTTATTTTAAACTGTTTTTAATATTGTGACCACCCTGGTTGGATCTGCTGATTATAGGGTGAAAGTTTTATCCCAGTGTCCAGTAGAGTTATTAAAGCCAAAATTGTATCATAGATACAATATAGAGCACTTACTTGGTTTCCATACTTTTAAATGCACATGGAAGGCACTTAGCCCTGTTTTCATTTGATTTATATTTGGCATTCCTAGACGTGTTACTGGTGCTGCTCTTAATTTGGACACTGGTCTAAATTCTTTGAGCTAATGGATCTAGTCCATTAAATTTTGGCTCTGTTGCTATCTTTTGCTTACTCCCAGTTCCTTTGTATTCCAGGAAATGATAGACAAGTCTGCCTGGATGAAGAAATTGTTGCAAAACTTGTGTCAGCTGAACTTCTGTCTTATTATTTGTTATCTACAAACTGCCAAACAGAGAGCAATGGATATCGACTCGCAAAGTCCAGTGCAGACCAGAGGTCTTGTTCTTCCCCAGTCACTGGGTTTGCGGGGTTCTAGTTCTAAGAATGGGATGCCTGATCTGAAATGGATATCTGCTCTTAAAGCTTTTTCTCTGGCATATTTAATACCTTACACTTAAAACTTTTTAATATAGCAAAATTCCCATAAATCACAGATACTGCCCTTGTAATTATGAAGAGGTGGATTCTACACCACATGTTCTTTTTAAATTTGGTTTTTATCAGGGGGCAAGATAAACTCTTATATATACCATTACATAATCCTTTCCAGAATGATATTAAGAGTATCTGTTGATCTTTTTTCTTTTAGGAGGACTTCAAAAAAAAAATGGTAATCAAATTACAAAATTTCCAACCATTGCAATTTCCTTTTGACTTTCCATGCTTGTTTCCTGATGTTATTCTCTTTTAACAATATTATGTATTGTAAATTCTGTGACCAAACACAAATGAAATGTTTGGTGGACTGTGAATAAATTATATTTGTATTTGCTTGTTTTAGTTGTGTATCTATTTATTCCAGCCTGCACTGGGGGTTCCTTTTGGAGCTCAAAGTCAGAATAAAATGCTTTTGCAAATGGGTGTGGGTGGGTGTGAATGTTACATTGTTCAATGTAAATGAAATACTTGTGAAAAAAGTGAGTGATTGAGCCTGAATTTCTATTGTAAGAGGAAGTGTAGAATTGCATAGACATTGTCATCCAGCAGCCACTTTAGCATCTGATTAATTCTTTTTTTCTTCTGTGGATGAGGCAAAGCTTATTACTGTGTTTGTGAAACTAATTGTTTAGCAGAATATCTCACTAGTAGTCACAGAGGCAGCTCTAAGGAGTTCAAATCCCACCAGTAACTTTTCAAATTTCAAAGGGGACGCGGGTGGCGCTGTGGGTAAAACCTCAGTGCCTAGGACTTGCCGATCGTATGGTCGGCGGTTCGAATCCCCGCGGTGGGGTGAGCTCCCATCTTTCGGTCCCAGCTCCTGCCCACCTAGCAGTTCGAAAGCACCCCTAAGTGCAAGTAGATAAATAGGTACCGCTTTATAGCTGGTGCCGGCTCGCCAGAGCAGCTTCGTCACGCTGGTCACGTGACCCGGAACTGTCTGCGGACAGCGCTGGCTCCCGGTCTCTTAAGTGAGATGAGCGCACAACCCTAGAGTCGGACACTCTGGCCCATACGGGCAGGGGTACCTTTACCTTTACCTTTTCAAATTATAGCAGTGTTGCCTCTTTCCAAAGAAAGATGAGCAAAACGCAGTAGTATTTATGAAGGATATGTCACACGTCTACCTTCTTCAGACATTTATCGCAGAACACACAAAGGTGCCTATCGGTACACATGGGGCTCACTCCACCCCTGGGCAATATTGCATGCACCAGCAACTCTTCCCAAGACATCATATGATTGGCTGAGACTGGAGAGGGTTGATTCACTGTGCAAAGTGTTTCTAGCAGGGAGATGGGAATTTTATTGAGGGTTTCTATTCCCATGTTGAAAACTCTTCTTATAATTAACTGCCCACTTCACTCAGTCAATTGCACATCAGCTCAGTGGTGTTACTAGCATGTGCAACATCATCCAGGAGCAAAGCTACTCCCAAGTTTTCCTGCCACACTCTCAAATGTCCTACAATGCAGAAAGACTGCAGCATCCAGAGAGGCAAATAATTTATCAGATTAGTCTCTTCTAAGTTCAATGGCATGCACACACACCACTTGACAATAATTTCCACAATTTCTTGATTCTGATTGTGAAAGTGAAGAGCACATGTTCTTGAGTTCTCTTGCATGGGTTCAGTTCAGACCAGGCTTCAGTAAAGTTGGGGGTGGAGTGAGAGAAAGGCAGTCTGCAGCTAGAAAAGGCAGTTCTATTTGCTCAAAACAGCAAGGTAAGCAAACCTAGAAACTTTTATAGGTGCCAAGGAATTAGCCTGCTAAGCTGAAGAAAACAGAGAGAGGTGGGGTATAAGAGAACTTCAGATTCAGTCATACGAGTATATGTTTCATGGGACGCAGTGGGTGGCTTTCTCCCTACCCCTTCCTGAGCTACTATTTGGCACCTGACTCCAGTTAGTAGATGTCAGGATTCTAATAAAAAACAAAGTAGATCCTGCAAATGCAAAGCCTGTTCACTCCTGTACACTATCCACATGTGAAAGAATATGCTTATATGAATCTCTCTTAATAATTAGACAGTAAGTACCTAACATTATTTTAAAGACTCTAGGACTATTCAAAACACCCACAGAAGATTCCAATAATAGCTACAAGAAAAACAGCAGTATGGTACAAACACTTCCACATGAACAAACATGGAGAAGGGCCATACAAAAATATGCATAATAGGGAAAACCAAAAATATGCTGCTGTGAACATAGTCACTAATGCAGTCACTGTACTTTCCTATGGGACAAAAATACAAAGTGATTACTGAAAGCTAAGGTTACATAGGGTCCACTGTACTGCCAACAAACTCACCTCAATAAGCCTGCACGTGTGTTCTTTAAATATAGCAGCATATTCCATTATTTCCTTTTCTCTTCCATTTTTGGCAGCTTCAGTGAGCACAAGAAGTGGAACAGTTGTGTCCAAGAAGGAGTCTGAGATATGATCAATGATAGCTTTGCGGAGCTGGGAAAAGAAAGCACCATTAATTAAATCATATATCATGGTATTTCGTGTGTGTTATGCTATGCAGTAAATGTACTCTGCAAATAAGAAACCTTGGGTTGTATCCAATGCTCTGTGCACATAGTTTTTGGTAATGCAATGGGACTTCCATTTCCTCTCCCCCACCCCATGCCCCCATCTAAGCTGTTCCGGAACCACTAGGTCCTCCACTCCTGCTTTATATCAGAACTGACTACTAACACAATCAACTGGGTTAAATTATTCACTGTGAAATATGACTCTTGCTCTTATCAGTACATGTAAAAATACTAAATGTGATGCAAAATGAAACAATGTGCTTTCAAAATTATTTTAAAGAGAAGGGATCTTTATTGATTAGTCACGTACATAGAATGGAAGATGGCAGGATCCCCAAGGATGTGCTTTATGGGTAGCTGGCCTCAGGCACCAGGCCAACTCTGTGTTATAAAGATGTCTGCAAACGTGACATGAAGGCTGGCAACATGAACCCCACCATGTGAGAATCCCTTATTGATGACTGTAGTTCCTGGAGACAGACATTCAGGTCATGTATCCACAGCGGCAACCAGTGGAGAAATGACCACTGGAAATGACCGCTGGGAGGAGCTCAGAGAGAAGAAACAATGGGGCACCTGTAACAGCGAAACTGGGTGCCTTCATCTGCCCCAGTTGCAATAATAAACTGGTCTCTCTTGTATTTGTCTCTACAGCCACAGCAGGTGCTGTAACTCTCCAATGGTTTGCCTTTACCCCCGAAGGTGCACTTTTCCATTGTCTTTCTAGACAGATGGATGCCAACAACTTCAAAGAACAATCTCAGATTTAAGAGTATATTTTTCAGCCTCCTGTTACAAATGCTTGGGGAGAGTATCACTTTTTCTAGTGGCTAGTAGAACTTAGTGAATTTTACCTTGTAAGTTGATTTTCACGGTACTTGGTACCTAAATGTTCCTGGCTATGAACAGTAATATGTATGTGTACAGATCTGCACACTCAATGTTATAATCACACATGTACAACATATAAGATGAATCCACAAACTGGTTCTCTGTCGCCTTTGACACCCAACATAACTAATTTGCCTATCAGCCTTGCCTTTTTCCATCACATAATCAATTTAATATTCTTATACTAAGCATAGATTAGGAACAGGATTCTGTCTGGGTTTGTGGGGGTATAAATAAGGCTATTATATTCCAGCAAGGCTATGCTAGATTGTGGCTGTTAGTTTTAATTTTATTTTAATGCATTGTGTAAAGATGTTTTTAAAATGTATTGTGTAAGGATGCTTTTAAACAACCTCTGATATGGAAAGAATCATTTTCACAGAAGAACGCTGTTTTTGTGTTTTCCATCCTTTCTCTCAAAACAGACATTGCTGTGCAGGAGGGGCTGACCAGATCCAGATCTGCTTAGCTTTCAGCAATGCTGCTTCGTCATGTGCCTTTGCCCTAGGACTATTTAATCTCTCACTCTTATATAATGGAATCTGTCATCCAAGGAACTGACTAAGCCCACACCTTCAAGCAATAAAGCAACATTAGGTGTTCTCAGACCACTCACTGGACCCTTGAATATATGTTTCTAAATCTTGGACTTTTGGTGTTTCCACTGTTCCAAACCTGCATCCCTAATCTCCATCTGCATTTCTTAAAGAAAAGTGTGTCTCCATAAAATAAAACAAAAGCATGTCATAATTATTATTTTATGTTATAACTGCTGCAGAACTATCTATTTAACATACTTTTTCCCTGAGGAGATTACCTGCCTGCGGAGGTCTCTTGTTTTCTTGCACATATTATCTATTGCAATATTCAAGGCATTGCTCCTTTCTTTTTTGTCAGCCTGGAAAAAAAACAGCAAAAAAGAAAATTTTGAGCATACAAAGCTAGTATGTTTAACATCTTAATAAGAGCAACAAAGAGTCCCATGGCACCTTAAAGACTAGCATTGCTCACTACCATAATTTCTCTTTAGAAAAAAATATATTCAATCTACTTTAGTAAATTATATTTTTGAACATAACAAGAGGTACAAAAGTACTGTGTTCAACAAGGGTGGTTTGTTCATTCAGGCCACATGTACTTGCAATAAATATATGCTTCTGGTTTCAAGGATTTCCAATCAACTTACGTTCATATTGATCTAGTATATCCAGGCTAACCGTAACATACATTCATATGGGCACTGCCCAACCCCTTGCACATTTCCCTGCTTAGGGGCTCCATTAGAATATATTTATTTCATAGGATAATTAATTACAGTAGAGTTAAATAAAGAAATAGCTCCAACTTCTACAAGTTAAAAATAACTAATGCATAAGTGCTATTTATTTTATTTATTAAATTTGAATAGCGCTTTTCATCCATAGATCTCAGGGTGGTTCACAACATAAAAATACAAGGTAAAAAAACCCTCAAAACATAAAATAAAAACATATATTAATCAGCCAAACACTTGGTTGAAGAGGACTGTTTTCACCCGATGCCTAGAGGTGTATAATGCAGGTGCCAGCCAAACCTCCCTGGAGAAAACATTCCACAAATAGAAAGCCACTGCAGAAAAGTTGTCTACAAAAAGCAAACCTAACATCTCTGACGTTACCTTAAGGAAAATACCAGGGTAGGGGTGCGGGGTGGGGCGCATGCTCAGTTGTGACTGATACTTCAAGCTTGTAATCAGAGATAATGATTTTACCCACCAGAAAACTGTAAAGGCTGTCTTTGAAGGAAAACCATTACATTAGTCCTTCTCAAATCTGGCAAGATTGATTTCCTCCAGAAAGTCTAACCTGGCAGCAAATTTCACCCAATTCTGCCAAAAATTAAATTTATGGGGCTTTCTGTGGTGGGGCAAATTTTAAAGGCACCCAGCACAGAAAACGATCCTCTGCCTGTAACCTGACAGGCCTTATCCATTCTGGAGGTGCTTCTATGCCTGCAAATTTCAACCATGTTTTGCAATCCCAAAATAAATCCTACCTCCAACACTAACTTCCCTGTCCCCCACTCCCCATACAGACATACGCAACTCATTCTTACAACCTTAACTATGTCTTGCAAAAGGAAACAGTATAGATACTTTTATTTCCCAGTAATAGTGAATTTGGGGAAATGTTGACAGAAGAAGCCTCATTTTTTTCCAAATCAGATTCAGCCTAAAACTGACAGGCTGTTTTCTGAAGCACTAAATCAGGATCCAATCCAAACCCTCCAGTCTGTTTATACCCCTAAAAGTGACCTTCAAATCACCACTGAGACAAGAAGCAAACCCTGTAATTTTGAGCAAGTCACTATTTCTCAGTCTTGTGATGGTGTTGTGAGGTTCAGCAGCCTAGGAAACTCCTCCGCAGAAGGGGAGGGTAGAAATGTTATAAGTAATTAAGGCACATTAAGATCAATCAATGGCACTGGGGGAAAAAAGATATTTTCAGGGCAGGGCCTATCATTAGGCAGAGTGAGACTGCTGCCTCTGGCTGCTGATTTTGGTGTTGTGAAATGGCAACAAATTGGTACCGTATATTATTAAATGTGTTACTGTTAGATTTTTTGCTGCCAGGGAGAGGGAGAGGTGCTTGTTGGATTTTTTTTGCCTGAGGTGCCAAAATAACTTGACCAATTTTGGGTAGTATGCACCTTGAATTTTGAAGAGGGCAGATTTGCTGCTCTGCTTCAGGCAGCAAAATGTCTTGGACCAACTCCACTTAAAATGTTTACAGGTCTACATGCTGAAAATAATCAGGGTTCTGCAATAACTGCACAGTTCAGCAGTGACTAGAAGGAATAATTCACTCACTGTGTTTCCAATGGGAAAAGCTACTCGGGCTCACTTAAGACATTTTTGTGCATCTGCAGAAGTCTCACCATTTTGACAGTTTACAATTTTCAGAGAGACTGGGTGATCAAAGAAGCTGCTATGGACATATTGAGCTGAAACTTCATGTTGCAACAGTGAAAAGAAGCTTCAGGACATTCCATCCCTTTCCTCATCAGTTCTAATATGAATTTCCGGATTAAGTACCCAAGTAAATAATAGAAGTTGTGCAACCTTTAGCAACACCACACAAAACTAGAATGTATACTTTTCATTTGTTTCATTAAAATATTGCATACACCGAAAGTACTAGAATGCAAAAACATTACTGCGAGTTTGCTGTTCAGGCTACAGAACAGCAGTGGGCGAGCTAGATTTCATTTGATCATCGGTCCTTTGACATGGTGAAAAAGTAAGTGTATGTAATCTACTCTAAATTCGTATGAAGTCTGAGAGCCTAGAAGCAAAGACGCCACCTGACCAAGGAGACTGTTCATACGTAAAAATACTGGCAGCCTTTACAAAGCCAACAGAATGGTATCCTAGTATAGTAAACCAAGATTACCTGTCATAATTTTTTTTTGCCTGGAAACCCTTAAACAAGGGAATGGAGAACCTTTTTCAGCCTAAGGGCAACCTCCAAGGGCTGCATGCCAGGGGTGGATAGGCCAGGGGAAAAGTAATTTGAGCAATAGAGGGCACGCTTATCTTTCTAGCATAGCCCAAGCAAAACGTCTCTCCATTCTCCATCCAGCAAGCACTATAACAGTTCAAAGACACATTCCAGCTAGGCAAAAATAATGCAGGGCAGTGCTAGTAAGTGAGGGTGGCAAGGAAAGGGAGTCTGGCCTAGGGAGAACCCCAAAGGTCAGATAGGCCTGGGGAGTCACAAAGCCTCCCTGAGTGTCAAGTTCTACCCCCCTGCCTCAAACAGAGCTCATTAAGCAGATTACATTTTTGCTAGAAGACTATCTCAACCAGAATTCCCCATGACAAAGCAGCTGTTTGTCCCCGTATTTTCATCCTATCTCTACTTTGACCCTATGGTTTGCTTCCAGTTTTGCTATGGCTCTCTTCTGGGAATGAAAGAGTCGTCCTGCTCTTGAATAACATCAGTGAAGAGTTTTCTGCCTTGCAAAATCCAGTGGGAGTGAACTGTCCAGACTCTGGACTGTTCTTTTCCACATAATTGAGGAAAACTCATGGTTAGGATTGGAAACATGATTAACTATGGCTACAATACTGCTTACTGGGAAGTAAATTCCATTGAACTAATGGGATCTGTTTACAAGTTAAACATCTCTATTGTAAATATTATCCCCTGCCTTTGTGCACACAAGGCTACAACATGCTTAGAACTGCATCACTCATTGTTATTTTTTGCAGAAGGTTTCTCCTGTAAATGTTACTTTAGGCAGTGCTGACAACACTGCAAGCAAAGTATGTCTCTCAATCCCTTGGTTCACTATACATTTAGAACAATTTGTCCAAATAAATTACTTGTCTCAGCACCTTAGTGTAAGAAAACTTATCTTAATTAAATATCTCAAGAGCATCTGTGTTAGTCTGATGTAGCAAAAACAAAAACAAAAAAACAAATAATCCTATGCCACCTTTAAAAAATGTCACAATAAATCAGTTCACCTTTAAATGTTGTGTTCTACATTTTCTTCATTGGATATTATAATGTTTGTAATCAGTTGACTGTCAGGCCTGATTTTTTTTAACCAAGGTGTTCAGATCAAAAATAAAATCAACATTTTCTGGTTAATCCAAACAAAAAGGAAACAGTTTGGGGGTTGACATCTTTCATAAAATGGAAATACCAGAAAATGTGGATAAAGTAAAAATACTGACTTTTGCCTCACAACCAGGGCCTAGTCACATGGCAATGCATGTGTGTGTGCGCGCGCACACACACACAAACAAACAAGAATGTGGCTGCCTCAGGAAAATACTAATTTTATTAAAATTTTAATGTCAAGCTTATATTTTTAGGGTGTTTTTTTTCTAATTCCCATCTTGCTCCTTAATTTTGACAAGAAGCAAGTTCCCCTCCACCACCCCACATTTGGAGTTACCAAAAATAGGAACAATGTTCACATATAAAATTTATCATTATTCACATCATTATACATATGATTGATACACACACACACACACACACACGTCCGTGTATATCCCAGGTTGCCTCAAGTAATCATCACATAGATACATACAACAATGCATATAACTGTATAAAAATATGTATGTATTAATATACATATGTAGAGATAATAGTATGCTGCACAAATATTGTACCACATGCAGCTTGACTATTTATTTGTATTATATGCATAATAAAGGGACGCGGGTGGCGCTGTGGGTTAAAGCCTCAGTGCCTAGGGCTTGCTGATTGAAAGGTCGGCGGTTCGAATCCCCGCGGCGGGGTGCGCTCCCGTTGTTCGGTCCCAGCACCTGCCAACCTAGCAGTTCGAAAGCACCCCTGGGTGCAAGTAGATAAATAGGGACCGCTTACTAGCGGGAAGGTAAACGGCGTTTCCGTGTGCGGCTCTGGCTCGCCAGAGCAGCGATGTCACGCTGGCCACGTGACCCGGAAGTGTCTCCGGACAGCGCTGGCCCTTGGCCTCTTTGAGTGAGATGGGCGCACAACCCTAGAGTCTGTCAAGACTGGCCCGTACGGGCAGGGGTACCTTTACTTTTACCTTTATGCATAATAAAGATTTCTTATGTATAATTTAGTATAAAATTGGTCAGGCATTCTAAAAATAACAAATACACAAGCAGGTTACATATAAGTGGCCACTCAGTACAAGAGGTGGCTCAATACTGCCAAGTTCTGAGTATAAATTCATTTAAAACAGATTCCTCTTCCACTCACACCGAGTTCCAGCACAGCAGCATATGCTGAAATGGTTGTGCAACTACTCTGGGCACATAAAGGGTTACTTAGCATTCCAGTATAGCTCCTTGTGTAGACAAAATATTTAGAAGAGCACAACATCAAATTCCACCCTTTGTGCTTAGGCTACCATTTTGATTTCAGAAACTGAAACCATAAAGAGTACAGTGGTACCTTGGTATACAACCATAATCCGTTCCAGAGGTCTGGTTGTAAACCAAAACAGGTTGTAACCCAAAGCGCACTTTCGCCAATGGGGCCTCCCCCCCAAAAACTGGTTGTAATCCAAAAAAAAATGGGTTGCAATCCAAAAAAAGGGACACACACTTCCGGGTTTGACGTGGTTGTAATCCAAAATGGTTGTAATCCAAAGTGGTTGCAAACCAAGGTACCACTATACTGCAACCTTACATATATAAAAAAAATTCATATTCAGCAAGGGTGAAGGCCTTGGACTCCGCAGAAGATGGGGGTCTGTTTGATAAGGGCCTGATCTGTGAGACACTGTCTACATTTTGCTCATTCTTTCCTCTCATTTATGCCTGAAATCTGGTTGGAGCGGATTATTGCATATCTCAGGATCACAAAGCTTAATTTCTCTCAGCAACTCTAGAATAATCCTTATTTTAAAAATCCTGGAATTATACCAGAAACAGCACAGCTCCTTTCCAGTTTCCACTCCAAGTTGTGCGTAAAGCCATGCTCAGCCTCTGGGTGACAACCTATGCATTAGTATCAGCTTATCAACAAATTCAAAATCACCACAGGTGCTGGTTAGTGAAACTAGCAAATGAGAATAGAGTTCATACACTTGCTTGGTCAGTGTGTCCTGTATAAGATATATTGCTGTGTTTACATTTGACATATCCATGACCCTCTGTGCTTTTACAAATGAAAGTGTCCGCCTACCCACTGTGCCAATGTTTCGTCGATGCTATTCCATGGTGGTTGTCCTGATGAATTCTCAGAGCCATCTGTTTCCCTGTGGTTTCATATTCCTTTGATAGAGGAAATGATAACAAAAAACCAACCCCTCTAACTAATACTACTTGCTCTATGTTCAGACTGCCTGCCAATGTTCCACATGTGTATACTCTTAACCTTCTTGTTCTCTGCAATATTAATGCTAGTAGCAATATCCAGTGAATGAGGAAGCAGAGACTTTATTCAGTGTCTCCCATGGTTTCCCTCTGGGGCACTTTCCCCCTGTTGATTCTTCAATGCTCTTTAAAAATGATCTGTACCTTCCCCCATTCCATCCTCAGACAACAGGCAGAGTCAGATGGGGCTGTAGGATGGTGCGGAGGCAGGTTTTGTAATTGAAAAGCTGAGCTTGGAAGAAATGCTGTATTTTCTTAGTCTTTCCCCCCAGCTATCTCTCCCCCTTCACATACTCAAAGTCCAATGCAATTCCTCAGTCCCCTACTGTCCTCCCATAGGGGGGCGAGGAGCAGGAAATCTCTTCTAAACCTACTTTTTAAACACATAAGGCGAAAACAAATAAATGGTACACAATTTTTGTTCATTGTTTACATCCTTACCAGGAGCCAATTTACCTTGAAATAATGACTTGGTCTCCTGAGAGGCTGGTATGGCAAGAATGATATGATTCACACTGTACAATTCAATGAAGCAGTATTTTGCACTGTCAACTTGCTCACCCACTGTTGTTTGCAATGCCCAATGTATCTCATGTTAAAAGTGAGCTACACCCTAAGCTGGAATTTGTTAATATATTTTTGGCCGTGACTCTGGAGCTGTCCAGTAGAAGGCGATTTTCCCATATGGGCTAGATTTTACTTGGTTTCTCTTGCCACCATAGAAATAGAAAATGTGAAACTAGCTATTGTTATTGTTTGTTACTATGTATTTTTATGTGTTTGTATTATAAACTGCCCTGTGATCCTTGGATGAAGGGTGATATACAAATTTAATAAATAAAAATAATAATATTAAAGTGGAAAGCAAAGAACATGGTAGCCAAGCAGGTTTTAATGGCTGTTTACCAACACACCAAAGTAGGATTAGCCAGCCTCTCATCCACATGCTATGCTCCTTTGCATCTTTTCCATATTTGATCAAGTTTGTATTAACATTTGCCCTTGGCAGTCAGTTGGTTGACCATAATGACAGAACCAGCCTTGCTTCAGAAAATCGTAAAATGCTTTGAGAGATCTATGTTATGTTTGATGGACACTGTTTCATATCTATATCTAAATCTATACATCTGAAGTTACACATTAGCTGGAGATTACTATTTTCCAGAGTGCCAAAAATAGGGCATGAAAGACTTGGTTGCTCTGAATGTATGCATACATTTCTTCTTCTTTTTTAAAACGAAAATGCTTTATTGAGTTTTCAAAACAAATAATACAAACAGAACCGCCAACACCCTTCCATAAAAAACAAGGGGAATTATTCTTAACTGGAAATGTGGGTTGAAGTGTCATCAGTGTGCAGATGAAATCCAGCTCTCTCCCTCCTCTTCAGCAAATCCAAGAGAGACAGTGGGTGCACTGATTTAGTGTGTGGGTGTGGTTAATGGTCTGAATGGGGCCCAATAAATATTCTCAATTCAGGCAAGGCAGAGGTACTGCTAATGGGTGGCATGTCTGCTCAGCTAAGCAGCCACAAGCGATGTTCGCAAACCAAGAAGCAGCATGAAAATCCTCTTCCTTTTGCTCCTTCTGACTGTTAAGAACAGGCCACAATGCATCCTAAATTTGGCTTGAAAGATCACAAGTTGCACACACCTATTTAAAATATATAGGTGGTGTTGTGTTTTTTAGATGGACACAGGCCCAGAGATTGCTCTGAGTAACAGAGGATAGCCAGAATTTTACCACGACGCAACAATTAAGAATAGAGCATTGGCTTCTCAGATATTCTCCTCCACACAACTGTAATCACACTGAGGGGAAAGCAGAGCTGCACTTATGGGCCCCATCTCAATGTCTCCTGCTGGCCCCAGCACCTCTGCCAGCCACGTGTCTGGAAAGAGGAGCCTACTGTACACAGATAGGCTCTCCCCATGATCAGGAACGCTTATTGCAAAGAGTTTCTGACCATAGTGTTAGGGCTAGACCAGCTCACAACATTTACAACTGGGAGAGGTATGGAAAGGGCTCAGATTAACTAGTGTTCATGTTGGTACCTCTTAAATAGCTGCCACTGACCGACCAACCTCTTCAGTTATTCCCAACTGTGAAAGCTGAGTGTGAAAACTGTATTCTCTAAAGCCAGGTATAAGAAACATCAGGCCTGGGGAAAGAATGCAGTCGTCCTGGCCTCTCTATCTGGGCTTAGAGACCCTCCCTAGGCCACACCCCATTCCCAGGACACATCCCTCACTGACCCTGTTCTACACAATCTTCTTGTGTTTTTGCCTGGTTGGAATGTATCCATGACCTATGATAATGCATCTTGCTTGTCTTTATATGTGGGGATGTGTAGGAACCTCCGATGTGCATGGCTGGAATGCAAGCTACTGCACAAAGTAGGAGTAATATCTGTTGCTCTGCCCACTCTGCCCAAGCCACTTTATTTTTTACTCTGGCCCACGAGGGTATACAGGCTTTGGCTGAAAAAGGTCACCCACCCACAGCTTAAAGCCAATGACTAAATGTTTCTGATATATGTATGCCATTGAAATATTACCATTGTTAGCTAGAATGTATTCTCAGTACTGATAGCGTCTGAAACTAGTTCCTATGAAAAAACAAGCATGGTAGAGACTGACTGAACAGAATTTGAATCATCCCTACACAAAGTTGTCTAGGGGGGGTATGGGCTCTTCTGGGGTTTTTTAACATGTGGATTGGGATGGCAACAAACTTAAAAAGGTAAAGGTACCCCTGACCGTTAGGTCCACTCATGGACGACTCTGAGGTTGCGCGCTTATCTCACTCTATAGGCCAAGGGAGCCAGTGTTTGTCCACAGACAGCTTCCATGTCATGTGGTCAGCATGACTAAGCCACTTCTGGCAAATCAGAGCAGCACATGGAAACACCGTTTATCTTCCCACCTATTTATCTATTTGCACTTGACGTGCTTTCAATTTGCTAGGTGGGCAGGAGTTGGGACCAAACAACAGGCACTCACCCTGTTGTTTAGACCACAGCGCCACCCACGTCCCATAAATAAACTTATGTATCCATCAATCTTGACTATATTTTATTATTTACCTTATTTTTCGTCCCATAGGGCGTACCGGCCCATAGGACGCACCTAGTTTTTTGGGGGGAAATAAGGGGAAACAATTTATTTTTCCCCCAGGCGTGGGGCTGGGGCGGGGGAAACCCGAGCTTCCCCCGACCCCAGCCCCTAGAACAGGCTGCTATCTGTGAAGCCCGAAGCCTGGGGGACACTGAGCTCAGCACCCCCTAGGCTTCTGGGTCCAGGCAGCTCTCCGCAAAGCGGTGGGAGAGCTGCGCGAAGTTTTTTTTGGGGGGGGAGTTTTTGTAGGGGAAAAAGTGTGTCCTATAGGGTGAAAAATACGGTAGATTTTTTTATTTCAAAAATAATTGACCCTTCTCAGTGGCAGGGGAAGAGGTTGTGGAGAAACTGGAAAATGAGTTAAATATAATAGTCTAACAAAGTGAGAAGGGGAGTTTTCATGGAATTGCACACAAGCTGGAAACTATAGTATTCTACTGACTATTTTATACAGCAGGGATTCAAATAATCTTGAAGGGGATCAAGAAATCTTGGCTTTGTGAGCATGGTTCTCTAAAGTTCCCTGCAGGAATTCTCTATTTTTTTTAACCCCAGGAAAGAGCAACACATCTGAACAAATTAAAAGAAAGTTGTACTTCTGGAATGTAGAGTTCCTGGAAGATGATGGCAGAGTTCAGAGACTTCACCAAATGCTTGCTCTCTGCAAAATTCTCTTAAACCTAGGCAAAGGTTTTTATCAAGTCTTCCCTCAGAAGAAGAAGAAAAAAATCAGTTTTCATTTCCTATGAAGGATCTCTTCATGATTCAAGAAACTCATACAGATAACCCTTCATGTACAGTAATACAGGCATTTGATTATTTTCAGATGGAAAGGGCTAAGGATATTCTTAGTTCCCTGCTACACTGAATATTTCCATTTTGAGCTTAGACAAGTAGCATAAACCAGTCTTGTAACCACAACTGGTCTATGGATGCACGCTTGAGGCAAAAGCCACATCCTTGCTTCCAATTTCTTCATTAGCCTAAGAAGCCAGGCTGTATAATGGAAGACTGGATTCATCAGGGTCTCTTTAGCTCTAGGAATAATCAACTAGAAGAATCCACAGATATGGCATATTACCAAGATGGCCCAGTCTGTGTACTGGATATAATGCCAATGTGCTCAGGCTGCCAGCCAATCTAGCTGAGGGCCTCTGAGATCTATTTCAATTTACTAAAGCTCATTATTGCTGCCTAATCGTAATTCCTTGTACAAAAAAAATATTTATGTCTGTATAATGCATCAGAAAATGTACAAACAGTCTAGGAAGCTCACTTAAATCAACCCACGTAGAAGTTTCACACATATAACTACCGTTAATAATGCAAAAGTGTTGAAAGGTATGAAAACCATACCTGACAATTTTGTTTACAACCATTTTTTTCAATCTGTTTTGTATGTCAAAACAAGTTGACAAATTTCCTAGCCAGCTTTGTCATGGACTCTTCAGATATTGTAGTTAAAGTATCATTACATCATCATTGTCTGCCCCTCTCAGGGCCCTAGAAGAAGACCAAATAATAATAACAACAAATGAAAACATATAGAGATCCCTCTCAAGGTAAAACAAAATAATTCTGAAACTGGAATTTACCAGTTGCTGGAAATTGTGCGTAGGCAAGGTGCTGTTGTGCTCATGTCCTACTTGCATTTGTGTGGCCACTGTGAGAGCAGAATGCCAGACAAGATGGGCTTTGGCCTGATCCAGCAGACTCATCTTGTGTTCTTACCAAACAAATTGATGTGTCAAAGAAAGGGTTCAGGATCCCAATATGCCTAAAAACTGTAGATGGCAAATGATAACAATTGAAAGGATCCTACTATAAAAAAGCAGTACTTGTCTGTTCCTGGCAAGTCCATGCAAAATGCAGACTCAAAACACAAAGAAGAAACAAAATTGTTCCCCTCATCTCTGAAGCCTACATTGTGTTTCTGCAGATGGATAGGAATGGAGTATTTTCATTATGTATCACCCTTTCCCCTCCACTATCTTTATGGATCCTGCAGTTGCAACTTGACAAGAGGTGAAAGGATTTTGCTCACAAAATGATCTCATTTGGACATCCCAATAAACAGTGGTTTATTGTTACAGGAATAAGCCACAGTGAGCTTCAAACAAATATGAATATTTACATTTCAAATTTCATCTTTCAAATCGGATTGTAAAAACACATTCACATACTTATTTATTCTTTGTTACATTTTCATCCCACCCTTCTACTAAGGAGCTTGGTGTAGTATGCATGGATTTCCCACCACCATTTTGTTTATAACATCTCTGTGAGGTAGGTTAGGCCACAAGACAATTGCAGGCCTAAACATCCATTAAGAGCAAAAATGGGTGTGTTGTGTGAGACAGGTGGAGCATAGCCAATGAATTTGATCAGAGTTTTGGCACTGGTCCAATTCCCTTGCAAAGCAGTTTGTGGCAACTTTGATCAGAAACTGGCAAGTAAGGAGAAGACCGAGCACCTGTTCCTGCTATCTCCTTATTCTTATCAAATTCAGAGTCTCCATTTGCTGTGTGGAAGTAAAAGCAAAACAAAAAATGTCAGGGCACATTACCCACTTTAGAATCTCACTTGGCCCTAAGCTTCATGGCTAAAAAGGGATTTGATTCCAAGTCTCCCCAGTTCAAATCTAAATCATTGTCGATACTCAGTCCACCTCTAGAATTGATTGTACTAATTAGGTGCCTAAGAAGAGGGGCTGTTAAAAGACTTTTGTTTTAGTATAAATCAGATTTACAACAGGTAACAAAACTTATTCTGAGAATCTAAGGCTAGGGAAAGTGGAAGCCTTATGGATTATTTTTCAATACATACATACCAGAATTGTGATAAAAAGCGATGATTATGCTTCTGGAGGAGTTAAGAGATAGAGCCTGCAATCTGGCTGAGAATATGAGCACAGATCTCCATTACTGTCTTGCATTTGCGACAGCTGTTTTCACTCTGTTGATGTTTTTTCTGTTAATAGCCATCATTACTCAGAGCAATAACAGCCAATGTGTGCAAACTGCAAATCTAAACAGACTTGAGACAATCATCTCCCCTCCAACAGAAAAATACGTCTTTCTTGATAACTTGGAAACTGTGGACCTTTTTGACTATGCTTCATACCAGTTACATCATTTTGCTGAGAAATGCAGCTCTTACCATGTTATTATCGGTTGATAGCAGACAAGATACCCAGACATGTGCAATGTATATAAAAGTGATATATTGGGAACAAACTCGGTTCACTGAAGAAACCATCATTCCCTCTAATAGCAAACTTGGATAGTTGAGTGCCCATCGGTTTGAAAGTAAAATGGAGCCACCCAAAAATAAAGAATCGGGGTTTGTTTTTGTTTGTTTTTTTTACATATTTCCTGAGGTCTCCCAAGATAAACAAAAGTATACAAATGTGCAAATTAAAAAGAAAAGCAGAGATGCCCTGTGAATGCCCAGAATTTATAAAATGTTAATAGTAGCTGACACTAGCAAAGGAGGGAGAAAAGGGAGGTGCCTAATGAAACAAGACTTTTCAAGATGTTGAGAGGACTGTGTAAGTCTATCAGTCTATGGTTAAGAACAGTTGAACCATGAGTGTCATTTGAAGGGCAAACCCCAACCCCAATGAAAAATGAGTGGCAGAGGTAGAAGGGCGAGTCACCTACTAAGTGCTATTTTTCTAGGGGGAAAGGTACCATAACTCACCATGAACACCTCCTTGTTCTCCAGGCGCTCAAGGTGGTTTAAAATTTTAAAGTACTAAAACAAATAAAGCAAAGTTGGCCCTATGCCAGGGGTGGGGGTGGGATTCAATCAAAGCAATTATTGATATTGTATTTGCCTGCCTCTCTTACTCTCTGCTTTCTTCCCACACGGCAAATGGTGTCAGTTGCCCCAAGAGGGTGTGTGATACATACCCTGAGCAGGGCCAACCCTTCCATGAGGCAGATTGAGGCACCTGCTTTGGGCAGCAGATTCTGAGGGGTAGCAGAGAGGTGTACATGTGCTACATGCCTCACCCTACACTCCCTGAAGCTGGTTCAGGTCAAGTGGAGGATGTTGCCTTGTCACAAGGGATGAAATAAGAATCAACAGATAGTCCAGCCAACTCCCGAATGTGGAATGAACAGGGGGCACCATCTTATCTGCCTCAGGAAGCAAAATGTTTCAGGCTGGCCCTGACTATGAGGATAACACCACTTGTATGACACAATAATGTTTCAAAACTCAGCTCCTGCTACATTGACTTATTTCATTTTGTTTACTAGAAATTCATTCAGTCAACCATTTTGTCACAATCAAGTGGGAGAACACCCAGTGTATATATCCACTGTAACCTGCCAACCTAGCAGTTCGAAAGCACATCAAAGTGCAAGTAGATAAATAGGTACCACTCCAGCAGGAAGGTAAATGGCGTTTCCATGTGCTGCTCTGGTTTGCCAGAAGTGGCCTAGTTATGCTGACCACATGACCCAGCAGCTGTCTGCAGACAAACGCCGGCTCCCTCGGCCAGTAAAGCGAGATGAGCGTCGCAACCCCAGAGTCGTCCACAACTAGACTTAATGGTCAGGGGTCCCTTTACTTTTACCTTAACCTTGAATTAGAGGCATTTTCAGCATGTTGACAACCATGACATATATAATACACAGCCATTTCCTTGGTGTGTGCATCTTCTGGTGGAGTTTTCAGGATATCCACAGTGGAAGAGGAGAGTTGCATTATTAATGTGAAATGCATACAGTTCTAAAAGTGAAGATAACACATTTGAGTTATTCTTCTAATCTGTAATGTTGTATATGGCACTTTATAGATGACACAGTACATTAAATGCTACAGAGAGGGGAGTGTGTCCAGCTGAGGCACATTAGTTCTTCCAATTCTGCAGTTTCCTTGGGTGGGATGTCACCCTAGTATATGATCTCAGGAATTCGCCTAGCCCTAGTTCTTGCTAGAACCCATGAGCTCTTCCTATGATGATGAAATCTCATCTAAATCTGGCTCTGGGTGCTGGCAGGTCCTGACATGATAGAGTTTTAGCTTCTATAGGACAGAAGTATACAGTGGACCATGCCTCCATTGTCCTTTTGCTCCCAGTAAAAAAAAACCATGCAAGGATTTTAAACGGTGTTAAAAAGGAGTCCAGTAGGCATACTTTCTACATAGTATTTTCATTTATAGCGTAGAATTTTACTGAGTATAGAACAGTAAAGGTTCCCAGTGGGAAAAAATGTGTTAATGAATATCAACAATAAATGAAAACCTACCATAGAGAAAGGGATGTAATAAAAAACAAAAACAAAGGGCATAGACTCTGGAGACAGTTTCACTTAATTAACTTACGCAAACATATATGTTTACAGTTCGTACATATTTTCAACACTATCCTTTAATTTAATTTGGGAGTGTTTAGAAATGAAACAAAGGGAGTGAGGGGCTGCAGGGTAAGAAAAAGAAAACAGGGTTAAATAAATTTCACCTCCAGGTAATCACTTGAAAAGTGCATTAAGTAAAAGATATCTGTTATATCCTGAAGTATTCACCAAGTGTCACAGGCCTATGGGCACACCAAAGGTACACTTACAGTATCTTGAAAAAAGTACACAACCCCTAAGTGAAATTTTCAACCTCAATTCATTTTGTAGAAGCAGCATCTAAAAAGCTTTGCTGATCTCCAAAATAACTGTCCTTAGGGGACCATTTCACACATTACACGGGGGCAAACCAGGGTTTGCTACTGAGCATAAAATCAAGAGAGATCTGCAGCCAATCACATGTCCCTGAGAAGTATATGTGTGAAATATATATTTGCAAACATGTGTTTGACACATTCACACTTTACGTATTTTAGCTGCACACTTTTAAAACTTTGGTGTGTGCCTAAAATAGTAAGTGTAAATTGGCTCTTGATTATATCTGAAAAAAACTGTATATTCAGGATATAATTTTATTTTCTCTATTCTTCCTATGTATGCTATACCAACATACCTGCGGAAGTTCTTGTTCTCATGGGGCACCCACTGCTTATTCCAGCTCACTAACTAGTAGCTGGAATAGCCCTAAGCAACATCTTTGACACTTTATATTCTCATTAAAAAATGTCAACCTAAATATGTCGATGTCACAGTACAGGTTTCTGATCTCTACAGTTATTCTTATTCCAAAAACAAAAAACAAGCATGTTGGTGCAAGCCAAAGTTTAAAATGTTTAATAGCAATTAATAACAATAGGTGCCTAGTAAGTTCATGTCCTATTCTTAGGAAATGTTCAACCCTCTTGAATTAAGTTGGTTGAAATGGAACACCTTGGAATGTAAAACAAAGGCACCTTAGAACTAAAGCACTCATTGGCCTGGTTCAGATGAGTCAAGGTCATCATTGCAACAAACCACAGTTTGCTGCCACATGAACAAGTGACAAGCTAGACCACTTCCTTATTCTCTCTCCTGCTCTTCTTCCCCATCTAGCTGCAAAGAAAAGTTAGTGGATTTTAAAACCACAGCTTCCTGTGATAATCTGATCCTTATCTGCACTCTCTGTTTTCACCCTTTCTCATAATGCTCAAACTACGAGCCAAAAAACATGTTCACATAGCACAGAGTTAAATCTATGAATTTGCTATCACAAGATGTAGAGATAGCCACAAATGTAGATGGCTATAAAAGGGGTTTAGACAAACCCATAGTCTCTTGGCCCTCCTGATGTTTTGGGACTACAATTCCCATCATCCCTGACCACTGGTCCTGTTAGCTAGGGATGATGGGAGCTGTAGTCCCAAAACATATGGAGGGCAAAGTTTAGCTATGCCTGCCATAGAGGATAAGGCTATTAATGGCTACTATCTACTTCCACTGTTGAAGGGAGAATGCCCTTCAATACCAGTTGTTGGGAATCACAAGTAGGGGAGAGTATAACTGTACTGAGGTTCTCCTTTCAGGCTCCTCATAGGCATTTGGTTGGTCATAGAGAGAACAGGATAATAGGCTAGATGGGCCTTTGGTAGGATCCAGCGGGGCTTGCCTCATGTGCTTAAAAGAAAGAGGGAGGAAGGGCTCAAGCTCATTGTCACTCTGGAACACAGCATCACTTGGTGCAGCACTCTTGTTACATGTAGCCATTATCAACTTCTAGATTAGAAAAGACAAGTCAATTGTTCAAAACATAAATTAACAGAGATGGAGAACTGTACAGTCCTAAAATGGAAGAAAGTCCCAGTACACATATGATTGCAGCCTGAGCCCTAAAACATTATGGAACTCATAGGACAGAGCCATGCAGATCTGCATGGCAACACAGCCCTAAAAATAGAAAACTTTATAGACACTGATATCCCTGATAAACAATGGCCATATATTTATAAATATGGCTCATATACTGTGTTTCTATATAATAAGGTGTGTTTTTTAGCTCCTTGTTTTTTAGCCAGATCTAAAAGGATTTATCTGACATATTCAAATTAACAATGGCAATGTGATATGGTTGGTGTTGTAAAATCAAGTCATATTGCATACATTTCTGTAGTATATTAGGAAAAATGTTGGAATGCACAAATGAATTCACCCCTTGAGAGTTGTTAACTTTGACATTAATATGCTTTGGGGGAATTTAATAACTACAGCAAAACTGACCACTTTCTTAAAACAAGAAAGCGAACATA
This sequence comes from Podarcis tiliguerta, assembly GCF_965153285.1. Taxonomy (NCBI): domain Eukaryota; kingdom Metazoa; phylum Chordata; class Lepidosauria; order Squamata; family Lacertidae; genus Podarcis; species Podarcis tiliguerta. Next base: position 70,133,473 of record NC_139538.1, on the reverse strand, counting down.
GTGCCGCTGAGAAGATATGGCTAATTAATATTGGGACCCTAATGGAGTTGAACAAACTTAACTCTTAAATGGTTGTATAACAATGAAGCTTTTTAACAGAATTGTAATGTTCTGTGACCATAGCATAAAATGTGAGCTATCAATGAGGGCCTGAGACAAATGGAATTATTTCTATTCCGATACTAGATGAGGTAAAATTGGAAAAATAAGGCATATCAAATACATGTAAAATTGAATCAACCCTTAAATATATTTTGCTGGTACAACTCCTCAGAAAGTCCACATGAAGGATTTCGTTAGTTATTAACTGTAATTATGGCCTGCTTTACCCCATGAGCTCAGGACAGGTAATAACAGTAAGCTAGCAACTCTACCCTATCCCTGTCCACCCATACCACTTTAAATAAAATGTTTTATGTTTCCGAAAAGAGCTTCATAGTCTAAAACCAGCACCTTGCATTGCACCCAGAAGCTAACTGATAACCAGTGCTCAACAGCCAAATAACTTATTGCCTTTGGTTCATCCTCCCCGAAGACTTAAGGGGGCGGGGAGTGCTTTGCATCAGCTGACAATTATGGGTAACTTTCAAGAGCAGTCCCAGGAATGAAACTTTGAAGTATTATATACAATAACATGGCCTGTGAGCCTGCCCTTAAAGGAAGAGGCTGTTTCTTTCAGATGTTAATCCACCGAACAACATGGATGGAGGTCTCTTGCTGCATAACTCTCAGGCCACTGCACAGCACTCTGGCAAGAGTCAAAATAAATGTAACTTAGTCTGCCACTAAGTTAAAAACAAGGCGTTAAAGCTGAGAGCAGAACAGGTCCAAGAGAAAAAGCCAGATTACTTACACAGACAACTATCTGGGCTATGCTAGGAATAAAGCGACAATTGTCTAACAAGACCTAGTAAGATAAAACTGACCCTTGCTTCTGGGTTTCGACCTCAACTGTCTTGCTTTCCTACTTCATTTTCTCTCTAAATCTTTTATTCATTAAATAAATGATTATGGTAACATTAATACATTTAAGAAAATATATCCATAGTATTTTGCATGCAACTGCAATAACCAGCACTTGTAATGTATTTGTATATATGACAAGTAATGTATATATTTTACACACACACACACAACTTTCAAGTACTAGTTAGTGTGGTTATATAGAGATTTATATTGTTTTATATGTGCATTTATAATGCTTTAAAATATTTGTGAAGTCTAAATGATATGCTTCCACATGTGTGACACACAGAAAGATAGTGCCTGCTGTGTACTGTGATCAGGTCCTAGACTTAGAGAAAGCATACACATACCGCCATGTCAAATTTGGCCTTTAATACCTACCCCTGCTCTAGGTGGGATAAATCTAAATAAGAAAAGCCATCAAAAGCCACAGCCTTCTCATGGGACTGTACCACTGTAGAATGAATGGAAGAGATTTCTTGTTAAAACAACATACTCTTCCATGTGTCTAAGAGAAAGTTTTTGAGAAACAATAGGAGCTTATATAAGCAAGGAGTCCTGAGGTAGTACAGTTCTGTGGCAGACTTCACTATCTGTGCCTCTAGAATAAAGTCTTTGAAATTATCCCAATCCAAAAGATCTCCCTAAATATGGACAGTTTAGAATACACTTTTCTGGGAGGGCTGTGAAACTTCTGGATACTAGAAGGTGAAGACAAAGTAAGGCAAAACTAAAAAGATCCTACACTAGATGGAAGGAGGAGCAAAGACATATCATCAGAGCAGTGTGTTTGTGACACTGGTGATAAATAATATGAAAAGATGGGTTGATCTGGACTTCATTTTAAAAAAATACAAACAAGTAAATAATATCAAGTAAAAAACTACAACAATGAAATACATGCATAAAATAAAGGTCACCCAGTCTCCCAGAGAGAACAAACAATATTCAATCTGAACTGACCACAAATGAGATAATTATTTTATATTCCACTCAAAAGCTGCTGTCATTCAGAAGTGTTCTAATCAGATAACCTTCCTCTGCTCCCTAAACCATTTTCTGCTTTTCCAATTTTCTCAGAAAAGGACAATCTTGCTTCAGGTCACTGAAATCTGACTTACTATACAATAGGAAGGAAGCATCTATCTTACTTCAGCTCCATGCCAGCTTCCCCACTGTTTACTACTAGTGCCTTTAACACAAGGCTTGATGTGTATCAGGATGAAAACAGGAACATGAGAATGTTTATTTAAACCCACAAATAGCAGTCTACTTAATTGGGAGGGGCTGGGGCTGGGGCTGGTGAGTGGCCTTGCACATTCCTATGACCCTTGTGAGCAAAGCCGTCGGAAGTCCCCATCAGCAGATGACAAAATGAAAGAAAGACTTATGCAAAATAAACCAATTGGAACAGAATGGAAAATACCACATTACAAGTACGAATGGATGTCAGAATGGACTAAGGCACTTTCACATATCCCTACTTCTACAAATTATTTCAAATTGCCTGTGAGAGGTGCACACAAACTACATAGGTGTCCTTTGGAAGGGAGAGCTTCACTCCTAACTGTCATACATGGACACCACAATCCTTCCGGCAGTTTCAATATGATCTGCATTAAGTGGAATCCTTAAGGCTGAAGAAAACAACCAAACATGCATGGATAATTAATAGATCTGTCATCTTTAGTCATCATCTTACTCTAGTTGGGAATGAGAAGCAACATCCTATGGGAAGTGTATGTTGCCACCGGCTAACTAATTGTTAGATACTGTGACTAAAAAAAAGCACTACATTTGTTAGAGTTACTGCCAAACCATGGAAGACAAAAGGAATGCTAAATGAGAGGATGTTGTTCCAAAAGCTTCCAAAACAAGGTTGAAATTGCACAAAACTATCAAGAAATCATTCTTGCTGACCTTTCAGTTTCTGTTTTCCTCCACAGTTCCCTCCTTCTTGCTCCAAGTTTAAATTCCCTCTCACCATCAGCAACACGGTCGCCATAATTTAGAGTCTCTGTATGGTGCTTGCCTATCCTGTGAGCATTTAAGATCTCCATAGCACTTCTCCCCAACTTATATTGAGGTTTTAGAGCCAGGTAAGAGACCACATCTTCATTTGTTTTCAGGATATGAGATAACATCTCTAAATGCACATCAACTGGCTGGGGACAGTAGTAGACAACAGTGTTTTTAGCCATTATGAATCATTATTACAGCACTGGACTGTTGCTAGAGAATGGTGAAGGTTACCAAGCTATCACTTTCGCAGGCCCTCCAAGTGTCCCTATTTTCCAGAGACATCCCTGATTTAAAGAAGCTGTCCCAGTTTCTGATTTGATCCCAGAATGTCCCACTTTTCCTTAAAGGTAAAGGGACCCCTGACCATTAGGTTCAGTCGTGGCCAACTCTGGGGTTGCGGCGCTCATCTCGCTTTATTGGCCAAGGGAGCCGGCGTACAGATTCTGGGTCATGTGGCCAGCATGACTAAGCCGCTTCTGGCGAACCAGAGCAGCGCACAGAAATGCCGTTTACCTTCCCGCCGGAGCGGTACCTATTTATCTACTTGCACTTTGATGTGCTTTCGAACTGCTAGGTTGGCAGGAGCAGGGACCGAGCAACGGGAGCTCACCCCGTCATGGGGAATCGAACTGCCGACCTTCTGATTGGCAAGTCCTAGGCTCTGTGGTTTAACCCACAGCACCACCCGCATCCCCCACTTTTCCTTAGGAGGCCACTATTTTCATGGGAGAAATGTTGGAGGGTATGGAGTTATGTAACCCTCGAGCCGTCTGAAGGCAATACTGCATAGGATTTTTTAAAAATGTTTAATGGTTTATTATGCTTTTATATATGTTGGAAGCTGCCCAGAGTGGCTGGGACAACCCAGTAAGATGGGTGGTGTAAAAACAGTGAAATTATCATTATGGAATCGGATGTCCCTATTTTCATTGGATAAATGTTGGAGGGTATGCCTGTAGCCTATACATTTGATCCAAATTGGCTTTATCTTAGGCATCAGTTCTGTTTGGTGTGCTGGAGACCAAAATAGAAGACAGGCCTTCTGATACCATATATTTGTTATTTGCCTCCAAGATCCAGGTAAGGTGACCAGATGAAAAAGGGTTGCTACACCTTTAGCAGTTGGTTTGAAAAGACAGAATTTCATCAAGTATAGCTCATTATGCAAGCTACACCTTCTGAAATTCCCTCTTCTATACAACTCCAGGGGCATTCACACATTACATTCAACAAGCATACGATGTATATGTACACAATAGTTGAGTTGTACATATCTAATGTACAATGAATGAGAGTAGAGTCTTGTACCTGTGTACACTGTAGCTGAGCTGGATTAATCCACAAGTGTGCACTCTTTCACACAAACATGGATGGAGACAGTTTGTACCTGAATTCAGCATAACATGGGAGTCCATGTTGTGAAAGATTCTACTCTCATATGAACACTCAGCAGGGACAGGCAGGTTCAAAGGGAATTTCCTTTTTCTTCAGAACAATACATAGAAATCTATATGGCAGCTAAGCAAAGCAGCTTAGACAGCCTTCTACTCGGTCCCAACATGCCTGACCCAGATATAAAATGAAGTAGAGCCATGCCCAGTGGGACTAAATCACACCAGGCAAGTATCAAAGGGGGAAATGAAATGTTCCATTACAGGCTCATTAAAGAGATATTCAACATGCCACAGTTACAATACCAAGGGGAGTTTTTGCTTCTCATTATAGTCTATAAGCTAAGGAAACCTGGAAGTGTGTTCAGACTGTCCCAGGTGTCTCTCAGAGGTAAGTGTATACTGAGTGGTACTTTAATAAAATGCTTATATGCTGCTTTCCTGATGCTTTCATTGGTTTACACTGCAACACAAAAGCCCAAAATAATTTGAAAAACAATATATTACTAACATCAGCAAGAGCATAAAAGCAGGGACAGAAAATATTGAGAACGATATTGTCAACTGAAACCTTGACAGAAGAGATTTGCCTTAAATTGAATTTGCAATCAATATTGGAGCATATGCTCCAAATACATCTGGGCATATCATAGAAGTGATCTTGAAGAATGAACAATGGTGTACTAATGACTTTTCTAGTATATATTAAGGTTTGACTTGATGAAAAATGGCTTATTTGAATGCTAGAGTTGTGGAAGGTAATTGATTTTTAAATCCCTTGCGTGATCATTTTGGGTTCCTGGATAACTCATAAAACATTCCCACATTTGTCCAACTAGCTTTATATGGAATTTCCACCAGTTAAACTGTATCAAAAGTCCAGCTGATCAACAGTTACACACTTACCCATTTCCTATTAGGTATATTTATTCCTTTCCATAATCTAGCCAACATAGTTTGCATGTTAAGTGCTATTCTCTCCTTGTGGATATAGATAAGACAGGCTTAAGTGCGAGGAAACAAATATGGCATGGAACTGGAGAACAAATATTTCTAGAGTCTATCCACTGTGATTCTATTATTTTTCCTCTGATTTGGCTTATTACCTGAGCCCAATGTCTCTAACCTTAAAGTCTGCAATTAAATATGCTGATTTAATACTTCCTAGTTACCTTAGTTACTGCCTGGATCACTGTGGTGAAATCCCCGCTTTTTGCTTTTTAAAGACAGTCATTTGTTTCGTAACAGACTGGTCTATTGATTTGCAAAGGCTTGTAAACTTAATGACTAGGAAAGCCACTTATTTTAGTCCCATTCAAAGAAATCCCTGGAGCCACTCTAGTCTTGTTTGCAAATTAGTGAGCCCAATGCTATCCCCACTTACTCTAGATTTACAAGGCTTCCAAATTTACCAAGTGTAGCTAAACTCTAAAACTGGTTTGTTGGTCACATTTTTCCCTGCCACAAGTATTGAAAATCTTTTTTTGTACTTTACAGTGTTCCTTCTCAGAACACCTGGGTAACGATATGTGTTTTCTGTAACTTTGACACTGACTGGAAATTAAAGTAAGATGGACATAGCAAAAGAAATACATAGTAAGTCTGCAAATATTCTGTTGCATTTGCCTAAAACACAGTGGTCAGCATGCCCAGTGGTCATAGATAATGGGAGCTGTTTTCCAAAACATTTGGGGGGCACCCAGTTGGGGAAGGCATATATCGAACCACAGATAGATAGCGTAAATTCTATGCACGTTAGTTCAGAAGGAAGTCCGACTTACATAATTAGGACTGAAGCTTTAAGCAGATATTTAAATATGAACCTCAATGATCAACAATAATCTTGTGTTGAATATAGCAGCAGTGGCAAAACAAAAGTAACACAAACTGTGTTTCATAATGGAGAGCCTGTATTATTATTATTATTATTATTATTATTATTATTATTATTCTCTAAATATGTGAAATTACTAGAATACCAAAGATTTAAAAATGGAAAATGGTGGCATTTTAAAAATAAAAAAGTGGCCTAGTTTTAAATTTACAAATACAAACATAAAATCTGGTGTTGCAAGATGCATCCAAATCTGAAATTAGGAACGAACATGGAATATTGCCCACAAAATATTATTGAAGTTAATAATTATGTTATAAAGGGCTTGCTAAAATAAGGAAGATGCGACAATCCACTTTCCCAAGCTGTATGTGGCAAAGATTTTAATACCAATGTCCAGAATGAGGTCAGTCAAATGCTCAGTTTTCAGTGGCCTGGTTCACACATTACATTAAACCATATTTTACTTTAAACTGTAGCTTATTTTAACTACTTAAATAGCTCCAAACCTCTGAAAAGGAAGAACAGTTTATACATAAATAAACATGTTTCAGGGGCGACAAGCAAAGACAATCAAGTATAGTCAAAATTCCACAACTATCCAAATAATTTATTAACCAAAACAAATTATCCCAATATCTCTCAGGTGTAATATTCTTCCAGGGAAGCCAGGATGCACTGCAAAATAGATTTTTTAAAAACCCAAACAGTTTTAAATCCTTAACAGACATTGAAGAGAAGACCTCTCACAGCAAGATGGCAATACAGTTCATTAGTATATATGTAAAACTATATTAGCCCCAAATTACAGGCAATCCAAATGGCATTGAACAGAATGTATTTACACATTAAATAACCCCAGTGCAAGCTATTACATTCTGCATGCAGGTAAAACCCATCATCAGTTTTATTTTCAACTTTTATAACCAGCCACTGGGGATTTATGTCTAGTCCAAGGCTTCTACAAAAATAAAATAATTTCACAAAAGGGTTTTTTTTTTAACTAGTAAATTAACTTGAAATATCCTTTCTCTTAAATTTACAATAACTATAAATTTCTCTTTGCATTTTCCTAACATAGCATTATCAATCAATGGTTGAACTTCAAGTTATATAACTTCATTGTATTTTTAATAAACAAACAAATCTCTTTTTAAGTATCCTGCTCACACTTCAACACAGCCGTACTTTAATTCTGCAAGGCAATATTTCCTATTTTAACATGCCAACAGTAACTCCTTAAATAATTTTAAGCTGCTCAGTGTCATGCTCGTTATCTGTAGTTTGTTTCCATTCTCATATGATACATGGAACGATTGCATCATTTCAATTTTTACACACAATTGCACTGATTCTGAATCAAGGTGTTTCCAGTTTAACAGCTCCCTTTTGGAAGCATTTGGACAGCCCTATTTGGCATCAGGGGGTTTCCAGGCAAGGAACTATTTACTTGTCAATAATCGACAGCACAGTGTAGCATTAATCTGCTCTCACAATTCATAATTTGTGAGTTGCTTCTAGATCCAGCCATTTATGGTGATATCGCCTCAAGAGAAAAAGATCCATGGTACATTTCCCTCCCTGAACCCCTGACTGAATTCATTCCAATTAGTAAAAATGAAATGTTTTCCTGAACCATTCTGCATATTATTCAAAGCTGAAGTCAAGAGTATTCCACAAGCCACTTCTATAAAACAACTCAATGAAATACACCAGAGGAGAGCGTCCATATTTATGCAGGATGGATGAAAAGACGGAAGAAAATCAGAAGGGAGAGCACACACATCTTTTGAATATAGTATATTTCACAATGATGTATTTCTATAGACATTTCCTATCATTTCTCCACTTACTGAAAAATATAAAATGGCACAACATAAAAAAAAAATGCTATCAGCTAACAGCAGCTGCTGTTCTCCTTTCACTGCTCATTTTCTTTCTGGCATACAATCCCAATAGTTACTACTAACATGTCTTTCCCTAGGAGCAACATCTGGAAACCTCTAATATAAGGAGGCTTGTACTACCTCCAGTTCCTCTGCAATCAACACCTTTCACCCTCTGATATCAGTAATATACAAATCTATGCTCCCTTTCATCCATCCTAATTATATGATTTAAGCTGCAATCCTATACAAACTTCATTGAGAGGGGGGAAGGGAATGCATTGCACACCCAATCATCTTTCTGAACCTCAAACCTTCCCTAAACTATTGCTCATTCTCTCCTCTGCCTCCACACTCACATCCAATGTATTACTTCTCATTTAGAGACTATCTCCTGTGCTGACCAATCATATCTGAACAGTACAACCAATCATAATCATCACTAGCTGGCACTTCTGTATCCAGGGTTAAAAAAAAAGAAAAGTAAAATACATTATTTTAAACAAGGAATTGAAAACCTTTCTAGTATGGGTGGCTCAAAATGAATGTTGGACCATTTCAATTTTCCTTTTTCCCCCCTTCTCCCTCCTTTGATTATAAAGGGTAAAGGTACCCCTGACCGTTAGGTCCAGTCGTGGACAACTCTGGGGTTGCGGCGCTCATCTCACTTTACTGGCCGAGGAGCTTCCGGGTCATGTGGCCAGCATGACTAAGCCGCTTCTGGCGAACCAGAGCAGTACACGGAAATGCCGTTTACCTTCCCGCCAGAGCAGTACCTATTTACCGTATTTTTTGCTCTATAAGACTCACTTTTTCCCTCCTAAAAAGTAAGGGGAAATGTGTGTGCGTCTTATGGAGCGAATGCAGGCTGCACAGCTATCCTAGAAGCCAGAACAGCAAGAGGGATTGCTGCTTTCACTGCACAGCAATCCCTCTTGCTGTTCTGGCTTCTGAGATTCAGAATACTTTTTACTTGTTTTCCTCCACCAAAAACTAGGTGTGTCTTGTGGTCTGGTGCGTCTTATAGAGCGAAAAATACAGCAACTACTTGCACTTTGACGTGCTTTCAAACTGCTAGGTTGGCAGGAGCAGGGACATAGCGATGGGAGCTCACCCCGTAGCAGGGATTCGAATCGGCAACTTTCTGATCAGCAAGCCCTAGGCTCTGTGGTTTAGACCACAGCGCCACCCGTGTGATTATACACTAAGCAATTGAGAGTCTCTTGGGAATGCACTGGAAGGAACTGTCTGAAATAAGTGTGCACAGGATCACAACTTTACAGCACAATCCTAATCATGTGTACTCAGAAGTAAATGCTATTTAATTCAGTGGGGCTTAGTTCCAGGTAACTGGGGTTAGGATAGCAGCCTTAGTGAAGCAACTGCACCCTTCATGTGACCTTGGGTACTGTTATGCTCACTGGCCCTTCCAAAGCAACATGCTAGAAACAGTTGACAAAGCAGCCATGAAAATACTTGGTAAATGCTGGATCTTATTGAGCCAGTACAGTAGTAGCTGTCCATATTTTCTGCTATTTGTTAACTACAAACAATGAACAATTCTTATGAGCAACTTTTATTGTCTATTATTATTGTAGCTGTTTTTGTTTTCTGGGCTTTCTTAAAATAAAATAATAAGAGTATCAGCAGAATTAGGATGCAAAAGGGTATACCCTACCTGAGATGGGCCGGTGGTCTAAGTACGTACTTGCTTAAGTATTTAATATTTACTTACTTTTAATCTCATTTTCACCGCATATTGAAGGTTGTAAATAGAACATTATATGGATGAAGAATTTTGGATAAAAATTTGCTTCTTTTTTAGCACAGCCTGAACATCTGTAATCTCAAGGCCACCCATCATTCTGTTCTTCTTTAAGAGATGCATAAACCAGCTCAGCTTTTCCTGAATTAATTTGAACAGCCACAATGGACTGGGGTCCAGTTCATAAATTATTACTCCTTACCTCTGCACCAATACTACCAGGCAAAAATTTCCATTCCAGCACCCCAAACAAGTTGAATGTGATTGGGTTTCTCTACAAAACAGAGAAATTGCAGTATGATATTGATGACTCAACCTCCAGGCAGAAACACCCTGTATTCACCTGACTGTTCACCAAATGAAACATCACTTCTGGACAGCACTTTGGAGATGCATAGTAGAGAAAGAAAAATATGTATTTATTTCTGCCACTGCTGCAGCAGGATTTTTTAAAAAAGAATTTATGCCACCATGAAAGAACTTTTGGTTGACTCAAGCTTCAGTCATCTCTCCATGCCCCCCTCCATTTTATTCATCTAAGCTCACAGATATGTAAGTAGCTGCTAGCTCAACAAAAGAAACACCTTGCCTTCGGAGAAATCAGGAAATAAGCTAATTTTGCACCTTCTTACATGGAAATATATTTGTATAAAAAGGGGCCCTGAAGAATTGCAGTTAACAAGAATGAGAAGGAATGGATGTCTGAAATCAAAATGAATACCATTTGTCAATCATTTCCAAAATCTGTTATCTTACATTATTTTTTGCCACCCAGACTGTAGCCTAGAAAAAAAATTGGCTCAACTGATTGGATATAATTTTAAGCTGTCAGTTGTCTAAACTACCTGCTCTGGTCCCCCCCCCCCCAATACACACACACCAGAAATAGAATCTTCTACTTAAAAAAAAAATTGTCCTAGTTTTAAGTTTTTGTTTATTAACCATTTCTTTATATTATGTAAATCTTGTACCTTCACATACTTCAATATGCAATATGACTGCATGTACTGTACACAAAAGGGACGTTGGTGGCGCTGTGGGTTAAACCACAGAGCCTAGGACTTGCTGATCAGAAGGCTGGCGGTCTGAATCCCCGTGACAGGGTGAGCTCCCGTTGCTCGGTCCCTGCTCCTGCCAACCTAGCAGTTCGAAAGCACGTCAAAGTGCAAGTAGATAAATAGGTACCACTCCAGCGGGAAGGTAAACGGTGTTTCCGTGCACTGCTCTGGTTCGCCAGAAGCGGCTTAGTCATCATGCTGGCCACATGATCCAGAAGTTGTACACCGGCTCCCTCGGCCAATAAAGCGAGATGAGTGCCGCAACCCCAGAGTCGGTCACGACTGGACCTAATGGTCAGGGGTCCCTTTACCTTTTTACTGTACACAAACGTTTTGCAGGGGGGGAGGTGTCCATTTATTTCTACATATTATGTAAAAGTATGTACTTTGTGTTTTATATCTGTTTTCAAGGATATGGTCCTGTCTCCTATTTAGGGTCATAACTTTGGAAATACTAGTGCATTCTTCACACCACACATCAAATTACAGAAAATTAGTTGGCTGCCAAATATGTAATAGGACCACTTTTGAAATAGCTGTGTGGGATTGATAAAATGGTACCATGTCCTTGGTCCAGCAGCACAGAGAGTATACCAGAAAGGGGGGGGTACAAAATGGAGGGGAAATATGCATTTGCAAGCCAAAGGGTTAGCCCTTTAAGGCTCCAAAGTTCTTCAAAAGGCATTGAAGCTAGAGGCTGGGGTTTTAAAAGGTTAAGCAGCCCTCAACCTTTTTCAGAGCAAATTGCTCACTCTGCGCTATCCATGGTCCTGCAACTTCTGACCTGCCTCCAGCTTTCTAGCCTTGCCATTTTCTCTGCGAGAGCAAGCATCAGATCAGAACACAACAAAATTGCTAGTCAACCATGATATCTTGCGACTTTTTAAAAACAGTGACAGCTGGCATTCTTTGGACCTTGAGTAAATCTTTATACTGTGGATTGATGACCTTACTCTGCAATGTATATGTTATCACAAAGATGCAGATTCCCAGAGCTTTTGGAAATCAATTTCTGATGGTTGTACTGTGTGCATAAAAAGGAGGCGTCAAACACTTTTCATAGTATGAAGAGGACGTTATAGTGTATTAAGTGTATTGTGGCAGTTGATGATCTGGCAGTTGCCCTTGTCTCATTGATCTGAACTAATACAGAATTGGTTCCAGCAGAGTAAAAGGCACTTCCATCAAACCATTATCATTCCAATTTGGCTAATTTATTTCCCGCTATTTTGTAGACATCTTGGAGAAGATGGTCCATAAACTTCATTAGCATCAGATTAATTTGATGGGGACATGTAACTCAGGGACAGAAAATCAATTTAATTACGTCCTCTGAACTTGTCCAAATATGCCTTCAAAACTGGAACTTCAACAATGAGCCCCTGGACCCTTGGCAAGAAAGCACATATATTATTCCTGATCTGACTCCAAGAACCATTGATTTGTCCTGGGGCAATACTGTAGTGCTTCCATGTGATAAAGTGATATTTTTCAAACTTATGCTGTCCTTTGAACTTTTAATATCCTATAAAATACATCTTGGGCATCTTGTTGCAATATCATTTCTGTTAATCTTTCTTTCAGTTGTACTACAGATGTGTGGGGTGCCTCCAACTATTACTGGGTGCCTCTAAATTGTCATTATATTGTGAGAGGGATTCAATTACATATCAGAAATTTAGCTTTGAACAATTGAAGTGGAATAAAGCACTCTGTCACCCTAGCACAGAAAATCCACTTTAAAAATAACACGAACTTTTTATAGTTAGGAAAGTGACAGGGAAATGCTCTGAAAAGTGTGGGATGAATGCATGATTAATGTGAAGATCCCAAAAGCCAAACAGGATAAATGCTCATTGCCATACAACCAGCCTGTAAACTATTTGGAACAAATGCTCAATAAAGGCTAGATATAGTCTAACCACCATGCAACCTTTGTGCAAAGAAATCAAGACGATTTAAGCCAAAGCACAGGTCATCTGGACAAACCTACTGTCAATCTTAGCAAAAGTATTTTGCTAAAAAATTCTGTGATGTGGGGAGAAACTCCCACATTTGCTTTTGTTTCAGGCAATAATTCAGTAGCCACTTGTCAGACTCAGTTCCTGCCCAGCTGTAGGCAGGGACAGACAAATATGTAGGGAAAGCAAAGAGGATGCTTATACTAGGTTTAGCCCAGTATTATATACACTGACAAGCAGCAGTGCTCCATAGTCTCAGACAGAGGTGTCTTTCCTGTCAATTCAGTCTTTCTAACTGGATATTCTAGTGACTGAACCTGGAATCCACTAGATGCAAAGCATGTGTTGTTGCCAACACAAAGAACATGAATAGAATCCTCTAATTGCTCAAATAAGTGAGCCATCTTAACCAGGAAGCTTTTATAGGAATCAAGAGCAACACCTGACCCACTCTGATCTATTGTTATTAAAAGGCTTGTCTCCCTACAGTTTCATCCTTTGGACAAAGCTGGGACATGGTACACCTGACTGAGATTCAGAAACTGATAAAGGCTCAGGTCCAGACAAAACTCTACTGTGAGTTGCCATAATGTTTTAGGGTTGTTTCTGTGAACCCAGTTTAGCTAGGCAATTGGATCACTAAAAGGTGACCCAAAGATGTAACACTCTATTACAAAGGAATTCTATATTAAGTGAATAAATTTATTTGCATGTCTCTCTCAATATTTCTGCTTTTCGCTGTCATTTGGTGTTTTATTAGAATACACACTGAATCTACTGGAATGAATCACCTTCTACCAACTAATGTGTGTTCTTAAATATGCATTAGGTTTGGCTCTACTACTAAGACTGTGTTGACACTGCTGAAGTTGAGGAACTATGACTCACTCCATAACAAAGACAACCTACTTCATCATAACTGGAATGCTGAATACCTTAAGAGAGAGAAGGATTAGGAGATTTCTTTTGGAATTTGCCCCTGAGAAGCATCAATGTGAATCCACTTTATAACAACCTTCCTTCCTAATCAGGCATGCACATATATTCTATTGCTGAGTAAATAAACATCAGTGGTAACAAACCAACTCATTATTCAATGTAACTTATTTCCCCATTTTTCCTGAGGTTCTAGATGTCCCACGGAACAATGATGAAGGACACGCAGTGAAGAAAATAGACTCTTGTTTATTCTGCTATGGATATTTTGTCCCAAATAGCAAACCTCAGTTAAGAGGGTGAGGCTACTGTATTTCTATTTCCTATGCAAGCAGAAAGTAGTTTAAAAAATGGAAAGACTTAATTAACAGTCTCTGTCAGGTTCTTTCCATTTGCTAAGGCCTCTCTAGATGGTCAAGGTGCTTGCTACACCTATAATAATCTCCTTCCTGGACAGATGATGGGCCATTAAGCTTAATCAATGTCCTATAGAATTATGTGCTCTTTGCTAAATAAAAACAAAACAATTGCCCCTTTTCCTCGATTGTTCTCTTCCTGATATGAATAGCAAATTAAGACTGGCTTTGGGCACTTCAAGAAGCACTGAGAATTAGATGTGCAAGTGAGTAGATTATTAATGTTAATATTATGGGTCCACGTACGTCCAACAGGACCTGTTTAGTAGCTGGTTTCTCATGAGATGAAATAAACCATATGCAAAGTCTAATGTTGAAAATTAAAATTGAGGCAGCTGGTTATGTTCCTAATGCATGTTGAGAAAATCACTCTTTATCTAGGGATTTCCTCCAGTGCTTCTTGGAACACCGCTTGGGGCACCTTCTCCTGCAACTCACCTAAACCTAATGTAACACTACTAATAATCTAAATGCTTTGGGTAAAGAGCCTACCAAGAGGGGATTAGTTAAAACTATAATTCACATCCCATTATGAATTTTAGCAAATGATAACATTTCCTACACTTTTTAAGTTAACAAAGCATCTGCCAGGACCACGAATCACTGCCACATTAACCTTGCATGCCTAGGTGGGGTGGTAGTGGGTGCCACAGTGTGAGAGACAGAAAAGCGCTATGGGGCAAGTGCCTCCATCATTATTCAGTGAGGAGATGGCTATTTGCAGCATCAGCTATAAGATGGGTACAAGACATGGAGCCTTTGCTTCCCTAGCATACGTATATATTCCTACATTCTTGATGCAATGGTGGGGGAAGACAATAAAAATATGAAACAAAAGAGCAGAAGTAACAGATATCTTAGGGGAAAGGAGACGGATGGCACATTCTGAGATGAAATATTTTATTAGTGTGCAGAACAAGTACCAAAATAAAACTAACCCTAGCAGGACAGGAACATAGGAAACTGCTTTCTACAGTGTCAATCAATTGGTCTTTCTAGCTCAGCGTGGTTGACATCAACTAGCAACAATTCTCCAAAGTTTCTGACAACAGCATTCCTGGGATCTTTAACATGCCAGACATGTGACTATAAGAAGAACCCTACTGGGTTCTTTAGGCCCATTTAGTCCGGCATCCTGTTCTCTCAATAACCAACCAGATGCCCAAGGAAAACTAAGAAGATAAACAAGTCCTTCTTGGCCATGAACTCATTGAGTGGACTTGGCCAAGTTACTGTGCATCTGTAAAATGGTTGTTGTGACTAAAAACAAGATTTAATTACTGTAAAGCATTTTTGCAAAATTATATTTCTAAATATGTGATTACTAATAAATATTACACTTGACAATGGGAAACAGTTTCAGAGTTATAGTCTAAGCATCGGAGCAGTCATCTAATTTAGTCTTTGAAACATCTAAAACAATTGCTTCAAGTAGCAGGTATTCCCTTGTGCCCTTTTCTGATGTTGGGAAAGATGGACGGCACAAGGAGAAGGGGACGACAGAGGACGAGATGGTTGGATAGTGTTCTCAAAGCTACCAGAAAGAGTTTGACCAAACTGCGGGAGGCAGTGGAAGACAGGAGTGCCTGGTGTGCTCTGGTCCATGGGGTCACGAAGAGTCGGACACGACAAAACGACTAAACGACTAAACAACAACAAGAAATATAATGTGCTTGTTGCAGCCACAATGTTCCTTCCAGCAACAATTTTTTTGTTGGGTAAAAAACAATGTTCTTAATAATGTACATTTTAGAAATAGGCTGTATTATGTTGTTAAAGTAAGTACATATAATGACATAATTACAATGTATAATTATGTAATACTGAGAGGTAAGTACATGGCAAAATAATTGTGTTGCACATTCACAGCAGCCTAATGTAAAGTTCAGTATTGGGGAGGCAGATGGTAGAGATGTAAAGTTACTGTGAGAGACAGAAAAACACTATGGAGCAAGTGCCTCCATCATTATTCAGTGAGGAGATGGCTGTTTTCAGCATTATCTATAAGATGGGTACGAGACATGGAGCCTTTGCTTCCCTAGCAAACAAACAAATCCCAGTAACTTTACATCTCTACCATCTGCCTTTTGTCTTTAACATCACCATTTGAAAAAGCACCCCACTTGGGCTGTTATGCTGAAATTGAATTGTTGTTAAGTATTGGGTTTTATACAGTGGTACCTCGGGTTAAGAACTTAATTCATTCTGGAGGTCCGTAGTTTCTATGCCAAATATAAAGAAATCCACAACTTCCTTTATAAGTGTGGGGCTTGATCAAGACACTACCACCAAACCCCACAAGTGAGAAATTTCTGTAATGGTTTAAATTCTAGATATTGTTGCTCACCTGGAAGACAAGTTATTGATGTGAGCTACCTTGGGACCCCCCCCCCCCAAAATCAGGCTCTTTAGAGCTGAAAACACAGTACAAATATAATAATTCTTGCAGGGCTAGTTGCCATGCATGCCCAATGACTTGTGAATAAATTTACTTACAACAGGTTATCTCTGGAAAATAATGAAAACCACCTGAGGAGCTCAAATAGCTCCACTATTAATCATCTCAGTGTTCTGGAAATAACAGCATGCCCTCAGGGGAAGAGTATTTGTGCAACATGCAAAATGGGGAGCTAAAAATATAAATCACAGCTGATCCAAAAATGTAAATCAGAGCTGTGGACCAGTGGTGATAAGTGTGGCTTTTTCACATGACTGGGTGACACATGTAAGCATTTAAACTCATGGCTGCCTCCTTTACAGAGGACAGTCCTCTGTTTGAAAGTTCCCTCCGTTTGACAGATACCTGGCCCAAGTCTGGTTTACAGATAAGAAATCATAAGAACAGAAGCAGGAGCCTTGCACTTGTCTATTAGCAGTTATTAGCACCTGGTCGGCAGACTAAGCAAACACACTAATCATCCAGTGCCTTCCTCACAATAGTTTAATATACTGTACTTCTATTTAAATTATAGCAATTATTTACCAGATCTTTGATCATATAATAAATTTGATGTTGCTGTTCCTGCTGCTAAAATCTAAACCCTGCCTACGGAGAGAGGCCACACTGCAAGGCTTGGCTGGTGCAGCATTGCTGTGTGTCACTGTGGGAAATGAAAGTGGCAGCTGCAAGATCCAGCTGTACAGGGCACACATCAGGACAGCAATGGGCCCCACCAGAGTGCTCTGTGCCTGGTAGTTTCCCAAGGGTGCTTTTGTCCAGACAACAGACATACCAGCCAATTATGGTTGCACTCACTTTCATGCCCTTTCTGTAGCTCAGTGACAGAACACTTGCTTTGCATGTAGATGGTCCATGGTTCAATCCTTGGCATCTCCAGGTAGAGATGGAAAAGAATCCATGTCTGTAACCCTGAAGAGCCAGTGCCAGTCAGTGTAGACAACACAATGTAGACAACAGATGGGCCAATTGGTTTGACTCAGTGTAAGGAAGCATCTTATGCTGCCCTTAGCTAGGTAAAGGGACCCCTGACCATTAGGGGTCCCTTTACCAAGCCAAGGGCAGCCGGCATACAGCTTCCGGGTCATGTCGCCAGCATGACTAAGCCCCTTCTGGTGAGCCACAGCAGCACACGGAAACGCCGTTTACCTTCCCACTGGAGCAGTACCTATTTATCTACTTGCACTTTGACATGCTTTCGAACTGCTAGGTTGGCAGGAGCAGGGACCGAGCAACATGAGCTCACCCCGTCACAGGGATTCGAACCACCGACGTTCTGATTGGCAAGTCCTAGGCTCTGTGGTTTAACCCACAGCGCCACCCGCGTCCCTAAGTAGCCCTTGGCTACCACAGACCAAATGGTGATGTGAAGATATTCCAAGGGCCACCTCCCCCACTCCTCCAAGAATATTTGACAGTAATACTCTTAACTACGTGTCAAATTCTTACAGATGTTTTGCCTTCTTAAAGGGTCCTCCAGATTAATCTCAAATTTTGCTTTAGGCAGAACATGAAGCAGCTTAAAGGAGTGAACCTCTCTCCCCTAAGAATCTGCACAAAACTTTGTGAAGTGGCCTTTTAAAAATCCCTCAAAAACGCCTCCAGGTATTATGCCTCAGCATGGTTCTCCAAGGTAGGCATTCAATTTCCCTCTAGGTGAAATTCAGGGGGAGCTGAATCAGTCACTAATCGTTATTAGGGCCTTTTGCACTGACAGTATTTTCTGCCCTGCCTTGTGATCATCAGCAGATGAATATAAAATTGTATATGATAAACAGAAAAAAACAATTTTAACCACAAGCTTTGAAGCGAGATGACAGTGGAGCAGGCTACATATCACCTCAGGGCTGGTTTAAAAGGCCAAGAGTCAGTCTAGCTTGCTGAGCTTTCCTTCTCTCTTCTGCTTCTCTATGAAGTAGCAACATTTGGTCTCTCCCATAAACAAAATTCTGTTCTCTTAAAACTGCAGAATTACCAATAAAATACATTATGATTCTCATCACTTATCTCCTCTTTCTCACTTTCATCTTGTATTTGAAAGCGTGCACACACAAAACAGAACAATAAAGCTGCAGACTGGTAAATTACCCTCTTCCAAAAATAAAATCTCAACTCACATTATTTTATTGCAATAATATGATTATAGTGTAATTTAAGGAAGATGGACAAAGATTTGCCAGTATATATGCTGTCCACTTAATGTGAATATTTTTGTGCATGTAAAAAGTTGGTGCCATATTGTATACATTTTGATTATAGGATTTTATTAAGTTTTATTTAAAGCATGCTGCACATGTTTATTGCAAAACTAGAAGCTATTATGAAGCCCTGAGCAAATACAAAGTTTTGCATTACATTAGAAAGGCTTCTTAAAACTGCCATTTTCCTGCTAAATTCTTCTCATTATTTTCACTTCAAAACAACTCAGCCACAAACATAAAATTTACTTCAGAACTCTGCCCTGCTTTGCTTCTACTATCCATAAATCGCTTCAATAGACTTTATAGCAGGGATGCAGTTATTTATTTATTATTGGTAAATGTATCATGCCCACTGTTACTTAGGGCATACACTAAGGTATGCCTCTAGTATAGAAAGTACTAAGAGGTTTCTTTTTTTGGCCCTACAGGTTACATTATTGTAAAGGCTAAGGGATATACAGGGTAGGTGACAGATAACCTGTAGGTGGCAAAGATTACAGAGAAAAGAAGGAAAGAAGATAAAATAATCGGAAGGTGAAATAGGAAACACCATGGCTTGTCAAAAGTGTGAGAGATAGAGAGAGGAGAGAGAGAGTGTGTGTGTGTGTGTGTGATATTTGTGTTAAGCAAACACTAAGGCTACAATCACACAAAGCTTTGCATGTTTAGGTGTCATTCATTTCAGTGGGGGGAAATTCACACAATTTGTATGAACAAATTTGTGTGAGACAAAAAATAAACACTTTGGGTGGATTAGTGCTCTGTATGGATGGGTGTGGGCGGGTGTGCCAATCTTTCCTATCTCTCAGCATTTTCAGATGACCTTCAAATTCAGCTTAAAGTAGGGATAGATGAATTTGTCAATTTTGGTTTCTCTGAGCTCCTCATTTTTCTAATCTTAAATTTGATTCTCCACATTTCATGAAAATCACCAGGATTTTAGTGCAAATTTCTCCTAAAATATGCATTCTTATATGCATTTTTGCCTAGCTAGGGTTGCCCTATTTTGAAGAGCAAAAAAGAGGACGCATTTGCTGACTTCCACTTTTAACAATGGATCTGGGGTCTTCTGCATTCAGATCAGATGCCCTGCCACTGAACTATGGCCCTAAAACAAACAGAAGATCACATGAGCAGAGAGAGGTTTAAAGAGATGGACAGACCCTGGATGAGGATCTTACCCACAGGAAGTCATTAGGCAGAGGCTGGGGAGTCACCATAGTGTAGGGGGTAGAATGCTGGACTTGAAGGTGGGGAAAGAAAAGGGATGCAGCGGGCAGTGGAGGGGCAAGCCCATGGAGGGATGAGGGAGTTGGAGAAGCAGAGAAAGGGGAGAGAATGAAAGAGGGATCCAGGGAGAAGGAGAGAGGGGGAAGGAAAGGAAAGGAAGAGGGTCCAGAGGAGGAGGAGAAGGAGAGAGTGCTGAGTAGATGAGCACTTGTGTGCCACCAAACAAACAAAAACTGGATATTTTGTCACATTTTAAAATTCTGTCTGGACATAAATTTTAAGCCTGAAAAAGATGGCACGTCCAGGAAAGTCCAGGCAACCCTATAACAGACATTTTTCAGAGCATCTATTTTCCCTCATAAAATATATTTTTGTATGTTATTTTCATTAATATATGCATGTTTATGCAAACCCTAGAATATGCATTTTGGTACGCATTATTTGGCTACAGAAATTCCACAGCAAAATTTGCAGAAGTGCGACTTTCAAAGGATGGCTGTGTTTCGATTAACATATTATTTCAGAAAGTGTGAAGTAGGTAGGTTCACCTTTAAATGCAAACTGAATCCAGTTTCTTCCCCATCCCTAGCTTAAATCACCTCAGTATTGTGCTTCTGAGAGTCCTCTTCTAGCTGTTATTTCAGACTTCTTCAAGGGTCTCCTGCAGCAGAAGGATGCCTTGGGACATGGTGCTCTCAGAGATATATATTTTTAAAAGAAAAAAGTGGGAAGAGTCAAGTGCCTGTCAACATCAGGAAACCCCTTGCTGCCTTCTGCTTTTCACCCCAAACCTCTCTGATGCTGCAAGAGAGGCTTGGAGAGCTTTGAGAAAGCAGCAAGAAGAGGTTCAAGACTGACTGATTCCCCTCCATCTCAGCAACACAATCAGATCCTAATGTCCTTTAAACTGAAATTGGATGTCAAGTGGAGAAGGCTGGGAGAGAGAAATTATCTTAATTTACAGAAAGTTCAGCATGTGTACCCACCACACACAGAGCACTAAGCAGCCCCAATTTGTTTTTATTATTACAGATCTTCTGCAACTGTGAACAAAAATTAATTTATAATTTGGAAAAAAAGAACAAGCCAACTACAATTCAATCCTGTAAACTAACTGAGTCTGAGTGTGTAAAGGAGTGACTGATGAGAGGAACAAAAAAAAAAAATCCAGGATATTTTCTGCCTAGTTCTACCCAGTGGGGTTGACTGCAAGTAGCGGAATAGCAATTTAGTGAATGGGAAAAATGGGAGCATGTGGACCCTCATATGTGCCAATCACGCACACAGAAAAATTGGATCGGAACGACCTGTTTGCAATATAATGTCCCTGTCGGGACACAGCCTATAATCAGCAGGTGATATATTAGAGACTGAGTTGCTATATTATTCCCTTTTGTTGTTGTTGCCCACTTTGGAATCTGAGTGAAATGTATGGTCTCCAAAATGGGGCTAACAAGACCGAAAGAGACCCAGGCCTTTCTAGGAGCTTCTGAGTCTTTCACACATCCTGATGATATATTTACACAAGCTACCACCCTCCTACAAGTGAAATTGAAGTAAAAACAAAAAACCCCTCCCCAGCCATTGCACAAAGTAGTCTTCTACAAGTCCTTATCTCTCAGCCAAACCTACCTTGGTGGTTAAAAAAGAAAGGAAGATGACTAAATAAATAAAGCCAACTTAAGTTGGACATCACCTTGAGATAAAATATTTACATCAATCAGTAGCTAGTCTTGCCACTAAAATGGAAATGGGAAAGGAAAAAGACACTGAGACATGAAGCATATATTACTTTTGAAGTGCTTCAAGTATTCCTCCATTGTTTGCAGCACCTTTCAGGGAAGGAGGGGTAAACACTGCTTTCCCCAAATCAGAGCATGTTTTCAAAAGGCATTAAATTATTTCATATTCCTGAAAGAGACAGACCTTTTCAGGAGGACTTAAGCAAAAATGGGAACGGAATCCACTCAAAGCAAACACTGGGCTGGACTGATGGGGTGCTACATTGTGATTCAAAGCATTTGATAGAATGCTCTGGACAAATCAACATCTATTTCTGAGACTTATACATTTAAGTGGGAGCCACAAGAATCACATATATACACAAAACCACAAAGATATTCCTACAGTTGTTATAGGTATCTATCTGTGCAAGGTTATTTTGACACAATTCACTTTAGGAAACTGCGAGAGATAAAGCACACCTGCTGCAGCAAAGATCACACACACACACACACACACACACAAATTGATGGGTACTTTTGAAAAGCTTTAAAGGTGATTGGACTACATTACAATATAGACTGAATACAAAGAAAAGTACACTTAGTCATGGAAGGACAGCTTTTGCACAAAGTAGAGAAAAAAAGTGATATATTAGGCCCTATCTACACCACAGAACAGTTATTCCTTTCTTTCGAGGGAAGCCTGGGAAGTGTAGTTCTAAAAGAATTCTTAGCATCCTCGTCAAATTTTAATTCCCTGCATTCTTTGTGGAAAACCATGGCACTGGAGTTGGTTACAAAAACTGAAGTAAGTTTATAGTGTAGATAATATTCCCCCAGTAACTTCCAAGAGGATATCCACAAAACATCATGGAAATGCAGAGGATAATATATGAGAAGGACCTATGAGGAGGGAAAGATTTCAAGGATGGTCCATCACTCAGATCCTTATCGAACCCCTTCCTCCACATGATGCTGTCAGTGCAGAAAGAACCACCTACCGCAGCTTGGGCTAGATACCAAGGCCACCACGACAGAAAGCACGAGCTTTTATCAGACACTAAGGCTGCCTATATGGAGAAATGCTGAGCATCGAGACATGGGCTGCTTATGAAAGCCATCAACACCAAGGAATGCTATGTACAGGCTACAATTAAAGAGGCCCCATCTTTGAGGTATGCAGTGACACAGTTCTCCGCAATTGAGGGCAAGGGCTTCAAGCTCTTCCAAGGTCTAGACCGGGGTGATAAACTATCAGCCCCAAGCAGCATGGCAAATGGTTCAGGGATAATGGGAGTTGCAGTCCAGCAACATTCAGAGTTGTACCATAGGCTCTCTATTCCTGCTCTTTGTTCTGCACAAATGCAGATTCTGAAGACCACAAAGAGTAACAAACTGTACTCTTGGCAGGTGTGACCTCAAAAGGAAGCAAACTAACTAGTAATTTAGACATCTTAATAGATTCTTCAAAGTTTGCTTTTTCGTTTTGTTGGTAGGGGAAAGGATCAGGAGGGGGGAAGATGAAAGAAAAGAAAGAAAAAAGATAGCACCATGAGAATGCATTATAGGAACCTGCATTCTCATTTTACACCAGAAAATACTTTTATATTCTTACTGGGTATAAATCAGTAGCAGCCAAGACTAAAAAGAACTGGTTGACAAGCTAATTAACTAACCAAGGCTGCCTGTACAATTAAGTTCTGGTATTTCTCCAAGAATATTGCCTATTACAATTAGGCTATCTAGCAACTTACAGTAGTTGGGCTGACTGAAAAAGATTTGATTGATTTTATGCACAAATACACAATACAGGAAAATTCACTTCCAGGAGGTATGAATAAATATTTTTAGCAAGGAATTTGTCCTTCTTTGTCATCCCACCCACCCCATCCTGCAAAATCAAAGTGGAGCTCAAGAAAGGGGTGGTGGTGGCTAAATACACAACTGTAATCATTGTGAATAGACTATCTTGATTCTAGCCCCAGAATGAATGGATATAATTATATGTCTCTTTACTATATTCATGGGTTTTTTTCTCTTTCTCTTGCAAATCCACTAAACAGTCATAATGTCGTTTCCTTGAGATGTTACTGAATACTGTATGAGACCAGTTTTTCCCATCTGCGGAACTCAGCACATGACCTCAGAGCTCAGATCTGAACATCTCATATGAGTAAGCACTTTAATTTTACAGAGTGATGGGTATTCAGTATATTTTACTGGCAATATACAGGTTCAAAGAGAAATTTACAGAGAGCTTTAAAATATTTTGAAAGGACAAGTCAAATTACAGGTAGACTGTACTCTAATTGCTTACACCTGAATGCCTGCCTGCATTTAATAGAAGAATGATGGCTGTGATCCAAAGAACTGTGAGTGGAAGAGGAGGAGAAATACAGTTTCCACAGCTTGGTAGTCAGATGCGCAGGTGCTTACATAAGCAATGTGCAGGGTGAACTCTGCAAATAGTTCCATTCAAATGCAGCAAGAAACCTGTTTCCTTGTAGCGCAATATCACACTGATGAAGTATGCATGAGTATTCAAACCACATGAGTAAGCTCAACTATGTGGATTGAGCCCAGAAATTGTTACTCTACTTTTTAGTGAGATGGCTACTGGAAAAGAAAGACTCATGAAATTTGTCCCACTCACGTGGTTCCAGTATTCTCTGTCTCTCTTATACACCACAACAACTGCATGGCGAAGGGTCATAATTCAGTAACAGAAAAAAATGTTTTGTGGGCAGAAGGCTCCAAATTCAATCCTTACAGTTTAAAGGATCAAGAAGCAGGTTTTGGTAAAAACAACAACAACAAAAACCATAAGTAATGCCCTGCAGAATCAGTCCACAGGCCCATCTAGTCCAGCATCCTGTTCCCACAATGGCTAACCAGATGCCTGCGAACAAGATATGAATGCAACAACACTCTTCTTGCTTACAATTCCCTGCAACTGGTTTTCAGGCAGAAACTTCTCCCTCACACTCTGAATAACTGCTGGTGGTCAAAGTAGACAATACTGAGGTAGATGGGGAAAACAGCTTGACCTGGGATAAAAAGGTTACCAGGTGTTTTTCAAAGAATCTGGGGACAGCTTTAAAAAAAAAAAAAGACAGAAAAAAAAGTTACAGGTTCTTTTGAAAAAATTAAGAAGTAATATCTTCTCTTCTGTGGTCTCATCTGTCACGCGGCCTTCCTCCAAGCCCTGGCCTGCTCTCTTGGAGCACTAGCTTCCGTGGAGTAGGCTCAGGTTGGGCCTGGGCTCAGACACATGTCCTTGCCCTGCCGGTACTCTCCTACCTCTTCTCCTCAGCAGCAGCAGCGGCGCAGCAAGGTTGGAGCTCCCCTGTTTTTTCTCATTCCTTTCTCTCTCTTCCTTTTCCTTCTCCTCTCCCCCTCCTCTCTGCGTTGGCTCTGGGGTTTTCCTGGTCCTGGAGCACCGCTGGGCAGTCGGCCGGGTGGTCAGGTGCTATTGATCCCAGCTCAATTTGGGTCGCGGGAGGGTGGTCAGCGGTTCCCCCAGTTGACGTGCCGGGCGTCCCCGGTTCCCTCTCAGCATTGGTGGTGGCAGTGGCAGTCTCAGCAGCCCAGAGCCAGCCTGGTAGTGCAGCTGGCTATGGCTGACTTCAGGAGCTGCTCGCTGTCGCGGCGCCCACCATTTTGCCTCGCCAGAAGTCCCCATATGATGTGTCTTGTGCCGTTGAACCAATCATGCAACATTCATTCCCTACTAATAAATCTACAACACTAAAAATATAATTCTGGGGACATTAAATGAAATCTGGGGACATTCCGGGGACGGATTTTGTCCGGGGGCAGATTTGTAAATCCGGGGACTGTCCCCAGGAAATGGGATCACACCACAGGGAAGCACCACTATATTGCTTTCTCACTCACTCATGTGCTCTGTGTGTATATATGTTGTCTGGTCGGTGGTGTGTGAGAGAGAAAGAGTGAAAGAGACAGAGAGAGAATGATGGGGGCCATGCAGGTTTCCATATGCAGAGCATATCACCAGAGGCAGCAAACAATATCCCAGTGAAATATATTTTTAATTAAATTCAGAAAAGTCAAAACTGGCAGATGGGTGCTCAGATCCCATCAGCTGTAAATGTACTATATCAAATTCAGTTGAAGAAAATCAGAGTTAGTAGATGTGTCCTTTCTCTTGAATTTTCTACATCATTGCAAAAGAAAAACCAATACCTAGATCAAGAAAGAGTAATCAATTTAAATATGAATAACTGTCTAATGAATCATTCTTCTGAACTCTGTAAATAATGCAGCTATGAGACTGAGGATGCTTTCATAGGGGGGAAATAGGCAGTGATGATAATAGATGAATTTTTAAAAATCCCTAACCTTATGGTACCTCTAGGGAATTAACAGACATAGCTTCCAACAGTCTGCTACCAATTTGGGGCTAAACCACAAAGAGATCTAATACTTCTTAGACATTTGCATATATGATTGATAGAGCTACAAAAGTAAGCATCTTTTAAAATTTTAGTTCTGCTTTATTTTTTAACATGATGAATGTTCTGCCATAGGAAATAAAAATCATGAAACTGAAACTGTAAATTTGCCATACAGGAACAAAAACGCAGAGAACAGGAATGCCAGTCTTCTCATGGGAAGCCCCTTTACTTAGTGCATGGAACTCTAAAAATGTGTTTTCTATTCCCAGTTTTGCCCAACATCAATAGGTGAGTTTGGAGAGAACATCACTTAAGTTTGATTTTCTTCAACATCCCCATCTGTGTTGCGACACTCCACAATGCTAGACATGCAGTTGAGAAGTGGTGGATAAGATCTCCTGAGCACTGTCACTGAGAAAGGTCAGATAAGATTCTGTGCAGGAGGGAGTCTACAATTTAACACATCTCACAGTTGGGCAGACAGCTACTTATTGCAGTCTGGAGGAGTACGTGAAAAGTGTTATAGCCTTCTAATTTTGTCCCAGATCTCGTAAGTATTTTATTGAATGCTGTTTCAGAGTTTTTATTTACTGGACTACACATTGTAGAAATCAGCAAAAAGATGTATACATGCTCTATGACAGGGAAAACCAAACATAGCTATTTTGAAATACAAAATCAGTTGTACAGATATACCGGATAATTTACACTAAAAACCTATTTACACACTTACTTGGGAGTAAGCCCAATTTAACACTGTGAGACTTACTTCCAAGCTGGCATGCAGGGTATTTTAATGTTTATCACCAAGATGGTAGAAGAAAAATCAAGGAATGGGATTTCTGTCTCTTGAAACAAAAGCTGGTTGATGTTTCATTGTGAAATGGTTGTGGAATTCATATCATTTGAATAATTTCTTACACAGAACTAATATCCGTGTGTACAAAATCCATAACATGTGGAATGGCCCTTTATCTTAAGCACCAAAACATTTCTGAATCAGTGATACCATGCAAAAAACAAAATTATAAGTGATTTTACATCTGGACGTGTGTCTGTGTGAGTGCATGTGTGTGCATTTGTGAGCATGTGTGCAGGTTGTAGTCCAACAATATACCTGTAGGATAAGCTTTTATACCACCCAGTTTAAGTTCCCCATGACACAACAAATGAAAACAAAAATATAAACATTTTGTATCCAATGTTAATCATACCCAAAGTAAATCCATTAAGGTAGAGGTGTTACTTGTTATGTATGGGCTGCAGCCAATAGGTATTTGCGACAATTGCAACCAAATGCATAAACATCTAAGTGCAATCATGCCAGTCATACTTCTGGGGGTGCATTCTAGCTTTAACAGGTCTGTGTTACAAGCAACATGAAAATCTGATGCTGGTTCTACCAGAGACCATGGCAGAACAACATTTAAACGTCTGTACTGTATTATTATTATTATTTAAAAAGCAATAGCTTTAAAATACTGCATTCAAAGCTATCTCTTATATACACATTCCTAAAAAGCTTCAATGGTTCCCATGATCAGTTCCATGTTTTTTCCATTAACCAGAGCATGAAATGCTGATTGTACACATTTTTGATGCAGAACCCTTCCATTAGCTTACAGATTAAAATAACAGGCTTTTCTTAGCAGCAGCTAATGGAAAATTCTAACTATGCTAAACAAGACAAGAAAAGTTTGTACTAAATTTGGTATCTTTTGATTGCTCAACCTCACACGCATACTCTTCAAACACACACATAGTGTTTGCTAGCTGCCTAGAATGGCAAAGTGTCTTTCATGGAGCTACTCAAGCCCAGACCCAAATCTTCACAGCCCTGAGAAGTCATTGCTGCCACCCCTGACAAATACTCCCAAGGCAGAGGAAGAGATGAAGCCAGTATAGACCCTGCCAAGGAGCTGATCAATCAGAAGGGCTGGCTGAGCCCGAGACCAAGATTGGAACAGAGGAGCTAGACAAGTTTCTGTTTCCAAAGACATGGTGTCAAATGTGCCAGCACACACAGACCGAGACATTCTGGCAGAGCACTTACAGGCAGACGTTTGTTTATATAACGTGGGTGTGATTCATGTGAATGACAGCCTTCACCTGCTGCAAAAAAAGAAGAGCAGGAGGGACACACCAGGTGTTGGGAGAGCTTAGCTTTTGCATGGTCATGTGAGAACTCCATTTATGTGCCCTGTGCCCTGTAATTATGCCTTGATCATATACCGATTTCTTGAATAAAGCCTCTAGATGTCTTCAAGTTCAAATTCTGTGTGTGAGCGTTCATCCACATTTCCACTTGTCCTTTGCCTAGAAAGCACTAAAGAGCAGTGGGACAAGAGGAAGTGTGGATAAGGCCTGATAGTGGGAACCAAGGCAGTTTCGCTGTATGTGCACAAACAGGAAGGGGTTCAAGTGAACATCATACAAACCAGAGATTGTGATTTAAAACAAATTGCAGTTATTTATTATGAAGCCAGCTTCATAATCCTTGGGCTTGAAGTTGATTTGTTTAGCATTCTGTATGCACATATACATGTATTTATGCGTGCATTGCTTGGGGGGTTTTGCATTCTGAATTCTGTCACTGACATCCCAGATTCTTGTTAAGGGTTCTTGAGGTGAATCCTTGTGTGAATTCTTAGCACAAGCTACTCCATGAATTGTGACATAAGCCAGGGCTTGACCTGGGAATTCAGATGTCCCTTAACTGTATGAAAAACACAACATTGCCTTGCAGTAGCAGTGAAAACAAATTTCTAAAGGTTGGGATGAAAATACAAGGTAAGAATTCCCCAAGCAAAAATACAAACATGTAGAAATCAGAGGGCCTTGTTAAAAGACAGATGAAATAAAACATTGGACCATCTAGGTCAAAGAACTATGGAAGGGCAGGAATGAAAATACGAAAGGCACTTGCCAAACTTCTTATCTGAATGAGTTACCTATCCAGTACAGGTGTAATTTAAAAAAAACCAAAAACTTGGTGGGGTTTATCATCTACTTGAAAGAGATTAGCCAACATAAAATGGTATTCCCACTGATAATTTCATTAGCCTTCCTCAGCTGCTCTGCTTAAGAAAACTTCACATTCACCTCAAAACCCAAAGATGAAGTGCAAATTGCACTAAGTTTGTAATCATAAAATATGTACATCTACTTTTCCAGTTTATCTGTGTGACTTCCTAGTTATGTGTATAATATTTTGTGTGTGTGTGTGTGTCCCAGTTAAAATCATTATGACTTCCCTCAAAATACAAAATTTGTGAAACACAAGTGATTACTGATAGTGGAGTTATCACAAACCTAACCTGTGCACAACAGCACCCTCCCCACCAGCCATTCCCAGCAAATTGTATTTAAATGCATACTACCCCCAAAAGTGGAGGGAGAATATAGCCAACATGTTTAGCAGTCACTGATCACCTTATTCTTCATGAATTTGTACAAGCCTGATTTAAAGTCATCCGAGTTGGGGGGCATCACTATATCCTTAGGGAGCAAACGCAATGTGTCACGTGAGAATGAACTTTCTTTTATCTGTCCTGAATCTTCCAGCATTCAGTTTATTGGATGTCCATGAGTATGATGAAAGAGGGAGCAAAAAGATTATCCTTCCTTCACTCATTGCATAATTTTATAAACCTCTATCATGTTCTCTCTTACTCAGCTTTTCTCTAAAGTAAAAAATAAAATGTAGCTTTTCCTCATAGTGGAGTTGCTCCATCCTCTTGATAATTTTCATTGACCTTTTCCAAATCTTTTCCAGCTTTACAAGACTGTTGTTGTTGTTGTTGTTGTTGTTGTTGTTAATCAGGCCTTCACCATAAGGACCCTGGGTGGGTTACATCATTAAAACACAACAACGTCTCTGAGGTGAGGTGATCAAAACTTTACACAGTATTCTGAGTGCAGTCACACTGTCCACTACAACCCCAGGTGCTATGACAGCATGCTCCACCACGACATCAATGCACACTTTATAGAGAGCTTTATATGCAAAAGAGAAAGGTCCCTGCCTTTACGCTTCTGTGGACAAGGTGCAATATTTTCTTAATCATATATTTAGAGCGGAAGGCAGCAAAAAAAGGAGCAGAAGGCTGGCTAGGTATATATAGAGAATTGGATTATGTAATAGAAGTACGCAAAGGTACTTGTATGTGTACTCAAAACTTCCGAACGAAAATTGCCTGGGCCAACTTCCAGGTCAAGTCTGTTTTGAGTGCTGTGCTTTCAAGGCTTTTGGTTCTTTTGCTTTCAATGAATGTTTTAAGCTTCAAATTCTTAAGGATCTGAAGCAACAAGAGCAAGTTGTGGAGCAAAGTGACCCAATCATTGTGCTGTATATTGAGAGAGAGAGAGAGAGAGAGAGAGAGAGAGAGAGAGAGAAGTTGGGGGGTATCAAAGCTCCATTTTCACCTTCCATAGAAATCCTATATACTATATAATGCTGTATCTTAAATATGCCGAATAAGCATATAAGACCTAGCCTTCCCTTACTGAACACTATGTTCCTGAGCACAACACTGCCACCCACCCCTGATATTTAATTTTTGAAAAGCCTTGACATGATTACTAATCACACCATTCATGTCATGTGTAGTTAGGCCCTGGAAGAAAGGCAGAATACAGGGCAATTGAAAAACTGTGCATGGCTTCTCAAACAGGAAACAGGAATTACAATACTGGTAAAATAATTTGTATTCAGAATCTGTCACCATCCTTTTCCCCTCTAGCTTCTCTGTACCATGTGGGAAACATCAAGATAAATGGTAGACTGCCGAATGAAGAACATCACTGACTGTCTACAAGTAAGAACATTCAATACATGGATGTCCATCACCTGATGGCTGCAGCACTGAATGGAAACTCACATGTTTCCTATGTGGGAAACAGCAAAGAAGGCAACACAGATGCAAATGCAGAGGAGTCTTAAACTGCATAGAATCAATGTGCTTCCAGTTGGCAATTTCCTCTGAGGTGTCCCACTTGATCTATGGACACAAGACAGACATTTGGGGGTTGCGGGGGACCCCTATTTCTCACTCAAATTAGAGGGCAGGATGTTCAAAGAGGATCTCAACTCTTGCAAACCCACACCTCAGTGTCTCCTACTTCTAAGCTGGCGAAATCTAGGGAGATGGGAAGGCTATCAAGAACATGCACAGCATTATTTCACTAACTGCAGAGCGTATATATTATTATTAACTATCCTTATTTAATTATAACAATTTATACCCACCTTTCCATGAAAATGACAGAGGCAGCAAACAACAACGTAACAAAAAAGTACATTTTTAAAAGCATAACAAACATGGAAAAGGAAAAATTAATTGGAAACAACATTAAAAAGTTGACATGGCAATCAAGCCCACCTTAAAAGGCAGCATCATAAAGCGCCCACTGAAAGGGATGCGTCTAAACCACCCTGCCATTGGGCCAACTATACCTCGGGTCCACTTGCCATCTTCAGACAGTGTGGGGTTTCAGAGGTAGATCGCAGAGTCTCAAATGGGGTTTATGTGCCTTCCATAGATGTGGTGGATCAGGGAATATGCATTGTAGTATGCCAGTCAGTATACAGACATGCCTCCTCATACACCCACCCAAAAGAGTTAACTGCACTGGTATTAGACCTGTTAAGTTTTCCTGCCTGATTACTCATAGTACTTACCATCTGTATACCAGTGGTAATAGCGAGGATTAGTGTGTTTTACATGACAATGTAACGCCTGTGGTGTTCAATTACACCCATTGTGTATATACGCAGGTTTCTGTGAGTATGGGCTTGTGTTTGTGCTGTTTTCTTGCCTAAATGAAAAGAAATGTTACATCCAAGCTTTATGTTAGGTGGAAGTCCCAGCAGCAAATGCTGGGCTTAAAAGGCTTAGTTAAATTACCCAAAAGAGAAAGATGACAATGAAAAGCTAAAAGCCCAGGGAAATTTCCAACCATTTCACTAGTGTATACTGAGGCTGACCAGTCTGCTCCTATTTAGTCACCCAGAACAATCACTCATTTCCCAGCACAGGGCTTACTCATTTGCAAGATTTAAAGGGGGGGGGGAGGTAGGAGGAAGATATTTCTGCACATGCCCATAATATTCTTCACCACTGGGGGCAGCTTTACATAAGACTGCATTCACTGAAACCAAAGCAACAGTCGGAGGAGCTTTCAGAATGACAGTACGCAGAAGTGAACAGTGCTTGTTCATTGAACAGGGTCATCCTGGCTTCTGTGCTCCAACGCAGTTTCCTTAGCTGGATCGGGAGTGCTAACTATGAGAACTGCTGCCCAATGGAATACAGACGGGTGAATTCAGACAGCTGAGCATCACTTGGAGGAATCTATCATGCTTTGCACGGGGAGATTTTAAAGCAGCTCGTTTCTAAATGTAAAGATGCAAAAACGCACCATCCATGAAGATCCTATTACCTAGGAAGAACTTGACATTCTGCTGCAAATGCTGTGTTGGGATTTATTTATTCTTGGGATGTTCTGCATGGCTGGCAAAGAATAATGTTCCAAAATCGGTCCATCTCCCAAGGGGTCCAATTTTTCTTCCTGGGTGTCAGCAAGCCCTGACTCACCACAGAGCAGCTGACAGGGGCTGTCATGCTTGTGGCACCCTAAGCAAAAGCAAAAGACCTAACGACGACCTTTGAAAACACAAAGGATGGGTAGGTTTTCCATTTTATTTATTTATAGTTAGCCTACAGCAGTGCCTGCACTGATTCTGTTTTAATTGCTCTATAGGTTTGCCTCCCTGCAAGATGTGACCAGAGTTAAATTTCCAAGAGATTGTATTTGACTGTGGCTAGCTTATGTGCATGATTTTTTCCCCTTTATTACATTTTCCTTTATTAAAATAAAGTGGGGGTAAGCTACAAAGTACTTATGTTGCTGGGGGTTTCTTATGCATTTAAGTAGCAATTCTGAGCATGATTGAAATAGATCTGGATTGTTTATTTGGGGGGATAACTTTTCTAAGTTATTTTTATTTCCAGGTTTCAATGTATTTAGGCTACTGAGCGGATCAGCTGTAGCCCTGGTAATAGCCCCTACTGTATTACTGACAATGCTTTCTTCTGCTGAACGAGGATGCCCAAAGGGCTGTAGGTGCGAAGGCAAAATGGTATATTGCGAGTCCCAGAAATTACAGGAGATACCCTCAAGTATATCAGCTGGTTGTTTAGGTTTGTCCCTCCGATACAACAGCCTCCAGAAACTAAAATACAATCAGTTTAAAGGTCTTAATCAACTCACCTGGCTCTATCTAGACCATAACCACATCAGCAATATTGATGAAAATGCTTTCAATGGAATACGCAGGCTAAAAGAGTTGATTTTAAGTTCCAACAGAATTGCCTATTTTCTTAATAACACCTTCAGACCAGTAACAAATCTCCGGAACTTGGATCTGTCATATAATCAGCTGCAGTCTCTGGGAGCTGAACAATTCAGGGGCTTAAGGAAGCTGCTGAGTTTACATTTGCGGTCCAATTCCCTGAGAACAATCCCTGTCCGAATTTTCCAGGACTGTAGGAACCTCGAACTCTTAGACCTGGGCTACAACAGAATCCGAAGCTTAGCAAGGAATGTCTTTGCAGGCATGATCAGGCTGAAAGAGCTTCACCTGGAGCACAATCAATTTTCTAAGCTTAACTTGGCTCTTTTTCCAAGGCTAGTCAGCCTCCAGAACCTTTATTTACAGTGGAATAAAATCAGTGTTATAGGACAAACGATGTCCTGGACCTGGAGCTCATTACAAAGGCTTGATTTATCTGGCAATGAAATAGAAGCTTTCAGTGGACCTAGTGTTTTCCAGTGTGTGCCCAATTTACAGCGTCTCAACCTGGATTCCAACAAGCTCACGTTTATTGGTCAAGAGATTTTGGATTCTTGGATATCTCTCAATGACATCAGCCTTGCTGGGAATATATGGGAATGCAGCAGGAACATTTGCTCCCTGGTAAACTGGCTAAAAAGTTTTAAAGGGCTGAGGGAAAATACAATTATCTGTGCCAGCCCCAAAGAGCTGCAGGGGGTGAACGTTATTGATGCAGTGAAAAATTACAGCATATGTGGCAAAAGTACTACAGAGAGGTTTGAACTGCCACAGGCTTTCCCAAAGCCAACCTTTAAACCCAAAGTCATCAGGCCTAAGCATGACAGCAAGCCCCCTCTGCCCCCCACCGTCGGGTCCACAGAAGCCAGCTCAGAGCCTGAGCACGACACAGAACACATCTCTTTCCACAAAATCATAGCAGGGAGTGTGGCCCTTTTCTTGTCTGTGCTTGTGATCCTGCTGGTAATCTATGTGTCGTGGAAGCGGTACCCTGCCAGCATGAAGCAGCTGCAGCAGCGCTCTCTCATGCGAAGGCACAGGAAGAAGAAACGGCAGTCGCTGAAGCAGATGACTCCAACCACACAGGAATTTTATGTCGATTATAAGCCAACTAACACCGAGACCAGTGAGATGCTGCTGAACGGGACGGGACCCTGCACATATAGCAAAGCAGGCTCCAGGGAATGTGAGGTATGAACCATTGTGATTCAAATAAAATAAGCTTTTTAAAAAAGGTGGGTTTGTTGAACCTCAGTGATTAAGATGAAGGTTACATTTCTCTTTTCTGCCACAACCACTTCTATATCACATCTTGACACATGCTCATCATATATTGGCCTTCTCCTTTCCTTTTATCATTTTAAACTTTCTTCCATAAATCCACTGAAAGTGAAGAGAATGCAAATCAGAAGTTTGAGTTCAGGTTCGACACAGTACCTGTTGGTACAGGTGCTTTGTTGGTTTTTATTCCACCATCATTATTATTTCAATGGAAAGCTTATTTCATAGCTCATAAATCACATCTGCAGTGTTGCTGCGTTGTTTTTTAAATGCAGAGTTGTTTGCATATGTGCTGATTTTATGTGGACAAATAATGCTAAAAAAGAACAGTGCAAGCATGTTAATAAATGCTGAAATTCACTTCATGATTCAAGGATGCATGGCAGCCAAGTGTTGTAGGCTCATACAGATTTTAGGACATGCTTTGGCTTATAGATGGTGCAGGAACAACTGCGGCCGAATGCTTGATTTCTGTTGAATGCAAGGCATTATCAGAAGCAAGTGGGTTTAAAGCAACATCCTGAACTACTGAGGGTGGGGGCAGGGGCAGGGGCATCATTTGAAGTTCAGAGGAGGAATAAAAGCTTTCATGAGGAATAAAAGATGGGTAGTAGAAGGATTCACTGCACTGTGCTCTAACACAATAGTTTGTAGAGTTGATAACTACTAATTGAAACCTGTTTATGTGGTTTCATATAAAAGATGCTAGTGTTTCTCCCTTCTCACAGTCAGTTGCCTTTCAGAAAGTAGTCAAAAGGCATTCATTAAATGAGGAGACCAAATTCCTTATTGATGCAATTAGAGGAGCTGAAATGTACAGTTACAAAGGCAAAACCACTTCCTGCACACATTTGCTTGGGTGCTCATTGGAAATTCATTCTGCAACAGTGTTAGAGGCATGAACATGATTGACAATGAAGGCATTAAATCTGTCATTTTTCTATCTTGAAAAAATGCTACGTTGTGCTTGGTGGTGTTTCAGTATGCAATTTGCCACTTTGGGTATTTAGAAAGCTGGCAGAGCTACATTTTAAATACAGCACAGCAACTAGAAAAAGCTTGCAGTGAAAACTGGATACTTGCCCAGTCTAAGGAAAAGCACACCAGAAATATTCTCTTTTAGGAAAAGTCCATGGATCAATGGGGGTTGGAGCTGCGAATCAATTGATTCTTTTGTATAACCTTGCTGAATGGCATTTTAAGAGACACACTTGTTTGTTTATTTTAATACGGATGCAATGTTCAGAATAGATTGGAGGTTGTCATGGTGGATACTTGTAATCCATAAGACCCACCTCAAATGCCATGGCAAAATATAACCAAATGAAAAATTCCTCTAAATATTTTATAATTAGCAACCACATATTACTCCTTTATGAAAAACAGATCTTTCCCCTCCATCTTCAGAAACAAACTGGAGCATGTTTATAAAAGGTGGCAAATAATTTCACCACTTCTGTTGCATAACTTGATTTGGCTTTGTACACTGCCCATCTCTGGCCACTTGGGAGAGAATGTATCTACAAAGCGGTTGCACTGCAGCAATCTAGAAAAAGAGCATCCATGTTCTGGGGTATTTTTGCTTTTGGGGGGATGGGGAGATAGTGAAAGAAAATCACTGTGAACTATTTCCAGAGGTAAGAACTGCAGAACCTAACCACCACCAATGCACTTAAGGTGATTTTCAGGGTATAAAGTTGTTTTTCTTTTACAGGAATATAAGTAGAAAGTGAGTGAAAGGCTGCTTCATAATTTTACTCATGTGAACTAATATCATACATTTGTTGAAAGCCAGGAGTCAGTGATTTCAGCTTGATTAAATATGATGCACTTTACTCAGGAGATGTGATTTTCTGAGTCAATATTCTTCTTGAGATATAATATTACCATAAAAGTGAATATATCTAGTGCCAAGAGAGCACCAACATTGTATCAGATAATATCTGTTCTGAAAATATTGACTTTCTATAACTGCAATATGCAAAATGTCAAGGCACTCTCTCTGGATTGGTGGGAAATGCCATTCGTGCATATACAAAATGAGAAAAATTAATACCACCCAAAATTATCACACAGAAAATGTTTTCCTAGTCTTTAAGTCTTCAATGAACATATATTTCATAGTGTTAACCAGGGACAGTTTTGACGTGGCAATATGAGAATATTTTATTTTTAAAAATGTGTCTGACTCAAATATGGTAACAAATGGATTGCAAATATTGGTAGAGCGACTTTACATTAGGCATGTTTCTTTGTCTCTGACCATACCTGAAGCTAACACTACATTGAAGAAAGCTCAAGTACCCCTATACAAAAATGCTCTGGTCAGAATAATGTGCTATAGCATTTTATAACCCAGTAAGTAGGGGTCGGGAATGTAGAAAAGGAAACCATTAAGAATAGTAGTGTCTTTTCAAATGCCCAATAGTTGAACTATTGATATCAATAATGTTTCATATTTATTATGTAGAATTAACACATGAAAAATATTGCCCAGGCCTTAAGAAACTGCATTTTCAGCTGAAGGATATCTAGCAGGCAATATTTATTTGTGCATAACTTCAGTGATAAAACAGAGGTGAACATCTAATTATTACTATAGTCTAAGAAAGAAGTGTCTGGCTGATGGTGCAGCTTATGCAGGCCCGTTCCAACCACTCTAGTCTACAATATTTTTTTTAAAGGGGGGGGTCAAAACTGAGTTAAATAACATTAGTTTCAGGAGATGGAAATTGATTGTAAATGGTTGAACCTTCTCTGTCTCAAGAGAATCAAACCATGCTTTATTCATTATTTTGTGCAACAAACAGTTGGCCAGTGGTTTCCACACAGCGTCTTCCCAAGATGCAAAAAAGAGAGCTTATTCCTCTGCCTTTAATGCTATGCAGAAGCAGGTGGCAGCTTGTCACGCAGAGATGAAAAAAGCTGTGTCTGTAGTCATAACCTCCTTGTACACTGCTACTGGGTTTACAGCAACCATTTACTCCTTTGCATCACAAAACTCTACCCAAATCTCTTAACAAAAAACAATGAAATATTCTGGCTCTCCCCTGAACAGATGCCATGCCATCTTTTTTGAGGTATAATGTCACTATGAAAGTTCTTACTCTTATGTGATCATGGCCAAATGAAAAGGCTCTTAGGTGGCAAAATTTGCACATGAAAAGATGTTGGGAGAAACATGCCCTTTTCTTGACACTGTGTCATGTGTTTTTACATTTGGGGGGAGGGGGTGCTTCACAAGACTTCTTTGCCAGATTACTAGAAAAGGAGAAAATAACTTCTTTTGTAGTGATACTTTCACCACAAACATCAACAAGGGAATCAATTGTTGAGATCAAATACCAGAAGAAGTCTTCCGTAGGCATCTGCCTGGCAGAGTGAGAAAAGGATGCTTGACTAGATAGGCTTTGATCTGATCCAGAGGTCTCCTTATGTTCTTAAGGCAGTTAAGCTTTACTGGACAGAGGAAAGCAAATCCTAGGAGAAAGGAGGTTGCAGAGCACACATCTGTTTTCAGGTCTATGGGTTACAGAATTCAAAGGAAGAAGGAACGCCTACATAACACTGTCAATCAATATGGAATTAAGGGGCACAGCCCACACAGCCACCACTTTTGATAGGGAAGTAGGAGGTCAACAGGCCTCCTACCATCTGAACCAAAAATTCTGTTGTGGAATCTCAGGCACCTAATTCTTCCCCAAGCACATACATGTGCTGCCTTAAAAAAAGCCAACTCCACACTTTAGAAACCCTAAAGCAAGATGTGTGACTGTTGGTAAAGGCAGAACTACTTCTCTGCCTCAACCACCCACTCTTCACTTCAGAAAATCATAGGATCATAGACTCTTAGAGTTGGAAGGGACCCCAAGGGTCATCTAGTCCAACCCCCTGCAGTGCAGGAAACACAATTAAAGCATCCATGACAGATGGCCATCCAACCTCTGCTTAAAAGCCTCCAAGGAAAGAGAGTCCACCACCCCTCATGAGTGTTTGTTCCACTGCTGAAAAGCTCTTACTGTCAGAAAGTTTTCCGAATGTTTAGTCGGAATCTCCTTTCTTGCAGCTTGAAGACATTGGTTCAAGTCCTACCCTCCAGAGAAAATAAGCATGCTCCCTCCTCCATGTGACAGTCCTTTAGATATTTGAAGATGGCTATCATATCTCCTCTCAGTCTCCTCTTTTCCAGGCTAAACATACCCAGCTCCTTCAAGCGCTCCTCATAAGACTTAAGTTTCCAGACCCTTGGTCATCTTGGTTGCCCTCGTCTACACACGTTCCAGCTTGTCAACATCCTTCTTAAATTGTGGTGCCCAGAATTGGACAAAATACTTCCAAGTGTGGTCTGACTAATGCAGAATAGAGTGGTGCTATTTACTTCCCTTGATCTGGACACTATACTTGTGTTGATGCAGCCTAGAATAGCATTAGCTTTTTTTGCTGCTGCATCACACTGTTGACTTATGTTAAGCTTGTGGTTCACCAAGACCCCTAGATCCTTTTCACATATACTGCTAGTAAACCAGGTGTCCCCCATCCTATATTTGTGCATCTAGTTCTTCCTGCCTAAGTGCAGAACCTTACATTTGTCCCTATTGAAATTCATTTTGTTAGCTGGCGCCCAGTTCTCCAATCTGTTAAGGTCATTTTGAATGCTGATCCTGGAGTAAAGAGTATTCTGGGTGGCAAAATAATAATGTAAATTTTAAGTTAAAGCATAGCTGTAACAGTTCGTTAGGGACAGAAGAGGAATTAATGGGAACATCCTATGCCTTTTAAAATGTGGTTCGTTTTTTGGGGGGGTGTTATTGGGTTGTTGTTTTTATTTTGATTATATATATAGTGGTTTTATATTTTGATTTTGTTCTGTGAACCACCCTGAGATCTCCGGGCATAAGGCAGTATATATATTCAATAAAATTAATTAATTAATTAATATGCTAAAACCAGCTTTAATATGTTGTGCCCCAGGAGTCAACAGCAACAACAGCACAAATGTTTATTTCATGTTTCATTTCATTTTTAAAGATCTTGTTAGTAAAATTCAGACAAACCTTTTCTTAGCATAATGGGAAGATGCTGTCTCTGCATATGACAGAGTAAAATAATGAAAAAGTGAATTCATATCTTCAATCTTTTTTGGGGGGGGCGTAGGATTTTACTGCTGGATCATGCTTCACTCCATTTTCCTACGAAGCAGGCCTTATGCAGAAATCCAATTATTCATGAAAAACCATTATTTCAGGACCATCTAAAATATCTATTTTAATTTTCTGTACTAAGGATGACATTCCAATATGAAGAGTTGATTTTGGGACTAACAATATCAGGACATGAACTGTTTTGTTTTTTGTTTCCAAATTTTGAATACCAGAAAACAATGTGGTTTTGGTAACCCTAAACTCTCTGAGGGATCCAGGTCATCTCTTCTCCATAACCCGTTTATGTCTACCAGCCCATTAATCAATGTCCTGGTGATGCTTACATCCCTGGTCCTGTAGGGTTAGCTTTATTCAGTCCCCTACAGATAAGGTACTTCAGAACTCTCCTGCTATTGATAATGAGTATGCTACTCTAGCTTAGAATGAGGAGAGTTTCACTTCATCAGCCAGCACATTTTCTGAGAACATGGAAAGGTTGGCAATTGAGTATTTACAGAGTTAGTCTTAGCCCTAGTGATGTGATTTTAATTCACTAGGTTTAGAGTAAGCTCCAGCTCTCCATTATCACCTGTTGTGTCTCGATCAAGGGTCTCCTGGGCTCCTTCCCAGACTCTCACTTAGCCAATTCACATGTGCCTACAGTGGAGTGAGAGCGGCTTTCCCAACATGTGAGTCTACACAGCTTCATCAGGCAGGGTGGGGATACTACTGACACACATGTTGTCTACCAGAGAGAGAAGGCAATGTTCCTGTCGCAGGAACAGTGTGGGATTATAGCACAGGGAAGGCACTCCAATGCTTCTGCATGTGAAGATGACACATGTTCTGGAGCAACTGCAAATCTTACTCACTTAAATCAATAAAGGTAAAGGTAAAGGTACCACTGCCCATACGGGCCAGTCGTGACCGACTCTAGGGTTGCGTGCTCATCTCGCTCTAGAGGCCGTGAGCCGGCGCCGTCCGAAGACACTTCCGGGTCACGTGGCCAGCGTGACGAAGCTGCTCTGGCGAGCCTGCACCAGCGCAGCACACGGAAACAGCGTTTACCTTCCCGCTATAAAGCAGTACCTATTTATCTACTTGCACTTAAGGGTGCTTTCGAACTGCTAGGTGGGCAGGAGCTGGGACCGAAAGACGGGAGCTCACCCTGCCGCGGGGATTCGAACCGCCGACCCTGTGATCGGCAAGTCCTAGGCGCTGAGGTTTTACCCACAGTGCCACCCGCATCCACTTAAATCAATAGGATGCACTTTTGACTTGTCTTCCAGCCACCCCACCCTAACCCATGTTTTGGATTCCAAGCTTCTAAAACATTTAAGCGGCTCATATACAAAAGCTGGTGGTCACTGAAGTATGATGGTGCATTAGCTCATATCAGTATAAAGTGCCAGCATACCTGCTGCAGAGCACTGGTGGGATTCCCAGTTCTCTATAATCCGAGCCTTCACCTTTCTAGGGATAAACTGAAGTGGATGCTACAAGTGGGCTGTTGCTAAATAAATTACTTCAGTTCTTGAGATTGATATTCTATTCTCAAAAGCATTTCTCATAGAAGTTCGGTACTAATGAGACTGAAACTGTGTCACGTTACAGGTACCTCTATGTTAGGCACACATGCATATACAGTCATACCTCAGGTTGAAGTTGCTTCAGGTTGAGCGTTTTCGGGTTGCGCTCCGCGGCGACTCAGAAGTAATGGAACACGTTACTTCCAGGTTTCGCCGCTCACGCATGCGCAGATGGTGAAAATGACATCATGCGCAGAAGTGGTGAATCGTGACCCACACACACGCAGACGCAGGTTGCGTTCTGCTCTGGATGCGAACGGGGCTCTGGAACGGATCCCGTTCGTATCCAGAGGTACCACTGTATACACATGCTCTGCTTAACTTTGATTCTAAAAAAAGCTGGGGTGGGGGTGGGGAGTCAATTAAACTGGAAGCATATGTTCTGAGCATGCTCTGAGCTGTTTCCTTGAAGAGCATACCTAGGCAGCCAGGCCTAGGAGTGTTTTTGTAAAAACACTTAGGAGTGTAAGCTCAACAACTTTCGGCTTTTTCTAAAAGAAGCTCAACAATTTTGGTGTCCTGGTTTTTACTTTTTGAAATATGGCAACCCTAATGTATACAGCTGCAATGTTGTATGAAGTGTCCATTGGTCCATTGCAAAGGAGAAGGATATCAGAACAGGTGGAGGCCACACAACTTTCCTTCCAATAAAGAACAACAGGGGACCCTGTAAGGCATTTTTCAGTTTAGTTATGTGCTGAGTATTTGTATAACTGCAGTACAGTGGTGCCTCAGGTTACATACGCTTCAGGTTACATACGCTTCAGGTTAAAGACTCCACTAACCCAGAAATAGTGCTTCAGGTTAAGAACTTTGCTTCAGGATGAGAACAGAAATCGGGCTGCAGCGGTGTGGCAGCAGCAGGAGGCCCCATTAGCTAAAGTGGTGCTTCAAGTTAAGAACAGTTTCAGGTTAAGTACGGACCTCCAGAACGAATTAAGTACTTAACCTGAGGTA
This sequence comes from Podarcis tiliguerta, assembly GCF_965153285.1. Classification (NCBI taxonomy): domain Eukaryota; kingdom Metazoa; phylum Chordata; class Lepidosauria; order Squamata; family Lacertidae; genus Podarcis; species Podarcis tiliguerta. The sequence continues at coordinate 70,090,885 of NC_139538.1, read as the reverse complement.
CCACTGTACTTATGTGTCCACAGCATCTTTGCAAACAGGGAGGATAGGGAGAAAATCACAATTGGCCACACCCATGTGACTATTGGCCACATCCCCATGGCTCCCTAGCAAGCTTCCCAAACCCAGTGGACACCATCCACCACTGTATGGGAGAAATATGGCAACCTCCACTGTAAAGTTAAATTATGCCACAGTGTGATGCAAATATCGTCCTGTGGAATTGGGGGCAGGGAGCAGCCTGCAGGACCACGGATTTGAGTTCTACCAATGCTTACCACTGTAAGTTAACAGAAAGAGAGTGCACACACGCACACACAAAATGTTACTGCCACCACCACTCATTAAGGTAAGCCCTTTCCAGGGGCTGAATTTTTTTAGCATTTCTTATCTCCCTCATCGCTTGAAAACATAGCCCAAAATATTGCCCTGCTTTCTCAGACTGCAAATGGGGCTCCAGAAGCAGAGTGGTACTTTTGACACAGATTGAAAATATTTCGTAAACTAAATTTTTAAAGAAAAGCAGTGACACCCAGTGGCAGGATTAAGTAAAGCAGGTAAGGGTGGCTTTGTTTTTTGTTGCTATTGTTTTATTTACTCCCAGGTATTTGGTTGCCCCATTTTTTCACTGAGAACTGCTGCAATGGGCACAAGGCCCAACACACAATTGTTTCCCTTTTGTATCTGAGCTGCAATCAAAATTAAGATGCCACAAGTGATCAATTCATTACAAGTATGCAAACTATATACTGATGCTACCAACAAAATTTACTAGACGCTTGCAAAACTACAATACCTACCCAGTTCTTAATATTCAAACCTAATACCAAACAAGGCCTGATGTACGTTCACATAAACATATGCAAAAAGCAATGGTGTGATTCAGAAGGTGTACCTTATTACTGCTGTGTTCACATACCTTTAAGATACAGGACTACATGCCTATTGGAGCAATACTTCTCTTTAAACTTAATTCTGCCTTTAAGCAATGCATAGAATACTTTTACAAGTGAAGAGCCAGTACCCTAGGAACTGCACTGGGGGTTGCTTCTCCTTGTCCAGAGCCAACACCAATTGAAATAATGGAGATTTCCTTTTGAGAGCCAAACCTGGCATTCCCTTCAAATATACCAGGGTGAGCAGTCCACCTGTCTGGTGCCTGGCATCCCTGTTTGGATAACACTGAGTGAAGTACTCATAAATATACACAACAGCAGAGCAAACTAATTATCTGAGAGAAGTTGCATCCATTATTATTATTTAAATGGTATCAAAAGGCAGAACCAGAGAAGGATTACCCAGCATGCTAATTAAGACATGCAGGAAGCCAAATTGGAACATGTGAGACAAAATTATTCAACCATGCATCTGTGTGGCTTCTGTGATTGAGCATCTTTAGATGGATTTAAAATTGCCCACAACTATACAATGGATGGCTGTTCCCTTGCAACTAAGGCAGTTCAGGGCTAAATTAAAATAGCACCAGCTAACTAAGCAAATGAACCAGAATAAACTGTGCTTTTCATACCAAAGCATATTTTGAGAACAGGATCAGCAGGATGAGGGAAGAGCACCTGCCTATGCCTATATGTCTCTATGGCTGCACTTATGCACATGCTCAAGTTCAAGGGCAAAAGAGGATGCGGCTTGTATATCAAAGGTGAGAGACGTGCCAGAATATGGTTGAGCAGAGGGTCATTAATGCATTCATCAAGCAGTGATTAAGAGGACTTACAAGATTTAGCACTTTGGAAATGCATTTCTAAATAATAGCTAATTAACTCTACTCTGAACTGAAGCACCTCTGGGATGGATTATTTAACAGTTCACTATACAACTGTATGAAAAAGTTAGACAGAAAGTTAAGTAAAAAGACTAAATAAGCTGTGAATGCACATGGAAGGTTCCACTTGTCATGTTATCCAAAGCAGTTCTGACAACCAAAGATCCAACATGCAAAAGCTACTGCTTAATAATAATAATAATAATAATAATAATAATAATAATAATAATTTTATTATTTATACCCCACTCATCTGGCTGGGTTTCCCCAGATACTCTGGGCGGCTTCCAGCAGACATCATGGTCATTTTCATATTGTTATATCTGCATAAGAAATGTAGGGGCAGGACAACAAAGTTAAATTTCCCTAAGTTTACTCAGTGCTATTTTTCTAGAAAAAGAAGTGCTGGAACTCATTGTGAACACCTCCCTTGTTCTCTTACAATGGCAATGGCACCCACCTGAGAGGTGCTGGAACTGAGTTCTGGAGAGTTCCAGCTCAAAAAAAAGCCCTGAGTATACTAGTTGTGTCTCAAGTACTAAATGTACTAGAGACACATCTAGAGACATACAGTAATATATTTTTATTTACAAATACTAACACAGAGTATAGTGAAAGTCAGCAAACGTTTAAAGCAGGAAGCACAACCATTAATCATGCAACAGGTTCCTAAAGAGAACAAATGTAACTGAGGGATACCTTGGTTTTAGCTAATTTGAGTAAAAAAACAAAAAAAAACCTCTCTGGTCACAGTGCCCAAATTCAGGCATAACAACAAAGCATTTTCGTGACCCTTAAGCTCATCTGCTCTCCTTCCCCCACTCTTGTATGCCTAAGGAGAGGAAATCTTAACAAATTGCAATTTCCTAAATTGTTAAAATATAGCTAACTGTGGTTTATTCAAACCATGTCCTGATATAAAATCCTGCTTTGATGACCAACAGTGGTTTGTTAAAAACCACAATGGCTCAATGCAGTGCATTATTGGATCAAAACACCATGGTTTGCTGTTAAGTCTGAATTCAGCATGCGTGTATTTAAATTTTGAACTCTTATTATTCTCCTGTAAAATTCTGGTGTTATTATATGCCAAAAGCTGCAGCCACCAAGAAACAAACTGCATTTTTCTTAACTTCCTAATCACCTGTTCAGGTTTGTCAGGCAAAACTGTAACTTTCAGCTCATTCATGGCTAATCAAGAAAGCTATGATTATAGTCCTTTTCACATCCTAATTATTTAACAAATAAAATTAGTCACCAGTTAAAATAAAGCTGTATCCTAGCCATGCCCACTCAGGAGTAAGTTCCATTGAATTAACGTGGCTCACTCACAGGTATGCTGCATTAGAAACATAGAAACCTGCCTTACAACAAGTCGGATCAATGGTCCGTCTAGCTCAATATTGTCTAAACTGACTGGCAGCAGCTGCCCATGGTTTCAGACAGGAAACATTTCCAGGCCCACTTATAGATGCTGAGAGTTGAACCTGGAAACTTTTGCATGCGAAGCAGATTCTCTACCACTGAGCAACAGCCCTTCCCTACCCCTCAGATTCCAGCCCTAGCTGATTATAAATTGAGGCAATTAAAGCTTGCAGTCCTATTTGTTACAGGCCTTCCCCCCTCCACTTAAAGTGGAGATTGTGATCCTTTGCCCACCCCCCAGCGCCTTCAAAAAAATAGTAATATTCTATTCTATTCTATTCTATTCTAGATTGGTATGTAATTTAAACACATTGAATATATGAAAGTCAATCAGTGAGTGGATTTAGAAAAGGCCAAAACAATTGATGCATCCATAGTTTTAACTCTGTTATGAGCAAACCTCAGCTTTTTTTTATTAAAAAAGAGAGTATACCTTGTCAAAGGAGCAACAGTCAGCGAGCAGCTGCTCATTGATAAGCCAAAGGGGTACTAACCTTTACCACAGCACCATGTACCGTTTTTTATTAAGAACATAACTATGCTAATATTAGACATCAGAGGCTTGCTGTGTCAAGAAAAGGTCAACATTTTAACATCAGTGTCTGAAGTCACAATTGCAGAATAACTGCTGGAGATGGAAGAAATACTGCAATTGTGGTTATTGCTCTAAGATTCAGATTGATGTGGTAACAGGGAGTGGAGCTTTTCTATTGTTTTATGAAAAGCAAAGTGCTCCATATGTGCAAAGGCAAATGAGAGGGAGGCAAGCAGGTTTTCCAACTGTATAAATTCTCCATCAGACACCATACACTAAAAAAAAAAAAGTACTAAATGAACCCAAAACATGACTTGCGCCTTGCTTACACCTTGTATCACTGGTGATTTCTCCATAGGAGTCAGTAGTTCTTATCTACTATATGGTAACTAATACAGTGGTACCTCTGGATGCGAACGAGATCTGTTCCAGAGCCTAGTTCCCATCCAGAAGCGAACACAACTCGTGTCCGCGTGTCTGCACGGGTCGCAATTCGCCCCTTCCGTGCATGCACGTGACGTCATTTTGACTGTCTGCGCATGCGCAAGAGGCGAAACCCGGAAGTAACGCACTCCGTTACTTCCGGGTGGCCGCAGTGCGCAACCCGAAAATACTTATCCCAAAGCTACTTCAACCTGAGGTATGATTGTAATGCCCTTGCACCAATGTAAATCCCAACTGAGCAACACACTAGTGCACACCATTTGATCAACCAAAAGTTACTCATCTACTCCTGCTTCCTCATCAAACTTTAGCTGCCAAAAACTGGCACCTCTCAAACTCCAGGCTTCTCCAGTTTTCACCAACATTGCTTGTTAAGCAAAACTCAGCTGGTGGGTTAAATTGGTTCATGTTACACTGCAGTCAGTAGGGCCTGCAGTGCAGACCTTCAGCAATGACTTCTGTCAGCTTACAAAGGAAACAGGATGACTCCTGACAATATCTGGTATTATTGTTTGGATGTTTGCGGCCTCCGGGATGCAGTACATATATATGGAGAAAAAAGGAGAAAAAAGAGGATAACTACCTCCACCTTAGTTTCTGTCTAAAGCATTCCTGTACAGCATCAGACACAGACCTTGGCTTCTGTTTATTTTAGCCAACAAGGAACTCCAAACGCTGTCTCCAGTAGCTACACTTCTTCTCTGCCCTTGAGTGTCTTCTTTCTCTGGTTCTGCTAATATCATTAGATAGGACCTGCAGGATCCTTCCTCATCCTCCTTTCTCCAGCCCTTCTTCTCTCAATTTATAACAGCTGCCTCATAAGCTCAGAGAGACTCCCAGACTAACAGCTACTAGCCCCAATAGGCTGAACTACACAGGCTGATGCATGCAAGATCTCCTGACCAACTGAAGGACAATGAGAAATAAGTCCTGCATGCACATGGTTCCAGATCACGACCTTTAAAATATGTTGGGAGCTGCAAGCAAAGTAACAGCACCCAGGCTTCATTGCAAATCATATAAGCCATTACGTTTTACTTCTTTGTTGCTAAGAGTCCTACTGAGGTATGTGAATCCCATAGTTACTGCAGAATAAAAACTGTACTTCCAATTTGTTTTTGTTTTTTTAAAATTTCATCCATATACAGAACTAGTTCACACATCTTATTTTACTTTGCTGCTGCTACAAAGTAAATGCTACATTCACCTCACAGTTCAGCTGAGGTGCGTACTTCTTAGAAAGCCACAGCCCATGTGCAGGTAACAGTGCATATGTAGGTGACAGCTTCATGAGTTCAGGGCACTGCAGTGACAAGGAAACCAAACCTGTAATGTGCACCAGATGAAGACATTCCTGCCTTTCTCTGGTGTGTACAGCATGCAAAGGCAGCTTGAAATGAACCAGGGAAAATGATCTCACTGTATCTTGAGCTGCTAATGTGTTCATAGCCATTGAGTATTGGTCCATCCAGCTCAGCATTTGCTCTGACTGACAACAGCTCTCCAGGATTTTAAACCGGGCCCTCTCCAAGTCCTGTCTAGAGATGTTGAGGATTGAACCTGGGCCCTTCTGCAATGCCAAGCATTGAGGCAAGGCTCTTTCCCACATAGAATGCAGATGCATAATGTAATTCCAGTTTTCATATCCTCAGTGGAGTGGCTGTCACTATGCATCTCAATAAAGTTGCCTGTTCAAAAAATTCCTGCAATAAATTTGATGCATGTATTTGGCAATGTTTCAGAAGATATTTTGCCACGTTCTGCCTGGTTCTCTCAGAAGAATTTAGCTGTGATTAGGGCAGGGGGAATCCTACTTTCTTTCTACGGAAATGTATTCAGGTTAATTTTTCAACTGACTGCATTTCTGTTGACACTGCAAATTGTTTACTTGTATTGTACTCTGCTACTTCCAGCCATTATCATTTTAACAATGAGTCATTGCTTCAAAACAGAGCATTATGTCCTATTCTGTTTTCTTTTCTTTTGAATTACCAAATACTATCTATGTGAGGCTACAAGTATATGTGTACCCCATTAGCCATATTTCCCCTTTGTTAAATTCAGAGCTGAGCCAAAACACAGTTTGTAGGTTTGTTTATCATTTTGTTACCATAAAAGACAAAACCCCTCTGTTTTGGGGGCCTCCTTTTGCCAGCTGCCTTAAATTTTTTAGTCCAAATCTTGAACATGAATCACAGCTGCAACTAAACTGTGCAAAAGCCACCCGTGTCTGATTTTAAGGAAAATGTGCCATCCCTCACGAGCATAGCCAGGATATTTGATGAGGGGCAGACTTTATCTTGGAAGGGCAGAACCAAGCTACCTGTGATGTGATTGGTCAGTTAAGTATTTTTATTTATTTACTTGCTGGGGGGGCAACTCCCCCTCAGCTGACCTTGGCTACGCCCATACAGTTCATGCTAGTTTAGCACGGCATAGATTGAAGAAGCTTGCAGGCTTTGGGAGCAAAGACCTTTATCCAATCAAATTGAGGGAAGGTCCCTAGCTGGACTGAGTTGAAGCATAGGTGGGCTCTCTTTATATATTCACTATAACTCATCCAACTATATGACTGTAAGCAGGCCTAGGGGTGGAGTTAAGATAGACCTTGTTACCAATCACAGTAAGACTGGTCTTGATTTTTTTGAGGGGACCCCTCTTGGGGGGCAGGCTTCCAAAATAAAAGTGGGCAGTGAGGGCAGCACAAAATTATGCAAACCATGGGGGGCATTTAGAATGGGGAAGAACTTCTAACCTTCCTTGTTTTGTTTCTTAAAAAGAAAAAGAAAACACTTCCTAAAGCTAGTCTCTTTTCTTCCCAGAGTGCCTCTGGGAAAGAAGCTAGTCTCTGAAGCACTCTGGGAAGGAAAGGAAACAGTGATGGACAGCCAGAGCTCTACTGCTTCTGTTGCTTGCTTGACATATTTTTACATGAAGCACTTTCAGAGGGTAGGGAGAAAATGCAGATTTTTCAGAAGAAACATTTGGTGAACTGGTAGTATGCAGTAGAGGAAACTACAGTGAGCTTTTAATAGGATGTTGCCTATCCTCAACACAGTCACTAATGTGATCCATCACAATTCACTCCATTTTGTCTTTCTGAATGTTTAATGCACACTGTCAAAGGAGAGAGCTCATACCTCTGCAGTGGAAGACATGCTTTACAAGTACGGAGAAGATCCCTTGGCCCCATCCACAGCATCTCCCATTAGGAAGGATGCTGAGACCCAAATGAGTCATGATAGGCGAGATACATAATTATGCTCTCCTGTGGGTCTTTATTTTGCTAATTAGCAGCCCCACTGGGTTTCTTTGAAGATCTGCAAATTGTTGCTCTGGGAGAGAGTATTCATCCATTCCCTACCCCCCACCCCCGCCCCATAAATCTCTTTTTCTCTTTCTTACACATAGCTGCCATTATCTCTTTCATGTGAGAGGAGAAACAGCATCCATGCCTGCCCTTTGTCCCTTATGAAGCTATTAGCAGGTGCTGGGGATTTAGAGAAAGACCTAATGAGAGCAACACTTTCCTGACTTCAAAGCAGCCCTATGGAGCTGCTGTACAACAACAAAAAATCATGCCCGTTTGGCATCCAGGTAAGGAAGGGCTGTAGCTCAGTGGTGTGCATGCAGATGGTCCCAGGTTCAAGGCCTGGCATCTCCAGGTATGGCTGGAGCCATCCCATTGGAAACCCTTGAGAGCCACTGCCAGTCAGTGTAGACAATGAGCTAGATGGAGCGATGGTCTGATTTGGTATACAACAGCTTCCTATGTTTTATGTTCAGGTAGCTGGCCTTGGGAATACCTCTGCTTGGCATTAATAGCTGACAAAGACAACTCTGGTCTAGATGGATAAGTGTTCTGAACCAGTATAAAAAAGCTTAATATTTTCATGTGATTACCATTAGCAAATGTAACGGTACCTGGGAAGATGAAAACGAGTGGCATATTTGTTATAGCCACTACTGTAGCTGCCATTTTTGTAACAGTAAAATAAATAATTGTTAAGTATGTTTAATATATTATCTGAAATTAAACACTTTCCCCTTGGGGTTCACTATTATTCTGAATTTCGAAATAGTGACAGCAAAAAGGACAGTAAAATAAAATAAACCTCTCTGGTTTACTTCCCTAGCTCCATAAAGCTAGTGATTTCTATGCTTTGATTTCCACATAGAAACTGACGTGGCAAATACAACATTTTAACAAAGCCAATTTCTTTTAAAGCCTTGTTGAACTAATTACATCCAACCAGGGTGCAAAAATACATTTTGTCAGGAAAAGAAAAGCGGACTTCAATTAAATGTAAATCCTTATTCAGCACTCTAAATTCTTAGTTGCTCAAACTCATTAATGAGGTGGTAAATAAAACGGTCCTAAATGCATATGTTGTGGTTAGAAAACATTACAAGCATTCATTATTTTCACTTATTCCATAAGCCAAAGCCAGTCACCTTATTATTTCCCCAGGTGTTCAGGATGGTGAAATTCGAGCTTTCCAAAAGACTTTAAACAATGATGTGATGGCGAAAACAGGGTTGCCCCTGTGTCTATTTTCCCTGTCCCTCTCTGTATCATCACATGCAATAATGAGAACAATTAATGTTTGATGGCATCCTATTGCATGATTCCTGCTTCACCCATTATTGGCTGCCACAAGGGTGTGAGGTAGGAACATGACAGTACATGCAGGTCCCGATTTATGAACAAAATGCATTCCCTGGAATCGTTCTTTAGGCAGGAGTTTGCATAATGACTCAACAATTTTTGTTTGCAAAGCGATTCAACAATGTCCACTGATTCCTATGGGGAAATATTGAATGTGTTCCTAACCATGAAATCTATGGTACGTATAACAAGGTTTGGATAAGTGAATTTTCACAGAGCAAGTGTTCATAAAGTGGGACCTGCATGTATATTACTTTTACAGTACACAGTCAATTTTTGTAGCTAATTTCCATAGCTGTAGTGAGAGGAAGGGGAAACTCAGCTACTCCCCCATGTTCACTTCTAGTTATTCTCTAAGACTGCCTTTGCAAATGGTGCCCTCCAACTGTTTTGGACTACAACTCACAGGCAGCTGGAGCTGATTGGCATCATAGTCCAAAACAGCTGGAGTGCACTAGGTTGGTGACAGCTGCCTAAAAGGTGTTCCCCTCCCCTTCCTCAATTCATAACTTTTCTCCTTGAGTTTTACGGTACAGGATTATCTCTGCCTGTGATGTTGATTAAATTTGGTGATATCCAGTGCATGGAGCTCCCTAAAGCATGCCATCCAGCCAACATTATTTAAACATTTGTTTGAGACAGAATTCAGTCACAGCAGTTAATCTGTAAAATACACTCAGCTCCCTCCTCAGGCAATCAGCAGAAAGAAAGGCTACAATGGGATGTCACACTAAGCCACCAATAAATAGCTCACAGTTATAAGATGCTAAGTAGGTGCTCATAGGTAGCACATGCCATGGGGAAATGTCAGATTTCCTTTCTAAACTTGTTTGCTTGTTATAATGTTCTGGCTGAGGGGTTTTAAGTATCCACATGCCACATTAGCGTAGGGAGGGATGAATTCACCAACTGTGAGGGGAAGCTTTTGCTGATTTATTTTATAATCTGACTAGGATTCTGCAGGATGACAAGGTGTCTTATGCTAGAAGTGGGAGTCCTGTTTGCCAAGGAAAACAATTCATCTTTCCCACTAGGAATCCATTCAATAGACTGAAGGCCACTCTCCAAAGGTGACCCTAGCACAGCACTGCTTCACAACGCAGGAACTAGGCATGCAAATGTGCCATTTCCGATGGCTGCAGTTTTACCACTCACTAACAGTGGGGTTGGAATCAAGCCCCAGTGCAAGTAAATAAGTTACCATGACAGTTTTGGCACTCTTAGCTGCTGCTTTGGCATTGGGTCTAGGGTTTTTATTCCTATTCTGTTAGGAACATAGAAAGCTGCATGATACCAAATCAGTCCATTGGTCCATCTAGCTCTCATTGTACACACTGAGTGAAAGTAGCTTTCAAGGGCCTCAGACAGGAGTCTTCCCCAACCCTGATTGGCATTGCCAGGGACTGAAGCCCTATAGGCTTCAATGCATGTGTTCTGTCACTGAGCTATGGCCACTTCCATTGAGGGGCAGCCTTTCCTGTAACAGCTCAAATGCATTTGGCGGCAGTCCTCAAGCAAATGCTGAGCATTATTGAGGAATTAGAGAAATAAATTTGAGACATGCTTCCATTCTATGTGTCCAGGAATCCACAAATTTGGTCTTGGCTTAACAGCCAGCCATTATTTGTGGTTGCCAGCAAGTGACCCCTCTCAATGGGATGGGAAAGAAATCAGTTCACCTTTAGAAATACAGGAAGCTGCCATATACTGAGAAAGCCTGTCAGTCCTTCTAGCTCAGTATTCTTGACACTGACTGGCAGCAGCTCTCCGCGATTTCAAGCAAGAATACTTCCCAGGATAGCTGTCAACTTTTCCCTTTTCTTGTGAGGAATCCTATTCGGAATATGTTTCCCAGTCCTACCTGGAGATGCTAGGGGTTGGTTTTGAATGCAATATGTCATATGATAGCCATCCTCAAGGCCAGCCACATGGAAGAGGGAACAAGCCCAATAGCTTCACATTACAAGAAAGGAGATTCCATCAGTAAGAGCTGTTTGACAGTGGAAAGGCCTCCCTCATGAGGTTGTGGACTCTCCTTCTTTTGAGGTTTTTAAGCAGAGGTTGGATGGCCACCTGTCATGGATGCTTTATCTGTGATTCCTGCATTGCAGGGGGTTGGACTAGCGACCCTTGGGTCCCTTCCAACGATTCCATGATGCTATAATTCTATGTGCTCCACCAATGAGCTACAGCCTTTTTGCCTCAAGTTGCTCCCAAATTCCCTGCAGTTTGGGCTGTGCCCTTCTTCCCAGATGTGTTAGCATTTTACCTTCAGGGAGAGATTTATTGGGGGAAGGACTGAAAAAATGGTATTCGCACAACCAGAAGTGGTGCAGTGCACTCTCCTGCTCCTCGATTCTACCACTTCATTCTTCCACAATCTTCCACACAAGGCCTCAGTCATGTGAACTGAGGAAGGAAGTGGAAGGACCCAAAAGTACTTGCTTTTGCTCTCTGCATCATTTGAACACAGAAAGCTCCTTATACCAAGGAATATTGGTCTATCTAGGGGAGCATTGTCTACACAGACTGGCAGTGGCTCTACAGGATTTCAGATAGGGGTCACCAGCCCTAACAAGAGATGGTGGAAATTGAATCTGGAAACATCTGCATGCAAAGCAAGTTCTCTACCACTGAGCTGCAGCCCTTTCCCTAAGCTATAATCCTTCACTCAGCTTTCAAATAAATTGTTGGGACTATTACCTAGTGCAGTGGTCATCAACCTGAGAAACTACAGACACATATTTTAGAGTGGAGGGCAGGGGCAGACTTTGGTAATATGGCACCCCCAAATGGATCTCTTAAATTTTGCAGCCCCTTGGCTCAGTATGCTGTGCAGGGAAACCACTCATGCTGTCCTAAATCCAGTGCTGCTAGGAGGGTCTTTAAAGCAGGGATAAAGACCCTGGGACCCTCCAGGTGTTGTTGGTCCTCCTGTCAGACCAAGCTGGCGTGGCCAGTGGTCAGGGATGAGGAGATTTGTGATCCAACAACATCTGGAGGGTCATAGGCTAGTCACTCCTGATGTAAGGAGAAGAGCAAACAGTTTCCTCCCTGGAAAGATTCTCCTTAGTTGTTTTGTTAAGTTAAAAGGAGGAGGGAGGAAGAACTGAGTTCAGGAATAATAAGCCATGCAGTGCATGTCTTGTATACATGGAGGACATGTCCTTGAAATACTTTCTTTAGATCAAGAACTGTATGCCTGTGCTTTAATAGGGAAAGGGAACAGAGATCCAATTCCATCTCCCTCCATGCCTATAATTTTATATAATAGTAATGTCTGCTATTTGCAGTTTCATTACATCTGGTGCTATGTACAGAGATGGAATGTAGATATTCTCTCCTTTTATTGTTGGCTTGCAGGCAGGCAGGCAGGCGTGTGTGTGTGTGTGTGTGTGTGTGCAAACACACACACACACACACACACACACACCGAGAGAGAGAGAGAGAGAGAGAGAGAGAGAGAGAGAGAGAGAGATTTCTCTTTCCTAATATAAATATTCAAAGTGCAATAATATGATGGTACATGCATTATAGAGCTCATGGGTGCAAGTCCCTTTGTTCTATTAACCACTGCTGTTCATATGCATTCAAAAATGAACGGGTCTGTGCTAAAAGGTTACTTTCATTAAAAAGAGAATGGGCTTTTTTTTAGTTGAAACCTTTTCCTTATAATTCTTAGCTAGAACTGCTTTGTCTGGGGAACAAAAGATATATGGGTTAGTCAATCAAGCAGCCCACTGAAGGCTAATATTAAACAATATTGCCAAAATGCACACTGGCAGCAGGCAGCCTGTGCCACCAGAACAAATTCTATGCAACATATTCAAATACTGTAGTGTTTCAAAGAAATGGCCAAATGTAGAGCTCAATGTCTGCACTACTGCTGAACTGGGGACCTCATACAGCAAAGGGCTGATTAGTTGAGAAGGCAGCATTTGATTTCTTAAACAACTTACATTTGGTCATACTCCCAACAGCTAGGGTGTTGCCACAGCTTCACATTTCAACTAAATTTAATTTAAAATTTTTACATTAATGATTTACCACGGTCATGGCACATGAGTCATAGCCGTGACATGTCTTTACCCTAGAAGGAGAAAGCAGACTTGCCCAGGGCTAATTTCACAGTAGTTTAATTATTAAGAGCCGTCTTCCTTTCACATGTATTTTTCTAAACGTATTTGAAAAGAGGAGGGGGGAGATGGAAGCTCTGGACAGAGAAGATCTCTGTTTATCGACAGGCTAGTTTACAAGCAGACAGCTACGCTGCAGTGCATAGACAACATTTCTTCAGCTGATCTGGTTCATTAAAATGCAAGCTTACAACAGGCTCTCTTAGAGCTGCAGCTGAATTATCCATGGACTTTTCCTCCCCTGCAGGGCCACAGTGCACTTTGGGTAAATGGGACAATTCCAGGAGAATTTAATCAGAGTGTTGCAATCTGCATCTTTCTGGAATGAGGCTTTCTCTCTCTCTCTCCCTCTCTCTCTCTCTCTCTCTCTCTCTCTGTGTGTGTGTGTGTGTGTTTGCTAATTGGCAGGAGCATAATGGTAGGCCAGGCTTGGGGCCAGTGCTTAATTTCTAAAATGGGAGGCAAGGAGCCAGGGCTTAGACTTGCCTCTAAGATCACCCTTATCGACATTCTATACCATGGATTCTGAAGTACCTTTCCACTTGAACAACTGTAATAGTCATGGGGAAAGTCAAACTTAGAGAAGTTAACAGACAGGGGTTAGCATATGATCTTCCCCCATATACTTGGCACAAGGTGGTGTCTTATTTCAAATAACATTCTAGGTCCCACTGTTGTGTACAAAAACAGTGAAAACTGAACCACCAGAGTGAGGTTGGCAGCAAAAATCAGGGACACCCCAAATTTGGACACTTAGGACTCAGCTACACAGCTGCAATTATAATGCTATAAGTGCGTTATAAAAATGTGACACCAGATGGTGCTGTAGAGCTCGATGGCAGATCGCAAATATATTTTATTGCATTTTTATAGCATTTTCATAGTGGGTTTTTTTTATATCTGCGTAGATCCATCCTCATAATAAAGTCCTACAGAATAAATGTACCATATTGGCCTGAATATGCCACACTTTCCCCCAAATTTGACTGTGAAAAGTGATCTTACGGTATGCAGCCAGGAGCGCATGGTAAATAGCGCCAGAAGCGTGGTAAAGCGGCGCCCGTCCAACGTGCAGTCCCCGTCCTCTCCCCCAAGGCCGGGAAGGGAGAGAGCAAGGAAGGGGAAAGGTTGTCGGCAATGCAGCATGGCTCTCCCCCCCACCCCCATATGCAGCTAGGAGCAGTGAGGAAGGGAGTGGCTTATATTCGGGGGGTGTTTGTTTTCCCCCTCCAATTTTAAAGGTGCGGCTTATATCTGGGTGTGGCTTATATTCGGGCCAATACGGTAAGTATCCATAAGAATATAGGAGCCTTCTGGATCAGACCAGTGACCCATCTAGTTCTGAATTCTGTGCTTGCAATGGCCAACCAGATGCCTATGAGAAGCATGAAAGCAGAACCTGACTGCACTAGCACTCTCCCCTCCTGCAGTTTCCAGCAACCAACATTCAGAAGCATACTGCATAGAAAGGCTTTGGGACACTCAGCAGGTTTATACCACAGTACTCACAGAAGTAGGGCCACATGCAGCTGGGAGGTCCTGTGCCTGGACTCCCTGCTTCATTTCAGCCTGTAGGCCATGGCTAGGGCTCACATGCGTATGCAACATGCTTTGGGATGAACACTAGACGCTAGCACAAGAGAGAGTTCAGAACCTTTCCGCTGGTTCTGAACCTCTGCAGGGAGGTTGGGTCACTTCAGTGACCCTCCCTCATACAAAGTAACTATGAGTAACCCTGTCTAGTCTGCAGCTGACCAGCCCCAAGCCAGGAAGTCTCCACCATTCCCACTGCAGTCTCCAGGATAGACATCCCACCGTGTTCCTCCAGGGCAGACAGTTATAGGGGTGTATGAGACTGGGTGCCACTGGTGAAACCCTGCCTGGTGGGGCAGCGTTCACACAGGGCCTTCACTGCAAATGTCCTGTAGTCTAAAGTGGTGGCAGCAAAAACAAGAATGCAACTGGAGCCCTTTGGAGAGAGTTTTGCCCAGACAGGCTCTTTCTGGCTGGGCCAGGGCTTGCCTCCCTCCTTGGCACAACCCTTCTGCTTCTGCTCTTCACTGTGGAAGCAGAGATGGTTGGAAATTTGATTGTTTCCTTTCCTGGGAATGCATGAAACAGTGAGAGACGCAGCCTCTAGGCATCTGGAATTGGGGACACTTGAGAAAGCAGACACATCTTTAATAGCACTCCCTATGGTCTAACAAATAGCATGAACAAGCAGCAACTCTGGTCAGAAAATAGTGAGCCTGGAGAAACAAGTTTCCCTTTGTAAACCTGGGACAGAATAATGGCTTTAATTACAACAGTATTAGTAATAAGGTCAGACATAAAGGGCCATTGACCAGTGACAAATCTGAGCCACTGTAGCCAAATTAGAGTACATTTAACAGGGATGATATTGAGCATAGTGTATGTTTATTAGCTTAGCTGCCATTAGCCTATGTTACCTAACAGTACAGGCACATACTCTTCATTAGAAAGCAGTGTTGGGTTTGACAGTGGTAACACTGAATACAGCAGCAATGGCCCAATAGCAGCAGTAACCTTATGCTCTACAACTTCTGTTAATGATCTCAGGGTGCAGAATTTGCACAGCCAATGGGAATGGAGCCAGTTGTAAAGGCAACGTTCTTTCCTTACTATTCATTTTTCACAAGTATGTATGATTTTATTTTCAGTAGCAGTGCTGGCTGGAGTGCAAGAAGGTCACAGAATAAGCGTCATGTAATCAAATGAATGCAGGATATTTAAAATGAAAATGGTCTCAATCCAGCTAAACTTAAGTTCCTCTTTAGGTCCAAAGGAATGCGTTAGCTTATTGGTTATGTTATCAACATGACTTAAGTAAGAACTATAACTGGATTGGGGCCAACAATTTTACCTGCTCTCTGATTTAGTGTGCAGATAAACTGACGGATAAACATGGCTAAAATCCGTAATCCAATTAAAAATAAACTTACATAAGATTGTCATCCTTGTTTTAAAAAGGCTAAAATCAATAAAATAAATATGCCACTGAATTGTTTGCCTGGATAAGCTTGCTGACAATATGAGCGTGCCAGAGTAACATCAATAGGCAGGGAGTTCTAGAGCACAGGTGCCGCCACACTAAAGGAGTAACTCCACAAATGTGGAACATACATTTTTTAACATATTACTTGACTGGAAAATTGCAGTGCAAAATTTGGAAAGGGATGAAACTTTGTTTCAGTTTGCACATTGTCTTGTAAAATGTGGCTTTGGTACATTTGCCTTTAAATTTGAAGTGAATCAAATTCCCATTCCCACACCCCAATCTCTAGGTAGGGAACAGATTTTTCTCTTCCTTTCGCAGTAACTGCAAATCAGCTATGCTAGGGTTCCCCGGGGCATGTCAGGAAAATAAGAGAGCTTTAGTTGCAGTGCATCCATTCCTGCCCATGACTGGTCTCACTTTTCTCCATTTAACTGGCAGACTCTCACTAACAGAAAAACTATGCGAGTGGTGTTTTCTGCTAGCGTGTCAGAAGAGTTTGGCTGTGTAAGCAGGATCTGGATGGTGTTATCTCCATCTCTGCCAGTGCAGTGGCACTTATTCTGCATCCTGAGGCATCTCAGCTGACCGTAAGGTACCGTAAATAAATATAGGATTGCCCTGTAAAGTTGTTTCTTAAGGATATATATTTCAAATGTTGGACAGTTAATCTGCAGGAAGGCAAAGTGAAAGGTATAGCTGCATATGTTTTAATAGACACCTGTTTACAGTTAATTTAATACTGAATTCCAACAAGACCTTTTCTTGTGACTTGCATAATGATAATTAAGGGAAATCCAGTATAACAATTATTCATGTTTATTAATTTGGAAGGATTTTGGATGCTTGGCCCCAACTAAAATTAAATGGAAATGTAAACAAGTTTTTAATGTATTTATATGCTGAATTAATTTTAATTTAAATTGTGAAAGGATGTGCCTGTGTGCTTTAACACTAGTTCAAGATGAAGGCCCCGGCTGCTCATAAAATTAAAAACTTCCTTAAGTAATGCTTCCAATCACTGTGAAAAACCTGCAGGACTCTAGCTTTCCATACAGCTTGTCAGACATTATACAAATGATGGCAACTTGCAGACTTTCAGGATAAACATATTGTTCAGACTGCAAGTCAGCAAAAGAGCATTGCCTTACAAGCTACTGTATTCTTTTCATTAAAGTAAATGGATTAAAACTCCCACAGTCACCAATACCGCAGTTAGGACCAGAATAATAAACCAGTCATCAAAGGAATCTAATTTTAGTATTAGACACCTATGTTTCAATGACTGATGTCCTATTAATCTGAATCCTAATTATACGAAAGCAAGCTTAAGTCCTGATATGGATAAATAATACCTTGTTTGTATATTGTTAAGTTCAAGTGCTGTTAATGAATCCGGTGTTTTCTTAGAGAAATGAACTAGCTGTGATGTTAAATGCATCTTTGCCTTTAATGTGCTAAATGCAAATAGCATCAACTGAAGTGGGGTGGGGCTGATCATTATCAAAATAGCAGCAGGTGTCAAGATAGAATGTAGCTGAAGTCATGAGAAAAGTTTGTCCTCTAAAGGCACTTTTTGCAAGATGACTCCTTTTGGATAACTAACTGACTATGCATCCTTATGCACATACCCTATGCAGTTAACATGTGAGAAGGAGGGAGTAGGATTGGACCATCTGGTTATGCCACTGATATCTAGATAGTGAATGGCTTTTCTGTACAGAGCCTCTGCACACATATAGGCACAGTACAAGATGTGTGTAAAACCAGAGGGTAGAGCTAGTGATCATCAACCTGCTCATCTCCCAAGATATTGATTGCACCCAGAAATTGTCTATAGTGCTTTTTATTTGCTGTTTTATTTGCAGTTTCTAATGCACATGAATATTTTACCTTTCACTTCATATTTACTGTAGTTTCCTAAATAACCTCCTGTAATGGAATTTGTCAGAGGTTTTTTGATAGTCCAAATAATAATTTATATTAAGTAGCTCTGCTTCACCCAGTTTATCTTGTCAGAAAATATTGATTACCCAACATGGTGAAGTCATAGTATAAAATATTAGCTTGTTACCAGGGCAGCAATGTCAACATTTTGAGGTGCTGCAGTTCAGGCTCTCTGAGATTATTTCACAAACACTAAGCCAAGTACTAAGCATTTGTCAATTTATCTCTGGAAAATTTGGCAGAAGTAAATTCAAGTACCGTTCTGAACTTTTTTGTCATTTGGGGGGGGGGGGGAATCATGGTCAAAACCAAAATGTAGCCCAAATCATTTTTTTTAATTCTAATCTGATAACCTATTTACCAGATATGCTGAGGGTTTCAGATAATGCTTGTGAAAAAATCTTCCATTGCTTTGCCACCTTCACAAAAATTCCAATATGCTTTTTCAGAGTTCTCAGTTCACATGTCTTAATCACTTTGCTCTCGCCACAATTTTTCCCCATCCTTAGCTTTTTTTTAAGGGGAAGCATTGTGTTTGTTGAATTTAAACTAGTCTTTGTATATGGCAGCACAGCCTCTGAAGAGGAGGAATAAAATGGAAGACTACAAACAGAAAAGCTGAGGTGAGAACAGGGGCTGGAGCCAAGGTAGTATGTCCTTCTCTCCTCCCCACCAGCCCAATTAAACTCTAAACCTTAGAAGGCTGAACCCAGATATATTACAAAGGCACCATCACTTGGCCAATTCTAAACATAGAGGCATCATTCACATTTAACTGTATTGGATGAAAAGTAGCCAAGCCGAGCTATTATGAAACTATAATTCTGAAATAAAATATGGTCAACAACTCTGTTGCTTTCCACCTCTTAAAATCAGGGAAATGCTTATGAACATCAAAACCCATTATACTAAAATGGTAAGAGCTGTAGGATTGTGATTAGAACCCTACTGTGTAAGATTAAAATTCTTATGAATAGCGCAAATTAAAATCTATTCTCTTACTCCATACAAACAGGAGGGTGCATAAGGTTAGACACAGATAGCACATGTGTTTACAAGGCATAGCCAATGCACAAATCAGAGCACATTTATTTCCAGAAATGCCTGTTATTTCAGCAATTCATGCATCAGTGAATCTATATTGCAGCTTGAAGATAAGAAAAACAATCCTTTATTACTGAATAGAGGACTGCTGTACACAGTGCAGATGAGAGATCAGTTTGCAATTTTAATCTTGCCTTTATAGTTCCATCATGGACTTGTTTGAAATCTTTTCAAAGAAAGATGGCATTTTTTCACTTTCACTGCATAAAGGACAATTCTGTAGATAAACTGTACCTGGTAAAAGCATAAGTAATAACAATGCTAATAGCAGCTTTGAATAAACAGAGTATCTAAAAAGCAGAGTAGCGTACTTGAATGGAGTCAGTCATTCAATGCTTACACGCTTGGAGAAATGTTGTAACTAGTTAATATTTTAAAAGAAGGTTATTAGATTGTCTTCATGAAACCACCTTAATAAGATTCTATTGGGGGGGGGATAATATGCTTCATTTCAATACTCAGCATTCTCTTGATCTCATTATAAAATTGCCACAGTTTTTATGAACAGACACTACATGACACATAATTCACGCTTTTACTGCAAACAGCATCTCTAGTAGCAAATATCAGACAGTGAGGGAGCTATTTGTCACAGATAAAAAAGCACTCGCCCACCTGCCACCCCAAATCTGGATCTGGGACCCAGAGCTACTTTTTCTCAAGACAGCTGAGCATGCTTAAAAAAACAAACTCTTGGACAACATCACATGTAGTTTAGTCCTCATTATCTTCAGCAAATACAGCTTTACCTATTATTCTATCACCATTCCAGGAAATTCTTCTTATTACCACTGTTTGCCTCTGCCCATAAAAAGAAATTGCTGCATTTAAGTCTTCCTCAGGTCTTTCATATTATTTTTGTCCCCTCTGCCCTGCATCTAGCAATCTGTGGTATACAGACTATTAGTTACATAAATTTATTTTAAAACAACTACAGTACTAGCTTGCAAGGACCACGCACACAGGTGGGCCTCCAAAGAGGAGCTCATAACTACTTTGTTCCTCTAGTATTTTTTACTCTTGTGCCACCCTGAGCTAAGACAATAATTGACAGTGTGTCATCCAAACCCAGGCTCATGGTTAAGCTCTCTCATTGCTAACCACAAACTGTAGCTAATAATAAACTTTGGCTTATTCCAAGCACCACATAGTCTATTAATAACCAAAAGCAGTCCAGTTTTCAAACCTCAGACAGTATTAGAGTTTCTGAAGAAGAAATTAAAATAAATAGAGGGTCCCCTACATGCTTTGGGAATAGGTTATATTTTGATATAGTGTTTTTTAAAGATATCTAACACACAATGTACAAGAAATGCGTTCATTGCAATTCTCCTGTTGACATCAACTTTTGCACATCCTCAATTGATCTAAGAGTGTTGGATGAAACTGGAATCTTTTTTGATTAATTCAATACTTGTTTTTCACTGCACAAGTACAAGTACAGAATGTTATTTTGTAACAAATGGTGATAATAATAAACTCAGTTCCAAGTATAGCTTAACAATTAGGAGATTTTGAAAATGCAGCAACAGGGGTTTGATCGTTTATCAGCAAGAAGATTCAATGAAGTTGATTTCATACCAATATGTGGGTATTTATTTATATGAAAAGCTCTCTCAGTTATGTGGTTTTGGTTCAGAAAAACAACCACCCTTAAGGCTGATGATGACATTGTACTATAGCAATTATATTACTAGACCCCCATTCCTCTTTCTTGAAAGAAACAAGCAGCACAGAGATTCAGGCTGTTTGTCACATTTCCTGGAGCCAGTTATTGTTCTCCTTGTGTTCGTTAACAACCTCCATTGGTAACACTGTCTTCACAGATAGTAGACAATAAACTGACTTTTAGCAGCTACACTAATTAAAACAATGCCAAATCACTTTGGAAGTCTTTTATTTGGTAGCAGTGCTTAATCTTCCTTCTGCCTCCCCATGAAAATCTTAATGACTTGTAGGAGTTTGTAGTAGGATTTAGCACCAAAGAAGCAGTAAGCCACACATACTAACCTATGCACATACAGTGGTACCTCGGGTTACATACTCTTCAGGTTACAGACTCCGCTAACCCAGAAATAGTACCTTGGGTTAAATACTTTGCTTCAGGATGAGAACAGAAATTGTGCCCTGGCGGCGCAGCGGCAGCAGGAGACTCCATTAGCTAAAGTGGTGCTTCAGGTTAAGAACAGTTTCAGGTTAAGAACAGACCTCTGGAACGAATTAAGTACTTAACCCAAGGTACCACTGTGCAGCACTCCCAACATTTTAAGCCCATTTTAGTTTTATACACAGAGCAGTTTTCCTTGAATATATAGCGCAAACATGATGGATATCAGAGAAATCAAGCTTCTTGTTGATGAGAAAGGTAGTTACTGGAGTGACTGATTCTGCCTGAAACTAGTCTTCTTGTTCTTATATTGGGTTCAGAAAACTTCAGCAACATATTATGACTCATTGCAACTCCTTGCTCTCGTATGTATAAATTTGTTTTGTCTTCATTGCTAAGACCTCTTCCCCAACCAATGCTATAAATACATCACTGCTTCTAAACCTCTGACACAAATAAATGTGTTGGTTTTTTAAATGAAAGGACTGTAAAAATACTTTTGTCAATAAAAAGCCATGATGCAAAAAATATTTTAGATTTCACTGTTCAACCCATGTATCCTTCTTAGTGACCCTGCTGGCCATAGAGAATGAATTTCTGAGGTTTCCTGAAGGCAATATCTGTTATAAATTATTGATGGGAATAAGAGCAGATCTATAAAGGTGTCAATAAGTTTTACAAGCTAGTTCATCCTAAAATAAATTCCCCAAACAGCCAAAATTTCAGCTACATTAGTTTTCACTGTCTCAGTTCGTAAATACACAGCATCCAAAAATTGCAGGTTTTGTTTTTCATGTTGTCACTTTGCGTCTGAAAGTACAATTCAACCAGGATAACCAATGGGCAATTATGCTTTCACTGAACACATTTAAAAAGAAGACAAAGCTTATCTTGCACTCCTAAAACAGTATGCACTCAGTTGTGAGTAAAAGTACTCTTTGAATGACAACAGTACAAAAAAATCCTGAACCAGTTCTTCTGCAGTATTGCACCATTGCTATAGTAGAGTAATGCACTTAGAATATACAGTCTTTTCACAATAACTTGAATATGTCTATGAGCAGAAACTTGGACCTTGTTAAATTTCTACACTCACTTGAAATATGAAATGCAAGTTTGGGCTCAATGACCTGAGTCTGCACTAAGAGACAGCCAAGATGGTATTTGGCCTCTTCAGCAGCCTCAGCCTTTGTAGCTGAAGTGAATTCGGGCCCCACCCTTCCAGGCCAAGTGGGGAAAGGCCTGTAAAGCAGAGAGCAGATGCTCCAAGACTAGTGCCAGATTTACATATAAGCTAAACAAGTTATAGCTTAGGGCCCCACTCCCTTGGGGAGGGGGCAAAAAAACACGGGGGGGGGACTGGATGTACATTTCCAAAATATAAGATAAAAAAACAAATAAAATAAAACATACATACAGCAACAGTGTTTTGTTTTGTGTTATGTAGGCTCCTGTGATGTAAGTAATGGGCCCCGCCTGCTAGCCTGCTCACATATAAAGGGCCCCATTACCTTCAGTAGCTTAGGGCCTCAATCAAACCTAAATCAGGCCCTGTCCAGGACTCACAGCCAAGATAGTCATCTTGCAAGATCCTGAGACGACTTACTAGGGTAGACACAACTCCAGCCCCCCCCCGCCCCCCCCCCACTATATGGCCCTGCACCACTGGGCAGTCACCCTGTGCTCAGATCGTGCCTGGACCAAGGCTAAAAAGAGCAGCTTAGAAGAAAATAATATTTTACTATCTTACATCCTGCACAGAGAAATTACAAGACTATAAACAGGTTTCATTAGCTTTTATTTGTGTTTGTTGTAATTAAAATGAGTAGAAACATTATAGAACAAAATTGAGATTTTACACAACCATTCAGTAACCTTTTAATCATACATCTATCTATTAGGTAAAGGTAAAGGGACCCCTGACCGTTAGGTTCAGTCGTGGACGACTCTGGGGTGAACCAGAGCAGCACACGGAAACATCGTTTACCTTCCCGCCGGAGCGGTACCTATTTATCTACTTGCACTTTGACGTGCTTTTGAACTGCTAGGTTAGCAGGAGCAGGGACCAAGCAACAGGAGCGCATCCCATCGTGGGGATTTGAACCGCTGACCTTCTGATCGGCAAGCCCTAGGCTCTGTGGTTTAGACCACAGCACCACCCGCGTCTATCTATTAAACGAGGCTAATTATTGTATTCTAACAGGTTCTAAGTGTTGTGTCCAGCAGTTTTCCAAGTCTTCTCTTTACTAGAGCAGAAAGCAGTAGCATATGAAAATCTCTATTTATTGAGCAACTTCACTACATTCATTTTATTTAAAGCTTACACAAAGAAGGATATTGAAATCTTAGTGCTATAGTCCACTATTTCCTTTAGACTTTGGAATTTATTTTGACTTGCTGAATGAACTCATACCTGTTTATTCAGCTATACAAATTCTAGCACTAATCACCGTATGTTGCCAAACAATAGTCTACATACAAATAGTTATTTTCCTAGATCCCTAATGTCTATGAGGAATTTTGTAATAGCAACTAATGTGGAATATAGAACAGCAGTTTAACTCATAAATTTCTATCTTAAATTATGCAACATAAACCCAATAAATGGTTTTCCTAGAAAATTCTCATAAGCTGCTTCAGTGAACTTAAGGCAATTTTTTTGAAGAAGAAAAATCTTGTATCTGCAGAACAAAAGAGACAATTATCCAGTGGGCAATGCTCATTTCTATAGAGGTCATTTTTCAATAGATTATTAAGAAAGCAATTCTACCATTGAATCTTTTGGCTTTCATCAAAAACAAGAGCTACATTATCTAATAGGAGAGATGTACAGCAGGGAAAAAGCAAAACCACAAAATGGAGTCCATCCTATATGAAAATACCGTGTGTTCAGTTAATACTTTGCTGTCATCACTGTAAATTGCTCAACCACTGCAAACGATGCCTTTGAATATGCGTATTAACTATGTCTGTCCAACAACAATAAACCCTTCACATGGTTTTTATGGCAAAGTGTTGAAAAGAAATAAAGAATGTGCTTTTCAGAACATAACTTTCTTTTTTGCAAGCTGCATATAACAGCTTTGTTATCAAAAAGTCTATCAGTACGTTGACTGCAACAATTTTTTTAAAGTCTTTGATTTAGGTGTGATCCTAGATCAATTTCTCCAAATGACTTCTTTCTTAAGACATAAAAATCGAAGTGTATTTGAAAGGGAAAAAATTACTGGTAAATGCAGGATCAAATATCATTATTCCCCTGCTACACAGCCACATGATAGCCCACATCTGTGACCAGACTTATTCACGGGGAGTTAGGTTTAGAAGAGAGAGAAAATACTCAGCAAAGTACTAACCATGATACATATTTCTAAGAAACTGCACAGAATTCCATGTCTGGTTCTAGGCATACTGTCAGTTTCTATTCCAGCCTCAGTGAATGAAGGGCAACTTGAAAGCAAGTTGGTAAGTAAGAATACTTTCCTTTCCCTCCTTTGTTTAAAAGACAACAGACTTCAATAGGTAAGTCAGTGGCAGGGAACATACTGTATGATTTGTACAGAAGACACCATGCTTGAGGCAGTAGTTATAATATAGGCTAATAAATTGTCATGGGTGAGCCATAGGAGCTGGGAACCAGGAGCTGGGAACCAGGAACCAGGAGCAGAGGTGGATTTAGGGAAGCGCCACCGTTTGCTCGCACTGGATGTGGAACCTCAGGGACGCTGTGGCTATTATTTAGAATGGACTGCAAGAGGTGGAGCGATGCCAAATGTTGGTGATGCACAGGGCACCGCTGAAATTCAAGACCCCAAGAAGGTCTGTCACTGCAAGGAGTTGCACCAGAGGGCAGAACTGGGGAGTCAAATAAGAAGTAAAACCTGGAGCCAGGGAAGAGAAACACAACACAGTAGAGCTGGGAAGGCTCTTATTGCCCAGGGAAAGTCCCTGTACTCACAGAGGAATACTGTTGTAGCCTTTCCTGAAAGGCCTAATGGTAACCGTTTAGGCATTACACCTCAAACATTACATTACTCTCATTATTCTGTGAATCGCCCTGAGACCCAAAGGTGTAGGGCGGTATATAAATTCAATAAATAATAATAATAAACCCAGCATTAGTTTTAGACACACACACACACACACACCCCTCTCAATGTGAGGAAATGTAATGAATGAACTCTGCTGTACCACTTTTAATTGCATGCAGCATCTCCCTGACTCCCTGCTTTTTTTAAAAAAAATCAACATTATTTTGGGGGACATGTCAGGAGAAAAGGGAGACAAAAGCCAGTTCATTAATTTTGGGAACAGGAGGCTATTTGTGAGGACTGGAGACAAACACGAGGTTGAGCCCTCTTTCTGGAATGTTACACAAGAATAGGCCCTGAATAAGCTCAGAAATTTATAAAAACCCAGAATTTTATTAAACTGTCTGAAGTTATCAGACAAGTGAATTCCTATCCATTCAACTAAATTTCAAGTTGAACCAGTTGTGTCTTTTTCTTCACACTGTACAGTACAATCATAATTAGAAGACATCTGTTGCAACACTATCTAGCCAAGTGTGATCTGTAGTAGTTAAGAAGGTCTTAATGGAACAGCAACAGAAAGAATACCTTTAAAAATAGTTAAAAGAGATTATAGCAATGAACAGTTCATTTGCTGCCCCCTCAGGGAATAGACATTTTCCTGCTGTGAACAATTAACTGGCTCCATTGTGAGATGCCTTCACCTTGCAAGTTAGCATTGGAAAGATGACAATTGACACACTGTTTTAATTTCTTCCATGCAGAGAAAGGTACACACACACATATGCACTAGTCTATGTTCAGGACATTTTTGTACATTCCAAGGGTACAAAAATATGAAGATGTGACACATGAAAAACTGAAAACATAGTTCATGAGAAAACCTGCTAAGAACATAGCAGAGAAATACATGACGCAAAATGAATGGCAGGAGTATCAAGGTTTATAAAATAATAATGTCTGATATAGAATGTTCTATAAGATATATTCTGGATGAAAATAAAGTCAAAATGCAGTATAACAGAGCCTACACTCAGGATAGCATCAACTTTCTTTAAAATTACAGTTTAAATGAAACTACCCCTATTGTAAACAGTTATTTTCCTAATAAAAATAATAGTAATCAGGTTAGGATCTTTATGTTCTGGGGTCCAGCTTCTAAAAGGAAGATCATGGTTAGTAAACATGCCTTCTTTCTGTATGGTTACAGAGACTGCTGAGCAATGGATGGGGATTCCCCCTCCTTTTATGTAAAAATGTACAGTAGAAATGCTTGTCACTCTGACTGTGACCTGGTTGCCACAATCACACCTCAGGACTGTTAACCACAGCTTCTCAGTAAATGCACTGGGAATTATGGATAATGGTGCAAATAAAGTCAGGGTTCTTAAGCCAACTTTTAAACCATGGATTCGTGTCCTGGCTTGTTTGAAAGTCATTAACCATTGTTTCCTGCTCAGGCTTTTTGGGGGAAGCCCTTTTGTAGAAAGGATTGGCTGGCTGGGCGGACGACGCGGCCGGGATTCCCCTGCTCTCGTGGGGGCTGCAAACCAGCCCCCGCTCACGTAGGGTGGGCGTAATGCCCGCAACCCCACCTCCTTTCCAGGTCCCGGAAGTGGCTTTGCATCACCAATACAGTTAGTTGACTGGTGCAGAAATTTGAATGGACCCATAACCCAGTGAGACACACATCCTTCTTACTAAATGGGTTGCTCCTTGTGCACACCTACAAAACATCCCCCCCAAAAAAAAACTTCCACACAAGACCAAAAGCATAAATACAAGGTACTATAGGTTGCCCTTTGCTACCTACAAGTCTAAGTATTACTCTCATCCCTATCCCCTATCAGTCTTCAAAACAGAAGAGCACAGTCATGGCTATTCAACAATTGTTCAAGTGTAGAACACCCATATGTCATTAACAGATGGGGCAATATGGGACCTTCACCTATACATAACACTGGCAGGCAGTTAACCAAAAACCAAAGCTTGATCTCATTGTCTTCTTTGTATTGTGCAATTAAATAGAAGCTGAAGAATGGGAAAGGCAGACAATGTCAGAGCTATACCATCCTCTTTTATTATTCCTAATGGACATGTAAGTCAATATATATCTGTGCAGGGAGTGGCCCATTTAACATACTAGTATACTAATAATTCTTGTTTGTAGCAAGATCTCCACATATCTTAATACTTTTGCCTTAGATGTCTGCCTTGCACATTATAAGACAGTAAATAGCTTTCACAGTCACTGAGGTTGCAAGTCAAAATAAATCTAGATCAAGTACGGCTACAGTTTTACTTGAACTTTTAATAATTGCTTTTAAGGTTCACAAGTCTAAAGTAAGAGGAATTGCTCGAACTTATTTGATCTCTTATTTTTTTGCAAATCTCTACATCTATTAGTTAGTCAAATATGTTTAGAAAGACTAGTGAAGACAGAAAATGGCTAAGCTAGTCAATAATATGTCTTTAAGAGTTTTGCATTCAAATCTTATGCACACATAGTTACAAACAATCCTATTAGGCAGCAGCGTTCCAAGTAAAGTTAAGCTGTGATTAATCTGAAATGGCTATAGAAGCTTCCACTTTTTCCATACAGCGCTGGTGGAGGGAAGGGAGCACACAAGCTGGGGAGGGGGCTAGAGCTGGGCTCATTCTCATTCATTACATCTGAATGAAGCTGTTGTCTCAAAGGCCCTCCAAAAATTGCAAACAGATCAGCTTGGAAACAAAACAAGTTAATATGATTGCAATTCAAATGGACTGCAGTCCAGGGAGCTGAGCAGATCTCTAACCCTTACTTTTTAAGGGATTCAGTCAAATCCATTGCTCATTCTGAGGACTTTAAGCTACTACAGCCAGTGTGCTCCAACACATATGTCCTAGGAGTTTTTTTCTTTGATAGTTTCTTCCTTAGTATTTGGCAAAGTGCCATTAGTAGCTGAAGGGGTAGTAGCCTATTCCCACCACCTTGGGTTCAGCTGATAAACAAGGGAGGAAAAATATGCCTGCTGTTTCACATATGTTAGGGACCAAGGCTTGTGCTACCTTTTATCTTTATTGGGATATGACAACTTGTAAACTCAGCCTGTGGTAGTTACCCGTTAAGATGAGACTTCAGGACAGAATATAGGAAGTAAAAGCAGCTCTTCACAGAAGCACATGGCTTGAGTGTCTGATCCACAGGGCTTCTGCTTTAAGCCCAATGGCGTCTAATAGAAATCTCAGCCTAGCAGATTGTAGAAGAATTTTTAAAAAATTGAACACAGCAAGCGGGCTTTGCTTTTGCTCTCATAAGTACTTTGAGTGCTGTGGTGTTAAGTATTTGAGTGCAAGAAATATTCAGGTCATCTTTAGCAAAAACCAGCTGCAGAAGCCTTAGCAGCTTAATTTGTTATTTTGTATTGTAATTTCTTAGCTATTGACCTTTTAGCAACTATAATACATTATTCAGTAGGCATTATGGTAAGTATTGAAGAAGTATTGCATTCAGTTTTTTCTGTGCAATGGCTACTGGATGTTGGTGCTGCTGTCATTGTTCCAGTGCTCCTGAGCCATTTAACATGTATATAAATTAACTAATATATATCAACCACTTATTTTTTGCTAGAACTGCCATGGAGATTCACCACATGCCGGAGGCAACTGGCATGGCAAACAGCTGACAAAATGATAGCCTGAGTGTTAAGCTGCTGTCATATGGAACAATTTTCAACATCTGCTACATGGATGGGCATATATTATAATATGTACCTTAACCTCAAGTTGATAGTTAAGAACAGCAGATTGGACTTAGTTCCAAAGGATCCTCATCTCAAAAGACTGGGAAGGCACTCTCTAGCCTTTCCCCAGTACTCCATTTTCCCAAATGCCACAACCCCTCCAAAATATCTCTCATAGTTGTGCCCATTAAGTTGTCCCTTTGAATGTAATGTAGTTTATTTCTGCACGTTTGCTTGCTTAGAATCACAGCCATCAGTTTTTCAGTATGTATACCCTAACCAGTGTCTACACCCTAAGATAAGGTTAGTCTTAACGTTGAATAGTTAAGTTAATAGACTATGATTTGAAAATGGCTTGTTTCCATTAACCAGAAATAAGATTAATAGTTTGGACAGCATGGCAAGCTGCATTTAATTAACTCCGATTTAAGAAAATGGGGGGAGATAGCCCCAGTGTATAAGACGCCCCCAATTTTGGATATTTTTAGGGAGGGAACCTACTTATACACGGAAAAATATAGTAGTTTTCTTGTCTTCATCTCAGCCCAACCACCAGCCAACAATTTAGTCCAGTTTCAGTTTCTTTTCTACATTCTTTTCAGCCCAATATTTAAAATAAAAAGAGATTGTGGCAAGGTTACACTGTATGTGGCTGGGCAAATTTCTTTAAAATTCAGAACAATTAATGCGGCAGTGGGAAAATCCGAAGATGGCTTAACCACCCATCCAATGCCATGCCAGGCTTATGTCAGCAGGATATTATTGTGCTCCTGCCTGTTTTCAGGCTTTAAACCCCACTCCATCAGAAATGGAGACTGTGACAGTTCTGGATCCTTTGGATTGAAACCATTTCTTGGTTCATACTCCCAAACTGCCTCCAGAACACACACACCCTTTTGGCCCTATTAATGTTGGAGCTCCATGCATCAAAGGTTTCCACAACAGTGGGGTGGAAAGATCTGACATTTTATCTCCCTCTGTGACATCAAAGCTGTTTCTGATGTTGGAAAGGAAGATATAATATATCCTGCAGCCCCAGGGTTGCTCTCCCAGGAACCATAAAAATCTCAAATCCCCAGCACAAAATGGGAGCCATTTTTCATAGAAATTGTAGATTGCAGACTTGTGTTTTGGCAATTAGAGCCTAATGTAATGCTGTGCTTTCTCATGGTTTTCCATCCATATTCAGCATTGAGCATGACACTAGCCCTATCGAGGTGTTCAGTTGCATAATGGGTCCTTAACAGGTGAATGGGTGAGTGAGAACAAATGTGGTAGTCATGGAATAATCCTCACACACAAACTTAGACACCAATGCAAGTGTTGCCCATACATCCTGGCCAATCCATGTTGACTGTCTGTATGAAGGGGAATGTATGTATACACACTGGTCACTCTCTATTTAAAAATAGCAAAAAATGTGTGCCCCCACACATTCTGCAAGGTATAGTAACAGCACATGGGAAGGCAAAACATGTATATGGGAACTCTGTATATGGATGGATGGGCAATGTGGGGTCTATATGGGAGAGCTAGAGAAACATCACATTATTTAATCCAAAGAACTAACTCAGCTAAAGCTGGCCTTGCTTGCATCCCTATGACTGGCAACAAATGTACTAATTACTGGCAAGTGTGCTGAATATTTAGCTGCCTCTCTATTTGAAGATGAAGCAAGGGCCAAATTAATTTTTCAGAGGCCATAGTATACTTACTAGACATAAATGATGTCTAGTAATTGTATTTCTCTATGTCAGTCTTTCATTCAGGAAATCTAAAGAGCCTTTCAGCAATACAGCTTACTTGAGCCTTCTGAATGATTCTCATTAAATTCTAAATATATACTTTCAGCCATTTAAATCACCACAAACTGGTTTCTACTTAAGATTTCTTAACCAACACATGCAATAAGAACTGAAAATTGTAATGTCAGTTATTAAATATGCTGCCATACCTTTTCTGTGCACTAATGATCGGAAGTTCTCTTCCACATTTCTGTGGAGGAGTGCAAAAAGATTTCATTTGTGGGGAGGTCAGATTCACAAAAGCATTCAAAAGCCAAGTTTAAATTGCAGAAAAATATCCAACATTATTTTACAAACCTTTATTGTAATTAATGGGTTATACCTCATGATTAAAGGTAAAAGGTAAAGGGACCCCTGACCATTAGGTCCAGTCATGACCGACTCTGGGGTTGTGGCGCTCATCTCGCTTTATTGGCCGAGGAAGCCAGTGTACAGCTTCCGGGTCATGTGGCCAGCATGACAAAACCACTTCTGGCGAACCAGAGCAGCGCACGGAAACGCCGTTTACCTTCCCGCCGGAGCAGTACCTATTTATCTACTTGCACTTTGATGTGCTTTCGAACTGCAAGGTTGGCAGGAGCAGGGAATGAGCAACGGGAGCTCACCCCATCGCAGGGACTCGAACCACCGACCTTCTGATCAGCAAGTCCTAGGCTCTGTGGTTTAACCCACAGTGCCACCCACGTCCCATACCTCATGATTACCAGAGATATAATCTCTGAGCTCCTAAGAAATAATCATAGTCAGAAACATGTGCCCCCCCATTCTTCGTAAATGGCACCCAAACAATATTCCATAAGGATGGATGATTATGTACAGAGAGTATATTGTATAAAGAAATTTCTGTGCAACCAATCATGCCACTTTTACTAATGCTGGGAAGCCCCTTTGTTATTGCTAAGCAAATTTAAAAGAGTACTCTGTGTAAAATGGCAAAATATACTACACAGAGAGATCTGTTTGCCATTTAAAATAGACAGAATTATGCTCCTACTAACTCCATTTATATTGCTGAGTAGCTTATAATAATTCTCCAATGATTTTTCTGTGTGCTAACACTTGCAGTGGCTTTTAATTAGGACCAAGCCAACACTACATGCACATGTAATGTATGTTCTCCCTTCTCACCTCAAAACCCTCTCTTTTTTAAAAAAATAAAAAATGGTTCAGCTGCTTCCAGAGAGTCATTGGAAGCAACATAGGAAGCTCCCTCCCCTCATCTTGTGATCCGTTTCCTTCTTCCCAGGATTCTGCTGGACCACTCCTCTACTGGTCCAGGACTCCTGGTCGAGTCCTTTGCTCCTGATGTCCACATGCTATTGGTGAATTGCTCAACAGGTCTAGACCTCCTTCCTACCTAGCACTCATTCCTGCCACTCAAATTGTCCCACACCACTCAGGAATTGCAGACATACATAAAAGTCAAGATGGTGTCTTGTGACCTAAGTTAGGGCCCACACACTTCTCACATTGCCACGGGGAGAGGGGCAGTTTTTGTTTAACTAGCCCATTGATGTGATTAAAGGTTTGACTTTTTTGAAGGGGTTTTATTGCAAAAGCTCACAAAGGTTCTGGCTCAGCCTCAGTTTTAATTAATGTTAATGTTTAGAAATTAATTACAGTATTGCTTTTTTAATCTATTGTTCTTCAATATAAAAGTTGTTTTTACTTACTGTCATTTTCCCAAAAATGTGTGCCTGCAAGCATGCACACACACACAAGAAATTATCTAATCGCAAGGGAAGGAGGGAGAATCCATATTTTAAGATTATGGTTCAACCAAACAAGATCATTTCTTTAAGTGCTGCTTTACTTTGTGAAATGTTTTAGTTGTTAGCAGTTTTGTTCTAAAGTAAGTCACAGGGCTATTATTAATTCTGTAGATGCATTAGAGAGACGCAATTAAAATGTTGCATCTTTTTCCATCAGGAAGAGGTGATCATAGCCTTGAAGGTTTTACTCTTGGAAGAATGCCTAATGGTCCTTGAAAATGTTACAAAAGTGGTTCTTTGGCACTATAAATGCAGAATCCCCCACTTAAGCAAGGTGAAAACCTTTCTTATTAGCTCTTCTAAAAACTCTGAAATGAGATGAAGAATTTTTATAGTCACATTATACATTAAACATATATAAAGAAAAACATTTCTCTACCATATTTGCTAGTAATGACAAAAGAAAATCCTGATGTGGAATGTTTACATCTAAAAATCGACACATTATATCTTTGGCCAGAATGCAGCTAGTTTTATGTATCCAAGAAGACGTCAAGCTTGTTTTTCCTGAACAAAAGGACAACCACCCGATTCACATGGCAAATCACTTTTGAAACCAAGAAGAATTTCAAAAGCAGTCTGTGATTGGCATGGGAGGGAAGAGGTGGGCCTACTGTTCAGTATCAAAAATCCCCCCAAGCATAGCCAAGTCATAAAATAGTTCGTCTGAACTGAAATTAAAGTACAGAGATTAACAAATTCTGGTAGCTCAAAGTTGTGTATCTGAGCTGCTGCATTATGTCGCATAACAAGGGGGCTGCAATCCTTTCATGTATTACTGCTTTCCACAAGGCACCTTCTGTTTTAACTGTGCCATCAATCTCCCAAATTTAAGAAAGTTTACGCTGATGTGGTAAAAGTCAGAAGTTCTACCTAGTGAGCAGTAGCTGCTCAAAAGCAGTTTGTCGGTGCATGGAGCATTCTCCACTCAATAAGATTCAAAACAGACCACTATATGGCTAATGGGTTTGGGAATCAGGCTGCAATTCTGTCTACACTTACAGGGGAGTAAACCCTGTTGAACACAGTAAAACTTGTGTCCAAGTGAATGTGCATACAGTTGTAATGTTATTCCTACAAAAATTTGGCCCACACTTTGAGCTGGAGATCTTATTGGTAATGGCCCATTGATAAGAGGACATGTTGTACGTAATGTGACTCATTGAGTTCCTGGATCTTTTTGTTCATGTTGATGTTTGTTTGCCATTGAAAGGACAAGTAAGTGAATCAGCATCTGAAGGGGAGGAAGAGATATGAGCCAGAGCTGAGGGAGAGAGGACAGCAGATATATACAGAGTGGAGGTGAGGTATAAGACTAGGTATGAGAGCAGTAGGCAATCTGTTTCAACATAGCGCAGACTTAAGAGATGAGAGATACTTTTCTCAAAAGCATAATGTGTTTTCATTCATTGTGTGCAATTAATCAAGAAGTTTGTGCATTTATCCTTGGCATCCTGCATATACAGGCAACGAATGTTTTGTGCAGGGGTTGCGTTTCTGACTCCCCCACACACACACACACACATCGGCAGAGTGCGTGCAAGCCTTCTCTGTCCCGTTGCACCCCCACTCCCTTTTCTGGCCACTTCTGAGTTGTGGTGATGCGTACATGCATTGAACATGCCTAAAATGGTTGCTGCTAGTAATGGTATATAAATATAAGTGAATATCCTCATAACTTCTGGACAATAATAGTGATGGTGGGGTAATAAAGGAAATTCAGATGCCCAGTTGTTTTAGACCAGAGCTGCTGCTGTGGGTTATTATCTCAGTCTTGACCACATAAACTTTGGAAGAAAGCGCATTTGATTGAGCATGTATATTCAAGATATGCAAATTTCTTAAATAAATGGGACTTGTTTCCAAGGTGGTGTGTTTTAGAGTCACAGTAGCAGTAACTGACCAACCCCTGACTTAGAGCAAGTGAATATTTTTAAACTGCCAGTATCAGCCATCACAAGCCTTGTCACTTTGGGCTTATTCATCCTTTCATTTAATCCATATTTCAATCGTATTGTGTACTAATTAATTTCCCTGGAATTAATTTATTGTTGTGCCACAGATGTGCCTTGTGCAAATTCAATCTAACCCACTGAACTAAAGCTTGGTTAAGCAAGATCTCTTCAGATTGTCCACACATCTGGTAAGTGGGTAAGTTTTTCTCAGGGCACAGATACAGAACAATGAGAAAAGCTCTCAGACCCAGGGGAATTAATCGGTACATGATACAATCAAAATACAGGTCAAACAAAAGTGTGGATGAATCCTTTGACCCTTATCTTCCCCTAGCTTTGCTCACATTTCCTAGAACTCACCTGAGAGGAAGTAAATACTGCAATTCAGAGAATGCCAAGGCCAGATGCATGCACTCAGTTGAGCTTTAACTCTCCACCCCCCCCACCTACCCACTGCCACCATCACAATAAACACAGTCCCACATCTTAAATACCATGTGACAATCTGTATTTGAAACATGCTGATTTCAAAAGATGTTTGTAAGTAGGGATGGGGGAGAAATTCAGTTTGGTTCACACTTTAATGTGAATCTACCCCAAATAATACATGGACCAAAGTACATCTATCCTTCACAAGCTCCTCTTCTCCATTTTTCAGGGTAGTTCTCCAACCAAATAATGAGTACAAAAATGTATATGTCAAGGGGAAGTATGCATGAATGTATGTGAAATTGTTGGAGTATGCATACACATGCATGCAATATTATTATTATAATGATATACTACCCTTCCTCCCAAGAGCTAAGGGCAATGTACGTGAGATTAATCTCACATTCTCAAGGATTTTAGGTTAGAATGAGAGAGATTGAATGGCCCAAAATAATCCAGTGAGCTTCATGGGTGAGTAGGGATTTAAGCCATGCTTTCCTCTTTGTCTAAGTCCTAAACTCTAGTGACAACACTGTACTACCAAAAAAAGTGGGGAGGCACATTTCAATGTAGCATGGAAGCATTGTGCATGTGTGCACGTAAATGATCTTTTTGGAATGTATCTAAGGTCATAATAATTTTATGACTCACTCTGTCATAGAAGTTTTGCATTTAGAAGATTGAGTGAGAACTATAATTACTATGTGATTATCATAATATATGAATTCACCCCCAGCGGAAGTTGCAGCCCAGCACACAGGTGTTACGGCTCTTTCTTGTACTTCAGAAACAAAGCTCTAGATTTAGAATGAAAGGAATGGAACTAAGCATCACTATAAGCAATGATCTGGCTAAGATCATAACTGAAATTAGCTATTTCAGCTGTATGCACAGGTGTCAAATTTTTAAAGTACATTAGAAAGCTGTTAGGAAAAACAGATGCAATTTAAAATATTAAGACATTTTTCAAAGATTCCATGGATACTTTCCATAGCTGCTCTTTGATTTTATTATTAGCCATAAACTCCTTTTAAAAACTTTTTAAATAACAGGGGAATACACAGCAGACAGGTTCCTCCACCAGTGACCATCTTCTTCAGCATATCATTAACTTTTATAATGAAAATGCTGTAATTAAATCAATTACCATCTTCCAGTACTTGATTGCCTCACTACATTGCCACTATATATGTAGAAAATTACCTTTCAGTTTATTGTGGCCCCAACAATTTCCTTACCCTTTTTCATATACAGTGGTACCTTGGGTTACAGACGCTTCAGGTTACAGGCTCCGCTAACCCGGAAGTAGTACCTCGGGTTAAGAACTTTGCTTCAAGATAAGAACAGAAATTGTGCGGTGGCTGCGCAGCGGCAGCGGGAGAACCCCATTAGCTAAAGTGGTACCTCAGGTTAAGAACAGTTTCAGATTAAGAACAGACCTCCAGAACGAATTAAGTTCTTAACCCGAGGTACAACTGTATTTTAAACACTTTCCAGGCCATCCTATGTCACCAAGAGGGCACCTTAAGGATGTTTTCTTTATAAATTCCAGCAAAAGCAATTTATAAGGGTTGACCCCTTCTCAACTGATTTATTCTTCCCTCCACTATGATTCCCATGATGATTGGCCTGATACTTCTATTAAGGTTTTTCGTATGCTTAATATCATTTGTGACACCTTGATGGCCTAGAAAAAACAAGCACCCCCAAAAGCTTCCCTGCCTAGTGCACTGGAGGTGACTATTCCCAGATATAAGCAGCTACTGTACACAAGCCTGCCCAATCCAGTATATAACCTCCATGATGTGACTAATTATTTCTCTCATTGTTCAAATCAAATCAAATCAAAACTGTATTGCAGTCCAAAGACCCACAAAACAATTTCAAAACTAGATACAGTTAAAACGACCAGACAGACAGATGGAAGAAACCAAGACAGTCATTTTGTTTTATCTAGGGCATAATGATCTTTGTTTCTTATAACCTCTGAAAGAAACTTTGCCACAGCCAGTGTAATATCATTTGACCTGTCTTCCAAAAGATTTCCCCGGCAAATTTGCCAGTAAGGGTTTGATCAGTTGATCCCTTACTTGCTCATATTGCCCACAATGCAGTAGGATATGCTTCATACAATCGACGTCCTGAGAACATAAACAAAGCCTATTCTGATAGTGGGTGCCTCTCAGTCTGCTATTTAGAAATTCCGAGGGAAATACATTTAGTTTGGCTTTGGTGAATAAACGCCGATAGGTAGGTACAGACACATTCCTAAGGTATGAGGATATCTGAAAGTCGTACCCGTATTTGATTCCAGCTGCGACTGGGCTACAAATTACATTTCTGAGTTCACATTTGCCTGCTCTGGTACCTGATCTCCAACCCACCCATGACCACTCCTCTTGCCTCTGGCAAATAGGTTCATCATCTTACCTATATCCAACCTGAACTCCTTAGTGACCTTACACAAGCTAGGAGGGCCAAAGACTGACACAGACAACACATCTACACTTTTGCTGCGGGAAACACAGGTGTTTTCCACACCAGTCACACTATACAGAACTTCCTTGAGTATTCTGCCATATTTTATGAGCCAATCATTCTGCACCAAACTTCATGCCAGTTTTAGAGTGTTGGAAATTATAGCATAGACTACAGGCTACACAGAATATGCAACAGTTGGATATTCTCATCTAAACTAACTTTCCATAGTCAATATTTTCAAGTTTCATTCAGCATGTACTTTCTGACTTTAATTTTCTTAGCCATATGTTTGAGAATTTACAAGGGAAATTCGGGGGGTGGGGAGAACCCAAAGCTTTTGTAAGTATTTTTCAACAGCCTGCTAAATCTTGCAATACATGATATGGAAAAGTTAAGAGTAAAGAATTATAATTACCAGGTGCTTTTCAGTTATTTGTAGGGATGTGAAAGATAAAAGGGGGAAAGTTTCTAACTTTGACAAATGAACACACTTCAGTTTTCATAGGAATGTAAGCTTATTATTTTTGGAGGTGACATCCAAATTGAACAGCGGTGGATTGTTCAAAATGCTGTTGTGGGGTTAAGGAAGTTTGCTCTGTCAACATAACTTGCTAGCATATTTGTGGCAATAATGAGCAATCTATTCTAATTGCTGTTCCCTTTGACCTGCACTAGTTTTTTAATGGGGACCCTACACTCCTTTCTTAAAAGGATTCTGCAAGAAAAATATTTAATTGCCAATAAAACACAGTTGTGTAAAAACTTACTGTTGACACAGAACATTTTGCAGAAGTGAAGCCATTTTATTTTTATCTAATTCATACTGAGCTTTGTGGGAGTCTCTCTTTGAGCTTGTTTTCGCACTGTTTTCCATTTCTCTGACTGAAAAACAGCGTCGCCAGTAATGACATTTCTACGGTAATAGAACCTGCAGCAAAATATAACTACCATTTTGAGTTTCACCATACTACAGGTTCAGTAATAGAAATGAGTAATTGACAATAGTACCTAGATTCCTGAATGTATAGTAGAGCAAACTAAATTAACCAGTCTGGAGTGATTCTCTGGAGCTCTGTGGCCCAGTACAGACAACCAATTTATGCAGTGTAAGATTCTCTAACATGGTATGTCTTGTTATTATTTTTCTGCCACACATCCCAATGTATGATAAAAGTTGAAGATTTTATCAAGTGCTCCACATTAGTCACTTGGTAAGATGCACCTAAAACTCAGTAAAATACAGAGATATGATCTTTTTAAAAATAAAAAATAGTATGGTATGGCTAAATCTACACATTGTTAAGAGTGTACTTTCAGATGCATGCTTACAACTGGCTATATATTAGTAAGCAGATGCCACAGAACTTAGGTGCATAGAATCAAAGTCAAGGCCCTCTTGAGCACCTTCTCAGGGCCTAAGGAACTGAGTACGTCCTAAACTATCTTGCTATCAGTGCAGAGAGTACACCAGGGAGGGGGCAACGGACTGCAGGAGAACTGCTTGTCTTTAGGCCAGAGCTTGGCCCTTTAAAAGACTCTAGTTTTCCTCAAGGAATTGAAGCTTAGCATAGGCGGGCTGGAGACAGAGGCTAAAAGGCTTCACTTCACTTCCAACACTTGTTGGAGCAAGTTGTTCACTAAGAGCTATCCATGGTGCTGCTACGACTTATTGTCCCCACCTACCCTATGGGATTACTTTGATCATTTCAAATGCTATAAAAAATTTCATTGTTTATGCTATTGCTGGTCCCAGTGGAATTCCCTCTCATCAGATGTCAAGGAAATAAACAACTATCTGACTTTTAGAAGACATCTGAAGGCAGCCCTGTTTAGGGAAGTTTTTAATATCTGATGTTTTATTGTATTTTTTATATTTTGTTGGAAGCCGCCCAGAGTGGCTGGGGAAACCCAGCCAGATGGGCGGGGTATAAATAATAAATTGTTGTTGTTGTTGCCATCATTATCAAGCTTGCAACCAGTTGCTACGCTATCTGTTGGATCCCCAGAAGTGAGTTGGGTTGCTTCACCTTTCCCCTACATCAGGCATAGGCAAACTCCAGCCCTCCAGAAGTTTGGGACTACAATTCCCATTATCCCTATCTAATAGGACCAGTGGTCAGGGATGATGGGAATTGTAGTCCCAAACATCTGGAGTGCTGGAGTTTGCCTATGCCTGCCCTACATCTTCTCTTTTCCATTTTTGCATTGTCAATAGTCTATTGCAAAATAGCCTGCTCTCCCAAGTTCTGCTCCTCATCACTACCTCTTGTAAACACCCATTGTGAACTACCTGAGTTCTCAACAGGGCCTGGTCTCCCAGCTCCCAACTTGAAATATCTGGTACCTTCATTACATAGTGTTAGAGTGTTAGTTCATGAAGTGTTATATGCAACTTCAATGTAAATGAATCCAGAGAGCTCATTTTGAGAATTCCAGAGCAGTAACACCAGAAGGTCAAGACCCTGGAGCACTAACTGGGCTCTGTGGGAATGTCTGCAAAGGACCTCCTTGATTTTCCTTAGTAATATAAATATTTCATTTTCATAGAAATTGCATACTACATCCCTATTTCTCACCCACCAAAGGAAGGTTTTAACAGCAAAGCATGCCAGCAAATCCTCATTTTAAAGTGCAGTGTTACTTTAAATACTTCGGTACATTTTTCATGCACTAATATTACAGATTCTTATTAATGGTCAATTAAAGCTTACATCCTCACTACGAATTATTGAGATAATGGTTCTGTGCCCACTAATACAGCCCTTTTCTTCCTAATTACGATTCAGTTTTCTCTTGTAGACCAAAAATCTTTATACATTTTCTCAGATCAGTATAACTTACATTAACATACATGCACACACTGATTCCATAAGACAAGGCAGTAAGATGAAAAATTATTTTGAGAGAGTGCAAGAGGAATATTGATATATTTCTGAGAGTAATGAATCTACTTGCTTCCCAAATACAACTAATGTTGAGTAAGCAAGGTAATGGTAATTCTGAGAAATGGATTCACCTTGATACATCAAATTTATGAAACATCTCTTCTTCCTTACTTGTAGCCTGTTACTCTGACCTCATATCATTACACTGTAAAAGGCAGAAATGGAAGAAGAGCACACTCAGTAATAGTAATGCTTGAAAGCAAATAAAATTTCTGGATTAAGTAATCTTTATCTATTCATTCTGCTGGACTCATGTGAATGTTACTCTTACTCTTATTAAGACAAGAGAGGAGGGGAAAGAAGGTGAAGGCAATCAATAGTGAGCAAGAACATAGTGCAGTCTTTCAATTCCCAAGACCAGCAATCAACCCCTGCAAGAGACTTTGATTTATTTAAAGTATTTTAGGAAGTTATTAGGGTGACACCCTCACAAATCAACAAACACACAAGAGCAATGCTATATATAGATATAGCCACATTAGCAATAATACAAAAGTGTTTAAAAAAACCTGCTCTATAACACATAAGCTAATGACAGTCTCAGTTAAAGGCAGCAATGAAGAAGCAGGCCTTCAATGCTTATCTATTGATGCAAGGAGCTTTGTTTGATTGGTGTCATGTTCACATGTTCACGCTATTGTGAGATCAGCAATTGCCACATGACTGCAACTATAAATACAGTGCAAAAATAAAAATACAGTGTCATTGCATCACACACATGGGTTCCATTCCAGAGGCAGTGCACATACACAAAACTTTGTATAGACAATGTTTACCTGGCTGCTAGCTGGCAGGGATGGAGAGCCCAAGTGGAGCCCCTCTCCCTGTCTCTGCTGCCTTTCCTTACTCCTTCCAGCAAAGCAGATTGCTTTCCCTCCTCTCCTGGCAGGGATGGAGAGCCAGTGTGGTGTAGTGGTTAAGAGCAGTAGTCTCGTAATCTGTGGAACCGGGTTCGCGTCTCCGCTCCTCCACATGCAGCTGCTGGGTGACCTTGGGCCAGTTATACTTCTTTGAAGCCTCTCAGCCCACTCACCTCACAGAGTGTTTGTTGTGGGGGAGGAAGGGAAAGGAGAATCTTAGCCGCTTTGAGACTCCTTAAAGGGAGTGAAAGGTGGGATATCAAATCCAAACTCTTCTTCTTCTTCTCTGAGGGAACTTGGGAAACACCAACCCAGCTCCCTCAGCTGCAACAGCCAGTGATGAAGTGGCAGTGGGGTGTTTACCTCCAGAAGTGGTTGCAGTGGAGGAGGGGTAAAGACAAGAAAGAAAGAGGGAGAGAGAAGAGGAGGAAGAAGAAGAAGAAGAAGAAGAAGAAGAAGAAGAAGAAGAAGAAGAAGAAGAAGAAGAAACTCAGCTCCCCCAGCTGTGAGACTAACAGGGAAGTGTTGGAGGAAAGTTAGAAGGGAGGAAGAGAGAAGCAGACAGAGAGAAAGACATGCAGAATCTGCAGCTTCATTCCAGCCTTTTCCTTTTGCCTTTTGCCTTCATCTCCCTCTGTCTGCCTCACTCCTCCTTCCTTCCACCTTCATCTCTCCCCCACTGCCACTTCCCCACTGGTCTCACAGCCTGGCGGGCCAGGTTTCTCCTTTCTCTGTCTGCCTCCCTTATCTTCCCTTCCCGTCTTGAAGCCTCCTCAGATGCAACCGTCACCCAGAAGGCAGCAGCTGCCACCAGAGCCAGGCATGTGTAATTGTATTTATGCATGTTAAATGTGCCTACACTATATCTGTAATCATTTCAGTTTGCTAAAACACTCTAAACATACAGCACTGCCTTATTTGGGATCTTCAGTACAGTGGTACCTCTGGATGTGAACGGGATCCGTTCCGGAGCCCCATTCGCATACTGACGCAAATCAACCCACGTCTACGTGTGCCCGGGTTGCGATTTGCCACTTCCGCGCATGAGCGTGATGTCATTTTGAGCATCTGTGCATGCGCGAGCGGCGAAACCCGGAAGTAACTTCCTTTACTTCCGGGTCGCCACAGAGCGCAACCCAAAAACGCTCAACCCGAAGCTACTTCAACCCAAGGTATGACTGTTTAAGGCCCTTAACTAGAGAATTAAACTCATCAGCTTACTGAGTGCCTCTGATGGTATGCTACTGCTGTGCTCTGCCCACACCCACACCAGATAATGAAAATATATAAAAGGTAAAGGTAAAGGTACCCCTGCCCGTACGGGCCAGTCTTGACAGACTCTAGGGTTGTGCGCCCATCTCACTCAAAGAGGCCAAGGGCCAGCGCTGTCCAAAGACACTTCCGGGTCACGTGGCCAG
The DNA here is from genome assembly GCF_965153285.1 of Podarcis tiliguerta. Taxonomy (NCBI): domain Eukaryota; kingdom Metazoa; phylum Chordata; class Lepidosauria; order Squamata; family Lacertidae; genus Podarcis; species Podarcis tiliguerta. Next base: position 70,048,301 of record NC_139538.1, on the reverse strand, counting down.
CGTGACATCGCTGCTCTGGCGAGCCAGAGCCGCACACGGAAACGCCGTTTACCTTCCCGCTAGTAAGCAGTCCCTATTTATCTACTTGCACCCAGGGGTGCTTTCGAACTGCTAGGTTGGCAGGCGCTGGGACCGAACAGCGGGAGCGCACCCCACCACAGGGATTCGAACCGCCGACCTTTCGATCGGCAAGCCCTAGGCACTGAGGCTTTAACCCACAGCGCCAATATATAAAGCTGTGGTAATTAAAGACAGTGAAGGTCACTGGATTAGTAAGATCTACAATACATCTCTGGCTAGATTTTGCCAGTCACTGCTCTGTCAACTTTAATTCAAAAGAGGCATTAATCAGAGTTGCAGGCTAAATTACTATTCTGGCATACAGTGAATGTGTGTGTGTGAAATCTGAACTTCTTCTTATACACGCCCCCCCCCCCCCAAGAAGCTCTTCCCTTTTGAATAAGAATGATATAAGCTATCTTCATGATATGCAACATATCAGCAAACTCCTGGAGGTGGAAGTGGAATTGCATCTTCTGACCCTCCCATCTGACTTTCATATATGAGTTGTACCTTGTTCACAGTCTATTATGTGTACAAGCTATAGGTGTATAGGTCTGATACAAAGGATCTACACTCTGGAAACTCTATGTCCAACAAAGTTCACCCCACCCCTCGACCTCTTCACAGGCCCCTTTGATTTGTACACAGATCCCTTAAAGTGCCCCAAAAGCTGCATTTTTCCCCGCCCAGCTGCTGTTTCAGGCCTCACTGCTGATGAAGTGATTCCTAGTCCACAAAGGAGTATGCTACAGTGAGGCCTCAACACAATCCAAAGCACCCCTCTCTGGGAACAAGCCCCATTGACAATAGTGGGACTTGCTTCCAACTAAACAGCAAAGTGTAGGATTGCACTGCATATTGTTAGTTTTTAAGGTGGCATGAGGTTTTTATGCATTTTTTTTACATTTGAAGCAGGCTTTTTTTTCAAATAGCAAACACATTGTGTGTATGACAGACATGTATCCCCTATGTATGCACATCCAGGAACAATACTTCTTGGAAAATGCATACGGCTGTGTGCTGAAAGACATTAATAGTCATTCACACTTTATCTGTTTGCTGATGGAAACATTGAAGGTAACACGGGTGACTCATACTGCCTGCAACTGTAATGCTTACTTCATGCACTCCTTCTTCAGGAGAGGATCAATGACAAGTGTGTGTTAAATGTTAAAGGCTGTCTGCCAGCAACACCTGAATTGTGTGAAGATGGTAGAACCTTTAGTATTTCTGGGAGGTGTTGGAATGTTTACACTGGGGGAGAAAATGTCTGTGATCATCACACATTATTTATAAATGACCAAAATGCTAGGTGCAATACAAAAATTAAAACTAAAACAGATACTGCCCATCAACTTACTAGCTAAAAATAAGATACAATAGTGAGCAAAGGAAATAAAATAGAAGGAGTTCACCTTCCTGATGACATTTTTTACACACAAACTCATGTTATATCCTACCTGGAAGACTTTTCTTTGTAGAAATGTCATCACATCTGAAGTAGCTCAAAGCCAGAACTGTTAAAATATATTTTTCTGCATTCACCAAACTCACAAAGCCCTCCATAAATGCACTGAAAGGTCCTAGGACCCAACAAATTGTAAAGATACATGACATCTCAGAGCAATGAAAAATACCCTTGAGGCAATGAAGAAGCTATTATACTACAATGCTCTACTGTTTCAATACTTTTAGAAACTCTTACATGAGCTTTTTCCTGAATTTGAAAAACGTAGCTGGGTTCAGGGGGAAAGAGGCTGTCACCTTCTCGTGTGGCCTTGCACCAAAAAAAATAAAAAAATAAAAAAATCAATCACCCGTCCTGAGAAAATGGAAAAAATGTCCCGGAATGGCAGAAATGCTATCAAGCAGTTAAACTATGCTACATAACTATAAACTATAATGTTATCTTGCTTATGAGTTAGGTTCATCCTTTTTAGTTAGTAGTGTGCATCAACACACAGGCCTGAATTAAACGAATCAAGTGTGCTAGTAGAAGCCAACACAAGTGCTCCCACTGGTGCAATGGCGCTTTCCCACCTCTCCCCCAAATCTGCTCTGAAGCGCGAGAAGAACTCCCAGAACAGTACATGGGGGAGGAGAGGGAAGATCACTTGACTTTGCAATCAGGAATGCTTGCACTCACAGAGCAATCAGAAGAGCTGACATCCCTTAACTTCAGATCCTACACATATTTACTTTGAAGACACTGGTAATGAAATGGGCTTACTTCCAAGTAAATATGTTTTGGCCACTTTCAGAGATGAACTTTTTCAAATCTGTTCCTACAAAAACTGGAAGAGAATGGCTTTTTGGTCTCTCTCAGATGAAAGTTCATGCTCAACATAGATCAGGCATAATAAAACATACCAGAGATTATTTTCCATGCTTTTATGTTATATTATGTTTTACCATTGATGCTTTGTAATGTGTTTTTAATGTTTTACACTGCCCTGAGATCTTTTGATAAACAGCGGTATATAAATCGAATAAAAATAGTAATAAATAATAATATAGATACAAAGTTATTTCTTCCAATCAGGTTCCTTGTAATTGTGTTAGTGAAGTGAGAGAAAACTGTTCCATCCCCCCTCAAAACAGAAAATACTTTTCCAGCCTTCATTTTTTTATTCACAACTAATGCTCTTTTATCAAAATAATATGCATTAAAAACAAATTGTGAAGATGACAAAGAAAATGAAAGAAAATGCTATGCCGCAGTCAAGCAATGTCAGTGCTGATGACATGGAAGTAAGTCAACAGGAAAAAAAATCTTTGCAGATGACAGCATGACAACAGCAGGGGGCGGGAATTATTACAGTTTCATTAGGACTGAAGCATAGAGGAAATTTAACTTGATGGCTTGGCACCCAAGTCAATTACTCATCCATAGTTGTCTGGCTATTGATCAAGCACTGACTCAGCATAATTCATCATTCTCTGTTAGCATGTAAGAGGCAAAAAAGACACACTTTGAAAGCAGATGGTAATGCAGTAAGAACAGAAAGGATCCTTTATTACATTTTTTAAAAATCCTCCATTGCATATGGTTCCTTTTTGTCAAAACTGGTCAGGGTGTAAAACTCCAAATTTATCCATTTTGATAGGATCAAAAATGTAGGCTGAATAGCAGCTAATGACTGTATCTTGTGTCAAAATAATCCACTGCCTTAGAACCCCACAGGTCCTGAAGTACAGTTCTGAACAGAATAGATTTTGACCTTTGTAATTTTAAATAAATTAACTGCCATTATACTGTGCAATAAGTTGCCTTTGAAGAAAACAGAACTTATTTGACATGCACACCATAACTGTTTATGTATTGGTATCCTAACCAACGTATGAGAATTCCTTTGCTTTCATTTTCTATGGATTTGTGAATTTTAAAAAGAGCAAAGAAATGAAGAGATGATTTGGGCTAGAGATGAATGTACATTATTTATCATAGTGCTGATCCGTAATTTAAAAAGAAAACACCTGCAGCCATATTTCACTTTGATCATAACTTCATAAGCAGATTTACTTTGATTTTGTTCAAATAAGTAGACCTTTTTATGACCTAAACTTGTTTAGTGACAGGGAAATGAAGTGTGCTGCCTACTGCTTGCCAGTCAAAAAAAGTAGGGCAAGATTCACTGTGTACTTTGAAGAATGATTTGCTAGTGACTTTCTAACACAACAGTTGTGGTAGCACAGGGGAGAGAACATGCTTGTAAACAGGCACTCCCATAATCGTGTCTATGGCAAGAATCACAAGGTTTGCCAATATTAAAAGCCATCTAATATTGAGTCAGACCATTGCTGAATCAAGTTCAGTGATGTCTACGCTTAGCAGCAGCTCTCCAGGATATCAGTCAGGGGACATGACATTCTGAGTTGCTGGTCCAGACCCTTCCCTAGAAAAGGGTATGTCTGCTTGTGAGATTAATATAGGGCATGGTAGTTTGCGAACTGAGAGAGATTTGTGTTTCCCTATGTGGCATGCTCCCTCACATACTCAAGAGCTGCCATTCCTACAGTTCCTTGGGCATAACCCAAAGGGAAGAGCACCTGGTGGGAGGTAGAAAGTACCATAACTGATCCCAGGAACAGTGGGAGGGAGTGCTGCTCATAGGAATTATAGGCCAAAATTATATGTGAGTAAATGTCTAGTTCGCTCTGTGTCACACAAATCAAACTACCATGTCTGGCTTTAAGTACAAATCAGGCAGCCAGAAAAATGTAAGGCGGTTAAACAAAGAAAAAAAGAAGCAAAAGAATACCAATAAATCCTCTCATTTTTTCAAAACAGACAAGGGTCACCTCCAGGCTGTTAGTACTTTGTGGAAGGTATTAAATCACATTCTAGAAATTTAGGTCTGCACATTTAAACTGAATTAAAACACACTTGCACAGCAAATCCACTTTTTAAAATAAATTGCCTTTCTAAGGTTAGGACAGCGGCAAAAAAATGCACTAAAAAGTGTGGGATAAATGATTGATGGGATGACATATCACCTCCATGCAAGCAATGAAGATGAAAACTCACTGTCGTATAACCTCCCTACAAACAAATCAGAATGAACACTTAAATTATAGTGAGCATTGATTGTAAGACTGCATAAGCTTTGCACAAGACAATCAGAATAACTGCTTTAGAAACAGGTCATCTGAAGGAGTCCAAACATTTTCTGCAGTCTAGATCACGCAGTATGCTACGGAAATAGATTAATAAAATCAAGATGAAAATGATTTCAATATAGTGGTACCTCTGGTTACGAACCTAATTCGTTCCGGAGGTCCATTCTTAACCTGAAACCGTTCTTAACCTGAGGTACCACTTTAGCTAATGGGGCCTCCCGCTGCCGCCGCCGCCACTGTGGAGCGATTTCTGTTCTCATCCTGGGACAAAGTTCTCAACCTGAGGTACTACTTCCGGGTTAGTGGAATCTGTAACCCGAGGTGTTTGTAACCCGAGGTACCACTGTATAGGGACAGTGTCTGTGGCAACCAATGATGAAGAAAAGCTGCTAGATGCATCATGAGATACCAACGTAGCGCTTTTAGAAGACAGTCAGGTAATATTACCACTAGTATGACTACATTCAGAAGAATGTTCAACAAAGAGCAGGAATGGTACACTTCTGGATTCATGTTTTTTCAAAGGCCTAAAAACATAATGCGTAATTCATGATTTTGCAATGGAAAAGGCCAGATAAGTAAAGTTGTAAAGTGAAATGGTTTATTTTGCAAATGTGATTGTCTATTAGAGCAAGAAACAAAAAATATACCTTTATATGGACAAACCAAAGTTGCAAAATAGACAAAATAGTCTGCATATTATGTTAAACAAAAAGGGGGAAAGGGGGAGGGGGTTGGGATATGAGAGAACTGCCTCTGTATGAGTCATATTGTAACTGAGAAATGTAGAACATGCAAGTATTAAAACAGATTTTTTTTCTTTCTTTCATGACTCATAAGACTGCATGTGCAGTGTGATTGTGGAAGATGGGGGTGGCGGCGATTGTACAAGTTCGTAGTAGGCCTCAAAAATGATGCTTGGACCCAGACATGGTTTACCTGAGTGCATGCATTAAAAATAAATAAAACCAAAACTGTGCTTGCCATGAACATGCCGTGAGTGCACTTGCAATTGCCATTTATGCCCTGTTACCTAGACCAGTTTGATACAGCGTGAGTCCTTTAAAAGAGGCCCCGTGGATACAGAGTACACATGTTCCACGGGGCCTCTTTTAAAAGACTCACCCTGTATTTTCTGCTCTAACTACTTCACTGCTAGCACTGAGTCCAGGGAAGGAGCTTGGAGAGACTCCTGAGCCCTTAGGATGTGGCATAAGATGACCCCACTAGTTACATCTTTCTACCACCGCCACCTTGAAAACCAGTTGCACATCATTTCTGCACTGCATAGGGATTTCTGCTCAAGGCTGGTGCAGCAGCGTCAATGCCTGCTAGCAGCCAAGCTTAGGAGGTGCTGCAGTGTCCAGCATTGAAGCCTGAATGTGGAAAATAATGCCAAGCATCTACACTCTTCTGCCACTGCTCAAGCAGTTAATGAACGTGCTTGTTTTATTGCCATATAAGCTGTGTGTGCCTATAAACCAAAAGGCAGATTTATCAAGAAGCAGGACTTGATCAGCAACTGCAGAAAACTGCTGGTCAGCACCAAGCCAGTGTGAACAAGTTTGGCCTTCAAGTGTATTATATATTGTAAGTGGATTGCTGAGGTAAATGTGCCATCAAGGATAAATCATCATTGTGTGGGTGTAGGTGACTATGGTCTGGCTCTGATATTTCCTGTGCATTTATTAAGTAGAAAGAGAAGGCCAAAAAGCTGAAGCCAAGTTTGTTTCCTTCTGTACTCTGCATTAGCTTGTCTTCTCTTTCACATCCGTAATCAATGCAGAAGCTGTTGATTGAAAGGTTATTATTGCATGCTGTCAGAAGTAGAAAAAGAAGGTATTTAAAAAAATCACAAAGAATTGTGGGTTGTGGATATTTTTCCTACTGAAATGCTTATATCCCAGCCCCTCCCAGGGCAATTGTTCCTCTGGGACTTGTTATGATGCAAGAGTACTTTTTAAAAGCATGGTAGAGTAACTAATTTCCCTTTGGGCAAGGAAAACATAGATGCAGACTTGGAACATGGGTGTCTATTTCCCCCCAAAAGCAACAGTAGCTTCCGCAGCACAGCTAGAGAACCTAAGAGCAAGGTTCAAGAGAAAACAAAAATGATTTTGCAACCTATAGCAAACTCTGGAAAAAACTGCGAGAGAGGTATTACTTAGATGTATGTGTCTGAACTCAAAAGAATTTGTGAATTTGGCAATATTCTTAGACTCTGCAAGATCAAGTTTATGACCCTGTCATTATATGGGCTGTCAGAGCGAGCAACAGAACTTGATAAAGGAGCAGTTGATAAAATAAACCCCTTACGTTGCATCTTTTTTTATAAATATGATTGGGATTACCGGATCTGTGACCATACAATAAAATTTGTGTTATATCATACGAGTGGGGAACATTGCTCTGTTTTATGATGCAAAGTAGGCTTCTTTTCAAAAGACATTTTTCCTGAGGTGCACCTTCCTTTATATGTTTTAAAAAGCAAAATGAATTTCCACAGCAACCACCATCTCCACAGTAGAATAATTCTGAAATAAACTATTTCATTTACACCATTCATTTTAGAGCCAAACTAGATCCAACAGTGCAGTCACAGGTTTCTTTTCATGTGCCTATCCTCCAAGATACATATGTTCATACAGGGGGGAGGAGGACACGGAAACATTCATCATTACCACATTTTACCACACCCCAACTCATTGATCCAAGATTGAGGGAGAAGGTAGGAAGTGGTGGGGCTCAGGTTCAGCATCCCTCTCATTTGTACTCATATGACCCTAGTAAACTGCCTTGTACTATGACTGCTTCTCCAACTAGCCCAGTAATGTTCACTTTGATTGGCAGCTGCACTCCAAGGTATCAAAGCACAGGAACTTTCCCATTACTTGCTACCAGATTCCATTAACTAGAAATGCCCAGGACCACAAGCTTCCAACCCCTCAGTTATAGCTCATTTCACTATTAAAATCAAACCTTCCCCCACCCTGAATGATGTGGACACATGAGCTTCTTTGTGTCTACTCTGACCCCTAGGCAGGCTCTTCAAATGCATCATTGCAGTTCCCACCATCCCTGACCACTGGTCCTGTTAGCTAGGGATGGTGGGAGTTGTAGGCCAAAAACATCTGGAGGGCTGACTTTGCCTATGCCTGTTCTAGATTATGGGGCCCCCATGGTGGTGATTTGTGAAAAGAAAAATCTTGTATACACAAGAGCAAAATACAAAACTAATGAAATGTGTTGTTTGGTTTTCTATGGGCACTGTATTAAGGAAGCCCTGAGTTGCCCTGTCTAAGGAATACTAGGGTCATACCCATGCTAAATAATTTGAAAATGTATCTTTTTTTGGGGGGGTGCCTTATTTTATTTCTACAAATTGCATTACACTGTTCAAAGTCATCACCTGAAAGACGTAAAGAGTCTTTGAATCAAACATATTTATTGCATAATTTTGAGATAATGCATGCAGCATCCCACTCCTGATATAAATGGTGTGTGGCATTTTTCTGGATAAGATTTCTCTTTTTCCTAAATGAGGGCATTTTCAAAATAAGCTATATAAAATGAGAATGAGAGAGAAGTAACTCTAACTAGAGAATGGTTCCTTCCAACTCTAATTATTCAGAGCTAGCTTTTCTTTGCACTAACCAGACTCTTAATGAGAGCTGTCATAGCTGAATAAAATGCAATCATTAGAAGTACTGTAGCATTAGTAATTATGCCATATGTGAATGTGTCCTTGCAACAGTACTTCACAATATTTAAACCAGTACCGTTCTGCCACCAGCAATGTATTGAGGACTCTCTTAACTCAGAGAAGTGGGATATGCAATTATGCTTTTTAATTAAGATTTGCTCAGTGTCTCCAGAGCAAAGCCTCCTACTACTCAAGTGGGGTGGGCTGACGTACATAACGTTGATAATGAAATCTTACTCTGAATTGCTGTAGACAGCTTTGCAACTTTGAACAGATAGAGATGATAAAGCACGCTCAGCAAAACCACACCCACAACCCACACAAGGGTGCACAATTTATTTGTGAAATAGCTATACAGTATAGGCCAATGTTTAAATCATAATGATACTAATGGTATGTTCTTCAATATCTCATTGTTCTATATAACATTTTCTTTAGTTTTGTCAACTGGCCGGGTCGTTCCTCCTCAGTTCTCTCCCTTGCCACATACACATACATTCAATCCCTTCTCCCCCTTCCCAGCTAGTTCCTCAGAGTTTTTGTTGATAAAACTGGCACTCTAAAGAAAGACCCTTAGGGATTATTTCACCAATTCAGTAATTCCATTTTTGTTTCTATTTCCCATTCAGAAAATAGGACAATCTATCTTCTTTCTTCTTCTGCTAACATTAAGCATTCATCATGGGTAACTATATTTCTTACTTTGCCAATGGGCACCTTCCCCTCACTGCAATAGTCAGTAAATTATGCTTGTTTGTCCTGAATGACTTATATTTCACACCTTCATCAGATTTAATTCAAATGCAAAACATCTGCCCATGAATGCATCGGCTACTCTTCCATGTATATTTAATTTGCTATATTGCTGTAAGATCTATCATAAAGACAGTCATGCATGATATTAAATGCAGTTTATGATATAAGAATGTCATTTGTTTAATTTGTTTTAAAATAATTCACCTCTGGCGTATTTCACATTATAATTATGTTAATACCATTACTCTACTCTGCAATGTAGTGGTCTTGTGTCTTGCACAAGGTCACTTCTTTTCACACATCAGACAATTAAAAAGCTGCTGTCAAAGAAGTGACACAAAATTTATTTTGTAAATTAATGGCCTAAAGGGATTAAATAAGCGAGCTGGCCCAAATGGACTTCTGACTTTAGAGAAAATTTTGCTATTATACCTGACAAATGCAGCTGCCACAGATAGAGACCAGATTTGAACAACACAATTGAACAATTGGTGAATATTGTGTTGATGAGAGGCATACCTGGGGTTCTTTGCATCCTTGGAAAGGAGCTATATCAGCAACCCCACTCAGGAAAAAAAAATTTTTTACTGCAATAGCCAATTAGATATTACTATTTTTTATGTGGCCCAAGTACTTGGAGAGAGGGTGAGGTGAGGAGGAAGGGCAAACAAATTCACACGTCTTTGTGTCACAGTGCAAGAAGGACAGGAAGTATCTCCCTTGTTTGATCTCACCACAACAGTGGCATTGCATCGCTACACACACATATGGTCTATACACCATAGTCTGATACATGATTTTTGCACCTTCCTCCGCCGGGCCAGTTTCACCAACCCTTAGGCATGCCTCCAGTATTGATGATACTGACGATGTTCCTGAGTAGTGTGAGCTGCCTCCAATTAAGTGTTCAGATGTGTCAGTGGATTGCTTTCACTCAGCATTGCCTTCAATTCAGGTTGAACAGTTGACTATGGGGACCTTTTCCCTTCCCACAGTAGCATATTTTTTTGAATTGCTTGAATCATCTGACTTTTTTGCTTTGGTCATTTTTGTGTGTGGTATACTATGGTCTGAATTGCACAGGTGGGTGTATGTAGCACAGGCATAGGCAAACTCGGCCCTCCAGATGTTTTGGACTACAATTCCCATCATCCCTGAACACTGGTCCTATTAGCTAGGGATGCTGGGAGTTTAGTCCCAAAACATCTGGAGGGCCTAGTTTGCCTATGCCTGATGTAGCAGATGATAAGCATGCATGGGCCCAAGAAATCCTAGTTCCTTAAAGAGTGACATTTCCAGGGTAAACCGAAAGTGGTTTCAGAGTTCCTTTCTTACTGCTGAAATTTGCATTTCCCATTTCACTTGTAATTTGCACTACTCATTTCACCTGTAGACAGCAATTCCAGCAAGTACCTAAATTTATATTTTTCTAAGTCACATCTCTGGAAATTAAAAGGTCTGAGGAACGACATCTAGTTCTACCCATCATTTCCCAAACTACCGCTCCTTTCTTTACACTGTGATTTCCAACTTCTATAGTTAATATGATGCATTCACAAAAATCCCTATCTTCTCACAGTTTTTCTTCTCTACTTCTGTGTTAATTAAATACACAACTAACTTTCATATCTGGTAAAAGTAAGTAGCATCTAAAAGAGGGACATTATTAAGAGCTTATGGAGAAACACACCAACCTTATATCAAAAGTTTTGATGTTAGAGGTAAGGAATTAAATATATACTCCAAAAGAGCAGTTCCCAAGCTGTTTTACAATCCACTAAAATCGATGAGATTTGCATAAAAGTAGCACTTGGCTGACTTTGCCTTCTAAATGCTTTCATAGGACATGTTTAAGAACTCATAAAACTATTAATACATTTTGATGACCAGAAACAACAAAAGCAACCAACCCAATCTATATCTCATAATGGATTTGAGAGCTGAGACAAGAAATCCCACTCACACTCAAAGATGAAAATGGGATGGTAGTGGTATTATTGTCCACAAATTCACTATTTTTTTCTCACTTCCACATCCTGTAGAGAAGCTGATCCTTAAGCAATACAAAATCTGTTGAAGAGGCAAGGCCTCTGTTATTACCCTGCCTTCAGATCTCATAAACAAACTTGTCACCTACTGACAACTTCAGCAAAGTTGATGGAGAACTTTTTTTATTTTGTTTTTATTCTACAGAAGTAACACTTTTGTCTTTCTAAATTTCATCAATAGGCAAACAGCTAATAAGATCAGTGTTGAATCATCCTATTTCAACAGTACTTTTGATCAAATGATAGCAGTTTCTATGTAAGATGACTTTTTTCTTTAAACCTCAAAACAGCTTATTGGAACATCTTAAAAATCATTAAAAAGCCAGATCAGATCATCTTGTTCAGGACTGTATTTCAAACAGGTGAGAGGCAGATGCCTCCAAGAAGCCCAGAAGCAGGGCAATGGCCTCCCATGTTATTTGTCCCCCTGGAACGTAATCACTCTTTACACAGAGGTTCCATTATTGTGGCTAAAAGTTGTTGACAATGCTATCCTCCAATTAATATGCATAATGTCCTTTTAAAGCCATCTAAGTAGTGGCCTTTGTATCTTGCAGCAGCAAATTCTTAAATCAATTATGCAATGTATGAAGAAATACTTTCCTCTATCCTAAATTTCCAACCATTCAGTGTTACTGGATAAGTTCTAGTATTATAACAGGGGGTGGGGAATCTGTATCCACTTTATCTATACTATTCATAATTTTGTTATGATTTTGTCTTCTTCCATGTCCCACTTTTTGTTTTTGTTTTGTTTTTAAAGTTCCAAAGAGAGGTAATTGAGTCCCACCCACCCCAGCAGTTTTAGTTACAGCTCTCTCCACAGAGGGGAAAATATGCAGCACTGTCTACTTTCTCTTGCAAAAGGAAAAGCAGCTAGAATGGTGTTGTGGGGGAGGGGGGTGATTTTCAGTCAGAAAGAATACCAAAGGGAAAGGGTTAAGAATTACACACAGGCACACATATATTCATAGCTATATAAGATTCTGGTCTTCCATGGTAGAATTGCAGCTCCATTTGGTAAAAAGGGGAAAAAATTAAAGTGACTATCACAAACAGTTTGGACCTCCCATTTATTTATCTATTTATTTATTTGTTTGTTTGTTTGCTTTGCTTTGCTTTGTCAGAGGTGTGTGCATCAGAGAGTATGTCACCAATGCTATCTTATTTTTGGAGGCTACCATTTCCACTTACAGTGACATTGTATCGTATGTTGTTTTTCTTACATTGCCAAGTTTATTGAAATGTATGCCCTATTTGAAAAGATACAGCAACATCACCTCCAATATGCCCTTCCCTATCCTTTCTACAGATTTTTTAAAGGGATAACTGAATCCCATTGTTCACCAGGTCTCTGATATGTCCACTGTATCTATGCTCTCTATTAGTGCCATCTGTTGCCCTACCGTAGCTTTCAGGCTTCTAGAATTAGCATATAAACACTTATACATTAAATCCTTCCCAAATGTCCATTGTGCAATTTCTCTTATGTTCTCTTTAAATAGCAGGCATTTCGTTTTGTATTCTCTCATTGTGAAATTATACACTGGGATCCCTACTATGAGGACCTAGGACATTTGCACCGTCATCTCTAAGGATGTTGTCAATTTTATCTATTTCTGAACTCTTCCTATTTCCCCAACTCTTCCTATTCCCCTCATCTCCCAATAAAATATGTATTCATGAATATTGGGGGGCTTTAAAATTTGTAATAACTTACAGAGCAAGCAACTTTTTTATAGGCTTGTGGTACCAGCACTCTAGGTGGTAGTTATATATATATGGGGTATGAAGATGACTTTCAAACTGAACTTTTATTTCTTTTGTTAGTTAGTTGTGAAGTCTCCAGATAGTCAGCATAACACGCCAAGGAGATCATTTTTTAAAACTGTGCTGCTTATATATAAAGTGGCTCATTGTTATATGGCAGAAATCTGTGGGAAAGATGCCCATCAACCCCTAGAAATAGTTAACCAGGGAGAAGAAATAAAAACAACTCAATCATCTCAGTTCCAACACAGCAAAAAATGCAGCATCTCAGTTCCATATCCTCATAAATACTGAAGACAGGCACATAAAGCTTACAGCGTTGACCCCAGTGAAGCATGAGTAATGTAATATATAGCAATGTAGTGTTTAAGGGGGGAACTGCTATAATGTGATATGATGCAAAACTAGCATGTAATTTGATTGATTTGCAAACAATATTTCAGGTTATCGTCAACCTTTTCAGACCCAAGACCCACTTTTAACTCAAACATGCATTTGGGGGACCCATTTCCTTTCCCGCTCCTAAATATCTGCATGGTGGTAGTACTTCTGCTGCAACCCACCTTGGATCAGGCCACAGCCCACTTGTGGGTCCCAACCCTCTAGTTGAAGACCAGTGCTGTAAAGAAGGTTCAAATTCATGAGCGAACATGTTTTGTAAAATAACAGATTGCTTTTACTTCACTGCAGAAAACACAGCTAATTAACAATGCTCATAAAACACTAAAGTTTGATAACTTGGCAGAGGCATAGCCAGTAAAAGCTCAAGGGGATCACTCATTACTGGATGCTGCCACTGCTTCCAAATAAACATGTCCCAAGTCAGCCAGGCAACACAAGACTGCAGAGTGTATTGACAAATAGTAAATAGCAACAGCAACCTTAAAGAAGGATTCCCCATTGTTTTTCTGAAAATCCGGTTTTCTTACTGTGCTTTTTGCTCACCAGTTACTATACTAGTGAAAGTGGTTGGCGCCATCAATCCTTACCCACTCCAGCCCTATCAGCTGGTTTGCTGGCCCAGTTCATGAGGGGAACATCCTAGCAAGCTTCCTTCCTGGATCATCCCACTCCCCACTGACTGCCTCAAACAGCATCTACCCACCTTGTACTCCTTGAGAGGAGAAGCAGTTTTAGGGTGGCACAACTGGTGCAGTCACACCGGCCACCATGCTGCAGGGGGCACCAAAACAATGCTGTAGAACAATGCTAAGAGAGGGAGGGTGCCATAAAATTTTATCGTCTCACAGGGTGCAACTGAAATTTGAAAGACCAAAGTCTGCCACTGCAGACCCATATACAGTCTTTAATGAACTGTATCCATAATGGAGCTGATCCCACAAAGATGAATTTGCCATGCAGGGTTCAAATGCTGGTTAGCAACTCTGCAGAGGAGTAGCTAGAAGCATCTTGGTCACAGCTGAGAGTTGTGCAGTGTGCCTCCTCCTTGGTCTGAATGGAACTGGCAGTGGGGTGGACCTGTACCTGTGTGAGATAGGGATGTTGTTTGGATTACTGCAAGGTGCTCTATGTGAGGCTGCCTTTGGGAAATGTTCAGAAACTTCACTGGGTTCAAGATGCTGTGAACAGACTGCTAACTGGAGCCAGTTACAGGAGGAACAGAAACTCATTGTTACAACAATTCCACGGGTTTTTGGTCCATTTCTAGGCACAACTCAAAGTGCTGATTATGGGCCTGCTTGGGTTTTGAGATCTCCAGGGAAGGTATTTATCTCAGTCCCACCACCCTCATAGACAGATTTGGACACAAGGATGGCCTTCTCAGTGGCTGGTCCCAGATTGTGGGACTCCCCTCCACAGGAGGCTAGGCTCGACCCCTCTCTACTTACCCTTCACCAGGAGGCAATTTTGTTGTTGTTTAGACAGACCTTTGTGTTAGCCATTTTCTCAAGCTCCCAGATGTGTTTGAACAAAGCAGCATTTCCCCTGTATCATGGGGAACATAGGAAGCTGCCTCTCACTAAGGCTACCTACACAATAGTGGCTTAAAATGCAGCAAGGTTGTTTCCCCCACCCCATTGTGTTTCAAGTTGTATCACTGTACACACAGAGAGGGGACAGGTACATCTTCATCTGATGTGCATTGCCTGTTTGGTTTCCCCATGCCTGCAACCTCTCTCTGCTCTTGTACTCCTATTCATGAATGCATCATCTGCATATGCACAACAGCTGTCTCAAGACAGATGGATAAGAAATTCAATTTTCTATCTATTCCTGTTCTCCTGCATGTTTTGCCTAAAAATGGAGGCAGAGCTGAGTGATAGTTGGCTGTATTTATTGAGATGAGGGGTGCCTTCCTTCCTTCCCAGGAGGCCTGAAACCTGTGAATATCTACTTCCCCCTCCTACACTCCATCTTAAGACTCTTACTGGACACAGACAAGGATGGATTGACATCTCTCTCTCTCTTTCTCTCTCACACATACACCCTTGCATATATTTTTTACCATTTAGCCTGAAGAAGAGTTCTAGGAAACTCAAACACATGCTTTGTGTCCTTTTCATTGGCCTAATAAAAGTATTGTCCTAATATGTGTTGTCAACAAATTAAAGATTTGGACAAATGGATTAGAAATATTTAATGGATGGGACATATCATCATAGGGGAAATGAATTTTATGCCAAGGGTTATATCAGAGATAACAAATGCCTTAGGAAACCCTTCCTGTTCTGCAGAGACTAATAGTATAAAGAGATATGGGAGTTCTAAATGTGGAATGATATTATTTCTCTCACCATTCCCCTACTTCTGAGATTTGTTACATTAGTCTGATATTACACATGGCGCAGTATGGCAGATTCAGATCATGGTGTGATTTCTAACAGTTTGGGGTGTGTGAGAGAGTTTTTAACATTTTTGTTTGATCATGGAAGTATCCTCTGGTGTAATAAATCATTGATGGGGGTTTTATAAAAAAAAAAAGGTGAATAATATTATGCTAAAATTTAAGTTAGCGTTAAAAGATCAGTGCTGGATCACATACATTCTGATCCAAAATAAATTAAGAAGAGTCCTGCTGAATCAGACCACAGATCCATTTCATCCAACATTCACAAATTTGGGCAGATAAGGCATTGGGTCCCATCTTTATCCTATTGGGGACCTCACTAAAGGAATCCAGGAAGGGGTGTCTCTGTCCAGGAGTCCATACAGGGACTAATGGGCCATAGCACCTTTCCAAGTGGCAGCCAATTTCAACTCAATACTGATGTCCTAAGTCTCATTTCTACTTTGGGTGGCCCCACACCAGGGCCCCATGCTTCCTGCACTTGGGCCCACAATGCAGCTAGATTATGGACAATGATCTTATGGAGAGCCCTCTTTAGGTGCCCATGATGCAAAGTAAACAATACACACTCTCTTTCCTCACCACCCGCCATTCTATGCTTTACACGGCACTCCCTATACTGTCCTGAAAAAAGAAAACAAAGGTTTGCCAATCCCACTATACACACACACACAATACTGTGAGCATGTGCAGTTTTGCATGTTACGCTCCTTTTAAACATACTGTGATGATCACTACAATAAAATGGAGTTTGCTTCTGCTGTCCTGAGGCTAAACGCAAGTATCTGGAAATAAGCATTATTTTGTTGCAGAAAATGATAATTTATTCATAAGAAACAGAGTATTTGTATATGCCCAGATGTCTCCTCAAGCTATAACATGTGTTTTAGAATGACAAGAAATTTTATGTGATGAACAACATGAGCCCCAGTGGGCCTAAAATACCCATGCTGTCCAATAGTGTGCCCCCCCTGGGTGGTCCTGCCCTAGCTGCATCACTGTTCTGAACATGATTTCAACAAGCTATCATGGGACCAATATCAACTGATATTGATATAATTTCTATAACCTTCTTTAAAGCCATCTAAGCCCATAGGCATTACATCTTGTGGCCGCAAATTTCACTAATTGATTTTATCCTGGTTTAAGAACAGGATTTAGACTGGACATATTTGGGTACTGAATGATGTTATAAAATAGTGGGGTGTCCTGATAAATAAACAACTAATCTCCCCTGGATAAATTGATAACACTTGCGGGTATGGTGGGCTGTGGCAGAGGTGGATTTAGGGCAGCATAACTGGTTCAGTCGCACTGGGTTCAGAGCCTCGGGGGTGCCACAACTATAATGTACAATGGAAGGCAAGATGCAGGGGACACAGAAATTTGGTGTTGCACAGGGTGCCACTAAAATTTGAGGCCCCAAGGTCCACCACTGCCTGTGGTCTTACAGTCTCATGGTTACCACCAATAGCACCAATGATGGGCTGGTTCACAATCGCATCATTACCCACCAATCTGTCATGGGAGGCCTGCTATGGTTTACTTATCCCATCACTTTATTACTGTATGCAGAATCTATGCCACAAATTACATTGATTAAAAGTACCTACTATCATAATTGCTTGTATCTCACTGATGCGATCATTTAAGGTAAAGGTACCCCTGCCCATACGGGCCAGTCTTGACAGACTCTACGGTCGTGCGCCCATCTCACTCAAGAGGCCGGGGGCCAGCGCTGTCCAGATACACTTCCGGGTCACATGGCCAGCGTGACATCGCTGCTCTGGCGAGCCAGAGCCGCACACGGAACGCCGTTTACCTTCCCGCTAGTAAGCGGTCCCTATTTATCTACTTGCACCCGGGAGTGCTTTCAAACTGCTAGGTTGGCAGGCGCTGGGACCGAGCAACGGGAGCGCACCCCACCGCGGGGATTCGAACCGCCGACCTTTCGATCGGCAAGCCCTAGGCGCTGAGGCTTTTACCCACAGCACCACCCGCGTCCCTTGATGCGATCATTTAGTTTCATATAAATAATACCTTGTGTAGCTTTTATCACATACTTTACTGTATGAGATGAACAGTCCAAGAGACTACAGTCTGAAAGTCAAATACATTATAATTTATTTGCAGGTTAGTTATATAAGAATAACTTTAAATATATTACGATTGCCTTAAAGATGTTCCATTTACATTAATTATGTTACTGTTGCTTTAAAGAGGTCTCTAGACTTGCTCTATTTCTTACTCCAATGACACCATTAGCCAAATACCCTGCTAATCTCCACCTAAGTTAAGTCACGTTGTTTAGCAGACTTTACCTGTTCTCTCTTACAGGCATTGTTGAAGTTCATACTAGATGTCTGGTCAGGGACTTGCCGTTTCTTCAAGTTTAACTGCCAACCACTGACACACTGATCCAGCTCTTCCCAAAGACTGCAGCTAAATTCATTGGCACCCTCTACAGACTTTCTTAGTTTCTGCCTTCAGTAATTTTACTTTTAAGGAACTGACTCCTCTCCCTTCAGCAGCTGCTTGGTACCGCAAGGATTTCTCAAGCTCCTGGCCCCGTTCTGGACCCCTCCTTTTCTTGTTGCTGTTCTGAGCTCCAGACTCTCTCAGGCTTGCTTCTTTGCCCCTCTTCACACTCTCCCCAAAACTGCCCATATGACAGAGCCAGTAGCAGCCAGCAGCGTAGTGCCGTGTTGCTCACATGGCTTCCCAATGCCATGCACTGCTGTTGGTTACTGGAAAGAAGAGAAGCAAAACCTTGGGGGTAACTCAGTATGGGGCAGTGTTGGGAAGAGAAGTGAGCAATGCTGGCCACTACTGGACTAGCCCTTAAACAGTCTTGAACTTGCCCTTTTATACTATGCATTCAGAACCCTCTAACCAACCACCAGGTTCTTGCTTGAATTCCACACTCTCTTTGGCCTAGATCTATGGACCAATAAATTTGAAAGGAATGTCCACAAAATGACCTATCACATTCTGCCCTTTTGAATTCCATTTAAAATCTGAATTCTACAGCAACTGCCATAACGGAAACCTCAGAAATTACCTACTCATCTCTTCAGCAATTCTATCAGTTTAACTGATTCTTGGCAGACCGCCAACTGAACTCCAGTACAATGGATGTCACCAACTTTGGTCAGGCCAGGTTTTCACCTTTAACACAGTAAACTATCTACAGTCTAAACAGTGTTCAGTACAGAACAGAATTCTTTCATTTATACTTCTCAGAAAAGTAGTTTCTTCACAGAAGGTAGCCAACCCCACTCTCTCCCCCCCCCCCAAACCTTCTGAATTACTAACCAATATTATATGTTGGGTATTTATTAACATAGAAACAGAAAGAAAACAATCCTTAAGATATACTCAGTATAATGAAATGGATCTGTAGAATATAAAAGGAACTGTAACTTACCACAGGTTTCACCTCTGTTGTTTCACAACATTTTATATGCAGGTAATATATATGTATGTTTAATTTTTTTGGATTAAGTATAGTTAAAACTAGTGCAGATGGGTGGGGTTTTTTTTGGGGGGGGGGTTTAGTTGCAGAATGGCACTGCTAAACAAAGGGAACAATGGATTGCCCGAAGCCCTAAGAAAGCCTTTTAAGTATTTGAACATGGTCCTGGCTATTTCCATGCTAAATATTTTGCTGCTTAAGCAGCCACCTGTTCTGTTCCCTTTAGCTGCCCTTACTGAGGAGAAATGTTTAGGAAAAGCATCTGGAAAGTATTAACAGTAATGGTCCAAGAATAAAATTATGCACAAGTGATGAGGGCGAGATGCTTAGGCAGATAATTAGGCAGATGCTTTCAAATTTAACAAACTACCCCCCAAAGACAGTGGCCCTGCTCCAGTTAAGGGAGTAGGTGAAAAAGGCTTCTGCATCCATATCACTTACCTGGATGGGGAACAAAGTGTGTGAGTGTGATTCCCTGGCCCATTTCTGCACCTGGTGCTGCACACATACAGCCTTCCTCCCCACCCCCCAAATCCCACATATCAGCTATTTACAATAGACAAAGTTTCCCATTTCTTGTCAAACCACTTGTAGTAAGATTTTGCTCTTTTTTTTATCAAGGGTTGCACAGCTGTAAACCTGCCTTTTTTGAATTAGCAGCAGGAGCCTAAAGATTAATTTAAGGGCATCTGTCTTTGCTTCTGTAGTAAGCAACACATGGGGGGGGGGGACCTGGTGTGATACTAGTCAAAGAATAGAATGAGGGGAAACAAAACTTTGTTATCCATTGTGCAACCATGATATACTCTCCTGGCTTTGGAAGCACACACTGACTCCAATAGTGGAGGCAGAACAGAGAGCTAATGCCATAGTTTAGCTGTATGAAGAAGCACTTTCTTTTGTCTGACCTGAATCTTCATTGTGTTCCCCAGTTCTGGTCTTATGAGAGAGGGGTGGGATTCTCTATTCACTGTGTCCATACCATGCATAATTTTCTACACTTCCATCACATTGCCTCTTCCTTACCTTTTTTGCTAAACTTAAAAGCCCAAATTGTTGCAAACCCTCCTCCTGGAGGAGTTGCTCCATCCCCTTGATAATTTTCATTGCCCTTTTCTGAACCTTTTCCAACTGCACAACATCCTTTTCATGATGAGATTGCTATAACTCTACACAGTATTCCAAGTGAGGTCAGACCATAGATTTGTACAATGGCATTTCTATTTCAATTCCTTTCCGAATGACATCTAGCATGGATTTTCCCCTTTTCACAGCTGCTGCACACTGGGGCTGGATCTAGACACATCAAAAAGTGTTTCAGGAAAACGCATTGCAAACCTCAAACTGGGAAATCATGTTGGCAAAAGACAGAACTCCACACCGCCATCTGGTGTCACAATGTTATAACACATATAAAAAGCTTTTTCTTTACTAATGCACCTGAGTCCTGGGTCAAACATCTGCATTTAGCTATCCACCATGATCCCATTCCTGGTCAGTCACTGCAAGTACAGACCCCGTGACACCATCCCAAGCACTGCTTTTTCACACAGAGTGTGGAAGATACAGAGAGCCTACATCTTTTATCTTGCAGATGAAAAAGCAGCTTGGCAAGAGTATTTCTGACTTGGAGAAAGGCCACAAAGTATAAATAGTTAAACAACATCTCTCCACCTGTCCTTATTCCACAGATAAATGTATCCTAGAATTCCCAAGTCATTTATACATGGAATAGAGCCATGATTAAGCAAAACCCCAAGCTTTTAAACAATGGCATGCTTACTGGAGTGTTTTCCCGACAAATTGACTGCTTGTGAATCTCTAAAAATGGGACATTTTTCATCAAGGAAATTAACAAAACACAAAAGCTTGGATCAATCCAGTTACAGTAAATGGAGAAGGTTGTTTAGAAGCAGAAAGCTCAAAAGTAAGGTTTACATCTGTATTTCACTCAAAGAGTATGTTTTTCTACAGCTGGTAAAGCCAAAGGCAATAGTGTAGATTTGGGTTTTCCTCCCAAAGCTGTCTGCTTGATTCATGCCTTCATCAAACATTTCTTGCATTGTTCCACCAGCACCAATTGTGCTGTTAGCTGTTGCATCATGCTTCACTTAGCTAAGCTGCCTTTTCCTTGTCCATTTATCCCTGCCCCCTCCCCGCCGTCAATAAGCTGCAAGGCTTAATCATCTTCCGGCAGGCACAGGTCGTAAGATTTCTTCATGGACAAAACTGGCTTTATTTCTAAGCTACAAGTGTCAGGATCAATGTCATTCAAACCCCTGGGCCCATGGAGCAGTTATCACTGAATGAAGTATAATAAATGTGTCAGAAAGCACAATCTGGTTTCTCCTGCATGTGAAAAATCAGATTACTATAGTGGGAAACAGACAATAGGGAATGTGTTACTGACACTATGTGTATCTAGGGACAGGCATTAGGACTGTGAAGTTTATATGATGATCAGGGGACAGTACATCATCATGCATCAAAGACAGAAGAATTAGCAGCGCTGTAACAGTTTGCAACAAGGCAGGACATATATTAGTTTTGTGGCACATCGCTTAAGCTTTTATGCTCATTTATTTCTTCAACTGAAATATTTAATGCTAAATTCCTTAAGTGGGTCCATTATGCTTTCTCTCTCTACTCCCATTATCTGTTTCAAAGGAAAAACATGACCAGCCCTTTTTTTATTCATAACTTTTCCCATAACTGACATGGAAAATTCACAGTAAAAATGAAACTGACAATAAGGGGGTGGGATAACTGTGAAGAGTGGCAGGGGGGGGTCTACCCCAGCATTTTATCCCTGAAAATATTTCTATTTGAATGAATTCACTAATATTTAGCTGAAATGTTGTATATTTGATAAATAAACCACCAATGGTTCAATGTTCACAGGTACTTAAATTGGTGTATGGTTTGTGTAATGCTCTGAAAGGTCTCCAGTGGTAAGGTAAATTGTGACAAAGGAGGTAGGCTCAAAAAGCATGGTATTTTTATTTTTTAATTTTGTTTAGCACATTTCTATTCCCACTTTCCTCCACCATAGAACTCAAAGTAGTGGGCATGGGATTCCCAGAAGGTTTCCCATCCCATCACTGAATAGACTCACACATGAAAAACTCAGCTTCAAAATGTGCTTTCAGATGAAAATATGGGGACTTGTGGGCAATGTCTCTTATTATTTTTGTTTTAAATCTCTTTGCTTAATATAAACCATGCAACATTTTCAGGACTTGGTTAAATACATACATGTAATTAATATTACATTTCTTTATTAAACACTTTTAAATATACATGTTAGGAAGATCTAAGGAAGTATTTTTTTAGCAAGGCAGGTATCCTAAGATACTCTTTAGCAAGAAGACCCCCAGACCTGAAGAGAAGACTTTCAGGGCTGCAGAGAGCTACAGGAGGAAGAAATAAAGCCTCTTTCAATGAACAGAACTCTGTTCCAAGGGACCAAACTGTCCAAAGCCTGTTTAACTGAGCATAAATCTAATAGTTTGCTGCAGCTTTACACATGGTTCCATGAGTGTCTAAAGACAGACAGAAAGAAAGAAAGAGAGAGAGAGAGAGAGAGAATGTTGTGTAACATTTATTTTCTTCAATAATTTCTTTTAAATAACACTCAAAAGAAAGCTTATTTACATATCACTTGGTGGTGGGGGAGATAACAAAAGCACAGCACTTTGGACAATCCACTTAAAAGCCCAACAACTTCTACCACAGTAAATTATGTTCAGTTTGTTTTTTGGAGTGCTGAATGGCATTGTTTATGAATGTGGAAGATGAATTTGTCTCAAGTTTCCTTTTTATCTACAGAACAGAAGCCAGCTCAGTAGTTAGCTGTGACACTTCTAAAGAGGCAACAACAACAAAAGGAGCTTAACATGATTGTTTCTCATTGCTTATTTGTGTGATGGTATGCATATTTTAGTCACAAGACTGTTCATGTTCAATCTGGCATGAAATAAATTGAGAGTATGATTTCATTACAAATAACATCAAGTACCTTCTTGATATCAAAGTATATAAAATCTACTTGCTTTTTTCCATTAAGTGCACACATCTCTATAAAATTGCAATCAGATTTCCTAGTTTTATTGTTTATCTGATCTGAGAGCTGTTATGTAGTGAGTGATACTTGAACTGAAAAAAATAATACCTGAAAGAAACTGTCCTTTTAATATAGACATAATTTGCTTGCTGATGAGGACTTTATTTTTAATTCAGAAGACTATTAGTCCACCCAACTAAATCTTAACTTTGCCTTTTGTTCAACACCATTAGTTATTTTATTTTTTAAAAAGCTGCACAGATTTGTTTCATAGCTACTTGGTAACATTTTCAGTTTGAATGAGAGAACAGAAAGTAATAAAATAAAATAAAAATAGCTCTACATAAAGTTCCCAAAGATCTGTGTATTTTCCAAGTAAAATTGGAATTGAATCTCCCACTACTCCACTGCCATTCATTCCACCATACTTAATGTTCATTCAGAGACATTTGTACCAATTACTTTTATGTTTGACAGAGAAAGAGGAAACAGAGTTCAGCAGTGAAATGTTAGTTTCAGCTATGTAAAGAGTTTGGGGAACAGCAAGCCTCTGAATCCAAATTTTAACCATAACTTAGATGGACATCACTAAAATTGAAACATCCAAGCAAATGACTTGGACAAGTTTAATGATGATCAGACTTTTTATATTGAAGCTGATATAAGGAATTTCACCTGTTTTTCCCCATATGAATTGTCTTCCTAGTGTCTATATCTCTTTTATTTTCTTGTTAAGTTTCTATCCAAAAATACCTATGAAGTTATTTGCAGCTATTCATTTCCACAAATCAGGAGGGGGATAATTCTGTTTGTTCAGTGTTCAAAATACTTTTCACAGAACATAAACTATCACATTACTGCCTGATAGGAGAACTATTTTCTTTTTTGAAGCTGCAGGCTCACTCAGTAGTTTGCTTAGGGCAAATGCCAGGCCATGGGAACAGCTCTTCCATTGATCTGCAGACTCTTCCATACCCTGGCAGTTGATAGTGATGGTGGAGATAGACACACATTTTAAATGTAGTGTCCATTTCCATTAAATGTAGTGGAAAAGAAACCCATGCATGATATGGTCGCCACCTGTACAGGCATGATTTTCTGAAGTTTCTTCCAAGAATGTGTATAATATATTTTAAATGTTCTCTCAGTATTCCTCAACATAACTCAGATAAGCAAAACACCTGCTAGTTATAGAGATTACTTTAAAAGCATTATACAAGCTTCTATTACTTCCCTAGGATTGCATAAACTAGCACTCAGACAGCACAAAGCAGGCAAATATTGTGTGGAAAGGGCAAAGCGAACAGACTAAAAAAAATATCTTGCACTTTCCTTGGCATAACAGCCACAATCTCTTTCAAAAGCCAAGGACACAAGCATTATCTACAAATAAGTATATTTATAACTCAGATATCACTGTGTATCTTTCCCATTTTATCTGGATCTGACATTTATATTTGCTAGTTATCCAGTCATTAGCGAACTTGGATTGTTGCCAACTGAAAAGGGGAAAAAACCCATAAAATCATAGGGTTGGAAGGAATCCAAAAGCAATCTAATCCAAACACTGCATTAAGAGTGCATTCAGAGAGAGATATGGCACACATACATTATTTTTCCTTGCTGTGCATGTAGCCCATGCCATTGATTAAGGTAAAACCCTATAAATCAAAATGTATTGCTATATGCCCATAACAAAGCATTGGAAAGCAACCCAATTTGTATTTTCTGGTGGCATGCACTGGAGCATGCAGAAGTAAAACTCACAGCACAGAGTAACATACATAGTGGGGACATGGTTGCATAATGCATCTCTGAATCACCCTAGCATAGGATTTTCTATAGCCAAAACCCCACTGTGGTCAACTGAGCCTCTTTTTATAGCCTCTGAAGCATTACAATATGCAAATACTGAGATGGTTATCAATAGCATCACAGCACCATCCTCACTATGAGTCACAGTGACCCTTTCCAAATACAAAATTTAGTTCTTCCACGCAGTATTATTAGTAGAATTTGTAGTATTAGTAGTATTTAAGGTCTAAGCAGTGGAGTTAGAGGAGTAGCAGCACTTGAAGGAGACACTGGCCCACAAACCTCAAACCCTTTTGGCCCACAAACCCCAAACTATCCCAGCTGTTGTGCCTCCAGCTGGGTCTGCCTACCAAGAAACCTCAGTTGGTGCAAATCCAAATATGCTTGGTGATGCTTGCCTGACTCATCCTGCCAGCTGCATGAGAAGGATGCTATTATAAACTCTTTTTCTGCCTCTCACTTGCAGTCACATAAAATCCCAGGAAAACACAGGCAAACATCCACATGCTCTGAGCAATCTTCCCTTCACCCAGCAGGCTTTGCTGTGGCAGTGAGCAGCCCTTTTCAATTAGCAAACAAATTACAATGTTTTAATTTCTTTTCATAATCTCTAGTAGAAATACACGGGTTCGTCATTAAAAGATAATTACTCATTCTGTAAATCAATTCAAGTTATGAACATATATTAAACATATTTTTTTATTTTTAGGATTACATTTGAGGCCTCCTGCATCAGAAGATATACCTCAGTTTAAAACTGCTGTAGGAAATATGAAAGGGGAGTTCACTTACTGCATTGTGTACCCAACCACTTTTAGCCATCTGCCTCTTCCTTTGGTTTGTACTTTGCTAAATCACTACCAGGCTTTCATCTCAAAATGTTGCAACATGTATTGGACAAACATCAAGTACACAACAATTTACATGAAGAAACCTTTCCCATCTGTTGCTATAAATGTGGAGGGGAGTTTCAATAGTGTCTATCCTGCCCATACAGTCTTTGTAACAGAATCTGCAAGATATAATATTTTAAGTATTTAAATTCTAAGTGCTCAAAGGGCACAGACCCAAACATTGGAAAGCAGCCTCTGTATAATCCCAAATTCTGCTAACCACGTACTTCTCTTCCAATTCCACAGTCAACTGGCTAACTACTAACAGCACAACAGCAGTGATAAGATAAACACCTTTCTGCTCACCTCTTTCCTGGCCACTTCAGGGGCAGGAGGAGGTTCTCTGAAATTCTTTCACATTATGTCTCATTGGCAATTTTTTAAAACCCTTTTTAGCTAGTGTCCTTGGCAAAAATTTGTTAGTAAGGCAGTTATTTGTATCTTTTAAAAAATCCTCTCTTTACCATTCTTTACTTGAGACTCCTTATACAAGTCATGGAGACTATGAAAAGGAGTTGAGCACCACAAATACAACATATGGACACACAGGTTGAGAGCTTCTGACATGGTTAAGAACACATCCAGTATTGTCAACAGATCTTGGGTTGCCAGCCATATCCCATGAGGAGGAGGACACATATGCTTGGTACCACTGCTTTTGATCAGTGGTTCAAACTCCCCACCACCACCACCAGACCACCTGAAAATTGCTGAGGATCTTGACAGATCATTTAATGATTCCCCCCCCCATCTGTTGTTTCACAGTTATGTTGTGCTAGACGCTAAAGTATTTTTTTAATATATGAAATTCAAATTTTAATACAATAAAATATAGTAAGAAATAAAAGAAGCAATTTAAATACAATCAAAAATCAATATGAATATTTTAATATGATGGATATGCCTGTTATGCTAAAGTTCTTCAATATTCAGCGTAAGAATTGTCATCTTGAATCGTTGGTCGGATTTAGTATTCATTCTGCTTCTATCAAAGTACTAACTCTCCACTCCTTTCAAGCACCTCATCAGCTACTTTTCACTGTTCGCAACCTTCCCACATCATGCTACCAGCCACAGCTTTATTCCTTCGAGGAAGGCGGAGCTTCCTTTCCCTTGACACTTCCAGCTCATTCATCCTGCTCACCTTTGCTGAGTTCTAAGAACTATGGAGAAGCCACTGTGCCTGTGGTACACACACACACACACACACACACACACAGCATTCTTCACACAAATGTAGCTACATCACTCCATTGACCATCTAAATGAAGCTTACAGACAAGTGGTGGTTTGCGGGCCACACTTTCGGAACCACTGCTTTAAATAATATTTAATGCTACATCCAGGCTTTCCCTAAGGGGTGATGTATTGAACTTATCTACAGTTTTGTAATGACCGCTCCCCGCTTAAAACGGGGGGCGACCTTTGCGTGGACGCGCGCAGCCCTGGATCTGGAGCGGCCCCATCAGCATAGGCTTGGCTTTGCCTTCCTTCAGGTGGGATACCTGGAGGTCTCCGCCTACCTCAGTCAGTTGTCCAATCCCACCTGGGGGAAGCGTTGCCAAGGAGACCAGGCTAGGTAGGGGAGGGATTACCTGCCCACACAATTGAACTTATCTACAATTTTGTAATATATTTTTTGTTTGGTTTTTGAATGTAAATTTCTTGTTGATTTTATGCTGTTCGTCATCATGGTATTCTGCACCCCCTTACGAAGTGAATAATATTTTAAACACTTTGAAAGCTGGGTGTGAAGAGACGTGGAAGCAGTTTTGATAACTGCTGCCTAGTTTCTTAACATCTGAGAAATTAAAAAATTGTTTGTTTGTTTGTTTGTTTGTTTGTTTGTTTGTTAAAAAAATCCTTCTAAATGTCCAGTTACATACACAAGTTATTC
The DNA here is from genome assembly GCF_965153285.1 of Podarcis tiliguerta. Taxonomy (NCBI): domain Eukaryota; kingdom Metazoa; phylum Chordata; class Lepidosauria; order Squamata; family Lacertidae; genus Podarcis; species Podarcis tiliguerta. The sequence goes on along the minus strand of NC_139538.1, from coordinate 70,020,389 downwards.
ACCAAAACGAAAGCCTTAGACAATATTTAATCAATTATCATCATGGTGCATGGATAAAACTTACATTTTAACTAATAGAGTTATTAATTTAGAAGTGATGACATGAAAAATATTTAGACTTCAGAGCCTAACACTTGGGAAATAAAGACACAGGCATGTAGGCATATAAAGAGACAGTCCATAACATATGCTGCAGTATTAAAACCTTACTGTTCACCTTTCCCCACCTTCTGTCATGACATGTTTGGTGTCCCGGTGTGCATTTTAATGCCATCACTGCTACATTTATTTTAAACTGCAATATCTTTGATCTATCTTTGATCCCCCCCCCCCCAGATAGAAAAGAAAATGTTTTAGCATGTAAATAATTTTGAATAATCTTGTGAATTGTGATGTTAAAATTTACATTTCCTAAAACTTGCTAACTAAAAATTTTCAATTACAGGGACATCAAAATCTCACTTTGCTAGCCTTTTCCTTTGCAAATGTCACCAATTCCTTCAGGTCAAGGGCTGATGTTTGGGTATGTTAAGTTGATATAGTTGCCAAGCCAACTAGTCTCTTTTACAACATTGTTGCACATATGTAAAAAAAACCACCTCACCACTTGCCACTGACACTGGAATTGTGAGAAGGGTCTTTAGAGCAGCAAAAACGTTAGGAACATTATCCAAGAGTTTTTGTTATAGTATGAAGAGAAGTACTTGTGGTGGCAGATACTTTGGAAGTCTTTAAAGGTATTGCTGTAAGTTAACAGCATAGATCAATAGCTTTGTTTCCACTGGGCATCAGTGATTTTTCCAAATTCTTGCAGGCCTTATATACGTCTTCAGTAGATTTTTTGTTGATACTGTCTATATCATAAGGGAAGCCAATTAGGGAATTTTAATGTTATAGCTGTTGGAACCTGTCTCCAACAAATTGTATGGCCATGCCTAAGACAACATAGTAGAACCCCAATTTGAATTTCTACTTTGGCTCTTGCAGCGCCTCTTCTTGAACTTCATACTCATTGTCATTTCTTTCTCATTTTTCTAACTTGTTCTGTCTCAGAATTTGGTAGTATGTCTAGCTCCTGACACCAGCATCACAGGAGCTTAAACGGATGGGGTAGGACAGAGTGGCAGCGAAGTTAGGGCTGCGCAACTGCATTAGCAGGAGCGCTGGATTGGCTGCAGCAGTGTGAAATCCCAACCTCATTGCAACCCTGCCCTGCCCTCACCCTATCCACAGGCTGCAGGAACACCTCCCTTGTTGGGAGGTTTGGATTTGATATCCCGCTTTATCACTACCCTAAGGAGTCTCAAAGCGGCCAACAATCTCCTTTCCCTTCCTCCCCTACAACAAACACTCTGTGAAGTGAGTGGGGCTGAGAGACTTCAGAGAAGTGTGACTAGCCCAAGGTCACCCAGCAGCTGCATGTGGAGGAGCGGGGAAGCGAACCTGGTTCACCAGATTACGAGTCTACCACTCTTAACCACCACACGAGGTGTTGGGAGGTGACTGCCTTCCCACACCAGTTGCTTCTGTTGCTATCCCATATTATGCCATTATTAAGCAACATGGTTTGAGGTTATAAGGGCCAAATTGGTGTGCACTGTGTAAATGGTGTGATTGCATCACTAAATAAGTCCAAATACCATTTTTTCAACGCACATTGACATTTTATCACACCACTTCGAATTCAAAGGTTTCTGAGGGTTAGTGTATACATTTAGAAAAGCAAATGATGAAGTTCATCATGGATTGAGAAGCATGTCAGGCTGTTTGGGGGTGTAATGTTTGACTACTGATTATTCACTTGATAGAACTCCCAGCATGAAGAATAAACCAAATTCCCTCCCTGACATCAGTTTTTTATGTACTGAGAGCTTTTTTGAACATGGTGGAGCTTTCAAGTAATAAAGCTGGTTTTGATGTGGATTCTGATTAATAAAAAATACACCCCTCTTACCAAGTCTGCATATGTCCCTAGTCAAACACTACTTGAACTTGAGCATTACACATGTGGCCATGGAAGTGTGATATTTAGGATCTTTCATCTGGAGCTCCTCACATTGTACTGTCCTGTTACTTGCCTTAATTACTTGGGTGAATTAGCAAAAGGCATTGAGTCTCAATTCTGAATTTAAAGATAGAAAAGTGTTTATTTACAGAATCAAAGTGGCAAGAAGTCAGCATGGAAAACGGTTTTGTGGCTTGAAGCACCAAATGTAATGTTTAAAGAAAAGTAAAATGTTTAGTTCAAATAGAGAGACTGACAATCCAAACCATTGTCTATACTTCACTTGTTTCTAAGATAGGAAATAGACAGAAGCAGGGAATCCTATGGCTTTTGTATAATGATATGGGAGTAGTACTAGGAATCTGGCTGGCTGTACTGGAGGCCTAAATGCACCAGGAAGAATACTTGAATGCAAATAAGACAACTGGACCACATTAGGGCAGAAGCATTGCAAAAATTATGAAGTGGGGAAGACAGAAGTTAGAATTAAATGCTTATAATTACCCTTTTCCAAGAAGAAGAGGGTGCAGATTTCCTAAGTTTCATGGTAACTTGACAACCTTGAACCCACTTTCTGCCTCCACTTTGAACTTGCCACATTAAATAAATAAAGCCCAATGTATGTATAATATCACTAATCACTAAATACAAGAGCCCCTCATCTTGGAAAAAAATCTAGCTGGTTGGGCCACTGCTTTGGTATTCAGTGCTCTGCTGCATAAGGAGCAATTTCTCAGTATTTTATAGCTTGCAGCCAATAAAACTACTGGGAATTATTGGAATTGTTTGCATTCCAAATGCTATTTGTGATATTAAGTGTTAGAAATATTTTACTTAAAATTGGAGGTTAGTTTGTTAAAAACTGATCACAGTTTCAGGCAGATCTGTAGCTTCCCTTCTAATTAAGAAGAATATAGTAGTTCAGACAGTAAATTAAGAGGCGTGTCTCAAACTGATTTTATTCCATCCATGTTTACCGCCCTCTTCTTACATACTTATAGTCAACAGGCAGAAGTATCTGATCTTTTTCTCTTGATGTTTTAGTGCCTGCTTAGCACCTTAAATATTATGAATTCAACAGCTCTGCCATGAATGTAAGTTACCTGTAACAATTCAAAGTTGAAGGTTGACAAGGTGAAAAATAATCAACGGGAGCTCAGTGTCTCGACATGAATTCTACAAGCAGCAGAGCTTTATTCAGCATATTGTTGATATGACAATACCTTAGACCTTTTAGACATTCTGCATCTGTTCATTCACAAGATTGTTGTGAACAGAAAAGATACTTCTAGCAAAGGAGCTTTGAAATGCTTTCCCCCCCAAGACCTGATAGAGAAAATACATCGCTTCAAACAGGCTTGCAGTTATAAAGCTGATCAGTTGGGCATTGCTCACAGTTATTAGAAAACTATTGGTTAAGTTAAAAAAAAAATCTAAAACACCCACTGTGAACTTGCAGCTGCAAGAAATGATGTTAATCCTATTCAAAAATACTACTTTATTTATATGTTTTGGGGCACAATATTGTAACAAGAGGTTAACAGAACAATTCTACACATACCTACTCAGAAGTAAGCCGCACTGAGTTCAAGGAGGCCTACTCTCATGTAAGTGTGGGATTATGGCCTAAACTATTGTTACCAGTTTGGAGCTCACAAATCACACCTTGAACAATCAGATATCAACCCACAGCCTCACCAGTATCATGGTTATTGTTTCATTTTGCCTCACTGAAGCTTGAAGCATTTAGGCCAGGCTTCCTTGCTACAATCTACAAATCCACTTCTCCCCCTGCATGCCACGGAAGATGGAGACACAGAATCTCTGTGTCATCAAGCAACCACAGATTGTTTAGTGACAATCAGTTGACAAAATTATTGCATGCCAAAGTGGCGTGTGGTTGCTCAATATTGGAGTCATTTTGTTTTTATGTTACACACCTTTTTGACCTGCCTCACTGTATCTCAAGTTAGCCTTAAAATAAATAAGTGTATGACCTGATGAACACATGCAGTAGAATGAACAGTAATATTTTACAGACTTTAAGTGGAGAATATAGCAAGTGAGGGTAAACTAGCACATCAGAAAGAAAGGGGATTGGGATTATTTTCTATTTCCAAGTGGAATCTTTAACACAAAACAGCACCCAAAATGTGAATCCCTATCTGCAGTCTCGAGTGGTCCAGGCAACTCTGTCACCTCAATCTTTCAGTGCCATCTGATAATTTATCATTTTTTATTTAGATACAAAAGCATTTTAATGTATAAGATGCCTAACAACTTGATAGAATATTGATTCTGTAATGGGCACAGGGCTTGGTAGGGGAAATGAAAGAAACATCACCAGGGCAGGGGGTCTAGTAAACACCAGCCCAGATATTGGAAATTGCAAGTTGTTTTAAACTGCTTTTAATGTTGTGTTTTGTGCAACCCACCCTGGGACTTTAGGGTGAAAGGTGGGTAATAAATGAAATCATCTTCATCATACTCAGGCTGTGTGCACACTCCTATTTAGCCTGCATCCAGCACAGTCCCACCACAGGTTTGGGAAGAAGTGTAAACACACTAGCCACAATCCATATCTATCCTGTCTGCACTTTATTGGGAAAAACTGCATTTTGATGCATTTCCACCAAATCAGCTTCAAACCGATTTGAGAAAAAGAACAATCTAGCTGCATTTTAAACTGGTAATGTGTACACAACCTCAGACTGAAAAGACGTGGGTGCAACACAAACAGGCACATTTATTCAGGTTTAGGCTGCCATCTGCATGGCTACAAGCAAGCTGTTCAGCAATGTACTCCAATCACTTCTTGTTATTTCCAGCATGGAGGCACATATTTTAATTACATAAAGCAGCAGCATCCTGTAAAATTCTCATCTGTCTTGAGAGATGCAGTGTTAAATGTCTCCTCACTAACAGTTGCAAATGAAATATGGGCAATGTCGTGTCTAGCATTTAAAGCCAGATTGTGTAATATTTTGTCTGGTTTCCAAATGGAGGTGTAACAACGTGCAGACTTAAGAAGATATGGGGCCATATGTTACTTCTGCTTCGGCAAGAAGAAGGGCAGCAAAAATCTGACTAAAGTGGGCTCTCCAGGGATACAAAATAAGCCAACTGTTAACAGTGGAATGCTTACCTTTCCTCCCGCTCTTCAGAAGATTCTTAGTGAAGGCTCCTGGGGGAGTGAGCTGTATACGCTATGACTGAACAGCCCACACCTGGGAAGTCTGAAGGAAAAACTGCTTTTCCTGTTTAGCCTTGGAGGAATTCACACTGTATGTTTTACTGAACCTTCCAATATTAAAAGCATTGATTGATCCTGCCCTAAATAAGGGTGATCAATAATAAGCGCCCATAAGTAGTCTCAAAAAGCCTAAGTATATGAATTAGTGTGAGAGAGATTGAAGATTAGGGGTTAGGAGGGGCAGAGAACAACTATTGTTAACTTGCAATTTGTGTTAACAGAATACTTTGTATGAAAATAAAGCAAACAAACAAGAAAATCACATTGAAAACAAGGGGATGGAAAATTGTAGCAGAAGGGGATGGGGAGGAAGAGTCTTGACAGACTCTAGGGTTGTACGCTATCTCACTGTATAGGCCGGGAGCCAGCGCTGTCCGCAGACACTTCCGGGTCACGTGGCCAGCGTGACAAGCTGCATCTGGCGAGCCAGCGCAGCACACGGAACGCCTTTTACCTTCCCGCTGGTAAGCGGTCCCTAATTATCTACCTGCACCCGGGGGTGCTTTCGAACTGCTAGGTTGGCAGGCGCTGGGACCGAACGACGGGAGTGCATCCCGCCGTGGGGATTCGAACCGCTGACCATGCGATCGGCAAGTCCTAGGCGCTGAGGTTTTACCCACAGCGCCACCCGCATCCTGTAGCAATAGATAACAACTGTAGCAATAGATAACAATAAATAAATAAACCAAACCACTACCAATACAAAAGGGGAAAAAATGCTTTTGTGTTTTGGTGTTTCAAGGTGAATGGATGTATTGTTTATAAACCAAAAAAGATTGAACATACATACATACATACATACAGGTTTTGCACGTCTGCAGCACAAAGTGACAAATTATAAATCAAGGACTTTGACACAGACCGACAAGATGGACATCTACAGTTCTGTTAAATCCTTTCATTCTGAAGGGTAAAGGCAACCAACAGTAATTCATGGGACAAATATGAGTATGTATACCACCATTTCTTGCTCACTGAGTTCTCAAATAATATAATAAAGGCATAATAATAAAATGACAATATTAACATAAATAGCAAGCAGCGGATGATTTCTAAGGACAAAAACCGGCTTTGGACTGCAATCCTATACAAAGATATCTGGGAGTAAATTTCATTGAACCTAATAGATTTTACTTCAGAGTAGACATGCATTGGATTGCATTTCAGTCAGTTCTTTAAAAGCCCTGCCTATCTCTGTCACAGCAAAATATGCCTCCTCCTAAAAGCAAATTTGAAGACAGGCTGCTTAGTTAGACTTCCTACGGTTTTCCTTCCCTATCCTTGGCACATTCATTTCATTTAGCAACACACCATCAGAGATGTCACATTATGCTGACTGGGAAGATATGGTAAGATCTGCTTTCAGCTATATAACATACACAAAAATGATCTGGCAGGAAAAGGAGAGGAACTTGTACCTCCCTTATGAATTAACTAGATAACCACAGGGAAGCCCAGCTCCCACCTTGACAGGCTATAATAATCCCATGCCATTTTCATAAGCATCATTATTATTACCTTGTTCATGTATAGCAGAGTTAAAGAAATGTGTCACTATGTTAACATCCCATTCTCTGCTACTATATATGGAAAGGATCAGACCAAAGTCCCAGCTAGTCCAGCATCCTGTTCTCTCAATGATGCCTTTGGGAAGCCCACAAGCAGGTCAATGAGCACAACAATACTCTACCCATTCATATTCCCCAGCAACTGATGTTCAGAGGTATACTACTTCCAATTATGTAGAAAATTCCTAGCTTATGTAGAGTCCTTAACATCCAACTTCTCCTTCTGATGTTTCCAGTTAATATTTTACTGCTTTACTGCTTCACTTTACTGTTTGCTTCATCTCTTGAAGTGAAATTATTCATAATAATTATAGCTTTACACCAGACGGTACAGAACTAAAGCATTCTCCTTGAAAAGGGCTTCCCTGCTACTTTTGCTTTACTTTATTAGGCATTACCTTTGAACACATAACAATTCTTGGACTTTCTTTAATTGTTAATTGAGGTCTATTGCTTAAGGACTTGTCCCAAACAGGAATCCTGATATTGAGACTGTATTCTATACTAATTTCATGTGTTTTGATTGGCTCATGTTTTAAATGATTTGTTACATTCCTGCCACTGTCATTCTTAGCTTCATAGTTGATGATAGTGTTATTATTTAGGATATCACATAATTATTTTTATAAATGAACAGTGATTAAAATAAAAATAAAAAATATATACTACCCTTCATCCACAGATCACAGTTATGAAAACACATAACTTAATATAAAAAAAATGTTCGAATGAAAATTGCAGTTGCATTTAAATCGAGCACCACACTCTACTCCATGCTTCACCTCTGCACTTAGTCCGCTCTATCTCCTCAACCCTCAATCCAAGAAAACAAAGTTTTTCATAAACAGAAATCATGGATTCTGGTTCATAAATTTTCATGAGTAAACAGATATGGATCGCTATTCATACACAGTACACTATAGAAATTTTACTCCCAATAAGCATTTTGGATTCATTGCACAGGAGAAGAAAAGATAAAATCAACAAGATTCCTGCTTCTTATCTAATGAAAAAGAATATACATATCTCTAATGGGATTTAGTATTCAATTTTAAAGCTAGCTTTATTTATAACTTACAGTCTGACGACACAGACTTCTCAATGTGCCTACTTTTTAGGCACTATAAGTTAACCACGCTGTCTGGTCTTACCATTTCATATGTATTCCATCAGAAACAGACGGTTCTATAGATATATGTTTTTCAAAAGTTCTAAATTATATTTTGGAATGCCAAGAATATGAGGATCCTTACATTCCAGGTGGTTTCTTTATTACAGATCACAAAAACCCTACAAACATAGTTTATATGACTAATAACAAACTCCTGCACTACATCCTATAATGTGGACTGAATGTGTGACAATTTTTATAACCCTTAATTCTAGGACAACATACTTTGCAAAATTAACGTTTCCTTAATATACACAAACAAAGCACAATCCATATATGCATCTTAGTGGTAAATGATGACATAAATCAGAATGTATTTGTTTTAAAAAACAACAACAGTAATAAAGTTTTCAAGGTGTTCATCTTAACACAACTTGCTAGGAAGAAAAATCCAATAATTTTGTTCTAGCCAGTAGTAGGAGAAATGTTATTTGGGCTACCACTAACTCAGGATTCTTCCAGACTATTTCTATTTCCAGGTGGGATTCAATCACATACTTGCAAATTCAGGATGCATAATTATTGGGAGGTCTTGCACAACAAACCCACTTCGCCAAAAGATCACATATTTTGCAAAGGGGCATGAAAATACACAGGAAGGTGTGGAATGATACTTGCTTTGACCTCCCCTACAAACATATCAGAATGAATGCTCACTAAATAGCGGTCATCTAATCTCCCTGCAAACAAATCAGAATTAACACTCAATAAACAGGTCATTGCCCTCAGTGATAGAACATATGCTTGCAACATAACAACAATAATTTTTATTTATTACTTATACCCTGCCCATCTGACTGGGTTGCCCCAGCCACTCTGGCTGGCTCCCAACTTAATAAAAACACAGTGATGTATGTAGGAGGTCACAGACGGAGCCTCTACATCACTGTTAAAGGCTCCGGTAGCAAAGCTGGAAAAATCCTTGCCATGAAGCGCATTTTGAATGTGCAAATGAGTGGGGTGAACAGGAAACAGACAGTGGAGGCTAGTCCGTTAGATGGCTGGAGCACTATCCCAGTAACTTCCATCAGCTCTCACCTGCCTGCCTTATTATTTACAACCAGTCAAAGGAGTAGCCCTGCCTGTTAGCTTCATCTTCCCCAGTCTCAATGTTGCCCCTGTAGAACTCTGCAAGGATGTGGACAAAACTAAAATTAGTTGTTTCTGCCTGTCATTGGTTCTGCCTCCTCTTATTGCTGCTTCCAGTGAGCTCCAGCCACCACAGTCCCAATCCCTGAGTTTCTCCATCTTGTCCAAAACAATGCTTAATATGTTCCCCTCTGAGAGGAGCCATGGCTTCTGTAATGTTAATAAAATTCTCACATACCAACACAGTTGAGAACACAGCTGATGTTGATTTGCAACATGCTGAGGCCACAGCTTCCACTGTGATGAAATGAGCTGTTGTCTTCTATTAGGAAACACATACTGAAATGAAACATATGTACTGAAGGGATGTTATCATAATGGCCTTGGAATACAGGAAGTAAAACATGTGGCCCAAGAGATCTCATTTACTAAGATATGCCAAACTTTGGAGCTTTACAGGGAATATTGGAAGTTAGAATGTTCAGTTAGTGCTCCCAAATGAAAGACTATTCAGTGATAATTAAACCAAGTGAAATAGCTTTCAAAACACTTAATCCTTCATTAAGCTCCTCTTGCCTACAGCAGGCATTAGTCTCATGAAAACTATTACTTGACCCACTTTGTCCCACAAATGAAGAACCTAACCCTCCCTTGGGGCACAAAAATTGTGTAGTATAATGTGAAAAAAGGAAAGCAGCATTACTACAGCAAAGAAGTATAGAACCTCTTCCATCCATCTAGATTCCATCCATTTCTAGAGTTCCACTCCTGTCTCATCAGCTCCCTCACCAGGATAAGCACCATGGTGAGACCACTACATTGGCGCGGCCGTACTTTTGCAAAATATGCAGTCAGTTAAATCCTGAAGGCTATGCTTTAGCAAGGTGGATGATGCCTGAACAATGCACAAGTATGCCCAGCATATCAGCTGATACCACTAAACAAAAGGATAAAGCTGTCTGTGAATGTAAATTTATAACATTTAAACGGGAATGGTGGCATCGGCAGATGACTTTATGACTGGAAATACTACATAGGTTTCTTTGCTTATTGCATTTATATTCTGTTTGTCTTCCACAGCCTGTATGTCAGAAAGGGGAAACCTGTGGTCCTCCAGGCACTTCCGGACTACATCTCCAGTCATCCTGTACTGTCTGGAGCTGGTGGAGGTTGGAATCCAACAACATCTGGAGGGCCACAGGATCTCCACTCTTGCTGTGTGGGATTCCCAGCTGTTCCCCCACCATCCAGGCACTGAGTTGACTTTGATCTCCTTAGATTTTGCAAGGTTGTTGTATGATATGCGTCCCCACCATGTCCTGGGAAATGATGCAACGCTTATTATGAAGATTCATGTTAATAAGAGCTGTTGAAGACAGAGGTACTTTATTTGTATGGGAGCCACTTCAAGACTATAGCTCACTGACTTTCTTGAATCATCTGTATGATGTTGAGAAAGTGGATGGGGGGAGTTTTTCTCCTCTCATAATAGGAGAAGCCAGGGCCATACAATGAAGGTGAATTGAGATTCAGGACAGACAAAAGGAAGTGCTTCTTCACATAGCACATACTTAAGCCATGTAATTTGCTATATTGACGGCTTTAAAAGGGTGTGTGTGATACTTTTCATCATTGAATTTGTCTAATCAATGCCTATTAGTTACAGTGGCTATATATTAGTTCTAGTATCAGAGGTCGTATCCTCTGAATACCACCTGCTGGCGCATCCAAGCATGAAGGAGCTATTGCTCTCATCTCCTGCTTGTTTCCATAGGCATCTACTTGGCCAGTGTGGGAACATGATGCTGGACTAGGTGACCCTCTTGTCTAATCCCACAGGGCTCTTATGTTCTTATTGATAGTTATTTGTGTTGTAGGCACAGTCACTATTCTATGGCTGATTCCTGCTTGTTGGAGCACCTGAGTCTGGTTTATGAGTCTTTCTGTTGGTAGTTTGGTATCACAGAACGGCACTAGATATTGGTCCCTTCAACATCTATGAAGGTGAAGCTACTAGGAACTTCTTCCCTTACCCTAATGGGTCACCCATATCTCTAGCATTAGAACCAAAATCACATTTCATACATTTATTCAGCTCTTTTTTAGAATCAGTGAGCTTCTTTGTTCACATATAATGAAGTATCACAACTTTTTGTCATTCTCTGATTTATATTTTAGTTTTCAAAAAAAAAAATCTCAGTTCCTTTGCTTGCCATTTCAGCAACACAGCTTGGTCTCATAAAAGGTCATTATCTGCTGCCACAAAAAGCTTACATATATCATATGTCAAATGAAAGTATTTCATAATGTGGGGGTGGATAGTGAGACAAGAGTTTCTCAACTAATTAGCAGCTAGAGGTCTCCGACTCTTCCTTTATAGCCAAAGGAGACCATTCTCTTTCGTCGCTAAGTGACGTACTCTTCATTTGCTTGTTGAATGGCTGGACTTGTTTTTCAGCAATTTTTTCTTTGAGAAGACTCTGTAGGTGGGTTTTGCTTACTGCTTAGGATCAAACTAGCTGAGTAACTCTGGAGTTTTTTCTACTTTCTGATTTATCTGGTGTGTGCAACTTGAGTCATTTGGGATAGTTCACCTGATTTCTTCTTATGCTCTGCTTAAAGATGCTGATCTGAGTTGGGGGAGAGGAGATGCTTGGATTTGGCACTGGGCTTGGCGATGCTTAGCATTTATATAGCATTTCTTTAGTGTTCAAACTGCTTCACATACATTATTTTCACAAGCCTCCCCCCCAAAAAAATGTGAGGTAAGTCAGTAATTCAAACGTATGGCTGCTGGAGAGGGAGTGCTGAGGCTGAGAGAACTGAGGTTTGCCCAAGGCCTTCTAGCGATGAGGTAAGATTTGAGCCAATAACCGTCTAGCTCACAGCATAACCTTAAGCATATTCACTCTCTTCCTGAGTTAAATGAGATTTTCACTGGAATTATTCTATCAAATGCTGGAGTAGCATAGCCATTACTATACCCCACCAGCATTTGTTAGAAGAATTCCAGAGTTACGATTCTATACTTTTTAACAGTTCCTAATTCAAGGCCTCACAGTCTGATACATCTCACATGATTGTTATGACAACTAATAAAAAAATAAAGACTTGCCTCTTAGCTGAGCTTTTTGACAGGGTAGCTAAAAGACACATTATGCATTGTGTATTTGTTTAAGGCCAAGCTTCCTCATTATAGGCATTCTTACACTGTAGCACTCTATAGGTATTCATCATCACTTTCACCTACTCCTTTTCACAAACAACCATGCTAATATAATATATACAAAGTTTTTTAATTGCTATAAGCCACTTTGAGTGGCGCATGGACTCTAGAAGTCTTTATTAAATAGAATGGTAACTATGAAATGAGACATGACAGGAGAGCTGTGATCATCCTCCTCCTGCTGTTGTTCTTTTCTGATAAAGATTAATAGCAGCCACCACACAAGGAGTGTGTGATGCAATGAGGACCATGGTATTTGGAAAGCGAAGTTAACCCTACCCCCTATCTAATTTTCCTAATGAAAAATTATTTGTCCCATCAGGCAAACAGCAATTGCAGTGGAGGGGATGATTACTATTATGAGAACAGTCCAGGGGGAAAATATTTGGGGGGAAATGGAATAAAATAATATATATAGGAATAAAAGAAAAAAGTATTTCTGGCTGTAACAATGGTAAAAATGTATTAATTTGAAAACTGTATTAAGTGGTTCATGGATTGGTGAAACATTTGTGTAATTGATGTATTCAAACAATCTATTACAGATTAATGATGATGAAATACCATTAGCTGAAATAAATTAAGTCTGGCTAAACTACCATTAGTCTTTGTGGGAGATGACTACATTTATGAAAGAAATGTCCACATTTTACCACTGGGGGATAATATTTGTGGGATAATAGATTTAGAGACCAAGTAGTCTACAATGGAGTATCAAATCGATAATGAAATTAAAAATAGATGGGAGGGAGAGAGACGGCTTGGTTTTTTTCCTAGTTAATAGTTCTTTTATCTGAAAAACAGATATTTAATAGATAGCATAGAATGTGGAGGGGAAACAGAAAAAAATAAACCTTCTCCCAGGCATCACAATTCTATTCGAATCTCCCCCACCTCCGTTCTGTAGCTGCTAATGAAGCTGTAAAAATAATAATCAGAAAATGCAATCATGGTCTTCCAATATTACATCTAGTTTAGTGCTCAACTGCTTCTTTACTAACTACTTTTCATATTTATTTCCACCTCTAGATACCTTTATCTATGAACGTGTCAACATTTCTTGCATATGACCAGCCTACAATAAGTTACTGTGGTGTACACCATGAACTTCTTGCTCATAAGCCCTATGAATCTAATGCACAGGAAGAAACAATGGAAACACACTTAGAGACTGATTTGGATCTGAGCACAATCACAACGGTAGCACGAAATCAGTGATACATTCAGTGGCCTGAAATACAGCCAAGGGTTGCCACCATATTTTTTTTCACATGAAGGATGAAATGAAGATTTCTTCAGTAATGGATTCCAAAATTCCTGTTCTGTTGAAATTTACACATTCAGATACAGATTGTTTGATGTCTACAATTTATAATTAGCTAAGTTGTGCAGTATTTTTTGACTTTAAAAACAGAGTACAATCCTTAAAATAAATCTTTTTTCAAAACTCATCCTACCTACCTGTAAAAAACAAAACTGTACAGATCTAATGTATTTTTTCATATTGTAAAGTTTCAATATACTGAGATGTACTGGTATGTACAGGACCATGATTTAATTACATTTTACTTTGCAAATTTCAGTTTCTAAAATTTTAAATTAACAAAAGTTTTATCTTGTGTTATATTCAGAGTTTCTCAGTTTTGTAGAAACTGTTTTGTTACTGCTTTTGTGCCCAGAAAGAAAACTTCACTCTGAAATTCTGTGCTGTGCAAAATCTGCACAACTGTTATCACACTGACTGTGCAGGAAATTCTATCTATTTGTTCCAGAAATAATCCATTAACCAAATGGAGGGGTGGATTGTACAAGATTACAGAGACAATGTTTTTTTTTTCCTATTAAAAAAAGAATCAAAGTTTTTTTAAAACAGTTCTCAGAATTAACTGTTGCCTTGTATTGCAGCCTGGTTTGTAAAGCAATGAAATGTAATGATAAAGAGGGATATTTTATCAATGCATCTGTGAATGAATGACTCATTGTCCTATTCCTTCATGTAGTACTGCATCAAAAAACAGAGAAACACACCACAGAGAATAAGAGCATTGATGACAAAGGAAGTAACCACAGCAACAAAGTTACATTCAGCTAATGGCTGACCAGGATGCAGTTTTAGTTAGTTTCTAAGTAATTCAGATAAAGCAACCAGGTAGCCATGACAATTAGATGTATTTTAATTCTTCAAGTATTCAATCAGTACAAGCACCAGCAGTATGCTTTTATGGCTGTTTCATCCTGAAAATTAGCCAATAAGCCAATTCCCTGGTTTTACAATTAAAAATAAGTTTTGGGATGCATAGTACAATGCATATAAAAAGTTATCTAAAGAGGCCTGAATGTTGGCTTTTGGAAATGCCATTTGGACATAACAAATTACAGATATCCTTTTGGGGATAGGGTTCAGTCATGTTGCCCTTTTTAGGGGTTATCTCTGACTGAATGAAGAGGTAGTAAATTAATCCTCCAAACAGTTGTCAAGGGCACAGATCCTTATTTGGCACAGCCACAGAAATGGATTCTAAGGGCAGGTTCACACATTACCTAGCCTCCTACCCTTCCCACATGCATATTTGCACCTTTGTACGTATTCTGCAACATGCATATAACCTGAATGTTCCATGCACAGGCTCATTTGCTTTTAGATTTGATTGACATCATCTGACACACACACACAGCTGTGGCCAAGTGGGAAAGATTATATGAATTGGAACTAAATATGGATGTGCCCTTTACACGCAGAACCCGCATTATCTCATTGCCTAACAAGTGTGATAGGAGGCATTTATGCAGCCACCATCCAACCTTCTTGCAGTTGGATCCTACTTTAAGCTAATGCAGAAACCAGCCCCCAGTTTGGATCTGTGCTCATGATTGCCTACAGGTTACAGCTACTTTACCTCCATATTCAGTTAAAGATGACAAAAATAAGTCAGACAAAAAGAAAGCCCCTGAAACCATAATGAGATTATCTCCCTCTCCTCTATATTTACAGATAACTTAATAAGGAAAGATATTGACCAAAAAGTAAGAAATGTTTTATTGTATCACAGAACCAATTATAGAGAAAGATCTCTAAATAATATTTAAATATTTAAGATGTCTAAAATCTGAATAAATTGGTCATGAATTCTAGCTGTTCATACAGAACCTACTGATTGCCACCCAATTACTGGTTTTTGAGAAGGAAATCTTCATATTTTAGCTTCCATAATGCTAACAATACTGGGCTATAGCAACAGAGGTTACAGTACAATTACTTTAAAAATATGGAAGGTTACATAAGTTAAAAGATTCATCCTCTGGGGTTCTGACTAGGGATAAGTATTCAGGATTACCTGGGTTTTCCAAAAGGTTAGGGCAAAACGTTTCATACAGTAGTAACAAATATCTTCTTTTTATATATAAATAAAGAGAAATTATTTAACCACAAATCTATTTTTTTCAATACTTCTCCCAAATATTTTACAGTAACTTCATGAAAGAAAATTAAAAACTATGAAATCCACCATTTGTATAAAGCAACTATTATTGGGGGAAAATTACCTTCGGAATATTGTTAAAAAGAAATATGGGAATACAAAATGTCAAAAAAGAGTACACTGTATTATTTATTTAGCATCCTAGATTTTGTAACATATTTTGCATAAATTATTTGCTATTCAAAATATTTTATTTGTCATTTTTAAAATTCATCCTAACTTTCATAAGCTTTTCAGTTTCTGGTTTCTTTATTATATTGGCATAATGATTCTTGGATTTCAGATCTTCATTTAATAATCTGGGCCAGAGCCATGACGTTTGAAAATGGATTTAGCTACTTGCAGTGGGTGGTAAAAAGAGGTGGGGGGAAACTGTATTCACATGTACTGCATGAGAAAAAACATTTCCAGACCTTGACTACTTTAGGTATGTAGTTTAAGTATGGAATTAATTTATCTGATTGTGATGGGTTTCAGTTTAGAGGAAATCTCAGTGTTCTCAAATTATGAGTCTGGTAACAAAAAATACAAGTTCAGTAACAAACCAATATAATATTATGTTCTTTCCTCACTGTTGGCTCATGAAGACCACTTCATATGTTACTACAGCATATGTCACTAGCTACTAAAAACAGAACTGTGTGGATGCCTTTCTATGACTATGAGGGGGTATGTTGGCATGGTTAAAACTGCTGCACCTATGTGTTTCTATGCACTTCACATAAGGAAAGGCCTCCATGTTCAATATTATTACTAGCTACCATGCTGAGCCTCAAACAACTTATAAAGTCAGCCTTCATATGGCTTCACACTTACACTCCTCAGATGTTTGTTAGGGCTGAATGGGTGCACAATATGATGGGGGAAGAAGCAGAACTGTAATAGAAAGCTCCTCCACATACCTAGATGTGATGATTAAAACATGTAGAGATCCCTATGCATAGACATAATGCTTTCCACAGATGTTCCAAAGAGTGAGCATTGGTTTGGAGAGGAATTTGCCTCTATACTGGTGCTCCCCATCTGCAATATGTTAACTTGGCTCTACTATAACATCTAAAAAGAGCTTAGGTGGCCTTTGGAAAGCCTCTTGCCTCTCAAGAGCACCAAACCAAATGAGGACATGAAAGGGGTTGGTTTGTAGAGCAATTATGTGAGGTACTCATCCAGCCTTATTGAGGAGGAAATAAAGGTAAAGGTAAAGGTACCCCTGACCATTAGGTCCAGTCACGGACGACTCTGGGGTTGCGCGCTCATCTTGCTCTATAGGCCAATGGAACCGGTGTTTGTCCGCAGACAGCTTCTAGGTCATGTGGCCAGCATGACTAAGCAGCTTCTGGCGAACCAGAGCAGCGCACGGAAACACCGTTTACCTTCCCGCCAGAGCGGTACCTATTTATCTACTTGCACTTTGACGTGCTTTCAAAGTGCTAGGTTGGCAGGAGCAGGGACCGAGCAACGGGAGCTCACCCCGTCATGGGGATTTGAACCGCTGACCTTATGATCAGCAAGCCCTGATCAGGTTTAGACCACAGCACCACCCGCGTCCCATGAGGCGGAAATAGGAGTGCCCATTTTCTCTTACCACAAAGAAGCCTTGTATTTCCTGTTAGCTAAATGAAAAGCTCTCTTTTTCTTGAAGAAAGAATTATTATCTGTTTGTACCATGGCAGCAAAATAAGCATATACCCGTATTTTTCGCCCTATAAGACGCACCTGACCATAAGACGCACCTAGTTTTTAGAGGAGAAAAAAAAGAAACAAGAAAGCAATGCAAAGCCTCTTGAGCGAAGAGGCAGGAGCGCTTCCACCTCACTCAAGAGGCTTTGTGTGGCTATCCCAGAAGCCAGAAGAGCAAGAGGGATCAGTGCGCACCAATCCCTCTTGCTATTCTGGCTTCAGCTAAAGCAATGCAAAGCCTCTTGAGCGAAAAGACAGGAACTGCACGCTCTGTCCCTTCCCCCACCTCCTGCAAAAGCCAGCAAGACCCACACGCTCTTTAAAGGGAGCGCGGCTCTTGCTGGCTTTTGCGGGAAGTGGGGGAAGGGACACAGCACGGCTAAGCCAGAAGCTAGAACAGCGAGAGGGAGCGCAGTGATCCCTCTCGCTGTTCTGGCTTCTGGGATAGCTGCGCAGCCTGCATTCGCTCAATAAGACGCACACACATTTCCCCTTACTTTTTAGGAGGGAAAAAGTGCGTTTTATAGAGTGAAAAATACGGTACTGAATACAGAATTTTTGCTGCTCCTCTTGCTGTTGGCATCCGTCTGCCTTGGGAGACAATGGATAATCAAGCACCTGACAGGCCACAATATAACGCTGGTGGGTGGGTGTCATTTGCTTGCTGGGATTAAGCTATGCAGAAGCTTCAGCTGGCTTTCATAATGCTGGACACATTTCATATTTGTAGCCCAGTAATTACCTTCAAATAACTAGTTATATTATTTCATTTTATCATACAATGTGCAATAATCAAATAATTGGGAACTCAGTTTATTAATGGAAATTTTCAGTAGCTGTTAAATTAATGAAAACGTTCAAAACCATCAGCCTCTTCTCTTCTGGAAGGATGACTGATAGCTGTAGATACTACACCCACCTGCATGCTGTTCATTCTAATGTGATCACTGTTGATAGTTCATAAGCAATGAGCCAAGATTAGAAGGGCCATCTGCACAATGGATCCTTTCAGGTTCCTTCTTCCAAAAATAGCAGAGAAAGCATGGGGAAACCCAGGATACATGCAGATGTGTTTGTGCTCTGGATCCCAGTGTACATGGCATGCAGTAATTAAATATTCAGGTAGGTAGCCGTGTTGGTCTGATGCAGTCAAAATAAAAATAAATAAAAATAAAAAAAATCCAGTAGCACCTTATATACCAACTAGGCTTGTTCTGGTATCAGCTTTTGTGTGCATGCACACTTCTTCAGATATTAAATAATTACTAGAAGACAAGAAATAAATCCATTTGTCCTAGCCATCAGGGTGTCTAGCTCTCTAACAGACAATTAAAGGAAGAATTCAATGTTGTCCTCTTCCAATGGTTCAATCACCACAAGCATTTCAGCTTGCCTGATGGAATGAGTTCCTCTCTTTGCCTCCCCACGTGCTCCCAATCCCCACGGGATCTCCCGATCCCCAAGAGCTTATGAGAGGGCATGGAGCAGGAAGAGAGGGGGGAAGTCACATTGCACTGCTGAGACCCACTGTGCTGTTTCAAGCTACTGCGCCTACTTAGCTGAATCCAGCTCTATGTCCTTAATTTTAAAAGATGCACACAGAAAGCTGTATTACCCTGTGTCAGAACACTGGTCTATATCTAGCTCAGTTTTATCTACAGCTCTACAATGACAAACAGCAGCTCTCCAGAGTTCTCACACTGAATCACAAGATCACACAGAAGGTGCAGAAGAACCCCAACCATATTTCCAAAAATATGCAGGGACTCAGCTATAAAGCTGCAAATAAAACGTTTTAAGTGTGTTGTAAAGTGCATTATACAAATGTGACACTAGATGATGATGG
The DNA here is from genome assembly GCF_965153285.1 of Podarcis tiliguerta. Classification (NCBI taxonomy): domain Eukaryota; kingdom Metazoa; phylum Chordata; class Lepidosauria; order Squamata; family Lacertidae; genus Podarcis; species Podarcis tiliguerta. The sequence continues at coordinate 70,001,072 of NC_139538.1, read as the reverse complement.
TGAGCTATGGCAAATTCAATATATATTTTTCAAAACTTTTTTTAAAAAAGCATTTTCACTACATTTTTTATTTGTGTCTAGATTCCACCCAGGCTGGGGTAGAAGGCAGCCTGAGCATGCCAACAGACTATTTCCTCTTCCCAGCTTCTGTATTATGCAGGGGACTTCAGGTTCCAGAGCTCAGCATTAACTCCTGAAAGATTCTGGTAGCCTTAGCAAACCTCAAAGCCAGCTTTCCTAGATATTAACAGTGGTCTGGTCACATAAACTTGAAGGATATGCTAATGTTTTTCTAAGTAAAGACAGGTAAAATCTACTCAATGTTTGACTGTATCCTTGTGGAACAAGAGCTACAACAGCTGGGATAAATGCTGGAATACTTGGTTTTAGCTTAGTTTATTTGATTTATTAATTTATATTCCACCTTTCTGTATAAAACACATTTGAGGCAGCTTACAATAAATAAATAAGGCAATAATAAAACCAGCATCAATTCTGAAAATGCACTAGAAGTGGAAAAAATTATTTAAATGTATTTCACAAGAGACACTGGTGCAAATCTTTTAAATATTCCGGTTCATATGTCCCTGCCACTAATTACATGGTTAGGAGCTGAATTCAAGTTCACTACAACACTGGGCTACAGGGCAACTGGGTTCTTCCTTAGAAAGAAAGGCACTTTATAGAAAAAAATATATTCTTTTCATTTAATGTGTTTTTTTTCTTCAGCTGCTGCTGTGCAAGAGAGAGGAAATAATGAAATAACATGTTTTCCTTCACTGTTAACATTAACTGAGTCTTGGACAACTGGGTCGTGATGCTGTAGTACCACCCAAGCTAACAATGTCCTTGCATGCAAGCTATATGTTGTATAAACTGCTTATTTCATGTTCTTCTTAGCAAATCTTCACACTCACTAGAATGAGAATTGTGGAGGCTCACAAAGTGCCACCGGGTCCTCTGCATCTCTAAGTGATGAAGGTGTGAAGATGTCACAGTGATCTTGAATACAATGAAGATTGAGAGGTGATGCTACAGCGAGTGGTGCTGTGTGCTAAGGTACTCACAACAGCCATCAAGAGAATGTGCCACACTTGTTCAGAATGCACGAAAAGGTAAACAAGTAAGTTGCTGAAGGAAAAACACTTCTAAATAAGTAATTTGTTTAAATAAAAGAGGCCTTGCATATTAAAAGCATGTAAAGAAGGTGCAAAACGTAAGTGATTTTTTGTGTTTCATGTTTCCACTTTTTAACATTTAAAAAATAACATGGGGAAAAGGGACGTGGGCATCTTCTTTTTGATGAGATGCAATGTTGCAACTCTCTTTTCTCAGCACGGGGAAAACACTAAAAGTCTTCCATCATCACCACACAACACCGGAGGCACAAAAGTTGAAGCAGAAATCATTCACCCATTCTTTTCACTACTTTTTGTACCAACAACAGTGGCTGTAAGAAGTTGCATAAGCAGTCATTAGAAAGACAAATCCTTGGCCTCATGAAAATCTACAACTGAATGCATCAGCAATCGTTAATGAATGGCTTGACACTTGGGAAGAACACTTCTTCCCTGAAGAGTTTATATTATTATTATTGGGGGGGGGGGGAGAAGCATGCACACATAAGAGAAAAGGGATTTTAAAAAAAAGGACTTTTAATGCTTATCTTCATCAAATATATGGCCAACTTCCCACTACATAGGGAATGGCTATGAAAGACAAACTTCTGGAGAATTTTGAACTTGTTCTCTCTCAGAATATGCATTTCAATAATTTTGTTTTAGCCAAGAACTACAATGGGATATTGTGGAATTGCAAAAGTCAGTGGATAATTCAGTGATCCAATCTGCACATTAGGCCAAGAGATGAAGCTCTAGTCTTCTTAACAGAGAAGTTTAGATTTCCCAATCATCCCTGCACTTACCCACCTCAACATTGTTTTAACCCAAAGCAGCCCCAGAAGAGTTCAAACTTGGACTGAAGCATGTGTAGGATATAACCTTTGTTCTGTTGTCCAGTTAAAACCCATCCCTTCAAATGCAGCTTCCCTCCTGGGTAGGGGTGTCATATTTCAAACAGTGAAAATCCAGACAGAAAAGTTGTTGAGCTCTTTTTTTGCTGTTTTTGAGCTATTCTTATGCCGACGTGGGCATTTCATACGTACCACAATTTCATAAAACCAGTATCAAAGCAGTTTTCAACAAATGTGTGCAGGTGGGTGACCACATAGAGATCTAAAGATCTAAAGTTACAGACCATCAGCTATTATAGAAAATGATTTTCCTAACTGTCTGCATAAACCTGGCACTTTGACTCTCCTCTACAAACAATACAGCCCGAATACTGATTCCCTTCCCCGATTCTTCTTTTTAAAAGTAAACATGCATTTAATATAGCACATAGATAGGCCCCAAGAGGTGAAGGAAAGAGATTGTGAACAGAGACCCTACTGGTTTCATCTCTTTAAGAACCCAGGACTAAAGTATTAAGAACTCTGGAATAAAGGTCTTCCGGAGCTCCCACAAATGTTTTACATCTATGCATAAAAGTATGGGATTATTTGAAATAGTCAGTCTTAATAATGAAATGTTTTTACTGGGCCTTTTATCAAAAGTAGTAAGTGAACACATTTATTCAACAAGGAACTACAGTATCTGCAACACACTCATTTCTTCATTAATCAATGGGCATGTCTAGTTAACTTTCCATGCTTCTCCTCTTCTAACTCTGAAAAAGCTTCTTTTAGTATATGCCATATTTCATCTGCGTTTTGCTCAGTCAGATTTCTACTCCACTCGTCATTTGAAAAAGACCACAGTGAGAATATTCTATTTCATTGGGAATCAGGTAGCAGAGAGTAGTGCTTAGTGTTATTAAAGTTCATACATGCAGAGCAGACTTTGGTAATCTTTCATAATATGGCACCTTGTGCAAGGCCAAAATTTGGTACACCCAATGAATCTTTGCAATTTTGCAGCCCCCTGGCTTGGCTCCCTGTGCAGAAGTACCACCCTAAATCTGGCACTGTCACATGTTGGGAACAGATTCATAGTGGCAGAATTTTCAATTGAGAATTTGCAGCTCCAAATAAATATTTTGCATCTGTAGGGTGCAAACATCTGTAGGAATACTTGCAGGACATACATTCAGTCCACAGTTAAGGGACTTAAAATCAATAAAATTGATGAGCTGAAACATGCAAAGCTCTGTGTTGGACTGTGACCATGGAAAAGCTCACTTTTTTGATTATTTTTTACTAGCACTAAGATATTCTAACACTAGCCATCCAGAGGTCTCTCTATTAATCTTAAAACACATCACAGAGAGGGAATACCTGATTTTTTTTCCTGAAAGGGTTCAGTCATGGATAATTCTTTTTAGCATCTCCGAGATCTTTTTACAGCAAATATCTAACAGGATCCATCCACCAATCCCCTACAATGAATGACTCATGCAAACAATGGTTATGTTCATGGATTTTTCTAGGTATCTACAGTATGGAAAAGAGGGCAGACAGTGCAGTGAAAGAACAGTAGTTGCCTTCTAACAATGAAGATAAATGTATATGGTTGTTTTTGTTCCTACTTTTGTTCCAACTAGCGCTGACCTAAAACACACCACACATACCCCCTTTGCAGATCTATTTTCAGTTAAATAATGAGCACTTATTTTGGTGATTCTTGAGAGGGCCTTGTGAACAGAAGAAGAGCGTTCACCTATCCAACCTTGCTGCTGGTGAAAGCCCACTAATGGAGCACTGTAGCTATCCATAGCCACATTGTCCTCTTTTCCCAATACCAACTGAGACGGAGAGGAATGTTTCCTGTCCTTAGTGAAAATCTGCCTTGTGATGTAAAATTGTCACAAAGCCAATTCAGAGGACAAATCTGATTGCCTTCAGTTTGAATCGGTGGCTGGGACAGCAGGTGGTATATGATCTGAGATGTGATGGCATCCCACTCCCTGCCAATTAAAGAACAGGAAGGAAATGAAAATGACAATAATGATGCAGTTTTTATAGCAAGCAGCTGCTGAGAAGAACAGGTATGAAGAAAGCAAACTTTGAGGCACAATGAAAATATCCAATTAAGGACACTGAGCTGAGCCCTATGAAAATAGTCACTGAACCTGTTCTGAATGGGGTTGCACTCCCTCTGAAGAAGCAAGTGCACAGTTTGGGGGTACTTTGTCACTCCAAACCCAAGGATCCTTGGCTACAAGTGCCTTTTAGCAGCTTGGTCTGGTTTGCCAGTTATGGCCATTCCTGGACAAGGATAGCCTAACCACTGTGATTCATGTAATCTTGAGGATGGATTACTGCAGTGTACTCTATGTAGGGCTGCCATTGGGCCTTGTTTGTTTTTTCTTTTTTTAATTTTTTAAAATAATTTTTATTTATATGCATTTCAACACTTATTCAAATATAATTCTAACATTTCAAACTCTGACTCCCTTCTCCCTCTTTCTGTGGTTCTTTACATTTATTTTCATCCTTTCCTGCATACTCCAAATTATCTTAATTTATTTTTTATTCATCTATTGCCATATGTATCTCATATGCCTTTTTTTAAACTGCAGGTTTTTATAGTAATCCTGCCACTGTCTTAATCTGTTTACACTTTGCTTGTACAAATAAACCATTTCCATTCCTTTCTAAATAACTTTTTATCTTGAGTTCCTATTCTTCCGGTAAGTTTTGCCATTTCTGCATACTCCATTAATTTCAGTAGCCATCCTTCTCTCATCGGGACTACTTCTTCCTTCCATTTTTGGGCATACAACATTCTTGCAGCTGTAGTTGCATACATAAATAAATTTCTATACTGTTTAGGTAGTTCTGATTCCATAATTCCCAAGAGAAAAGCTTCTGGGGTGGTTGTTTTTTAAAAAAATGTTATCTTAAACATCTTTTTTCAATTCATTATATATCATTTCCCAGTAAGCTTTAACCTTATTAGAAGACCACATTTTTAAAAAAAGGGTTTCTTCTTTCTCTTTACATTTCCAACACTCCTTCGAATTTGATTTATACATTTTTGTCAAACTACTAGGTGTTAGGTACCATCTATGTAGCATTTTCATATAATTTTCTCTTAAACAAGTGTTCCACCAGGCCGGGGCCAAGGCCAAAAAGGTCAAGGCTAGCTTAATCTCCCTGAGGCCCGGGATCTCCAAGATGTTATTATTTGCATATAAGGCCCTCTGTGGGGTATACCAGGAGAAGCGGTCCCGTAGATACGAGGGTCCTAGGCCATATTGTAACCATGTTGTTAACAACCCAGATAAATCCTTAAACTCTTTTAATTTAAATTCTCCACCCTCCTCTCTTAGCAAATTTCTATAAGTTGCCCAACTCTCCATCATATTTTTATTTTTCACCACTTTGGTTAAAGCCAAAGTGGTATTTTGGTCTCCAATACGTTTTTATATTTATCCCGTAATCTACACAAATTTTTCCTAATTATATGGTTTGTGAAACCTTTATGTACTTTTGCCTTTTCATACCACAAATAGGCATGCCAACCAAAAATATTATCGTATACTTTCGAATTCTTCAAGAACAACCATTCCTTCAACCAGCACAGACATGATGCTTCATATTATATGCTCATTTCCGGCAGAAAATTCATATTCCAGTCCTGTGGAATACTCTGCCAATACAGATTCAGCAGGCACCTTGTTTCAACCTTTAAATGGCTGCTGAAAGCTTTCTCTTCCACCAGGCTTAAGCAGACAATTAAGAAAACATCTGTACATAATAGTTGGTTTCTGATTTTCACATTTAATATGGTTTTTATTGTATGCTTTTATGTATGGCTATTGTAAATTATGAAGAGCAGTATGCAAATATTTTAATAAAATGCCTAACCCTGACCTAGTATGAGACTACCTCACATGTCAAGGACACTGAGGGGCGGGCAGGGTCCCCTGGAACCAATGCTGAGGATCCTCTTGAGAGGCCCATCAAGTTGAGACCCACTAAAGAACCCTTGGAGCTGTCAGAGGAGGTGGAGAACATCCCTCCCCAACCTTCTCAAGAATGCTGATGTCAAAAGGTCCAAGTCTGGGCCAAAGAGCAACAACATCTACTGGCCCAGAAAGAAATTCCTGAAACTCCTTCCCTACTAGCAGCTACAGTTAGGGTATGATCTAGGTCTCCCTCTTGAGCCTTCTATTTGCTGAAAAGAACACAAGTCTCTGGCTCCTTGATCCTGATTCTTGTTTCCCTTCCTTGTTGTGTTGCACCTTGCCTGAACTCCCTGTGATGTTGACCTTGGATTGTTGCCTGACCCTGCTTCTGGATCACATTTTGGACCTAGACCGATTCTCCACGCTTGATCTTGGTTTCTCTGGAATGCACTGCACTTGCAACCCTGTCATTGTTGATGAATATTTTGGTAAAAGGCTTATGCCTCCTGAGACTGAGACCCTAGCTCTTGAGGGCCCCCTCTGGAGCATGAGAAATATGAAAACTGGATATACATTTCTCAGCCCCTGGGAATTACAGTGTGTATGTTGCAGCAATCACAAACTCCAGTGTCTCTAGAGCCAATGCATTTACTAATTTCTTATGTCAATCCAAATCATTAGGCTCAAATCATTAGGAAAATAGTTTATTTGCTGTAAAACAAATGTATTTGCTACAAAACACTGCTGCATCTCTCTAAGTATATTGTTGAAATGATTTTTTAGTACTTCCAGCCAAAGAGGTGCACAAAATCTCCAATCCTCTACAGATCAATCCTTAAAACCATTTCTTGTTATCAAATTCATCCCACAAAATATTTCCAAGTTTAAACTCACTATATAGTGTAGCATAGAGTAACTAGGTCAGTGCCTATTTTCCCCTCTAGCTAATTATAGAATCTGATTTATTTTAATTAGAAGGTTTCAGAATAAATCAACATTAACACCAGCAGAGTTCATCAAGATTAATGTTATTTTAATGAATATCAAAGGAATTAGTGTATTTCAGTGTTTTCCACTGGAACACCGAGAATTCTCAAATAAACTGAAGGTGCAGCAAATGCACCTGTGAAAATTCCACATGACACAGACCTTACCAGTCTACTAACCTCAATTTTGCACATAAATTACTTTTTAAGGTGTTTCTTTAGATGGTTAACTACAACATAGATTCTACTGAGTAGTGGGAAATGACCTGCAACACTGACTTCATTATAACTAAGTCCTTTTATCTCAAAGGTCTAATGTATTCATGATGATGAATATTTCCAAGTGCCACTAATTTTGATATTACATATGTAATGATAATCATCTACAAGTGAGCATTAATTAACACTACATTACCTTACTGATGCATTACATCTTGATTAATACTGAAAGGTCTCCAGCTGAAAGACGGTCAAACTTCTAGTGAGACAATGGTGGACAGCAGCTGCTTTTTGATACAAGGAATGCCACATAGCCCATAGCAGGTGACTCTTGAGAGAAATATCCAATGCCAATGCATACCCTCCAACATAGGGACATCCTAAGGGAACGTGGGACATTCTGGGGTCAAATCAGAAGCTAGGACAGCTTCTGTAAATCCAGGACTGTCCCTGGAAAAAGGGGGAAATTGGAGGGTTTGCCAGTGCAGGTGGAACCCTGGTCATTCCCTTCACACATTAAAGTTTTGGTCTAAATGATTTTCCAGGGGAGGAGCAGAAAGGGAGAAAAGTGAAAGATTGCCTAACACTGTTTAAAGGACCAAAGGCCAATGTACATGATATTTAAAATACAATAACAGATTTAACATGTATTTTTTGGAGCCACAAGGGAGTCTAATAAGAATCAAGGCTGCAAGACACGGGGAAAAAGTTAGCCCTGCCATAGCTCCAATGGAAATAACCTCCCTGAAGCTATTATTTACCCCAGAAGAGAAACTGCTGTTGACACCAGAACCAAGCTTCCCTCCCAGGGTAAAGAACTGTTTCAGGGAGGGGCTGGTTTTTCAAGACCACAGTGCTGTGAGGAAAGGTGTTTTATTTTATTATTATTATTATTAAACCTTTCCTGAACATTGGAGTACCAAACCTGATTGATAAATGTGAATATACACATCTAACGTGGTGTGGTGCTGAGAGATTTAGCACTAAGTCTTTCAGAAAATCAGTGCAATGGGACTCCTGTGGGGAGAAAACTGCTCAGCTCCTAGTTTTTAACAGAGGCTGGGATGACTGTTAAATGGCCACGATCACTGACCAACTCATTGTCCACACATCATGAAAGAGGAGTCAAGAGATAGGATATTGGTGGAAAGGTTATATAACAATGGGAAGATCTGTTACAGCATAGGCCAATCATAGAAATGTAAGCAGGTGAAGTTAATTCCTGAGTGTGAAGAATGCATCCCTCAAGACTTGTGAGTATAAGCAGTGGGACTCATTCCTTTCTACCTGCGAGTTCATTTCTATGCCCTGCCACTGAGTTCAGCCCCTTCCCTTAAATGCCACAGCCTGCCAGGCACAATAATTTCTGAACCTACGGGGGAAGGGGTGCTATCAGAGTCGCTGGGGAAACCCAGCCAGATGGGTGGGGTACAAATCATCCCACAGAGAAGGCATCCTGGAGGCAGAGACTCACAGAGCTCAATGGCCAGGTCTTAGAGGTATGTAAACCAGAATGGGATCCACAATGATGTGTTGCAGAAGGGCCAGGTTCTCAAAGCTGAAGGCAGACCCTATAGCCAAATGCAGGGACTAACAACAAAAACTAGAATTTGAGGGCAAGAACTTAGGGGCCTAACTCCACCATTGCAATCTAGCAGGTACGTAATAACATGTCCAATGCTGCCAGAAGTTGGGCATGTGGAACGCCCTCCCATCAGATATAAACAACTATCTGACTTTTAGAAGACATCTGAAGGCAGCCATGTTTAGGGAAGCTTTTAATATTTGATGAAATACTGTATTTTAATATTTTGCTGGAAGCCGCCCAGAGCAGAGTGGCTGGGGTATAAATTATTATTACAGTGGTACTCTGGATGTGAATGGGATCTGTTCCAGAGCCCCGTTTGCATCCTGAAGCGAATGCAACCTGCGTCCGTGCGCCTGCTGGTCGTGATTCGCTGCTTCTGCGCATGCGCGTGACGTCATTTTGAGCGTCTGCGCATATGCGAGTGGCGAAACCCAGAAGTAACGCGCTCCATTACTTCCAGGTCACTGCGGAGCGCAACCCGAAAATAAGCATCCTGAAGCATATTTAACCCGAGGTATGACTGTAGTATTATTATTATTATTATTATTATTATTATTATTATTATTATTATGCCAAAGGAGGGCTGAGCAGGACACAGACAAGGCTTAAATGGCCTGATGGCAGGTCCAAAACTGAATTCAACACAGACAAAGATGGAGAAGTTATGGTAGGACCTAAGGAGCCAACTGCAAGGATGGAAAATTGGGCTCACACAACCGACAAGTACATCTAGGCCATGAGACCTACAAATCCTCAAAGTGTCCCTATTTTCCAGGAATGTCCCTGATTTAGAGAAGCCATCCCAGTTTCTGATTTGATCCCATAATGTCCCACTTTTCCTTAGGACATCCCTATTTCCATTGTCAAAATGTTGGAGTGTATGGAGTTACTCGACTCCTGAGCTGCCTGAAGGCAATCCTATATAGGGAAAGCTTTTTAATGTTTAATGTTTTACTATGTTTGTATATATGTTGGAAGTTGCCCAGAGTGACTGGGGCAACCCAATAAGATGTGTGGGGTATAAACAGTAAAATTATCATTATGGAATGGGTCGTCCCTATTTTCATTGGAGAAATCTTGGAGGGTATGGACCTATATGGGCAAGGGGAGATGATCTGATAGTGAGGCCTACATGGTGGGCCTGCTTGGCCATTCATGGGGTTTAGACTGATGTTCGCACATAAACATCCTGATGTCCAGTCCTACGTGGTCAGCTAGTGGATCTCTCACCTGTGCAAGCCCCAAATGCCATAAGCAATACTGATGACCAAACTGATGACTGAAAGGGCAGTTACCTGCTGTGCTCCTACTGAAGGCAGGAAGCATAGTCCTATTCAAAGTGAGACACTCGTGCTCACTCCTACTCTTCACCATCAGCCAGCCAGCTGCGCCTCAGAGTACCTAAGGAGCTAGCCTCCACAGCATGGAGAGAGAACGTGAACCACTCTTACCAATGCTGCAACGTGAAAGGAAGGAGAGGAAGTGACACAGCAGGGTTGAATGGCTTCCTCTGAGAGAGCAGTCCTGCACAAGTGGTTCCCATATAGCCCACCCCCTCAGGGGAGATCAATTCAAGTCTCTTCCAATATGAGGGGTGTGGGACAAACTTGCCCCCACCAAAGGTGGGGTGCCATTCCTTTTGCCACAAGCAAATGATTCTAAAAGCCTTTCCTACAGAGCCTTTGTCATAGCAATCCCTTAAAGCAACTTAATCATTCATTCAAAGGGCCTATCAATGCATTACCATGGCAGTATCCCTGGAATTGGGCAGCATTGTGGGACAGACAGAGCCTTTGATCACTGCTTGCCTACCTGCACTATAAAGTGATTGTATTGCTCTTAATGTTATTTCAAAGTCAGAGAGAGTAAGATATTGCATCTACTAATCATGTGCTCTTTTGGAGGAGAAAACTCTTTCATTAGAAATAATAGTCGTCATTAATAATAAACCATGTGTCACCCCAGCACTATATACTTCAATCTTTCACTGCCTTAATGCTAAAGTATGTCATAAATGAGGCATGAAAAGCTATTACAGGAAACTCTCAAAAGGAATAGATTTTGTTGTTTTCTTTGTATCAATAGAAATAATAACTGATCTATTTCACAGCTAATGATAATTGTACGCTTCCACCTGCATTTTCAGTACATTTCGCTTTGGACTGCGACTATAAATAAACAAAACAGTCTCCCACTGTTCCCAACAAAACTGAAAGTATAGCTTTTCTTTCCAGAAAAAAAATTCTTTTAAGGAACAAAATCTGAATGCAAGCATGCACTGGGAGGCAATTATTATTTTATCAGTCTTATCCATGTTTGTTTCTTCTCGTTACACTTTCACAGCTTTCTTCCTTTGTCAAAAATCTCATTGGCATAAGCAAGAAAGCTAAGCAATACCTATCTCCAGACTTTCACCTGACCTAGTTCCATCTGCCTGCTGTCACTCATAAAATGAGTAGACTAGTAGACTAAAGTACATAATAAAATATGAGCTAGGAAGCATTTTGTAATAAACCACTCCCCTGCCCAATGTCCTGCCCCCCTAACCAACAACCGCACACTTTGAAAGTAACCTTATAAGGCAGAGTTCACACATGCATGTTCACCCCTCAATAGCCATAACATGAAGTGATCATTAGTTGTACAATGATTTGAGTATTCTGGCAGGAAAGTGGATTATTCATCGGTTTAATAAACAACTAAATGACGTGTGAAATTGCCATTACAGATCAAACATCAGAAAGAGCCTTCTGTATCACCTGAAACGACTTCAAACACAACTATGTTCTGCATAGACAGTTTACACATCATCAGAGGTCTCATTGGCATGAGGAACCAAAATCTGCTGAGTGTTGGCAATATGAGTGAAGTAAATACCCAGACAATGTCTGATTAACAACAATCTTCTTGGGGCATGCCTGTAATTCAGCTGCCCATGCTTTCAGTTTGGTGCTGTTGATGGTCAATTCAAGGTGTGGAACACGTTAGTGGAAAACACATAGGTGTTTTTGCCAGTACACCCTCATATCAATAGTTGGAAGCTGGCTCTGTAGGCAGCATAGTATGATTTTTTTGGTCCAAAAAATCTTCTGTATTGGCAATGCTGAAAGATGACAGTGCAGCACCAGCTGAAATGTCTGATACAAAGTGATCTACATGAGCACTTCTGAATTCCCAAATTAGTACAGGATTGCTGTGGACTTGTTCATGATCACTTACTTACAGTTCCTGAAGAGTATGTAAAATTAAAGTGGGATATAATTTGATAGCATGCAAATAAAGTTTTTCTAGTGTAGATGTGTTCAATCCCTGAAAATCAGTAGAACGCTTTGTTTTATTTGTATACAGCAGAAATATCATTAGAGGAAAGAAGCAAATCAAATTTTGACATCAACAACACTGGACTCTCAGCACTACGAAGATTTTCAAGTTTCAGAAAAGAAAATACAGAAATTGGATTCCAAATCCATGCTATTTTTCTAGGTCAATTTATAGCTTTGCATAATATGAATTCTGTGTTCTTTATTTATTCACATTACTCATTAAAAAGACCAAACTGCAAGATGGAAACACATTATTTGGCAAGAAATTCTGCTCACAAAATAAATTATACGGATAAGCACGGAAGTCAATATAAAGATTTTATTATACTGCTCTGCACACTCCAGTCTCTGAGAAGCAAGAGATTATGGGGAGCCAGCGATTACCCAGTGTTCAGTTTCCTTGGAACAAAGGTTAAAGGTGGTGTCTTTAGGATATATGGTTTTAAATATGCATATATACAACCTGAGCATAGAATGAAGGGCTCACAGCATGAACCCTCCAGCAGATTTTGTCTCCCATTAAGCTTCCAGGGAGCACCACCACCACCAAAGCCATAGCTCTGGATTCAGTACAGTACAGTAGAGAGAGCAAGTCAAGTCAGGGCCGTCTTAAGCATATGTGGTGCAGGGGTGCAAAGATCTGCCTGGCACCCCCCCCCCAAGGTTGCCCAGAGTTGTCGTCTTTTTTTTAAGGAACTGACACCACACGTATCTCTGCTCAGGAAAAGTAAAGAGGGGCAGGCTAGTTAAATAGATTCCTTTGCCGTTATGCCAGCAAGCAAACTAATAAATTGAGCTGCAGAGCAATCCAGCGCAGTAACAAGGCAAAATTATTATTCTTTTAAACCTTCATAAAAGCTCAAGATCAGAAATGAACAAACACAGCATTTAATTTGAAAGGAACCCTTTATTAATTCAAGGAACCAGCAAGGAAGCTGACAATGAAGACTCCTAAATGGCCTGTGCCAGCCCTTATCAAAAATGGTCGCTGCTTAGTAGACCACAATATGAGTCAACAATGTGTTGCTGCAGCAAAAAAAGCTAATGCTATTCTAGGCTGCATCCACAAAAATCTAGTCTCTAGATCAAGTACCACTCTACTCTGCTTTAGTCAGACCACACCTAGAATACTGTTTCCAGTTCTGAGTGCCACAATTTAAGGAGGACATTGACAAGCTGGAACATGTGCAGAGGAGGGCAGCCAAGATGATCAAGGGTCTGGAAACCAAGCCTTATGAGGAGTGCTTGAAGGAGCTGCGTATGTTTAGCTTGGAAACAAGGGATCTGAGAGGAGATATGACAGCCATCTTCAAATATTTGGAACAAGCTTGTTTTCTCCTGCTCTGGAGGATAGAACACAAAGCAATGGCTTCAAGTTACATGAAAGGCAATTCTGACGAAACATCAGGAAGAACTTTTCTGACAGCAAGAGCCCTTCAACAGTGCAACAGACTCCCTTAGGAGGCTTTGCACTCTCCTTCCTTGGAAGTTTGCAATCGGACGTTGGATGCTGTCACGGATGATTTAGTTGAGATTCCTGTATTGCAGGGGGTTGGACTGATGATCCTCAACAGGGTCCCTTCCAACTCTACAATACTGTACTATAATTCTAGGGGAAAGGAGCCAAAAGGGCAAAATCGCCTCCCAAAGGTGTCCTTCCACGTGAGTAAGGATTTAAAGCGAGGCAGGAAACAGTTAAGAAGGGAGATGTAGAAAGATGGGAGAGGGCAGAGAGACAGAGAGAGTGTCACCCTGTTGCGAGTGTCACAACTTCAAAAACACAGCCCATTACTCAAGAAAAGAAACCCATATCCGCGACGGTCGGATACATGGAGATTCTTTTAATAGAAAAACAAATTGGAATTTTGTTGCCCCCCCCCTTTGGATGGCACTGCTTCCCATGCCCCCACATTGCAACGCCCCTGGCAGCAGCAGCTGCCCGCTGGTGGCCGCCTATGCAGCGGGAAGGTGATTCCAGTCCAGGTTTTGAGGCTCAGGCGAGCACAGGAAGACGAATCCAGACTGGGTTTTGAGGCTGGGGTGAGTGCACCCCTTGAAGAGAGAGACGAGCAAAAGAGCCTCGTTTGCTTGGCTCGCGTTGTCCCACACTGCAGATGGGGAGTGCGGCGGCTTCAGCAGCGGGTGCCTAGGGGTAAGCCACACCTGACTCCAACGCTCGGTCCCCGTCCCCCCGTTTCCCAGAGGAATAAAGCAAGTAATTAGAATGCTAAAGACAGGTGTAAATAACAGGAATGAGTTTAAACACGCCAAAACACGTCCCGCTGCTGGATGCCCCTGCTGGGCGGGCACGTGGCGCATGGCGCCACTAAGCCAAATGGAAAAGACGGCCCTAAGTCAAGTCTCTGTGTCTCCAGCTCCCAGTCCATCCAAACTCACCACACATCCTTCCTAGGATGATGTGGCATCCAGCCAGGTGAGGTGGGAAAGGCCCACCCCCCCCCTCCTGAAAACATCTCCAGTTATCTCTATGGTAACATGCTTATCACTTCCCCTTTGGAGATGGGGATACCTAACTGGCCATCAGCTTGACAAAGAAATTGGTTTGACCAATTCAGCAGTTCCTTCAACTACCATCCCCCCAATCCTATAGCATTACATCATCTTAGACCTGAAATCTGAGCCAGAATTTAAGCTGCTGCAAATAGAGGCACCTAGTAGATTCTACCTCAGTCCCCTCACCTAATCCTAACTCAAGCTATCATTACTGAATTAAAACAATGATGATTGAATTATCCTGTTTCTCTTTCTGAACTGCCTATGTACTACATTTTCAGGGTACCACACACAGAGAGAGAAAGAGAGAGAGAGAGAGAGAGAGAGAGAGAGAGAGAGAGAGAGAGAGAGAGAGTCCTGTACATATTCAGAAGACCTGCAAAAGAGATTGCCTATACTGTATAAGCAATGTCTTTTTCAGAGACTCTTTTTTAATGTACAGAAAAGATGAAGACTGCAATGTGATTGTGTACACTGCTCCTACTCTATATGTGTTCAGATGAATATCAAAATAGTGCCTGCAGCATATGCTGTACAGCTCTCACCAGACAATCAGAAACTAAGGCTTTAGATAGCAGGTTGGCCTAAGCAATATTAGAGAGAGAATCCTCAGAGAGGCTCTGAACTTCAGCGCCTTCTGCCCATTGGCAATATTTCATTGAGATTTCCAGTGTCAACCATTTCTTTAATTTTATTCTCTTAGTATCTCTTGCTCACTCTCTACTGGATGGCTTGTTTTACAATCATTGCCAGTGAGAAATAGTTTACTACATCCTAGATTCAAAACTGCTTACAGTAGTGGAAACTATTCCAAGCTTCCTCCGAGTAATTAACTTTAAAATCATACTGGAAACAAAGTTTGCATAATAAGAGAATATGAGGAGAATGCACTTAATTGATGACATGGCCATGAAAGTAAATATTAATAAATTGTTTTAATAACACCATATATTTTAAAAATAATAATGAAAAAGACAGTTATCTGTAATAGGCCTGCATCTTACAGTCCCCAAAGAAATCAGACGAAAGCATTCATTGCAGCACAGGGATTGCTGTCTCTTGAAATGAATAAAACACAAAAGCGTTTTTTCACTATGAGAATACACACACTGGGGGGAAATATTAATATGATTCTGAAGCTCTTTCAACATTTATAGAGACCAACTAATTTGTAAGTGGCATCCAAGTATGTTAACATTAGACAAGGTTCATAAAACGGTATGAAGTTAGACATAGCCATTTTCCCCCTTAAAGTGTAGAACCCTAATTCATGTAGAAGTGAGCTGAAAAGTCTGATTTATGAGCCATAGATGTGGATAGATTTAAAAGACAAATTCTTACTTTGCATGCAAATCTGTACCTTAGTCAACTCTTTTAACACTCACTGCAGAGGCAAAAGGATGTGAGAAACTTGTCTAAGGATTATGTGAGTGTGCTTTGAATATGCAGTAGGCTACAGAGTTGCCACCTATCAAGATCCACTCCAACAACTCAGCTCCAGTTTTCCTTAAATGATATTATAGGTTGACAGAAATATCCATGTGAAATTATTCATTCATCACATTCCAAAACCACAGCAGCAGTAGATGCCAACAACTATGGAGCCTATAATACAGATGTGTGGAAAGAAAATGAATTGTATTATTTGAAAGATTTTTACAAAGATGGACGACTGCTTACCATCAAAGAGATACAAATTCAATTGGGAAATGTTCAAGTATCATGGTTATTAATCTACCAGTTAAGGTCATTTTTCCCTGGTTAAAAATGAAGCCATGAGACAAGTAACAACATATGAAAAAAATAATATAATAATGAAAAGGTTAGTATCATCTTTGTATAAATCTATTATAGAGGTTTGATTTCATGCTTAGCAAAATTTGAGAAGGTGAATTGGGATTTAGAAATTGAAGAGGCATAGGACAGACTGTGAACAAAAGTGCCATACAAATCCATATTGGCAACAACCAGAGAAGGAGCCTTTAAAATTCTGAATGACTGGTACTTAACACATACATACCTCCCATGTGTTCTCCCATGTGTTGGAGAGGATGTTCCACTAACGGGACTCATCAGCACATGTGATGGCAACATCCAAGAATAGAAAAGTTCCAGGAAAGGTATTTACAGAAATATCTATGCTTATATGGCAGTCAGTCCTCATGACTAGCTCTACTTACCTACTAGTATTAAAAGGTAAAGGTAAAGGACCCCTGACAGTTAAGTCCAGTCACAAACGACTCTGGGATTGCGGCACTCATCTTGCTTTACTGGCCAAGGAAGCCGAAGTTTGTCCGCAAACAGTTTTTCCAGGTCATGTGGCCAGCATGACTCACAGACGAAGGAAGAGGAGTGCGGGGGGAGTGCACCGCCCCCAGCAGCGCGATCCTGGTGGGGTGCCATCGCAGCTGCCCCCCCCGCCTGCGCTGGGCCCCCCGCCTCCGCAGGTGGCATGCCACGTCCCCAGGACATGCGCCACGCCCCTGTGGGTGGCACACCACACCCCCGGGAGGCACGCTAGCCCCGTCCCGCCTGCTCTCCACCCCTTGGTGTCGGAGCATGAAGCTCCGCCACTGTCTCCCCCATCCCAGCTGCTCCAAGGAAGCATTGCAGGGGGGGGGGAGAGAGGAGTGGCACAAACCAGCCACTCACGCCCCAATCTTCCAGGTAGAGGTGTTTCGATTTTGAAAAAGGAGGGAGCAAAGTCTCGCCAAGTGGGCACCAACGGGAGGGGCAGCCAATCCGCGTGCACACCCAGGTCTGGGAGGCTGCTTGTGCCATTAAAGAATATGTAGGCAGGCGAGAGGGAGAGAAGGCTTTGAAGGAGTCACATTGTGGTGGTAGTAGAGGGGGGGAGGAAGAAAAAGGACGGGGGGGTTGAAGAGGAGGAGGACAGACAGAGGGGGGGCAAAAGGAGCTGTGATCCGTTTACACAGTTTTGCTCAAACAAAACTGTGTGGCGGCAAGGAAACCTGATCGGATGAACGTCAGCCGGGTGGTGGTGCAAGGAGGAGGAGCGGTGGGGTGGGTGGGGTGGGGGTGATTTTTTGTGTATGGTATGGGTATGTGCACTCAGGGAGGGGAGGAAAGAAAAAGGAAAGGGGGGAACCCACAAACCCAACTCCAAAACAAGGGCATGCACGTCGTTGCACGCATGTGTTGTACGTAGCGGAGCCACGGATGCGCAGCCAGTGGGTGCCAGTTAGCCTTCTACTAAGCCAGTCCTAGCAAAACCAGAGCAGCGCATGGAAGCGCCATTTACCTTCCCGCTGGAGTGGTACCTATTTATCTACTTGCACTTTGACGCACTTTCGAACTGCTAGGTTGGCAGGGGCTGGGACCGAACAACAGGAGCTCACCCCGTTGTGGGGATTCAAACCGCCAACTTTCCAATCAGCAAGCCCTAGGCTCAGTGGTTTACACCACAGCGCCATCCACGTCCCTGCCTTAACTAGTATAGTCACAATATATTGCAAACTAGAAACAAATAATTTCCCATTTCTCTTGTGGGAAATATATCCATTCATCTCTTGAAGTTAAATGAGATCTGCTAAAAGAGGTTATCAGAAAAAGCTTATGAGCAAACAATTACAGCAAACAAATAGAGGGATTAAGATCAAATTGCAGCCTACATGTAAACACACACACACCTATGTTCTCAAAGGTTTACTTCCATATTACTATTTATTAAAGAATGCCGGAGTAGAACATGGGAAATCACAAAACATACTGAGTTTGTCCATAGAATCATAGAATCATAGAAAAAAAGTATGAAATAAAATATTTTAACATGGATTAGTTACCGTTTATGCTTTGGCAACATCTATACATGGATAAATGTAACATGCATCAACAAATATAACTGCTTTCATTTGTTAACATTATTAGTCTTTCAACACAGTGAGGACCTTGCTATAGTACATTGTCCTGCAGACAAATTGTCTTGTCTGCAGGTTTTCGCCTACCTCATAGCAAATGCCACAACTTTTGGCAGATCAGGCATTGGTTTGGATCATTAGCTGATCAGATACCCTGTTAAAGGGGTCAAGGAGCGGTGTCTCTGTCCAGGAGTCCACACTCAAAGAGCCATAGGACCCTTCCCAATGGCAGCCCTGGCAGAATTGTATCACCTGGTGCATGTCAGGGGGCAACCCCCAGTCAAGGTAGACCGCCTACCCTACTAATCAACCAGCAGATTTTAACCCTGTGTCTTATTTCTGTGGTTGGGCTCTCACCAGGCTGCAGGCATCATGCACCTGGGTTTGCAAACAATTCAGAATGTCTCATTAACATATGCTTCATCTGGAAGCAACATCAAATCAATTGACTGATGACACATTACTGAAAAGATTTGGACACAGACCTCTATGCATCATCTGAGAAAAGATAAATATCTCTCGAGTCTGGAGATCTCACAGGAGCTTGTCTACCTGAATCATGTTTTCTATACTTGAAGAAGTCAGTTTTCAAAGGCAGGTGCTCCTGTCTTCAAGTAAATTTATGATTTATGGAATTTATTATCTAACCATAAAACCATAATAATCAGGACCAATTCAAACATTCCCTGAGAGGAACAGTGTGGACTATTTGAAAGAGCCATCACCTAAAATTGTGTCCCATATAAAACTTCAGAGAAAATGTCCATATACTGTTTTGAACATGCATGTTCTCCTGTCAGTATCACACCACTCGATGACACATAGCCAAATGACACACAGCAGTGCATACTGCTGTCATTGTCTGCATGGTGATGTCATACACTACATTCTCTGTATGAAAACCACCATCACTATTATGTCATCTTAAAGCAGGGGTCCCCAAACTAAGGTCTGCGGGCTGGATAAGGCCCGAGGGACATGTTTATCCGGCAACTCACACCGCCCACTGCCACAGCCCACTCTTACCAGCACTGCACTGCGTAGCTGCCCACTTCTGGGTTGGAGAAGCACCGGAAATAGCTTGTGCACAAGTGTTATTTCCGGTGCATATCCGGGTCGGAGGAGGCCTGTGCACATGCACACAAGCTATTTCCGGTGCTCCTCTGACCCAGAAGTGCACCAGAAACAGTGTGTGTGCATGCGTATGGGCACGCGCTCCCCCACCCTCCGGCCCGCCACACGATCGGTGCTGGAAACACCGGCCCGAGGCACGGTAAGTTTGCTGACCCCTGTCTTAAAGATTAACCAATTTATCATGTCATAACTTTTCATGGACTTAAACCCACTTCATTCGATTCATGATGTAAAATTTTAGTTGGCTTGTATGTAAAGGAGAAGACTATAAGGTAGGAGTTGAGTGGCAATGAGATGCAAAAATTAGAGCTTAAATGTATGCTAAACAGGCGCACATTTTTACAGTAGCAGATTCTGTGTGTGGTATTTTGATATGTAAAAGCTGTTTTATACATGGAAGTCATCATTTTGTGCTGCAGTCATTCACTTATGAAAAATGCAAGTGTGAACTCACCTCAAGAGAAGGATGTGTCACATTTGAACCAGCTTTTTCAATTCAACAACTTAGCAAAGGAGAAGAAAATGAGGAGGGAAATGACGCATGTGACAGATGACGAATGTTTCCAAAAGGATGCAGGCAAAACTATATAACTGAAAACCATTTTGTATACTGACATGGTTCAGCATCCCACAATAGCCATCCCCACAGCAAAGGCAAACGTTTCACTGAAAGGAAGGAAGCACAGTTGGTGCAGGGTGCATCCACAGACTTCTTCTGTGGCTGAGAAGGCTCAGATCCCAGTCCTCCATCCCTAGGCTGATTCCAGATGGGCAAGGAGTCTATCAACAGCAATCTAGATTCTGTTCCTTGGCAAACACTGTCTGCTTTCCTCTTTTCATTCTTACCCTGGTTTATGTAGCCACTGCTGCTCACTCTCTACCCAAATGGGCTCCAAGTAAGTAGCCCAGATCAGCCCCTTATTAACACATCATCTCAAGCAAGTCACACTTTGATTTTGCATTTGGTGAAGTAAACCCAACAAGCGAAAAATTACTGCTTTTTAACTAGAAATATGAATTTATTGAACAAAAATAGATTGGTGCAGTTCAGTTTGAACGCAAAACAAGGTTGGGAATTAAAAACAAAAATTTGGCCAAGCTGAGACTAAGCTGTTGGTGGGAAACCACTCTTACTGCCAGGTGCAGCAAGACCACCATGTCAGCCCACACTGGACAGCCTAGCATCACAATTAGAATCATAGAATTGTAGAGTTCGAAGGGACCCTAATGGTCATCTAGTACAACCCCCTGCAATGCAGGAATATGCAGTTGTCCCATATGGGACTCAAACCTGCAATGTTGGCATTATCAGCACCATGCTCTAACCAACTGAGCTATCCAGACAAGCAGACAATTCAGTAAAAATACTAAAATGCAATGTTTTAGAAATATTGTCATCAGGATAGTCCATTAAAATTGAGCAAACAAAATGGTGATACGTTTCAGAGAAAATGGCCAGTTTGGAAGCAAACAGATGTAGAGAGTGTTGCATATTTATATTCTGTGCTTCACCTGTTTGTTTGCCCGACTCTTTGCACAAACACAAGCATACACAGACCATTAGAAGCTTAAAAAATAATCTGCCAGCAACCAGAAAAAAGAGAATGTTGGGATTTGGGACTATGTGATATCAATTTGAATAACATTAATTTATGTTTTAGCCATTCAAAGAAGACAGGCACGCCAGTAACTTTGCATTATGCAGTTGGTAGGGCATTATAAATGTATCCCCCTGTAACTAATGCACAGGCCAACAGTATAATCTGCAGCAAACAGCATAAGGCATGTGTGGTTAACGATAAGGAGCAGGGACAATTTTGTATCTGTATAAGTAACATCCATTCTACTTTAGATAGATAGGTTATCAAGAATCATCCGTCATGCTGAGCCAGGTGACTTTGCAATCAATGGCTGGAGCTCCATGGGAGTCACACTGCCTTATAGGAAGCAAGTATAAGCAGTGAATTATGAGGTACAGAGCCAGACATCGATTGTGACTCCTGCTTATTTATTTCCCAGATCTACACAGTGACAAAGCACCACTAATTTTATTCCATAAATCTTTAATATTTCTATTTACAGTGTGCTATATAAAATAAAATTTTAGAGCTTAATGATGCTTTCTGGCAACACTTCTGCTGAGCAATGTTTCACACACACACACACACATATTTTGTGTTGTGTTTGGGGTAAATAATGGTCACTGCTGGAATCTCAATAAAGGGCACGGGTCAACAGAAACATAAAATTGGAATTCAGCCTACAGAATATTTTTCCTTTTCTTTTCCTCTGTACAGTCAGCAAGCATTTTTAATGTAATTGGTGTCTGACCTCAAATAGCACATGTTCTGCATATGATTTTCTTTTCCTCCCATTACTTCTTCTCCCTTGGGGACTATGTAGTTACACAGCCCAATCATTACCAATAGGTTTGGTGTTATTTAGCACGTCTTCTTCCTACCTAAGGCTGCAATTCTAGGCATACTCACTAGGAAGTAAATCTGATTAAAATCAATGGCACTTATTACCATGCAAACATGGCTTGGACCAGGCTATACATCTTTGGTACAATAACTTTGTACGTGGTGGCTTGGTGTTATTGTGGATAACAGAACTACTGTGCCTTGAAACAAGGTTCTACAGCTCTTTCTGCTTTGCCCCACAAAGTGCGATTGTATAGATGCATTTTACAGCAGGACTACAGAGGTAAGGAAAATGAACAATAAGAATAAGATGTCCCTCCTCCCTAAGCTGTCAGCCAACAAATCTCTAGAACTTGCAGTTTTCCAGAAACAGCAACTCTAAAACTTGCAGTTTTTCCAGAAAAGCCATGTGGTTAAACCTTTCTTGAATCATAGGTGCCAGCTCTAAGGGGCTCAGGTCCCTTCACCCCCCTTCCTCAATAAAATATTGGGGGCCTGTCCCCCAGTGTTGAAGACAATCAGGGGCAGATTTCATAGACACCAACTCCAGGGGGCTCAGGTGCATTGCACCCCCCCAATAATGTTCTTCTGTGGTCAGAGCTACAATGCCATCAGCCACTGCCATCGCTCTGGGGCTGCTTTCCCCCCTCCATGGCAGGAGCAGGAGGAGGAAAGGAAGTGCATAAGTGTTTGGGGGCAGTGGGATGCAAGGAGCGGAGCATGCAGAGTCATCGCCCAGACAGCTTTTTGTTTTGTTGTGCTTGGAATCAGAGCTGTTGCATCCAGGCCACTCAAGCCCTTTCCACCCCACATCGCTCTGCCTCGCAGCATCAGGGCCCCACCTCTCTGCCTCTGGACCTCAAAACCTGTGAAATAGAATGGTGTTTCTTTGCCCCTACACCCTTCCCTGAAAAAGCGAGGAAGAGAAGGAGAAGAGTCAAGAAGCAGCAATCTGCATAGTGGCACAAAATACTTTATCAGAGGAAATAATCACAAAAATTAACTGCTGATCTAGACTAGACCTAATATTACTGCAATCAATTAGACAGCATGAGCTTGTTTTCTGAACGGAAATTGGAACACGGTGCATTTTACATGAAGAGAGATGCACAGTTTCCTTTTACTTGATCCATTTGAGTGCTGGAGGTTAGAACCCTGCACTGCTATTCTGCTGACTCTCCTTGGCAACCAAGAAGTTAGAAGCTCCAAACAAATAATATATATAGAGAGAATGAGCTTTTCTCTAAAGCAAAGAAAATTAGGAACGAAAATAGAATAGTCTTTTGAAACAGAAGACCTATTAAAGTTAAATTCTTTGACACCCACTGTCCCTGCACATTGGTCTCAATGTACTCATTGTCTGTTTTACACAGAGTCTATATATTCATAACCTGTACATACATATGTAGGCTCTGCATGTTTTATGTACCTTTAAAAACGCAAAAAACAGATTGCACGGAGAGAGCCTGTGTGTGTACTGCTGGTGCATGCATAGCATTGGTGCAGAAAAGCTGAAGAATGTGTGTAGGTTGGGGCAGGCCAGTGGGCACAACCTCAACTCCCTATCCAAGTATTCATTCAACTCAGAAGCCACATGCACAAGACTGTGCATTTGTAGATCAACATACCATATTTTTCGCTCTATGTGATGCACCTAGTTTTAGAGGAGGAGAACAAGGAAAAAAATGTTCTCTCCCTCTCTGCTCAGCGCCTCTCCAGCAAAGCGGCAGGAGAAACAGAAGGGGCTCCGTTTCTCCTCCCGCTTCACTGAAGAGGCGCTGGGCAGCTCTCCCTCTCTGCACAGCGCCCCTTCAGCAAAGCGGCAGGAGAAACGGAGCCCCTTCCATTTTTCCTCCTGCTTTGCTGAAGGGGCGCTGCGCAGAGAGGGAAAGCTGCGCAGCAGCTCTCCAGCAAAGCAAAGCCAGGAGAGCAAGAGGGATCAATCCCTCTTGCTCTCCTGGCTTCAGTGAAAGCAATGCAAAGCCTCCTGAGCACAGCGGGAGCGCTCCTGCTGCGCTCAGGAGGCTTCACATTGCTTTCACTGAAGCCAGGAGAGCAAGAGGGATCGGTGCACACCGATCCCTCTTGCTCTCCTGGCTTCAGCGAAAGCTGCGCAGCCTGTATTCACTCCATAAGATGCACACACATTCCCCCTTACTTTTTAGGAGGGGAAAAGTGCGTCTTATAGAGCAAAAAATACAGTACTTTGTTTTTAAGTGAGGCTGTCAATCAATCTCCCATTGATACCAGTAGATTTTTTTTATGTATCTATGCATGGAAAACCACACTTAGGGGATGGAGGATCAATCAGTAGATGATATATTGATATTATGAAGTGGAAGTGGAAGGATAAAACACGCTTCTCCAGTCCATACCATTCAAATGTTTGTGTCCACTTTCAACTTGAACCACTCTCATCTAGTTTTGCCTTGTTATTTGAAATACATTTTATCCACAAATTAGTTTTAGCACAAGCCACCACTATCAGCCTCTATTATATAAAGCAGTTCTCCCACACACACACCCCGCCACCAGCGTGGTAGAAAATCTTATTCAGTCTGTCATAGACAGACTTTAGGTCAGCTTCTTGATGACCCAGCAATCAATGAGAGCTTTTTAAAATGTCATCCAATCAGCATGGTGGTGGCAAGTCAAAATTCAGTACCTGCTTTCTACCAGCTTAGGCTGGTATGTCAGCTGAGGCTGACCCTGGAAAGGGTGATCTATGCTCTGATAACAGAGCTCCATGCTCCAGTTACAGCCTGTTTAGACTCTTGTGCACTGTATTGCCCTTGAAGCTGCTATTTGCTCAAAATACTGCAGGCAGGATTTTAACTGGAAAAGCTCATCAGGAACATATTTCATCCATGCTGAGAAATCAATACTGGCTATTTGTTCACTTCTGAACCCAACTGTGATCAGCAAGAAAGAAATGTACACTATTCTTGGATTATAAATTTAAGCATTATGCAACATAATACTAATTAAGAAAAGGGGGATGAAGGCCATCCTACCCACCCAACTCACTGGCCTGGCTTTTCATGCCACTTCTATGCCTTGGATGATCTGAGTGTTCGCACTTGAACTTTCTGTCCTATGTTGGGCAAATGGTTCAGCTAGGGGTAGGTCTCTTTTCCTGCAGTTGCTGAAACTCTGTTGGGTGGTCTTTACCCATGGATGACGTGGCACACCTAAATCAGGAGCTCACCCCCCTGCTATTACTGGACTCCTTTCATTAAGATAAACTGTTATTTTTCTTTCAGCAATCTTAATATGTGGCACACCACCAGCCCACCTAGAAATATATTTAGCCCTTTCTGTCCCCCCCCCATTTTTTTCTGGTGCTGCCGGTCTCTCTACCCTGCCCTACCATGCCCATAGCCACAGGTACCTGCCCACCCTCGGAAGGCCCCCTGCATACATATTTTTCTGCCAAAGTTGTGATAGTTAAGAGCCAAATCAAAATTGTATGTGTTTCCCTAACAAATACCTCAAGGAAGATAAAAAATATGACCATACCCAGCCAACATTGATGAAATACAAAAACTCATTCCCATCTGTCAACAGGACATCCAGCTTAATGCCCAAAGTAAACCTGATGAACACAGTGTTCTGTGCTGTTTTCTGGACCTGAATGAAGTAGGGAGCCTTATGTAGGTCATAAGGCCTATCAACCTGAAATTGTTACAGAACTGAGAAGTGCTCTGTCTCATGAATTTTTGCCCTCTCCTCACAAAGACAGGGAAATTCCAGTCACATTTCTTAGTCAGGCTGCAGTGCCTGGAAGTCTGCTTGAAAAGCTGTCAGGCAGATCACAACATGCCGTTTAAAAATGTTGGACTTATTTTTAAAAAATGATAAAATGAAATTAAATATATTTATGCAAATCTTAATAAAATTATGTAAATACTAAATGAATAAGAATATAAAACAAAATTTAAGATTCTGAAACTCGCTGACAGGACACAGCATTCTCCTGTTACAAATTTTCTCATCTCATCAATTACGGCAGATAGAAAATGAATATACTTCACAGTTGTATCATTTCCACCCAATAGAGAAACCGCAGGGTTATAATCAAACCTCTCCACATCTGTCCACAAAATCTGTCCCAAGTTGTTCAAGGCACCATACAAAGAACAATATACAATAATATATGTACAAGGATACTTTAGATGAGATTCCTGCATTGCCGTGAATTGGACTAGATGACCCTTGGAGTCCCTTCCAACTCCACA
Source organism: Podarcis tiliguerta (assembly GCF_965153285.1). Classification (NCBI taxonomy): domain Eukaryota; kingdom Metazoa; phylum Chordata; class Lepidosauria; order Squamata; family Lacertidae; genus Podarcis; species Podarcis tiliguerta. The sequence continues at coordinate 69,974,859 of NC_139538.1, read as the reverse complement.
ATTCTGTGATTCTATGACTCCAACCTGGTACTCAAGTACCACAAGTACAGGTATATTCAGAATACAGCATATTTGTGAACCTTCCTTCTGGGACAATTGAGAGCATCACATTTAACTAGGCTTTAATAAACACCATCCCCTCCCTAGGTTTCTTCAAATCCTTACAAGGTAGAACAATATGAAGGTAAGCAAAATTATTAAATAATGGAACTTTTTAAGGCACCAGTTCAATTGTTCTGCCCATCTGAAGAGATACATCAGATCAGACAATTCCTGCTTCTAATGCTTTTTAGTGAGCTCCACCCCCAAACTCTGCATATAGTTCAAAAGAAGCCTAATCTCACCACTATGGAACAAACAAATGCATTCCAAGCGTGATTGTTCATGACAGATATTTTTCCTTAACCAAATGTTTAGCAGCATCACATATGCCACTGTTTGAATTGTTGTTACAGCCAATGCATAAATCAGAAGGGACTGAGAGGGCAGTAATAGCCACAATTATATAACTTTGTTTTTAACTATATCCAAGGGACTTCGTTTCTCTGCAGACCACACTTTGAGAAGCTAAGGAACGAGCTTCCTTTATATAGTTCTAATGCTGGTGCACCCTTAGTTCTAAAGTAAAATAAACTCTACATGTTGTGTACAGGTTTCTGTCTGAGAAAACACCACTCCCAAATATCAGAAAAAATATACTTCCTCAATTTTCACCCTGTCTAACCTCCAAAGAGGTGTCTATGGTCTCTTCTGAAAAATAACCCTTTTGTTCTTTTGATAGTTATTCTGCAAGCCTGCCCAAGCAGTGCATTTTCTCTGGGGCGACACATACCCCTAATCATTTTGTGAATCTTTGTCCTTTTGTCCATTTACTGTATTTATTTTTTACCAATTTGAACTATAAAATGGTGATTTTCTTGAGCCAAAATGAGAGTACCCCTAAACATTTTTTTAGAAGAAAAAAAGCACTGTGCCTAAGCATCCATATTTTTCACTGAGGCCCTACTCAGAATGTTCCCACCACCAGAGGTCAAGCAAGTGGCAACAAAGTAGAGGGCTTTCTCATCTTATCTGTGGTATCCCATCCAGAGGAAGCTTGCCTGGCACCCACTTTGTCACACTTATTTTCTCAGGCATTTTAATAGTTTTTTATTTCAAGTATTGAAAACATGGAAATGAAGCATTTACTCTGCTGTTTTAATGGAGATTTAATGTTGCATTTAATTGCATGTCTTGTTATTCTGTTTTAAACTGCCTTGAAATAAAAATTATGCAGGGTGGTATAAAAAACACTTTAAATGCTGTTGTATGTTTACATGCCTATAGAGACTGACTTAAAAAATGCTTCTAAAAATGTACCTTAGGTAAAGGTAAAGGGTAAAGGGACCCCTTACCATTAGGTCCAGTCATGAACGACCCTGGGGTTGTGGCGCTCATCTTGCTTTATTGGCCGAGGGAGCTGGCATACAGCTTCCGGGTCATGTGGCCAGCATGACTAAGCCGCTTCTGGCGAACCAGAGCAGCGCACGGAAACACCGTTTACCTTCCTGCCGGAGCAGTACGTATTTATGTACTTGTATTCTGACGTGCTATTGAACTGCTGGGTTGGCAGGAGCAGGGACCAAGCAACGGGAGAGTGTATATATAAAAATCTAAAATTAATAAATCTGTTGTCAGAAATTAAGCCAGTCTCACTTTGGGCATAATTCTCCAATCATAAAAGGAAACTCAAGCACCCAATAATTTCAAGGTGATAAAAACTGCTTACTTTGTATTTTTACTAGTTAAGTGGAATTTTCACTCCTTGTTATGATTGCTAAACAATTATCTTGTTTCACAAGTCCACTAAGATAAAGAAGGAGGAGAGGGAGCCTCATAGCCAAGGCTCCAAGTAGGTATGCTCAGATCTAGATGTGGATTTAATCACTGTTAACAATACCTGCTCATAAGGAAGATCTCATTCTGCTGAATCAAAACATTGCCTTCTTTCTCCAGTTCTTTAAACAGCAAAATCTCAAAGTGGTTTAATAACAAGGCTGAAAGCTTTAATTAATTAATTAGTGTCATTAATTTACTATTTCATTAATTGATTTAATGTGTAGATTGCTGATTGATTAAACCATGCTGCACAGGAAGAGACAAACCACATTAAGCACGAACACTTGGTGCTGTCAACTGTTCCATGAACAAGTTTCATACATCTCTTGACTTCTGTGTTAATAGGCTAGCGAAACTTGTATTGGCAAAGTTCAAAGCCAAGGGGCAGGATCTCATGATTAGATCCTATGTTATAGGCAGTGTTGATGTTATTACTAGTAGATATTTCTTTAGCAAGCAGCTATGTTCAAAATGCAGCAGCAGATATATTGAGTTCCTAAAGTTATGCTAAAAATTACTTTAAAATTACATATATAAGTAACTCAGCAATAAGCATTCCTATTTATTCTTCTGAACAGATCATCAAAACTGATTTATGACATTACACTTATTAGAATACGATTTATACTTAAAATGTGTTCCAAAAGGGAGCAAAGAACCAGTGACAAAGAAGTCAGGATTTTGCTAGTCAAATACTAGAGAAATATAATGCTCCACTGATTTGAGGCAGGAATATACAAAGTTTACTAAAGTACTTAAGAAGTTTCAGAAGCATTTGCAAAGGCAGACAAAAGCTGAACAACTTTTCTGTTGTTTTCTTAAAAATTCAAGACCTAATGACACTGATAATTTATTCTGCATGCTTTTTGAGAAAAATACATTTATTTTTAGTTGCTTTTGAGAAAATCTGTACATATATTTGAAAAATGCATTATATTAACTCCTTTCTATCTCAAACAATAATGCTTGGAAGCAACAGCAGTTTCTTTAGAAAGGTCCTATGTTAAACACCACGGGGAGGCAAACAGAACCCACAGTAAAGGTACAATCAAAGACTTAATACCTAGATTGTACTGTTACTAACTGTGACTGGTTCAACAGCTTTTGCCATTCCTGAACCAGGAAATCCTGGGCACAGTAGTGCATGCTTTGGTCAGGTCAAGACTGGATTACTGCAATGCACTCTATGTGGGGCTTCCCTTGCACTTGATCTGGAAGCTACAGTTTGTGCAGAAGCTACAGATAAAAAAAATCCCAGTTCCTCCTCTTTCCCATTCACCCTTAAAAATCCTGAAATGCTCTAGGGCAAATTCCTGGCAGAACTAGCAATGAGATATGAAAATTAAATATAGTTTCTGCAACCATTAATTTGAATAGAATGACCTTTGCCATATTTTTAACGCATTTAAAAAAGCAAGCCATGTTAAATACATTAAATTCTTTTCTACTTGCAATGGACTTATTTACAGTAATTTTTGATTTACCTAAGGAAAATTCCTTCTCATGAATTAAAAAGTGTGGTAGCTGTTTAGTCAGTGAACACTTCCAATATTTATTTGCAGTGCTAGGTTATTACCATAATCAAGGATTTATTCTACCTTGGAGGGAGGGAAAATACCATTTTGTTGAAGGCTTCCGGGGAAACAATGGTCTTCAGCAGACTAATATATTTTGGGTGCTGTCAAGTATACCAAATATGAATTACTGACTATTGTACTGAATCATCCTCTCAAGATCCATGAGCTCTGCATCACTCTATATTTTTCTAGTGCATTCCTCAAATAAGTATCCGATTAATGCAGAAATTGCTGGCTCAGAAACATTTAATGAAGAACAGGACTTAAGCAAGACAAATCTTTAATCTTGTTTCTCCAGTTCTCCTGGCTAAAAAAAAATAGCAACTTAGGGATCTCCCACATTATTTACCAGAACAGAAACCTCTAGAAGAGAAAAGCAGGTTTAGGAAGCCTGGTTTTTGAATGTGTGTGAACATTTGTCATGGTGGCACCCCAGTTAGAATGCCTACCTCCAATAAGGTAAACCAGAACAAACAATACTGACATTTCAGCAACATGTTAAGACCTCTCAATTTGCCTGGTCCTCTTCACAATGCTAGTATAGGTATGTTGCTGTAACAAGGAACTGTGTTTAGCTTCGTGTTGTGTTTTGTACTTGATTCTATGGTTGTTTTATCTGTTGTTTACATTTTTACATTTTTATTTTTGTATTTATTGTTAATTGATTTAGGTTTGCCTTTAACTTACGCTAACCATATGATGAAGGTCAGGATAAAAATTAATAATAATAATAATACTGTCGTCGTAGCCTCAGTTTTTGTATATAACCTCCACCACTTTGTTGGCATTGTCACACAGAGTTAATTTGTTTTCCGCCCATTTTCTGTAGAATATATCAACTTCCAAACTACACAGCCACAATCTCAATCTTTGTTTGTAAACCCCCCTGTAATGAGAATGTCACAGCAGTGCAGAAATCTCCATCATCAAAGATTAAATAATTCAGGAAGAACTGGAAGTCATTCAAACATTTCTACTCTTCAATTGTACTTGAAAAGCTTGTCACAATGAATAACTGTGATCCCCACAACGTTAAACTCATTTGGAAGCTCTTGTTTCTCTAAATCAAAATATATTTTTGCTGGGATCATGCATTTTATAAGCAAATGGATCCTTCAAATTCTTCAAAGCAATAAGAATAAAATACAACAAATCTTTAATCATGATACCTAGAGTGGGTATCATCTTTTTAACTATAGGGTCATTGCCTTCTGCACCCAGGACATGCAGATGGAGAGAGAATTATAAAATAGCACAGCAAAAAATATCATCATCATAATCCACCTTAGACCCTATTCGTGATGTAATACAGGATAGTAGAGGACTTGCTCTGACTAGTAATTCCAGGCAGCTCACTACCCACCTCTCAATGTGAGGAAAGTGTTTGAGATCCCTGGCACACAGAGTATCATAGTTGACAGCTGTAATATTAAACTGAAACATGTAAAGCTCAGCATCCCAGTTTCAATAGCAGGATCCAGTCTGTTTGTTCACCTTGTGCATTTATCTTCAATATTACTGTATATATTTTCTGCTAGGAATCATGTTGTGTAATAAAACTGTACAGCCATGAGACAAGAGGAGATTAAATGAGCCCTAAGAGAACTGTTGGAAGGCAGCCTTGTATCCCTTAATCTGATGCGATTGTCTCTTCTTATTGTCAGCCCATGGTATGCATTTCTAATTTTGGATTCTCTCCACTATACATCTATGGATACAGCATGTCTCAATTTAGGCACTGTTTTAAAGCATTTTCATAGAGCTTTGTGTTCTTAGAGTGTATTTTGTTTTGCAGATTTTAGCATCTACTCTTAATACTTCAAGTCTAGACCATTAATTCTGACTTAGAAGAACATCCTAGGGCTAATGCAAATGAATCCTGGGTGCATGGCAGCTCCTGAAAATTTGATTGCTCAGTGGCTCCTGGCAATCAAATTTTAAGCAACTACAATGCTCAGCAAGTCATTATAATGAAATGTAATGAAAAATTGCAGCACAAATGCAAAGTGTAGCTTCTTGTTTGATTCAGGCAGCCTTCTTCTGTGATAGGGATTCATATTTTTTATTTATTTCATATGTATTATGTTCTAAGCTTTTCATATACCAGCTACTTCAAAGACAAAGGAACTGACAGCAGAACTTCATTTATTCAACCAATACTCCAGGCATCATTCAAAATAGAAGTATGGGAAATTACATTAAACTAGGTTACAGAAACATGGGAATATGAGAGACCTGAATTTTCTGATAACTGGGAATGAACAACAGTGAGGGGGGTTCTATACTTACAATGAACCCACAGGGTCCCCTTAACCTTGCACAATTCATCTACTCTCTCTAAAAGGATGTGACTATGTCAAGAAATAAACGAAACTGCTTGCCTAGAAAAGGTGCATGAAATATTTGGAGTCTCCATTTCTCATATATATAGTTCTCACATCCTGAAAATGGATATTTTACACTGTTCTGCACATGTCCAATTATCCCCTGGATCAGGCACAGGTTAATAATTGGAACAGAGTATTGTTGCTAAAATTCCACATACTCATTGCAAACAAACAAAAATCTTCCAAACATGCTGCAGTCTACTGTCCAATCAAGAGCAGCTAGCCTTATTATGGAAGCATGCAACTTAGGAATCCATAGAAAGTTGCTTTTTTCTAGATACAGACAATCTGTTCATCCAGCCCAGGGATGGATAATCTTTTTCAGGGTAAGAGCTACATGTCAGATGGATGTGGCAATTCTTCTTATTTTTTAAATACCTGGGCAGGTATCACAGGCTCCACAGAATCATAGCAGTGGACCTGTGGTAGTGGCCAGTGTAAATTATAGGGCTTCTCCATACAAATGTTCAAAAAAGGAATTGTATTGTTGCTATACGTATCCTAGCTGGAGAAGGCATGGAGCCTAGCTGTGAAGAGATAACCATGCTTCCATTTATTTTAAAGCCTTTGCTTGTAAACAATACCGTACATCAAGATGATGATGCAGCAGCAACAAAAGGTGGTATTTATATATATTTTACTTGGAGCTGATCTACTAAAAATAATTACTGTTAATAAAAAAATAGTCCAGTAGCACCTAATAGACCAACTACGTTTTTCTGGTATAAGCTTTCAGATCTGAAGAAGTGTGCTTCCACATGAAAGCTTATACCAGAACAAACTTAGTTGGTCTATAAGGTGCTACTGAACAATTTTTTATTTATATTATTTTTATTTTGACTGTGTCAGACCAACACGGCTACCTTCCTGAATCTATAATTACTCTTACTTAGTCATTAATTTCAGTTGGTCTCCTCTGGGTAAAACTTGGCTGAATGTCACCTTGCAGCTCCTAAAATGGAAGTGTCAGATGGAACCTCCTGGGTATTGCCTTAATCTCTGGGAAATCTTTTTTTAAAAAAAAAAAAAAAACAAGATGGGTTGAGAGTTCCCTATTCTGTGGTAATACTCCATAGGAGCACACAGGCATTTCATTCCTTTAAAAGACAGAATGAAAGGTGGGAATATACAAGTTCACACAATGGTGTCCACATCTGTGAATACAGTGGTACCTCTGGTTGCGAACAGGATCCATTCCGGTGGCCCGTTCGCAACCTGAAAAGAACGCAACCCGCATCTGCGCACGCACAGGTCGCAATTCGCTGCTTCTGTGCATGCGTGTGATGTCATTTTGCGCGTCTGCGCATGTGCGAGCAACAAAACCCGGAAGTAACCCTTTCCGGTACTTCTGGGTCGCCGCGGAACGCAACCTGAAAATGCACAACCTGAAGCAAACATAACATGAGGTATGACTGTAGTTGTATCTTTGCCATTACAGAAAATAATCAGTAAGTAACTATGGCATTCATTCAGCCACATTAACAATACATGTTCTATCTGGGTGAAGAATCCCATTTTCCCAATTTGAATATGAAGAATGTTAAATAGAGGAAGGATACCTGGATTCTGTGCAACAAATAACTGAAATAATTGTACTAGAAATAATCACACATTTTTCTCTGTTTACCCATCTTCCTTTCCTGTTTTCCCTATTGTTTTCATCTTATTAAATTCATATATATTGTAGATATCTCTCTATAGCTATGATAAAATACTGAAAGCACTACATGATCAATAAAGCTTTGGGGGGGGGACCTGAGAGAACACATAGCGTCAATAGTTTGTACACCTGAGAAGAAAGTAAAAGAATATCATGTCTCAACATGAATATCATTAGCTACTCAACAAAACTCATTCCCAAATTGTCTTCTGAATAAGAGTAAGATATCTATCTGTTCAACACAGAGGTTATGTTTCCAAATCAAACACTGGATGAAGTAGTTCTGTCTAGTAGCGTTGCTGGTATTTGTTTTAATCTCTTTACTGCCAGTAACATTCACTATAATAGTGGTTCAATCAAAAGTCTACCTCCAACATCTAAGCATTGTCTTTTCAGGATACATTATAAACATTTCAGATTTGTGAATCTAAGACTTTCCCCTACTGAACACTGGCCCCTTAAGATCACTCTTGACATACTGCTATTTTTAAAAGTAACCACATGTACCAGGAAAATGTTTACAGAATAATAATCACAGATATCTTATTTCTAATGTTCTGAGAAAACAAGAAGGCTAAAAAAAATAAATTACTTACCATCTCCTTTTCTGTTGACTTTTGCAAAAATGGCACCATAGAGCACCATGGGTTAAGGTCGACTTTGAACATATACAACATATTAAGTATTATTCTGAGACTCAGCAGTATATAAATACCTTTCAGAAAACTTTGACTAAGCTTTATTTTCGAAGTACTACTCAGTAGACACCAATAACTATTGGACTACCTTCATATAAGCAGCAGTGCAGAAAACAGTGACAAACAGCAAGAGTGGGTGGAGTAAAACATTCACTTACATTATTCATGTACTCTGAAAGAAGATCTTGGAGGGCTTGGCGAATAGCATTGCACTCCGTGATAATGCGCTCACGGTGAATATCACGTGTGCAAGAAGAATCTGCTAACAAAGCAGCACCACTGATAATTCCTTCTAAACGCTTTTCTAGCGATGGCCTTATTTTGTCTTCCTTCGCAGTAAGAGGATCCAAGACAACCAGATTCTATAGGGAAAGATAAAAGGGGGGCAATAAGAAGAGTACTCATGCTCACACTGGTCTTCTTGAACACATAGCTGGAATGCATATATCATATCCCCAGTGTAACCATCCTACTGTTTGAATCTTGAGGATCTTCATCTCTGAAGGACAGCAAGAAATTCAAAGCAAAGTTGTACATTTATATGGTTCTCAAGCAAAGATCTTGTCCATTGGGTACATTACAATACATGCAATAGATGGCTGCAAAATGCCCATTGGCAGACAACCAGGGCAGACCAATTGTATTATCTGTTTATGCGCTGGCCAGGGCCAGCCCACAGCAAGGTGAGGTGACTGCCTCAGGTGGCAGGATCCGCCGGGGCAGCAGATCCTGATGTCAATTTTTCTTCCTCCCCTGTTCCTGATGTAGCTCTTCCCTAACCCTTTCTTCTCTAGCAGGGAGGGGAGGTGCCATTTTGTTGTCCACCTCAGATGCCAGAATGTCTTGAGCGCTAGTTACCTTAGAAAACCTGGAGTGTCAGTGCATATAATATGCATATAATATGTGAGATTTGCTCAGATTTTTAGCAGAATGGGGTGGGGTGGGGGTGGGGTGGGGGTGTAATAATCCACTTCTCATCAATAGCAAGATAGGAATTAGCTCAACACTGAGATTTATTTATTTTTTAAGCCCATCCTTGTCTCTTCTCTCCCTTGAATGACCCTGTGTCATTCAAACCCCATGGCCCACAGAGCAGTTATTGCTGAATGAAGTATAATAAATGTGGCAGAAAGCACAATCTGGTTTCTCCTGCATATGAAGAATTGGATTACTATAGGCAGAGGTTTTCAACCTTTTTGAGTCCACAGCTCCCTTGACCAACTACATTCTTTCAGCAGCATCCCTGTGGGGCTCAGGAGCCCAGTTATGTCACCTCTCACCTGCAGAGCTGGCAGCCTCTCACCTTTTGAACACCCTCCCTTGTGGAGTGTTCCCTCAGCCTCCTCTCCTCCCTTTTCCTTGCGAGTCCTCCAGGCAGCCACTGCTGCCACCCTGGTCTCCGGGCTGCTCCCCCTGCCCCAAAGAGAGGTGCCTCCTCACACTGCCCCACAGGGACCTGGGAAGCAGCTTGAGGAGCTTGCAGCCAGGGCTGCTACAGCAAATGGCTGTGCAAGCCTTTGGGAGGCAGAGATGCAAGAGGGCATGGCTCACTGGTTGAAACCCCCTGCCCTATGTTAATTTTATGTTTGAAAACTGCCCTGAGAACTTATAGTTGATGGTGCACTAAATACATTCCTAAAATAAAGTAAAATAAATTGGCCTCAAAGATGATGATGGATTCCTAGCCCAGTTCCTTTTATCAAATGACAAACTCTGATGTGAAATTCCTCTTCATAGTTTGATCATGGGGCAGATAAAGGAACTGGCCTCAGAAATACTTTTCCATGGATGCTAACTTGCAGAAGTAGTTTTATAAATTAGTATAATTATCTATTTTTAATATATTTTTATACTGCTTACCATTACAAGTAAATCTCAAAGTAGTATGTAAAGACAGAACTAAAATACATTAAAACAATTTCAATAAAAATGTTACAGATATCATCAATAATAAAAAGCAGTAGTAGCAACAATAAATATCATTTCAGCTTCTGCATGCATCTGACCCCTCCATTTTCTTCCAATAAATGTTGCTCTTGCTGCAAGTGGGGCATCTTTAAACGGGAAATTCAGGAGTTCTCCTGCCACTATTCCATGCATTTAAGTGATCCTGAGCCCTCTCAATAAGGCAAGACATATGCAAATAAATGCTGGTGATCTACTGCTTGGGATTTGAGGGTTAAGTGTTTGAAGAAAAAAATTAATGAAATGGATTGTGCATTCTGTAAAGTGAGGTTTGTTTAACTAGAAAATTTTGAATGAATACATCAAGATTCTCTCTGTGTGTATGAAATTCCTTTATCTGAAAATGGAATAATGTTGCTTTGTTTATCCAAAAGCATTATCAATTTCATAATATCTAATTTAAGCAAATCACTTTCCTAACTCATGATAAGGGCAACAGACATTAGAAATTCATCAAACTATTACATTTCTTTCTTTCTTTTTCTTTTTTGCAGCACCCTCTTCTCACAGCAGGGTGAGTCTGCCTGATTGCAAAGGGAAATCACACATGAGAGAGAACTCTTCTGGGAGTCTTTTTCTAACTACAATACGAATTCATGAAAATTAGCAGTATTTAATTAAGCAAGAAATATCTTTTTCTTTGACTTCTTTCAGAGAGGAAAATTAAGGAACTGCAGCAACGAAAGCTTAATTTGGGGCTGTGTGGGTTATTTTGAGGAACTATGTATTATAATGAAAACAAACACATTTGTAGAAATGTCTGAATGAACAAACTAAATTTCAAAATGCTGGGCCAGCTCCTGCACCTGGTTGGCCTTGTGAGTGAGGCCCACACCACCTGGAATGTCCAGTGTGGCCAGAGGTGGGTGGTACCAGCTGCCCATCCACTCCCCTGACCACACAAGAAGATGACGGCCTCCCAGGACCAACTGTAACTTTATGGAGACAGAGAAAGCTATATTTAAACTCTGGCTTTTTTCATATAATGTAACTTTCCATTTTGATGTGATCAAATGGGTCACCTTCCACATAGTCGTTCCTTAGTGGATTCTGACCAAACATCAGCATCAATGAAGCCAAATCTATGAGAAGAGTGCATCCATCTTCTAAAGAGATGTCTGTCAGTGGGTTGAGAGGCAAAAGAATTAGAGTAACTTTAGAAGGTTTCGGCATTTCAAAAGTTTGAGAAACATCAGCATGGGTCAAATCTTTTTCTAAAAAAAACCTAGACTTAAGAAACTGCTCTCAGCAAATATGTAGACTGGTGACTGGGGGCGGCCGCCGAAACCATATAACACCGGTCTTGAAAGACCTACATTGGCTCCCAGTACGTTTCCGAGCACAATTCAAAGTGTTGGTGCTGACCTTTAAAGCCCTAAACAGCCTCAGTCCAGTATATCTGAAGGAGCGTCTCCACCCCCATCGTTCTGCCCGGACACTGAGGTCCAGCTCCGAGGGCCTTCTGGTGGTTCCCTCACTGCAAGAGGCCAAGTTACAGGGAACCAGGCAGAGGGCCTTCTCGGTAGTGGCGCCCGCCCTGTGGAACGCCCTCCTATCAGATGTCAAAGCGATAAACAACTACCTGACATTCAGAAGACATCTGAAGGCAGCCCTGTTCAGGGAAGTTTTTAATATGTGACATTTTAGTGTATTTTTCATCTTTGTTGGAAGCCGCCCAGAGTGGCTGGGGAAACCCAGCCAGATGGGCGGGGTACAAATAATAAATTATTATTATTATTATTATTATTATTATTATTATTATTATTATTATGTACCGAGAGGCTTGTGTTAAAGTTTTATTCAAAATGACTGTCATCTGAAACAACCAGCAGCTAAAATGGTGTAGGAAGATAAAACTAAAAAGCTGAAATGAGCAGGCCTTTCTATTGCCCTCTTATTTCCATCAAATATCTTAAGCTAGCAAAATCTCAAGAATATTATAACCAAGACACTACTACAAGGTACATCAAATCATTGAGCTCCGTTAACAAATTATTAAATAATTACACTTGCCCACTCTAATGTACAGAGTTTGTGGATGAGATTTTGCAGGCTGTCCCAACTTTAGATTTCAGTATATATGTTGCTATTATTTTTCAAGGAATTGGTCTACATCATATGCTTATGCCCTGCTTCCTTACTCTGGATTGTGAATGCAGATTGACATTCCAAAGAGAAAGCATTCCTATTAGAGGTACTGCCAAGGCCCGTCTTTCAACCATAATTGTTGATCTGTGATTTGCAGTCTGAGTCCCTTCACTTGCAATTCTAATGTTCCAATCGGAGGGATTGATAATTTTGGTAGAGCTAGGCAATCCATTAAAAACCATACTGACAAAGTGAAGGAGAACAGAGAAAATGGGTGGTATTCAACTTTTTTATAAAAAAAAACTAGGCCCACTGAAATTAATGAACATGACTAAGTTAGGTCAATTAATTTCTGTGGGTCTACTGTGAGTAAAAGTAGACCACCCAATGTTTTTTTAAAAAAATATTCAAAATTCTCAACTTACTTAAAAATAATAATAATTATATGTAGTATGACCAAATGCTGCAGTGGTGATCATCTTAGGTACATAAATTCATTTTATATTAGTTCACCTGGGCATCCATAATTTCAACACAAGAAAGTGATGTTTGATTCATCATATGGTGTTTTAATTCTTACTACAACTTCTATGAAATCTCTGTTTCCTTCATTAAAAAAAAAAAAAGAACTGAGGGTGGAGGAAGACTGAAGATAAAGAGCCATCTTATTATCCAATTGAGCTTACCAACAGAAATCTGATATGTGCTGGGCAACTTGCATTGATGAGTTTAAAAGGAGCAGTAACGAAATCAATACAAATGAGTGAGCATTTGCAGTAGACAGATCTGATCAAACAGATTTTTTAATCTGTCCTGCCTGAGTGCTTCATGCGTTTTGCTCCTGTAGAATTAATGGTGTGGTAAGAAGATATTAGATTTAAATGGAATGCTTAGCTACAGACTTTTCCACCAAGTTTCCAGTTTTATACATCATCTGAAATACTCGTAACAGCGCCACTCTAACTTGGTTTCACTTCAGATTAGAGACATCGACAAAACTCTCTCTCCGAAAAGAAATTGGAGGGGGCCTCCTTAACATCCTCCTCAAAGAAAAGATTAGCTTTTTTAAGCCCCTGAATTCTTCACCATTTTTGACTGAAGTCTAAGCTGGAGAAGGATTGCCATCTTGGACCCCAGCAAGGTTTTTCTCCCTGTCCTATAGAAGCTAATGGAGTGGCTCTGCTCCTTTAGCTTGCAAGGAGTGAGGACTCTACAGAGTCCACCTTAAGGGTCACTCCTGCACCCACAAATCCCCCCCCCAAAAAAACCCAATGCAATTTAATGAACTGTCTTAACTCCATTAGCTTGCTTTGGGGGTGGAAAACCCCCCAAAGGTAGGGGGAGAACCAGCCACTGAGGATAAGTAGGGGGTTTCTCCCTCACACAGCCTCCGCTTTTTGCCACTGCAGCATCTTTTCCCATACACCCACAGGAATTAATGGCACCATTTGTTCCTGTGGGGCTGGGAAGGCAACACAACAGAGGCCAAATCCTGAGGTAGTGGGAGATGGCCACACACTCCTTTAGTCCTACAAGTATATTTGTCCTGCCCCCATTAGAACCACCTCATCTGATTTCACAGACAAGGAAGCTGCTACAGGTGAATCAGGAACCATATGTCCAGGTCCTTTGTACAGGGGATCGAGAAAGAACTGTCTATCTGTCATTCCTTTCCCTCTGCTTCAGTTGGCTATGATGCCATTTCTCAAGAGATGCTGGAGGTAACTGGGGCACTGCTGGAGCTAGGAGGTGCCACAAGGTCTTCAAGCTATCAGGGTCTTCATCACAGAAGTAGTCTTCTTGGCTCAGGCCTATGAATTATCTCATCTTACCTCCTGGTCCACACATTGATATCTCCACATATGTCATTTGAATAGGGCTATGAACATACAAAACAGCTATGATTCCCAAGAACATGCTCAACTTTTGAAGACTGTCGTAGGAAGAGCTATGGTATAGCCATGCTTCCCTAAGATGGCTGACTAAATCAACACATTGCAAGCATTTCTAGACCTGTTGAAGTCTCCCTCTTACACAGCTAGCTGGAATGCAGTACAGTAACTGACCATCTAATGGGGGATTTAAGTTTCAGTTATTACACATTTAGTATTATACTTTTTATTACAGTCACAACTATATCGTATTGTTAGAATGTATTGTAAGCCTAAAGCTTTGGGAAGTATTCAGACTCACTTCAGCTTTTGCCCAAGTATAAATCCTAACTTCCCATACTGTATATGAATGATATTAAGAAAGCTTCCAGACAGTACTTGTTGAGTAAGCTCTTTCAAATATTTCCAGACTATAAACATTTAATGAGATTGGCTCCCAACAGACTGTTTACTACATCCATTTATTTCATTGTACTTTATTTATAATGCAGAAGATAGAGCAAAGGTTGTTTCAGGTTCTTATCCAATGCCATTTCCCCATAAATAAAGAAAAATGAAACAATTTAATTCTCAAACATTCGTAAAAGGTTAGATACTCAATAAATTTTGCTTTATCTAACTCACTCAGCCTAAGGTACCATTTGCACTACTTGTGTTAAAGAAATATAGAAAAAGTCTATGAACAAGAAGACATTTAACAATATAATCTAAGCCCAGGATCCAAAAATGTATATATGGGTGCTCTGCTTATACACAGAGGCAGCCCCCCAACTCCTTGAACACCTCCCCCTCAAACAAAGCACACCATTAAGGATAGTGACCTGTTGCTAGAAGTAGGTTCCCTCCCTCCACAATATAGGAGAAGCATATTTTAATATATAGAGTATATTTTAACTTGCGTTGTGCAAAAATGATCACGTATTGCCTCATAAACACATATTTCAGATGGTTCAAAATGCAGCAGCCTATTAATTGGCTGGAGCTGGTTAATGGGAGACTATAATACCCATGCAGAAAGAACTATATTGGCTCCAATTTGTTCTGACGCACAATTCAAAAAATTAGTTTTGATCTTTAAAGGCCTAAATTATCTTGATCTAGAATGGCCCAAGAATTGCCTCCTCCTATTTGAACATGCCTCCATGCTCTAAAATGGGTCACCAAAAAGGTCCCTCCTCCAAATCCCATCTCTTTCTGAGCTCATACTGATGTGGGCAAGAGTAAAGTCTTTCAAACAGTGGAACCTTCCTTGTAGACCCCTTTGCCCAAGAAAGCCCAGTAGCGTAGCTTCATTTTCACATTTGGGGGAAAATATATATGAAAACTTTTATTATTCAGAGCATTTTTGGAGAAATTGTTGTTAAATAGTAAGAAGGTGCGAGACAAATTTGCTACTGTGAATTTTTGAGATATCTATCTGTTGCCATTATGTCACCTTTTGTTGCTTTTGGTTTAAAAGATTGAGATTTAATTGGGAAGTTGATTGTCTTGATGCTTAATTGTCAATTTATTGCTGTTTTCACGGAGCCATGTGGAGGCATTTGTCATTTGTAAAATTAGTCAATGGGCTCTATCAATGCTATAGTACTGGGGTACCTATTGTGATACCCACCAGATGTTGTGGACTACAAGTCCCATCATTCCTTGAGGTGGATGGTCCACATTGGCTATCCCCTGCTTTAGTAGATACCATGTTTACGTCTGATCCCTAGGTTGCAGGTCACAATCACTCACCAAAACAAATCAGCCAGGCTGGAAGCGTGTCTGAGAACTGCTATGAAACTGATCACACATAGGTCAGTAAGATTTGGTTTTCTGGTATGCTACTTTCCACAAGCACATCATTTAAAATAAATTAGGCCATTTTACAGAGTGTGCTACAGAGCTACACATTCACCTACCTCAAATTCATCAAGGGCACTTCCAAGAGTAGCAGACTGTGATGTCGACTGAACCTTTTGATTTCCAATTCCTTGAGAAGCATTGGAAATGACATCAAGAGCATTCTGTATTTCATTACAAACAGAGTCCTTGCTGGCTGCAAGAGATGAAATGTCTGAATGTTCCAAACAAGCAGAGCAAATTGAATGGAGAAGAGATGAATTTTCCTTCAGAGAAGCACGTGCTGCTGCAATGTCATCGCGTTGATTGTTGGATTTTAAATCCTGTCAAGAAAATCATACATATGGGGATTATTACTATTATTATTTCAACTTAAATACTGGCAAGCAGTGTAGCAACACATTATTTCAATTTGTTCTGTATCTACTAAAGAAAGAAAGAGAGAGAAATTCAATAAAGATTTATTAACTGTGTATTCTCCGGCAGCACATTTTGCTGCTCATTTATAACATGCCTAGGATGAAATGGAAAGAAATGAATTCTATCTCAAGAGGAAAGAAATATTTTTGTGTTTGTTTGTTTTTCAGAGTGCCTGGAATAGTTAAGTCCACAGTAATTGTTCACTGCCCTTAAGAACACATGAACTGCCTTTCTGGATCATGTAGCCTGAATATCTTCTCCAGCTAGCTGCCCACCAGGATTTCCCAAGTAGGGCATGGCAGAGCGAAAAATAGCCACCTCCTATTGCTTGCATGCAGTATCTGACAATCAGAGTTCACCCCCACAGCAGCCTTCTCTAACCCCTATGCTGTAGGAGCCAAAAGCTGCAGAACAAGACAACTGCCCTTTAAAAGCACAGGCAGATCTGACGAAGGTCTCAGGCTTGTCCACCTTGCTGAAGCAACAGCCTTCCTTGTGAGAGAACATACTATCATAATGCTCTGTCAAAGGTGCTGCTTCTGACCTGTTGAAGCCAGACCCTACAGGATCTGCCTTGATCTGACCTTACTAAACATGACTTTGTCTTACTTGACCTAATTTCACTGCATATGACTCTACCTTACTTTCCCGTACACTCTACTGCCAGTAGGTGCCACTGTTCTATTCCACTTCCCTTGTGAGCCTAGAAACAGCCCAAACAGGACAATAATTTATTTTAAATTGTCTTAAGAAATGGAAATATTTTAACTGTGGTTGAATTAGTGTTGCACACAGGCCCCATATCCTGATTCAACCACATCATTAAAGAATATACTGTATCAGCCCAGCAACAGACAGGAAACTCTTTTTCAATAGCAACTCAAAACACTAAATGCTTAATAGAAGGAGGAACAATGAATTTGTTTGTCCACGATGATATAATTTTACAGTTTTCAGTAGTATGCATTTGGATCCCACATCGAATGTAACACCATAAAGTGTTGTTTGTTCTTTAAAAATGCAATAAACAGAAACAGTAGGAATATAATCAGAAGCTACAGGTCATGGCTTCAAGTTTCTCATTTCAAAGAACAATCATAAGCACAACAGAAGCATTTTCATGAAAGTTCTGCATGTTTCAGGTAATGCATATGGGTTAATGAGTATGGCAAACAATGCAACACAATCCAATGCTATATTCTGCCCAGTCAAGGAAATATATTAATTTTCCACTGGAAGTACTTGTCACTATGTAAAGAACAGAATTATTTATAGCACTTTTTGAGTGTTCAAAGTCCTTCACAAACCTATTAATCCAGACTACTGTGCTGACCAGATTGTTAGCGCCAGCTGCTCAGTTTAAGCACAATGGAGAATCATCATACCCATTCTCTAGGATTCCTAGCTATTCATGAACCTGATCCTGATTGATCTCAGTACCCTAAGTAGGTCAGTTTGTTGACCTCATCTTGCAAATAGTGAGGTTCATTTAATCCAACCTAATAGGTTCACGGCTGAGGTGAGATTTGAACCTGAAGCACTGGCAGAAATAGTTCAAGATACTATAGTACCAAGAGTACAAGATGTACAATAATCAAAACTAGAAAAAATAGAGTGAGCAAGGAAACTGAGAAAAGAAAGAACCGACATTTTTAAGGAGCAAAACGTTGGCTATCGCTATATAGCACATTCTAAACAGAGAACAATAAAATATAATTTTAAGAAGATTCCTGGAGAAAAAAGCACCCAAGGTTAGCACTTGTAGCTGCACAAAACATCCTGGGATTTGTAATTACGAACTAGAGCATGCTGGCATCTCATCTTAGATAAAAAGCTCAAAAAAGCAGCATGTTTATTTTTCTAGTAACACAAAGAAAATAAATTCCCTGAGCTTATTTCTACTTTGCAACTCAATTCCTATTCAGCCACATTTTACAAATATAGCAAAAGGGCAGGAAAAGTGGGGGTTGTCTTTTATTTAAAAAAAAAAAATTATTATCGTTTAGGTTTTTGTGTACCATTTCTATCCTCTGCCATAAAATCCCTAATAAATGCAGCTTAATTACTGTCTAACAACGGTATGAAGGTTAATTATACTTGCACATGCCTCAAGATCCATTAATATTTTTTTCCTGCAGCTTTTTCCTATTTCCCCACACACAACTGTATAATTTTCATGTAATTCACATTTTGAGAATTTGTTGCAGGGAGTATGAATAAAAACAGTCCTGGAAGGGCTGTAGCTCAATGGTAAAGCATTTGTTTTGCATGCAAATCGCCCCAGACTCGTTGCCTTGCATCTCCAGGTAGGTCTGGGAAAGAGCCTATTTGACGCACTTGAAAGACACTGCTGTTATAAACAATGGGTAGCTAGATAGATCAGTATCTGTCTGCTAAAAGGTGGGGGGATAGGCTAGAGCTCTCCATTAATGGCTGTATGAACAGAAACAATCCCTTAAAATGAAAATATTGTTTCATATCTTCCACCTCTGTGAAGTCTGCAAGTCCAGTGAATTCAGATTACACATAAAAACCAGGTAGAATGAAAACTAGTTTATAGGAATGACACTTTGTCATGGTACTCATTTGGGGCCATATCAGATTAGAATCAATGTGGCAGGTCTTGGAAGAGGATACCAGATGTGGCAGTACTGGAAAGCAATACTTTTCCAGCATGCTATCTACAAACTGCTTGAAGTACAATCAAGAAACATGTAACCTATTCTAACTGCAAAAGGAAGGAAGATATAAGATTACAGTGGTACCTCTGGTTACATACTTAATTTGTTCCAGAGGTCTGTTCTTAACCTGAAACCATTAACCTGAGGTACCACTTTAGCTAATGGGGCCTCCCGCTGCCGCCACCACGCAATTTCTGTTCTCATCCTGAGGTAAAGTTCTTAACCCGAGGTACTACTTCCGGGTTAGCAGAGTCTGTAACCCGAAGTGTTTGTAACCCGAGGTGTTTGTAACCCAAGGTACCACTGTATATAGAAACTATATTCTGGTGATCAGATTTCAAGTTACATGAAGCATAGCCCAAAATCAGTTACCAGGAAAAGCATTTGTGACAACTTTACCAAGTTGTAAATGTGAGTTCTTATTAAATTACAGTCATGATCCACCTCTCAAGTTATCAGCAATCATGCTAAGAATTATATTAAAGGAGATGGCTCTGCTGGCTGGATTGTTGATATTTACTAGAACCCTTTAAAAAAAAAGAAACCAATATCTTACTTGTTCCTTGGTAAAAGAGGTAAATTAATCCGTCTTTTTAAACATGCATCTAGCTAGGGATAGTTTGCAGCCAGTGTGGCATATAATTGCCATTCTGCATCATATTACTGCTCCACAGATATATTATTCACCAGGAAGTATCATATGAGCTTAAGCTAATGTGTGTTTCCAAATACACCATCAAAGGGGTGATGAGATAGTAGATAGTGGAAAGTGGATTTTATATCTACCCAAGAACCTGAATACTGTTGCACGCCACCACAGTCTTCAAGCGAGATTCCAGGGGTTCCAGCCACTTATCCATAGTTTGTGTTTCCTTTTGGAAATGAGGCACAGCAGAAACAATGGTGTCTTTATGATATATGGTTTATTTACACATAATGGCAGTTCCCTCATTGCGAGAAGTAAGGTTACAGGGAACCAGGCAGAGAGCCTTCTCAGTAGTTGCGCCTGCCCTGTGGAATGCCCTCCCAGCAGATGTCAAGGCAATAAACAACTATTTTACTTTTAAAAGACAACGGAAGGCAGCCCTCTTTAGGGAAGTTTTTAATGTCTAATGCTGTATTGTTTTTAATATTCAGTTGGAAGTCACCCAGAGTGGCTGGGGAGACCCAGCCAGATGGGCGGGGTATAAATAATAAATTATTATTGTTGTTGTTATTATTATTATTATTATTATTAATTATTATTATTATTATATACAACCTGAGCCTACAATGGAGGGGTTCACAAACTCATAATACTACCCCCGTCCCCCCAAAAAACAGACACCTATCCCCAGATGTACAACAAACATATTTCCTGGAGAAAAATCACAGACAGGTTAGCAAAGGCGTTAGGATACACATTTTCAAAAACAGATAATAAAACCCAATTACTCCACATAACAGCATTAACTTTTTAAAACTTTAGGATGATTTTGAGCTTCACTATCACAACATTTCATTCTCATTTTGTTCTACATGAGTTCTCAGCACCATTTAGAAATTCAGCTGGCCACTGAGGTTCCATGCTTCAGTTGGTGAAGTATTACACATCTGAATTTTTCAATTTCTTATGCACACACCAGTTGCCACCCACAGGCATGTACATCATATCTACTTGTACTGAAATCAGAGAAAAGATTGTATTATCTGTTGTAACTTCAGCTTTTTTCATATGCATGGTGCACCAATTTCAGTCGGTGTATGTGTTTTGACTTGTTCTCAGATACTTTTAGTTTAATATTTTTAAGAAATCCAATTAGTAGCCTCTTATGGGATTAGTGTCATTTGGATTTGTCCTTCACCAATACCTTCACCAGTTTGTGGATCCATTCTATAATAAATCAGCTCAGACTCTTCAGGTATATAATCTTTCCTGGTCTTGGATGCAGTTTGATTCCAGTGAGCTGTTCTTAATACTTGGTCTAGATTCATGTGAAACTGTCAGGGTTGTAGAGACACACAACATATACAGAATAGATTTCACCCCACCCACTCCAATTATTTATTTATTCAGAATACATAAATTCCACTATATAGTTACAAGAGGCTATCAAATATTCTTACCAAATAGTCTCTCAATGAAATCAAACTCAAACTAATACAAGGAGAACAGATGGCATTATGTCCATATGATGCCAGGCTGAATCTAGCATCTATTTCCTTGTCTTCCCTGATATTGTCCTTACACTATCACCTACTAGGCAGCAATTCCTATTGAGGTAATTTGAGACAAGGGAGTTGGGCTGAGCTCCTAGAACTCACTAAGCCCATTGTGGAAACAGTCTTCCATATTATATTTGCAGCAGGGGTGGGCAACCTTTTTCTATCAATCCTCTGGGAAATCTGTTAGTGGGTGCATGCAAGCAGCAGGTGAGCCAGAACCAATGATGGACAGAGTCAGGGACAAAAGCACTCCAATTGCTCTGGAATAAATGTTGCCTTGCTTCAATTTTCACATATGTACCTCAGATTAGAAATCCAAATCATATGCTGGTCTATTTAGTACTAAGCCATACTGAGTTTGGTGGGGTTGCTCTCAAGTAAGTATATAGAGCATTGTTTAGTTCAGCAGACTATGTACCCACTATTCTGGAAAGCAAGTGAAAGTATTTACTTTTCTAAGTTTAGCATGCTATATACATGTTCATACATAAAAGATTCCCCCACCCCAAGTCATACAACTAGGAGAAAGGGGGAAATAAAATAAAATGCTGACCCTTCCAGTTGTTCTGAAACCACATAGAAAGGAGAGGGGGCTTTTAAAAGCCAGGAAATAAAATAGAAAGGAACACAAAGGAAGGAAATCTGATGGGATGGAAGAATGGGGTACTTTCAGATTGTGTCAGACACAGAAAATGAGTCAGGAGCCACAGGCTGTCCACTTGCTTATTAGCAATTGCCCATTTTAGAAACAGGTGTTTCTATTCTCCATTCTTCTTATCAAGTTTTATCTGCACTATATCTTCCTAAAAGCATAATCCTGTGTACTTCTCTATAAAATAAAGCAGCAAAATGGGCACCATTGTTGCTACAAAATGTGTGAGAAGAAGTTGCATTGAATACTGTAAGAAGCGCCGTTCCGTGCCCTATAAGCCCTGGACGCCTTTGCCCGGTGACACTGTGGCCCATGGATTGCAGCAAAATACTGGGGAAGGTTTTGCCCAGTATCTTCTCTGTGTGGTGGGCTCATGGGAAAAAGCTGTCTCATGAGCCCTTGCTGAAGAGGGGAGGGGAAAGCCTGTATAAGGCTGCTTCCCCTGGAACTCACAGCCATTTTACCTGGTCTGACTCTGCACCCTGCTCCCCCAGGGAGACCTTGCTTGGTTTGCACCACGGTGAGGTTCAGCACTGGCCGACTCCCACCGTACAGGTTTGGAGCGATCCAAACCCAGCGGATCCATTCCATCAACATGGGGCTTGTGGAATGATGAACTGATCCTGGGACCCAACACCATGCCAACTCTTGCCCTGCCTGCTGCTGTCAATAAAGATTTGGCTTGATTTTATCCCATCACAGTTGTACAGTCTGGTTATTTTGCTGCTCTCATGGGTCACATAATGCGCCTGCCTAGGCAATGTGGAGTTTGTGCACAGGTGCATTCTGCACCCACTTCAGAATCTCTGCCAGTAAAGCTGGGCCAACACAGTATCAGGAATGACAGTGCAATAACATCCCTGCAATCACAACCCCCCAACAGCAGAGAGAATGGAATTTATTCACATTATGAGAGAAATGACAGACAACATTGAGATGGTGGCTAAGCCTGCTCAGTGATGCCAGGGATTCCAGTTACTGAAAATCACACCTGTTTCTGTTTCCTACAGGGAACTACCCTGGGCTCTGTTTCTTGTTCATGCTAGTATAAAGGAATGTTTCTTTAAAAATACAGTTTGTTAAGCAAGAGATTCAAATTACACTAATGAACAC
Organism: Podarcis tiliguerta; assembly: GCF_965153285.1. NCBI lineage: Eukaryota > Metazoa > Chordata > Lepidosauria > Squamata > Lacertidae > Podarcis > Podarcis tiliguerta. The sequence continues at coordinate 69,951,801 of NC_139538.1, read as the reverse complement.
TAAAACTGATCTTCCAAAGTCAGCCTGGCATATGTTAAGATAATACATTAATGAAACCTGAACACGTTTTAAAGTGACATACAGTAAAACTAATGCAAAAGAATTTATTCAAACATGCTTATTAGGCTTCCAATTTTCCCTAACGTTGACAGGAGGCTTTTAAAACAAATATATATAAATCATAGCATTAAATGAAAAAAGCCTCAAATATTTAGTAAGGGGAAATCATTAAAAAGATGGAGCCCCTCTTTAAATATGAACTTAATAATAAATGACAGTCAAAAATGTGTTTTGTGTAACCAGAGAATATTTACAGGCTGCAAGACCGTGAAGAAGGAAAAAACTATCTTAAGCCCTTGAGTTCTGTACTGAATGTTAATGCATTTGTATATGATAGATTTAATATGAGAACCAAGAATAAATGACTTTCAACAGCTGCACTCTGGACCTATAAATCGCTCTTGGTACTGCAAAATCCATACAGAGGAAGAACAGCTGTATAATTTACAGCATCAGCATTTGTCAAGAAAAGCAGCCGGTACAGGTCCTTTTTCAGCTTCAGAAGGCACCTTCTGGGGGAGGGGGGAGTGCTTGCGGAGAACATACTTGTATAATTATGAACAGCCTACTTGTATAAGTAAATAATTACATTTATTTAACTTTCACATTGCTACATACAGCATCCTCTTTAACCCTTAATAGATCTAAGTAAAATTCAAAGAGCATAAACACCATGGCAATTTTAATGCAATTTTAAAAGTGTGAAGCTAATTAGCATTTGCTTTATTATGCTTTGCCAGAGTTATGCTATAGTAAAATAGGAAGACCTATGCAACTTCACAGGGCACCAAAACCAAAACAGGTAAGACAGAGATTTGATGGGAGTTTCTTTCAACATATTTCCCCTATCTATTATCCCAAAGACAGGCCTAAAAGACACAGCCTGCATTCATATATCAGTTTCCTCAATGTTTAAAAATTACAGCTCCTTTGAATATTAACACATCTACTCCTCCCATATTTGATTTATTCAAGCAGATATTTTACCAACCCAAAGCTTTTAGCTTTTAAGATCTGTTTCACACATTTGGGCTAAATGAATGTGGTATTTACAGCATTTTCTAGGTACTACCGGTAACTGTCTTATTATTTCTCAGCATTTAAACTATTGTTTCAATTCCTGCCTAAAAGCAAAGGAAACAAAAAGAGGACAATTTGCCTTAATTCCAATTCAAGCATTTGAAATCAAAATCAAAAATTTTCAAATGCTTCAAAATTCACTTTGGCATTGGGACAGGAGATCTTTAATTCTCTTTCTCCCAACACTGTTGTCCTAATGTGGACCAGGCCTCACGCAACTGCTATGTGCATTAGGAGAAGCTCACATTCACTCCAATAGGAAATTCCATCTACAATGGAAATAAACAGACCCAGGACCCCTACCCACATCAGAGGAAAGGGTTAAGGTAAAGGTAAAGGGACCCCTGGACCAGGCCTCACGCAACTGCTATGTGCATTAGGAGAAGCTCACATTCACTCCAATAGGAAATTCCATCTACAATGGAAATAAACAGACCCAGGACCCCTACCAACATCAGAGGAAAGGGTTAAGGTAAAGGTAAAGGGACCCCTGACCATTAGGCCCAGTTGTGACTGACTCTGGAGTTGCGGCGCTCATCTCGCTTTATTGGCCGAGGGAGCCGGCGTACAGCTTCCGGGGCTTGTGGCCAGCATGACTAAGCCGCTTCTGGCGAACCAGAGCAGCACATGGAAACGCCGTTTACCTTTCCGCCGGAGCGGTACCTGTTTATCTACTTGCACTTTGACATGCTTTCGAACTGCTAGGTTGGCAGGAGCAGGAACCGAGCAACGGGGCTCACCCCGTCGTGGGAATTCGAACCACCGACCTTCTGATTGGCAAGTCCTAGGCTCTGTGGTTTAACCCACAGCGCCACCCGCGTCCCTTGGGAAAGGGTTAAAGCACTGCTAAAGGTCACACCATGGTCTGCAACTGCAATTTATTTTTCAAAAGGCATTCAATAAATTGCTAATTGTATGGTGTATACTAGTTTCTCACCAAGATTGAAGAACTCTGGACTGAACCACTGCAGCTGCCTACATGTAAGAAACTAGTGCACCCAGGATTTGATTTGCTTTTACCATGGGGAAATATTCAGAAATATGAAACACACACACACACTGCTGTAGTCTGAGGCACAGTCCAGAATTCTACCTCCTTATTTGGAGATTGTATGAAGCAGCTCTAAAACTTAACATTCAAAGCTATGCACCAAGGTTTTAATTCTGAAAATTCAACTGGATCTTGGATTGCAAAGTTTAATTTTTGTGCATCTTGGTATTTCAAATTCCTTTAAGCTCAGATGTTGTTAAGTTGTGGGCAGTGGCGTAGCGTGGGTTGTCAGCACCTGGGGCAAGGCAAGTAATTTGCGCCCCCTAACCCGTGGATTTGCGCACCCTAACCCCCAGATGTTGTGCCCGGTGTGGCCGGCCCCCCCTGCACCCCCCATGCTACGCCACTGGTTGTGGGTGAACATATCAGACGATACAACAGCTCTTCAAACAGCTCTTCAAACAGCTCTTCTTTATTCACAGGCCAGAACAGAACTGAACGGAAGGGTTCAGCCAGCCTGCTTATATAGAGCTCCACTAGAACACAACAGTAACCATTTTCTGTAACTATCCAATCACTAAACGTCACTTTTGATCCCTTATTTGCATATGTGGACCTGAACTATTTACAATATCCCCCTGCTGGCCCAGAGTGAGAACTTCAGTACATAACAGATGTGTCATCTGCTCTGTCTTTTCCAAGTTCTCTTCCACTTCTTTTGTAAACCAGAAAGCTATAGAAAGAGAATATTGTATGTGCAAAGTAGAGATTGGAAACCTTTTTTTTGTTGTTGTTTTTTAGTTAGGGTTTTTTTAGTTTTAAGGACATCTGAAATGAGACTAATATTAAACCCTTACTGAGAAAACCCTATTAAATTCAGTATATACTGTCATAAGAAAAAGTCTTCAGTGGTCTACTTAAACAACTCTTTCTATAAATCTGTGCCATAGTTAGTACAGATACTTGCCTGATTATTTATGGGGGCTTTGTTGGAAAATAAAATCACCCCTGGAAATCTGCCAGGGTCTAAGAGTCAAATGCCACATTATATTGCATTCAGATATAAGATTAGACCCACAGTCTTGTCAGTGTTGCAAAGCACCCTCAGAAGAAAGGACTTTGCAGTAGTGAATTGGAGGGAGCAGTGCTTAATCTTTTCCCTGCCACTTTTACACAGGAACTTCCTTTCCACAAGTCACTCCCCTTCTCTGGACAAAGGGTTCCACTTCAAAAGCCCATGTCTCATGAGGTAAATAATTGGTCTGAAACACTGGCAAGAGAAAAGCACCAGAAGGCAAGAAATTTAATTGGAAAACTGGCTGGTGGGGGTGCTTTCTACAGTATAGGGCAAGTAACACATCTCAATAATAAATGCATAATAAAGGATAATTTAATGGAATGTAGGTTTTCCATATTTCAAAAAGTGAAAATCCAGACACAAAGGTTGTTGACCCCTGCTCCAAACTAATCAACAAATAACACAGGGAGATGGTACTTGTGCCCCTGGTTCTATAATTCACAATATTTACTTTTTAAAGACAAATAATGCTATGTTTTCTACTAACTTCAGTAAACTGACAACAAATCACAACACATAGTATTACCAGCAAAAGCTCTACTGAAAGTACTTTAGCCAAAGCAAATGCAAAAGATATTTTTTGTTTGTTGGTGAATCTAGTTTATGCTATGGCTTAAGTGTTTCTAAAGAACCTCTTACTTCTTTTATTGAGTTGGAGAAGTTTCATTTATATGAGTTGCACCTAAGCCACAGAAAGAAAATAAACTAAATTATACAATCTTTAGTAAATGGATTTGGTGCTCAAGATAAAGATAAAGATAACTAAAAACAGGTTTTTGAACCAAGAAGAAAAGTAGAACTGTTTTTAAAATGCTATTAACTAATTTGCCAGCCTGCATGACCCCAAACAGTACTCTGCTTCAGTAATTGTTTTTAAAGTAAGATAGATTAGGAAAAAAAACCAAGAATTCCTTATCAGTGGCTTACCTCTTCCTTAATTTGATCTAAGAGGACTATGGTGATTTTCCATGTGCATGCTGATTTAAAATAAAAAGTTTTGAACTCATCTTGAAGCAGTTAAGTGTACAGTATATATGAACAAAAATATTTGTAAATACTGTACATTATCAGTTCTGAGTAAGAGAAAAAGGGAGAGTACTTTTGTTCAAAATCAGATATGATTGCTAGATAGGCATGCATCTATCCATCTCTATCAACTCTAGTTGGTAGCAGACAGTATTTGCTAGTCTAATTAAATGCCAAATCTGCTAAGAAACTAATCATTTTTTTAAAAATAACTTCTATTAAGAGGAGTTCTGAATTTCTACAGAGCCTTGATGTTATTTCTTGAAGTTCAAATCACATCTGGACTTCTATGTGGTCTGTATATGACAGATTTTCAAAGTGCATATTTCAGGAGTATGTACAATTTAGATGCATTTTTTTAAAAAAACACTAATGAAATTATTCTGATTAACAAATATCTTTAAGATACAATAATGGCTGCCATCTAAAGAGACAACATAAACCACTTGCTAATGTGCAGAAGAGTACAAGGCTCCTGGGCAAGAACCCTTGTGAAATTTGGGTGTTCAATGTTTTTTTAATTTTTTTAACTAAGCAAAATACTAATTGCACCCAATGCTTTGTGAATACTTCATCATTTAAAAAATAAAGTATGTCTGAGAATCAATGAGAGCTACAGGCTCACTTTTTAATTATATAGTTTAATACTTGCAATAATTCAAAATTACTTCAAAACGATCAAGAACCCTGCATTTATTTTCTACCTGTGGCAAAAGGTTCATTTGTTCCCATAATAGGAATGAGAGAATGTTTTTTTATCCAGAGAATAAAATAATCTCTGGACCACCAAGATTCTAAATCTTGCCACAGGACATAATAGTGAAATGTTTGGCTAGTAGTGTCATTTAAAAATGTAGAATCTCCAATTTTCCTGTGCTGGTTATTCCATAGGTATGGATAGTGAGCTTGAGTCTCACATTGTGTCTGATCTACAGCAGGGCTGTCCAGCTTCCAAGAGATTGCGATCTACTCCCACTATTAAAAATCTGGCAGTTGTTGCGCTTTTTTGGGGGGGAGGATGAGCCAAAGTTGTTGAGTTTGGGGGGCAATCAGGGTCCCACGATCGGCCACGATCAATCAGGGACACCCTGCGATCGACCAGTAGATCGTAATCGACCTGTTGGACACCCCTGATCTACGACAGGCAATTGCATCCGTTACATATTCTAATTTTTACATCTCCATTTGTAAATCTAATGGTTTCTTACTGCAGAGGGATCACCATTGTGAAAAGTGCTGTTGTAGTGCAATGCATCATGTAGTCACCCATTTATTTTGAATGGGGAATTGGAAATGCTTTTATTATCTCTCTTAGGCCAATATTATGGTCCTTTTTGATGTAGCACAACTCCTGTGCAAGGATCACCTCGTTTTCTTAATTACAATCACCTAATTCCTGTGGCTGTAATTTGTTTTAACTGTTTTTAATACTGAATTTTAAATTGTTGTAACCCACTCTGAGACCTGCAGGTGATAATGATAATGATGATGATAACGGATTAACTGTTTGTCCAAAACCAATTCCGTGTGAAAACAGCAGAATTTACCATGCCACAGAGAAGGCTTGGAAACTAGCAACACTGAAGTGTTTGGATTTGATATCCTGCTTTATCACTACCCCAAGGAGTCTCAAAGTGGCTAACAATCTCCTTTCCCTTCCTTCCCCACAACAAACACTCTGTGAGGTGAGTGAGGCCGAGAGACTTCAGAGAAGTGTGACTAGCCCAAGGTCACCCAACAGCTGCATGTGGAGGAGCGGGGACGCGAACCTGGTTCACCAGATCACAAGTCCATCGCTCTTAACAACTACACCATCCTGGCTCTCACTACACCACACTGGCTCTCTGATGATGGAGACCAACATAATATGGTATTTTCAGGCAAGTGCTTCCTCATGAAATAATCAGATGTTACAATCCCCACACAAGGATGGTAAGAATCAGCCCTGTGCCTATCTAGTTAGCACATCCCCACAGGGTACAGCACATAGTGGTTGCTGATCGATTATTGAAAGTATATTGTGGTCTGAATGTATTCTATGGGCTGCAGTGTTAACTAGAAATAGAACACTTTTAAGATATAAAATAAATTCAACCTCTGTTCTGTAGCCTGTATCATTCACAGATAACCAAACACCACTGGTGACAAGGGAATGTAGGTGGTATATTTTTATTCAGGACGTGTAAATACCTTCTGAAGAATATATTAGGAGAGTTATAATTCCACCTGACACCAGTAATAAGATTACTCACTGCTGATGTAACTGAAGTCACAGTGCTCCTATGAACAAAATAATGTTCAAAGCAGCCCTCAGAACCTGTTCTTTTCTCTTCTTACACATTCCCTTCCTGTCAGAACAGAACAGAAACCCATTTCAGTGGATTAAAGTAGATGACAGGAAACATGCAGAGAAGTCTATCTTCCTGCTAGAAAGCCTTCTAGGACATGATTTGTTCTATCAAACAGCTGTCCTTGAGTGCAAAAGGAAACTTGTGGACATTCCTTGCATGGATGCTCTGGTTCTTCTTTTGTGGAAATTTAGAAAATTTCATTTTGAGAATTTGCCATGTATTTGATAAAAAACAGATGGGTTGGTGGGATTGAATACCTATTAAGATCTGTAGCTACAAAGTGAAAGAAAGCACTATAAAATTTATATATAATGAGAAAGTGCACAATTTGACTTTAAAAACTGTGTCTGTCTTGCATAAATATTTATCTGACCTATTCTTATGACAGAGCGATGGTTTTTCAGTACTATTTCACTGTGAGCTTCAAGGAGAACAAATTACAAAAACCAATATACTCTCTGACAGAGAAAAAATCAGGTCACACTTTAAGCCACATCCCAACTTTTCACATATTGACAAGATGGAACATAAACAGAGAAGAGTGACCAAAGATGATAAAGGGTCTGGAAACCAAGACTTATGAGGAACAGTGGAGGGAACTGGGTTTGTTTAGCCTGCACAAGAAGAGACTGAGAGAAAATATGATAGCCATCTTCAAATATCTAAATGTCTGTCACATGGAGGATGGAGCAAGCTTGTTTACTCCTGCTCTAGAGGGCAGGACTTGAACTAATGGGTTCAAGTTACAAGAAACTAAACATCAGGAAGAACTTTCTGACAGTAAGAACTGTTCAACAATGGAACGATCTCCCTCAGAAGATGGTGGGCTCTTCTTCATTGGAGGTTTTTAAGCAAAGGTTGGATGACCACCTGTCATGTATGAACTAGTTGAGATTCTTGTATTGCAGGGGGTTGGACTAGATGACCCTCAGGATCCCTTCCAACTCTGCAATTCTATTATTAACTATCTGATTTTATTAATAAAACATGTTTTACTTTAAAGTGCAGTCTGCACTGTTTTGTATCACACTTTTTTGCACAGCTGCTGTTGGATGGGTGGAGGTTTATTATAATTGGTAATTTATACTTAGATTACCAACTATACTTAGATTCTTCTGGTGGTAGCAGAAAAACAGTGCTGAAAAAATAAGTAACTGGCGTATGAGATGAAGTGGAGTGGGAAAATAGTAATTACCTGACCCCTCCATGCAACCACTAAACCCCACCCACCACCACCACATGATGATCCTTCACTCAACACTGGCAGAATATGATAAATATGGCAAACTCAAGTTAATAAATCTGTCTGCACTGTTCTGAACCACATAAAGTTTCTGAACATTTTCAGACCGCCCTACAAGTAGTAGTAGTAGTAGTAGTAGTAGTAAGGCATTTGGGGATTTACTTATTTATTCTCCCCAAATATGTTGGTCTCCATGGTATTTGTGTCAATCAATATGCTACAAACAAATCACTAGTTGCATCCATTAGGAAATGAGGTAGAAGTCCTTTTTTCCAACTTGATGTTCTAGAGAGGCAATTAAAATGCATCCAGTATATCATTACCAAGCACATTATCTCAACTTCCTTCATAACATCTCAGTAGCTGCCCAGTGTAGAGGTCAAGCATCGTGAAGATGTCCTTGTAATAACTCCTACTAGGAATGTTTGTGTGTAAATGTAGCCTGATGAACCCTGTAAACTTATGCAAATGAAAGATTTTTGATGTCGAATGAGCTGTAGGTGGAGGTCAACAGATCAAATACAAACACAAAATGTATTTTTTAACTGAGCAGACATTTGCGTTTGGGATTATTTTGAAGTGATTTAAAGCATTTGTCTTTGTATCTAAAATTGTGACACAATCTGGAAGAGATCAAATGTCACATTCTTCATCCCTGTTTCCATTTAGCAGAAAAACAGCTGACTGAAAGATGAAGTTGGAATAAGTGTTGCAGAGATGCAGTTAACTGGTTGCACAGTGATCTCACCACCTCTAAAGCAATTGTTGCTTCATAGGAAAGGGGCCCAGATAACCTATGGATTCATTGACCACTGCAGTGAAGGAGCAGAAAGTATTTCCAAACTCCATAATCAGAATTGTCAAAGTTCACCAATCCACTTTCATTCCCAGGACTTGCAGCAGTGATGGGACACATGGCAGAAATGTGCCCTTTCTTACCAGCCTAGGAGGAAAAACTGGCAGAACCACTAATGCTTGCTCTGAGCGACATGAATTAATTCTGCTGACTAGATGTAGTCTTCTGCACCCCCCCCCAACCCAACTTTATATTTCAAAAATCACAGCCCTTTTCAGATATGAATCTGGGGTAAAATGAAGGCTGGATTGCTGCAATGCTCGCTGTGTGGAGCTGCCCTTGAGATAGATTCAGAAGCTGCAGCTGGTGCAAAATGTGAGGCCTGACAAGGATACCTGAAAGATAATCTCACCCTTTTATATACTAAGCAATCACTGTGCTCTGGAGGTGACGGCCTCCTGCAGATACCATATTATTATGAGGTCTATTCCACACAGTTTAGAAATTGGGCCTTTCGTGTTATGGCAGCTACTCATTGGAATTCACTCCCTCTGAATCTCAGGCAGGCATAGTCTGGTGTTTTCTCAGTGCATACTGAAAACCTTCCTCTTTCAACAAACCTTTTTAAGTTGAGATTTTTCCCTGTTTCAAAGAATTGTTTTTTTAAAAAATTGTTTCATTGTTTTATCACTTGTTGTTTGTCACCCTGGGCTCCTTTGGGTGGAAGGACAGAACATAAATTTAATAGACAAGCATGTTTTGGGGTGAGGGAAAACAACACACCAACAGGCTCCTCTGCCACCCTCCACTTGTTCATCCAAATGCGCGTAGGGCATGCCACCTTGATGATGTTGACATTCCACACAAACTGGTTAATCTGAACTGGTTTATTAACATGGCTCTTAAGCAGGGCCACAGTGACTGAAAACTGCTGCCAGTTGTTTGAGCCAGGGAATGAGGAGGAAGCGGGAAGCCAAGAGGCTCAACCGTATTTAAGGAGAGAATGGACCATTAACCCACTGGGCATTAATGCAACATATTCCAGTAGCCATGTTCCTACAGTCCACTAAGCACAGGGGTCATTGTATAGTAGTTAACAGTATGAATATGAGTGGGGGGGGCTATGTCCCCCAATCTATTTAGATGTTCAGAAGATTTAAATTAAAACATGTTCAGTGTTTTATAGAACACCAGAAGACTACCACCAAGGGTGATAGTTATGGCTGATTGAGGAGAGCCATTTTCCTTGCCTCCACCTTTGTATCCACCTCTTTAATTTTACGACCCAGAAATTCTTTATCTGTATGCTTGATTCTCCTTGTGAGAGAGGCATAGCAAATTACAAAACATCACATTAATTTGTCCTAAGGGCAATGCAAGTTTTCATGGCCTTGTTATTCTCTTCCCGTACGCATATGACAAACACTGTTTACCTATAGCTGTTATTGGTTTCCTATCTCTGTGGTACATTTTAATTGTCCTGGGAATGTAATTGCCGAAAATATCCCCTGATTCATGATACTTAAGGAATATTAATGACAAATGGTTTTTAATTTAATCACCATTACTACAACTATCTCATATTTCGCAGAGGTTTCTGTGCTAAGGCTCAGTTATATGCATTTCTGCAGAAGAAGATAAATAAGAAGAGTTATGCACCATGCATTCCTCATCTATTAACATCATAATACTACACATTTACATAGAGGTTAATGCCCACTGTGTTCAATGGGGCTTACTCCCAAATAAGTGTGTTTAGGACTGCAGTCTTTCAGTGCAATCTTATGCATGTCTACTCAAAAGCAAATTAGTCTTACTCTCAGGTAAGTGGATATATGGCTACAGACTAAAAGGGTTAGCCATAAAAAATAGCATGGAAACATCCTGCCTGTAAACTTTTCTGGTTTTTTTGCAAGGCACACCAAGGACAAAGGTTCTAAAAATAGAAAAAAAACATTTTCCTCAGATTCAAAGAAAGATTCATCTTCAGAAACCTTCAAAGTTGCTGCTGGAAGAAGAAAGAGAGAGACAGAAAACCTAGTTGCTCTGAAACAGAAAATTGAGTATCATCCCATTTAGTCCTGGGATGGAAGAGGGAGTAATTGGCTAAGCATCTGAGATTGCTCCTCAGGTACATGCCTGCACATACGCCCCCAATAGACTATGGGTTTGTTGAACTTCCAGGATAGACTACAGGTTGGACCAGACTTTTTATTTTCCATTTTAGCCTGTTTTTTGCAAGTCTGGTATATCAGAAAACTTGAAACTTAAAAATAAAAACTGTCCACAGAGAGAGAAAATTGACATACATGCATGCAAGCCCACAATTGACCTCAGGTTTCCAGAACCCACGGAGGGTGACAAAGTACTAATGCAGAGGTTTTCAACCTTTTTGAGTCCACGGCTCCCTTAACCAACCACATTCTTTCTGCAGCACCCCTGTGGGGCTCAGGAGCTCCAATATGTCACCCCTTGCCTGCAGAGTTGGCAGCCTCTCAACCTTTTCAAACACCCTCCCATGTGGAGTGTTCCCTCAGCCCCCTCTCCCAGCCTCCTCTTCCCTCTCCCTGGTCTCTGAGCTGCCCACCCTGCCCCAAGGAGAGATGCCACCTCTCACTCCCCCACAGGTGCCTGGGAAGAAGATGCCCCCAGCCTTAGTGGCCCAACTGAGACTAGCCAAAGGTAAATGTGAGGCCAGAACCATAGGTGCCGGGCACTCAGCTCCCAGGCATGCCTTGCATGCAGCAAGCACAAGAAAGCCACTGCAGCGTCTGCCTGCCCAGTCTCACACTTGTCTGTCCATTTTCAACAGCAAGGGCTGGCAGATTGGCTGGCTGGGCTACAGAGAGTGGTTGCTCTTCCTGTTCAATTCCTGGTTGCAGTGGCTCAGCCTCTCCTACATTTATGCACACCTTTAAACATGCCCACACTGCACTGGACACCAGGACTCGACACCCATCCTCCCTTCCATTCTGAATAGATGAAAAGTTATTGCTCATATAGGTCCCTTTTCCCCATCAGTGGGACAGGTGTTGGGGGACATGCCCACACATTTTTCCCTGTCTTTTTCTGCTCTATTAGATGTGACAGCCACTTGACACCCTCAAGGCAGCCATTTTATGACTGTTGGATATGCCACTTTCTCAGAATTCCAGATGTGTCCACTAGCCTAAGAAGTTTGGCAACTATGTTCCTCTAAAATGAGTATGCCAGGAGGTAAAGCGTGAATTTTCATGCTGGCCTCCTTAATGAAAAGGAAACGGGAGCTTTCTGCCACCACTCTTAGATCTGAAGGTTGCAGTGGGGGCCATTTTATATTGCTGGATACCAACAGTTGAGGAGGTTGACTGATGAGTGCACCTCTAAACCTGTATTTTGCAGAATTGGGCATTTGCAAAACTAGGCATTTTGTTCCTGCTTTGAATGAGGACATTTTTTTAATCAAAAAAATACCCACCTACCCTATACCAGGCAACAGGGGCTCCTCGGCGGTATGGTCCAGCCACAGAATTCCTCATAGGAGGGTGGCATGTTATGTCACCATTGTCAGAAGAGGAACAAGGCAGTGGCACAACAGTTAAAGAAAAAGGCAACTACCTTGTTGATTGGTCACAACTGGGAGGAAAGGCATTAAACCATTAAGATATACTGTAACACATTATATGTGGGGCTACATCTGAAGATGGTTCAGAAACTTCAGTTGGTGCAGAATTAAGCAACCAGGTTGATCACTGGGGCAAGATGGTTTGAGCATATAACACCATTCCTGACCTGACTGCACTGGCTGCCAATCAGTTTCCAGGCCCAATTCAAAGTGCTGGTCTTTACCTTGTTGTTGTATAGTCGTTTAGTCGTGTCCGACTCTTCGTGACCCCACGGACCAGAGCACGCCAGGCACTTCTGTCTTCCACTGCCTCCCGCAGTTTGGTCAAACTCATGCTGGTAGCTTCAAGAACACTATCCAACCATCTCGTCCTCTGTCGTCCCCTTCTCCTTGTGCCCTCCATCTTTCCCAACATCAGGGTATTTTCCAGGGAGTCTTCTCTTCTCATGAGGTGGCCAAAGTATTGGAGCCTCAGATTCACGATCTGTCCTTCCAGTGAGCACTCAGGGCTGATTTCCTTAAAAATGGATGCGTTTGATCTTCTTGCAGTCCATGGGACTCTCAAGAGTCTCCTCCAGCACCATAATTCAAAAGCGTCAATTCTTCGGCAATCAGCCTTCTTTATGGTCCAGCTTTCACTTCCATACATCACTACTGGTCTTTACCTATAAAGCCTTAAATGGCTCAGGACTGCAATATCTCAAGGACCGCCTCCGCCCATACAAACTGACCCAGACCCTGCAATCATCATCTGACGCCCTTCTCTGTGTGCCCCCTCCATGAGAGCTCTGGAAGGTAGCAACATGATAACAGGCCTTTTCTGTGATCGTTCCCCATTTGCAGTATGTTCTTCTGAGGGATACTTGCCTGGTGTCTTTGTTACATATCTTAAAGTGCCAAGCGAAAACATTCTTCTTCTTCCAGGCCTTTGGTTAATTAAGCAATCTATGGCCTTTTAAACTGGGAGGTATTATCTTAGTTTGCTACTATGTTATGCATTTTTGTGGTTTTTATATTGTAAACCACCCTGTGATCCTCAGATACAGGGCAATATAGAAATAAGATTGCTAAAGGAATTAAAGAGATTTTGGCAGAAGAATCTAATTTATTAAAAATGGATGAAGTCCTTGTTCATTTGTGTGCAACCCTTTAGGCTACACCATAATAAAATGTTTTTAAATGTATGAAAATTAGCTGCTGTCATTTTCCATATTCAAGAAAACACAAGCTGTTACTCAGGAATTTAAATTGAGGTTTTCCGTAGTCTGACTATACCTCTGAAATTTGGACAGATATTCACAACCAACAATATATGTTGTTGTTTCAAAAAACTGAGATTGCAAATAGTGTTAGAGGAAATATTTTCTTCTAGCATTGGCCTATTTTTTTTCATATTCAGATCAAAGAGTACCGAAATATTGCTGCTCATCATTTTCTCTATTTTCAGCTTGTCCCTGAAGGTATTATCTGATGTAATGCTGAACTCACTGGCTTTTGGGATCAAAACATTCTCATAACCCAGGATCCCTAAAGGTTTCTGTGATCAGCCAAGCAAAATTCACAACAAATGTGGAAAATTGGAAAATGTGATTTATTGAAGCTGTAGTAGAGGTAGCTCCAGATGCATATTGCACTGTTCTTTTTTAAAAAGGAAGGAACCAGCAAAACAAAGACCTCATTCATTTAGTTTCAGAAAGAAGGTGAAAGTCTGTATGTATACTCGATGCTTTCTCCATTCTGCAGTCCACCTTGCCTTTATACCTCAAACTTTGGGGTTAGAGAGTTGCATACAACTAAGTTTTAAAGATTAAAGGGGCCCCTGACCATTAGGTCCAGTCGTGACCGACTCTGGGGTTGTGGCGCTCATCTCGCTTTATTGGCCAAGGGAGCCAGAGTACAGCTTCTGGGTCATGTGGCCAGCATGACTAAGCCGTTTCTGGCGAACCAGAGCAGCACACAGAAACGCCGTTTACCTTCCCACCGGAGTGGTACCTATTTATCTACTTGCACTTTGACGTGCTTTCGAACTGCTAGGTTGGCAGGAGCAGGGACCAAGCAGCAGGAGCTCACCCCGTCACGGGGATTCGAACTGCCGATCTCCTGATCGGCAAGTCCTCGGCTCGGTGGTTTAACCCACAGCACGACTTGCGTCCTGTTTTAGAGCCACTTAAATTAATAGACCTAAGTTAGTCACATCATACATAAGAGCCTGCTGGATGAGGCCAATGACCTATCTAGTCCAACATCCTGTTCTCACAGTGGCCAACCAGATACCTATGGGAAACCAACAAGCAGGATTTGAGCACAAGAGCACTCTCCCCTCCTGTGGTTTCCAGCAACTGGTATTCAGAAGCATTGCTGCCTCCAATTGTGGAGGCACAGAATAATGATCTTCCAACATTCATCTTCATTGTGCCCATGAGTTATGAAAAGGGGGAACTCCATCCACTTTCTCCATGGCATGCATGATTTTATAAACTTCTATCATTGCATCTTTTGCATTTTCTCTAAACTAAAATGTCTCAAACATTATAACTTTTCTTCATAAAGGAGTCGCTACATCCCCTTGATCATGTTAGTCTCCCTTTTCTGAACTCCCTTTTCCAACTCAACAGTACCCTTTTTGAGGTGAGGTAACCAGAACTGTACACTGTTCCAAATGTATAACAGCACTGGCAGTTTTATTTTAAATTAGTTTCCTAATTCCTGCATCACAGGGAGTTGGACTAGGTGGCCTTTGTTGCTCCTTCTGTTAGTACCTTCTATGATTCTATGATCCCTAGATTGGTATCTGCCTTTGTCATGACTGCCAAACCCTGAGGTGACATCTTAATCAAGCTACCTACTAAGACCAGGAGGCCTCATTCTTGGTCCGTCACCACCAGTTCAGACCCCATGAGCTTTACACTCGTTTACATTGAATTGCATTTGCTGTTTTACTGCCCATTCATTCAGTTGTGAGAAGTCCTCTGGGGTCTCTTCACAATCTTTTTCTGTTCTAAGAACTCAGAATAATTTAGCACTCTCAGCAAACCTGGCCATCTCACTCCTAACTCCATTTATGAACAAGTTAAAAAGCACAGGTCCCAATACCACTTTCTACTTCTCTCCATTCAGAGAACTGTCCATTTAGTCCTACTCTTTCCTTCCTGAAACTTAACCAATTCCTGATCCACAAGAGGACCTCTACTCTTATTCCATGACTGCTAAACTTACTCATAAGCCTTTTGTGAGGTACTTTGTCAAAAGCTTTTTGAGAGTCAAAATATACTTTTAACCCCCTCCTCGAAACATCACACTTGGTCTTGCACTGAATGTAGTACTGCCAGTCTAAGTTCAGCAAATAGAAGAAGAGCATATTTTCTACAGTGTTTATATTCACTTACATGTAAGATAGGGTATGTATTTTAGTTGGCAAATGTATTTGTTGGCAAAACCTATTTGGTGTTTCACAACTTTCTGACTAGTTGCAAGACCTTAGCCAGACCTAGCAGAGTAAACGCAGAATCGACAGAAACAATTGGCGACTTGGCTGCAGACAGGATAGACAAAGCAGGAACCAGGAACTTGTAGTTAGGTGTTTATTATATACAGTGGACTATTTACAGGAACAGAACACGGATCTTTTGCTAGCTCTCTCTGACACGACTCACAACTCCTACACTGACACACAGAACTCTGAACCTCTGAACACTGAACTAACACATTCCATTAGTAAGCCATTAAGTATCACTCCTTTGAAAGAGCTTGACCAATCAGGGAGCTGTCTCCATGTCTCTGTTATCACCAAGCAGACCTACTCCTTCACATGACCTTCTGGCTGTCTGCCAAACCTTAATTGACTCTGTGTGAGTAGCTGCACGTACACAGTTTCCCAACAATATATATTGTATTATGCATTTTATTTTATACAGACACAGGTTTCATAACATGTATATTGTAATTTCAGCTTGTTAAGAAATTGAACTGCATCCTCATTAATTCTTACAAGTCTGGCTGATGAAGAATTGATCAAGATTGGCTGATGAAGCATTGAATGAAACAGATTGGTTATCCGGAAACTCTGTTCTGACGATATTTGGTGTCAGATTATGTATATATCGAACTTTTGAATTATTCTACTGCGACTGGTGAAGAAGATTTAGAGACTTTGGTCGCAATTTCTGATCATTTGTATCAGTCTATAAGTAGTGTTTAGTGCCGTTGTTATTGGCCATTGTGTTGTGTTATTTTGTTCGACTTTAACAGTTATGTGGCAGGTAGTATTAAACAGAGTAAGCCTTTTTTAGATTTGAACTATAATTATGGTGAAAGCTTCACATGTTGATATACTGTCTCTCAGACATCTTATTAATTATGTGTGCTCCACTACTGACTGCAAAAGTATATGCAAATTTGTGTGCTCTTTTGCAAGTGCAGCAGAAAGCCCAATCCACATGCAGTATACTGGGCCCAAAATATTATGTTAGCACATGTGATCATTGCTGCCCAATGGCAGATGCTCTTCATGAAGAATTGTATATAAGTTTTTTCTATTAATTTTGAACATTCCATTCCATGACAGGGTGAAGAGAGACTGAATTAACCCTATGAATACAGTAGTTTTCTTCCCTTTGTTCTATCTGTCACCCCTACTCAATTGCAATCTTTCAGCAAATGTCATAGGCTCTTCCACTTACTGCTAAATAATTTGCTTTACATATCTTTCTTCCTGCAACACACTTCTAAATTTCAGCTCTGAATTCTACTTCAAAGCTATTTTTTTTATTTCTGAAAGTTCAGTTGTCTGAAGCATAACTGTTGTACCCATCAGATACTAACTGGTATTGTGTGATTCCTTATCTTTAAAATCAGTAAACTACAAAGGAAGTCATTTTACAGTTAATTTGTTGCACATGGTGTAGAAAATAGGACTGTTTCTACTCACACACCAAAGAAATTGTGTTCTTCTTTTAGATCAATTACAGATACAGTCAACAGGATAAAGCACTGGGAAATGCTGCATCCTGCCATTTAAAGACAGGATACTTTACTAGAATTATTTTTTCCAGAGCTTCTTTTTTTATTTAGAGCTCTGATAATACCAATATGGTGCTTTAATACAATATATAGATGATGCAAAAACAGAATCAATCAATTGCACCTGATTTTATATAGCCTATAATATGCCCTAATATTATGTACATATTCCTAGCTAGGTATTGGGATATGGCTATAATGGATTTTAAAAGTTTCTTATTCACACATGTTCAGGCACACACATTTTTCTATGACAACACACACAGCCACTTGACATCCTTTTGCAGGGCCTGCAAGACGGAGCTGTTCCGCCTGGCCTTTGGTCCGGGCCCAGTTTGACCCCCTATGGGACCACTTTACCACTTTGGGCCTTTTATCAGCTCATGTGGGACCAACATGGATAGCTGGTGAATTCTTGGGGTTCCCAACCCTTATGGATGTAATTCGTGCACAGTCATTTAATTTTATCCTGATTCTAATTTTTAAGCAGTATTTTAATCAAATGTTTGATTGTGTTTTAATGTATTTGATATTTGATGTTAGCTTCCCTGAGCCCAGTCTTGGCCAGAGAGGGCAGGGTATAAATAAAAATTTACTTACTTACTTACTTCCGTACTTACTTGCCCAATTTTCCATTACACTTCAAGGCAGAAATAAGTTTCATTTATTTCATTGAGGTCTACTCCCAGGAAAATGTGTACAGCACTGCAGCCTAAGCACAATATTGAATATCCTGGTGCTTTTCCTCCTGATTCATAGGCAAACAATGATAATTTCACATTTCAAGGGGTGGAACTCTAGTGCCTGCTTTTAAAATGCAGCCATGATTACCCCACTCTCATATTGTGGTTCAAAACAACATTCTGAACCAAAGGCCCACTTACCCCAGCATTCTGTTCTCAAAATGACTAATGAGATGCCTATGGGAAACTCACAAGCAGGACCTGAAAACAACAGCTGTATCCCCCTTGTGATATTCAGCAACTGGTATTCTCAGAGACATAGTTTCCAATACTGGAGATAGTACAACAGCTATCATGAACAGCAGCCACTGACAACTGTAGGAGTGCAAATATCCAGAGATGTAGTGATCAGGTGGGATTGCTATGAGGAATTATAACAGATATAGAGTAAGCCATCTGTGTCAGCAATGAAAGCATTGCGTTGACTGGGTTTAAACTATTTTGATATGATTCTTGATCAATCTACACCTCTGCATCTCTGGCCATTTCCTCTACTGCCCATTTCTTTTGTCACGTACACAGCCCAGTTGCTTAGACAGGCAGGCGTCCTGGGTCCTCAAAGATAGTGGGCAAGTTTCTTTGATGTAGGATGTTAATCTTAGGGCCAGGAAGCAGATCTCACATTAAGGGGATAATGGTCACTGTCCTCCTGGCCATCCTTCTTATCATATGTATTGATTGTTTATGACCTCCGGGGTTGCCAGATGCTCTTCTTTGTTGTTCTGTTCTTTGTTTACCCCAGGAATATTTGTGCTTAATTAGTTTTAGTAGTTTAACTTGTGGGTAGTTTAACAAACGTGGGTTTGTGGAAATGCTCAAAAGAAATCTGATCGGTTCTTTCGAACACTCTGTAAAAAGCTCTTTTGTGAATAAAACTACCTGGGCCAGGGGCGGCACACGGGACAGGCACAGAGAGACACGATTATACGCACCCTTCCCAGAGTCTTGCTGGTTCAAGCCTCTGTGTGTATTCTTATTAATCAGAGTTCAATCCTTCCTATACTTTGCAAACGCAACAACAACCATATCCTCATTGAATTTAACTAAAAGGATAATCAAAGCTGGCTGCTGCTGGTGAATTCCATAATTTCAATTATGCACTGTGTGAAGTAGGGCTTTCTTTTGTCCGTCCTGAATCTTCCACCATTCAGCTTCATTGAATGACCCCAGGTTCCAGTATTATCAGAAACAGAACAAAACCTTTTCTCTATCCACTTTCTCCACACCATGCATAATTCCATACAACTCTATTATGTTCCCTCTTGCTTGACTTCTTTCTGACCTATACATCTAGAGTAGACTCACTACCACTGATCTCACTCATATTTGTTTTAAAGCGCTTACAGAACACAGGGTGAAAAGGAGGTATGTAATCTTTATGGCACATATTTTGTCAGCCATTATAACACGTCTCTTTCTCTCCATTTACCTATATTTTGCCAATCACAGCATCTCACTTTTTTCTATGTCTACCCCAATTTCAATTTAAAATTTAAGCCTTTACTAGTCTACTGCATTTCCCTTTTCTTTTTCTTCATGGTGGGCACACATGCACACAAAAATGGATTATCTTGCTTCACCTGCCAGCTTCCTTGGTTTGTGAAACATAAGATGAAGAAAAATGATGCTTTTAATGACGCACTTCTCCTTCCCAGTACCTATTTTCATGCAGCAGGTACCACAGCTCTGTAGGAACAGGTGCAAAAACTGTGGGCATTATTTGGCTAAGTTTTATTCATAGCAGACTCGCTGGAATTAACGAACATTACTAATTTAGGTCCATTAATTTCAATGGGTCTACCCTGAGCAGACTTAGATCTGTACAGAACTGCAAATCTTGTATATCAAATGAGACTTCTTAATATTTCTTGACAAATTAAAATGAACAATGAGGGTGAACTGGTCTTCCTATCATGGCGCAAGAAGCCATCCCATCCTATTCTAGGAGCAGCCTTTCATATTGCAAACTGCCCTGTAATCCTTGGATGAAGGGCAGTAAAAAGGGGGGGCAGTAAAAATAAAACGCTTGCTGGGTTTGGTACACTCCTAACCTGCAGAGTGGAGCCATGGACTCCTGCCCAGATACCACCACTTTTTAAGAGAACTAGAAATTCAGACATAGTCCTGCTCTTTGGGGAACATTTCATAATAACGTCACTGAACATAAAAGCACCTAGGTTGAGAGGGGCTGGTTACATAAAGTTACTTCCACCAAAGGACTCTCACAGAATCAACTGTCTGCAGGAATCCAAAGCTTCTGTAAACAAGACATTACAAAATTACAACCATGGTAGCAAGAAGCACACTGCTAGCACATACAGTTCAATGTTTGTGACTTCATGGGTTAACTACAATTGGGGCCAGCAACATCTGGAGGACCACGGATTCCCCATGCCTGTCCTAAATAAGGGAAAGAAAAAGATGCAGACCCAGGGGAAAAAATGATAGATTTAGCATATCTATCTATCTATCTATCCATCCATCTATCTATCTATCTATCTAGATATATTGGTCAAATGGATCCTACTATACGAAAAGAAGCAATGGAACAATGAAGGGGAATTGCCCTAAATACCATATTTTTTCTGCAGAGAAAGTTAAAAGGAAAAATCCAAAATAAATTTTGTTGTGGTGATAAATACACCAGATTGTCTTAGTAAGCACTTTGCTGCCAATCCTTTAAACATATCAGTCACTAATTTTTATAACAGCTGATATGCCAAGTGCACAGGCACTGTAAGACTGTCAACTTCAGAGTCAAAGTTGCTGTAGTTCTGACAGGCAATTGATATACCATGCAGGCTTATGTGAAATACACTTACAGCATTATAAAAATAGTGTTCTGTCAAAGTGTGTGCCAACCACTATAAAAGATTCTAGAGGAAATTGTGTGCAGCCCTCAAACAAACCACCCAGTACCTGTGGATATATTTAGGCATTTAAAGCCATTCTGAAAGGATAGTTAGCCTTTTTCATGTGTATGGTATTGCCAAAAATATCACAACAACATTCTTTCATATAAGTAAATATTCTATAATATACAGCTTTTCAAAAATCTAACCATACTATGTAGTAATTCTAAACAATCAACTTTAAAAGCACATCCACCTGGCAGCTTCTATTACTGTGGGAAACAACGGAACAAACACCCTGTGCTCTCCGCTCTGGATGCAACTGAATGAACAGGTGTGCCTGAGGCCTACTCTAATCAATGGAACTGAGGTACAAAGACAGTTAAATCTAACTGGATGGTGTTTTTTGTGAGGCTTATGGAAGGTCAAAGCTCACAAATGTGAAAAGTCATGAATTTTTCATCAATCCATTCCCAATCATTTTTAACAAGTGTCCTGAATCTATGTGGCAGCTGTCTATCGGTTTGATTTTCCTTTGTCCATCAATAAGATTCCAACTATTTCTTTTCCAATTTGTACCCCACCCTATTCTCAAACCTCAAGGTATGTGAGAAAATATAAAACCATAATGCTTTTTCATCAAACCACTATGCTCCTAGGAATGAAATGTGAGCACTCCACTGCCTTTTGTTCCTTTCTGCAAGAAAGAAGAGAGGTTGGGGTGGACAAGAAGGGCTGACTCTCTGACTTTCCTTTCTATTTCTCAAGTAAAATGGTGTCATAGTGACCATCTTTTGTGGAAGGGAAAAAAGAGCAACCGGACTGCATCAGGGTACCACTTTTCACAAAAATGAAATAAACATCTAGAAGTTGATACTTTGAAAAATCATTTCATCATTTATTAGGGTTGCTAGTCAGCCGGAAAACAAAACCCCATAGTTTCTTTAAGAAGTGTGTGTGTGTGAGAGAGAGAGAGAGAGAGAGAGAGAGAGAGAGAATCTGCCCCCACTCTCCATCATGCTGGAAAATCAACTACAGTAGAAAAGGAAGTCTTATCCTTGCCCGCAGATTACTACAGATTAGATGCAAAACCATACCCTCCGACATTGATCCGATGAAAATAGGGACATCCCATTCCATAATGATAATTTTACTATTTATACACCACACATCTTATTGGGTTGCCCCAGCACTCTGGGCAGCTTCCAACATATATAAAAACATAATAAAACATTGAACATTTTTTAAAAAAAATATACAGGATTACCTTCGGAGGGTTTGGGGGTTGTATAACTCCTTACCCTCCAACATTTCTGCATTGGAAATAAGGACATCTTAGGGGAAAGTGAGACATTCAGGGATCCAATCAGAAACTAGGATGGCTTCAGTAAATCAGGGACACCCCTAGAAAACAAGGACACTTGGAGGGTCTGCAAAACTCAATAAAATATTGGTTTGGTTTTTGTTTCTTCTTTTAAAGGAAAGCAACAGTGGTGGCAAGGCTCCAAAATATGTATATGATGTTCTGTGTAAAGAGGGAAGAAGGTGCGGCAGCTAGAGGCCTGCATTCTTTGTTTCAGTGGGTCCAGAAGTTGCTTAAGTTTTGCCTCAGTCTGCAAAAAATCTTGCAAAACAGAATGTTTGTGAACAAAGTTGAATAGATCAATAAAATGTGTAACATCCCTTGACTCAGGAGGAAGACAAAATCCTGATACATCAATATAGCTCCACAAACTTAAGAGTTTCAGATTTTCCAAACAAATATTGGTGAATACCTCTCCTCTCTGGAAAAATATACTTGGCCCAGCCCAGTCTAACTTCATGTTTGTTGTTCAGTTTTTTCAGCTCAAAAGAAATGCAGAATGTTGACATGTGTTTTTAGCTTCTTGTTGATTTCAATTATTATTATTTTTAAAATGTTTTAAAATTAATTTTAAAATGTTTCAAACAGTAGCTTTTAACTTTTTAATTGATGATGTCATTGTTTTATTCTTTTTGTAAACCGCTTGGAGGGTTTTTGGTTTTTACAATCAAAAGATATATAATAAATTTTCTGAAACAAATAATAAATAAATATAGAAGACTGTTTTCTCTTGATGCTTTTTCTCAAGTGACACCAACAAGTGGGTACAGTTTCAATGTAGATTGCTACTTTGAATTCAACATTATATTCACAACTTATTAAAACAGTTATGAATAAAGCATTGCCAACTCACACCACATATGAAAGTTGCTATGCTATCATTTAGTTGTTATTCATAGCTTTGATCCTATTTTGCAACACATGTGCAAGACATAATTAGATGTAAACAATCTTTTAAGTAACAGAGTTTTTTCTCCCTTTTCTCTTCACGCATTCAGCTGGCTCTTTATAGAAATAATCATATATAATTTGCATCAACTTTAATGAGCAGCTATGTAAGAAAAAGCTTCTCTGGGACAGAATAATTCACACCTTTAAGATATTCTACACAAGGAAGCCAGCAAGCTCAGGTAGATGCCACTGCAATGGAGCCAATTGCACTGACACAAATTTACATTTTAAAGATTTTCTCTGCCCTCTTTATGGCTCAGACCCACTTATAAAAACAACACAAAACCTTGAGCACAGTGGAAGGAACACAGGAACATAAGAAGCTGCTTTATACTGAGTTAGATGAATAAGTATTGTCTATGTTGACTGGCAGAGGCTTTCCAGAACTGCAGACCAGGAATCTTTCACAACCTTTCCT
This sequence comes from Podarcis tiliguerta, assembly GCF_965153285.1. Taxonomy (NCBI): domain Eukaryota; kingdom Metazoa; phylum Chordata; class Lepidosauria; order Squamata; family Lacertidae; genus Podarcis; species Podarcis tiliguerta. The sequence continues at coordinate 69,928,226 of NC_139538.1, read as the reverse complement.
GGAGCTGCTGGAATCTGGAACCTTCTGCACACAAACCAGATGCTCTACGACTGAGCTCCAGTGTTTTTTTCTAAACCTAATTGACTTCGAATTAGTTTTCACATGAAGGGCTTTTATCCATGGTTTCACCAGGGCCAACTTTTGGTCATAGTGAATGCCACCTTTAGCTCTACCTTTATGGTTTTTCTAATAAATCACAGGGTATGTTCTAAGGTGCTAGAAGGCTGAGCAAAGCCCAAGGAAGAAAGCTCGGATGAACGTATAGTCAAGTTACCCACAGACTTCAAGGTTAATCATCAAAGACTTCCAGCTAAGAAGCAAAAATTATCTTTATATACCATTTTCCTTAAATATTTATCATTTCTAGGAAAGCAACGTTAAAGAATGTTGGATGTAGCCATAGCCATGCACCTCTGTTCTTGGAGTTTGCTATGGACTGTCACTGGCTGCATAGAAAACTGTAAGAATGGGTTTATTTTAATATAATCTCAAAGGAAAGAATTCCTCCCACCCTCCCACTTCAGAATCTCACCTGAGGTTGTTTAATGCAGTGGTACCTCTGGTTACGTACTTAATTTGTTCCAGAGGTCCGTTCTTAACCCGAAACTGTTCTTAACCTGAAGCACCACCTGAAGCTAATGGGGCCTCCTGTGCTGCCGCGCCGCCGCTGCATGATTTCTGTTCTCATCCTGAAGCAAAGTTCTTAACCCGAGGTATTATTTCTGGGTTAGCGGAGTCTGTAACCTGAAGCGTATGTAACCTGAAGCGTATTTAACCCGAGGTACCACTATATGTATATTATAAGTCAATGTTGACTTCGGTTTTCCTAACTGAAATATACAAGTGGAATCTGCAGTGTGGAGTGCTCTTGTTCAGGATTCCTTCAGTTGCAGGGGGTTGGACTAGATGACCCTTGGGGTTGCTTCCAACTCTACAGTTCTATGACTAAGCTCTATCCTGCAAGCTGAAAATAGCTTACAGTGATTTTTCTAAATGTCAATAATCTTGTCACCTAGATGCTACAGTTGCTATTGAGGGAACTTAATTCATATTCTCATTTTCAATACAGTTTTTCATATGTCCAACATATTTGACTCACAATAACAAGTGTTTTTAAAGAAAAGAGGGGGGACATTATGTATGTATGTATGTATGTATGTATGTGTATTGTCTTACGCCTTTTCTCCTTTCTGCAATAATGGAACCCAAAGTGCCATAGATGTGGTTCCTAGGCAGTCACCCATGCAGCACTGACCAAACTCAGACTTCCTTAACGTCAGCAATTTTCAAACAGTGTGATCCTGTACCAACCTATTCAAGGCTATTCCCAGAAATGCTTAATGCATGTACATTAACAGCCTTAAATAAGCAAAGGTGTAATAAAGGAAAACTTAACACTAAATTCCTTGTTTGTCTCCAATATATGAAAAGTGAAAAAAAGCACAGCCCGAGCAACAGCCTATCTAATGTAATACAATTAATATTCATAAAGTTGCCTTTGAAGTATCACACAGGGATATGTAAGTGAATTTAAGCAACACCATGCATGCTAATAGACACAAGGTGAAATGTTAGAGAAATTACAATGGAAATGAATGACAATATGTCAACATTTAGACAACCACTTTAAAAGGGTATTCTGAAATGAGAGGCTGAATTAGTAGAATTCCATCTTTGTTAATGTTTGAAATTATTGTGAAGACTCATGCTCACAGCATGTTTTGAATAAAAAGGTGACATTACAATTGAAATAAATGGACAACTGATAGATAACAAGAATGTTTCTTGTCCCTGAAAGCTGCTGTCTTTCCCTTAAGGTCCTTTGATGCACAGAAATCCTTTAATAGCATTACTAATTTCCAAGATAACACACTATCTGACATATACTGAGTTACTATTATATGAAAGAATTTGTTTAATTGCATTAAGAAATTTATCAGAGCTATTATGGTCACATACACATTAATTTGTACTACATACATGTTACCCATATTTAATTCTGAGAGAAGAAATGGTCTTCACCATGCACTAGGATTAAGACCCAGCTCCTCTTCAAGGAGGAAATTAAAATTTCCATTTTAATTACTTAGGAATTTAGCCTACTGAAGAGCTTTGACAAGGGAATCAAACCACTTTAGGGAACAATTGTGGAGGGGTTGTTGATTGGCAAAAGCTAGCCATTAAGTTTATACACTAAAGGAGATATATCACATTCTATAAAACACCCTTGAGTAGCATTAAAGGCTGCCTGGGGCACAATTTGATCGTGTAAGTGCTTTGATGGGAATTCACAGCAGGATAAAAAAGCTGTGTATGAAGGAAAGTCAAGGCAACAAGCTTCTCCACAGAATGAGGGAGAAGGTAATAATATAGGCACTTATAAAAGCATGCCAGACTGAAATAAGTTTGGCTAAAAGTAGTGATTATCATAATAACTAATGCAGATCAGATGCAGCTACTGAATACACATACACACAAATAAATGCTCTTGACAGTACACTAGATCTTCCATATGCATCTTGTGAATCAAGAAACTCACTTTAAAGACAAATGACCAGAAAAAATAAGCTGACAAGCGTTAACCCTGTTAAGAGTGCACCCAAAGCATTTCATCTTCAAAAGCAAATATGGAATCTCTTACATATAACTTCTTAGCTTTTTATTCTGCTCGCAGAACGTTGTTGTTGTTTTGTATACTTTAATACACACAAAAAGATAACCCCATTTAAAATACAATTTTTCTGCCTTGGAATCTCCTTTATGTTTTCTTCAAAATACCTTTGCCTCCTATGGTGACACAGATCTGAATTGGCTCCCCCCATTTGCACTATATATACAACTGTTAATTATATCAATGGTGTCACATACTGGTTGACCTGCATATGTGTGAAACAATGAAGCCACTGTTGATCATATTTGCATATACTAGCCTATGTAAAAGCCACTCAATATCCTTTGTCTATGCCCTTGACCCCCAAAATATAATTAGGAATCAACAGATTTATTGAAGTGGTGTCACTATCTTTTACATTGCTCCATATCTTATGCCAGATACTATGGAAAGCATGGAAGTGTCTGTTGATGTAAGAAGATTTTGTTGAGAGCACAACCTGGGTAATTGTATACAGGTAATTCATTGTCACTCTGTAATTAAATTCTGAACTGCAGGGAATGTTTCCTTCAACCTACCCTGTAGGATTAGTCATTTGTCATCGGTAAATGGAGTCTTTGCTGAAAACTGGAGCACAGCAAGCTTAACCCATTTTATAAGGGAAACAAATCTGAAACAAAGAAGAAAGCTATAGTGCAACCACTTTAACATCAGCCACAGGGAAAACCTAGGAAACTATCTACAGGGAACACCTGGGAAAGCAGTTTGATTAAAGACAAAGAACATGGTTGCAGGTAGGGGAGGTCATGGTTAACTAATCTGCTATGCTCTTTGAAGATATTACCACCATTATATATAGAAAAACTCGGTAACTATCAGGGCTTCAGTATTAAGTATATGTGCAATGTGTGCACCAGCCATTCATATAGGTACAGAATCTTCTTTGCTATTGATATAATATTTTCACCCTGATTTCTGTAACTAAACTGAATGTTTCTGATCATTAGCCTAAGTAAGTATAAGGGTTTGACAGTGCCATTGAAGACATTATTCCACCAAACATACAGTGAAGTAGTCCAATTTACTGAGTGAACATAATTCATACATGTTCTTTATCCCTGCACCACCACAACCCTTTCAAGCATCAAGCATATTGACACAAAACAGAGTATTTGTGACTGGGTGATAATTGTTAAATACCATCTGTTCCAGAGTGGGTTTTTTCGGGGGGGGGGGGTCACACTACTGCTTCATTCAAAAAGAAGTCAATGTCCATTTTTTATAATAGTCAAAGAAGTTCCACAATGTGAAAATGTCTATCAGATGCATTTCCATTCACATTCCATTCAACAAACCTGATTTACTCTTATACATGATTTAACTATTACGCTCAGTATCAATCAGTCCAGTTATAAAAATGTTAATAACGGCCTATAGGTTTTTATTACTGAATCTTGCAGAATGAAAGTAACTGTTGGCCCATGCAACCCTTCTGCATGCACACCTGCCATAAATGCATGCTGTGCTTCCATGCTGCTCTGCTCCAAATACCTGCTTTGTGCTGGCCTCCCACTGCCCAGCACATCTGTTCATAATTTACCTTCCAAATGCACCATTTCTTCACATTTTGATTCCCCCAGGAATCTTTTAACAATCTTCCTACTGCAAAGCAACAAAATAGCAGCACAGCTTGCGTGACCTTACGAAAGTGCCTTAAGATTGCCATTTATTTCACTACTAAAAAGTAGCAACTCTTAAAGTACTCTTGCTTCAGTCTCATGGGAGCCTACTGTTCTGAGTGATTAGCGAAGTACTTTGGGGCATTGGGTGCTTGTTGAAAGGAGTGAAAAGTATGCTTCTGTGGGGAGAAAATTGTTGAATGTGTATAGTACAATGTAGTCACACCTGGGAATCTCCCCTGAAACCAACCCTTTAGATGCAAAACTGCAGCAGGATTTACATGTCTAATTTTTAAGCCTTTTGAAAATGAAAGCATGACAATAAATTATATGGGAAATTATTTGCCCAGCCATTTAGCAGAATTTTTAGCAACTGGAAAGGGAAGGAGCTAGAAGAGAAGCCAACCCCTTCTTTTAAGACTCTATAATCAGGCAGACAGGACAGGCATCAGAAGAAGCATGGAATTTGACTCATTTTATTGCCTTAAAAATAACTCAATAACCAACTTTCATTATCTGGTTTATGAGCCGATGCTTTTTGTGGGCTTCCTAGACTTTTAGATGCCTAAAAGGGCAAAAGGTACCTAGTGTTCCAATAGCAATGCCTAGGACTTGGGCATCTTTCCCACTGGGAGAAAACCATGCATGGCTCAATTCTGGACATGTTTGTTCAGAAGCAATCCTCAGTTGGCTAAGTGAGGCTTAACTCTCAAGAAGTAAATGCAGTGGTAGCTGCTACCTATTGGGACTGGTTGAACAGAAGACAGGGAGACCAATGGTAGATGAAGCCAGAGCCAATGACAGATGGAGCAAATTAATTCTAGTTTTGTGCCCATCTTCCTCCTTTGCTGAGTTCTAGGGAGAAGGAAGCTGATAGGCAGAGTCAGCCCCTGGACTGTGTGTTAGTAAGGCAAGCTGGTGTGATTGGCTGAGGGCTGGCTGATGTTGGTGGGGCAGTGCCCCATTCACCCTCATGGACCTACCTCTATTGAGTATTGACCACAAACTTGACATGATCCAACAGTGTGACGCGGCAGCTAAAAAAGCCAATGCAATTCTGGGCTGCATCAATAGGAGTATAGCATCTAGATCAAGGGAAGTTATAGTGCCACTGTATTCTGCTCTGGTCAGACCTCACCAGGAGTACTGTGTCCAGTTCTGGGCACCACAGTTCAAGAAGGACACTGACAAACTAGAACGTGTCCAGAGGAGGGCAACCAAAATGGTCAAAGGCCTGGAAACGATGCCTTATGAGGAACGGCTAAGGGAGCTGGGCATGTTTAGCCTGGAGAAGAGGAGGTTAAGGGGTGATATGATAGCCATGTTCAAATATATAAAAGGATGTCACATAGAGGAGGGAGAAAGGTTGTTTTCTGATGCTCCAGAGAAGCGGACACGGAGCAATGGATACAAACTACAAGAAAGAAGATTCCACCTAAACATTAGGAAGAACTTCCTGACAGTAAGAGCTGTTCGACAGTGGAATTTGCTGCCAAGGAGTGTGGTGGAGTCTCCTTCTTTGGAGGTCTTTAAGCAGAGGCTTGACAACCATATGTCAGGAGTGCTCTGATGGTGTTTCCTGCTTGGCAGGGGGTTGGACTCGATGACCCTTGTGGTCTCTTCCAACTCTATGATTCTATGAGTTAATGTACACAGGATTGCAGTCATAGATGTATACGGTACACATTGACAACCCATTATTCAGTACAGTAAGTGTTTCTAGTTTGAAAAAAATGAATTACTTTGTGTGGAAGGTTGTGTTCATTAATGTAAACTGCAGCCACTGTAAAATAGTCCTTTTTTTAAAGTATTTTTAAGTATGCAGTCACAGTAGTGCATGCTGCAAATGTTAAACATATTTTTTAAAATCCAAATAAGTACACATGGCTATAAAGAATACAGTAAATATCAAATAAGCTTGCCACATTGAAGCTCAAAGGGAAAAGACAAGATGGCAATCAACAATTGCGTGTGCACGCGCACACAAGCCCGGAAACCAGATATGGTGTTTTAGAAAGCTATTTTCCTATTTTGAGAACAGAAAATACAAAAAAAATGTTTTTGAATTATATCTGGTTCCACTTCTGAACATGTTTTGCTCTATAATCACAGAAAGTCCCTCCTCTAATAATGTAATCTAGTGCATATTTATTCAGCAGTAACTTCCACTGATTTCAATGGTACTTATATATCCAAGGTAATTTTATCTCCTACAACACCCTTAAATGAATGCATTATGTACTAATTTGGATTACCTGATCAATAATGATTGGGTAAGTGTTGAGAGGGGGAGTCATAGCTTATATTGCACTTGATATATATGAGTTATGATTTGCTTTCACATTGTCACCTTCATACATTTACAACTGAAAATCGCAATAAATTACTTGTTATGAAGACATGTCATCCAGCTCAAAAAGTATGCCAAAAACAAGTGAGACTTAAATGGATGCTTTCAGCAAGCAATGCTGAATCCAGAATCACTTTTGCCTCAGCCTGCACCATTTCTATCAAAACAATCTTTAAACAAAAAATCAATCCATGTTGCACAGCAAGGAACACCAAATAAAATAAACCAATTTCAAAGGTTAACTTCTGAAAAGGAAGAGTGACAGGACATGCTACAAACAAACACATATGAATTAGTGTTTTGGTGGTTAACACCACCAATTCTGAAAGGGCTCGTATACTTTTCAGAGTTGCACAGATGGAAAATTCCACTAAATATCATATGGTTTCTCGCATCAATATAACAATCTAACAGAAAAAGACATACAGTGAAATTTTTCTTTGAATTTTTTCCTGAAACCCTAAATAGTAACAAGAGGTCTTTCAGATTTTGCAACTAGGTGCAAATATGTAAAACAGCCAACATTAATTGTATTGAAGTCTTCCATTGTTTCTCAGACCATAAATGATAATATAAAAGAGTATTACAGAAATAAATTCCATATTTTCTGCCTTTTAAAAATAAAAATGCCAAAACTCAGGGTTAGAAATAGGAATCCTTTCCAGTCAAACATGTTTGTTGTAGGTCTTGTTGTATAGAGAACTCTTCCTGTACTCAGCAAAATCACAAACTAGAGTATTGGAAAAGAATTAGTCATATAAGACAACTGCAAAACAGTTGTTAAATAAGATTAAGTCTACCTCTATGGTGGATAACAATGTCAGACGAATCACTACTAAACTATTGAATTTGGTCCTCTCCTCTTACAGATTATAATGAATGAAAGGATTGTACAAGGCTGCTAGAAAGTTTTACACTTGTAAAGAAACCACTGTGTGCATTTTCTTTCTTTTCAACTGCATCTCCTGAACTCACAAAAACACTATTGGCAAAGTAAACCAAAATGCTTACCGGTAGATATTTAATCAGTACTCCTATTTCAATGTTTGAACTCTCTTGTGGGGTATGAAGCTATATTGTGTAATAGAAGCATTTTCCACACAGTAAGATTAAAAAAAATCCTGATAACTGTTTTACACAACATAACTTTGCATCCTGGAGAAAAATACATATTTACTGCAACAGCATAACTGTTATGTGCACTTGTGATGATGTAACATTACATTTAGATCCCACTTCTTCTCCAAGAAGCTCAAGGTGGGATACATACTTCTCCCTCCATTTTATGCTCACGACAACAGCCCTGTCATGTAAGGTTAGGCTGAGAGATAGTGACTGGCCCAAGAGCACCCAGTAGGCTTCATGGCTGGGTTTGAACTCTGATCTTCCAATATGCATTCAGAATGCAATGAACATTTGTACCGAAGTGTATGCATTACACAATAATATATTTTCCTACAAAAAGATTAAATCATTGGAGGAAAGTTGTGTTTAGAGGTGCTCAAAACGCTACACTGGGGGTGGGGAACCTGAGGTCTGCGGGTCAGGCTTCCTTATTTGGCCCTGCAGACACCACATTCTCATGGCATGATTTCTGGAAGCCATTTCCTACCAAAATCAAAGAAAAATCAAACACTCATCAAGAGAGAAATTACTATTCATGACAAAATGAAATGAAAATGAAATTGCCCTTTATAACAGTTTGAGCAATGACAGGAACCTTGTCAAAACCTATTATCAGGGGCATAAAATTTTATTCAAGTTCTCAAAACTGTATAAACTTTTACAATAGATTATATAGAAGCTACAGCTTGCCTAACCCTAACCAATTTCTATATTATTAGGAATTCTAAATGAGGCTGGAAAAGATGTGACCTAGGAGATCTGAGTTCAGATTAAACAACAACACAACTGTGTGCTCTGGTTTGGATTGGATCAGCATTGTGCTGGGGGAAGGGCATTTAGCTTTTCTCCTGCAGTTTTCACATTACATTCACCCTCCAAATGCTATTAGCATTGCTGGAAAAGTAACCGCACCACAAGCACAGTACTGTATAAGCATGTAGCTGTCTCCCCACCCGCTGTCCTTGCCCCCAAAAGTTGCTTTGGAAGGGAAGAAAATACAATATAGTATGGGATAAGAGCACGGGGAAAAGATTTTTCCTTTGAAGGTTCTTGTTTTTTCCTATTAAAGTCAGGAGACCTATCATGGCTCTCCATGTCACATCTCCCTTGGACCTGAAAGAGCACCTTTAAGCATCACATAGTTATCGTTTCACAATGCATCCCACCTACCTTCCCCCATCCTTTTTTATGTACAAATGAATTGCACTTAACAGCATGCCTGCTCAGAAATAAGTCCCAATGACTTCAATGGATGTTCATCTATACAGATGTAAGATGCATAAAGGTTTGCAACTTAAATATATTTTGTGTGCCCAGGAACCTGAGGGGAACGAGGCCAGAGCAGCAAATAACAGAGAGAGATTCAACAAATCACAAGATATTGGTTACAGCTACCTTGGCATGGAATGGCCAATTCCTTCCACCTCCCCAGGAAGCCAAGCAAAAGCAAACTGACTCCTTGAGGTCTGGCCTGCTTATGCACCATTAGCACCAGGCAACACCATTGCAATAGCTGCAGAACTGTACCTGTTCCTTACCCACCACTGCTGGACACAAAACAAAATCATCAGGTAAGCAGGTTACTTGGGTCTTATACAGATCTATGGCTAAAAAAAAAAAATCTTTTTACCAATATAAAAAAGTTTACATAAAATATGCCAGAGAGCCTTCAGTGTCATAGCATCTCTCTCTCTCAGTAAGGAAAAAAAATGAATGCTAGGCTATTTCTTGTTCATTCCAACACTAAAGGATCTGAAAGTTGCTCCAGGACAACCACCAAAGACAGGCTAGAAAGATCTTGATTTAACATTTCTTAGAAAAGATTAGTACTTTAATTGGCATTTGATATATAGGTCACTGTGGCAAAACACCAGTATGTCAGTGAGTTGTCAGACTTATAAAGTACGCATTTAAAAAAGAAAGAAGTTGTTATTGCATAGTGGCAGTTTCTCCATTACCTACTACATTAGTAGGGTACTGTGCTGGGAACTTTTGTTAATTGTTAACTCCACCAGTTCAATTACTGCCTTGACAACAGGTTTGTACTTGTATATTAGTGGTGTATGGGTTTAGAGAATGCAAACATGCCTAAGAAAATTTATAAGATTAAGTACAGTAGCTTTGACAAAATAACTTTCTTTTTATTGTTTTAAATAAGTGATCAGCTACAATGGGTACTATTTCTAATGCAAACACTCAGACTCACAATTCCTAATTAGAGGTCAGAATAAATAAAAGTTGAAAATATAGCATAAAATCTTGTCTAGAAATTAGGAATGTATACAGAACACTTTTCTGCCTAAAATATTCTGTGTCGTGGCTATTTTGTTGCCCACTTCAAGCATTTTAGCCTGGGTGGAAGAAAGGAACACTGTAATTGTTTTAAAACAACAGATAGTTTAAACATCACTCTAGAGTTAATGTAGGTGGTCTTTTCAGAAAACCCTTAAAAGAATTCACACACGATTCATATGTGAAGGTGGCTATTATAGGGCAGACATCACATGTTTTGCAGCTATTTGTGCTCACCCAAATACATCTTTAAACCACTTAAAACAAGTTCCATTTTAAAACAGTCAGTTCACTAGGGCAAGGAGTGGTACTCATGTCTGTCTTCTGTTGTGGCCTACTTACCAGTGAGGGAGGGAGGGAGGGGGAGACAGACACAAACTTACTTGATTTACCCCCCCCCCCAAAAAAAGGTAAAGGACCCCTGGACAGTTAAGTTCAGTCAAAGGTGACTATGGGGTGTGGCGCTTATCTCGCTTTTCAGGCCAAGGGAGCCAGTGTTTGTCTGCAGACAGCTTTCCGAGTCATGTGGCCAGCATGACTAAACTACTTCTGGTGCAATAGGACACTGTGACCAGTGCCATTGCACATGAAAACACCGTTTACCTTCCTGCCACAGCGGCACCTATTTATCTACTTGCACTGGTATGCTTTGGAACTGCTAGGTTAGCAGAAGCTGGGACAGCAACAGGAGCTCACCCTGTCGCGCATATTCAAACCGCTGATGTTCCGATCAGCCAGCCCAAGAGGTTCAGTGGTTTAGAACACAGTGCCACTCACGTCCCTTAATTTAAAACTTCTGGCTTGGTCACATCCTCTACTACTTTGCACTTTTTCACTTCTGTTATATTCACTTGGTTTGTAGACTATGGTGACAACAGCAGACTACATAGTTGCTGTAAACTAATGTGTCTCAGATTCATTTTAGTTGCACAGACCACACTGTATGTCCAATATATTTTTTAACTAGTAGGCAAACTATGACCATAAAAACTGAAGTAATATAATGCTTAATAGCCTACCCTCCAGGAGTAATGCAACACCCTGAAGAGTATTACATGTGCCAAGTATTTTAGAGCCATTGTGAAGTTAAAATTTTGCATGTGCCTACACGCACACACAATGACTCATGTAATACAGTGAATTTTCTTTTCAAAAAAACAAGGCAGTTATAGGACCAAAAAATATGCCCAGTATTCCACTATTTGGGTTATTTTGATACAGAACAACAACTGAGCTTTCAGATCAGTCTATTGTTCTCAAGCTCCTTTTCATCAAACTTGACAAGTCTAGCATACAGCATGAGTGAGTGATAATCAAGCTTCATTTTCATCACAGTATGTGCGAATTTCTTTAGCTACTATCTTTTCAAAAGTTAACTGAAAAGAGAAAGTGATCAACCAATGCTGCCACATAAGAGATCTCAATGCCTTCTCCAAGTTTACTCTATTCTGCTAACCACTCCCTTGCACAATCCTCAGGAAAGAGAAGGAAAGATGACCAGTGCTGCAAATCACACACAAAACATAATTTCATCATAGGAATCATGGGGTTTATTGTCAAGTCTCATAATTCCATGGCAAGGAAAGCAAATAATTTGCCAACAGCAGAGAACCCCGCTGTACTTTTCCTGTGTTCATTGGAACTAGGAATGGATAAATCTATCAATTTCAGTTTCTCAGTTTTTCCTCTCTGAAATTCAGCTCTCCATATTTCTGTAGCAAGTTGTAATTTCTTTAATTCTCATAAAAATCCAACAGTACTTTAGTGCAAATTGCTCCTAATGTACACATTTTACATGCAGTTTTGACTAATATACACATTTTTGCAAGCAATTCCCCCTAATATAATGCATTTTGTATGCAGTGTTCACCAATAGATGCATTTCTGTACACTTTGGTTGGAGAACTGCACTGTCATGGTTTTAGCACTCCACACTAGGACAGGGGGAAATTAAATTGAGTTTGTATTTTAAGGCAAGTCTTCCAAATTTGCACTTTCCAACACTACAAAACTAAAATACAGCCATATTTTGGAATTCACACTTGAATTTTGTAATGCAGTTCTGCAGCCAAGTGAAAATAACACACAATAATACATTATACCGGGGGGGGGGGGATGTGTATATTTGGAAAAGTTCATACAAAAATGCTGATTAATTTTCTCAATGGTTTAAAACCACCTACACACACCACCTGATGTGGAAATGTGGAGAACTGAAGCTAAGACTAGAAAATGAAGACTTGAGAGAAACAGAAATTGACAGATTCCACCATCTCTACTCCCAGCTCAAACTGGAATTTCCATAGTTTGAACACACACACCTAGACACAAAGCTGTCTGAAATTGAGATTAAACTTTGAAGACCTTTCCCTCCACCTTCAAGGGTAAGGCAGCTGGCTACTAGACAAGAGAACCTTTATTTGCCTTGTGTGCCTTCCTGGGGCTTTTAAACTCAGAAGCCAGGGGATAAGCCCAAATAAGCATATAAAATAGGCCATAGGAATTCTAATAGAAACTCTGCAGAATGTCATCTGCACATTTTCTCCTTTGACTTCTATTAATGAAAATTTCCCATCAAAAACCATCAAACCAAGACTCCATCGGAAGAAGTGATGCTACTAAATTAAAAGAGAGTCTCAAATATGTACCTGCTTGCAAGGCCACAAGTCCTGGTCTATATTTACTTTATAAAGTTAGGTAGGGTGAGCTCTGATTAATATATCAAAGGTTGACAGGACGCCAAGCTATCAGTCTCCTTAAACAGAAAGGGGGTAATCACACATCATGACACCAGGATCTAAAAAAATGCACTGGGCGAATTAAGGAGCATTGCTTTCATTTAAAATAAAGGAAGTCTAGTTAAAAAAGATTGGTGTAAACAAGACGACTTCATAATAAATAATGTTCAACGTTTATACAAACATAACAGAAACCCTTCCTTTGATAACTGACATTCCACTGGACTCTCAGGTAGGGGGGAAAGTATTTTACCGAAGGTCATGGGGAACAGGTCCAGGTCCTTCTTTTTACAATGAACTAAGCTGAGAAAAAAAGAGCAGAACAGCTTGATTCCTTTGGCAAAAATACCTTCAACAGGCTCTCTGGTTTTGTTTCGGAGCCTACAGCTTTCCCACTGGATACTCAGCAGTTTGTAGCTATCCTGCTGTGTTAATTGATAGAGTAACAAGAACCACCTGTCAGCAGACTCAACTGTTTCTTAACACCCACTGGGTCTGAACACATCTCTGCAGTACAAACAAGGCTAACAGGGTTTGTTGCCAGTCACACAGTTGTGAGAAAAGATGTGTTTCAAGTCAACAGGGAGTTCACCCCCTATGGCCCTGAATGTTTGCTATCCCATATCACAATGACACCATTAAGAAATGTGAAGTATGCACACAAGCAACCAACAAGAAACCAGAATTCAGAATGACACTTATTGACATTTATTAGCATGCAGATTATATTTGAAATTTTTCAATCAAATAGTCCCAGGGCACAAGCGTAGGTGCAATTCCAACAGCTGGTAAATTAAGTATAAAAAATATGCTGTCAGATTAGAGTAGCTAACATTTGGAGATATAAATTAACCACTGCAACTTTTAGAATGTTCAAAAGTCTTGCAAAATAGAGGTGATTATTGGTGCAATCATGTAACCTTATGAACACGTACAGTATACCTTATCAAATGCAGTGACAAGCACTGCATCTGACTTCGAAACAACTTCCATTCACAGTGAACTTTATAGAGTCTTGTCTTTCACCAAACGTTAAAGTGTGGCTTGACATGCTCTTTAACTTCAGAATGATCACAGATGATGAGGACTCATGCACTGAAAATGTTTCAAGTGCATATATCGTTTTAACAATGGAAATTAGGTTTTCAGAACTGTCATTCTGTCAGGAATATTTTACAGTGACAGCAGAATCACCTCTAATCTGATCTGCTAAGAGAGCTGCCTGAGGTTGGAAATCTGATTCACTGAAAGAGCTACAGAAGGGTGCACCTTTCTTTAGTATTGTTCACATGCACACACATGCAAGAATATGAGTATATAGCAAGACAACCATAAAGGCACTTGACATGGAAAAGCTTACACTTCAGTTTGAAACATAATAATAACAGAGGCAAGTATCAAAATAACTGAAAAGCAACATATTGGTTTTTTGACCAAAATGGTTTTTTATAGACAATTGAGTTTCTTAAAAATAATAATAAACAACTGTAGAGGTACATGGTGCTTAACAACAAGTCTGTGACCAGAAACTTTTAATCACAAAAAATAATCTTTAACATCCAGCCTGAGGAAGAGTTCTGTCCAAATCAAAGCTGGCGTGCTACATACTGGTTCACCTTAATAATGTATATTGCTTTACTGACTCAGTGGATTCTATTTTAATGGAACAACACAGCATTTTGATCATGCAGATGGGTTTCTTTTGTTCCCCAGCAATCAAATGGACATTTTGTTTGTCAGAAGCTGATGCCGCAATTCTGAGAAGCTCTGCAAAATGCCAATAACCTCCAGCAGTAGAAGGGGGCAGATAAAAAATAATAAGTAGGAAGCTGTGCGTATATTAAAAAAATAGATATATATTCAGTGTCAGGAACTGGCTGGGTGTGGTGTCACAGCCTCAGCAAAACAAAACCCAACTTTAAAATTTCAGCTATCTAGTTCCAAAGCTTGATAAATCATGTAAAAACAGACATCTCATTCTAAAATGTCATTTTTGTAACTTTACTTATTGCTAATAGAACAGCTGGGGTTTATATGCCCTATGGCTATCTATGCCATATGCTAAGCATTACCAATGTCAAGTTCCCCCTCTCCCCCCACACACTTAAGACATGTTAAGTAACTAATGCTGTTGAATAAGCGAATGTTCAAATGTGTGGGGAAATGATAACATATTTTTTGAACATTTCAGTTTGGGACCATCAGTAGCCCAGTTCAGATTCTGCAATAACTTTTTGTGGAAATACATGTTGGTGTCAAATATAGCTATGCCACCTGCTAATGGCATTCATTATACAAAGAAACACCATGTGCTCCATTTGTTATATAAATAAACATTTACATAATCTCAGTATTTCTGTAGGGCTGTTAAATTGTAATTAAATTGATTACATACATTTTCATATTACCCAAACCCTTGTTATGGATGTTCTTTTGTGTATATGGGGGGAACTGTGAGATAATACAATACATACCTGAGGAAATAAAAATGTCTTTTTTTGTACCTGGAATTTTGCCTGAAAGGATAGAATCCAATGCTTAATTGAAATAGGAATAATAATGTTACAAAGGTTGCCACCCACAATCTCTGCTGAGCGGTAGCAAGATTCCATAGGGTTCCAGGCACTTACCCAGAAATATAATTTATTTTACACCTATTTACACCTAAAGCCTTCAGTGGATATGGCATAGAACGTTACACCCCACAAGTGTCCCTCATGGCCACTCATAGCTTCAGCAAGCTTGGTTCCAAAGCAGCTGCCAGTCATAGCCCATGGTCTCTCGGTGCTGGCTCCTCCAGCCAATGCCGCATGAAGTTCTTCTCACTTCCTGCTTCTCCTACCCACAAAACCCCTTGCTAAGCAGTTCTTCTCTTCTGCCTGCTTGCACTCCTTCTCCCCATTATTCCAAGCCTAGTTTTAAAAGGTGACAAATTTCCTGTAACCTACACAATCACTCAGCATAACCTTAGCAACCTTCATTGGCACAAGCCCAAGGATTTCCCTGTGATAGGCCATCAACACCTTTTCTGATGCTTGGAAAGCATGCTCCCTGGAAAGGGAGCTAAGCCTGTGTTTTTCCACTGGCTTGGAATCTTCCCCATACTCCAAATATCAGCTTAATATTACCCCTTTATTAATTTATAACATTCACTAGTTCTAGCAGTTGTGGGTGCCCCTGCATCCCCAAAACTTTGTTACCCCAGATCTGTAACAAAACAGCAATAATAATGCATATAATATATACTACAAGGTCTGGGAAAAACCCATTACTTTCCAAAATACATACAAACCAGTAATCAGAGTAAGCATTTCACCATCTCCTAATCTCTCCCTATGCTCTTTGAGCAACTAACAAACAAATCAAGTTTTCATATGCTACCATATATCATTCCCTTTTGCAGGAACACACGAGGACCAAAATAGCTGAATAAAGACAAAGGAGCATGCCTTTAACCCACAGAGCAACCAATTTAAATTGCCCTTGCATTTATCAACTGAAGCTGTTGGCTGCAATCCTACAGATGAGGTCCAATGCATAGTAGGAAGGAGGAGAGCACAAGAACTGCCCTGCTGGATCAGACCAGCAATGGTCCATCTAGCCCAGTATTATATTTCCAACAGTGGTCAGTCAGATGCTTCCAGAGATGCCCACAAGCAGCGTATGAAGGCAGTGGCCCTCCCCTAATGTTTGTCCGTGCTTTTATTGCTATTGGGAGGTACACTGGACATGAAGGTTAAAGGTAAAGGTAAAGGTACCCCTGCCCGTACGGGCCAGTCTTGACAGACTCTAGGGTTGTGCGCCCATCTCACTGAAGAGGCCGGGGGCCGGCGCTGTCCGGAGACACTTCCGGGTCACGTGGCCAGCGTGACATCGCTGCTCTGGCGAGCCAGAGCCGCACACAGAAACGCCGTTTACCTTCCCGCTAGTAAGCGGTCCCTATTTATCTACTTGCACCCGGAAGTGCTTTCGAACTGCTAGGTTGGCAGGCGCTGGGACCAAACAATGGGAGCGTACCCCGCCGCGGGGATTCGAACCGCCAACCTTTCGATCGGCAAGCCCTAAGCGCTGAGGCTTTTACCCACAGCGCCACCCGCGTCCCTGAAGGTTACATGAAGGTTACATTTAGCTAATATCAACTGATAGACCTATCAGCCAAGAATTTGTCCAATAACCTTTTAAACAGTTCAAAGTCAGTCAAATTCACATCAGTAGATTGGACTGTTGTTGGGTTGTTGTTTGCTCCTTGTGTAAAGGAGAGAAAGACATGCTTTGGCATTTTGCCATCATAGTTTAGAAAGTTGAGCAAGCAAGAAAGACTGACAGATGAAATTTAGAAAGTCCCAACCAAAGAAGAATGGATAACCAAGATGATGGACTATGCCAAAATGGCAAAAATGACCGTGAAGATCAGACACATAGATGATAAGAAATTTAATGAAGAGTGGAGGGAAATTATAAAGTACCCTAAAGATCACTGAAGATATTTTAAAACGTTAGCAGGATTGTTATAACACTTATAATGCAGTAAGGTTAAAGTTAAAAGTGGACATAAAATGAATCTGAAAAATGTAATTAGATGCAGTAGAAAGAACAGATAAATAATGGAAACCAGGGGTGCAGTGGGGGGAAGTCCGGGGATTCATATAATCCCAGATGTGTAAAAAAATTGAAAATGATTTATATATAAATAACACTGTTAACAAATGAAAAATAAAATATAAAAAGACACATGAAATTTAGATAGAAGAAAGAGTTGTTTGGTTGTAGGAGGCATCTTCTCAAAACTGTTCTTATAAATAGCTCAGAATGATTGCAAGACACTAAGAAAGAATCTGCATGTTAGAGCTAAGAGAACAAATATTGTGATAATATAAAGAGAAAGGAAGACATGAGGATGGATCAGCTGTGCACAGAAGATGTTCCCAGTTTAGGATGATTTTTTTAATTACACATTTCCTGTGTAGGAGACAACAGGATCACAAGTGCTCATCTATTTAGCAATGCATACAAGCACTGGAGAAAGTGCAACCAGTCCCAACACATTCAAAAGGACTATCCTATACACACTTTCTTGGGAGTAAGTCCCAGTGAATGCAATTAGGCTTACTTCTGAGTAATCATGCACAGAATTGTGCTATAAGCAGATATATGGGGCAAAAAACCAACTGTTCAGTGCTTTATTTTTCTTCATAAAATTTTCCATCTCAGAAGTACAAGTAAAATAAATATGCCAAAATAGATCACTATCTGTGGCATAAAAAATTGTTCTGGCACAAACTCAAGTTTTCCCTATGCAAATTAGCCAATTCAAAATTTTCCAGAAAAAAACTCACATCACTGGATATTTAGTATTCCGCTGTGTGTGTTTACCCATATTTACAAGGCATTTCCTAAACAGAATTTCAGTAATGCAAAGAACTACCAGTAGAATTGTTCCCCCATGTGCACACACAAGGGCATGGGATTGAGGAGGAAATAACAGACATGATGGGTGAAAAATGGCCACAACTTTATTCGATTCCAAAGAAGCAAAGTTGGCATGTCATGGGGCTTAGGTCTATTCATTAGGCCAACTATTTCCTCCTGGACCGTTTGCAGGGTTCACCAAAAGTAGGAACTTCACCTGATGGGTTTGGGGTCCACCACAGCATGAACTGGAGCTGGTATCCCCATCAGGCAACCTATTGGAGGCACTGTGACACATTAGCCCCCAAGCTGGGCTTTTGGACAATTTACTCTAGATAAGGTTTACATTATGAATACTGGGTTCATGTTTTCCATTGAAACTGGAGAATACAGATAGATTAAAGGTAATGCTTGAACCAAATCATTCAGTTATTTATGCAGTTCTAAATGCTAAATCTCTGTCCTCCACCATTCTGTCAGAGGAACCTGGTATTTTATTATGACCAAATCCTTTTAAAAAATTAATATTCACATGGGAGCAGACCATCTATGGTGTTTTAAAAAAGAATGCTTTAATTGCAATGTTCATATATGAGTCAGAGAATGGATTACATTTATGGATTACATTTTCCATTTATGGGGGGAAATGTAGGATAAATTAAGATATTCTGCTCTAGGTGACTGACCATCTGGAAAAAGAAAATATATGTTTTAGAATATTCCCCCTTTATATTTAGTTTACAGTGGTACCTCGGGTTACAGACACTTCAGGTTACAGACTTCACTAACCCAGAAATAGTACCTCGGGTTAAGAATTTTGCTTCAGGATGAGAACAGAAATCGCGCGGTGGCGGCACGATGGCAGTAGGAGGCCCCATTAGCTAAAGTGGTACCTCAGGTTAAGAACAATTTCAGGTTCAGAACGGACCTCCAGAACAAATTAAGTTCTTAACCCAAGGTACCAATGCATTGCAGTCACTAAATCAAGATATGAACATATTTTCTATTGATAAGATAAAGGCTCTTTCCCTCCTTTATCCTTCTGAAAAGGCCATGCTAAAGATACTGTATGTGACACATCTACTATTTGAGGCTTACCACCTTTAAAAGTCATATGCTGTTTGTGTACCACAGTAAATCAAGCATGAACACAGCATGTCAGTCACACTTCATCTTATTATACAGCCTGTCTTCTTACTACCATGGGCAACTTCAAATAGATTTTCAATAGTCACATTCAAGGGGAATTAATTTTACAGTGAGTAAAAAATATCTGAATGGAACCAATATGCTTTTTAAAAAATCAACTCTCTAAAAGGTGTTTGAGAGGGTTTTTTTAAGGCAACTGGTTTTGGACATAAAACTAAGGTAAACTTTAATGGGTTCAGTGATGCATTTCAGTCATCACTACTTTGAACATTAGCATAGGTATAGTAATGCCATTGATACGGTCTCTCATGTAGGCCAAAATAACATTCTCTTGATAGTTTGTTGTGTGTACCCCATAAGGTAATGACGAGTCTTAATTGTTCTGCAGCTTCGAGTATCTTGCCACAACAATGTCAAAAAAGGAGTGTGATTTAGAGAAAACAGAAGGCAATTACATCCCTCTCTTTCAGACCAAGGGCTTGGTTTCTCATAAGCACTCATAGATCTTGCCATCTTGCTCGTCCTACACATTCCATTGCTATTGTTTACAGGGGTTTATATGCTAGATGTGTATGCCAAAGGGAACATGTCACTTCGCTTAATAATAATAAAAGAGTAACCTATGCTGATAACATTGAACTAGTTGTTATGAAGTATAAAAAGGGAAATAACCACAGTAAGTGCTCCTGTAATACACACATACACTGAAATCTTTTCCATCCCCACTGGAATCTGAAAGACTGAAGCTTTTTTGACTGAACAAGCATTAATAGCTGGGAGCAATCAACACTGAACAAACATGAAACATCACAGGTCTGGGTAATCAATGGCCCTTCAGATGTCGTTGGACTCCATCTCCATTGATCCTAGACCATTGGCCATACTAGCAGAGGCTGATGAGAGTTGCATTCCAATAATATCTGAAGGGCCACAGGCACCGCACTTCTGCTCATAAACACAGCTACAAACCTGTGAAAGAAAATGCGGATTCTGTATGAGAGAGAGAGAGATGCTGGGAATGAGACAAAAGGCCAAAGATTTACTGAGAATACAATCTGCTGTGCTCCCTCTGCCACACACAACTCCTTTCCTGATTCATTTCTCATATTCTGATAAGCAGCTTCTACCTCCCTTTTCTTTCTTAAACATGTCTCATCATCTAAATTCTGGATGCAAGGGGACTGCCAGGTAACCTGGCATGACAATGTAGAACTGTACTCTCTTGCCTTGAGCCCATGACAAAATTCATCATCGCAGGGGGTGCGGGGCAGGGGGGAGTAGTATGGCACTGGGCTTGCTCATCCTGAAGAGCACACAGATATAGCAGATTAGAAAAATATTGATAATGTAATTGCAATCATATTGAATTATATTCCTAATTTAATAGCAGTTGTACATCTTCCTACTCCAGGTTAGCATCCAAGAGGCCAATATAGTTATATTTTTAGTAGTATATTAGGAGGGGAGCAGAAGTTTACTAGTAAATCCCTAGGTGGTCTCCAGTAGATCCTCAAGGGTTTCTGATTCCCAATGGCTTAATAGCAACTACTGTTCAACAGCGACTCTACTCCTTCCTTCCTTCCTTCCTTCCTTCCTTCCTTCCTTCCGGGGTGAATGCTAAAAGTGGTGCAGCGGACTCCTTCCACAGTTTTGGTCGTTGGCCTATGGGGTCCCTCAGGGTTTGGTTCTGTCCCCCATGCTATTTAACATTTACATGAAACAACTGGGAGACATTGTCTGGAGTTTCAGGGTTCAGTGTCAACTAGTATGCTGATGACACCCAGCTCTAATAATAATAATAATAATTTATTATTTATACCCCACCCATCTGGCTGGGCCTCCCCAGCCACTCTGGGCAGCTTCCATAGAAACCAAAAATACACTAAAATATCACACGTTAAAAACTTCCCTGAACAGGGCTGCCTTAAGATGTCTTCTGAATGTCAGGTAGTTGTTTATCGCTTTGACATCTTGTGGGAGGGCGTTCCACAGGGCGGGCGCCACTACCGAGAAGGCCCTCTGCCTGGTTCCCTGTAGCTTTGCTTCTCGCAATGAGGGAACCGCCAGAAGGCCCTCAGCGCTGGACCTCAGCGTCCGGGCAGAACGTTGGGGGTGGAGACGCTCCTTCAGGTATATTGGACTGAGGCCGTTTAGGGCTTTAAAGGTCAGCACCAACACTTTGAATTGTGCTCGGAAACGTACTGGGAGCCAATGTAGGTCTTTCAAGACCGGTGTTATATGGTCTCGGCGGCCGCCCCCAGTCACCAATCTAGCTGCCGCATTCTGGATTAGTTGTAGTTTCCTTTCCTTTCCTCTAGTTCTCCTTTCCACCTAAATCCAAGGAAGCTGCCTTTGTGACTGGTGTCTGTCATCAGTAAAAGATTGGATGAGGGTGAAGAAATTGAAACTTAATCCAGCCAAGACAGATGGTCAGTTGGGAGACAGAACAGGGAATAGAGATTCAGCCAGTGCTGGATGGAGTAACATTCCCCGCTTTTTAGCACTCAATCGGAGCAAACTTAGGTTTTCTTTGGAGCGACATCTGCTCCGATTTAGCACTAAAGAGCGGGTTTTCCCTGGGAAAGGAGCAGAGCAAGAGGAAAACCACTTAGACCCATGCTTTCTAGGCCCAGGGCAAGCAGAAGTGGATGATCCCTGAATCCTTTGCATTTGGGGTTCTAAAAAAAGAACAAAGAAGATCTGACAAGCTGTGTAATATTTTTAAGTTTTTTCTTTCTTTCTTCAATAAAATTGCAAAAGATCCCTCAAACCACCTCTGGTATACTGTATACAGAAAATGGTTTGTAGTTACCTTTCCGTCCACAGCAACTAATCAAAAGATTTACATTACTTCTTTCTATCCTCCCTATACAGACGAATAACTTTCATTAGGAAAACTGAGACTGGACACACATATGGATTCTTTCAGAGTTGTGTGCATCATTTCAGATACAACCAATTTATCCTAAATCCCCCCTCCCCACTCTGGGTCTCAAATTCAGTACTCCAAAGTCACTTAAAAAGCCAGGCACAACTTAGCATTTTTTTCAAGAGCACTTATTTGCCCTGGGTTGATACTCATACAGTTGTTGTTGTTTTATATTTTTATGTTGAGAAATAATTACAAGTAATGCCCTTAAAATTGCTTTTTTTGCAATTTAACCTTGAATGTTAGCCCATGTCCTGGTGTGCCCTGTGAACACTATTCATTCCTGTCCATCCCAGCCACTAACATCATCCCCCTGAAAGCACTCTGAAATTATGCCTCCGGCAAGAGCAGACTGAGAATAAGTTAACATCATTGTTGCTTTACAGGTGAGCTAATGCTTCCCAGCTACATAAAATTTCCCATTGCTTGAGTCATGCGTCAGTGCTCTGGGAAGAGCAGTAGATAATAGTATCTATTTTTAAAAAACTTATACTGCTTACTAAAACAAAAGACCTATAAGTAGTTTACAAATTAGTAAATAAAATAATAAATACTATGCTTTTCCTGAAAAGGTCCACTGGTGAATTTTCCCAGTGTTTTCTGGATTGATCATTGGATTCTGGGCACCTGTTAGCCACAAAACTAAAAGGCTGCAGAATTTCAAATCACTTTTTAGGGTGTCTATTGATTATTAAGAGGAAGAGAAGATGAACAGGGAAGGGAAAAACCTGAGCTGGTCAATAAGTTTGAAAACACTGGTTTCATGATCATTTAATCCAAAAAGTATATAAGGAAAGGATTTGGTTAATGGTTTTAAAAAGTGGTAGCTGGCTTACCAACTTCAGACCTATCATATCATCAGAAAAAAACAGTGAACTCTGACATAAATACAACTGCTAGTCATGCCTGTGCACAGCCCAAGTTCCTGCTAAACAATTTCTCTGAGTGTTTGCCAATACAAAATAACTATAAGAAATATTAAGAAGCATAAACACAATACTTGGTGCTGACCTCTGAGACCTTTTTATTTCCCAAATCACTCCAAACACAGAGCTATTTTATTCTGGTCTCAAGGACACAATCAATTTCAACTAGAGCATACACCACACTCCATAAAGTTTTCCTATTGATCTGCAAAACATGGGGATGCCAGGTACCCATGGCACCCTATTGGTTAAACTTTGCCCAAGGGAAGCCTGTAGCTGATAAATTCTCCCTCAGCAGTAGGGCTAACTGCAATTAATAGAAATTACTACACAAGGTTTGGGGTGATATAGATTATTTCTGCAGAAGAAAAACAACATAAATATAAAGCATTGCTTGATATATCATCTTTATTACTTTTATTTCCAGGGTGGCTGGGTGTTTTAAAGAATTCTTATTAGTGCTGGGGATTATAAAAGAAGGGGAAATGCCTCACTGCCCTTTTTAACCATCTGATTCTTAAGACTTTCCTCTCCCCAAAAGATAGACTTTTCCCCATTTTCCCAGTGCAGAGGGCTAGTCAAAAAATGAAATAGCATGTAAAGTCAATAGCATACCCACCCACCAAGGAATTTTGCCACATTTAAAACAGAAAGTATCATGGTGGAGCACATCTTTTGCATGCTCAATGATACCCAATTACAACAAATGAAACCTTGGCACCGTCTTCCCTGTAATTTTTTCACAGCACATCATAGATCTGCTAGTGGTAAACAAAGCCAGTGCTCACATTTAAAATATGTGAGCAGCTTAGACCCTTACAACTGCAAAAAAACCACAAACCCATAATTCTCCATTGGTTAACAATTTAGAATATTTCTATTGTGACATGGAAAACTTTTCTATATTTGTCCATAAGCGAAATGCTGTCAATAGGAAATATGCACATTCTGATTTCACACAACAGCTATTTATTAATACAGTCTGAAGCTATTGTTCAGGATGCTTGTTGTATTTCTTTTCATTACCAAACATGCATAAAGGACTGCAACAGCAACAGAAGCTGACATGACAAGATCCACATGGCATGCATTTCTTTGAATACTGCAACCAACTGCCCTAAATTGTTTGGTGAGGGAAAAAATATACAAACTGAATCATTGGCATATAGAATTTTAAGAATAAATATTAGTCGCAACATCCTGAATTTGCATAAATTCTGAATGAGATTTCATGGTGGTGCTCAGGACACCGCAGTTCATGGTGGCAGTGCAGGCTCAAAGCAGCTGGGTGCTATAGCAGTTGGATTTGCCTTTGCATTTAGAAATGCACAAGGCAGAACTATTTAGTGTTGCCTTTCTTGCCTCATACCAGATACGATAATAGATGTGGCAGGGATGTTACAAGTCTTTGCTTCCATTGCAACAGTTCTCAGGAATAGGGATAATAAATATTTTTATTATTTATATGCCACCCATCTGACTGGGTTACTCTGGGCGGCTTCCAGCAAACTATAAAAACACAATAAAACATCAAATATGTAACACTTCTCTATACAGGGCTGCCTTCAGGTGTCATATAGTTGTTTATCTGTTTGACATCTGATGGGAAGGCGTTCCACAGGCTGGGAGTCACTACCAAGAAGGCCCTCTGCTTGGTTCCCTGTAACTTCACTTCTCGCAGTGAGGGAACTGCCAAAGGGCCCTAGGAGCTGGATCTCAGTGTACAGGCTGAACGATGGGGATGGAGATGCTCCTTCAAGTATACAGGGCTGAGGCAGCTTAGGGCTTTAAAAGTCAGCACCAACACTTTGAATTATGCTCGGAAATATACTGGGAGCCAATATAGATCCTTCAGTCTTCTGTGCCCGTCCATGCCACATTTTACATAAAATGCCACCAGATGATATTTGCTCCTTAAATAGACTATTCAGTAGTGATGATTTTAAAACAAACATGCTTTCCTCAAGAGTGGGAGGGAGGGTGCTGACTATATGAGAAAGAGCTTTGGGATCTGCCCCATCAATGTGGCTGCTTCATTTATACACCATCCCAAAGCATGTGGGATTGCATCATGGAAAAGTTGTTGCCCTGCAACTGTGTTCGTATGTGAAACCCACCAAATTTATACATTTCAAAAGGGATTAAAGTCAAATGTCATCCCTAGTTTCTGAGGATATGTGTCTCCAGCCACGTATAGGCAATCAAAAGCAGCACAAGATCAATATATGGGTGATGTTTCCTTGGCCAGCCTTCAGAATTGGTATGTGGATTGGTTCTATGTGCACATTGGTTGGCAATGTGTGGAGGGCAGCAGGCAAGATTCCCTTTCTATGCATTGATGTTACAGTTTTAGAACAACTGAATAATAATTTGGTGATTCCTGAACTCTTGTGTGAATTTAAATCATCCATGTATCTAATCTCTACGACTGCAGACTAAAAAGCATAAGTCTTTAAAACTGCTAGCTTTCTGGCAGCTTGCAGTGAAAATTTTAAGGTTTTGATAAAAGCAGATACACAATAGTCTTTCACAATGTATTTAGAGACCGAAGCAGAAGCAATGCATTTTAAAAGACAATGTATCTTTTATTTCTTATCGAAGTCAGAATGTGAATGTCCTAAAGTTTATATTAAAAAAGACTGAACACTGAACTGTGAAAGTCCTCCAGAAATCCAGGTTTTTTGTTTTACTAAAGAGCCTCAGAGTACTAGAGAAAAATGTTTTTAAACACAATGGCATTTCTCTTCTCGGAGAATTTTAAAGATCCAAAACTAGATTCAGTTGGATGTTAGGTGTGTCAGAAGAAGAGCATTGACTTCCTCCATATTCAGTGATTATGTGAAAAAGCTAACAGTTTTTGGAAGATGGTAGCCAACACAAAGAATGTTCATTTACCATTTGGACTCAATAATTTTTCTGCTTAATTATGTGAAGCAAGTTATCCCTGAGAAATTATATGATCTAGTCCTAAATCTATCTGTGGCAGCAAAAGAATGCAAGTACCCCACTGAAAATAGTCTCTCCCCTATACAGCATAAACGGGGGGGAAGGTGGGTAATTATAGGGAGACAGAAGGAGGTGGGTTTCATTTCTGAGGCTTAAGGCTGGCCTGAAGTCTCATGAAACACAAGTTAGCTCAAATGGCATAACAAAACTTCAAGAAAGAGGTTGGAAATGGACCTTTATCTTTCCACAGAGCTGTTGGATTTGGGGCATTTTGGGGAGACCAAAGCTGTTGGACTTTGGTTGGTCAACCTCCATAGAGACCAGGATTTTTTTAACGCCTGCCATCATTGACTATTGGGTGTGTTATGTTTTCTACCTTCCTTATATTGCTTCTTTTTGTCCTGGTGAACATAATCTCTATCTGGCTAAATCTGGTCCAATGGCTTATGCTTGGCAGTTTTATTTGTCACAAATTTGGTACATAGAACAGTGTAAATTTGGAAGAGGCACTTTAGACTGGAGAGTATAGGAAAGCACCTCAGAACTTCATCCCTTATTAGGTAAAGGACAGATGAAAACATGTCTGAGAAGTATTGGAGTTAGTTTGCTATTTGTTCTTTTATTGTTTTATTTGTTCTTTTATTCTTTTATCCATGGTTTGTTAGCAGACTTTCTGAGGTGGTCTTGTTCAGGTTTTCCCATTAATATATTAATGGAAGATGGAGCCATGTGAGTGCCTAGAAGTCACAGGTTTTCCACCAAATGCAAAGTTACACAAGTAATGTCAATGTGGCTAAAGCATATATAATGCCACTAGTGTACAGTACAGTCGTACCTCCGTTTACGTGACCTTCTGGTTACATAAACTTCGGGATGTGCGCGCAGCAAACCCAGAAGTATTTTACCAAGTTTCACCGCACGCGCATGCGCAGAAGCAGCCTGCACATGCACAAAAGCAGTCCGCAGGATCTGACTGGACCTCCAGAATGAATCCTGTCCACAACCAGAGGTACCACTGTATATACTGTAAATAGTTTTTTGCAAGGGAGGAGAGACACAGACAGGGGGGCACATCTTTAAATTTTCCTGAAGGCCTTCCAGTAGTAGGGGAGACTGCCTCTATGCCTTCCTTTATTTCTACAACCAAAGGCAAGGGTTGGAGAAGACTTCCTTTTCTTACTGAGCTTTCAAATATTCTCCAAAGGTTGGAAGTAGCAGATCAACAATACCATAAAAACAGAAACTATTTGTTCAGGTACTTTCAAAAAGAAGTCTAACCTGAAAATCTGGCTCCAGGGGCTGGCATTTATCCTTTAAACCTTCCCTCTTTCTGTTTTCACATTTATAGTTTTATCATCTTTTGCCTAACATTTTTGACAGTCCTTTTTTAGACTAGATTTCTCCTCTGACTTTCTTATCTGGGTGCTAAATATTGTAAGGCCAGGCATCAAAAGATGGCATGATACTTTGGACAGCTTCACCTATAGCATAGCTCCAGGCATCCTTCAGCAGTGAAAAGAAAGCCAATCATACTAGAGGAATGAAAGACCCATTGTGTAAGGTTCAGTGCAGATAGCAAGAGAAAAATATGTTGGAAATTATTCTATTAAGTCTACTGAAACAATACTGAATACAAAACTTCCCAGAACATTGATTGGTGTGGGATGCACATGTAATTTAAGAGCATTATCTGAATTGACACTCAAATATTTTTCTGCTTAAGAAGCAAGACTGACGAAAATGCATGTCATGTTTAAAATGGTTAAGTGCCAATGGTTAAGTGCCAAGATCCCTGAAATCTTGCTACCACTCAGTGGAGATTGGGGTGGGCAGTAACAGCAGACTTTCCTTGTGGCATCTTCCTCTTTTTAAGCTTAAGTCTCAGAATTGTATACAATGATGGTTTTCATTTAGCAGAAAGCAGGTCTGCTCCTGAAATTCAGCACGTCACCAGTTCCCTGAAACCAGTTCTAAGGATTCTCTGGAGGAGAAAGGAATATGACATGGAGGGGTGCAATAGGTACGGCAAAAATCAATACTCAACTTCTAAAAGTGGAAATTCTTTTTCCAAAGTGAAAGTCACCACTGGATACAAACCTCTTGGCATAACTGAGGTCTCCAACTCCCCATCCTCAAGGGGAAAAGGTTGTGGCTAAGACAGACACCTTGGAATGGACTTGCCTTTAGAGTCAGCCTTAGATAGCCCTGCCTTCTTGGGAATTCCAGCATCAGAGGAGCTCACGATGCAAGCACCTCTGCAGCCTGAAGAGGTCACAGCGCTCTCAGTGAACTCCAAGGACTCCCGCCCAGAGGAAGAATAATAATGGGAGAGCAGAACAGGACTCTACTGTCCCATCTGGCCATGGTAGGGAACCTATGTTCTCCATACATTATTGGACCCTAACTCAAATCAGTCTCAGCCAGCATGGCCAACGGTCAAGGATTATGGAAGTTGTAGCCCAACAAAATCTGAAGGGCCACTGGTTCCCAAACCCTATGTCCCCACTGTGCCCTTGATGAATTGGACCAAGTGCTTATTGTACAACAGATACAAATTGTGTGCACCAAAAGACTGATAGTCTTGCTCCATCTTCTGGAAACTGGAAACATGACTTTGCACACCCAAATATGTCTAAGAATTTCTATTGAACTGATATGTTTTTGTCTGACAGTTTTTTATCTGCACAAAGAGGTGGTCACGACATATTCTTATTTGCCTTAAAATAGCACTATTTAAATAATTCATGATCAATTAAAAATCTTTCTGTACAGACAAATTAAAAGCTCTTTTATCGCATATTATTAGCCTCAGGGTATACAATCAAAATCAAACAACTACCTTAACATCTACATTAGAGTGGGGTGGTATTTTTACATTTTTAAAGCTCTGTTGTCAGCTATTATGTCACTATATAATCAGAGATATCTAAGCAGAAACAAAACTTCCTTTGAATTTGAACCAGCAGTGCCACAGGCACACCAAAGGCACTACCAACATTAAAAACATTACTGTTTTAACCAAATACCTAGTTTGACAAATGTACTGCTGAAACAGGTCATAATATTAAAGATATGATGACCTTATAACCCCTCTGTTTTTCTAATTGACTAATTAGCTAAAACAAATTTAAGATTATATTGCCTTCCACTATTATCACAGCAAGGGCCAGGAAAAGTATTTTTAGTCCACCCGTCAACATATGATCCAGGGCAGCACCCAATACAATAAAGCATCAAAACAAGCAGTAAAATAATGCTACAATAAAACAAATCCAGCTCAATTTATAAAAGCAAGATAAAAATACAGCATATCATTAAGATCACTCAGGGAGTCACAATTTACCCACCCCCTATTGCAAAACTGACAAAATTCCTAGTACAGTTTTAAGGACCAGGTAGAATGTGATTCTAAAAACATGCAATTACAACAAGGCCTCTTACAGATATAAAGATCTAGAGTGAACATCAGGTACTGTTACTTCATAATCATTTTTAATGCTTTATTGATATACAGAATGTTGTACAATCTACATCTAAATATTGTCTTCACAACTGAGCAGCAGAGGGGAAAACCTGCCCAAGTCTACCTCTGAAAAGCTAGAAAAGTTTTCCAGATCTAGCTCCCCAACTCCATCCCCTGGGCTGTGGGGCTCCTAACTACCAATGCAGAACAGCAAAAGCCTCATGCAAGTTGTCCTAAATGATTGTACTTTTATCAATGTCAGTGACAATGAACCAATTTTTAAAAATTCAGCACTGCTTGTCTACAACTACATCAGTGTTCTGCTTCATGCACAAATGATGCAGGAGAATCCTGTTTGTGTTAAAAGAAGCTTGAATAAGATTGTTAATAACTAGCAATTTCAATTAAAAACAAATGAAGTAAGGATACCAGAAGATTAAATATTTAATTGATTAACCAGCTTTATTAAAAAAAAATGCTTATATTGCTCCTAAGAATTCAAATATTATTTATTCAACAAAGCAACAACTTACATACAATTAATAAATGAGCTGCACCACTCATGGTTGAGATGTCACAAAAGGCCAACTTTTATATTTTATTTTTCATTTCCTTTTACATTAAAACAAAGAACAAAAAATACTTTCTAACAATAAGCAAGTGTGCCCTTAATCCTTGGCTTCAACTATTAAAATCTGCCCTCACCAAATAAACCTTTTAAAGGTTGCAGCTTACAGTATCTGATGCTAAACCACCAATCAGAAGAAATAAATGCTGTCAAAACAAATGGAGATATGCTTGAAAATACTGCCACCTACTGGCAGTAAAAAAACACAACATGATAAAAAGGAAGTCTTTCCGAGCATTCACGTGATCTTTTGGCATCAAAAGACCAGACAGTTCCCCCCCCCCCACTACACACACACACAGACACACCTATTTAATCTGAATTTACCTTTGCCATAGAAAATATGATCCATAACATCATAAAATATGTGTATTTGTAAATACTGTACAGTGTGGATGAACCTGGTATCTCATCTCAGACTTTGAATATGTTCACATTACTGCTTACTCTGCATCCAGTGCACTCCCACTGGTAGTTTTTGAAGTGGCATTCACACAACGTTAGCTGCAATCCATATCAATCCCGTACTGCAGTTTCTTGACAAAGAAAACTGGATGTGAAATGAACAGTAATGTGAACATTTGATGAGTGTGCATATGCAGATGGCTGCTTCAGTCCTGGAGGGGTTACAGGGGGGTCATGCACACTGGGTGAAGACACCCCCACCCACTCTCTGATATGAACAACATTCTTCAAATGCAGCTTGAAATGTAGCAGGGGGGAAATGACCTTGCTGCTAATGTGACAGGTTTTGCATGTCGCTTCTTTTTTAGGAGGGCTAGAGACTAAGGGAGGAATTTGATGCTGTGCTAATTTGATGGTTCTGTCAGCACACACATTTCTGTTTGCCTGATGGAATGATCTCTCAATCCCCTTCCCCCATTTGCTATTCTGGGGGTTCTTAAAGGTGAAGGTAAAGGGACCCCTGACCGTTAGGTCCAGTGGCGGACGACTCTGGGGTTGCAGCACTCATCTCGCTTTATTGGCCAAGGGAGCCGGCGTACAGCTTCCAGGTCATGTGGCCAGCATGACCAAGCTGCTTCTGGCGAGCCAGAGCAGTGCACGGAAACGCCGTTTACCTTCCCGCCGGAGCAGTACCTATTTATCTACTTGCACTTTGACGTGCTTTCAAACTGCTAGGATGACAGGAGCAGGAACCGAGCAACGGGAGCTCACCCCGTAGTGGGGATTCAAACCGCTGACCTTCTGATTGGCAAGCCTAAGGCTCTATGGTTTAACCCACAGCGCCACCCGCATCCCATCCTGGGGGTTCTTACTTCAATCCAAATAGATCTGGATGGCATGGATGAGAGGGGCAAGTCCCCATGCACTGCTGCCTGCTAGTGCAACTACTTAGCTGAATCAAGCCCTTACTTTTTAAAGAGAAAAAAGAAAGGCCAGCATCTGGGCATCTGTCCAGGGTGCCAATGAATGCCTTCACAGGCACCAGGGCACCCTTGGGTGTCAGGTTGGTGATCCCCGGGTTGGCTACCCCTGTTCTACATAATGTGTAATTAGAGTTTAGAACAATTGCTAGAAGGCACTGAGCCTGATGAATAATTGACCGTTTATTGATATGGAAGAAATGTAGAAGAGAAATCTAGTGGTTTAAAACAAAGCTGTTGAATTTTATTCCTCAGAGCACCAAGTAGTCCTCAAAAGTTTTTTTGTTTAGAAAAGAGGAAAGGATAGAATAGAGATAGTTGTATCACTCCTGGAAATAAAAGTGCTGGGAAAGGTCTGTATTTTAGGGTTTTTTCAATTGAGTACCTGGGTTCAAAGTAATTCAACAAAGCTCTGTCACAAGAGACTAGGGCCCTGCAAGACTTGACATCTTTCCGCAGGGCCTGCAAGACAGAGCTGTTCCACCAGGCCTTTGGTCAGGGTGCAGCCTGACTCCCTCCTTTGGCAATCTTTACAAAACTTTAGTTTATGGTTGCCATCAATTTTGAATTTGATCTTAATTAATTTTTTATAATGTTTTATAATGTTGCACTATTTTAGTGTTGTTAGCCGCCCTGAGCCCGGCTTTGGCTGGGGAGGGTGGGATATAAATAAAATTTATTATTATTATTATTATTTACTTACACCCTGGTTTTCTACAGGAGTATCCAAAGCAGCTTAGAAGAATACTATGTAGCTCAGCTGGTGGTAAGACTTCTGTCAGCAGAACAGGGAGGGAAACAATTTTTAGCAATTTCCCCCTCTGCAGTCCTCCACAGTCCTCCTCCATCTGCTCTGGAGGGCCCCTCAACCCTCTGGAGCAGACCTAAGGGGCATGGGAGCTGCAAGGGCAGGGAAAATAACCAAATCAGATCTCTGGGTTCCTCCTCCATCCCTTGGAAGCAATCAAAAATAAACTGCTTGAAATAAACTGAGAAGCTCCTTCTCTAGTCTGGACAATGGGTGTTTCACTCCAGTCTTCTCTTTGTCTAATTAGCTAGATCTGCTTTCCTAACTGTCAGTCATTGCTATCATATCATTCATTGGCTAAACACATTGAAAGGTGAGCACAAGCTACTTTTCCACAAAACAAATGGGAAGAATAGTACAGTGGTCTCTGTTGTGAATGTGTCTGTCCTATGGATTCTGGGCTGTACCCTATATTTTTGTCCTGGCATTAAGAAAACAAACCTCAGTGAAATATGGGGGGGGGGGGAGGAATGTGATAATTTTCAGTTTTTAAACCATTGCAAACAGCCTCAGTTTACACCTATATAAGACATAGTGGGTAATAATTGAAATAAACAGAAGTTGCATGTGATAGCAACATTTACGTACTTGGGTTTGAGATCAGTTGAAAATTGGTGATCCAAATGTACAAGCACATATGATTGGGCTACTAAAGTTACTTACCTGTTGTCGTTTGAATGCCAAATGGTCCAGCTTTTTCAACTCTTTCTGGAGGTTTTTATATGTTTTCTGCAGTTCAGATTTACTAGATGCATTTTGAAGACACACAAATGTCCTTTGAACCTATGGCCAAACAAGGAGGGGGGGTTAAATATTATTATTAAATCTTCCATGCTTAATTAGGAATAGGCTCAGAAAGAATAAGCTAAATTGGGATCTATTTGCTTTGACACCAGGTCTAGCCACACTATTGGGAACATGACGGTGCCTCTTGGTGGCTTCCCCTCTGTACCCTCAACCCAAACAGGAGCTGCCCCTCACTGGAGCACCTGGTATGGTCTGTCCCTTTTCTCCAAAAGTTACCTGTTAGTGGCAAGAAAGATATTAGGTGGTGGTAGCACCACTGTGAGTATCAAGATCACTGGGAAATTTAGTTCTCTGGGTTTCTGTTGCTGTTTTCCAGGTGAAATGGAAGAGAACAGCTGCATTGGTGAGGATAACTAAACTGGGGCTGGGTCCAAACTAACTGAGCTTGAATTTCAGAGGAGCTTGGGCTTGGCTTATAAATAAGTAAACTCGGGAATTCAAACGTCATCTGCATTGATACACAATTATTATTTCATATATGTTTTTGTATGAGCAAGACATGCATGCTTTGTCTCACAAGATTCATACTTTAAATTCAATTCCCATTTCATTGTCCGAAAATGTTTTCTTGACCTTGAGGTAAATTAGGGCATGCAGCCCCAGTTTACAGAATTAATGTTTGGACGACTCATTTTGATGAAAAACTATTTCCCCCCATTTGCATCCATCAATGATTCAGTTTATTCGTGCACATTATGCCTGAACTAACTTTCAATTAAGAGAGATGGGTGGTTTTGCAATTAAACTTTGTTCAATGCTTTTATTTATTAAAGCTTTTCTTTCACATTTAAGAAACACCTGTTGGATGTGCAATGCTCAAACAAGGGATTCCAGAGTATTCCCCATGTGTCTCAGTATCTGCTACTGGAACATAAAAAGCCTTTAGCTCTCAGCTGCTTTAAGTGCATCAAATCATTAATTGCTGAGAAGTACACAGTTACTATGGTTACAAACACAAACTGGAAGAGAAATGTTACAGAGTGTACAATGATATGCAGAAAAGCACGGGCCCATGGATTGCAGTTAGTTTATACTGGTCCCACATTATGGATCAGAAACTAGGTTAAGTCATAGATGTATTCAGACAAACGTTTTAACTCAGATGCTGTCCATCCACACTGCATTGCTTTAAATGGGATACACATTCAGGTATGCAATCTTTTTAAAGCCATGCACAGGGCCGGATTTAGGTTTGAGGAGGCCCTAAGCTACTGAAGGTAATGGGGCCCTTTATATGTCCAGCTGTCCTTTGTCAACAACAAATTGTCACTATTTTTTGTGTTGAATATGCTATATGGTAATTTATGGACCTACACAACACAAAACACTGTTGCTGTATGTAGGTTTTATTTTATTTGTTTTTTATCTTATATTTTGGAAATGTACATCCAGGTGGTTTTTTCCTTTAAATTTTTTGGGGGACCCCAAGAGAGTGGGGCCCTAAACTATAGCTTGTTTAGCTTATAAAGGTAAAGGTAAAGGTACCCCTGCCCGTACAGGCCAGTCTTGACAGACTCTAGGGTTGTGCGCTCATCTCACTCTATAGGCCGGGAGCCAGCGCTGTCCGCAGACACTTCCGGGTCACGTGGCCAGCGTGACAAGCTGCATCTGGTGAGCCAGTGCAGCACACGGAACGCCGTTTACCTTCCCGCTGGTAAGCGGTCCCTATTTATCTACTTGCACCCGGGGGTGCTTTCAAACTGCTAGGTTGGCAGGCGCTGGGACTGAACGATGGGAGCACACCCCGCCACGGGGATTTGAACCGCCGACCATGCGATCGGCAAGTCCTAGGCGCTGAGGTTTTACCCACAGCGCCACCCGCATCCCTGTTTAGCTTATACTTGTACGTAAATCCAGCACTAGCCATGCAGCATCAATAGATCACACCTACATTGGTATCCTGGTTTATGATCAAGCAGGTGATGTGCATGCAAAAGCCAGCTTGGATGGACTTGAGTCTGTAGATGGGCCTTTACAGTTCCCCTGCTGGAAACAGGCTGTGATTGCTCAAGCAGAGAGGCTGTGTCAACGTTCCTGTGGATGCACATCTTCAAGACAAACTGTTCCCCACTACATGCACATAGCTTTTCAGATTCCAAAGGAGCATCAGTCTCATACTTCAAAGGAGCTTTTGGAAGATGATCTAGGAAGATGTGTACTCCTCTCTCTGGAGTACCCTAAGCTGGAGGCAAGCAAATCACAGACTGTTGGCTTCCTTTCAGCCTAACTCTAAAAAGCTTCTCACTAAAAGTTTGAGGCAGCAAGAGAAAGGTGCACATGTACAAGGCTACCCAGCACATCTGCATGCAGGACACCCACTTAACAGTAGGAAGCTAATATTTGTAATAGTGGTCACAAATGATTATTACTTAGTTAAAAATAGCTGTAATTTTGCGACAGCAAATGTACTTTAAACGTGGATGTGCTAAAACTCTGGTGCTAAAACTCTGCACTAAAATGTGCAACAACCAGACCTCCATAATCTGCATGGAGCTCAGTCAAGTCACACAATGCAACCTACATTTTAACTAATATAATCACTATGCAAACATCAGCATGACATCAGGAACAATGTCAGTGCTCGACACTCCTGTGCTACCAGGTTCTTTATTTTAAGGTGGTGTGTACTTATGGGACATAAAGGTCCAACAAGAGAGCAAGAATGAAGATACAAAAAAGTACTTAGACTATGAAGTGGAACAGAACAGCTGGGTACTGACATCAGTCTCACTAACTATACAGACTTTACAGACACTGGACTATAGAAAAGATTGTATGGCATGCCACCATTTTTATAGTGCTTGGTATAGACTAGTATCAGAAGTTGCATGATAGATTTCCTGCCTACTATTTAGATTGACTTTGATCACATTTCATTTTATATTACCTGATGTCATATATAATTAAAACCACTATGCCTAGGAGTGAGGGTCTCACCTTAGCAAGGAGACACAGGTGTTACAGTGCTTCAAAAACCAGTTCCTAACCTAATTCTGATGAGCAATGGGCACTTTTGTAGAAACTGCATGATGTGAATTTTAATAATCCTCCACAATATAGCTATTCTATACAGTATCATTTCATGCACTGCACGCCCCAGACCAGACAGTATGTCTCTGACACTAAAGCGATAAAATGCTGTGCCAAAACCCATTTATGGATTTGGCCCCCTTCTCCCACCATTTTATACATTTAACAAATCTCTTACTTGGTCAGCAGTTTCATTTCGTAGTGAATGACATAACCTTTAAAATTAATTTCGGTTCAGTGATCAAACACCTATTTTATTCTATGAAAATTAGAAAACCTTGGAGCAATGGAACTGGAAAGGAAAGAACCTCTTCATCTGCTCTCAGATGATTAATGGACAAACCTTAACAGCCAAAATCCTCATGAAGGAATAGTACAATATGTCAGCATTGCCACTATAGAAGAACACATTCCAGGGGAAGCTTTATAGACATATATTTAAACAAGATTGCCTTTTTAATTGATGTGAACTAGCAAACATTCTGAGAAGGGTTGCTCTCAGTGCTGCACAACCATCTCTAAGGTACTGCAGAAGTTCAAATGCCTTTTCTTGGATCAGCTCCATAGTTAAGAATATTTCAATTACCTGAGGGAGCTCTAAAATATAATAATGAAAGTTAAAAGACTTTGGATAGAAAAAAGCAAAGTCAGAACTCATTACAGATTTCAATTGTATTAGAATTTGGCCCTGGATGGCAGTGACCAAAATGCTATTAGCGCTTGATGGCTATTCAACAGCATATGTTAAAGTTACCTGGTCATCTCAGGCTATTTTCTAATTAATGTGACAACATAAAAAAGAAATGCTTTTGGCAGATGCAGTATGATGAACAAGCTCTGCAAAGCAATGAAAAAGATACTACTACTTCCACAGAACAGAACTGAGGAATATGCTGGGCACTGTAGAGGAAGATTATACAGCTGCCTAATATGCTCTGTAAGGAGAGAAAATCATTCTTTACTGATGGTTTGTTTTCCATGAATACTACATTTTTAGAAAATAGAAAGGAGACGATTATAGTATTATTTGGTATATGCTCCATATTTCTGAAATATTCAACAGCACACTTGTGTGGTTTTCAATCGTTTTAGCAATTTCTAACAATTCACACAATAAAGTAACCAGAAAAGTTTCAGAAGTACTGAAAGTACCCACAAGATGATTACTTAAGATTGGTTATTACTGCTATATGAAGCACTGTGGCAAGTCAAATTTCAGAACTCTGATAGAGCTTAGATATAAAAAAACATAGTGGGCTAAATAAATAATAATAATATAAGGCTCAACAGAAAAACAACATTCTATCCCTGCTCTGCAGAGTATTGTGGATTATAAATAAAATATGTATTTTTTTATTAAAAAAAACTGAACTGTTTCACTCACAGTGCCTGTATAAACTAACATATGCTATTAAAATAGGACACTGGTCTTCCTCAGTGACCTCCAATCACAGATGCACCACTGTGCTATGTTCTACATGTAGCTGCTTCAGTGACTGCTTGGAAACTGCTACCTGCCTTTCAACAGAAATAGTCTGCATACACATTTCACACCCACCCACCAATAATCCTGGAAACTGTAGTTTAAGGGTGCTGGGAATTGTAGTACTGTAAGAAGTAAGCTGCAGTTCCCAGGATTCAGGGGGGTGCGTGCTTGAAATGTACAGTTTGTCCACAGACACAGCATGCATATAAGGGAATAGAATTTCAGCTCTGATCCCATTGTGGAACTGCCTTCTCCACATTTTGACTACATATATCATCTCTCCCCCTCTTCCAAAATTAGTTGCTATGGAAATCAGTTCTTCCAGTTCACAACTGAATGGACAATGCACAGGTAAATGGTGTCGGGATGGGGGAATGGGGGAGCATGGTGCGTACTGTCACTATTTTTCCTAAAAATAAAGCACTGCTTAGGATGTTAAAATACTGCAGTGAGGTCACACAGAGGAGGACACACATTAGCAGGTCTCCAAAACTCAATCTTAAAAGCCTCTAGAAGTAAATGTATTTCTGTACAGAAAAGACATTGAGGAAGGAATGCTGCCTTGATGTCTAATTTCATTGATACTATGGTGGTGTATTTTTCAGTTGACATTGTTATTATGCACATTTCAGCTTTTTAAAATTAGGTTAATGGGTTTACTGATTTTTCTGAACTAAACTTTTGTTTGGATGGAAAGTCAGTCTACAAGATTTAAAACAAAGCAAAAACTAAATACTTGCAGAAATCTTTCAAAAGAAAGCGGGAAACAGCTAATAACAAATAACAAAAACAATAGGTGCTCATTTATGAAGCATTTCTGTATTACCATCCATACGCAGCATCCCAAACCATTCATTACATTACAGATTACAAAAAATACACATTATTACAAAACCTACATGAATGTCGTATGAAGGTAAATGTATGTGCATACCATGTAATCCTGTCTTCTGAGCCTAAGGTGACAAAACTGCTTCTAGATAACCTGGATTTGAGCCCATGCCTCTTAGGAAGGCCAATATCTTTCTTTTCTACCTTCTCTAAAGTGGGAGTGGTGGCAACAGGATTGCTGTTAAGATGCATGCTGTACAGAAATGTTGTTATATAAAACAAGAGCACAGCAAAAGCAGTACAGTGGTACCTCTGGTTAAGTACTTAATTCGTTCCGGAGGTTTGTTCTTAACCTGAAACTGTTCTTAACCTGAAGGACCACTTTAGCTAATGGGGCCTCCTGCTGCTGCTGCCGCGCCGCCAAAGCACAATTTCTGTTCTCATCCTGAAGCAAAGTTCTTAACCTGAAGCACTATTTCTGGGTTAGCAGAGTCTGTAACCTGTAACATGAAGCGTATGTAACCTGAGGTACCACTGTATAAGTGTTTCTTGCCCCTTAGAGATGCCATATGCTGCTCATAAAAATGAAACATTTGCCCTGATCTATCTGCTAGTAAGTCATGTTTAAGTCCCACTAGAAGCAATGAAACTAGTTAGCCATGACTAATTTAAGTCTCATGGATTTCAATGGAATAAGAGCATAATTAACTTTGGTTAGAGTTGAGCCATGGCTTGGTTGTTGCTTTTGAAAACAAAAAACCTCCCATTTCTAAAGATTTATTTGTTCATTTATTTTTAGGGATTCTATACAGCCTATTCAAAGCAAACTGAACAAAATACTGTACCAAAAGAAAAATAATGGGAATAAATATAGTACAATAACCGCATATTATAACTAAGAACAACACCATAAACTCATACCCACAGCTAAATTCATCCACAGCCAAGGTCATAAAGACTGGAGGGGTGGGGACCAATAGTAAGGTGCTATAAAAACAATAGTGGGGACCAATAGTAAGGTGCTATAAAAATTAAAAAGAGGAATTAATACCAGTTCTGTCTAAAAGTCCAAATTAGCCCCAGGACAGTTTAAAAAATAAAAAGTAAATAAACTCCCAAACTAAATAAAATAAACTCCCAACACATTTGATATAATGGAATTTGCAGGTTGAGCAGCAATGATTCAAAATCCCATCCTTTCGTTCATCAGTAGCAAGCTCCATGGCTTACCAACATGAATTTGAATTTACTGACATGTTCCGCTTTTTGTATATTTGTATTTCCAGTTATCT
The DNA here is from genome assembly GCF_965153285.1 of Podarcis tiliguerta. Classification (NCBI taxonomy): domain Eukaryota; kingdom Metazoa; phylum Chordata; class Lepidosauria; order Squamata; family Lacertidae; genus Podarcis; species Podarcis tiliguerta. The sequence goes on along the minus strand of NC_139538.1, from coordinate 69,888,342 downwards.
GTATTTCCACGCTTTGAATGTTTGCTGTAAGCTGCTTTGGACACAGCTCAATGTGGAAAAGCTGCATATAAGTAAACTCAACCAATAAATGAATATTATAATTACTTACTCAAAAAAATCTGAAAATTAAGAAAGCTTGGTAGCCTAGAAGATGGGAAAGGTCATTTGCTGACCATAGTAGCTACTTACCGTGGTTAGATGTTGCAACAGGTATGAGACATCAATCATATCTGCCAGAATAAGAAGCCTTGTAACAGCAGCCAGAAGAGCACGTGCTACTTGGACAACGGCCTCCCTTTTAGGCAAATAACAAGGATCATCTGTGAACTTTTTTGCAGCTACCCTTAAAGCTTCACCTGTAAAATAAAGATACAAGTAATGCTGCAGTCCATAAGCAAATTCATCTGCTTTCCTTTGGACCACATCAGTGAGGCCAAGAGGGGGTTCTTCTCATCCAGGCACCCCAAGACCTCCGCACTGCCCAGGCTTGCAGCCCAGGGAGCTTACTTTGGTGCTGCTTGTGCAGCTGTTGGCTTCACCCCCAGAGGCACATTGACAGATAGATGCTTCAGATTTACAGAGATGTGGAGTTGAAAGGAATTAGTTCACCTTTGTGAAAAGTTTTCTCGTTTTTGCATTCTTTATTAGGGGAAACAATAACTAAGGCAGGAAAGCTTAAAATTACATGACAATGTATTCATTTTCGTGCTACAATATACCACTTTCTACCTATGCATCATGCCAATTATTGCTTTTTAATATAGGATATTATTTATAATATATATCATTCTGTGTTATAGTTTATAAAGACTGGAGCAAAAGGCAGCACAATGCAACTTTGCAATATTGTGTAGTTTTAGAGCCATCCACTTTACAGTCACTGTGTATTTACTCCAGGTGAACTGTTGGTTTAGTACAACTTGTTCATTTTGCATTCTGGGGCTGTTTCAACACAATACCATAGAATCTCCAAATCTTGCAGTGTGGCTGCATACCACTGGGAACAATTGCTAATCAGTTCACTGTGGAGTGTACCCAAGTCAACCACAGGTTGTTTCCTGTTAAATTTTTTAGCATGTACAATACATTAACATACAAAGCAGCTGTCAATCTGGGAGAGAAAGGCTGACAGATGCCAGGTCTGGGCATACGGCAGGGGTAAAACTTTATGACCCGCTGGTTCCTTCCAGCATTACAGTTCTGACGACATTAATTTGTTTTATAACTGCTTTGAATCACCAACGCCAAGAGCAAAAATGAAACCATCCCTATTTCCTTCAGAAAACTCTCTTTTTTAACTGGAGTGTTTCACAAGAATAAAAAGAAAGAAGAATCAATACATTAGACTGTTTTCAAGTTGTATCTCCCTAGCCAAGAAAGACATACTGAGACTGCTGGCTGCAGCTTTGAAGAATTGCTACAGTGGAGCTAATAGATTTGTTGGGCACAGAAAAAAAAACGTTACTGAATTCAGGGAAAGGGGAAAATGGGACAAGGGAGAACTGATTGCCAAAGAGAATTTATTACTGCAAGGCAGACTGAAAAAGGGAAATGGGAAAAAATGTGTAGGAAAGCAGGAAAAGAACTGATTGATTAATTCTGCATGTAAAAAAGCAGCGCTTTGATGATCCAAGAATGAATGATAAGGGACAGACGAATTTAGATTGGAGATTAAAACAGCATTAAGTTTTCCAGGGGAGGGGGCATTCAAATGAAAATGCCACGTGCCCAAGCAGAAGTTGTCATGAATAGAAAGAGAAAGAGAATAGAAAGAGGAGAAACACACACCCTTCAACAAAGCAAGACTCAACAAGTTTCCCACAAACACAACCAGGCAACCTTCCTATCAAAGCCCAAGGAGCAGTGCAATAGCAACTCTGATAAGATGTTCACATTCCACTTTTCCACATGCACCCAGACTCATCTTTGTGGGGGAAGGAGAGTGCTACTGTACAGCCCCATCATGTACAGGAATGGAAAAGACCACACTGAATTCTGTGATCTGCTGTCACCCCTGTTCTTTGTTTTGAACTCCAATTCATTCCTGCTTTCTGTCCAGCACTCCACTTGAGCCCCGATTAGACCTTATGGCTGAACTGGAAATAATTCAAGTTGGGAGCTTGGGGCCTTGCTGGTCCAACCCTCAACATCCCAAAACCTATCTGCCTGATGTTCCCATGTTGTGCAGGGAAGGTTTGAAGGGGGCTTCTAATCATATGCACTCAGGGCTCCTGATTGTATGGAGGCTTCTGCTAACATCTTCCCTACTCAACATGAAAATGGGTGAGAGAGAGAGACAGTCATACACAGAGGGGGTGAGGCACTCATATACAAGGAAGTTGGGGTGGGGCAGCACATACAATCCCTTGCCTCCTATATGCAAGCAAATGACCTATTGCCTGGTCAAACTTTGATATTTTCTTATACCAAAAATTATACTTTGTTTAATGAGATACAAGTCTTCCTACAACTGGATCTAGAGAGAAATCTGATTATCAGGAGTGATACTACCATGAGGCAGAATGAGACAATCACCACAGGCAGCAGAGGTGGCCCAGGCCCCATGCTCACTTGCCTCAATGACACCCACCCAGTTGCTGCAACATCCTCAAAGTCATCCCCTGCCTTTCTCCTCTCTTCCACTGCTGTGGCCCCTGCTCATCTGCCCCTCTGTTGCTCCAGTTACTGACTAACTGCTGTTTTGCCACTGCAAATGTTGAAGCAGTGCTGGCGGTCTTCCAGACTCACTCTGAGGAAAATCCAGGGATCTTTCCTCAGACAAACATATTCTGGGCAAACTGGCACAGAAGGGTGCTTGTGCTGCCACCGCTGTGCCATGATAGTTAAGCTTTTTTTTTAAAAAAAAAAGTGAACTAAACGTAACTTTAGAGGTCATTATCTAGGCATTGCTGCAGAGGGGCACTGGCTGCTGTTGGCCGTTCAAACTTTCAGTGGAATTCAGTGCCTGGAATTTAAGCCTTCAATCTATATCCTCCCTTACTTGTTCTGGCCTTCACCTCCCCTTCCCTCTAGACATCTGCTTTTAGCTGCCACTCTGAGAAAGCTAGGCTGAAAGCAATGGGCATTCCTTTCTCCTCCCACAAAGAGTTATAAAAGCTTGCTCCTTCTGCCAGGAATAGTCACCCACTCTGAAACCCTCAGGTTGCCAGCTCTAATTTTCCAGAGCAACATTAGCAATAATGTTCACTAGCTGAAGTTTCTAGGGGAGATTTGACCATTACGCATGACCTTAAATTTGACTTATATAGCTGTACACTTAGCTTAAAACACCCTCAACCTGCTTTTACTATTTCTGTAGCATATTGCCCTGAAGTATTTGGTCTACGTTGTTCTTTCACTTCACCTTGAACCACTTTGGCATGATAAAAAAGGAGAAAATGTGTGCCACAAGCTGTTATTTTTGATGCAAGGTTATACCTTTCGCCTGTTGTCCTTCCCTATTGTTGTAACAAGACAAGCCTTTTTTGTTGCTATATGCAAAGCCACCTACAAGTCTGATCAAACTCAGGACTGTGGAAGTTTCTCTCACAGAAAAAACAAATAAACACACTACTCTATGCAGCTGCTATTTGCATTTCAAGGGAGTCTCCCATTGGCAGTGATCGAACCTTCCCTCAAAACACCAACGACAAAATGCAAAAAGAAAGGCGTTGGGAGAGAAGCAGACATAAAGAAGCAGACTCCCCCTTCCTAAACCTATGCATTTTACTGCATGTTATGGGCATATTTTTGTCACATAAATAGTTTCCCTGTGCCTACTTACATAACAAAAAACATGCACATTAATTGCATTCATGCAATTAGCACTTTATCATATTTGGCCCTCGGTCACAAATGGAGAGGGGGCTTTGCTTTGGAGAGGCAGTTACTCTCTAGAGAAGGTTATTTGATGATATCTGAAAGAGAGATACAGTTTAGAGACTATGAGATTTTGTGTCTGGCTGAGCCAATCACAACAGGTCTCAAGTGTTGATTACTGAAGTGGGTGATTAGCAATTCTAATTCTAATATTTAATTTGTACAATATTTAAACATGCATCAATGGTGTGATTGGCTGATAACTCATCTGTGCAAACAATAATAAACTTAATGAATTAAAATAATTATTTTAAAGTCTTTTACAAATTTGATTTAGGCAAACAGTAAATGATACCAAGTACCAATTAATCCCAAAAGAGAACAGGCAGATTTGTCCTAAAATTGCTATTGCTGACCACTGACTAGCAAAACTATCTTTAACATGTGCTCACAATTTGTACAACCTTTTGATATTTACTAAAGGCAAATAGAAGCAGCATGCAGTGGCAAACATGCAGCATTTCAGTCATCAAACTGCTGGCCCAGGTTCTTCTCTAAAACAGATAGCAAGGGAATTTGTACAAGAAACTAAGACTTGTAGCTTGAGAACTAAAGAGAATTATACATCTCTGTGTAACATGCTCTCTAAGCAACTATAAGTTCCAGAGTCCCTTAGCTTCTGCTAGCATTTCCATTGCAGAAGCAAGAGGAGCCAATAGGATGGGGCTGCAGGATACAAAGGCAAGCATCATCATAAACCAGGAAGCTGCGTCCCACAAAATAGTATGAAAGAATTGCATTCTACAATTAGATTCAGTGAGTATTTCCTTATATATTGTTTCCTGATATGAGAAAATTACATCAGCAAATTAAGAATGTCAAATCCATATCTTCCGATTTCCTTTTGGCCTGAGAACAAACAGTATCTGAAGCAACCTATATTTGTTTCATAGTGATTGTGGTATTTGTGAGCTAAAGTTTATCTAGGCGTTCACTTGAGATGTGATAGCAACTAACTGCATGCAACACTGACAAGGCAATAGACGGAAATAATACAAGCTGCAGCTGTTGCCTTCAATACCATATATAGGCTGTAAGTAATGGGAATAGATATCAAGCATTTGAGCTATGTCTGAACCACTTCTGTCTGGGGGAGGAGGGAAAGGGATGAAATGCACAAATGATTATCCTAGGAATATGTTACATTGTTGTCCTGGTTTTACAATAATTAAATATCAGCCTCACTAACATGCTGTTAATTAAATTATAGTTTGATATTAACAGTTTGAAAACTCCCACTACAGAAATAGTTCATTTTTTCTGTTACAAGTCTTTTTCTTCCCACCTGCTTTTGAGTCATACCACACACAGGATTTCATGTGTCAAAAGAATGGGGTTTGAATTTATAAAGAACACATAAAATCCTGTTAATAAGCTTTTGTAAGGCTGTAAAGAAGCATTTTGTTCATAGAAGCATAAATATTTCACTTTCTAATTTGTCATCTCTAAGTAAGGCAAAGGCACAAGGAGCAGGGTCTCCCAAACTTGGGTCTCCAGCTGTTTTTGGACTAACACTCCCATTGTCCCTAGCTAGCAGGACCAGTGGTCAGGGGTGATTGGAACTGCACTAAGGGTTTAATATAGCCAGATCTTAGAAGCAAACTCCAAAGATAACTAGCAGTATAGGACAAGTTTAGGCCAAATTAGGGCCATTAAAAAATGCTCTTTTCAAGACAAAATCTCAGGGTGAAATGGCTGCCATGCTCCCACAAGGACAAACAGGATGTTCCACTTTTTCTAAGACACCTGTGCTGTATAAGACTAGTATTTGAAAAAAAGGGTACTTTGTGGTCTAAGATTACTTGGCTTTTGAGAAAGCAAGGGAAATGAATGCTAATGGATCTATGAAAAAGTAAATTTTGTAAATTTCACTATGACATAGAGTCCAAAATGCTACACAACCTTTTAAAAAATGAATCCTTGTGATGAGTAGAAAATGAGTTTTGTATTAACTATATAAAGTGAAGTATATATGATTTGTAGTTTTTAAACGGGGGAGGGGAAGTGTGATGAAGTGGGGAACAACCCCATAATAACTCAATGGCACAAAATGTTGAGTGTGTAAGGGGGAGGAAGAAACCTGACAAAAGAGCAGGAGGGGGAATGGAATGAAATGGAGTGGAGTGGTCAATGACTGCAAAGGGATTGGCACAGAAATTGGGGGATCTGATAAATGGTTGGAAGAATGGCTAGAGGAGGAGACACATACAAAAAAAGGGAAGAAATAGTCTTCTCATTCATCTGGAGAGATCTCTTCCTGGTTCACACTAAGAAACTATTTTTAAATCTCCCCAAGGATGGGATGAAGAGCTGTCAATAGAAAACACTGGAAGCACCCAAGATTTTAATTGGAGCTGGCACTGAGCACAAACATGCCCATGCCATCCTCCCAAATTTTAAATTGATGAGGACGAGACCAATGAGAACTGAGGATGCTCAGTGGGCATCAGAATGTTGATTAAATTTGGGGAGGGGAGGTGGAAAATGAAAAAATAAGGGGTATTGGATAGAACAAAGTGGTTGAAACCCTGAACCAAAGCACTCCACACTGTGATATTTTGGTACGGGGCTTCACTCGTTCCGTCAAATACTGATTTATGTGTTCCTGTGCTAAAATCCCCACCACTCATGCAGAAAAGAGAGGTATCAGCATACTTGGGTTATCCCAAGGCTTGAAAATGCTTAAAAGAGACTGAATATTAAAAATACAGATGAGGTGGGAAGAGAAAAGGTAAGAGAAAGGGAGTAACACACCATGGGTGGAATTCAACACTGATTGTGCTAATATGATTGTTCTGTCCTCTGAATTTGTGCAATTGCAGTCACGGACCTAAGGCCATTCTGATATGTTTTGAAGCAGAATGCTGGCCAAGTGGGGAGACTGCAACAAGATGATGAAGTTGTCAGCTCAGGGGATTAATTTCTGCCAGGAGGTCAATTTAATTTACTTAATTTACTTAACATTTTAAAGAAAAACTTGTAGTGGTTTATGAGAAAATATACAATAATAAAAACACAACTAAAATATAAAAGAGACATATTACCAAAATATAAAAACACAAAACTGAGCAGTGCAATCTGAAAAAAAAAAATGTTTCAACTATCAGGGAAAACCTGAGTAAACAAAAAATGTTTTAAAAGACATTTGAAATATTCCACAGTTGATACCTCACAGATGACAAGGGGGAGGACATCCCACAGGGTCAGGACCAAATTAATAAAGTATGAAGATGAACAATGCACGTAGGCATGTTGATTGTTCACCAAGGCTATTTTTGAAGATAGAAAAAAGGCTGAGAAAGGAGGGGTAGGACAATGTCCCCATACAACATGTGACTTTGGTCCTCCAAACCAAGGGCTCATCTACACTTCTACACTGAAAACATGGGTCAGAGCAGTTTTGCCTTTGCCCCGCCACTTTCGCCCAAAAAACCTGCTCTTTAGTGCTAAATCATAACAAAGTCAATCCACGTAAAACATGATTGCTGCTTGCTCCAATTCAACGCTAAAATGCAGGTTTTCCCAGGGGTAAGTGATGGGGCAAACTGAGGTGTGGATGAGCCCTACCTTAAACAAGTTCTTATACAAAACAGAAGATGTTCCAGAAATGGGAGAACTGAATGTAGTAACTACCAGTCTGTATCATTTGCTACCAATGAGCTTTTCTCTCCACCACCCATATTTACTGTTCATTTATGAACCTGCCCCTTCACCTTTTTAAACTCACCATTATTGCTTATTCTGGCACCTCGAAGATATTTTATACCACATAAAGGCTAAATAAATTTTAAATAAATCAATGTTTTAAAAAATTAGAAAAACTGACAAAGTTGAAAATCTGACTCTTTGTTCATTAAGGCACAAAGAACTTCTACAGCTAGGTGTTATTTACCATTATATTTACCTGTCAGAAAACAGATGCACAAGATATCATCCAGGGATCACTTTCATTACATCCACTTTAGCTATTACAGTGCCTATTTGAGTAGGGAAATGAGCTCCAGATTGTTACTGCAGCCAGCTCTAGTGCAAGCACCCAGTGATGGTGAAAAGCTGTCATATAAACAGTGTTGTAGAGTTAGAAGGGACACTGAGGGTCATCTAGTTCAATCCACTGCAATTCAGGAATCTGAACTAAAGCATCCTCGACAAATGGCCATCCAACCTCTGTTTAAAAACCTCCAAGGAAGTCCAAGGATTCCACCACTGCCCGAGGGAGACTATGCCACTGTCAAACAGCTCTTACTGTCTGAAAGATGGGGGCCGTCTTAAGCATATCCGGCGCTGTGGTGCAAAGATCCCTCCGGCGCCTCCCACCCCACCCCATTTCCCAGAGTTGTCGACCTTTTGGCTGGCGGGGTGGCATGAGGTGGGCCCAGGATTCCCGTGATGCAGGGGGCAATAACCAGAGGCGTAGTAAGGTCAGGTGCAGGGCCGTCTTAAGCATATCCAGCGCTGGTACGCGACAATGGCCGTGAGAGTCTTAATAGCACAAGGATGGAAGACTGAGGAAATCCCGACTAAAGAATCATGGGAAGAGAAACTTATCAGAACTGGCAAAATTGACACATAAGCTACGGGACAAGGACAACTGTGACTTCAAAGATGAAAGGGAACCTTTTACAAAGTATTTAAAGATGCAACAAAGTGAATTGGACTCCTTGGCAGGTTTTGAATAAACACTCACAAACTTTTTATTGACAATAATCAGTTAGATAACTTAAGGATTTATACAACTTTGTAACATGCGGAGAATAGCATCCATAGAGAAATTAGAGATTGGAACTGAGGTAAGTCGGGGGGGGGTCTTCATGGGAGGGTGGGGGGAGGGAGAAAAATGGGGGGAATTAAGGATAATATGTTTTCAGATAATATGTTTTGTTTAAATTCCTAATTAAAATAAAATAAAGCATATCCAGCGGTTGGGGTACAAAGATCCCTCCTGGAGCCTGATTGATCTTTTCCTGCAAGCCAATCAGTTGTTGCATTCTAGGATCCTACTTACCTATTGTTCTAAGATCCAAGCTTAGTACATAACAATTTTACTCATCGTTTTTGACAAATCAAGGCTGCAATTCTAACCCCACTTCCCCATTGGATACAATATGGCTTACTTCTAAGTAGGCACTGTTCACATTGCACTACAGGTGGGAAATTACTATCATGTAGGTTGAAGGACACCCGATGTTTAAAAAACAAAACAAAAAGCCAAAGGGATCTGTTTACATTGATCTCTGCGATCATGACATCCTCCTGTTCCTGATCCCATCCCATTTCTTTACACACACAAACATACACATCATGGAAATTTTAACAAGGGAACCTTCTACCATTAAAAGTCACGTATGTTTGTATGTATGTATGTATGTAATTAGCTTCATTAATATTTTATTTTGGCAGTTATCTCAAGAACTGATCTAATGTCAATTGCAAAGTGAAAATTGAGGTTGCCTGTCAATACAAAATTGTAAGTTCTGTTATACTGAGATGGATAGGTAGACTAAAATGAGTGATCCTCACTAGAACATTGTATGATTATGGCTGACAGGTAATCTTTTCAGTTCAAGTCATACTGTATTTTCTTCTAATCAATTTGAAAGAATTCTTTAAAACATTTATAATACGCGTAATAACAAGCCTGTAACTTATTCATATATTGGACAGTGGAAAGTGGATGGACAGCACACATCACATCATGTTGCAATGTACTTATCTAACCCCAAGGTTTCAGCCTCACCTTCTCCAGTGCCTTGTATTTGTGTAGTGAACTGCTTAACATACCAGTATGTACATGATGACAGCCACAGCAAAAAGAAACTGAAATCAACCTTCTGCTGGTGCCACTTTGCAATCACCACCACTATGAAGTTGAGGACAATATATAAACTTATAGGAATCACACAACTTTTTTCAACATGTTACCAGTGATCCATCCAGAGTTCCCTGCAATTGATACGCTCTCTGAACACAAAAATGAGTTAGTTCCAGCTAATGCATCTCTCAGACACAAAGATGCCCATGAATCTCCTTAGAGAACACTTGTCTTCCATTTCACAGGGAAAGGGCTGATTTGCCAGTAACTCTAGTGAGATTGAGAAGAGAAGGAAAACAGATAGAATGATTTAATAAGTTTCAGAATGGGCATGTGCCTATTATTCCAAACTATGGGGGTTGTTGCAATTTTAAGAATCATAATAAAAAAATTCATAGATTAGAGTCAAATGCACTTTTTTTTAATATGCAGCTGCTCTTTGAAATAGGTGTGTTGTTGTTATAGCAATGACAGACTTACTTTCTTTGCGGACATCACGAAGCGCAGCATTAAGTTCCTCCATTAGCACAGGAGCCTCTTTAGCAATTTTTTCCCCTTTGTCCAATAAGTTCCAAGTGGCTTCTTCCACAGAAGCAAGGATAACACGGGCTCGTTTGGAGCATCCTTTTTTCTTATTAGAAGGGTTTTGAGGGCAATTCACTAATGTGGTAACCTAAAAACATAAAAGACATTTTAGTACTTTCAGCTCTGAAATTAAGCAGTTACATTTTTCAGCATCTATTAAGAAAATAATGATCCCAGATAACTGACTAATGAAGCTCTAAGGGAATTTTTATATCAAATTCATAATCCATGATTTGTGCACACACCACTAGCATATCCAACACATGGTGTATGAAGAAATAAACTCAGAATGAAGCACACACAAACAAATAGTCTCATTAATTGCCCCAAAAGCAGCCTCTAGCTTTTCAAGCTGTTGTAGTGATTCGTCACACAAAGGCAAAATATGTAGAGGTATAACAGTGGTGCTAAAACAGACATCATATAATAATAGTGTTTGCTTTGCTTATATAAGCTTTTCAGAGAGAGATAGAGCAGAAGTTGCTTTTCAATATTAAAGCTATTTCCAGGATAGTTCCTGTCAGGACTGGTCGTTGTCCTCTTCAGATCACCACACAAACGCTTCTTGTTGTTTTATAACTTTTTATTGTGTATTAACAAACAAACTTTTAAACAATCCTTATCTTTAACTATTCTTCCTCAGAGTCACTTATTTCAGATACCTTCTGAGCTCTACCTCTCTGTGACCAGCCACTCTCAAAATGGCGAAGGTGCCCTTCCCTTCGCTTTCCCGCTCTTTTTTCTAGCCTCCTGGCTAGAGCTGGCTTGTATCTCCCCTCCCCCTTGCCTTTCCTGTGAACATCCTGTTCCTCCCTGTTGTTCCTGTTGCTCTCTTCTGTTAGATTGACTGCTCTCCTCACCCCCTTGGGGAAAACATTCTCCCTCTGGGAAACTGGAAACTTCTAACTCTAACTCTTCCCTGACAGTGCCCAAGTATCATTTTTCTGGGCCCTATACAAACTTGTACAAAACATTGACAAGAAAAGTGTTTCCTCCCTTGAAAAACCTCCTTTACTTTTTTTAGTTCCGTTATTTAAACTGCTTCAGTGTAAGTTTGTCTGATTTACATTGATAGCTAGGCATGGCATATTACATATAAGTATACAGAGTCCAGTGAGGACTAAACATTCTTAGTGTCTACAGTGCCAGATTTACATATAGGCTGAGCAGGCTGCAGCTGAGGGCCGCATATTCTAGGGAGGCCTTGTCCTCCTGCCATTTTTTTAATCCAGATTTTACTATCTAAGCCCAGTTACTTAGTAACATTAAACATGTGACATATGAGTCTATGACTGTGTAACAGTTACACAAGTGTGTACTTACTGTTTGGTAAGGTTTGTGGAAGCTTTAAAGCAGGGGTCAGCAAACTACGGCCCCCGGGCCAGATCAGGCCAGTCTGGGTCCTAAATCCAGCCAGCCCGGCCATTTAAGAACCCGCCGCCAAGCCGAGACTCCCGGTGATGGCGACAGGAGGAAGAGGCTGAGCAGTGGTGGCTCTGCCAATCAAACACCATGCCTGGTTTACCTCAGCGCAGTGAAGACGTCTCTACAAATCACATGCCGCACCTGGTTTACCTCAGCGGCATTTGACTGGCAGAGGTATGTCCCCGCACCGTGCTGAGGTAAACCAGGCGTGGTGTTTGATTGGCAGAGCCGCCATCACTCGGCCTCTTCCTCCCACCACTGCCACCACCATGGTGCTCCTGTGGGCCAGAAAGTGGAACGGACAAGCTCACTCTGCCTGCCCGCTTCACAAGAAGAAGAAGCAGCAGTGGCAGCAGCCACGGGAAGTTAAGTGCAGCGCCCTCTTTCTCTGGGCGGGGAGGAAGCCCGTTTCGCACCACCGCAGCCAGCCCTTCAGTGAATGAGGCAGGCGGCAAACCAAGAAGGCGGCTGGGGCTAAGGGGGTAGGGAGGAGGACTACTTGCCCCCCTCACCTCTTCTTCCAGCTCCCCCCCCCCCCGGTGCCACTTCTCCAGAGTCCTTTGAAGATTACTGGATGGCCCAGTGTTTGCAGCAGATCCAGCCTTCTGGTTTGGGGCACTCAAACATCCATGGAAGTTGTAAGAGTAGTTTTCATTTTACTATAGTTTCTGGAGGCATTTTTTCATCAAAACTGAAAAGGACAGGACAACCAACATTCATCCCTGCAAACACGTTCCCTGCCTGGCTGCTGCCTCTTTCTGCACAAAGACAATCTTTCAGGGCAAGAGAAAACACATAGTATGAGAACTCCCAGTGTAAGAGAAGAAGTGAGACAGCCTGCTAGCCACATACATCTGTCTGAAAACAAAGGATGTTGAGAGAAATATGCCTCATTCACTAGTATTAGGTTTAGGGAAAAATAACTTGCAACAAATTCATCATGGTTTAAAAATTTTAAACAAACTAGGGGGAACACACAGAAAACTCTGGCTAAAAGTGCCTGTCATACTAGAACTAAGTACAGTGGTGCCTCACAAGACAAAATTAATTCGTTCCGTGAGCTTTTTCGTAGAGCGAGTTTTTTCGTCTTGCGAAGCACCATGGCGGGGAGGGGTGGGGAGAAGGAGGGCAGCTGCCGCAGCCGGTCCTTGGACTCACCCGCGCCTTGTGGACACCGCGCGACGCGGCTGCTGGAGGGCGGCGGGGCTCAGGAGCGTGACTCCAGCTGCAACGCTGGCTGCTGGCGGCAACGGCTCCTGAGGGGGAGCGCGAGGGCGAGGGGGCAGCGGCGCGAGGCAGCCGGAAGGTCGGAAGGTGGGAGAGAGCCGGAGGAGCGGGGAAGCGAGCGTGCGTGTGTGCAGTGACCGTCGCCATGACAGGAGAGGCAGGGCTGCTTCGTCTAGCGAAGCAAGCCCTTAGAAAAATCTGTCTTGCGAAGCACCTCAGAAAACGAAAAACCCTTTCGTCTAGCGGGTTTTCCGTCTTCCGAGGCATTCGTCTTGCAGGGTACCACTGTACAGCTCAGAGTTTGGGGAAAAGAAAAAGAAAGAAAACTTCCATAAAACAAATCCACCAAGAATTTTTGGATTATCAAGTTGACCTGCATGGAATGGAGACATAAATCAACAGTAGGAGAAGAGTTCTCCTAACAGTATTAATCTCTGATTCAAAATGGTTAGGTTAAAGGGCAGTGCAAAAGAAGCAAAGTGGTCACTTCAAACCTAATAGTTTATTTATCCGCCTGAACCATTTATACACCAATAGCACCAAGTAAACTTTTATCTCACTGATGAATAAGACAAATAAAATGGGCAGCAGTTTAGTGTTCAGTTTCTATACTGTAACTTTATTTTCTGCTTGTAAAAAAGGAAATGAGAGAAACAGTTTCAAAATTAAACTTTACCTACAAATAAACAAGGAACAGGGATTATACAGATTGGATCTAGAAAATTGGATTAGAAAATTGGATCACATTCACAGAACCACAAAAAAGTGAAGTTCAGACAATAAATCTAAAACAACTCAGGAAGAGAGAGAGAGAGAGAATATATTCATGAATTGGCTAAGTGAGAATTTAGAAAATGATGAAGGGCATATGATATAGTTACAATAATAGAAAATGCAATTACCAGGGGAAACGTGTAGTCAATTGAAATAATTTACTGCAAGTAGAGGCCATTGTGAAAGTTATCACATGGAATAAATGGAATGAAATTATTGAAATATATCAGAAGGTAGGCATCTGTGTAAACTAGCTTACTGACTTACCTATATGCCAGTGGGAAGTTTTAGGTTCAGGAAAAATCAAGCTTTTATGTGAGTACTAGGGAATATGTAAGAAGGCTAAAGATTTATGAATAGAGAGCTATCAAAACAGAAGAGATTCAGCTTAGCTGCTGAACCTAAATTACTATAGTTCAGCAGAAATCACTTTATGCATCCCCAACACCAAAACCAGAGCCTGTCAACTTCAAAACTTAATTCTGGCCATAGTTCTGAAACATTTGCAAAGCATACTCTCTGACAAAGTCTAGGCCTAAAATTGCACAAGTCTCCTTGAAGTCACAAATAAACAGAGGAAAGCACAAATTACACACAAGCCTCTATCTTGCCTTTTGTTCACATACCAGTTCAATAGTTTTGCAGAGAGGAGGTTTGGGTCTCCTATAACTAGTCTGTAGTGAGTCATTGCCTACCTCCAAGCCCTTGCACTGTTCTCAGTAGAAAACAGATTTCTAACAGGCCCAAAGAGGAGGTTCAGCCTCCTCCCCAAACATTCACATATTCTAGCCCACGTGTCCTCTTTTTCATGGGTATGGAAAATGAGAGTTGTCATAGCAATCCATAGTTAAAGGAAGAAGTCGGCAAATATGTCCTCTTTTTTGCTCTTCAAAATATGGCAACCCTAGATATCTTCACTGTGTGCACAAACTGTGGTTTACACTAAGTTCATAATCCTTATTTTGGGTAGGCATGAGCTCACACTTTATGCAGTAGAAAATGCATATATAGCTATCCTGAGTCAATATTTTGCTCAACTTATTTTTCTGAACTCTCATAAAATATCACATGAGCCATCTCAAAATTTTCCCAGTTTCATTTAATAGTTCCATAACACACCTTTCCTATTTCTAATTTACCTGAATAATGAGGGGTTCCAGTAACTTCTCCACAGTATGTGTCTGAATCTGCAGGTTCCGTGGATCAATTTTCATTTTCATGTATGGCATGGCTGCTGACATTTTTTCCCTGGGAGCAAAAGGAAAATAATTATGTAGTTATATCAGCAATCATGGTATCGAAAGAGCTAAGCATATATTCTTAATTATGCCAAGAAATTTACAAGCTAAAGCCAGATTGAGAGGATGAGAAAGCAGCAGGAAGGCTAAGACAATCAAAAAGACAAAACATATTCATCAGGGTTCCAAATGAATTCAACTACACTTATACATAACCTCTGGTTAATCTAGCTCAGTATTGTCTACAATGACTGGAATGAATGCAAAAAAAAAAAAAAAAGCTCTACCACTGGCCATAGGATCAGGTGCATACGTTTCAGCACAAGAGGACAACTACACCAACTTCAGAAGTTGGAAACTTGCAAGTGTCAGAATTATATTCTTGAGCCAAAGTGAGAATTGCTGAGCTCCAGACTTTATAATAGATTTACAGTGCAATCCTAACCGTATCTACTCAGAAAGAAGTCCTCCTGAGGTAAGTGGGGCTTACTCCAAAGTAAGTAGGGTTAGGATTGTAGCCTTATTTGTAATCTCTCCTGGTAGATGTCTGGTTTTTCCAACTAAGTCTCCATCTGCACTAGGTCCATTCTCTGGAATTGCTGCCCTTCCTTGCACCACACCTTAGAAATAATCCAAACAACACTATTATGAAATAGTTGTAGATGCCTATTGTTGTGTTGTCCCTCTATGGCCCCATTCACATTAGTAGGGACCCCCATCCCAGTACTGCTGCTGTTTCTTGCTTGCTTGGACCAGCCTATAGTCATACTGCCACATATAAGTACCCAACATTACTACAATGATGCCAGCTTGCAACCAGACATTATTTCCAACCAGCTTACTATGGGAGGCAAGGACATAATTATAAGGTGAGCAAGTAAACTTATGCAGAAATATAATTCTTCATGTCAGACAGGATCACAAGACATATAAACCATAATGTTGCAACCTCAGAGATATTTGGAGATAAATCCTGTTTAGCATATATAGATATGGCTTTTATCTCTCATTCACTTATCTCAACAATATTATTTTATACTCTGATTCTGGCAGCCTCCTTATCCCGCTGGTGTATTTATTTTTGTCACGTAGACAAGTGTTTCATCACTTCTGGTAAATGCTAGTATATGGCTCAGCCCTCTTCAGTTAACAAAAAATGGCACTTCAGACTTTCACTTATGTGATATGTTTCTCATATGCTGAACTACAGGAACATCCGTTGTCAGATTCTCCTGGACATGGATTCATAAGTGTTAACATCCTGTACCATTAGACAAAGATATTGAACTATTTATCATTTGATTGTGAATCCACACCTAGAAAAGCTGGGTAACATCACTGAGTTATTGCCATGTATGACTTTAATTAATTCTCCTACTCGATTACTTATTTGACATGGCCTTTACTAACCTCTTTCAGAGTGTTATTTCTCAAACAGAGCCTTTAGCACAGTTGGCTGCTCTTCCAACTGGAGCCAAAAAATCAATAACTGGGCCATCATATAAAACACAATTATTTGGGTAGAACAGCCTTGAAAGGATTTGTGTCAGCCTATCACAAAAGACATTAATATAGTAATTGTCCAACTCTATGCATGCTTACTAGGAAGTAACTGCTATTGAACTATGTTGGGCTTATTTCTGAGTAAACACACTTTACTCAATATCGCTGTTGCAAAATTATACTAGTATATTTTTTTACCTTTTTACTAGTACATTACGTCAAAACATCAGTTAGTTTCTTAAAGGCAAAACTGTGAAAACTCAATAAAATGTGAGCTTTCTCATAACAATAAATCAACACAAAAGATATAACTTAACATACAGTATAAAGTCTTAATACTGAATGCTTCATAAAGTGCCTTGGAAGTTGACACAAAAACTAAAGAGATGCAACATGTGTAATGTTTCCTTCCTTGATTAAATATAGACCTGTAAAAATAACTATGCAATTAGTGGAAAGCTCCCAATTGTTTTTAATCTGTGTTACCACAGGCCCAGAGAGATTCTGCTTTATAAACCAATTCCAATAATGTTCCAAAAGTAATGAATACCTTTTGACATCTTCCAATGCCCTGCAAATTACAAGTGCTATAGGCAGGCACATATTTTGCCAATGTTCACATAGTCAGAACCTACACATGATTCTTGATTTCAATGGGATTTACTCCCAAGTGTGCATACAAATAAAATATGAAGTCAATATTTTGAATATTTCGTCAATATCATCCCACTATTCTTGCACATAAATTCTGGGTTCCTTAGCTAACTAGATCTCCAGAGCTGTACAATAAACTGTACCAAAATTAGGTAGGTCATGTTCAGAAATACCTAATTTCTATAATTTATTGATTTCAGAATTTGAATCTTCTTGGTGAAGTTTGCACAGAATATACAAAATCTTAAATTTTAAGAGCATATTTTTGTATGCACTTGAAACAGAAAGAATATTATTAGGTGCTGTAATTCCTAATAAATCTTTCTCTTAACAAAACTAGATGGAATAACTACACCTACAGAATTTTAGTACAAAGCAATGTGTAAAGCCACTTGGTTTTTTCTTTCTGTATAATGAATGAACGAACAAAAACTGACATTTCAGGAGTTTAAAGTTTTTTGTAACTTTAACAGGAGTACTGTCAACTCAGCTAATGAGTGACAATTCCTTAGTACATGTGTGCACTATATGTTCTCACTTGCCTTAAAAAAAACCAGCTAGTCTGTTTCAGTCACAGAACTCAACTGAATGGTAATTTGTGACAAAAGATTTTTAAAGGTGCAATGCTACAACACTCACCTATTTCAGAACACAAACAGTTGCCGTTCAAGTGCTGAACCAATGTCTAGGCAAGTCTCCCAAAGTTTAGAAGTTCAGTGCAGCTATTATAGCTCACTACTTGGCTTATCATACATCTGCAAACAGAAAGCTTGACAAGCGCTGCAGTGTATTTCAGGGTAAGTGACAGCAGGGCCATAGGGACTTCTCGGGGGGGGGATGGGCACTCCTTAAAGCTATAGAGAGCAATACTATACAAACTCTAGGACAAATAATGAAAAAATAAAAATAAAGAACATAATTATTCTAGTCTACATGGAACATACCTGGATAAAAGATGCCTTGTTCTGCCAAGAGAAAACTGTCTTTGTTTCCAGATTTTTGGTGTCCCCCCCCCCTTTCTTCTCTCCTACAATTTGGTCAAATGCCAGTCTCAGCCTCAAAGCAATGACTCAGAATTTCAAAGAGGACAGCGAAGGGATTCATAAGGTTCTCACCCACTGCACTGGGATTGCAATGTTATTGTTGTTATTTTTTTCTTTTCTGCACCATGTGGCAACCCACAGAATATTGCATCTGACTCATAAGATGTATTTTGTCTTCCACCCACTTACAAACAGAAGTATGTTGGTAAGAAACAGAACTCAACCCTGACAGTCATTTTACTTAATTGCTCTCCTTTGTGCGGGCATCTAGACCAGGTTCTGCCTCTTTGTATATGATGGAATGAATTACTATGAAATTTCAACACTTCCCTTTAGAGTCCTCAGACTTCTTCCACCTTGAGCACTGACAGTGGAACAAGTCACTCACTTTTACAGGACATCTTCATGTTTTCTCTATTCAGCTTCAGGGTCCCGTCCCCCTTGCCAAGCTAGAATATCTATCTGTCTGTCTATCTTGATATAGATACAGGCATTTGAAATTTCCACCCAGCTGTGGTGGTAGTCCTGCTGTAGGAATTTCATTCTCTAGCAAGAAGGAAACAGAGCTCTATATTGGAATAATGAATCCAATCTAACAACTGGTGCCTTTCCCACTCAACCCCCACCAATGTCATGTACTACTTACTCCTGTTAGCTCCTGCCAGCATGATCAATGGTAAGGGATGATGGGAGCTGTAGTCCATATGAGCTGGAGAGCAGCACATTGGCAACCCTTGCTGTAACACAAAGTAAAAGAGAAGTGCACATAAAACCACCAAATCTCTTAGGAGGCCAAGACAGTGCAAAGGCATACTTGGCAGGATATGTTTTATAGTTGCAGTTAGCTCTTAATTCTATATTTCTCACACGTCATCATCATCAGTTGATGTCAGCACAACTCTAGGAATGTTATTTGTTAGCCTCTTGTTTGTTACTGAGACAATACATAAACCACAAATCATGTTTTATAGGCACCACCAAAAATTGTGACTATATTTTTTCTTTAATTTGCCCTTATGCAGGAAAGATGTTTAGAATGCAAGAGACTTGTTATCTGTGAATTTTTTACAGTTTTTCTTGGAATGGAAAATATGGTGTATTCTCCCATAACAGCAACTTGGCTGTTGTAAAATAGTTGGCATAAAATATTATAGTTCTATAGAGTTTAATGAAGCTAAGCCAATTTAAAGCAACAGCATGTCTGTTCTAGCTAATGTCAGCAAAATGTCCTGCTCAGTTGACCTATGGCACCATGCGTGATAGTTTACCATTTCTTAAAAACTATGCCTTCCTGTTTTTCGAAAACCAAATAAACAAAATGGTATTTCCAGAGCCCTGTCTTTAACTGAGACTTTTACAACCTTCACCAAAAATTATAGCTTTTTTTACTTTGAAATGAGCAATTACATTACTTTGACCTAGATTACATTTTTATGTGTTTTATCCTTCATCACTTGAACCTCCTTGATCTCAGTGGCACTTGTGAGGAATTGCACACTGTCTTTTTAGGGCAAATTTTTATATTTTTGAAAACCTATCAAGTTGTTCTTTAAACTTCAGCAAAAAATATAATTCTGTCTCTCCCCCCCCCCACCCTTTTGCCATATAATCTATGTTCTTAAGCCTTTACCATTTCAGCTGCTAGCTAAATGTACCACAAGTTGAACGATTCCAGGAGAGAAAGGAAGATATCTGAGCTATACCACCTGGACTTTTCTCTCCCCTTTCATAGGTCTTTTGCCTTGTGGAAAAATTCCAGGAGAGAAAGAGACGCAGAAAGGCAAACACAACCTTGGAGTCTACTTTATTTGGGTTCTCCACAGAGGGCTATCTACCAACAACTGCGCTGTGGGAAGATAGAGATTGAGGTAAACAAAGAAGACGTCATCTACCACTAAAGACCCTCTGGGGATAGAAGAGAAATTTGATTGTTTGCATTTAAAGGAAACCTACCTAATTCACACTTTCCAAAGCAGTTTACAAAATGAAACAGCCATCCTTCAAAATTCACACTTCTCCGAATTTTGCAATGCAGTTCTTCACCAAAGTAACGTGTACAAAGATGCATTACCAAGGTGAAGTATGCATAAAAATGTATATACTCATGAAAATCGCAAGTGCATTCTGCTAAGGGAAACTGCTTTGCAAAAAGCTAATATCAGGCAAAATTGCATTAAAATGTATATTAGGGGAAGATAAAGGTAAAGGGACCCCTGACCATTAGGTCCAGTCGTGGATGACTCTGGGGTTGAAGCACTCAACTCGCTTTATTGGCCGAGGGAGCCAGCGTACAGCTTCCGGGTCATGGGGCAAACCAGAGCAGCGCACGGAAACGCCGTTACCTTCCCGCCAGAGCGGTACCTATTTATCTACTTGCACTTTGACGTGCTTTTGAACTGCTAGGTTGGCAGGAGCAGGGACCAAGCAACAGGAGCTCAACCCATCACGGGGATTCGAACCACCGACCTTCTGATCGGCAAGCCCTAGGCTCTGTGGTTTAGACCACAGCGCCACCCGCGCCTGCTTGGGGAGTCTGTCCCTGCCCCAAATCAGAACAATATGGTAACTCTGGGGAAGCATCACCAGAAGTAATAAAGAGGAATGATGTATGGATGGTCCAGTATAAAACTACCTCTAATGCCCTATTGTTGCATCAATAACATATTAAAGAAAACACTCACAAGAAGTCCACCAGGCAGGATAGGCCCTTTCTGCCACACACACACACACAAATCTCATTGGGCTACCAACATTGCTTTTCTTGCAGGGCTCTCAACTTTTATCAATTACCAAACACGAAGAAATTTAATTGGTGCCATTTTTCCATAACTTTGTAAAGAAAGATAAAAAGAGCCTGGCAGCATCAAGCAAAAGCTTGTCTAGTCTTGTTCTCAGAGTGGCCAACCAGATGCCTATAGGAAGCACCACAGCACTCACCCCACTCATGATCCCCAGCATTTGGAATTTAACATGTATCTGTTCCTGGAGTATAGCCATCATTATTAGTAACAAATGATAGCCTTATCCTCTTTCAATTGCCTAATCCACTTTTAAAGCCACCTAAACTGGTGACTGTCATCACATTTTGTGGAAGTGAATTCTGTAAATTATCACTGCTGTTTAAAGTTTTTGCATATCTAGAAAAGGCTCACCTGACAAAAATGTGCAGGATTCAACTTCATCCCATGAATGAAGGGGGGGAGTGGTTAAGTGCCATGGCCAGGCCCTACATAAGGCCTTGGACTTGTAAAAGCAGCCCAAAAGAGGAAAGTCCACCAATTGTAGCTTCTCCCATTAGTGTGGCTTCATTTGTGGAAACACCATATTGCCAACCATAGTAAAAACCAAATCCTCTCTTCTGCCTAATATTGGGTCATTTCATATGGGATAAGGTAGTACATAAAATACCCTGTTTCCAGAATAGAAAGCTTAAAGGCCCAAACCAGCACCTTGATTTGGTCCAAGAAACAAGCCCTATAAGCATGTGGGTAACAGAGTCAGAACTAAAAGAAATGTAACCATAAGCCACATGTCATTGGTTGATGGAAGTGTTCTGATTCCAGCTCCCATCTTACTGTAACTGCCACTTTGAGCAGTTACTGGTTGATATGGGGAAATGAAAGACTGAGATATAGAGCTATTACAGTCTTTCTTGAACCTTGGAGCTAGGTCAAAGTATTGCTGCAAGTCTTGAGCTAGGGCTGAGTTGGGAACAGGGAACTAGAAAAGAACAGAAGGAAAAATGCAGGTTAGGATTGTACAGTGGTTTAGATAATTAAGGATGCTGTGTAAGGTGCAGGAGATTAATAAGCTAACAACTTTTTCTGACAAGCCTATTATTGCTGCCTGACAGGCAGAAACTTAGTTGGTGAAGTTTTTCCAGTGTGGAGATGAAATGAGGGGGAAAGCTTTGCTTGCTAACTTTCTGCCAGCCAAGCAGTTGTTAAAGACACAGGAGCCCTACCAGGAAAAAACAGCTTCGAATGTTTACAAGGTACGGCAGCTAGAAAATTCACCCATGTTATAGTAGGACATTACCAGGTGATAATGCAGGCTTAAACTGCCAAATTCCACATATCAAGATGCTGTTAAAGGCACATTAGCAGGCTAGGCTGTCCCCTCCCTCCCTCCCTAGCTAAAAACAAAGCAGAACATAATGATTTGTGTGTTTGATTTTACTATTTTATCTAGTACTTAGTAGAAAAGGACATAAGACTGATCTTCCCCTGCCACAGTGTTTACGTCTGAGAAGTCAGATATACCCCTTTCCAAGTTTGTCTATTAATATTCCCTGACTGCTTACAAATACTGGAAAGTATAACAAGTTGATTTTTAACCATCTTCCAATACCTTTGTCTCTATATGTGGAAATGGAGAAAAATTAAGGTAAGAGCCTTCCTTTCTCCTTTGGGGGAAGACATAGAGGATAATCTAAAGAATTTGTGAATACAAACAAGGAGTATGTAATCTGCAACTTTAGACCTTATAGATTCGTTGTTTTTGAAAAAATGTAAACAAGCTCAGAGACTGCTATTGACAATAAGTTGCCTATGAAAATATTTTACTAGAACATTTTGCTTGATTTTTATGGAGAAAAGAGTTCAGGAATGTATGGGAAATGGTGAAATAAATTTGAGTGAAATTGGATACAGGCCGAATGTATCAGCTGGGAGAGGCGTACATAGTCACTAAAATGGTGTCTACTAGTCTGTACATATTATAGAATGAAGAGTGCAATCCTAATTACATTTACTAGGAAGTAATTCCTATTAAACATCAGTAGAACTTGAGTTCGAGTAAAGATATCCAGGGACTCAATTGGATTTGCCCTATTAAAAACATCTAGCTCCAGGCTGTAGGGAGAGCTATAAGTGCTTGCTCCAGCCTTTGTTGTTAAAGCAATTTTTGGTGACATTTTATTTTATAGCAGCAGGTTGAATTGTGTCTTCAGATGGGCTATAGAAAGTTTTGGAGGAAACACTGTTTAGAATAAGTCAGGCTATCAGCATTCTATAGTTGATCTCCTTTGTAATGCTTTTCTAAAAATAAAATAAAAATCTTTTAAGATATTTTAGTTTTTTGTTAGACACTCAAAGCAACATATTTAACTACCTTCAGTGATGTATATTATATAATTTGATGTTTTCATGCAGACTGTAGACAACTTTGAGATTCCCCCCCCAAAAAGTATAAAGTGGTATAGAAATGAAATGAATAGTAGTAGTATATTGTTGTTGTTGTTGTTATTACTACTACTACCATTTATATACCACTTATAAAGTGCAAAGCAAGCCACAAGGAAATCAAGCAAATGTAAATATAGTGCAGAAAACAGTAAGAGCATCAAAATCTATAAAAGAGGATTTCACTATCCAGTACCTACTAACCATCCATATTTCAATCTGCCTGCACTTTGACCCACACAAAAAACAAACCCACATGCGAACACCCTTTCCTTCACTCTTAACAGTTGCCAACCCCAACAATCCCCTGAATACATATACAAAAAGACCATACATACTTGGTTGCTGCTGAAAGTCATTAGCCTGCCAGTTCTGTTGTCCTGTATCAATATTTTTAAACTACTCCTGATGATGCCAGTTTGCTCTTCAGAAATAAAACAGCCTCACAATGAGACTAAAATCATATCTAATTTAGGACTACACCAACCCAAATAAGAACCTCATACCATTCACCCAACCCTTCATTTAACAATCACATACGGTTATCATATGGCTGAGAAATAAAGCTCTCACCCTAGTCAGCCACCAATTTCCACTTGAGATGTGGTCAGTCTCCCTTAATTGCTCTATCCTCTCACCCTGGGGCAGCAGCACACATTCCCACATTCAACCAAAACACAACCCTAACAGGATCAGGGCCCTCACAACACCCAAAAGCTGTAACACCTCTTTAGAACTTTGTATGCAGAAGTGGAAAGTCCAGCACCCTCTTCAGTAGTTCTTGCTGCCAGGAGATACTGATTTTGGGGTGAACAAAGCCCACCAGGAGGTGGTAGGTGCTGCAAATACCTCCAATTCTTACTGCTCAGTTTGAAGATGTTAACAAGGTTGCAGCTCCTTGGGAATAGGAGACCAGGTATTCTCAATTCACCCTTGTGGCTGCTATTGTAGCTACTATTTCCTGTCTTCCACCACATGAGAGCCTTCATGTCCTCACTCTTCAGCTTGTGACAAGGCACAGGCTTTATACTGCATGCACACTCCTTTCTAAATGGACACGGTTGTAAATTTTCCAGTGAAGAAGACAAACATTAATGCCACAGTGGCCATGGAGACATGCACACTGCCTTGCTCCTGCAATTGAGGGGGCTAGGGCTGCACAATGTCAGCATGCCATGTGCACATACGACAGGGTGTGCTGCCATGCCATGTGGACACCCCGTGGCTTGCGAGCATGCCTCACAGGGGGCATGCAACCACCACCTTGCTGAAAATTTTCAGAGGGCCCTGACGCCTGCTTTCACCTGATCAGATAAACCAATCAGAGTACTATTCCTGTCAAAATTAAAAGTAAGGACCCATGTGTAGCTACTGTAGAAAGAGACACTGAATTCTTTCCCGTGAAAACAATAAATTCTGCTCTGGCTGTCTACATACAAATAGGAAACATTCCTATACAAATAGGAAACATTTACCTAGCTGTTCCTGCAATAAAGCTTATACAGTGGTGCCTCGCAAGACGAAAAGAATCCGTTCCGTGAGTCTCTTCGTCTAGCGGTTTTTTCGTCTTGCGAAGCAAGCCCATTAGCGGATTAGCGGCTATTAGCGGCTATTAAAGGCTTAAGGGATTAGCGGATTAGCTGCTAAAAGGCTATTAGCAGCTTAGTGCCTTAGAAAAAGGGGATGAGGAGCGGGGAAAAACCCCAGGAATCGCAAGACATTTTCATCTTGCGAAGCAAGCCCATAGCAAATTCGTTTTGCGAAGCACCTCCAAAACGGAAAACCCTTTCGTCTAGCGGGTTTTCCGTCTTGCGAGGCATTCATCTTGCGGGGCACCACTGTAATTATTGTTTCAGTCCACATGACTACACAGCTGTTGATAATCCATCATTCTAATCTCTCTCCTATTCTCACTTCCTTTCTCTTTACCTGTCAGGATGCTGATTCTTTCAGTTTAAAGTGCCTTCTGCTGACTGAGGTCCCCTGTTCAGGTAATCAAACTACTTATGCTAATGATTTAGTTTTGAGGTCTTGAGTAGCCTATTAAGAACAGAGAGTCCTGTGATACCTCTAGTAACAAATGGATTCTGGAGTAAGCTTGCATGGTCTTTCCAAATATACAAGGTTATCAAATGAATGCAATGAAATGTTAATGGCAGAGTTTGCCACAATTAATTTATAGCTGAAATGTATGCAGAAAAAAGTGGAATGGCCATGACACCAACAGCAGTAACTAACTATAATGCAATCATCTTAGCATTGCTTGGTCAATTAATATCTGTAGTAGAACATAGTGCTTCAAAGACCACCTCTGTGACTGCCATCTGTGTGCCCCTTCCACAGGAGGACTGGAGGATTATATCCAGAGAACAGGCCTTTTCGGTTATGTCCTTCCCCCTGCCCTTTGTATCAGGTTATCCCCAGGAAAGCATGCCTGGTTTCATATTTATCTATTTTTAAGTGCCAGGAAGACTTTCCTCTTTGTCTGGCTTTTGACCTTTATTATAAAGGGTTTCAGGCATTTGTTTAATGGGGTAAGCTCTGTAAAGCCTGTCTTGTAGCTGTGTTTTTTTTAGAATGCATTGGTTGTGTTTGTTTTGATTAATTTTACTGTAAAGTTATTTGGGTCATTTTTGAGAAGAAAGCAACTAACACATATGAAATAATAACTGTTACGGGAATGAGTACACTGCCTCTGTTCATATTCCAATGAACAGAAGCAACCTTCTTGTTCTGATTAATCAGTTTTTTGGGGATTCTCCTTTGAATGGTAGCTTTCAAATCAGTAGTGGAATGCCCTGTGAGATGAAAGCATTCACCTTTTCGGTGGGAAGGGTGAGCAGCCTCCAGCTGTACACCTGTCCATGATTTCAAACCATGATTGCACAGGGATCCTGACCATGTGGCTGCTTCTATGCACATATAGCTGTACAGGACACTTTCAGGCATGCAGCCAAATTCAAGGATGTCAGGGTATACAGTGGTACCTCAGGTTAGGTACTTAATTCGTTCCAGAGGTCCGTTCTTAACCTGAAACTGTTCTTAACCTGAAGCACCACTTTAGCTAATGGGGCCTCCTGCTGCTGCCGCGCCACCGAAGCACAATTTCTGTTCTCATCCTGAAGCAGAGTTCTTAATCCGAGGTACTATTTCTGGGTTAGCGGAGTCTGTAACCTGAAGCGTATGTAACCCGAAGTACCACTGTATGGGTAGATGGTGGATTAACAACAGGTGTGTGGCGGGCAGGGCAGTCCTACATCCTTTCAATAGGGCTTACGTTTCATCCTCTTACCACGATAGTGCATTCAGACAAGGTATTATTCAACACATACAACATCACTTCAAGATGTCTGAATTTTACATATGCACATTCAGTTATAAATGTCATGGACTACAAATTATCTAAGGGACAATTGTAATCTTCCAGTGGTTGAAAAGGTAAATTATCGTCTTGCTAGCGGGTGGCACTGTGGGTTAAACCACACAGCCTAGGACTTGCTGATCAGAAGGTTGGCGGTTCGAATCCCCGCGACGGGGTGAGCTCGTTGCTCAGTCCCTGCTCCTGCCAACCTAGCAGTTCAAAAGCATGTCAAAGTGCAAGTAGATAAATAGGTACCGTTCCGGTAGGAAGGTAAACGGCGTTTCCATGCACAGCTCTGGTTTGCCAGAAGCTGCTTAGTCATGCTGGCCACGTGACCCGGAAGCTGTACGCCGGCTCCCTTGGCCAATAAAGAGAGATGAGTGCCGCAACCCCGGAGTCGGCCACGACTGAACCTAATGGTCGGGGGTCCCTCTACCTTTACGTTTAGAGTTTTGTGTAATTTGATAACTGACAGTGCTTGGTTACCAGTTGAGAAGTGTTTCAAATTAAAGTCAAACCCTAACTGCTATGATGGAGGGCAAAGGCCAAACTACAGGTTACATTAAATGCGTTGTTGCAATTAATGCATCTGGGGGGTTAAAATAAAATAAACAAAAGCAGCCACAAGAAGTGGACTCCACCTTTTTCCTTTGCACTTTTTCAAAGTGGTACAGTCAAAGCATATATTTGCCACTTGATATAATTGTTTTTGAGAAATAAGACACTTCCAAGTGGTCTGTTGATTGAGAATTCATCATGATTTGTTTGCACAATATTTGCAAGGAATTTATATTACACAGCATCAAGCAAGTCTTATTCCACAAAATGTCAGGTTCCTATTTTTACTTTTGGAAGTGTGTTTGTTGCACAAGAACACCCAATCCACTTTAATTGCCCAACCTGAATTTGCTGGTATGTGATTGAAATACAACAGCAAAATATTGGTAGTCTGGAAGCACCCCTTGTCACCCAAGTTTTATTTATAAATAAATAGGTGTTAGAAATATCTAAAGGGTTCTTGCCTCACTGTCTAACTGAGCATATAAAAGGCTATCCCTTAAATTTCCTGTCCCTTGGAAAATGGGGAGCATGAAATAATATCTAACCAAGACAATGAGATAGATTTTTTTAGAAAAAAAAGCTTAAATCTTAACTTCAAGCAATAAGATGGTCAGATTCTCTTATAAAAGAATTATTTATAATCTAGAATATTAGTAGTATTATGACTAGCTTTGTTGCATCGTCTGTAAAAAAAAAAATGCAATTTAAGAACTATAGTTATTGCTAAGTAATCTTTTCCTTTGCCATTATAGCATTTTAGCCACGGCCTATTTCCTTGAAACTTGGCAAATGCCACTGGAAAGAGAACAGCAGCCATCCAGGTATATTTCTGTGAATAAGGAACAACTGGATTCTCCCATTTCTTTATCTAAGGGTATGTGATTTTTTTTTTTTTTAAGTCATTTTCATTGTGAATGATTCTCAGAGAAGAAGCCTTTTCAGGCCTAGCATTTGAATTAAACTACTGCTCCTACAGAACTGTTAGCCTGGCCCAGTTTGCATATTTCCCATTACATTTTTGAGGAACTAAAATTGACCATATCACTACTTCACAGAAAAGCAAAAGAAATAGTACCATCTCTATATAAATATTCATTATACATGAAAGCATGCATATACATACAAGCATGCATATACATGTATTGTAAAAGAGAGCCAGAGGTGTTGTCAGCTCAATCCAAAACACACACACAATAATCATAATGAGTTTTATAATAATTTTGCAGACCTTGCAAACGTAGCAAAGTGATTTGCTTTCATTGCATTGGCTGCAAACATGGCACATTCCCCTTTTCTGGGTGTTAGAAGTAGCAGGTCCTAGTGGTTCTGAGACTACCTAATTTTATTCTTGGGCATGTAGCTATGTATGTAGAGGAATGGAGATTTCCACTCCATTTTGGGTTGTTCAGCTTCCAAACCATGTAGCCATTTAAGCAAAACACCACCATTTGATAGTGTAGTGAAGCATATGTGAATACGATCAGGTCACAGGTGTCAAAGCCAGTTTTAGTTTTTATTATAACAAAAGAGCAATCTTAGACTTGGATTTGTGGTTATTCATGGAAGAAAGGAGAATCACCATGCTTCTTTTGCACATAATTTGCAATTGCATACCCAGGCACAGAAGCATGTGGGCCATCCGGGACAGCCCCAGGAAGGATTAAGATTTATGACACCAGTGCTTGGGTTGAAATAGGCCACAACAATATTGATTACAGGTGTAACCAGGCTTTGGAAAAGGCATTGGCTATGAATTCTGCATCAGCCAGTCTGCCTGAGCTGGGTTACTCTGGATGGAAGGTTGCCCTATGACTCAAACTGGGGCGCTATCCTTAGGATCGCCAGAGGTAAGGGTACTATGGCTCATCAGCCCTATGTTGGCTTCAGGACATAAATATCCTCCTGGGTACAGGGTACAGGGTACTCATTTGGCTAAAATTCAAACCCCACGCCTAATCCACCATAAATTATGACAATTGCTATGAGGCAGGCAAAAACCTACAGACCAGCCAATTTGTCAGCAAGAAAAATATTCTCCCAGACTCTGAATATGGCAGCTGAACATTCAATACCAATGTCAAGCCAACACTGTCCAGGCCACACCATCCTAGACAAGGTGGAGAATCCATCGATGATCAGAGAAGCAGAGGCAAGGCACAACTCCCATTCTAAATCTCTGGTTAGGACCTGGTTGGAGATGTCCCACATCAAATCTGCCTCCATCACCATGCCTCTCCACTCTCTCCTGATTGGCCTGTTTGAATCAGGCACCCTGCAGCTGACCTGCTCAGTCACTGGCTGTGTAGACCAGATTTAGGCTCCAGGCAATCTGGCAACATGACTCGCCCATAAACTGCCACTCCCCAAGCATTCATGGGTAAGCAGTCAGTGTCAAACCTTCTTGAAAACCGAAAATACTGCTACTGACACTTCTG
The DNA here is from genome assembly GCF_965153285.1 of Podarcis tiliguerta. Classification (NCBI taxonomy): domain Eukaryota; kingdom Metazoa; phylum Chordata; class Lepidosauria; order Squamata; family Lacertidae; genus Podarcis; species Podarcis tiliguerta. Next base: position 69,858,662 of record NC_139538.1, on the reverse strand, counting down.
GATTCACGGGCAAGGAATTCTGGAGATATTTCTGGTTGGCTGGTTTGTTTTCAATGCACCAAGCAGAAAGATTTTGATGATTTGGAATTGCAACAGCCAGGTGTTTTTTTTCCATGGTTTATGAGTTTGAGCAGTGTTGGTCATCTTCTACTATATGACACTGCTTGCCGATTGAAACATTCTCATATGACACAGACACCTTTGAGAGTGTCTTACAGTGTGAGTTAGAATTATCCCAAAAGCAGAGCCAGCATGTTCTGCTCAATATATAAAAAACTGATAATGTAAAAAACACAAGGAACATTCTAATTGATTGTGGGAAGGGCATTGTAAACCTGTGGGGTATTACTAACCATAATACCATGTGTAGTTATATTAAGTGAAATAAGTAAATTGTGTATTATTGCAATAGACAAGTCAGTTTTCACCCTCTGCTCCTTTCTCACAAGAAATGGAAAGAATCTGATCTGAGCATCTGCATACATAAAGAATAACTAAAATATTTAACAGCATTTTTCAGGATCACTCCATCTCTTAGTAGTTTTGTGCAGTTTTTCTTTCATTCCAGTAGGGGCATAATTGTCCCCAAAGCTGTTAAAATATTAACATGATTTTTTTACTAGATTTAGGAGAGGTCACTGAAACATATGGCAAATCAAAACTTACTGTGTTTGAGAAGAATCTGGAACAGGCTTCCTCAAACTCAGCCCTCCAGATGTTTTTGGCCTACAACTCCCATGATCCCTAGCTAGCAGAACCAGTGGTCAGGGATGATGGGAATTGTAGTCTCAAAACATCTGGAGGGCCGAGTTTGAGGAAGCCTGATCTGGAACATGGTGTTGTGGAAAACTGACACAAATCACTGTTGGAGTACATTTGCGTGGAATCTACACACATGTTAAAAATTTGTGGGAAAGTTTTTTTTTAATTGTTTTGAAAAATGCATTGAATTTGCTATAGCTCACAGTCATCATCTAGTGTCACAGTTGTATATTGCACTTTACAACACATTCAGAATGTTTTATCTGCAGCTGTATAGCTGAGTCCTTGACCTCACCTGTTAATGGAGGGTTTACAAAGCTATGGAGAAGCTCATAGTTTTCCTGTTTTTGTGATACACCTAGCTACACCTCATTCTAGGGCTAATGGTAAAAGAAAAGAGTTTCATTTCCTCTGTCCTATTTTTTAAAAGTTTGCCCTTTTTATTATTGTAAGAAGTGCCTTTTTTGGGTAAATGCAATAAAATATGTCTCTAACCCTGTTTTAATGCTATTAAAAGTTTCTGGGTTGTTATTGTAAACTGCAGGAAGGCAGGATGATGGTGACTCCAGTCAACTTTGAGGCAACAGACTTTAAGATCACTCTCCCAGAGTTGCAACATTTAATGGAATTTCGAAAGAAAGATGCAGTGAAGAAAATAAAGGAACTTTATGGTGACATCTTTAAAATCTGTGCAATGCTGAATACGTCCCCCACACTTGGGATACTTGGTTCCAAATCAGAAATAGATGCAAGGAAAGCTGTATTTGGAAAGAATTTTATACCTCCTAAAAAGTCCCTAACTTTCCTGGAATTAATGTGGGAAGCACTGCAGGATACGACATTATGCATCTTAGAAATTGCAGCCATTATATCACTGGGACTTTCTTTTTATGATCCAGGAGGAAGTGTTGCAGAATGTCATGCAAATGAATTTGGAGACGAAGAAGAAGAAGCGGAGGCTGACTGGATTGAAGGATTTGCAATACTTGTATCAGTACTTTGTGTAGTGTTGGTAACAGCTTTCAATGACTGGAGTAAGGAAAAACAATTCAGGGGGTTGCAGGAGCGCATTGATAAGGAACAGAAATTTACTGTCATCAGGAAAGGGGAGTCAGTACAGGTGCCAGTAGCTGAGTTAGTGGTTGGGGATGTTGCACAGATCAAATACGGTGACCTTTTGCCAGCTGATGGTTTGCTCCTTCAAGGACATGATCTAAAAATTGATGAGAGCAGCCTCACAGGGGAATCAGATCATGTCAAGAAGTCTTTGACAGAGGACCCCATGTTGCTTTCAGGTACCCATGTGATGGAAGGCTCTGGAAAAATGGTTATTACAGCTGTAGGTTTAAACTCGCAAACAGGAATTATCCTCAGTTTACTTGGAGTTGGAGAAGATAATGAGAAAGCAAATCATAAAAAGCCAGCCAACACTCATAAAACTGCTGGAAACGAAACAAAGGAAAAAGAAAAAACTTCAAAACACAAAAAAGAAAAATCAATTCTACAAGCAAAACTCACAAGATTGGCTGTTCAGATTGGAAAAGCAGGGCTGGCAATGTCTATAATCACTGTTACTGTTCTTATAGTCTATTTTTTAGTTCAAACTTTTGTGATTGAGAAGCATACTTGGACTGCTGAATGTACACCCATTTATATACAATATATTGTGACGTTCTTTATTATTGGAGTTACAATCTTGGTCGTAGCAGTACCAGAGGGCCTTCCACTTGCAGTCACCATCTCACTTGCCTACTCTGTGAAACAAATGATGAAAGATAATAACTTAGTGAGACATTTGGATGCCTGTGAAACTATGGGTAATGCAACAGCAATTTGTTCAGATAAAACAGGAACCTTAACCATGAACAGAATGACAGTAGTCGAAATTTTAATTGCTGGCACACATTATAAACATGTTCCTGAACCTAAATTAATTCATCCAACCATGCTGAATTATTTGCTTAAAAGTATTTCTTTAAACTGTGCATATACTTCAAAAATACTGCCTCCTGACAAAAAAGGAGGCCTTGCTCTTCAAATTGGCAATAAGACTGAGTGTGCTTTACTGGGCTTGCTTGTGGAATTAAAGCAGGATTATGAAGCTATGAGGACTAAGATACCAGAAGAGAAATTGTTTAAGGTATATACCTTCAATTCTGAAAGGAAATCAATGAGCACAGTTTTGGAAAACCCCAATGGGAGTTATCAACTCTTTAGCAAAGGTGCTTCTGAAATACTTCTTCAAAAATGCACCCATATACTGGATGCTGCTGGGGAACCTATATCCTTTACCAAAAAAGAGAAGGAAAATGTGATAAAAAATGTGATTGCACAAATGGCCTCTGGGGGACTTCGCACCTTATGTCTAGCATTCAAAGATTTCCCAGCCGGCTCAGGACCAAACTGGGACAAAGAAGATGATATTTTCAGTGACATGACTTGTATTGCAGTTGTAGGTATTGAAGATCCAGTAAGACCTGAGGTTCCTGACGCAATAAGAAAATGTCAGAGGGCTGGTATTGTTGTACGTATGGTTACTGGGGATAACATTAACACAGCTCGTGCAATAGCTGCAAAATGTGGAATTCTGCAACCCGGGGAGAACTTTGAGTGCTTAGAGGGGGATGAGTTTAATAGACTAATACGTGGTCCAGATGGACAGATTAAACAAGAGCTTATTGACAAGATTTGGCCTACGCTTCGTGTGCTTGCAAGGTCCTCACCTGCTGACAAGTACAACTTGGTAGAAGGGATCATTAACAGCAATATCACAGAACAAAGGCAAGTGGTAGCAGTAACTGGTGATGGTACAAATGATGGGCCTGCATTAAAAAAAGCTGATGTTGGTTTTGCAATGGGTATTGCTGGCACAGATGTAGCTAAAGAAGCTTCTGATATAATTCTTACTGATGACAACTTCTCAAGCATTGTCAAAGCTGTCATGTGGGGTAGGAATGTATATGACAGCATTTCCAAATTCCTTCAGTTTCAGCTTACTGTTAATGTAGTAGCAGTGGTAGTTGCTTTTATTGGAGCAGCAGTCACCCAGAATTCACCTCTGAAAGCTGTTCAGATGCTGTGGGTCAATCTCATTATGGACACACTTGCTTCTCTTGCTCTAGCAACAGAAAAGCCAACAGAGACTCTGCTGGAACGAAAGCCTTATGGCAGAAATAAACCTCTTATTTCCCGTACAATGCTAAAAAATATTATGTTTCATGCTATTTATCAACTTGTAGTTGTCTTTGCACTTCTTTTTGTGGGTGAAAAATTATTTGATATTGAAAATGGACGAATTGCACCACTACATGCCCCACCTACCCGGCATTACACTATTGTTTTTAACACATTTGTAATGATGCAGATTTTTAATGAAGTCAATGCGCGCAAGGTTCATGGGGAAAGGAATGTTTTTTCAGGAATATTCACAAATTCCATTTTTTGTTGTGTTTTTGTGGGAACATTGATTACACAACTAATCATTGTTCAGTTCGGAGGGAAGCCCTTTAGTTGTGCAAGTCTTACACTAGAGCAGTGGCTATGGTCAATCTTCTTTGGCCTAGGAACATTGCTATGGGGGCAGCTGATTGTATATATTCCAAATAGGTTCCTGGGGTTCCTGTGGGAAGTTGGTGATCAACCACCACAACCTGTTGAAGATGAACAAACGGATGGTGACACAGTGATTGACTTAGGTGAACAAGAACTGAAACGCAGTAAGTTTCTGTGGTTCAGGAACTGGACTAGAATACGAGTTCAGTGTGGAGCAGTGAAATCATTTCATGAGCCCTTATATAATAAAGATGTGCATTCAACAAATAGTAAAACTGCATAACACAACACGAGTAATGAATATGAAAACTTCACATGTTATTGTATTTCCATGTCAAAAAAAGTAATGTGCACATTAGCAATATTAAAAAATAGATGGATTTTTTTCTCCGTACTGGTGAGTGAGATGCTTTTTAAAAGATCTCTGACAAAATAGATAGACCTTTCTAGAAGATATAGGAAACAGCATAAGGAATCAAAATAAAATCCTCTTCAGAATGTCTTCATATATGGGTCTGAATATTATATTAGCTGACTTTTAATATACCTTGAGCCTTTAAATTTCTTTTTTCCAAGGCCATCTTCAGAAAGAGGGAAAGTGATTGATGAAGCCAAAAGCCGTGTCATGATTTTTTTATATTTCTTGACTTAAATGTGGTATTATATTATAAATTATAGAAGTTGAATAGCTTTTTACTTTTGCTCCTGTTTATACTTATAACTGATATCAATTAGCTGAGCTGCCTTATGCCCTCAATCACCTGTTTGGAAATGTGTTACTTTTTCAAGTATTTTGAACTCTTTCTTTAGCTGCTCTGCTTTGAATGGAGGGGGACAGATCTGACTACAAACAAGCCAAGCTTATTTGCATTTTGTTATTGCTAGCTGCTTATAAGCAAATATTATTAAATAATAAAAATGCTAAAAACATTTTTACTCTTGTTGCTTAATTAAGAGGAAGGGGCAAAACAAAACAAAAAAACAACCCCTAAGGATGATGTCAAAATAATAATTAACTACACACAGAAGGAGACATGGTAGACTAATGACCCACCCTAGTTTATTTTATATTCCCTTAAAAAGGGATACAACAGATAGGGGTCTGTAAACCCTCTTTTTACCCTACTTTTTGTAGAATTTCAAAGATCTTCAGCATTTCATCCTGAACTAAGAACCCATGCTTTCCATTAGGAATGGGGAACCCGTGGCCCTCCCGAAGTTATTGGACTCCAATTCCCATCAGCCCCACACAGATTTTAAAAGGACAGGTGCCCCTGCCTAAGCTGAAAATTGACTTCTCAATAACCAAAGGAATATTTCCCCAAACTGTATTGTTGCACTTGAACTGTGCAATTGTTACTCAGTTTTAACACAGTACATGGCAGCGAACCTCTCTTGAAATTGCAGCTACCACTGCCCCCTTCATGAGTAAAACTGTTACAATGGAAGTGTAATATTCAGGGACACATTTTACATTCATGCTTCACAGTATCAGAGTTACACTTAGAAAAAGTAATCCAAAAGTGTGCAAAATGACCAGAGGATTCAAATGATTGAAAAAACTCCACAATATTGAGTTGCTCAGAAATGTGCCCTCAATTAGGGCTTTCTCTTAAGAGTTATGAGGGCAGTGAGGATATGACTATGGGAGTGTTACAGACACCAAATGACTGAAGTACACAATGATGCTAGTGACATGACAATCTGCCCTTCAACTTCAAACTTCTTTTCTTTTCACGGTGCACTGTGTTCCTTCAGTGCTAAAATGCACACACACATTTCTTTTCTTTAGAAGAAAAATTAGCAAACTTCCCCTGCAATTGCAAAGAGCCAGCAAACCAACAGCTATTTTATCCCTGTTTCTTTCCATCATTTTAAAGAGGGCCTCCTCTCATTGTTTCTAGTCCACCAAACAAAAGGAAGAGGAGCAAGGAAGCTAATAGCAGCAACAGTGCTGGTGGTAGCAACCCACACAACTAGTCCAATATGCTGCTGCTTCTACTCATGTCCTTACATAGCACAAAACAACATAGCACAAAGCTACTTCCCATAAAACCTCTATTTTACACCTGTAGGAATTGTATCTTCAACCTCGCCCTCCAGACGTTTTGAGACTACAATTCCCATCATCCCTGACCGCTGGTCCTGCTAGCTAGGGATCATGGGAGTTGTAGGCCAAAAACATCTGGAGGGCTGAGTTTGAGGAAGCCTGAACTAAATGGTGGGGGGGGGGGGGAAGAATGCAGAGACCCAAGACTGAGTACAGTCATACCTCGGGTTGAAGTAGCTTCGGGTTGAGCATTTTCAGGTTATGCTCCGTGGCGACCCGGAAGTAACGGAACATGTTACTTCCAGGTTTCACCACTCGCGCATGCACAGATGCTCAAAATTATGTCATGCGAATTGCGACCCGCGCACGTGCAGACGTGGATTGCATTCTCTTCAGGATGCGAACGGGGCTCGGGAACAGATCCCGTTCACATCGAGAGGTACCACTGTAATAATACTCTTAAAGGTAAAGGTACCCCTGACCGTTAGCTCCAGTCGCGGATGACTCGGGGGTTGTACCACTCATCTCGCTTTACTGGCCAAGGGAGCCGACGTTTGTCCACAGACAGCTTCCGGGTCATGTGGCCAGCATGACTAAGCAGCTTCTGGCAAACCAGAGCAGCACACAGAAATGCTGTTTACCTTCCCGCTGGAGTGGTACCTATTTATCTACTTGCACTTTGACGTGCTTTTGAACTGCTAGGTGGGCAGAAGCTGCGACCTAACAACGGTAGCTCACCCCATCACGGGGATTTGAACTGCTGACCTTCTGATTGGCAAGCCCTAGGCTCTGTGGTTCAGACCACAGCGCCACCCGTGTCCCTAATAACACGCTTAAAAGCTAGTAAAATGAAACATTAAAGAGATCCATAATTAATATTGAGAATAATGGGTGTTTCTGTCTCTTTGCAGATAAACCATCCATTAAATGGTTGGGAATTATATACTGAGAATGTGTTTTAACCTGTTTAGCATCAAGGTTCAACTAATAGTTCAGTTCATGTCTCATTCTAAGTGCTGTAGTTCATTAAATTATACAAAAAGCATTCTCCACCCATTTATCACCATATAAATGCATTCATGTAATTATTTAATAAAAATTATATACCACTTGACTGTAAAAAAAACAACCTTCAAAGCAGTTTACAAACATGCTTTGTAGACATTCTTCCTTTAGGCTTTTAGACATGCTTCTGAAGGCAAGTGGAATTCAGAATATTGTGGTGTAGAATTTCTTTTATTTAGCCTGAGGGCACCCATACTATTATACTATGCTATACTGTTATAGATAAAAGTGAAATCTATTATATTGGAAAACAAATGTGAACTTGGGGGAAAAGATAGGAAGTGGAGGAGAAAAACAGCAGGGCAAAATTGAAGAAATGTGTCCTCTTTTTGCTCTTCACCTTCTCCCCTTTATCCACACTTCCTAGCTCTCATCCAACTATGGCAAGAACAAAGAATCTTTTCCCTACCTGCACCCTGAAGCTGTTCAGCTACAACTTCCATCATCTCTAACTACTGGCTCCGCAGACTGCAAACTCCTCATCCCTGTTCTAAAAATATCTACATGCAGAAGCAGCTTTCCACAGCGACATCAGGAGCAGCAGACATAAAGTGCATGTGTATCTATCTGCATATTCAAGTTCAGATACTATTATTCTGTGCTGCATGAATTTCAAGGGCATGTGCATTTTTGTAGTGAATATTTTCCATTGAAAGCAATGCAGTATGGTTAGATTGAATCTGTATTTGTGCAGAAGGTCTGCAATGGCTGACGTGGAGATAGGTCCATGCAGCTAAGCATTCTGATCCAAGTATGGAGTTCTGTGCATTGAAGGAAGCTTGCAAGCAAGTATTTCCTGGAACAAGAACTGCAGATAAACCAAGTATGGGTGCAATATATTTCAGTGGAGTGTGCACTCAGGTACAGGAAAATATCTGCAATTTGAACAAAGAACACTTGAGGGCACCCTAGCACTAAAATAATTCATCTTTATCCTACAGTCTGCAGAACTTTCTTTTCTTTTCTTCTTCAAGGACCATAGGAACCAAAGCACTTTATTTTTTCCAATGGACTCAAAGCAATTACATAGCAGAATAAGCTGTAATTGTTTTCTATTAAAAAAAAAAATGGAGCATATATCTAAAAGCAGCACAGTGTTCAATGTTAAGGAAGCTATTTTTGTAAGCTTTCTGACCACAGTAAATAATAATGAAAATCTGCATGTGAATTTGAAAACATTTCCATGATGGAATATACAACTAGATGGAGTATTCTAATTCTTTCCTCCACTAACAGTCACAAATCCACTCTCAAAGTAGAGAAAATGCTCTGACTCTACCTGCTTCAAAATTATGTAAAGAAATTAGAAAATACTATGGGTGCCATCTACTTCTACTTCTGCTTCATTGACTGTGCAAAAGCCTTTGACTGTGTCGACCACAGCAAACTATGGCAAGTTCTTAAAGAAATGGGAGTGCCTGGTTACCTCATCTGTCTCCTGAGAAATCTCTATGTGGGACAAGAAACTACAGTTAGAACTGGATATGGAACAACTGATTGGTTCAAAATTGGGAAAGGAGTACGACAAGGCTGTATATTGTCTCCCTGCTTATTTAACTTATATGCAGAATTCATCATGCGAAAGGCTGGGCTGGATGAATCCCTAGCCGGAATTAAGATTGCCGGAAGAAATATCAACAACCTCAGATATGCAGATGACACAACATTGATGGCAGAAAGTGAGGAGGAATTAAAGAACCTTTAAATGAGGGTGAAAGAGGAGAGCGCAAAATATGGTTTGAAGCTCAGCATCAAAAAAACAAAGATCATGGCCACTGGTTCCATCACCTCCTGGCTAATAGAAGGGGAAGAAATGGAGGCAGTGAGAGATTTTACTTTCTTGGGCTCCATGATCACTGCAGATGGTGACAGCAGCCACGAAATTAAAAGACGCCTGCTTCTTGGGAGAAAAGCAATGACAAACCTAGACAGCATCTTAAAAAGCAGAGACATCACCTTGCCAATAAAGGTCCGTATAGTTAAAGCTATGGTTTTCCCAGTAGTGATGTATGGAAGTGAGAGCTGGACCATAAAGAAGGCTGATGGCTGAAGAATTGATGCTTTGGAATTATGGTGCTGGAGGAGACTCTTGGGAGTCCTATGGACTGCAAGAAGATCAAACCTATCCATTCTCAAGGAAATCAGCCCTGAGTGCTCACTGGGAGGACAGATCCTGAAGCTGAGACTCCAATACTTTGGCCACCTCATGAGAAGAGAAGACTCCCTGGAAAAGACCCTGATGTTGGGAAAGATGGAGCACACAAGGAGAAGGGGACGAAATGGTTGGATAGTGTTCTCGAAGCTACCAGCATGAGTTTGACCAAACTGCGGGAGGCAGTGGAAGACAGGAGTGCCTGGCATGCTCTGCTCCATGGGATCACGAAGAGTCAGACACGACTAAACAACAACAACATGGGTGCCAGCAAAACAAGCTACAATGAGAATGATCAGCAAATATTCAGTGAATATGCAGGGAGCCCCATCTGACAAATCATTTCAACCCCAGTGTCAAAGGCTGGACCTAGACACATCAAAAAAGCGTTTCAGGAAAACATGTTGTAAACCTCTTACTGTAATGGGAAATCATGTTGCTGAAAGACTGAATGCTATAGTGCCATCTGGTGTCACAGTGTTATAACGCATTTAAACTGCTTTGCTTTTTTTCTAATGTAACTGAGTCCAAAGTGTCAAGATAAAAACATTAAGCACCTGTACAAGGAAAAGTTGGGGGTAAGCTAATCGGGGTACAAAAGTAAAACAGACTTGTGGTGGTGACCCCCTCTCTGTCCCCACCATTTTACCTGCACTACCACCTGGCCTTCTACCTCAACTGCACCCTCGCCCACAGCTGCACCTGCACTTCCTCAATGATGCAGCAGCGAGGGTGCAATGTTAGCAGTGAGGGTAAGGGTTCTGTGGTGGCGGTGATGCAGGCAAAGCTGTGGGACAATGCAGCCAGAAGTGGCGCAATGGTAGGGTGGGAGTCAAATCTACTGCCTGAGGCAAATTGCTTCAGCTCACCTCATGGAAGTGCTGGCCTTGGAGCTCCACAAGGATGTCTGTATCACCAGCTGAAGAAACATTTAGTAAGGAGGTCAGGGCCATCAAACTTCTCCCCTAACTTTCAAAGTAAACATGCTCAAAAATCATAAACAGTTGTGAAGGTGGAAAGTCAGTAGAGAAGATCTAGTTTATTAAATCACACGTATACCTGTCTGCAAGCTTGGCATGTATTCCAGGAATATGCTCTCAGGGAACAAGTTTGTTCCCTTGAGGTCAAAATAGCTGACCTGAAAAAGAGAAGTTTGTTGACAAGGCCTTCAGGGACATGATATCCATGTCCCACTTCCAGAGTGGCAAATTCTTTGCTGTCATGGTGAATGAGGGTCTCAAGAAAGGTGACCGTCAATGAGAAGGGACCAATTCTTTGTTCATTGAAACTTTGTTCATATAAATTCAACATTTTCTCAGAGCACAACAGGAATCTGTTGACATAAGCTATTTTCTACAATAGCTCATGCCATAATAAACCAATCAGCCACTAGGGTGCCAATGAACGCTTTTTTGGTACAGATCAACACTGCTATTTTGTTGGATTTTTCTCAGTTATGGAATGGAACAATTGGTTCTAAATCTAGGGGGCCTCAGCAGCCTGCCCTCTCCCCAGTGCTGCAGTCTCCCCTCTCCCAAAATTGAAAACACAATACTTTATGTGAGGGCAGGACAACTTGGGCCTCTAAATCTAGGGGGCCTTGCCAGCCTGCACGCTCCCCAGAGCCGCAGTCTCCCCTCTCCCAAAATTGTAAACCCAAGACTTCATGCAAGGGCAGGGCAACTCAGGCCCAGCAACTATTAGACTCAGGGCTAGCCAGTGGGGCCCAATTTGAAGCAGTGGGGCACAACTTGATTTATTTTTGTAGGGCCCCAGTTCACAGCCAAAGCCTGCGGCCCACGGGGCCCAATTTGGCCCAATTTCTCCAATTGCCTTAAGGTCAGCCCTGATGAGACTGTGCAGGGGTTGGACTTACAAGCCCTGCACCTTCTAGGTCCCTGGTGTCACCATTCAGAGTACAGATTCAATAACTTGTTATGGAAATAAACACTCTTCCATTTTCTTCTGGTTGTGAGGGTGGGGGATGGGAAGGGGCCTCACAAGTGGAGTAGCCTAGGGCCTCTCTTCATCTAAAATCCAGCCCTGTGTGCCAGGGTGGAGATGGGCAGGCTGACGGACAAAAGAGGGCATTTGAGAGCCATATCGTGACAATGTGGGTATAGTATTGGGTGGCAGCTGCCTATGTTTTATAGATGTCACTTGTGTTGATATCTGTTATCTGTCACGAAAGCCTGTTTATTCTTCCACACAGATTACGATTCCTGTCACCTCACCACGGCTCTGAGGTGGAGGTCTGTGGAGAACTTGGGAGACGTCCAGTCAGTGTGGCAGCTAAACCTTTCTTACCTCAGGCGCTTTCTCCTATATCTCTGTCGGGGTGGAAAGCTTTCCCGCCAGCCTTTTGAACCGAGTTTAAATTATGAACTACGTTCAATGACATGAATTGTATTGGGGCGACGGAACTGTTTTGGCGGGGGAGAGAGCCAAAACACCCTGTGAAGCTGGGGGAGAGTTGTTCATCTGAGGGGAGGATTGTGGGTCTCTGGAAAAGGCACTACAGGGAGCAGAAAAGAGATGACATCTTTCGCGGTGCTACCTCTTTGGCGCCTCTGGAGAGACGCCATTGCTCGGCTGGATCCCGTTTTCTAAGAAGCGCCGCAGCTTTTGTGCGAGCCCGCCTTTCCCCGGTCTGGATTGGAGGAGTGGAGAAACGCCGTTTTCTGGTCGGGCGCTTTAATTTTGATTGGCAAGCGAAGGTAAGCAGCAGATGCCATTTCCTGTTCTGCTAAATACCTCTGTTTGCCTCTCGTTTCTATGTAGCAGCGATGGCCGAGTGGTTAAGGCGTTGGACTTGAAATCCAATGGGGTCTCCCCGCGCAGGTTCGAACCCTGCTCGCTGCGGAAGTGCGAGGGGTACTTTTTTATTATTTTCACACCCTATGCTTGTGTAAGGGAACTCGCAGCATTTACTAGCGGTCGTACCATAAATATCAAATTGAATGAAACATTCGAGTGCATCGTGCCAATTTAAACATTGCCTCCTTTAAATGCCCACGGTCGGTGTGACAGCGTTCGATCTTTCATTTATTTATTTAAAAAATTTTTTTAAAAAAGAAGTCATACATTCACAAGGCATTCTTTTGAATAACGAACTGAAGCAGCGACAAATAAATTTTATCCAGCCTGCCTCATCTCTATTTTGTCTTCCCGATGCAACAGTTAACAGAACTCGCAAATCGTAATTGCCGCTGTATTAATTTTGTCCCATCATCAATGTAACGTGTCCCTGTTTCGCGCATAAAGTCACCCCGCTTGGATGAAATAAGGCAAAGCTTTGAGTTATCCGTTTGCTCGAGTGAAAGAGAAATATCGCGTGCAAAGGAAGCACAACCAACTACCTTCCACGCACGCACAGAAGGCAAATAGTGAAGTTTCACATTTTCTGGGTTCACATTTTTTTACATTTTCACATTTAGAATTAAATTTTAAAATTAATTTTTTTCACATTTTCACATCCTCAAACATGCCCAGAGGCTGGAGCAACGCATACCTCGGAAGGGGGAGGGGTGGCAAATTGCAAGCCCCCTGGGGAAGGGCTGCTAAAGCATCGTACATCTGAAGCAGATGCCTCCGCTGCCCCCGCCTCAATATTCCTGGGAAATATAGTTTGCCAAGGGTGCTGGGAATGGTAGCTCTACGAAGTGCAAAACTAGAGTTTCCAGGGTCCTTTGGGAGAAGCAATGTGCTTTAAATGTACGGCGTTTAATGTAGTAGGCACTTATTTTCAGACCTTCGTATACTGGCTGGAAGGGGTCGGGACTGCTCGCTCTGTCTCGGTTGCACAATCTTCCCGATTAGTCCTCCTGTGTATGTACAGAGCCGGGCACGCACCCTCGCACGTGCGTAACTTTCTCCGTGGCGTCTCGGGTACAAGTTGTACGTGCGCACATTCCGCATTCGCAGCCAATCAGCGCGTAGGCATCGTGGACAGGGACTGCTGCCGTGACCTCGCTCGCCCTCCCTCCACCCATTGATTTTAAGGGGGGAATTTGAAAGCCTGGCAAAGGCTTTAGTTTTATGGACTTGGGCAAGAATCCCACCACACCCCCTCACCAAATTGTGCAACCGTCTCATGTTTCACGGGCACTTTGGTCTTTAGAATTGTTGTATTTGGAACTGTTCTATTTTGTGGGTAAATTGCCTTGAATGCTAATTACTAGAAAGGCACTGCAATAAAATAGAATAGAAATGGAAAAAAATATAGACCTGGTGAAGCACAATTTCTGTACTCATCCTGAAGCAAAGTTCTTAACCTGAGGTAATATTTCTGGGTTAGCGGAGTCTGTAACCTGAAGCTTCTGTAACCTGAACGTATGTAACCCGAAGTACCACTGTACCTTGATGATTCTCCCTGGAACTCAAGGTTATGTTTATTGTCTTTTCACTTTTTATCTTTTCAACAGCCCTGCGATGTGGGCTAGTCTAAGTTTAGATATGCAAGCAGCAGTTCTTGCCAATAGATTGCAAGGGGGAGCAGGTGAGAGATGCAGGGGGCCAAAACCACATACATTTTACAGGGCCCAAGAAATTCTGTTGGCATCCCTGCTTGCCACCAGCACCACCTGTGCATCCATCAACAACACCAAGCCCTGAACAGTTCCTAAATTGTAGTTCGTACCTGAGCAAGTGGTACATTTGTAGTAAGCATGAAAATTCTCCTTATTTGTCATGACTAAGCAGTTGTTGATAGACAGTCACTGTTCCCTATGTACTCTTGCCTGTCATCGTGCTGGTGGCATCCTCTTAACAGTGACAGAATTCTCCTTTGATATTTCCATGAAAATCCCAAACATTTCCTTCCCAGCTGACATGGCAACTCTAAACCTAGTGCATTTTGGCAACCTTCTCCTAAATTTTAGATGGAAGCTTTGTAGAAAGTCAATGAAAAGGCTTAGAAAAAATATCGATCTCCTGTTTTCTGTTCAAACTGACATGCTAATAATCCTGTCAATGCAGTGACAAAGATGAAATCATCTTCTGCCTCAGAGTTATTTTGCATCATAGAAAACTGTTATGCATTCCATATTTCCTCCCTCAGTTGTACTGAACAATCCTAAGCATATTTGTTCAAAATTAAGTATTAACAAATTAAGCAAATTTGTTCAAAATTAAGTATCACTCAGTTTAGTGGGGCTTACTCCCAAGCAAATGTAGGTGGGATTGCAGTTTTTAGGACACAATGTTATGCACACTTAATTGGAAGTGTGTCCCATTGAAATCAGTGGTACTTTCTTCCAAGTAGACATGCACAGGATCAGGTTGTATGACTGATTTGTTTTCGGGTTTTCCCCTGGCAACCTGCAATTAAGTACCCACATATTTGAACTACAAAAGTAATTAAAGTGGTGCTACTTTTCTTAGATAAATCAGTGGGACTTATTTCCTAATAAAAATAAGTCTGTTTCTTCCTCAAAAAGACTCCTAATCACAGTTAAATTTCATAAAATGAGTTGAAACACAATGGTCTGCGTCTCTTGATCCATGACAAATGCCCTAAGTATAGGCCTGATGTGCATCAGGCACATGAAACTTTATTAAAATGTTAATATGTGGCTCAGTTGACTTCAGCAAATGCTCTTGAATTTAAACTGTCTCAGCCCCATTGTAGTCAGTTTGACCAAACTGATTCAAACTAAGATGTTTGCTTTAACTACCGTACTTTGTATAGTGGGATTATTAGATACTTATGTGTAGTGGGGTCTTACCAGAAGATTTCCCCATCGCATCAAACGTTTTTTGTTTACTAACCTTTCTATTAAGTGTTGTTAACACTCAGACACTTAGGCACCAGGATTTGATGTCAGCACTCCATTCCAGACATCCACATCATAAAAGGCATGTGTTCTTAATTTTTGTTATTCGCCACAAACCTTTACAGTAAGAGGAAACTACAAAGGGCTAAACCATCTTATTTAATAACTATAATACTTGACAGTTTCCAAAACATTCATTTTTCTGCATTCAATTTTCTGTCCCTAGCGTTTGACATCATTTTATTTAATGCAACAGGTCTGCATTGTGAATTTATTCATCCTCTGTGCCTAGAGTGTAAATGGTGGTATCACGTGTCGAAAAATGAGGAAGTGTAGGTCCAAGGACTAGCAAAGTGCATTTTCTCTGAACACTGGTTCAAAATATAGACATATATATCTGAGATAAACCCCACATGATAAGCAAATGCATGCATTAAAAATCACACTGGCTGCTTCTCCTGGGATAAAATAGCTCCAGTGGCCATTTTCAACAAAGAAATAGCTAGGGAGATGGATGCTTAACTCTTCTTTCACCCACTGCCTTTCAGCTGCCACCCACCACTCTCCACATTCCTTCTTAGGGTTTCAGATGTGTAAAGTATTTATCTCTTTTGCAACACATACTTGGAAACCATCAGGCCAGGAAATCAGCTTCTGGGGAAGGTGAGAGTGGTAGCAGAAAAGCAAAAAAGCAGGGGAATGGTTTCCATCTCCACCAGGACTGAAGCTAGTTTGAGAAACAACATCAAACATAAGTATTTTATAAGAAGGGACAGGATACATAATGCATTTAAGATAAAGCTAGCATGGAATTGCACTGAGTTCACAGTAAACTGAAGTGTGAACACAGCCGTGGTCCTTCACATTGCACTGAAGCAACCCTCCTCTTTCATAAAGTCGTCTTTTCACCCACCCTCTGAGCTAGGCCTCTATCAACACATTGGATTCCTTGAGTCCACTGAGGGGATCCAAGGCACCATTTGAAAAAGGTAGACACAGCCAGCTGCAGAGTTAGCTGGGAAGTTGTAGGGAATGAACCAATAGGACAGACAGCACACACACAAAAAGGGCTGTTTGATACTGGAGCTTAGAGAGTGTTGGTGACACTGATAGGTCAAACAGATGCCGAGAAGCAATAACGCCAAGCGCTAGCGCCTGATGCATATCACAACATCTGAACCTGAAAGTATACAAAGTATTTTATTGTGCGAGACAGTTTTATCACTTGCTTTGCAATTACATCAGCTTTATAACATTTCATGCGCTGCCAACCACACCAAACTGCCCTTGCCATTCATTTTTTATGAATTTGGAAGGAGGTGGTGACTGCCTTCAGGAAATTAAAACCCCTCAATTACCATATTACTCATCAGTAGCACTTGCTACTATTGATGTGTACGGTGCTATTGTCCTGTTGCTCAGAATAAAAGGAAGCAATCTTTCTTGCTGGCTAGTCATAGAAAGATAAGTATTTTGAATGACAAGCTATTTGCATTCATGCTAACTTTGCATGAAGATGTATTTTCAGCTGTGGGGGAGGGTATCCACTGAAAATTAGACTTTAGAGCTTTGCTATTATTTTAGTTCCAGATTCATATAACCTATTAATTTACCACAGGCTCTACAATGGATGAGCATCACTCATCAAAATCCCTTTGTTTAATCAATAGTTATCCCAAGCATTTATCTAGTAACATGTAGAGTCTGCGGACATAATTCTAGAAGCTGAAATATGTGGCTTAGAGAAATGGTCAAACTAATCGAGCCCAGTGGCTCTCCATAGTCTCAGGAAAATGTATTTACCATCCTACTGTTGTTGTTTAGTCGTTTAGTCGTGTCCGACTCTTCGTGACCCCATGGACCAGAGCACGCCAGGCACTCCTGTCTTCCACTGCCTCCCACAATTTGGTCAGACTCATGTTTGTAGCTTCGAGAACACTGTCCAACAATCTCATCCTCTGTCGTCCCCTTCTCCTTGTGCCCTCAATCTTTCCCAACATTGGGGTCTTTTCCAGGGAGTCTTCTCTTCTCATGAGCTGGCCAAAGTATTGGAGCCTCAGCTTCAGGATCTGTCCTTCCAGTGAGCACTCTGGGCTGATTTCCTTAAGAATGGAGACGTTTGATCTTCTTGCAGTCCATGGGACTCTCAAGAGTCTCCTCTAGCACCATAATTCCAAAGCATCAATTCTTCGGCGATCAGCCTTTTTTATGGTCCAGCTCTCACTTCCATACATCACTACTGGGAAAACCATAGCTTTAACTATACGGACCTTTGTTGGCAAGGTGATGTCTCTGCTTTTTAAGATGCTGTCTAGGTTTGCCATCGCCTTTCTCCCAAGGAGCAGGCGTATTTTAATTTCGTGACTGCTGTCACCATCTGCAGTGATCATGGAGCCCAAGAAAGTAAAATCTCTCACTGCCTCCATTTCTTCCCCTTTCTTCCCCAGGAGGTGATGGGCCCAGTTCTTCTCCAGGAGGTGATGGGCCCAGTGGCCATGATCTTTGTTTTTTTGATGTTGAGCTTCAGACCATATTTTGCGCTCTCCTCTTTCACCCTCATTAAAAGGTTCTTTAATTCCTCCTCACTTTCTGCCATCAAGGTTGTGTCATCTGCATATCTGAGGTTGTTGATATTTCTTCCGGCAATCTTAATTCCAGCTAGGGATTCATCCAGCCCAGCCTTTCGCATGATGAATTCTGCATATAAGTTAAATAAGCAGGGAGACAATATACAGCCTTGCTGTACTCCTTTCCCAATTTTGAACCAATCAGTTGTTCCATATCCAGTTCTAACTGTAGCTTCTTGTCCCACATAGAGATTTCTCAGGAGACAGATGAGGTGATCAGGCACTCCCATTTCTTTAAGAACTTGCCATAGTTTGCTGTGGTTGACACAGTCAAAGGCTTTTGCATAGTCAATGAAGCAGAAGTAGATGTCTTTCTGGAACTCTCTAGCTTTCTCCATAATCCAGGGCATGTTTGCAATTTGGTCACTGGTTCCTCTGCTCCTTCGAAATCCAGCTTGTACTTCTGGGAGTTCTCGGTCCACATACTGCTTACCATCCTACTAACTATCCTGTTTAACTGGAGATGCCAAAGATTGAATCAGGAATCGTCTACATTCAAACCATGTACTCTACTGCTAAAAACAGTCCTTCTCTAGGAGTTCTACCATGCAATGTAATGTAGTTTTAACGTGTAATATATCTTATGCCTAAGAATGGCTTTCAATGCATTTCCCAGCTCATTTTAAGGTGTTGTTTATTACCTATAAAATATTGTCACACACCACTCCAAATCTCCAAGCAGTGCAAGATTCCAGGGGGTTCCAGTGCCTTATTCAGGATTCATGTTTTCATTTGGAAACGAGGCATGTGGTGCCTTTATGATATGTGGTTTATTTACACATATATACAACCTGAGCCTAGAATGGAGGGGTTCACAGCCTAGAAGAGTCTTGTTTCTCCCATAGCTGCAGCCCTGGATTCAAACAGAAATCAAGCATTGAGCTCTGCCTCTGCCTTTTCCATCCTGCCATCTTTCCCTCATAGGGAACTCAAATCTGACTTTGTCCTATCTAAGAGCTAGAGAAGGGGAACCAACTCATATACCATTGGCACAGAGCCCCCTCTCCTTACTTTCTTAATATCACCTTTCCCTTGTTTTCTTAATGGCTCATCATCCCAGGCAATTACCTCATCAGGAAACTAGCCTGGCTTGTATTTCAAGTTCAGGACGCTTGATTCAAGCACTTACTAGATCCAGGAATGTAGGGGCCTGGCACCCCAAGCTCATAACAGTATGGTCTGGGACTGGTTTATTTCACTGAACAAATCTTCCTATATGATTTTATTCACCCACTGTCATCTGAATTGGTGACTATTACCACATCTTGCAGTAGGCAATTCCTTTTGTCTGTTCTGAATCTTCCAACAAGCAGCTTCATTGGATGGCTATGGGTTTTAGTATTATCAGAGGAGAACAAGGAGGGCGAGAGAAAGAGAACCCTCTTTATTCACTTATTCCATCATGCCCAATTTTATACACCTCTATCATGCCCCACCCTTGCTCACCATTTTTCTAAGCTAAAAAGTTCCAACCTTTTATAATAGAGGAGTTGCTCCATTCCCTTAATCCAAGCTAAAGTGAATCACCCAGGCAGAGGCCGATTTGGTTTCCGGAGATACTAGAAAAATGATTTCCTTAGCCGCTCAAACAAATAAATCTAAAATATCCTCAAAACTTGGAAAATGCTCCCTGACTATTTTATTTATTTATTTATTTATTTATTTATTTATTGTGGAATTGTCTGCTTTCCCACTGTACTTCTCTGTCTTGTGATTTACTCAAATGGTTAAACAGAAAGAAGGGGGGAAATAAAACAAAAAGGAGTAGGCAACTTTTATACTCAACTTCAAAATAATTTATTAATATAAAGGTAACAGAACATACAAGAAAAGAAACAGATCAGACTACACATCACCTTTTGTGTTCGATGCAAGATGTCAATACAGTTTTAATAATATACAATAGGCTATGGTTCAGGCACACAAAACCATTTCAAGCTGAAATTTTAAATGACTGACAATGGGCCAGTGCCACGCTAAACTCACGTATACAAATAGCTTTGCTTTCTGCATCCCAAAAGATTGGTACCAGGCACAGGTCTTTCTTTTTAAAGGAAGGTTCTGGTGCTTACAGCTTCAAATAAGTGCTTAAAATGTTGAAGTTGTGTCTGGTAGAAGTTCCCAAAGCAGAGCTTCTGGTGCAAGGAAGGGAAATATTCACTGCCCACGTGTAATATTTATTTACACCGTTATTAGCAGAAAGATAATATCCCTTCAGTATCTTAGCAGAAGGATAGTGCCATCAAAAGTATTAACGCAGCCATGGTGCAGTGTGCCAAAGATACTGAAACTGGTGGCAACCATGCTAAACATGGCTCAAGCCACCTTAACAAGAGCCAACGCCATCTTTGTCTGAGAAAAGGAACCAGGATCCTGCCATTCTGGATCCCATGGTTCTCATGCTACTTTTTCAAGGTGCATGAGAGGAGAAGTCAAACAGGAAAGTATAGTTCTTATCATCCAATAATGGACACAAACTGACAAGGTGCCTGCTCTGCTGGTTGAACAATTTCAGTGAACATTGTAGAGAAGAAGGTGAGCACAGAATACTATACTACAGGCACCCCCAAACTCGGCCCTCCAGATGTTTTGGGACTACAATTCCCATCATCCCTGACAACTGGTCCTGTTAGCTAGGGAGTTGTAGTCCCAAAACATCTGGAGTCCAAGTTTGGGGATGCCTGCTATACTACATGTGAGTCCACGGAAGAGCAAGAACAAAACATCTTAGAAATAACATATAGCTGCATATAAGACAGGTCAGTCTTCAACTGTTAACTATGAGTTACAATTATGTTATAGTAATATTATTATTTATTTATATACTGTAGTGCCATCAATGTACTGTACATGATGCTTACAGAGTATTACAAGAAAGAAAGAAAGAAAGAAAGAAAGGGAGGGAGGGAGGAGGGGAGAGAGAGGGGAGAGAGAAAGAAAGCAGTGATAAGGTGAAAATATTAGAACCCTTCCCGATGCACCATAGCAAACATTGTGGGGTCCTGAAACTACTTTTATAAAAAGAAAAATTTAAAGATAACTCTGTTGGTAGAGTATGAGACTCTTAATCTCAGGATTGTGGGTTCAAGCATGAAGATTTATGCCCACACCGGGCATAAAGATTCCTGCATTGCAGGGGGTTGGACTAGATGACCTTTGAGCTCCCTTGCAACTCTACAATTCTATTATTCTATGTTAGGTTATGCAAATTAACATGTAGTTTGTCCCTCAGACGATAGGCCAACAAGAACTAAATATGAGTAGATGCTGTTTTTTATGTGGGGGATAAAGACGCAAAGGGTTATATCCCAGGAAAGGTGGGTTTTGAAATGATACTGAGTGGTAGCATGAGAAAGTTAATCGGGAGAGAGAGGGAGCCAGGTATCAGTGGCTGGTGGCAAGAGAAATTAGGAAGAATACAGGATACCTTTGGTTGGCTGAGTGTGGTAGAGTTAAGGGGCTAAAGGCTGTTTGAAGCAGGAAATAAGGGCAGAAAGATATAAGGGATCAAGGATGTTGAATAACATGTGCTTTCCCCAACTGTTCAATAATGATAGGAAACAACTCACATATACATTAAGTTTGAATGTTGGAAAAAACGGTTAACTGTATTCACATATTACTTATGCTAATAGTGAATAAAAGGAAAGTACCTGCCAACATTAAAAAACAACAACAAACCAAGCAAACTATACATGGTATTTTGTATGGGAAATTGTGGCATGAATAGTACAAAACTACCTAGTTAAATAATATTCAAAGACACTCCTTCATGAACATATGCAAAATACTGAAATGGTGAATATGGTGTTCAACATATATTTGGTCTTCTGCATGGTATTTGGTCTTCTGCTTCATATTTCATAGTTTCTAAACTTCCGCAAGAGTTCAGATGGGGTGTCACCAGACCAACGAAAGCGCAAATGCCAACAGTTTGGATCGGAAAATCCTGTAAGGGGGTGGGGGGAAGAGAGAGAGAGAGAGAGAGAGAGAGAGAGAAGAATCAGCTAGTAAAGAGGAAATGGTACTTTGGGTTTATAAAGTGAAACTCCATTAATACAAAAACCACCAACTCCCTGCTTATCCATTCATTTAGGAAAGGCCAAAAACTGTAGATGAAGCTTAGGTAACTTGGTGGAGGGGGGTGCATTCAAGATGTGCACACAACTAAACCTAGTCCTGGGTTGGCTCAGTACCATGCACACACACACACACACACACACAATGTATCCCAAGGAGAACCTGCATGGTAAAGCCACTTTGAGGTTTAAGGAGTAATGCATGCCAAATTGTTGGGTTTCTTTGTCCATACATATATTTTGGGCCCGTAAATCAGCAGCACTGGCTCCCACTCTCCCTAGGATTAGTATCCCCAATCTTTATGGTACTTTGTCTCTCCCACCAACTGTTCTTCAGAGACAAAGGTTTGAGGAAGTTTCCTGCCCTTCCTATTCTGCACTAGTTCATCCATGCATGCACATCACTTGATTTTTCAGCATTTGTTACTGTACTGTTAACAAAAGCTATTCTGCTCTTCTTCAAAATCATTTGAAAATCCCATCTGAATGTGTGGCCTGCTACACCGTGTTTCAGATGATAGGGAAGCTCCATCTGTGATGTTTGACATGCAATCTCACACACCACGTTAGCACTGGATCCTGCAGTCTTCAAGGGACACTCATGCACATGTGAACTAGCCCCAGCTGAAACATGAGAAGTATGAAGCGCAGCGCTCAGAAAGACATGTGCAGCATGATGCCCTATATGGACTACACCATCTGAACACCCTACAATTTCTTGGGTGTGCTATGTAGCTGTGCACAGGTACCATGCAGCTTGCAGGGGTCAAGTACACCAAGGAGTATACCTGATATTCATGCAAACCCACATGTGGACAAACCCCACTCCTGAGAATAAAAGAAGGCTGCATATTTCACTTATCTGGTGCCAGCCACAATTATCAGGATTTTTTTCTGTGTCTAGCACTGGTACCGCAAACTATTTACCTGGGGAATCAGGGCTCTTTGGTGACAGCAGCTTCCCAGTAGTGGGGTCAAAGTCTTCTAGCCCCTTTTGGTCATCCAACAGTTCATGATTGTTGTTTTCAGATTTCTGGGGGGAATTGTCAGCCATCTTATCATTAAGATTTAAATCGGGAGCTTCCAGCATTGGCTCTTTTTTGCCTCTGACAGCCCAGTGCATTGACTAGACAAAAAACAAACAAATCAGTGGCATTTGTGAGTTGTAACACAGCTACACATGCTTGCTCTAGGATGAATGGTATCCTCACCGATTCCCATTCCCCTTGCTGAACAATGCTAGCTAGCAGAGAACTTCCCCACCCACAGAATGGCCTCTTTTTTCCTATTCCCCAAGAATTATAGATGAATAAACCAAAACTAACAGTTTTGACCGAGTTGCTCAGAGCCTCCCACTGCTGGAACGGGATGGTAATCTTGCTTCTCCGCCAGTAATCATAGCGAGATCGGCTCTCTTCATTGGTGAGGATTTCTTTAGCTTGCTGTAGCTTCTGAAAATTCTCCACTACAAATCAGAGACAGAAGAAACTTTTATGAAAATTTTACTGAAATGTATGTGTTGCTTTTTCTGCTTTTAATTATTTTATGTGTAAATGACCTTCAGCCAGTGATTTAGAAGGCAATCAATAAAATAATTGCAATAATAATAACAATAATCCTTTGTTGGATATCACTCAGTGTGAAAGATATATCCACTGTCAATATTTTGCAGAAGGGATTCAAGTGCATTATTAAAATGTAGGTTTGTACTGTACAGTTAAAAATTATTAAAGCACGCTGTCTCCTTAGCATGACAAATTCACTTATTCTTTTTTTTAAAAATCAGACTTATTGCAGTTCGGGAAGTGACAGGAGACATATATTGAAAGGTGTGGAATGATTATAGGAAAGTGTTCAAACACCCCACAGCAAATCAGAACAAATGCTCAATAAATATAGTCTAACACTCCACAAAAGGATTGCGCAAGCAAATCAGGACGAATATCCAATAAATAGGTCACCTGGAGGAGCCTTTAGTTTGATTTTGAAGATTTCAAATGCAATCACGATGACTAAAAAAGAATTAGTCATCAAAAGCAACCAGGTATATACAAGTGAAACAGAACAGATAGTTCCAAGAGCATCATGGGAGCAGTGATATGCACATATTAGGTCTACTACAAAACAAAAACTTCCCGATCGTATTAGGGTGATCTCATTTTTTCCAGTGGATATAAAAGTTTCCATACTATACTAGAAACGCAAGTCCGCATCCTTAGTAACCATCTGTGTAAAGGTTATGGAGATTTATATTTTATCTATGAGTCACCTTTCTATTATATGATCGTTATTATTATATTCATTTATGCCAGTTTACTATACTAGATAGATCTTTTGAAAGGCACTGAATTAAAATGCTAACAGGGACTGGCAAACACAAACAAAACGTCATACAGTTTAGTTTTCCAGTTATGTTTCTCCCCCACCCGATTGGCAAGCTGATAATTCTTCTACAGGAAGCAATTTAGATAAAAGGGACAAGGCAGTTAGTATTTTAACATCTAGTCATGACGTAAATCATATGAAAAATAAATATACATTCACTAGACCTATAAACATATTTTTTTTTGTATGTGGAAAACATACTACTCCTCATTCTTATTTGCATAATATACAATTTTGTCATTTGCCCCTGATTTTTTAACTACACATTACATGGAAATGTGTGTTAGCAGTGACCCAACACCATTTTAGAAAGCAAAAATAGCTTTGGTAAGAGATTTTGAGTGATTAAGTGGGAAGGCAGGTACTCTATGTTATTTTTACTCCAAAATGTCCCTTCTGGCAACATTTCCTCCATGAGGTTCAAAATATGTTTCACTTGGGGACAATTTGGTGTGGATAAACAGTGGGCATGAAAGGGGTTAACCACATTTACCACAAACACAATCCCATTACCCCCTTTCCGCATCTTAGTTATTCCCAAATTATTACTCTGCACAGGTCCAGAAACAATGTACTGCCAAATATAATTTTAATATTTAAAACAAAGGGTTATATCCAACTAAGTCCTACTGAGCTAAGACCCCTTGGAATTAATGAATCTAAATGAGCCACATCTACAACTTCAATGGGTCTACTATGTGTAGGACTAACATTGGATAAAACCCAAAATGTGTAAAAAAATATTGAAATGCAAATAAATCTATACAGTATTAAAACCCTGAGTTTGCATAGTCTCTTATAACTATTTCTTGTTCAAAAAATAAGTGCACATGTTAACAGGGTTGCAACTTCATAAAGCCCCATCTGTTTGCTTAATGCTTTTCTTTAGATGTAAATCATTTGGAGAAAGAAAGCTGGACCGTAATTTGTTTCAAAAAAGGGAAGTGAAGCATTTGATTTTGTAAGCCATCCTATTAAACCTACGTTGCCAAACAACTGCACTAAAGAATAGAGTAGCTATGATTTTCCTCCAGAATCAATGTTTGTATAAGCATTAGGGCAATATAGTTCAACTTGCTGCTGAAAAGGAAGTGTGCCACACACATAAAAATAAAACAAAGTGTGCTGCATATATATATAAATAGGGCAAAGTATTAGGCAGGAAATTGAGGATACTTGTGCCTTCTTCTATCGTAGCCAGTGCCAGCAAGCGAGTCTGAGGGTGAACTTCCACAGCAGGCTGACCAGTCTCACCTTTCAGAAGATGGCAGGAAAGGGAGCATGTTTTGGAATTTTTTATTTACACCCCAATCCTTTGTCAGGGTTAGGGGGTGCTTGGCCAATGGCTCTCAAAATCCTGAATCCACTGTTCTGTGTAACGTCACCTGTTTCATTTTGAGAGAGAAAAGGAAAAACCACATACCAGCTTGAGGGTTTCCAGGATGCTTGTCAGGATGACATTCGAGGGCTCGAACCTTAAATTCTGAAAGAATTTGTTCAACCTAGACAAACAATTGAAGAATGGATGGAATTTGTTTTCTTGCAAAAAATATACCTATGGAAGTTTCATATATGACTTGTTTCTTACACAAGTATGTATGTGGCACCATGTGTAAAACTCATGGATTTGTATTATCCATTTTACTGAATGTAAGATTTACTAAACTGGCAATTGGTATTCACAGTGAAACAGCCACTTACACCAACTTTACCTGATACAGGCAGCAGTGCATATGGGAATATATTTATTTTCCCTTACAAATACTTGCGTCAAGCAACTCTTCTTTTGCTATAGGTTGACACTAGAGCCTCAGTACGCAGCAAAATAGTCTATGCATGTGTTCATGCACCATTTATTCCACAGAAGATCCATGGAAGTCAAGGTCAGATTTCCTTGGAAATAGTCTCCACCAATGTTGGGATATATGGGAGCAGTCTACTATATGTGTAAATATGGTAAATTAATCCCAAAGCTGCTAGAGTGCAAAACATTTTCCATATATCTAGATTTCTTTAATTCTAAAACATACATAGGTTCTGTTGAAAATGGCAGACTCACACAATACCATGGCTGTCAGCAATCTCTTGTGTCTACTGCTCGTGGTTTGTAATGTGAAACATCTCTGTCTCCCTAACATAAATCACTTTTGTGCAGTGGATCAGCTTTCAAAGCCAGCAGACAGCTTTTTCATAAAATGTTATTTCTGTTTACTTCACTTAGAATGCTACCCACTTGTTGTGGTTCAAAATGACTATCCCATTGACACAGCTTTTCATTACAAAAATCAACCACGCTGACTTTTCATGCAGGCAAAATCTAGTCGCCCCTTGCTGGAAGCCATCTCAGCAAACCTTTAGCGGGTGGGTAGAAGGCAGATCTGAATCTACTGGTAGATCTCTTGGTGTTTTGCAGATCAGAAAGGATTTGCAACTCTCAACTTGTTTAACAATAGCAGCAAGAAAATTATCTCCCCTCTTCCTTCTTCAACTACTGAGGTGAAGAAAGTTTGTGGTAACTGAGAGTGGATTTTTGCATGAAACAGTTCTGTTCCTCTCTGGTACTCAAAGCAAATTTCTGGGCTCAGCATTCTTTTAGTCTGTGCTTTTTTCACCTCACTTTGCTTGGTGGATCTCTAAGTTCTAGTAAAATGCAAGTGAAATCCACAAGCCCAAAATGTGCACACTCACGGTAAGTTTTTATTTACTGTGAGAAGGGATATTATCTTTTCAAAGTCCGCAAGGATTTCAGTGAAATCCACTAAATACCAGATTGCTGTTTCCTTACGTCAACATAGATCTTTTTAAACAGAACAACTGTAACTATATTCTGTGCCACTGTAACCTCAAACATAATCTACTGAGGCTTTGGATATTAACTGGACTATTTAAGTTAACACAGGACTACTAGAGAATGCAGATGTATAGGCGTATACCAATTAAAAGGTTTTACTTTTGAACAAATATGTTTAAGATTGTGCCATGAATAGCTTTCTGGAAGCCTCCAATAATTACTTTCAGAACTGCTTCATATTTACATTACACAATTGTAATGAAAAAATTCAAACTATTCTATTGAAGCAAAGCTGTGTGAACAGTTAATTGTGTTCAACAGCTTAATGTTGCATAGGTCAAAAAAACTGAACTGGGGGAGAAAAACAGATCAACTGCTAAAAATATGTACAGAAAACATGGGGAAATTATGGAAGAATGGAAACAGCACATATACACCAAATCAAAATAATTGACAAAGAAAGAACATTTAAAAAAAAAATTGTAATGAACTAAGGAGGGAAATAGTAAAATCATAATTAACTAGTCTTACTGTAGACAATTCATCACAGCCTAGCAAGCTGTAAAAATCTTCCATATCCTCCAGTCTGCAGTTCAAAATTGCATCCATCTGCTTCAATCTGGCAAGCACTTTCCCACTTTCTGAAAACAGAGACACAAAAAGCTTAAAGGCGTCTTTTAACCAGTTCAAAGCTATTTAAAGTGATTAGAGAAAAACCGATAGGTGCAGTGATGCTGAAGCTTCTCTACAGATGATTTTATACACTGAGATGTCACCCGAGACTCTGTAAGCACACCCTCGAATGAGCCTGCTCTTATTGGTGGAAGTGAATTCTGATCACAGTTTACAATTGCAAAGCTCTCTGGGATTTGTAGTTTACAGAGTGAGGGGGGAACCCAGCTTTATGATTCACGTTTCCACCTGTAAAGAGTTTAGCTTTTTAATGGTTGTTTTGAAACAGTTAAAATTGTTTTTAGTTTAATATTTTGGCCGCGGGTATGTGCTTAATTTGGGGATTGTTGTTTGTTTTATATTTTTTTGCTGCTGATTTGTTAGCCACCTTGAGTTTCTTTGGAAAACTAGGCATGATAGGAATTTTTAAAATAAATGAAGAGGGAAATTTCAGAGCATAATTATTATTTTTTTGCCATAGTCTTAGTTTTGGAAATTAACAGCTTTGATATAAACTGTAATTCCTGATTCAATTTAATTTGGTAAGGCATTGTTGCGATTTGTTCACATTTATTTGTTTTAATATGTATAACAGTTATTTAATGGAGCTACAAAGTATGTTCCTTCTCACTTGTGAGAATAAGAAAATAAAATCCAGACATTTTAGAACTATATATTTAAAAAGAATTTATAAAGGGCACATAATGCAATTTAAAAGATGATGCAACAAATAACAACGAGGAACAAGTGCCAACATCTAAATGGATTCTTGCCATTAGTTTGCCTATGTAGTTGCAAAACACTGTGTACAAGTCTGTTTGCCCAATCTTTTTACAACTGAGAGTACTAGCATGACGTGCAGGATGATGAAATCTAATATTTGAAGTTCTGACAGATGTGGGTATTATGTTTTCCCCAGCTTCATTAATTTTTTTAAAAAACCTCCTGTGCTTAAAGTTCTGGTTTACAGAGTAACATCCACAAATACAGTAATAAGGAACAGACCAACCTAACCTCAGTCTAGTTTGCATTGAGCAAGGTAACATCCCTGAATGGACTGGATTTCTGTATTGATTTGAAAGAAGAATTCGAAGGTGGAGTTCACTCTCACTGAAAGCCATACACTGCAATTAATAGCTGTCATTAATATCTATCGCCAGTTATAACATAATAGGACCAGTTCAGCTGGCTTGTTGGAAAATGCTTCATTGATTTAGTTCATCATGTACCAAAATAACTGTCCCACAGTTAATCACAAGGCCTTGGGCAAATATTTGTGCACTGAACCCTATATACAGAAAAACAGTATACAGGTATCTCATACTGGTCAACAGCTATAGTGTGGATCATCAAGGAAGCAGAACAGGATGGAGTCCCTACCATTCAAAAGCACCACATTTACAACAGAGGAAACCCTTCAAATTCTTGAAGAGGACGAAGTTGCAGTTCTTCCCACAGGGAATAACCAACCTATGCAATTAGCTACCACAAGGTATTGCTACCAGTTTGGATGGCTTTAAAACTGGATTAGACAAATTGATGGAAGATATAGCTACTCGTCATGATGGCTGTGTGCTGTCTCCAGTATCAGGGAAACAATGTCTATGAATACCAGGAAGAGCTTTTGTGTTCTCATGCTGGAGAGGGGGGTGCTCCATAGGCATCTGTTTGGTCTCTGTGGGAACAGAATACTGCTTCCCACCTCTTTTCCAGAGGACTAGATGGCACTAAGGTTCCTCTCCAGCCTTTTCATTCCATGGACCCCAATGAGTCCCATTGAAACAGTTATTAGTTCTCTGTTTTCTTTTCAAAGTTTTTAAAAATATGTTAATGAATACTATTTATTGAGGATCTTAGGTGCCTTGCGCAGTGCGATCCTTCACATATTTACTAGGAGTAAGGTCACGTCCCCCAGTAAGAATACCATCTGAACCATGCATGTTTATTTCAAAGTCTCATTGCATTCAGTGGAGCTCACTCTTACGCAAGTATGTTCAGGATTGCAACATTAGTCACTGAACCATTGTAACACTTGCAAATTTCAGTCATAAGAAAAAGAAACATAGTTTTGCTCTTTATAAAAAGTACATGCAATATTGAAACAATTGGTATTCCTGTGAAAAGAATTGCAGCATAATTGTTTACATTGTGCCTAGAAATGATTTAGCTTATTTGAATGTTAGCCTTCAAAAATGGAAACAAATAAAGACCAACCAACCTCCCCAAACCAACACCTTTTTCTGAATGCAATTCTAAACTAACCAAGAAGAAAAGGGAGGGGAGAGAATGAGGTATATCTAAGCATGGGGATGAGTGAATAGGTAGAAATTGAGAAGCAAGTTACAGAGCAATATAAATTATAGAAAGTAATGCAAATTACAACAATTTAGGTTACTAGTGGCAAACTCTGTTCAGGGTGAATTCAGAGGAATTTGCCTTATGACACCCTTTGTGACAGGTTTTTATCCTGTCATGCTCCTGCCCCACTCCCAGAACATCCCTTTTGGGGAACTTGCACTCCACACTGGCTGTGCTGGGGTGAAGTACTTGCGCCAGCATATCACCAGCTCAGCCATGGCTGAGCCAAGAGACTCCCAGGCCCACCAAATCCGAATTCTCTTACCCTGACGGATCTTGGGTTAGGATTATGCTGGAATTCTGATTATTTAGGAAAGAATGAAAATACAACATTTGCATTGAAGAGTATGTTGAGATGTCTGTGTAATATATTAAGGTGACAGATATCTATTTACTGAGGTCCTGCTAGAAGTGAAAAAGATAGTCAGGTTATTTATACACCAAATTCAGGAACAAATCAAGTGAAAAACAGCTGGCACAGACATACCCTAAGGCAATTTTAGTGGGTGTATGAGTCCTTTGGAAAGCACCCAGTGTGACTATACCATAATCTTTATGAAACCATTTTAAAAAGACAAACCTGAAAAACAGGTAAATGATGCATTGAAATGAATTGCTATGTCCACAAGTATGGAAAATGTGTTTACAATACCAACCAGTAAATACGCCAGGCTCTTAACCTGAATTGACTTGTGGGTGCTTTCCCTACAAGGGTGCTTTCCTTTGTCTCCTTTACAAACAAATTTAACCTGAAAATTATGTTTAAGAGTGGGGAAAAAGAGGTTAACTTCCACTGCACTCTGTCTTGATTACAGATTTATATTTATAGAGACGCCAAAACAGGAGCTATGAACCTTACTTAAAAAGCAAAAGGAAACCCAGAACAGCATGAAAAATCACTTGCATTCCTAAACACGTTCCTTCTGAAGCCTGCCCCAATTTATTTGGCGTCGTGTATATCTGTAGATGACTCGCACAGGATGCTGATATAGTTGCCTACCTATTTTTATCTGCTTTTATGTATAGCGTTGTGGCGCTTAAACTTTGCAGCTTTACTTTACATTTGCATGAAATGTAAAGCTTTAAAGTATTTAAAACAGGTAAGCATTTCAGTGGGAGTTCTTCCAATCTACAAGCCGATGCTTATTTTAATGAGTGCATTATTAAATCCCACCTTTAACTGCTTTAATGTGTGTAGTATTTCATCCTGCCGAAGGCGGCGGCCTTCTGCTTGCCTCTTAAGGCTCCTCCCCTCACGACCCCTTTCCAGAGCTTGCTGCGGCTCCCGGCCCACTAGCGCCCTTTCCCTTCTTTACAGTCTTTGCCCAGGCAGAGCAGAACCCGGGAGCTGCTCGCCCATCCAGCCTTCGCTGTTCCTTCAACGAGTTGCTGCGTCAGCGCCTTTCCTCTTTCTTCCCTCAGTTCTTTTGTTTATTCTCCTTTCGCTTTTATTCTTTTTTTTGGGGGGGGAGGGAACACACCAAACGCTAAAAAAGCATATAACGATCTTCTCCCTATCCATATTCACTCAGAAATAAATCCCACTGAATTCAAAGGGATTCCTCCCCCCCGCCCTACCCCGCACTCCATAAGTTACGTTAGAATCCAAAGGAATTCGTTACGGTATTTTTAGCTTCAAGTTTTATTATAAAAGAGTCGACAAAATATAGGTGAATTTTTTTTAAAATATATATATAAAGAAGGTGGGCACCTCAGAAAAATTCTGGGGGGGGGGGTCACGTGACTGCGGACTCCGCAACTTAGCCGCCTCGTCATTTCACCCCCGCCCGCGCGCGCTCGGCGTCACGTGATCCAGTTTGTTGTTGTTGCGGCCCTACGCTGGGCGGCTGCCCGCGTGGGCGTCGACGGGGTCACGTGACGTGTTTAAATCTCTCTCTCTGTGTGTGTGTGTGAGTGAGAGAGGTGCGGGAGGGGGGGGGCTGTCTTTTCCGTCTACGGGGAAAGGTGGGGGGTGAGAGCGAGCGGGCGGAGAGAGAGAGGGAGGGAGTAGTTGCTCCTTCTCCAAGATGGCGGACGGGGAGACGCCGCTCCTCCAGTGCCGGAGCGGCGGCCGCGGCAGCAGCGGCGGCGGCTGCGCTGTGTCAGGCGCCTCGGAAAGCCCGGAGCCAGCTGTGAAGCGTCAACGCCGGGGCTCCACTGACAGCGCCGGCCGGGCCTGTTCGGCCGCGAAGGAAGCCGGCGGAGAAGCGGAGGCGCCTCTTTACATAGGAGGCGCCGCCGAGGAGGCCCTGGCGGAGGAGGAAGAGGTCGCTGCTGCTGCTGCTGCTTCCTCTGGCGACAGCGAGCCGGGAGAGGCCTCGGCAGCGGTGGCAGAAAGAGGAGGAGAGGAAGCCTGGAGCTGCGCTGGGCTGAGGCGCTGGGGCCTGGCCCGAGAGGAGCCGCCGCCGCAGCCACTACTGCCGCAGTTGTCGTCGCCGCCGCTGCCGAGGTGGTGGCCGAGCCAAGGGGAGGGAGCAGAGGCGGCGCCCGCCGAAGACGCAGCGGAGGCGGCCATTGGCTGCGGGGCGGCGCAGTGTTCGAACGGCGCTGCGGAGGCGGCCGCGCGCCCAGGTGAGGAGCCGCTCCAGAGGCGGAGGGGGCGGCAGGTGGGCGCAGGGCAGCGACCAGGTCACGGAGGAGGAGCGGCAGCATCAGCACCGCTCGGCCTGCTCTTTAGCGGCACGGGAGGGAGGGAGTCGCAGGGAGAGACCCGAGAACACCGGCATCCTCTTCTAACCCCGGCTCAATGGGATTGGCGCTGGGGGAAGTCAAGGCACTGCTTAGTCCTTCTCCCTGCCTCAATCTTCAAGAGCCGAAGGTCTTGGGAAATCCTCCTAAACACAGTCTTAATGTTTGCAGTAATCTGTGGCTCCTCCCATCCCATCCACTTGTCACCGCTGGAGCCGGTGGGGGAAGAGAGCTGGGAGAAGGCGACTAAACGTGCAGCCTGGTCCTATACAAGTTTGTTCTAACTGCATATAACTTGCAGTCTGGAACAGCAGCCTGTGCCTGGGAGGAGAAAGCTGACCGAAGCCAGTTTCACTTGGGCTGACGGTTTGCTTAGTAACAAAAAGCTAGTAATCCCATGCAGAATACAGAGATCTTGGACAAGCTAGGTTTTTCTGACTTCTATGGCAAGTGCATCATGTGGAGGCGGAGCACCCTCTTCTATGCAACTCTTGAAGATACAGAAGTTAAAGCAAATCTTACACACATATTATTTTGACGGTACCTAAAGCTTACATAAATGAGGATGAATGATGTAAACATGATTAAATCCCAGTTTAAAAGGAATCTTGTTACTTCTTGTAGGTGAACTTTTTCTAAATGTGATGGCCCTACTTTTATCTGATAATAGTTTTTCTCTGTTTAATGTCTTTCAGACAATATGTTTTTTAATGATGAAATAATTGCAAATGGCTTCCATTCCTGTGAGAGTGATGAAGATGATAGAGCCTCTCATGCAAGCTCCAGTGATTGGACTCCAAGGCCACGTATAGGTAGATAGTTAGAATTCAATATAGGGGTTCCAAATAAATATCTTGTAAGATTACACCTTCATTCTTGCTTTTATTTTATTGGGCAAGTCATATCTTTATATTTGTGACACTGTTGTCTTTCCTTCATGTAAGTCTGAGCTCTGAGTGGTTTGTTGAGGTGCCTGTATATTGACTGCTTATCTTGGCATGAGTAGGAGTTGCACCTTGGAAGAGTAGCTGAGTGGCAAATTGCCCCTGCTTTTATCCTTCCATATTATCAACTCTACACCGTGCAGAACTATGGAGTGCTCTATCTCTTTCTTCAGCTCTAAATCCAGAATTGGCAATTGAGGGCATTCCGAGGTGCAAGCCTGAGCAGTGTGTATGGAGGTCTGGGCTGCCCAGACAACAAGACCCTCTCTCACACTTGCTCATGTGGTCCAAAGGAAAGGAAAGCAATACATTTGGCACCAGCTTGGTGGCAGGAGTTGCGGGAAGGAGGCATACAAGACACCATACAAGTGCCTTAGGGACTCCACTCCTAATTTTTGCAAGGTTTACTCCCATGCCTTTTCTTCTCCCAAGGATGTCCTGCAAGGCAGCAGGCACAGATTGTTCCTTAGGGTTTACTCCCAAAGCCTTTTCACATTACATGTAGTTCTGTAATTTTTTTTCACCGATTTTTTTCCTTTGTTTTATGCAGCAACTGAGGTTGCAATCTGAATTGGGGATTAATTCTGTCCTAACACTTGAATTGTTTTCTTACTGAAAATAATCTCCTTAGCTGCTTTTACCCCACAAAGGAAAAAAGATATGGGAACCAATTATCCTATTCATGGGATTAATACAAAAATGCTGTGGTTATTTGTTGCTCACAGGATGCCTCACCCATAATGCCAATGCATGCCCTTTTGTGTGCAGTACAGATTGGTATGCTACTTGCTCTGTTGAAAATGTGATAAACAAAAAATTTTCTCCATCAGGTTGAATATTCTGCATCAGCCAGATGACAATTGCTTTATTTTCTATTACAGGCCCATACACTTTTGTCCAACAACATCTCATGCTAGGCACAGATCCACGTGCAATTCTGAAAGACTTGTTGCCAGAAACTATTCCGCCTCCTGAACTTGATGACATGACATTATGGCAAATTGTTATTAATATCCTGTCAGAACCACCTAAAAGAAAAAAGAGAAAAGATATTAATACAATAGAGGATGCTGTGAAACTACTACAAGAGTGCAAAAAAATAATTGTCTTAACAGGAGCTGGGGTATGTATCTAATGTTGAGTAGAATAAGTGGAACATTATTTGAGATTTTAATTATTCTGATGCAAGTATGTGGATCATGTGAATGGATTGCTCTCTGCTGTGCTACAGTAATGCTAGAGTCGCTCCTGGGTAGATCATTTTCTATATCCAACACCAGCAAGGGATGGTTGTCCATATCACAAAGCTCACAGTTCTTAAGAAAATATTTATATCCCATGTGCCCAAATATGCTGAAGGAAAGATACCTGTGTGCCCTAGTGGAATGTGAATGTTGTAGCAAATGCAATGATTTTAAGACCATGTACCTTTCATCATGGGCAACAATTCTGTACTGCGGCCCAGATTAAGCTAGTTGCATTTGTGGGAACCAGTGCAACAAGTGTCATTCGTGTCCTCCCCCCCCCATCAGATTTGGAGGGGTGGGAGAACTCCTAGAATAGTGGGGGGGGGGGGAGAGGGAGAGAGAGCATTCATCCAAACAAGCAGACAGAGTCTCATTGTGCATCCTGCAGAGCACCTGAGCAAAGGGATGAGCAACTAACTTCTATCACTAGCACGAAGGAACATTTAATTCCCTTGCTCTGATACTGTAAGCACTGACCTTTCATTGAGGCACTAGCAGCTACCCTTGTTTCAGTAGTTCAAGTTTATGCAAGTGAATCTTCAAAGGTAGGTAGAAAGGCTAAGGAAAGTAACTGATTTCTGGTAACCCACTACTTTTGGCCAGCCTCCAAGAGACTGAGGCAGCAGTGTATTTGCAGCCTATTTCCAAACCATTGTAGAATCATAGAATTTTACAGTTGGACAGGACTAGTAAGGCATTTGACAAAGTTTTAGGAAGTAAGTGGTAGAACTTGGCAGCGATGCTCATTTGCATCATATACAATGACTTTAGTTGGAGTGCAAGCAGAAGCTTGTTCTGCAGCAACTAATGCCCTGAATAGAATCGCACTACCTACTTTCATTTCTCTGGAACGAAGATGATACCTGTTAAGAAAAGTCTTATTGATTTTGAAGTGGCTGAACTGAAACGTTAATTAACTCTGCAGTTCTCTAGCCTGTATGCATATTGTGTTGGATTCTCATAAGTAGTTTTGCTATAGTTGTAAGTGGAACTTCCTAATCTGCAGTTTTTTTAGGTACCTGAATAATGGATAGTTCTAAAAAAAGTAATATTTTATTTGCCAAAAGAAAATAAGCAAAGAGTTGGGGGGTGACTATTTTTAGTTAATTATTTAGTTAGTTATTAAAAGCTTTTATAAACCACTCACTGTTTTAAAAATCTCTAAACATTAAATTTTACGGTGTATAGTCCAAATATTTTACAGCAACAAATGTTGTTATAATGTACAATTGATCTTTATTATGGTATGTAACCTATTTCAGGTATCTGTTTCTTGTGGAATCCCTGACTTCAGATCAAGAGATGGTATCTACGCACGCCTTGCAGTAGATTTCCCAG
The DNA here is from genome assembly GCF_965153285.1 of Podarcis tiliguerta. NCBI lineage: Eukaryota > Metazoa > Chordata > Lepidosauria > Squamata > Lacertidae > Podarcis > Podarcis tiliguerta. Next base: position 69,822,178 of record NC_139538.1, on the reverse strand, counting down.
ATCTTCCGGATCCTCAAGCAATGTTTGATATTGATTACTTCAGGAAAGATCCAAGGCCATTTTTTAAGTTTGCAAAGGTGCCTTTTCTCTCTTGCTTATATGAAAAACAGATACATTTAAACAACCTATAATCTTTATGTATCTAAAACAAAGACAGTTTTCCACAAAGCTGCTATGCCCTTACATGAGCAAAGGGGCACATTGATTATTGCACCAATATAAAATCGCAAATAATGATGTCATGCTTGCTTTGTAGTGTGTTTGAGTAATAATCAGTGCTCTCTTTCTCTTGTAGTGGTTCTTATTTTTATGGGATATTAAGAAACAAAAGAAGCCAAAGTTTATAGAGTAGCTATCACTGTTGCTTCTCCTATTAAGAAGGCACTACTCTTTTTTTTTTTTTTTACTCGATACAGTAGCGATATGCTTATAACAAATAGGTGGAGTCAAATGTGTGAGTGAACTTTAGCTTACACAGTAGAACTTCATCTTCCTCTCCAGCCCTCCTCCTGTATACTTTTTTTAGTACAACCTATAATTCATTTGGGGATCTTTCTGGATGTAGGATTGTGCATGCTAAATAGCTTTTCTTTTCATTCATACTTTTAATGATTAACACTGATCAACAGTTGTAATGATCAACATTTTTGGGGCTTGGAAGATACACTTTTTCAGAGGAGTGGGTTGTATTAAGGTTGTGCGCATGCAGAGTACCGCTCACAAAGTTGGACTTCCCCTTTCTCTCTTCTCCCTGTGCTGCCTCAAAATACCATTTGAAGGCTCCTGCAGCCCTCTGGAGCAGATTTTGAGAATCCCTGGAGGTCTTCAAAGGAAAGGATAGGAGGGGGAAGTTCTGTTGCATGTGGAAGTATGCTGTGCTATCAGAACAGCAGCACTGGACATGACTCCATATTTAAGCTGTGCATAGCATGTCATATGTTCAGTGGGGGGTGGCAAGAGATAGTGTATACATTTTCCCCATTTAAGTTAATGATGTATATTAGTAGTATTTTCTCCAAGTCGAAAGGTTAACACAAGTTACAATCAGTTTAAGAAAATGTTGGTTCTAGTAAGCAATAGCTAATTTATGGTGGCTGATCTTTAAACAAAAACTGAAATGTGATATTAGCAAAATTTATTTTTCGCTTTTTTAAAAATTCTACAGGAAATATATCCTGGACAGTTTCAACCATCTCTCTGTCATAAATTTATAGCTTTGATGGATAAAGAAAAAAAACTGCTTCGCAATTATACTCAGAACATAGATACACTGGAACAAGTGGCAGGAATTCAAAGGATAATCCAATGTCATGGTTAGTCAATCTTAAATTCTATCTAGATCTCATGTTAATTTTAATGTGCGTGATAAGGGATACGTGGAATCTTTCAGCATTTTGCATATCTCTCACTTGGTTAGTTCCTGGAGAATATAGAATAGGATAAATGTTTTGAACTGTACATTTATGAATACATCTGAAGAGGATTGTGCTTCAGCTCCCTGACAGTGAATTCTATTGCTGTGCCCCCATAGATTTTCAGGATGAACAAATGAAATAAAACAACAATGGGTAGTATTCAACTAATTAATACTTGGAGTGAACCCATTGGAATCTAAGGGTTTGCTTACAGTGGGCCTACTCTAAGTATGACTAACTGGATATAATCCAGTGAATTTTATCAGCTAAGTGTGAACATGCAAATTAAGTGATATATGTTTGTATGTGTTCCTATTCTCAGATCAGTATGACTAGAATAAACTAGGTTGGTTAATATATGAATCCAGACAACTGCATACATCCTTATTTGCTTTCTGGTGTGTGTATGTGTTTCAGGTTCCTTTGCAACAGCTTCTTGCCTCATCTGTAAATACAAAGTTGATTGTGAAGTTGTTCGAGGAGACATTTTCAATCAGGTAGGAATAAAACCATAAATATTATCAGGTACATTTAAGGCTGCATTCATAAACAGGCTTAAGGAGTAAGGCTCACTAAGCTTAACTGATCTTCTGTGCAAACATGATTAGGAATGCACTGTGAATGAACAAAAAGTATGAGTGTTAATAACTATCAGATAAAATGTTATCCTTATATCTAGAAATGTGAACTGTAGCAGTTCAAGAATTCAGTTTACATAGAAGCAGTTGTAGTTCTCCAGACAAGTGCAGTTCTGATTGTTGCATGCCACTCCAATCTCCAAGCAGTGCAAGATTACAGAGGCTCCAGATGCTTACCTAGGGGTTCAGAAAGCTAGCCTGGCTTGATTGGCTTTTAACAATTGCTGGATCCAGGGATTATAGGGGTCTGGAACCCTCCCAACACCAAATCTCATAACATTATATTTATATTTCACCATTGCTTCAGTTGAGCTCAAAACAGCTTGGAAAGATTCTTCGAAGTAGAATATTTCTTGTAGGTTAGTTCAGATGTGACTCTTGACCTGGACACTTTGACTTTTATTTCCCTAAGTATTTTAGCTCAGCTGCCTAAGATTAGAGCTAGCAGTGTCAGAATGATTTCAGTCCACCTTCCATTTGGGAAGGGGAAGTTTCAGGGATATAATTTGTAAGCTCTAGGGGCAGAAGCAGCTTTGGGGAAAAGACTGAAGATTAGGATGAGGGAATCTAAAGGATGGGGGTCTGGAGACAAGGTGGTTGAATCAAGGATGCATAGTGACAGTAGACTGAGAATTGGGAGGAAAGGCTTTGTGAGACTAGGAAAGGAGGAACTAAGGCATCCCTGGAAACTACAGCCCTGCAAAAATTATTATAAGCCTGCTAAGAGGCTAGTGACCTGGGTTTCCATGCTGGCTATGGAAACACATGACTCTAATGTTTAATTGATGCATCTTCATTGTATGCATCATAATCTGTTTCTGTACAATAGAGCGAGAATACATATGTGAGGCAATCCTTCACAAAAGCTGATAAATATGCAACATGTCCTGTGCTTCTCTTTGTTGGGACAGATGAGAGGAAATATTTGTAAATTATTCATAGAATAGTTCTCTGGAAAATTGTAATCTCTTAACATTTTCACAAGTTTAAAAATAATTTGTTCAGGTGTTTCATGGGGAAAAAACTGGTTAAAGTATTAGTCTTCCTCTATTGAGTACAATTATTAAAGAAAACAATTCATACTTGCATGTTATCATCAGTTTTGTTACACTTGGAATATTATTTAGAAAAGCTGTGGATTATAACATCAGTCATTTTTTATAGCAATCTGAACTTCTTAATAAATCTGTTGCAGCTAATGTTTTGACCCAGTGATTTGCTAATTGAATTTAGTTTCTATAAAACTAAAAATAATAATGCAACCTTCTGTATACAGGTTGTTCCTAGATGTCCCAGGTGTTCACCTGATGAACCACTTGCCATCATGAAGCCGGAAATAGTGTTCTTTGGTGAAAATCTACCTGAGCAGTTTCATAGGGCCATGAAGTATGACAAAGATGAGGTTGATCTTCTCATTGTTATCGGGTCTTCGCTTAAAGTAAGACCAGTTGCATTAATTCCAAGTAAGTGTTGATTGCTCATCTCTTGGGCATATGGAGGGGAGTCTCTGTTTCAGAATAAATATATAATTGTTGAATTTAGAGAGTTTTTTAGATCTGGGAGGAATATAAGAGCAAGGAGTGTATTTATCTTGGATACTATTAAGTAATATTGCAGAAGCAGAATCCTATGTCACTTTTTAGTGCATTTACAAGTAGTTCCTAAAACTTGTTGTCACATTTGTTAATAACAGTTGACATTATATTTCCGTAACATTCATTTTGTTTTATTTTTCTTAAACACGTAGGTTCTATCCCACATGAAGTGCCTCAGATTCTAATTAATAGGGAACCATTGCCTCATCTACACTTCGACGTGGAGCTTCTTGGTGACTGTGATGTCATTATCAATGAATTATGTCATAGATTAGGTGGTGAATATACAAAACTTTGTAGCAATTCAGTCAAACTTTCAGAAATAACAGAGAAGCCTCCCAGACCTCACAAAGAATTTGAAATACATTCAGCTGAATTGCCACCTACTCCTCTAAACATTTCTGAATATTCTAGTTCACCTGAAAGAATTGCACCACAACATTCTCAGGTGGTACGTTCAGAGCAATCTTCTGAATATAAAGCAGGAAATTCTGATGCTTCCTTGGAGTCTAAAGAGAACTGTGTAGAAGAAAAAATTCAAGAAGTTCAAAACTCTTTAGAGAATGTTGAAAGTCTTCCTGACCATCTAGAAAACCCAGAACATGTGAAGGAAAATGGATCTAACCAAGAGGAAAACAAAGAGAGAAGTGAAAAAACATCTGTTGAAACACTGAGAAAATGTTGGGTTAATAGATGTGCAAAAGAGCAGATTAGCAAGCGGCTTGATGGTAAGTGCTTAAATAATTTGCAAACACCACTACATTCAAATTAAACATTACTTTCAGAGTTTTGAAGGAATTCAGTCAGTAGTGAACAGCATTTTGTAAAAATGTCCTGATCTTGCAACCAGAGATACAAACAAAAACATGTACATCCACTTCAATAAAAAATACTTAGATTTATGTTGGTGCAGTACAATAGGAAATCTAGAAAAAATGAAAGAATTCCTCTGACTGAACCAGCTGATTACTTCAAATGTTTGCAAGCTTTCAAACTACATGTAGGCAATATGAACTGAATTTATTTTGTATGCCTTCAAAAATAATGTCTGCATTTCTAATATACTTGTTTTATCTCTTTGCTTTTCTGCCTTACAAAGCTATTGTCAGACCCATATGAAATGAGATATCTATTTATAATTATATCCCACTTTGTCCCTGAAGGTGTTTAAAGAAGTGGTCCTACCCATGGCTGTGGGCAAAATCCAAATTAGGATATTTGTAATAAAACAATGTAGTAATCTTTGTTTTGTTCTAAAATGCAACAAATCTAGAAAGGCAATCGGACGTGAAACACTGATAAACACTTGGTTGATGAAGTTGTGCAGTGCCTTTAAGTCAACTCGCATCACCTTCATTTGGCATGACTTGGTGAAGGATGATGGGAGCTGTAGTCCACAATAACTGGCATCACATAGGTTACCACTGGTTTCAGCAATTAGGCTGCAGTCCAGACCTCTGATCTGCCACAGGTAGGGTGACAGGGGCAGCACTATCCCTCCACCCAGCCCAAAACAGCTGTACTGGGGAAAAGCCCCCCAAACAGGATGTGCCAGGGAGGGGTTGAGCCAACCAGGGATACCCTGGATCCCAACTTGGCCCCACTGACATCACTTAACCCTCACACCAACTCCAGGCTGGTAAGGATTATTGAGTTCAGTGTGGCTTACTTCTGAAAAGACGTGTATAAGATTGTGCTGTCAAGTACATTATGGGCGATTCCACACAATCTAAAAAGTGGCAATGGAAATGGCACTTCTGTGTGTCGTGTGAAGGAGAGGGGAATTTACATATCCCCATGGATATTTCCTCCCTGCATCTCCTCACAGGAAATATGCACATCTTTTGTTTCTCTTCCCCCTCTTCTTTCCCACTCCCTATCTTTTCACAAAATCCAGAAGCAGCAAGAGGAGGAAGGGTCAGTTCAGGTAATCCTCAAACATGATTTGCAGGATTCAGAATTACTTCTACACATTTGAGCAACATTGTTTGCCTGATTAGGACATCATGACAAAATTAAATTTTGCTTTAAGCAGAAAGGGGATCTTGGGGGGGGGGGGGGGAGAACATGTGAGGCAAAGTCTCACTCCTGAAAATCTAAAACAAGGTTTGAAGGATTATCTAAACCAACCCAAATTTTAAGATGCAGACTTCTGTTATTACCACTGCTTTTAAGCATCCAAATCAATTCAATTGCTGCAAGAAAAACCTGAAAAGAATTGGGAAACTTGTTTTCCCCTCAGTTTACAAGGATTGGTGCACATGGCAGTAGTTTTTAGTGCCAAGCTATTTATATGAAGCCATTCCTTATATGGACTATGTGAGTTTTCTCCACACCATCCAATTTCTTTTTTTTCTTTCAGTGCCATATAGAAATTGACTTGGTATTTGTGGCAGCTTGCCTTGTAGAAGTTGTAGTGTGCACACCAGCGCCAAGCTTCTGGTACATGTCTGCCAGATGTTTTTTGCATTACAAATTGTATTAATATAGAACAGTATGCTTTCCTCAAGTTCAGAATGTCTAATAGTATACTGGAGATAAAAATATGATTTTCTGAGTAAAACAAAATCTCATTTAGATTGCCTGGAATGGGAGAGACTTGCAGCACGAACAGGTTTCAGGAATATCAAGAGTTGTACAGGCCTTTTAGTGTAGCTTGCAATTGCACAGCCCATCAAAAATGGTATTTCAGTTAACTTGCTTTTAATAAGCCTTTAGGCGGTAAGCTCTGAAGCGATTGCTGTATTTCTTTGATAACAGTCATTGGCACAGTCTGACGTCATTGCTTATTAAGATGTATCTTTGAGAAAAGTGAAGGGAAAGAAGTGGATTGTAGACTTCATAATTAAACCACAGAAATTAGTTACACATTCATAACTGCTTCCCTTCCCTCAAGATCTTTGACTGTGGCCACCAGTAAATGAGAGTGGAAGGGAGCTCTTCCTTTGAGAAAATATTGGAATGTGTACATTATGTGTACAGTGAGAAACTTGGAGGGGGGTGCTGAATAGTGAATGCCTTCATATGTTAAGCCAGTTAAGCCCTAACTGAATCCAGTTAAGCACATAGCAGCATGTAGTGAACCTTTAAAAAGGGATTCTATAGTCCACAACATGTGAAATTAAAGTGTAATAAATTTTATGTATACCTATTTCCTTACCTAGAAACAGTAGTGCTTAAAATAATGACAACCCATAAGCATTAATGTATCACATTTAGGACTTCTTGGGATTATTAATGCTGAAATAACTATTCTTGCTAATCAAACATGTTTCAGGTACCCAATACTTGTTTTTACCACCAAATCGCTATATTTTCCATGGTGCTGAGGTATACTCGGACTCTGAAGATGATGTCATATCCTCCAGCTCTTGTGGAAGTAGCAGCGATAGTGGGTCCTGTCATAGTCCAAGCTTAGACATAGAAGACGAGAGTGAAATTGAAGAGTTCTATAACGGTATAGAAGAAGATACTCCTGACAGAGAAGAGGAGAATGGATATGGAGAAGATGGAATTGAGCTTCAGGAATCTGAGTCTGTGTCGGTAAACGAAGCTGTAGGATTTGACCATTCGACAGACAAACTATAAAGTAATTACTGACTGGTTTCAGGAACTTTCCCACCAGCATTAGCAGTTTTGGCATGTTGGAATGAATGTGTACTGAATTTAGAGCAAGGAAAATATAAGGATGTAGTGTTTATAAGCAACTAGAATAGATTTTCATGCATAGTTTTCTAACTTTTCCAATTAAATTCTATAAAGGCACACTCAACACTAATCTTTTTGAATTTTGAAGGTACTAAGTATCTTTTTACTGTCACTCATTCATTTTTATTAAGTTTAATCTGTGTGAGCTGTGTGTGTGTACATATACAGTATTTTTGCTTAACAAATTTCAACCTTTTTTTTTTTTAACCGTTTTGAAAAAGCCATTGGAATGTTAATATAATATAAAGGGAACAGCTAATCTAGACCAAAGAATGGTATTTTCACGCCTCTTGCTTTGTAACACTTTGATTTATTTAAAGTCTCCTCCCCCCCCCCCCCCAGCTCTGTTACTGCATAATCTGTTTAACACTGGTATTTCCCCAAAAGTTAGTTTGGCAGCTATGTTTCTTAACATTAGTCTTCATGTTGAAATGCATGTGAGCATATTGAAATTAGGCATCATAGTGAATACCTGGAAATCCCTGACTACTTTGATTATTAGAAAGTGCTACTGCAAAACAAAAAACTTCCTGTGGATATGTAATAGTGCCTATTGGCTTGCAAAATTATAGCAAAATGGTGTTCAGTTAAATAGTAGCTCATTAAACTTTTTTGTGACACACAAAGGGTAGGTGGAACAGGAAGTCAGTATACAAAGCTAGCACTTAATGTATAAAATCTTTTGTGAATGCTGCCAAAATGTGAATATGTAAATGTACTGAAGGTGTGTATATAATATTCAGGATATGGGAGCAGTCTCCAAAAGAGCTTCTGTACCCAACACAAACCCTTAAAAGGAGAAACTTAAACTTCCAATATAAAACATAAAGTTCAGTTTAAGCATAAGTTTAAAATATGCTGTTTGAGGACGGACTTCTGTTTTGGATAACTTAATACCACGTGTTGGTACTGAATTATACAAAAAGCAGCTACAGAAATTGGTCACAACGCTGCTTCTTCAAGGCTGCCTTTTAAAAGTGGATGTCACACATACTTCCAGCTGCAGATTGTTTCCATCTTCCACAATGTGTTTCCTCACCCTGTATTTAATAGTAAGTTTTATGTTTATTTGTGAAACCACTTTTCAGCCGTATCCCAAGAGAGCTCTGCCAGTTATTGATCATTCATTCATGTACATTGCTTTAATATTTATTCCATTTTGAAATATGTAAAGTGGTTGTCCTTTTTAAGCAATTAATACATCTGTTCTGTAACAATAGCATAAAAAAGTGTTAAGAATGGCCTTCTGTGTTCATCTGAAAAACATTGGCATGTTTTCTCATGGTCCAGGTTCTAAATAGCAGAACTTGCTAGACTACACTAAAGAATGCAATATGTTTAGCTTTGCTTGCATGTCAAAATGTATTTGTGCTATAGGAGATATTTTAAAATGAAAATATTTTGTTTTTAAATTATTTTTACAGTGTGGATTATTTTATGCTTTTATATTGTATATAGTGTCTTTTATGTAACCAACTGGCAAATGTTTTGTAGAAGACTGTTTTAAAATGACCTGGCTCTCTTCCTGCAACTTTTGAAATACAAAACCAGTGTTTTATACTCGTATAGTCTGTTTTAAGGTCTATTAAATGGTCGTTTAAATTTTGGTTGCTGTTAATAATGTGTGTGGACAGCCTCTCACTCCTCTCTTGCAACTTCTTGTTTTACCAACAGATATGAAATACAATACAGCTTGTGGAAAGTATACTATGGTGTTTCTCCACTTAGGGTTTTTAATGGATGTGAACAACACCATGGCTGGCTTTAAATTTAGTCTAAGCTTAATGTGAGACCAATACGATCTTTTGAGCAATTTAGACCAAGCCTCCATCAAATGTCTTAACTTTTCATTTTAAAGAATGAACAGGACCACTGCAGATGCAATGCAGCCAACTTCCTCTTACCTGTGCATAAGATGGCCTATTACTTCTGTGCTGCTCTCTTCAGATCCTGCATGTGAGATGCAAACACACCCCATCCTGTTTTAATGCTTGAAGCCAATTGTGCTATTTCTTCACTTTGCCTATGTTACTGCCATGCTGTAATTCACAGCATGAATTCACAGTGAATTTGCAGTCCCTGATTTGAGCTAACCCATGAGTAGTGCCAACAATGATTATTTACAGATGAACAGAGAAGAGCAGCCTGACTGGACCTTAAGTGTTTTCCATCCTTCATAAGAAGCTTTTCCTATGTATGTTTTACGCATTAAAAGGAGGTGCTAGAATATCTCAATACATTAGGATAACTGAATTAGCTGCCTCCATGTAACAAGCCATTGCTGACTGCTGACCTGACTCACTACATGAATTGCCAAGTCTTCGCCATGCCAGTTTTTTTTTTCTCCCTATGTTTTGCCCCAGAAAATCACTCATGCACCATCCAAACCCCCTACAAGCTATAAATAGCTTAATTGTTCCTTTTGGCAGCCATCTCCCTATAATAGTCATCTTTCCATAGCAAACCTAAAGTTAATGTGCAACAGTTATTCTACTGGCTGCCTACACAAGGGCAGAGGCTTGCATGTGAGGAAAGGGAAGTATGTAATCCACTTAAAAGTATTTTATTTCATATTATTGTGTGAGCAAAAGTGTATCAAGATACTCATCTTCAGGTGACTCTACAACCCAACAGATGGAGGAGAATCTGCCACAGTTCAGCAATGTAACTTTCAAAGTAAAAACAAAGGAAATTTTCTATCTGATTTTTATTTTAATAATATATAAGGCCACTCAAAAACAGTGTTCACTGGGTGGCTCATTAATAAAATGATAAAATGCAATTAATACTTTGTATGTAAATATTTTAATCTGATAACCTTGTATTTATGAAACCCTAAGAGCAGCTGTGCAACTGCAACTATAAAAGACCTAGTGGCTTAAGGAGGGTGTATTTGTGTGATCAAGGATTGCCTGTTTTTTTAGGAGTGAGACTCCTGTAGAGTAGAATATGGGACAGTTAATATGGTCAGTATAATAATAAAGCTCTGAGGGGACAGGTGCACCTGCCCAAATTCCCATATGATGTGAGGGAGGATGAATGACCTTGTTTGTTTTTTAAGTGGGGAGACCTTTGACTTGTCATTTTCTCTGGCCCTAGCTATGTTTCATAGCAAACTGTTCTGTGAGCCCCCTTGCCATGTGAAACACCATCTTATTCCACAAGACCATTCTTGGAGGTGGTTGGTCATCTTCTGAAACAGATAACCGACACCTCTTGTTGTGGCACTTACTGTAACAACTTCATTGTGAGGAGCGGCACCTATTTTTCTAGAATGAAAGCCCCGGTGCAACCCTACCTGGCCCTTGAGAGTGCTTCTGCGCAGGTGCAGCATTGCAAATCCCCCCCTTCCTCCATTCCTAGGGTTAACCAAGCCTTCCCCAGCCTGGTAACTCCAGACACTGGGGATGACAGACCCTCCCAAGTTTTCCAGGGACGTCCCTGATTTAGTGAAGCCGTCCTGGTTTCTGCTTTGATCCTGGGAACGTCCCGCTTTTCCTTAGGATGTCCCTATTTCCATTGGGAGAAATCTTGGAGGGTACGGAGTTAATGTTTTACAGTGGTACCTCAAGTTACGTACGCTTCAGGTTACATACACTTCAGGTTACAGACTGCTAACCCAGAAATAGTGCTTCAGGTTAAGAACTTTGCTTCAGGATGAGAACAGAAATCGTGCTCCGGGGGCGCGGCGGCAGCAGCAGGAGGCCCCATTAGCTAAAGTGGTGCTTCAGGTTAAGAACAGTTTCAGGTTAAGAACGGACCTCTGGAACGAATTAAATACTTAACCTGAGGTACCACTGTATTACGTTTTCATATATGTTGGAAGCTGCCCAGAGCGGCTGGGGCATAGCTGTCAACCTTCCTTTTTTTTGCCGGAAATTCCCTTATTCCAGCGCTGCTTCCCGCTGCTATTCCGGAATCTTAGATATCCTGTAGTGTAGACTGTCCCCGGCACAGGTGAGGCTGCTGATCCCTTATTTTCAAATCTGAAAGTTGACAGCTATGGGCTGGGGCAGCCCAGTAAGATGTGTGGGGTATAAATAGTAAAATTATCATTATGCAATGGGACGCCCCTATTGTCATCGGAGAAATGTTGGCGGGTATGGGATGATGGGAGTTGTGATCTTCACGATGGGGGGGAGCACCAAGCTGGCGAAAACTTGGGGGGGGGGCATGAATGACCCATAGCCCTGAGCCTGGAGGCGCGCAGCACCGCTTCGGGCTGGTGTTGACGGCGGTGGCCCGCTGCCCCTCCCTCTGGTGGGAGTGGCCGCCTGCTGTGAGCGCCGGCGACAGCTGCAGGGCTGGCTGACCTTGCTCCGCCGTCGGATCCCCGCAGCTCCGCCATGGCGACCAGGCTGCTGCTCCTCCGGCTCTTCCCGCGAGCTGTGCGGGCCACGGCGCCCGCCTCCATCCGAGCCATGAGCGCCGGGGGTGCGTACAGGCCGACGAGGGGCGGCGGGGCTGAGCGCGTTCTGCTGGGCTTGCGAGAGCGCGCTCCGGGGGAGCGAGGGGCGGCTTTTGCTTGGCGCTCGCAGACCTCGGCAAGGTGACCTCAACTCAAACCAAAGCGCGGCACCCCCCGCCCCGTCCAGGAGGCGCCTCCTCGGGGTTATGAGGCCGTGCTGGGTGCTCGAGGGCCCGTCCCCCCGGGGCGCTCCCGCCTGCTTTTCCGCCAAGAAACCGAAGCCCCCCCACCCCGGACGTATGGCAGGCAAGAGCCGCCCCTGGCACAAGGCCCCCTTGCGTCCCTCTTCTTGGAGGGGATCACGTGTCCTGTGGGGAAGAAACGTGGAACAGCCCCCCCTATAAATGGCCTTTGAAGTGAGGCAGGCAATAGTCTGTTTGCAGAGCTGCACGTGAGATTTGGGGGGAGGGAGTCATCATTGGCGACCAGCGGGCTAATGATTAATAATTATTATCTAAACTTGACAATTACCCAAAGCAAAAGGGTTGTTTGTTTGTTTTCTGCTGAGGCTCTGTTGTAACTCTTGCTTGACCTGTGGGTGGAAGCCAAAGGTTACGAAATGGCCCCTTCTCACCACAGTTCTGCCACCCAGCCCCCTTTCTTGGTTAACTCTGCTGGTGTCTAGGGGATATGGAGTAATTTAGGAGTATGCTTTCCTACCACCCCACTTAGGTAAAGGGACCCCTGACCGTTAGGTCCAGTCGTGGCCGACTCTGGGGTTGCGGCGCTCATCTCGCTTTACTGGCCGAGGGAGCCGGTGTACAGCTTCCGGGTCATGTGGCCAGCATGACTAAGCCGCTTCTAGCGAACCAGAGCAGCGCATGGAAACAGCGTTTACCTTCCCGCCGGAGCGGTACCAGAGGCGGGGGCATGCCTAGTGATTGGATAGGTTGGCTCAGAGTGGATGGGAGCCTGATCATCCATGTACACCTCAGGCCATTCCTCCACTGCTCTGGATGGCTGGGTGAGATATGCAGGCTCCTCTGGGTGCCAGGATGGAGAAATCAGATTGCTGCAGCCCTGAGGGTCCCCCTCCCCAGGCGGCTGGCAGCGATATTAGAAGTGTGAGTAGAGCACCCAGCAGGACTCAGAGGAACAGAACACAGGGAGAGGGCAAGAGTGGAATGGAGGCAGAAGGCAAAGAGGCAGAAGTCAGGAAGATGGACTAATGGAGATGGTGGGGAGGCAGAGCAGAGCAGACTCAACCCCAATGTCTGTGGAGGAAGTCACTGGCTGAGTGCAAAAGCCAATGAAAAGCAACCGTTTTGAGTTTCTGGTCCATGGTCTCTCCCAATACAGCTCCTTGCCAAAAGCGCAAGGGACAGGGGAGGCAGCAGACTGATGTGTCTCCTTGCTAAGGACACAAGGGAGCCTAGTTATGCCTCTGCTCAAAGGTACAGTGGTACCTCTGGTTGTGGACACAATCCGTTCCGGGGTACCATTCACGCCCCGAAAAGTCCGCAACCAGAGCAGCGCTTCTGCGCATATGCGAACTGTGCAGAATGCTTCTGCGTGTGTGGCGAAACCTCCGGGTTTGCTGTGTTCTTAACCTGAAAAAATGCAACATGAAGCATTCACAAGAAGAGGTATGACTAGTTGTTATCATCAATGCCAACAAAGCAGAATGTAGAATGACACATAGAGAGAATCTCGATCAGTGCATAAAGAGAGATGGCAATTACAAAAGAAAGAGCTAGCTGCATTTGCTATGAAGGCCTGAGATTTGCGTACTTAAGCCCAAGCTGACCCTACACTTAACAGTTGATTTAAATGGGTTTAAGTTTGCATATCAGTGCATAGTGTCAGATAGGCAATCAAATCTGGGGGTTTCCATTCTTCTTTTCAGGTATCCCTACGGATGAAGAGCAAGCTACTGGGCTTGAACTGAAAACTATGCAAGCCTTGAAGAGAGGGGAAGTAAGTTTAAAGCAATTAAAGAGTTTCACTGAAATATGGTTTTGTTTGGTTTCACACGCTTGACTAATAACTATCACTTTCAGTGGAAGATTTTAAAAAGAAATTTAACCTCCAACCCAACACATCTCCCACTGCTTTTGTTGACTACACCATTGGCTGTGGTCTCATCATGCACTGTGACTTAGAGGTCTCAAGTCTTTACGGGCCCTATAGATTTTTCTCAGCATCACTTAATTTACACATCAAGCTGAATTTAAAAGCAATGAAATTCAAGCAGATGAACCAAGGTTGGAGTGGAATACAGTCTTAAACTCTTACTTCAGTCACCCAAGATTTATAACTTTTTTGTTCTTCCACTGTATTCTAGTTCTTTAAAAATCAACCCTTGGTCATTCAGTAAAGGAAAAACATGGCAGGAGGGGATATATAACAACTGTGCTGCTAACTAACACATTTTTTCTTTATAAAGGATCCATACAACGTCTTGAAGCCCAAGAAATATCCAGGAACCAAAGAAGAGCCTCATATTGTTCCATCAATTGGGGACAAGAGACTAGTGGGTTGTATCTGTAGGTATCAGAATTCATTTGACTTCAGTACATACTGTCTTCCTGATTCTCATATTGCATAGTCTTGTAAAACCTATTAAGCACCAGACATTTCAGGTGCAATCTTGTCCCACCATGGTGAAGTAATCGTCTTTTGATTCAAGCAGTAGAGCCTTTCCCCTTCAACACATCCCTCAGTGCATGCACTCAAAGTGGGATAATTATAGAGGCAGCATGCTCAGACTTCCCATTCCCTGTCCTGGGCTGCCCGTGTGCATGCACAAGGGGAAGAATCCACTGAACCCAAGGCGAGTTGAGGAGGATAAGAGTGGGTATAAGTATTCCATCCATATCTTATAAATTGCCTACAGCAAAATTTATGTTGTAATAGTGTTGATTGTTAACAGTGGTTTCTAGTTGAGTTGGGTGTGAGTGCCTTAAGAAATTTTAAAAATACTGTACAGGCATACTTATTGACCCTGTTACAAATGGAGCGGCATGTAAAATATGCAAAGCCTGAGTCTTTGGTAGAAGATGCATACTATATTAAGATACAAACATGGGATTTCCCATGATTCTTGCTTTGAAACACCAAGGAGCTCTTTCACAGGTTGTTTTCACTCTCTGGCCTTGTTTTCTTGTCCGACACCAATAGTCAGCAGGGTGACAAGTTAAACATTTCCTGCCAATTCTCCCCCACATTCATGCCTTTGGGAGTCTCTTTCCCAGAGTCCACGTGTAGTTATGTCCTACAATGACAACTACACAAAAGATGCAGCAACATACAAAACTACTTCCCGCTGATCTGGTAGGAAAGATGCCATAACCAACTTCAAAAATAGACCAGCTTCAAAGGCTGCTGTTCCATTATTCTAGGGAACCAAAACTGTTGTCAAATGTAGCTGGCCCTTCTCTAAAGTCCTTGAAGCTTTCTAAAATGTGGGTTCTTAATTAACAGATAATGGAATTTTTTCTTTCTTTCTGCAGGTGAGGAAGATAACTCCACTATTATTTGGTTCTGGGTACACAAAGGAGACAGCCACCGTTGCCCTCAGTGTGGGTCTTACTACAAGCTAACTCATTATGAACTCCCCCACTGAGAACTGATACCAAGAAAAGGTGTTTTTTCTTTCTTTCTTTCATTGTAGACTTAAATAAATCTGCCTGCCTTTAGCTGCATCAACCTTAGTTACTTTATTGCACCTGCATCTAAAAGCTGAAACAGAAATACAATACAAGAGCTCTGAACAGTATCCTTTCTTGGGATCAAAGCAGCCAAAGTAGGTCTGGTTTGGATTATGTCTGCAGCTGTGCTGTTTTTTCTATTTTTAAAATCACTCCCACCCTCCTATAGCTGCTATTTACCCCATTAGGGGAAACAAGTGCCTATATGCTGGTGGATGAGGTACAATTAGGACCTTGATAGCAATGCATGCACCCTCATTGCTCATAATCTACCACCTCAAGTGTAGTAACAGTGTGTGTGTGTGTGTGTGTGTGTGTGCGCGCACACACACACACACACACACACACCTGGCTTCATTCTTAAAACTCCTGCTGACACACAAAATATTCCTTCAAAAATCTCATCATTTTCACGGGAACTACTTCAACAAGTTATTTGTGAACTACAAAAATGGAGACGATCCAAACTGCAACCAACAGAATGGTAGAAGAACCTAGCTTCACATGGCACGCTTGGTCAAAGTAACAGACGTTTAGGCTGAGCATTATTACAATGTAACACATGGTTATGGAACAAACATCTGCAAGGGAAGTAGTGATATGTTGGGAACTTAGTAGGAAGGAAAGAGAGCTTACTTAACAAGGTATATGCAAGGAAGAACTCATTCATTGTAACGAGTAACTTGGGTTACTGCTTTCCCCATTTCCATTATAACAGGGGTTGGCAAGGCTTACTGGCCACGGGCTGGATCACTCCCGTGGAGATTGTCTGTGGGCCGGACCGGCACAGCACGATGCTGGAAATCACGTCTGTGCATGTCCATGGCGCCAGAAATCACTTCTGCGCATGCCCAGACGCCAAAAATTGCACCTGCGTGGAAGTGATTTTCAGCGTCTGGGCATGTGCAGAAGTGATTTCCAGTATCTGCATGTGCGCAGACGTGATTTCCGGCGACGCTTGGACAGTGCGTGGGGGACTCGCTGAGCGGGTGGCTCGTGATCCAGTAAAATGGTCTTCGTGGGCCGCATCCGGCCCTTGGCCCACACGTTGCCAACCCTTGCATTATAACCTACAAAGTACTGCACATATGTATGAGCATGGTCCATGTGTTAAACCATGTCCTGTCATTTCAGCGTATCAATATAAATTGACAGTATTGACAGTATTGCATTGACAGTATCCCTGTTTCACTCTTATGTGACATTGCCAGATGGACTTCAGTCATGCAGACTACAGAGACTACATGGGTCTTGTACAGCCAGAACTGGGAGTTAAGGCTGAACCTCATATGAACCTCAAAATAATTATCACAGAGATGTGGGCTAAGTGACACATTGCTATGCTAACTCCTGCACAGAATCAAATTTGTTGAAAGAATGAAACACCTACATGCACACTTGTACATAATTTATTCAAGATTTTTTTTATTTGATGCTTGAATTGTTTCACTGCAGTTTATAAATCTAAAAAAAAATAAATATTTCACAGCTGAAAGTCACATACTATCCATTAACATGTAAACATTCAGGAACTTAAGCCAGCCCCCACCCCATCAATCCTCATGTTCAATTTGATATCATCAAGAGATGTCTTACTGAAATCCAAAAAGTCTTTTAAAAAGAGAGCATTTAACAATTATCTGAAAAAGTGTAAACTGAACCAGAACTGCAAAACTGCTCTTTCAACATTTGTGAATGGGAACAAAAGGATAAAATTCTCAGCTCTACTGAAGGTAAAAGGCAAAAAGTGGAGCTGAAGCCAGGCATTCCTTGATTATTCTAATTACCAACAGTTGCCGAGGATTGAATTCCAAGATTAAATAATGGGTTCCATTCATAATTTTAACAACTGATAGTTGCTTCATGCTGCCATGAGATTATCAGACAAATTATCTTTCACATTGTCTTGATCTCTTTTTTTAATGTTAACAGGAGCCATATTTGTTCCAGTATGAAAGGGTTGACATAAAATTTATGGCTCCTCATTAGATTTTTACAAAAAGACAAGAGATGCATATCTCTTAATTTATCAGCTCAAATGTTAACGCCTTTTGGGTGTGTGTCTGTTTTTATAAAATAAGCCCCAATTCAGTTACAAGCAATACTCTACTGCTATTGGAGCACAGGTATTTTATTACAAAAAAAATATTTACAAGATGAAAAACCTAATGTGACAGTTGCAGTGATTGGGGGGGGCGAGTAAGCACACCTTTCACACACACAGCAAGTCATTTTGCAATATGTGAAGTACTAAAATTTAGTTAGTGAAACCATTGCTTTTATTCCAAAGTTGAATTTTTATTAAGATGGCAAAATGTGGCTCCAGCATTCATATCAGGACAGTTTATTAGTGTAAGGATTTTTGGCTGCCATTAGAGAATCCGATCACTGAACATGTTTACAAGCATTTCTTATAATAGCTCCGCTGCCAGGCTTTTCACCTAATGTGACACTGCAAGATAGATGCAAAATTAGTTCAATGTTCCCACGTTAAAGAGTTGCTGTGTTCTTAGCTTCTGCAAGTTATACTAAATTGAAACCTTCATTGTGATCAATAGCCTGGATCAGCTTAGATCTGAGTATTTCTTTATCTGTATATTTTGGAAGATCAAGAAGATTAAAACATGTGTGAGACACTGGAAGATACTCATCACCACCTCCAGTCGGCTGAATGACAAGACTAAGACTCTTCATCCCAAGAATAGGAATACGATCACTGCCTGTCAAAAATACTACCAAGAAAATATAAATAAGTAAGAAGCCTGGGTACAAAAGCCAAAAACTTAGTGCTGTGCTATAATTTTCATTTTACTTTTTAGACTGATATAGCCCAAATCTAAAATTCTGAAAATGTAAGGCAGTTATAGCCATATGAAATTGTTTATAGTTCATTGTTTTTGCTTAGAATTATTGTAAACAAATTTTATAGTTTAGAGAACTTATTTATTATATTTGTTCATTGCTTCACCCAGAGGTTATTTTGGGGGGGGGGGGGGAAATATAACTAAAAACAGAAAATCCATATAACACCCCCAAGTCCAACCCTAAAAAACAAGTGTGGTGCGAAGTGATCTAATTAAGTTAACAGTTTCTCTTGGCTAAATAAATAATTATTTGCTTGGAAACAGGTGTGCTTACACCTAAAGCAAGGTTATCAACCTTTAATGAATCATATCAAATAAAGCAGAGCAGTTGCATGGGTGCTTTCAACTGGTATGATGTGTTTCACCAGAAACAGCTGCAGTTAATCTATTCATATATGGGCCTGAATGCATGTTAGGGTGTTCACACATTCAAAACTCAGGGCGGAATCCAGACTTGACTTAACTTAGGTCCTACTGAAATCAGTCAAGTGAGCCAAGTCATGATGCATGTTGTGCTTCATTCCCACTGAAACCAGCCAAAAAATGTCTGGATCCAACAGATAGTATTTGAAGCATAAGTGAATAAGCAACTTGCAGACCTGATCCTAGTAATTGTTGCTTATTTTTGTTAAAAATATTCATTTTTTTAAAAGGTGAAAATGCAAATTCTCCCTTGGACAGAATCCAAAGTCAGCTTAGCATTTTAACAGTTCAAAAAACCAAACCCAACACTAACACTTGGGCTTAGCATGACATGTAAACCAGGTCTACACTGTAGTTTAGCATTACGTGCATGAACAGCACTGAGCCCCATGCTCACATTCATAGGTGCCAACTCCCTGGGGCCCTGGGTGCTTGAGCACCCATAAAATTCCCATGAAAGGGGTGGGCACCCACAAATTTTGGTGCCAGGGCCAAGCTGGCACTCCTGCCTGCATTTTTCCCTAACCTCCAGTCCTGAAGTGATTAGAAGAAACTGCTGCCGCCGCTGTTAAACTGGAGTTCTTACTTCCAAATTTGGGGACAAATTACACTATAACTTGGTAACAAGACAAGATCATAAACTGCATATTGATTCTGGCTTGTCTGAACACACCACAGCTAAACTAACCACAGTTCCAAGTTTGGATGTAGGTTGTTTAAAACCATAGGTAGATCCTTCTGATAGCTGGCTATGCTGAAGGAAGCTACACAGGCCCGAGGCTCACTGCTGCTTAGCATATAGTGCTAAATTATGACTTAGTGTTACATGAAAAATAAGCCAGTGGTAACAGTGGCTCTAGAGTTCCTATTTAGATTTCTTATTTTCTTACACAGTTTTGTACTTACATAAAAACTGTTTCTTCTTCTCCAGTGGTAACTCATGAAAAACTTCCCAGAACATTTTAATTGTTGGATTCTCTGCCCAATATTCTCCTTTGTATTGAGTATTCTAAGAACAACAAATCAAAATCACAATATATCCTTCTCAAATTTACAAATAAAATGTCGTATATTGAACAAACAAAAATACCTATACGTAAACATATTTATATAATTTTATGTATTTTAGTGTTTTTCTACATAATACAGAAAAGCTCTATTTTGGACAATCTCTTAATTATACAGGATTCTTTAGTGTTCAGTAGTTGCTAATGTCTGGACTAGTAACATACCTTCTCTAGTTCTTTCCAATCATAGTTTGTATTCCCAATCACCATTGCTTGCAGTTCATTGGGCTGGAAGAGCTGCAGAACTTTACCTCCACACACCTTGTGAAAGCCTGCATGGAATGCGTCATAGAGAGGAGCCACAGATTTATTGAAGATGTAGTCCACATAGGCATTCACAAACTCTTGCCTAAAGATCAAATGAGAAGAAAAGGCACCATGTTTTCAGAAGATGAGAATGTTCAACCACAACTCCACCAGCAACGAACAGCAACCATTTTAGCACTGCCAACAATTATCTTCAGATAGCTCCTAGTTAAGAACTATAACATGAATGTCACACTGAATCCAGCATACAAGGCAAAGAGGGAAGGCATGAGAAGGGAACAGGCAAGTTTGACACTAATTTCTGACTTCTAAATCTATGGTTTATGAAGCCAGGAAAGATAATTCAAATGTTGCCAATGTCTTGCTGGCTGCAGTAAGGAACCACCAAGAAGAGCAGCGGAAGGAGGGCAAAACTCGTTTCTTAAAATATTTTGCCTGTTTATCACCACAACAAAGAAAGAAAGAAAGAAAGAAAGAAAGAAAGAAAGAAAGAAAGAAAGTTCTTTTGCAAGATTACAGGTTTGGAATAAATATCTCAGAAGTTGGGTGTAACTCCCCACCACACCCACACCCCTTATAGTTCAATTCTGAGTTAAGAAGCTGCATGCTAAAACTTACCTATTTTGTTTGACAACAGGAATATCAGTACCATTAGGAATTAGCTCCTTAACTTCCGTAGTACCAAAATTTTCAACAGTGATCTGTTTAGAACATGAGAGTGTATTTTACTTTTTGTTGCAGAATAGAATCTATAATTCAATACAGGAAAGTGAAGCATGCTATACAAAGTCTAGCATTTTTGACAGGAAAAGAGAGACTCGATTACATATTATTATTCATTACACCTGCATTAAAAAGGTGGCAATGGATGATCTCACACTTACTGTAAAGTTGAGGCAGAAGGTATCCTCTATATCATCTTCTGGGTAGTCCAATAATTGCTGCATACTCCTGAGAATAAAATGTCTCTCATTGCAAGTTGTAACAGCACAATTTATTCAGAAACTTACAGAACTGAAATGGTTTTATATTCTTCCACAGAAATTTACAGTTTAGATTAGCAAAAAATCTAGCAGCTACTGAGAAGTCACTATCTGTTCAAGTTTTTTTTGCCCTGAAAGGATTTCAATCCTAAAAAACCTACATTTGTTTCAAGTGTGTCAGCTAGAAATAAAGACACTCTAAATCTTGTATCTCATCTCCTTAACAAGGTACTGAATTATTTCTTTGCACTGTCAAAGAAGTTATGATGCACAGAAATGTTAATCTACTTACTGTACTTTCAGTTGTAATGTGCTCACCTGCCAACATCAGGCATTAGCTCTTTGAGGTCATCCAGGGAAGGTTTCTTGTTCAGGAGCTTCTTATATAAAGCCAAGGGGAAGTGAAGCTCTACAATAGTAAAATTATATATTGCTAGCCCACAGACAACACCAATCAGATGAAACAAGTCACTGTCTTCAAAGGTCTGCAAATATGAAAAAACTGAAATTAAACTTTTAAAAGCTTACAAAAAACATGCACATTTGCATTCAACTGCTGCTAGACTTCAAGTGGAATCACAATAATTTTGCAAGCTAGTACACTCAGTTATTACTCATGTATATGTTTGAGGTTGGGATCTATAGGGTTAAAAACTCATCCAGCCATTTTTTCAAGGGTTACAGAAAAGGGTGTTTAATTGCTTTGTATTTGATTTTGCAATCCCCTCTAGTGTAGCGAGGCAACAACTCAAGTGGCAAGCAACCAGTGTTTTGAGGCTTAGCATTCTAGAGAGAGGTGTCCTGATGATGGTTATCTATGATCTGGTAACATCCTGTATTAATGCACTGTCC
The DNA here is from genome assembly GCF_965153285.1 of Podarcis tiliguerta. Classification (NCBI taxonomy): domain Eukaryota; kingdom Metazoa; phylum Chordata; class Lepidosauria; order Squamata; family Lacertidae; genus Podarcis; species Podarcis tiliguerta. The sequence goes on along the minus strand of NC_139538.1, from coordinate 69,800,248 downwards.
TTGGTGCTGCCTTTGAAGCAACTAGGAAAATTCAGCTAGTACGAAATACAATGCCTAGGTTACTAACAGAGACCAACTGAATATATATCTCACTCAACAGAAAACTGCACTAGCTGTATCTCTGGCACAGTTTAAGGTGCTGATTCTTGCCTTTAGAACTTTAATCAGCTTAGGAGGACTGCTTTGTTCACAGGAACCTACAGCTCAAGTTCTAAGATCATCCTTGAAGTCCTTTCTCTGAGACACCCTGGTGAAGCCAATTACGACAAAGGAAAAGGGTCTTTTCTGTTGTGGCACATCTGGTGTAGAGTATTTCCGTGGGAAGGCTTTTTATCACACTACATTTGGATTTTTTATTACACTACATGTGTTAAAAATGCTAGGGTGTCTGTTTTGTCACCAACAAGAGTTTTGTGAATGGCCGCTGTTAATAATGTAATTGTGACTGATCATATGTTCTACATTTCATTTCCCTCTAACCTCATGATTTATAATCCTTCTTCTAAACAATTCAGGTGAACACTTCATGTACCCGATGAAGTGATCTGTACTCCATGAAAGCTTATGCCATAAGACTTTAAGATGCGGATACTTTTATTTTGGCCCCAACAGACTATACAAAAACACAGCCATGCAGCAGCCAAACTTAATCACTGACTTAATCAAGTGCTGTTGTATTCATGGCCTTCTGTGACCATCAGGGAAAGGGGACAGAAATGAGCACATTCAGGATCAAGAGCAAAGGGCTAACATAACAAATGCTATCATAGACTAAAGGATGCAGTGTGTACTGGTGCAATTATATCATAGTAGTAATATTCTCAAAGATACCATAGGCTGAAAGTAAATCAAGATATTCATTTCCACTATAAATACACAAAATCCAACAAATTACATACCTTATCTGAGAACCAGATGAGCCTCGATTGTTCATCGTACCTGAACATTCCATACTTGGGATCTAAGAGCTCTCTCATGATAAGCAAGAAAAATTCTTTGCGAACTCCTCCTGCATCAACAGCTTCTTCCCCTACAAAAATAACCTAACATTGGCAATGCAGTTAGAACATTACATTTTTAAAAAATAAAATACCACACATACTCATAGAATCATAGAGTTGGAAGGGACCCTGAGTATCATCTAGAACAACCTCCTGCGATGCAGGAATATGCAGCTGTCCTGTAAGGGAATCGTACCTGCGACCTTGGCGTTATCAGCACCAGACTCTGACCAACTGAGCTATCCACAAGTGCTCAATTTGTTACTTGGCTAATGACATTTACAATAAGGAGTCTGACTAAAGGCCACTTCATACATTGTACTTTAAAGTTGTAAAATGTGTTTTAAGTTTTTATAAATGTTTTATTATTATTATTTATGCGCTGGAAGCCACCCAGAGTGGCTGGCGAAACCCAGCCAGATGGGTGGGGTAATAATAAATAAATAAAATATGAACACGGCAAATGCATATTTGTAAAGACATATGTTATACAGATATATAGGTTATACAGGTACATTTTTCATTAACCTGGAGCAGCCTCAACTCTATGAATGAATGTTGAGGGGCAAGTTATGAATTATATGCAAGTGTGTATACTAAAGTTCCAACAATTGAAAAGAAAGAAAATGCACCAAAAGGAGCCTTAGGTAGTTGTGATTTTGAATGATGGGAGGAAGCGAGTGCTGAACCCTTTCTTGGCCAGCTGTTCTCTGCTCAGAATTCTCCCTTCACCCAGTTCTAGGACAAATATTTGCCATGAGAAAAGCAGGGGGTAGGGGGTGGAGAAGAAGAGAAAACTGAAGGCCAGGTGTGCATCACAAAAAGGTAAACATGCATGCATATAGGCTATACCTTAAGAGGCTTCTTGTAGTCAACATTTTTGGTTTTTCTTAGGACTTCCATGGTATCCCCCACAATATTGTCTCTGCGCACAATTAAGATCAGACATGGATTGACAGATTCAAATACTGGGAGAAAAATAGATGAGAAATTCTGTCTGTGAGCCTGGTCAACAGCCATCTGGGAAAAACCAAGTAAAAACCTTAGTGGCAGCAGCAGCAGTAATAAACACTGGATGCTCAAGAGAATCTACAATTCCTAGTACTATTTCCAGCTTGTGATTATACTAATGCAGTACTGCCTGAATCTTTGATATCCAAAGACACAGTTTTTCTCGATAACTGAACAACTGTGATACAAGCCAGTTAATATAAACAGGGCCTAAATTATATCAATCCAGGAATAACTACAGTGTTTTAAAGTATTTTATTTTTAAATTACTATTTTACCTGCATCTGTAAGACTGCATCTGTCTGCAAGAGTGTTGTCTTTGCCTGTGCATCAAACACAAATGGGTAGGTGCAAATTGTAACTGGCACATCTGCTAGCTAGAAAGGCAATGGAAAAAGCTGTTAGCATGTGCAGTATTAGCAACAGTATATATAAATTTTCTTTTGGCAGTTATGCAACATTTACTTGACAGAGAGATATAATACAGGATATCCAGCTTATGAAGAGGTTTATATTTTTTAAACAGTTTTAGATATATCTAATCCATGAATTTTATTTCAAGATTATCAGAATTCAAGGCCCATGGATAAACCTGTTGTCAGAATCTTTGGGTCTAGTTTCCAAAACTTTACTGTGGAAATCAGATAACTTCTTACCTCATTTAATCCATGGCTGATATCCTACCAAAAGAGTGCATAAGAGGCAGCAGTAATTAAAAGGAAAAAAACACTGTTAGGTTCCTCTCCACTTTCCTCCACACCCCCAAAAGCCTTCATGCAGATGCCTGCATTTTTTTTAAAAAAGATGGGCACAGACTAATGCCTTTGTGGCATTCAGAGTAGAGCTATTGAAATTAATGAACCCAAGAGCTTCCTCTTGTCCTGCTGCTTCCCCGCCCTACCCCAAGCAAACCTGTTCTTAAGTACTCAAATGGAGCAAATAACAAATGGTTTTTCTGTGGATTGCCCTTTGTTCCAATTTAAAGTTAAGAGCAGGTTTTCCCTGGGAAAGGAGCAGGACAAAGGGGAAACTGCTTGGGCCCATGCTTTCTAAGTGTGGACGAGCCCTAACTTAAGTCACTTTCATGAATGTCAATGGGTCTATTTTGAGCAAAATTTAGTTAAATACCTCTCTCTATGTCCTATGTAGAGGGATGTGGGTGGCGCTGTACATAGGGTGGTGCTTTGCACATCAAAGTGCAAGTAGATAAATAGGTACCGCTCCGGCGGGAAGGTAAATGGCATTTCCATGCGCTGCTCTGGTTTGCCAGAAGCGACTTAGTCATGCTGGCCACATGACCTGGAAGCTGTACACCGGCTCCCTCGGCCAATAAAGCAAGATGAGCACCGCAACCCCAGAGTCTGCCACGACTGGACCTAATGGTCAGGGGTCCCTTTACCTTTATGTCCTATGTACACAGAGCAATGTAGAGAACAATGTATGCTAGTGCACATGGATCCCAGGGAGGTACATGGCATAACTGTGCCCACATACAGATTCACTGCTAATACATGAATGGAGCCTCTACCAAAGTCATGCCTGGCACACATTCACTTCCACAAGATGCAGTGGTCGCTCCTTAGAAAACAGGGATAAATAAAAGTTCACAGAGAGGTTTGGTCCTAAACCGTGCAATGCTCCAACTTTAAGATTGGTTTATTCAAACATCTATCCCAGCTCATTTCTAAAGCTTTATTGCAGCCCACCTCCAAATTATGACTAAACTATTAATGTGCCTAAAAACCAAATGTCACAGGCGCAAAAATCTAGCCTAGGTAGTTTTTTAGTTCTTTTCATCCTTCATCAACATGTTGATAATGGACACAGAGCACTCATGAGCACAACTTATCTATTCAATTAATACATTTATGAATAATCTTTTTCATTTTCAAAATCTTAAGAAGCAGATTGCATTTCTCACAATCAGTATTCCGAAACCACAGATCCTATTTAACCTACACTGTTTCTAAGCTCTGCTCCAAGCCATTACAAAAATATTTAGATGCCCGACTTGAGATATATGAGCAGGGAAAGAGACACTTCTGAGCTAAAAATAAAATTGATACTTTAGGGAGTAGTTTTAAATAAGGGTGGGGACCTTTCCTTTGAGAACATCACGATTACTGAATAGAAGAAGTAGAAGAACAATGAATTATATGCACAATTGCAATGGTGGGATGTAGAATACAGGTATTCTCCCATAAAAGTAATATATTTGATTAACTCATGAGGAGAGATGCATGAGGGCAGATGACATTTTAAAAAGGTGTTAGTGTTTGATCACCATCATTTAATAAACCTGGAATTTTGGTTCCTGTTGCCTACATTAAATAGTTTCCAAAAATATTCTTGTTTGTTTAAAAGCCCAACTCTATTACTACCTTCAGTATAAATTAAGAATCCATGTTCTGACCTTGAGTGGTATCTCAATTAGTGTTTGGAAGCAAGAAGCAAACTAACTAGAAACTTAGATACCCAGCAAGTCTTTCATATATCCAAGCAACGCATTTACTTTTCAGTTCAGAGATATGGCTATGAGAAATCACCTCTGCTTGCACCCTATGGTCCAGTTCACACCAAACCAGGGGTGGTTAACCTGTTGCTCAACTGCAACTCCCACCAGTCTCAGACAGCATCACCAATGATCAGTGGTGAGTCGTAGTTCAGGTTATTCATGTCTGTCACTATAGCATGGCTTAGCGCTGCATGAACAAAACTCCCTGAACCCTGAGCAAAGCACTGGCCTGCATGCTCACCTCACCAATTCTTGTTAGGCCAGGAGAAGAACCTGCACCAAGTTTGGTTTTGCTTTTGAACAGTCTAGGCTCAGTGCAAATGAATGAACTAGGGATTTTGGTGGTTAGCTTCAAGGAGAACTCATGTGCCAAGATGTAACTGTGGTACAGCATGATTTGCCAGTATATCCAAACCAAGCAGTGCATCATTTGATGTACACTCTATTCTTTAAAGGAAAAGAAGAAAAACTAGCCCTCTCTCTAATGCTTATCAAAGATCAACATTTTTACTCTGCATGGATGTAATGTTTCAAAAAACTTCATAAAAAGGACATTGTCTAGGAAAAACTAAAAAGAAAAAGAAAACCCACAACCCAAAACTGACATACACTAAGAACCACTCTAAATAGAACACTTGTCATAACCTAAACTGTTTTTGGCCTGCACTGCTTCAGACTGTGGTGGAGGAGCAGGGGACCTAACACAGTCATGTTCATTAATTTCAATGGGTACACTGTTGAGTGAAATTTTGGTTGAATACCATTCATAGAAATCTAGCATATTAGGCAGAACACCCTTCTCTCCCACACCTGGCTATCTGTTTGCAGGAATTTATTTATTGTATTGGGAACACTGAGCCATACAATTCATCCAACTGAGCAGCTATGCAATGTGAATTCAAGCCCATGCAGTGTAATTTAGAACACACAGTGAAAACAAAAATGGGACATTTACCATTCCATATGCCTGCTGCTGAATCCAGTGGAAGTAGTCACTTCTTATGTCTATCAAATCCTGTAGTTCATGTATGTAGAATTTATCATATTGTATGATTTGCCCACCTCTTTCATTTACCTGCATTTTAAAGAGAATGCAGTTTGTCACTGAGAATATTTTACATTTCACTCTATTCTATTAAAACTATTTCTTCAGATTTCTATATGAAATGCTATTTGCAATATTTTGGCTGGCCTAATAAAGGTATTGCCATACTATGGAGTCTGGAAGTTGCTGTCTATGTTAGCCAGCCTTCTTCACAAAGAGGAATAATTTGTCTGAACTCTTAAACTATTTTCATTTATAAATATATGTCCTTTCCCAAAGCATAACAAGACTGGAATATGTTAGTCACACAATGATTTAGTTATAAACTACAGGGAACAGCCATTTTCTGTGTGCACCGCTTTCAGCCACAGAATGGGGAGGGGCTGGAACAGGCTGATGTTTTAAGGACATTTTTTGATATGATGCTTTCTCCCTCCCACTTTAGGGGTTGGTATTTGTTTGCTGAATGTGACCAAGGTTATTTATAACTGATAAGCAGCAAGAGAAAATGTGTTTTAAATTATTTATTTGTAGAATGATACTGTTTATATATATTAAGTTGTAAACATTAACAGGTTAGTGTAAAAACAACCATGCATTTTATTCCAAGATGCACTCCAAAAACCAACTTGATAATAAAAGTACTTGCTATTACCAGGCAGCCTGCGAGTAAGACTATTTGAAAAATGGGGTTCCACATGTTTCTTGTCAGCTATTTCGATATGCAGTGTCAGATCTTAAGACATTGAACCAGAATGCATGCATGTATGCATAGAATTGCAGCCTTAGTGATTTCTCTTTTGTGGTTCTGCCTTTCCTAAAGCAAGGTATGTTGTTCACAAAATAAATTTTGACTCCATTTGTAATATTGGCATGAACTTTCAACTTCTATGGTTTGGGTGAGTCCATATACTGAGAGCCATATACTTTGATCTCAGTTCTGATGTTACATTAAATCAAAGTATGGTCTTGCATGTCTCTTCATGAGAACATAAGGAAATACTCCATCCACTGATTATACGGATTCCAAACAAATCTCAATGGTCCACACAGCCACAACTTTCTGTGAAAGTTCAGACTTCTAAACTCTAGACTTCTAGACTCAGTGAAAATCAATTGCATCAATGATACAGTACATCAGACAAAATGTATCTGGCAGCAGAAATAAGGATACAAACTGCAAAGACCTACCCTGTGCAAAATTTCCAAAACCTTGAGAGAAGAGTGCAGGCAGCTAGAGAAGATTCTTTGCTCTGAAGTTGGAATGCCCATCTTGTACAATTTAAGAAGGTGGACAACAACATCCTTGTAAAGTTCCACTATTTTAAGGAACAATGGAGGCTCCAATGCAGACCACCAGTTTTCTATCAATAAAAGGGAAAAGCAAATCTAGCAGACGAAAACATTGCACAAGTTAACAGGACTTATATGTAACTAATACTGTCTAGATCTCAAGTTCATTAGTTGTTCAGCAATGAATAAATTAGACCATGCATTTTTCCACTCCATATTAACATCCTTTTAATATGTAAGAATAGGAGACATAGTTTTTTGGATGTTACAAAGGGAAGTGCAAAGTTTATTATCCCTGAGGAGATATCTCTCAAACAGTCGCAAGCCCCCCTGCTTATTAACTATCATGAATTCAAAAAGACAGTTTAAGAAATTTCATTGGACACTTGAGCAATTTTGGATTTAAAAAATAACTTGGCCTCAAAATTATAAATCTGTATCACAGTAGAGCATAGTTGATAATTTACTATTATTTATAATTTACTATTATGCCTTTCTGGTATATTTGCCTCGTACAATCATACCTTGTGTTGCATTCCGCTCTTGTTACGGACTTTCAGCTTACAAACGTGGCAAACCCAGAAGTGTTTACTTCCGGGCTCACTGCCTGTGCATGCTCAGAAGCGATCTGCGTGCTTTGCGCATGTGCTTGATCGCACCGCGCACATGCGCAGAAGAGGCACTCTAGTTGCGGACTTTTCGGGGTGCAAACGGCACCCCGAAATGGATTAAGTCCACAACTAGAGGTACCACTGTACCTGCTAATGGCAAGAGGAAATACATTACGTATTTTTCACTCCAACAAACACTATCAGTAAGCAAAAAACAAACCTTAGGACTGACAAAAACCACAATTTCTAGTTTGCATTTAATGCTATGCCAGGGATCACTGTTTCCACCCAGCGTGAATGTGGAGGAATAAGTGGCCAGAGGCAGTGTGTTCATGGCAAACGATTAATAAAGGTTTACCGTGGTATGCAAACAAAGCAACACTTGCTCATAGAGCTACACAAGGATATCTATATGCAACAGCACTTCCCTTTAGTAGTGCAATGAACAGAAGGTGAAAACTGATAGCAAGAACAGTTTGAGAGATTATATATGCCCACAGTTAGTTTTGCAAGCTGCCACACCCTTGCAGCAGATTAAGACATACAAATTAAACAAAAGAAACCTTACCAAGTACTTTCAGTGGAGCCTTTTCTAGATTCACAATAGCAGTTGCAAATGGGATAGCTAGTGTCATGTAATTGTTTGCGTCACTCATTAGTGGGCATTCTGGCAGGGTTAGAAACAGTCTTAGGGCTTCAACATCAGGCAAGGAACTAGTCAGTTTAGGAATAAGGTTCTTTTCCAAACTAGCTGCAACCTGGGAATGTGGTACAAAATAGATTCTGGTTTTAAACTAAAATCATTTTCTATTATAATAACTCATTTTACACTTTTTTTAAAAAATGAATTTGAACATAAACTTGTTTTTTTAAAAAACAAAACAAAACCCAGAGCTCCTTAATCACAATAAATGTTTTTTATAACAGCTATTTTACAAGAATGATGAAAGTTACCTTTCATATCTGTTCTGGAGTACAACACACATTACAACATGAAAAATGCGGCCCTGAAACACAGTTTCATACTATGGAGTGTTTCAGTTCAGGGGTTGGAGCCATTCTAGTCAGACATAAAACTAAGCTATAGTTTGCTATCACCATGGTTTGCTGAAGAAACCAGGACCCCAACCACAGATGATCAAAGAAACTGTGGCTTGTTTTGCCTGGTGGTCCCCCCCCCCAAATCCTCTTGTGAATAGATGGTTGCTGAGCAGAAGGCCTTTGTGACAATCAACTTATCAACTTACCACTTCTTTTGTCACTGGCCAACTGCAGACAGGAAACGACCATTCTGCTCAAGATCCTTTAATGGCTCCAAAAGCCCCTGAGCAAAGTAATAGTCCTAAAGGTATTATCAACCAACCCTTTCCTTGCAATCCTCCTGAGCAAAAGTTCTGTCTGCTCTACCTATTCTTTCAGTAACAACAAGTGTTTCTCAGAACTAGGAATGAACTGAGTTTATCAGCAAGTGAGTAGGTGACAGGGGAACCTTTTAGATCAAAATCTGCAACTGCATTTGTTGAACTGTTAGTATAGTCCTTCCTAAGAACAAAGGTGAGCTTTTAAACATATATCTCTCATTAGATATTAGGGGAAATGCTCGTGGTCTCTTACTACTTTTCTTTCTTATAGGGCTCATCAGCAATGAGGCATGCAGGGTAATGAGCCTGTTACTGGGCACAGTAGTGAAGCATGGAGAGATCTGTTAAAAGTATCAATGATAATCTCTTAGTTGCATGAACAATTTCATTTTCTAGCTGTTTTTCCCTTACACCTCTGTGGCCAGGCAAGGGCTTCTGAGCGATGTGACAAACTAAGCTCAAATCTAAGGATCTGAAGTTCAGAGGTAACTAAAAGCAGAGATTCACAAGCCAACTTCAAAACATAGTTTGAGATCATGATTTGTTGGGCACAAACAAACCATAAATGGTTGGCCAGGATGCTCACAGGCATAGGCAGAACTCACCTGAACAACCCATGGCTGAGTGTTATTCCCAAATCCAGCCATTGAAACACTAACTGAAGTACATTTAAAAAATCTCAAAATGTTGACAGCTCTGTGGAGCTACTACAATTTACATTTTTTTTAAAGTATAGAATATTTCAACAAAGCATCAAGCATTGCATTACAAACCTAAATTTACCAGTTCTGTGCAAAAAGAAGCACCAATTGTTTAACACAGTGTAATACCTGGGATTTGAAACTAGGTGCAATAAGGATTTCAGGACAAACCTGCTGAGATATATGAGGATGTTCCGGCTGTATAAGTTTGTGAAACAGAAGTCGAGCAGTATTCATGTCAATCCCTGAGTATCTGGCACTAGTTCTGTAGTGATCATCATGGCTATGAAAACAAAAAGCAGTAAGTAAATTCTGCTTCCCACTACTTATTCTCTATACTTTTAAATGAACATGGAATTCTTAATTATTTCCAGACTTTCATTAAATCTTGTGGCTTGGGCATTTAAAATATTGTGTATCACCTACTGACCTGATAGCTAAAAAACTTCCATTTAGACAGCCAGCTGAGGAAAATGTTCCGTCGATTTCACTATTAAAAACAAGAATAAGAAAAAAAATATACACAAAGTTAAATTTACTACAATGTTCTAACAGTCTGTAATAATCACAGTTGACATTCTAGTCAATGGCAGTTGTTTCACCACACAGAGTCCTGGAATTGCCACTGGCAGAGTATCTGTCAGAAGGCGGAGATGAGCAATACTGTATTCCGTTGCTATACTCAGTTTCTTTTTCACAAAGAGAGCTCACTATGTTCTATCAGCCATAAGGGCCTTTAACACAAAATCTGTTTCCCAACTCCTTTCTGCTTCAAATGTCTGGTGCAATGGTCTATTTTCTAAGTTAGATGGGTTCCAGACTAGGTTCCTTTGGCTCCTACTTCAGGTCCCAAATTGTGTCCCGAATTCAATTCTATTGTTGGAAACAGGTCAATGTCCACTCTCCACTAAAGTGTGGTGGGCTGCCTCGAAATACTGGTATTTGGCCTGGGAAAGGGCTTACTTTTACATCTAACCAAAAAAGAGTCTGTCAGTTCATGGTTGAAAACTATGATCCGAAAAGACTCATCAACTGGTCTTTCACCATCCTTTTTACATCATTTGGGCTACGACATTGCCCTTAAATCCCTGAGGCAAAGGTTATGGGATATTTTATACAGCGATCTTCATTCTATATCTTATGTAACCTGTGGACCGTTTGCAACTGGAATCCACTATGGCCATGATTTTCAGTTACCATCGTATTTCATGAATCTGTCTGAACCTAACTACTGCCAATTATTCACCAAAGTCAGACTAATGTAATCCCTTCAGAAGTACTAAACGGCAGACTGTCTGGTATACCCTATCAGAACAGGCTCTCCTTATGAGAACAGGCTCTCCTTACGATGCCTTATGAGGAACGGCTAAGGGAGCTGGGCATGTTTAGCCTGGAGAAGAGGAGGTTAAGGGGGGATATGATAGCCATGTTCAAATATATAAAAGGATGTCACATAGAGGAGGGAGAAAGGTTGTTTTCTGCTGCTCCAGAGAAGCGGACACGGAGCAATGGATCCAAACTACAAGAAAGAAGATTCCACCTAAACATTAGGAAGAACTTCCTGACAGTAAGAGCTGTTCGACAGTGGAATTTGCTGCCAAGGAGTGTGGTGGAGTCTCCTTCTTTGGAGGTCTTTAAGCAGAGGCTTGACAACCATATGTCAGGAGTGCTCTGATGGTGTTTCCTGCTTGGCAGGGGGTTGGACTCGATGGCCCTTGTGGTCTCTTCCAACTCTATGATTCTATGATTCTATGCTCTCAGGGTGTTGACTCTATGAAACATATCCCACTACACTGTGAGCAATTCAAACAAGCCAGGGATCAATTAATTAAACCCCTTTTGGTAAACTGGAAAATCCAAAACCTTCTATCTTAAGCACCTCCTTGGAGATATGTCAAATGATACTATCCTGGCCACGGCTAAGTTCCTCTTGGAAAGAATAAGAAACAGAAACCTACATGCTCTGGATAAAACATAATAACCGCCTTGGAATCCTTTCCCTGTATTTCTGTTTTAATTTTCTTTTGAAAATGTTTTTGTGAGTCTCTGGATCGAAATAAAGAATGTATGTATATTAATAGGTGAAATGGAGCATGTAAGCCAATGTTTACAGAAAAGCATCAATTCACAAGACATATTTCTATTTATTATTAGAGTCAGACACCTATCAATTCATTATAAAGCTATGATATGCTTGAGAGATACTGGAATCATGACCACTAGAAGACAGTACAGGAGTAGAATTAAGGGGACACCTTTTCACTTCTTACACGTTTTAAAAAAAATATTCCAATTTCATTTTAAAAATATTTTAAAAATAGTTCAGTTCTGCAAAGGGCAGATCAACCAATAAAGGTAGCAAAACATACAGATAGCCATACTGAAAGGAAACATCCTATGTTACAAGAAAACATAGCTTAACATACACTACCCTTGAAAAGACTAAAAGGAGAGAAACTTTCTACAAAGCCCAATCATATTTCTTAGTGAATTTAACGGACATTGTCATGTGCGTTTCCTTCCCTCTCCCATTCCTACTGTAATCCTTTCCTTTAAGCAGAGCTCTTCCTATGTTAACTAAGCTGAGCGTCCATGAGGTAAGAGTAATACATTCAAATGCAGGAGCCAAGTGGGTGGTTCTGTAAAGTTAAGCACTCAACACCACTATCTGCAAGATATGCCCAAAAGTGTAACAACCACCATTCTTACTTTGCTATCTCTGCAGGGAGCCTCCCTGATCCTGAAGATGAGCAGTGCAGCAACCTCTGAATGAAGCCTTCATTCACAGTCCAGATTTGTTTCGAAGCACATGGGTATCTGAAGTCATCTGGAGGTTCCAAATCCTACATTTTGAGTGGTAAATTATACACAGAAATATTCCCCCCCATTAACTAGGGCTAATTTCCAGAAATCCCTATATTTAGAGTTGCTACACCATACAACTTTGTTTCATGTTTACTCTTGAGCAGTCCACACATTTTGTTTTTGAACTTGTAGCATATAAGCATTATGTACACCAGCTGGTTGGTTTCTATATTATCTGAGAAGATTTATATAAAATGCTTTTAAAGAATTTGTTTTAAAATCGGAATTTCCCTCTTTTTTTCAGGAGCGCTAATTGGAGCTCAGCATATATAATAGCCCCAATCCAGCTGTAGTCATGCTTTACTGCATGCAACTATCACCCCCAGATTAATTCATTAAGTTCAATACACACACATCAGTGCTTCACAGATTTCCCTTGCTGCAGTACGGCATTTCAGGGCAAGGCATCCTCCATGTAAATTAAAGGCTGAATGGGCTGCTTTTAATAATATGATATAACAGGGATGGGGAACACATGTGGTCCTTTGGGTGTTTTTGAACTCCAGCTGCCCCCAGCCCCCACCATCATAGCCAATGGTCAGGGATGATGGGAGTCAAAGTCCCACAACACTTGGAAGGGCCAAAAGTTTCCCATCCTCATAGGTGGAGAGCCAGGATGTACATAACAAGCTGACATCACCATAATGGACATTCATATCCTGTGTGTGATATAGAAGACATTTTTATTTTATTTGCTTGAAAAAATTATATTCTGCACTTCATCCAGGGTGATGAATAAAACATAAAATATACTGGGATGAAACAAAGCAGATAGAAATACATCAAATTTTAAAAGGTTATAAAATTATATTTAAAGAATGCACACAGTTCCAATAAAACTTTGTATTTCCATGAATTCATACTTCCAGTTTACAGCTTTCCCCAACTTAAAATAAGGATTGTCTGTCACTAAACTCTAAATATTATGTATGCACACCAATCCTCAAAAGGAAAGATTGCTTTGTTTAGGAACTGTGAGTTTTGCTTTATCAGCTAACAAAATGATGCTTAATTTTCTCTAAACAATTTACAAATAACAATTTTCAGATACTTTAACACCAAATCCTAAAGCATACTGACCATTAAAGATATGGAAAAAAAGTTTTATCTTAAGGTACAATAATACACAGCTGAAGCTACACTAGTTGCACTATATTTTAAAGAATACTCTAGTGAAGCAAATGGAAAGCAACATGAATACAAAGTCAAAGTTCCAGGTATCAGATTCAGCTCTAAGCACTTTACTGAGTAAACACAGAAGCCAACTTATGGATTTTAAAAATGAGATGAACTACCTGTAGAGTAACGTAATGTGAAAAGCTTTGGTCTCCACCAGAGAAAATCCTATGTACATAATAATATTCTTCACGATCTATAATTAAAATAGCATGATGTTAACATCAAGAGGATAGGCTTGAAAAGAATTTGTCTTTTATTTAGGTAGGAATGAAATTGAGGGATGCTACTTTTGCAAGAACATCAGGTAACTTTTGCCAATAGCAGGTCTGCATATTAGCATTTTACACCACACACAGCAACCTTCCTTTTCATATCACATTCACAGTTATGGCTCTGCACTCTCAAAGATCAACAGAGAAAAACTAGAGTTGACTTGTATGGAAAATGGTGCAGCATTTATTTATTTTTTGGTAAGAATTTTTATTCATTTTCATCTTTAAACTGTTTACCATGGTTGCATTGAGATATATCTTTGTTTAAACTAGAGCATAACATGCTGTGGTTATATATAATTAAAGTTAAAAGTAAAACAACACAACAATAAACAGATACACATTTCTGAATATATTAACAAAGTTGTGTCAGTGTATATACCAAAATTATTAGTTATTATGTGTATTGCTTAGATCAGTGATCAAAAGTCAAAGGTATTTTGTATCAACAACTATCAGAATTAATAGGAATTAATGGGAAGGGGGGGGGGAATAATAAAACTTGTACTTCACACACACCAGACTGTGCTGTAAACTATGGGTGCTATTCTATATTATGTCTCATTATTTCTGTAATCAATAAAGTCACACCAGACTGCAAAAATCTGTCGTGTTTATTTTGGCCTCTTGCTACTTTTAATTTTGCTCTCAGTTTTTCCAATAATGCTGATTGCCAAATTGCATTATACCATTGGTTCATAGTTAATAACTGTAACGGTTTCCATGTCCTGGCAATGGTTGTTCTTGTAGCAGTTACTATGATATGTTAAGGGTCCTTGTTTCCAATTTGCAACATATTGGTGCAGCATTTATTGCTTCTACAGTAAACACAAAAATCTCATGAGGCATAGATGCAATACTAACAAATCCAGTCCCTTACCCATTATCACAATATAACTATTCTTAAAATAATTCCCCCCTAACACTCCGAAAATATATATACAACTAAAGAAAGCATTATTACCTGAATTTAGTGGGATGTCTCCATTATAAGGAAGCCAGTTTCCTTTCACTGGGAAGGGACTTTTCCTGTTACTGGTTGATCCCATGCCCAACTGTCCATTGCCTCCAAGACCAAAAGAATAAATTCTTCCAGTTGAAGGGACAAATGCAGATGTGTGCTGCCTAGTGCAAAGAAAGAATAGAAATTCAAAAAGTAAGAAACTGAGAATGCTGTAGTATATTACATATGCTATATGTGACTTATCTATCCCCAGTAACTTAAGAGAAGACAGTTGCAATGTTCTGTTCAGGGTATTAAGAGGGAGCGGCCTCTAAAATGCATGGAACTTGTAATGCATTGAGATGGAAGGCTACTGTGCCTATAGAACAGCCTTCATGCCAATCCAATTAAACTGCATAATTGGGCTGCTTAAACTAATGTCTTAGCTAACTTACAGCAGTCTTTTCTTTATAATGGCACATAATTGGGGTGCCCAACAAGATTTTGAGAATTCCACAGCAGCTAGAGGTAAACTTGCTTCTTACACTTTTCAAGTTGCTAAACACCCCATTAAAATTATTCCATTCTGTGGTCTTACCTTCCACAAGCAATCTGTGTGACAATGCTCCCCATAAGTTCAAAAACTTTTCTTGGGTTTATTTCATGGCCAGTAGAGTTATGACCTAATTGCCCATAGCCTCCAGCTCCAAAAGTAAACACCCCACCTTCCTAAAAAACATTTGAAGTTAGAATGCAATGTGTAGATGACTCCAATACTTTTTATGTACAAAAAATAATAGTTACAACTGTGGAGAAGCACTAGATATTTGCCCTACACATATAACAAATAAATTGTCTTTACAAACATGCTTATCTTCATAGATATATAGTTTAGTCTCTGCACAACATCCTCACTGTGTAAGAGTATAAACAATAAAATACCATATTTTTTGCTCTATAAGACTCACTTTTTCCCTCCTAAAAAGTAACGGGAAATGTGTGTGCATCTTATGGAGCGAATGCAGGCTGCGCAGCTATCCCAGAAGCCAGAACAGCAAGAGGGATTTGCTGCTTTCACTGCGCAGCGATCCCTCTTGCTTCTGAGATTCAGAATTTTTTTTCTTGTTTTCTTCCTCCAAAAACTAGGTGCGTCTTGTGGTCTGGTGTGTTTTATAGAGCAAAAAATACGGTAAATCCACAGTCCTGTACACCAAAAATAAATCACATAAACTTTTTTTTTAAAAAAACCATTGATTTTTAATTTTAAGTAACAAAAAATACCCATGCAAAAAAATCATGTATTCTTTAGCTGAGTTCCAATTTAAAAACACATGGTTGATTAAAAAAAATCCTAAGTTAGTGGTAAGATCAGACTGATAAACAAGATAATGTAAAATGCTATTAGTGGACATTGCACCCTGCCCAATATAGTAGGACTACTATTTTCACTTTCATATTTATTTGTTTCAAGAATGACTTCAACTGCAGAGCAAGAATTGCTCAAGAGAATAGAAAGTGCATTTCTCCACATTATCTGAAACAAGAGTTCAATTTTGAATTTAAAATCCCACAGGTTTTTAAATATAAGCTTTACATTATGTACTCAGAAAGCAAACAGTATTTGTTTACATAAAACCTAAACTATTCTTCTGTTTGCAGATACTATAAATGTCATATTCCAATTCTGAATGTAATGACAGTTGTGTAAATAAACCAAAGTATGTTGCATTAAATCAACACACACACACAAGACTATAAACTGTGCTTCAGCACTAGCAAGAGAGATGGCATCCATCAGCGGAGCAGCCGCCCACATGGTTATTAGAGCTAGGCTGAATGCAATGGAATATTTCTAAACATGAATTTATAAAGCTCTGAAGGAAAATAAGCACAAGTTCTCCTTTCTTTCTCCCCTCCTCTGCAAGTCAGCAGCAAGTGGCACATTACATTTCAGCAGCTCTCCCCCCGCCCCCCGAGCTTATATAAATGCTGGTGTGAGCAGGCCAATGCAACATGTGATCTTGGCAGGTTCACTGACGTTGCCCAAGCTAGTGGCTCAGTACAACTGTAATGTGTGAATCTTCTCTCAGATGAAGGGGTTGGTGCGGGAGGAGTTCACACCCAATACTGGGCAACCATTCTCTCTTGACAAGAGTGCAGGGTTACAAAAAAGCAGACCAACTGGTGACATGAACATGTTTTCTCTCCTACAGACTGCTGAATCCCTCACTACTGAAGCAGTCAGCCTGCATGTGAAAAGCTATCAAATCTACTAATTAGTTAAGAGTGTGAAATGCAGTATTTCTACTACAGTACCTTTGTAAGAGCCGCAGTATGATCTTCTCCACAGGAGATGTAAACAATTTTCTGGGATCTTAGTGACTTTAGAAGATTGGGAACATATCTATCTGAAAATTGTAATAAATCAGGAAGTGTAATATACACTTTGCAACAAATTACATAAAATTACATAAAAATAAATAATATAAACTACTGATTTAGTTTATAAACTATTATTATTTTATATAACAAATAGCTTTGTTGCACTTTGAGGTTTATAATTCCACAGTACGTGTTGTTCAGAGAAGCACTACAGTGCAACAAATAGCAAAGCGCCTGGAAGTTATGTAGTATTTTATTCACTATTTTGAAAGTACCGTTATTTCCTACAATTAAAGCATGCAAAGCATTTCAAAGTTATTGTAGTTCTGCACTGCAGTAATATCCACAGTTCCTTTCAGCAACTTTCAGTTCAGTGGATTTCTCATCCACTAACACAGACGCTCCAAGCATCAATTCAGCAGAGGAGCATAATTTGGTTTTACAAAAATAAGCACACATTATCTGATCATAACTAAAATGGAAAGTAATATAGTTCACAGTTTTAAATTTTGTGTACTTACCATTTTCATCATTAAGACCAAGTTGGCCAAATTTGTTGCGTCCCCACCCAAAAACTGCTCCAGAAAGAGTAAGCACAAAGCTATGTGCTCCGCCCGCTGTAATTTGCGCAAAAGGTATCCCTTGCAAAGATTTTATCCATTGTGGGGAAGTCTGTTTTTTGAATTCATAACCTAAACCTAGTTGACCATATTTGTTCTGTCCCCAGGAAAAGACTTCACTACCTGTTGAAGAAAACAAAAGACACACATTTAAGATGAAGAATAACTGTAGGAATTTACGTCACTCTAAGAATTAAAATTACTCCACTATCATACGCGACAGAATTCAAATGGTGGCAATAATTTTTCAGCCAAGAAAAAGGGGTATTTTTGAAATTAAATGCTAAAGAAGTAGGGTAGGCAACAAGTCCTACCCTACACACACATTTCCAAATAAAGCCCAATTCTCAATATATTAATAGTTCCAGGTATTGCATGGAATCTCTGTACATTTTAGAATTTGGAGATCAGTGGCAAACATAAATGCTCATAATACACACATTTCCTTTCCTTAACATGAGCAAAGCTGAAAACTTGTTTACTCTTTCTGTCCTCTCAAAGCTATCAAACACTGGCTATTTTACGATGTGAAATGTTTAGTGTGGTTTTTTCTATTGTCATTGTAAGAGTATTTTAAATTTATACAGAAAAACAAGCAGACAGTCCAGAGATTGATTACCTTTGGAGAGTGCAAGGGAATGATAGTAGCCGCAGGCAACCTGCACTATTTGGATGTCTGACAAGCTTTTTATGTTTCTGTAGGAATAACAAGACATAATTAAATGAACAGGCTTTGCACAAAATGCTATAAAAACACAAAGCTTTATTTCCTTACAGAAAATGCAACTTAATGTTTCAACATTACAGTTCAGTGTGATGTAAATGAGCTGCAGAAGTGTTGGACTCACATGCTACCCACTCCTGCTTGAATAGCTCAAGAGTCATTTGGAAGCTTCCACTCTCACTTTTAGTAAACCCCGGCTTGCCATATCATCTGCACCCAGAACTGGGATTAACATTACCTATGGCTATTTTAAACAAGCCAGATTCATAAACTACTAATAGTTTACTGTTGACTTGTTAAACTAGCCATACTGGTTTGAGCTTGAAAAATTACAAAGATTCAAAGACGAAGCAATAAGCCCTTTTTACAAAAGCAAAAGGAACAATTTTTCTAAGATGAAAGTTTTTTTTATTCAAAACAACAACAACAAAAAAGCTTATGTTTTACCTGGGCACTCTGGTATACTCCTCAGTTCCAGGCAAGCCAAGTTGTCCATCTGCAGCAAAACCCCAAGCATAGACTTGACCACTGTCATTTAATGCTAACGTGTGGGCTTCTCCACATGAAACAGCTACAATATTTTGAGCATCCAAGGCACTCACCTGCTCTGTAATCAAGAGAAAAAGCAGCATAATGTTACATTGCTCTTGCCTAAACATTTCCATGATGGACTGCACAACTGAACTAGCAAAAATGTGTTCCTACAAACATGTCAGATCTCCTTTACCTGAGGTCAGAGGTGCTACAAGCCACAATTCACTGGCTTGTAGGAAACCACTTCACTATTAATCTGTGCCTAATAAGGATTGTAGTTTTTCTTCCTCTCTTAAGAACCAAATTTATGCTACCTATATATTTCCACCTTTGGGTGAAGTAACTGCTTTGGTGGGGGAGGTAATTTTAATCACTAAAGTGACACAACCGGATGCTGTCTCTCAGTGCCATGGTCCCTATCCGATTGAGGGAGCCCCAATAAAAATTGAAGATTCTATCTCCTGAATCATATGTAGTTGCACCTTAGTAGCTATCTAGTGAATTCTATTTTAGAACAGAGTTGAACACTACAGTGCTATCAATCAGCAGCAGTACATGAGGTAGACACAGTGGCAACTGAGGACTAGGCAGTTTTGTAGACTAAAGCATTTTCAATAAAACTATTTCTAGAGACCCCACTTCGTATTACCAAAAATTACTTCATGTTTAGTCCAATTAGCGTGTCATTGGCATAAATAGAAAAAAACTACCTCAGTGGTTCCAAGCACTGAAATCAAGCTGCTGCTGCTTTAAGAATTTAAAATACAACACACTTAATGATCAACTAATGTTAATACATAATTTCTCAGACAAAAATAAAAAGTCAACAATACATTTTAAATACTGCCTCTGAATGGGCTACAGTTCTCTAGAAATTAAAAATAATATAAAAAACAGATCTCCAACAATTTCTTAACAAAATATCTTGTTGCATTTTCAGTTCCATATAAATAGAGGCTTTCACGCAATAGCATTGGTATAAAAGTCAGAAAGGGAAAAAGAGCAGGTCCTAGAAGCTCTACTAATTCTAGAAACACTTCCGTAATCTAAACAACTGCTGCTGCAAGTATAACTGGCACCCACATACAGAACCTAAAGCAATACGATTATCTAACAGGCACTGTTTTAACTTACCTGGTCGTTTCCTGGATTTTTCATGTCCTAATTGTCCTAAATCATTACATCCACATGTATACACAGTCCCATCATCCAAGACAAACACAGTGTGTCTTAGTCCACAGCCTACATCTCGAACCTTTTTGTTTATGAAAAAGTTGCATCTTCTGGGTTCTAGGACAACTTCTTCATCAATGCCCCCCAATCCAAGCTGTCCAAAAGAGGCATTTCCCCAACATAACATGTTGCCAGCCCTCTCAATGATCTGCCAGCTTTAGCATTCAAACGTCCAGCATCACTGTAATGGAGTGGAAAATAAGTTAGTACTAGAATACAGGTGACTTGGTATTTATAATAGGATTCACAAATTTCATCTCTCAATTATTGTGATTAGCCCAAATAAAAACACTAAGAATTTCATGTCTCATTAGAATAATTCTATAACAGAAAAATGTAAATATGACTGTTACACGTTCTCTAAAATATTAATCATCTAATTTTAAATAAGTATTTTGCTAGAGCTAGTATTTGTGGACCTCTAAATATCAAAATTGCAAACATTTCTTGCAGGCCAAATGTGGTTGCTGTGTGTTACTCCTACAAGTGAGTAAGATGCGAAAAGGCATAACCAGAACTATTTATGAAACCAGTAATGACAGCAGGATAGAAAGCACCACAACGGCAAATCTGAAAGGATTTTTTTGTGCAAGACAAATTTTTGTGCTGACTACAAATTCAGCATGGAGATTAAATTTTCTGGACATTTGAGACTTGGAAAAGAACAGTTCTCTCTTCCCCACTATTTTTACACATTTTCTCCCATGTCTTTACATTTAAGTCAACCCCTAAGATTATATTTAGCCCAATCCTAAGCATGTTTTACTTGATAAGTAGATCCCACTGAGTTCCATGAGATTTACTCCTAGCTAGGTATGCATAGGATTGCAGCTTTAGACTGAAAACCGCAAGATAATTAACAAAATCCAGCCACACTTACAAGACACTCAAGATGGTGCTGCCAAGAGCTGGAACATACTTGTAAAAAAGTGGCCTTCAGACATCCATGCCAATCACGGCAAATTCAACCTATAAGAACATAATTAGGTAAAAGTTATGGGAATTCACATTTCTCCAAACCCAATCACATATTTCCCCCCCCCCCACTTGAGTATCACTGAAAATAGAATTGAAAGAGAGTCCCTAGCTGAAAAAGCATGGTAAATCTTCACTTCCTCCAGTATCAACCATTCAGGCCCTACAACTGGCAGGGGGGGGGTGCTGTTAGTGGTGGTTCCCCATATGTGGAATACCCTTCCCCAGTTAGGCATGCCTGTCTTCTTCATTATTAAAATGCAAGAGGAAGTGAAAAACATTCCTGTCCACCCAGGCATATAGTGGCTGAAAGAAACAGTTCTTGGCAACCCTGAAATCATTAGATATGAGGCTATTTGACTGGCTTTAACTTTTTTTAGATCTTCTAATTGTTTTTAAATGTTCTGAAACACGTCTTTCAATTTTCATTATATTGTTTTATTGCTTGGTTAATTGCTGCCTTGAGCACCTTTCAAAGAAACAGCAGGAGTGAAATTTAATAAACAACAAAATAATAATTAGATTAAAATGTGCCAGAAAATATATATCACCCTTCTTCAGAAAAAATAAAAGGGCTTATTCTACTTTCAGTGCAATGAAACAGGCATACAGCGACACAAGGTTACTCAAGCAGATCCAGAGAGTTTTCTATATAGCTCTCAGCACGCTTATGCATATTTCTATGATTTATTTTCACCCTTTCTTTTAAACAACTTAGATCCTAGATACCTGACAGACAGCCTCTATCCATACTCATCTTCTCAGGTGTTAAGATGTGCAGAGGGAGCTCTCTTGGTAGCTCTGCCATGCTTAGAAGTGTGAGAAGTGGCAGCTTGGGAGATGGCTTACTCTGTGGTGGCCCCTAAATTATGGACTTCCTTCCCATAGGGGTGCATCTAGGGTCTTCACTATACAGCTTTCACCATATGCTGAAGAAGACACGCCTCTTTGTACTCAACTTTGATAGTTAAGTTCTTTTGCTGAATTTATACTGTTCCATTTCATAGGATTTGGCATAAAAGAATAGGAATCGACATAAAACAATAATGACGAGGCCAAACAACCAGATCAATATTTTTGAACACTAGATACAAGGAAGTCTTTATCATCCACTAGAATGAACACTATAATGGCAATATCAAGCCAATTTATTCTCTCACTAATTCAGGGGCTGTGCTGTCCTGCCATGCCATATAGTTGTATAAACATTTTTATTATTAGAAGATTAAAAAGCAAAAATTCCTGAATTAGAAAGGGTGGGGAGGGCGTAATACGACAAAGCTTTACTGTATTTCTTTCTATTTAGGTGAATAATGGTTTGTTTTAGTCATACACCCAATAACTCTGAAAAGATTTACTGTATGAACCTAGAGCTTTCCAGAAGCACCTACAGTATGAATCATTGTTGCTACATCACTTATACGAAGCACAGTAATGCTGTGGATGAACACTAGCAATATCTAAATCTCCAGATGTCTAAAGACCAGGGGCTTATCCACATCTTTTGCCCCACTCTTTCTGCACTTTGCCCAGCAGCAAATTGGCAGATCTCTAAGCACAGATATTATATGCTGACAAGGCGTCACTACTGTCAGCAATCATGCTGTAGCATTCTGTACTAACTGCAGCTTCCCGATTTCAAGCATGAGGGAAGCCCCACATAGAGCACATTAATATGGAGGGTAAACTTACACACAAGAGCTTTCTGTCAACTCTGGATGAAAAACAGTGCAAAACCAAGTTTCAAAATGGTTTTTTAAAAAAGGACCACAACTTTCATTTTCAAACTATTGCACCTTCCAAAACATATCTCCTTTATGCCTACCTCCATTAAGCTCACAACTTAATGTAGCAGGGAGTTAATGTATATGTCTGCTAGAATTTCCTGATCCACATGTGTAACTACTGCATCACCATAAAAGTTTAAAAATGCAAACTATTTCAAAGATGAAAATTAGTTGGTATGGTTAAAGGCACACACAGATGATTTATATTCTAAGCCATGGATGGGGCTTACCAAACTAACCCTTCAAAGGGTGTGTAACTCTGACTTGGCAGCTGCAGTTATGAAACAACTCTGACTAGTACCAAATAAATTGCAAAACACCCACTTGCAACTCAACATACCTTAAGCATGTCTAATGGGGAGAAGGAGAAGAGAAATGCTATGATTTGCTATCTCTGTGGTTCTAGGTTAACAGGAACTGTTGTGCTAAAAGAATCATGGGATGAGGGAGCACTGTGGCTACAATATTATGCTCACTTACTTGGAAGTAAGCCTTACAGAATATGATGAGACCCACTGAGTAACCAGTTGAGCTTATATAGTTTATCTAGGTCAACCTTTTAAGCATTGGCTGAAGGCTATGTGTTTGGACAGGTAGCATTAAAAAGTGAGCACCTTCTGACACAGGGCTCAAGTCAAGTCTCCTAACAACTTTACAGTAGCTCTTTTGTCCCCCCTCCCCATTTTTGGTGAAGCTGGCAGAGTTTGACATTAGTAAACGTCCAGATGTAGGAGAAGCATAGTTGCAGTCCTAGATACACTTATTTGGAAGTAAGCATCATTGAGTACTACTGGACCTATTTGAATAAAAGGCTGGGGTGCATAATTTCTGTAAGGTCAGCTCTTTCGGGCCTTGACAGAGGATTGCCCTGAACAGAGGTGAAACTGGGTCCTCAGTTTCATTTCAAGCTCCTTCTCTCAAGTTTCAGCTTTCATTTCGATACAGAAGCCAGGAGTACTTCTGCAGCAAGGCTAACTATCATTCCCATCTAGATGGGTATTTTGAGAGTTTGCTGTATTATCTTCTTTTGAATTACTGTACTTTTAATGTATATTTAATTTGAATTTACTATGCAGTTCACAGCTCCGGTAACCTTTGGACTAACAGTGGCAAATAAATAAACCGTAACATTGCTATCACTTTTTTCTTACTTGTATGAGGAAAAGCGTATTGGTAACCTTCTAACCAACTGCTCACTAAGAAGTAAAAAAGAAAAGAAAAGCTCCTGCCTTCAGATGTCCCTTCCAATGATGCAAAGGTCACTCAGTAAGCGCTGGGTACTTATTAACAAAATAAGAATATAAATATATTTAACCGAGTACTGCACTGTCTTGACTTTAGATATACCCAACTACCTGTATGTAGGCTCCAGCTATTTTAGGCTGCTGGTGTTTTAGTCACGAAAACACACCATCCTGCATTTGCTCAACACAACGGTTTTTCCATCTAAAAGGCCTGCGACCGGATTCAAAACACACACATATATTATTTAGCAGGGTTCGTTCCCCCCGGAGATTTCGGCAGCTATGCATGTGGAGCGCCCCACTTTTTCCTCACGCACCCCTCGGGATGAGGGCGAGTGGCAGCTGTCAAACCCCACCAGACCCCAAAAGGCTCGTTCCTGGCGGCGCTGCCCCTCCGCCCACCGCCGCCTCTTCGTGAGTCACGAGGAGGCTGAAGAGAAGCCCCCGACCCCCCCACCCCAACCGAGGCCCCGGAGAGCCCCAACTCTCTCCCGCAGGCAGTCGGGCTCCGCTGACCCTCCCCTTCCCCTCTTCCAGGCCCCGCGCTCCACCCCGAGGTCCGCGCTCTCCCGCCGGCCACCTTACCAGCCTAGAAAGCCCGCTTTCTCCTCCGCTTCTCCACCCCAGACCACAGCGTGGACCCCCTCGGGAAAACACACACACAGCAAGGCCGCCCTGCCCTGCCCGACTCACGGCAGCCTCCTGCGCGACAGCGTCCGCCCCCGCTTCTCTCCTCCGACGGAGGAAGCTGCCGGGCTGACTCGGCCCGGTGATTCCACCCCAGGCGGGCCCCGGAGTGCGGCAGCGCCGAAGCGGGAGAGCAGGCGGGCGGGCGGGCGCGCGCGCGCCGAGAAAACAGGCCCAGCAACGCCGGCTCGCCTTGCTCGCTCTCCCTCGCAGTGCGCAAGCGCCGGGCCCGCCTGCGTCGAGCAGCCGAGGCAGGCGGGAAGCACGCTCTGGCTCTTCTCCCCGCGGACGGAATGGGCCCGGGGCCGCTTTCCCCCTCGTGTCGCTTTCGCTGAGGGGGGAGAGATGGGGTTGCTTATTACAGTGGTACCTCAGGTTACACACGCTTCAGGTTACAAAGGCTTCAGATTACAGACTCCGCTAACCCAGAAACAGTGCTTCAGGTTAAGAACTTTGCTTCAGGATGAGAACAGAAATCGGGCTCCGGCGGCGCTGCTGCAGCAGGAGGCCCCATTAGCTAAAGTGGTGCTTCAGAACAGTTTCAGGTTAAGTACGGACCTCCGGAACGAATTAAGTACTTAACCTGAGGTACCACTGTATCTCCCCCCTGCCTCGCTCGCTAGAAGCTGAGGGAAATGGTAGCAGGTCCTTTCACGTCTCCACACACTTTTTAAGGAACTCAGTGGGACCCACTTCACTGTGGAGTAAGTCCCCCACCTACTTCTGAGTAAATTAGGATCAGGGCCCAGCGCTATTTTAGACTGCAAGGCTCCTAGGCAAAGGATGCCGCCTTATATAAAATATTGGGGGGGGGG
Organism: Podarcis tiliguerta; assembly: GCF_965153285.1. Classification (NCBI taxonomy): domain Eukaryota; kingdom Metazoa; phylum Chordata; class Lepidosauria; order Squamata; family Lacertidae; genus Podarcis; species Podarcis tiliguerta. The sequence continues at coordinate 69,774,450 of NC_139538.1, read as the reverse complement.
TAAGCCCAGCCCCGCATAATCGATCACAAGACGGAGTGGGTGAACACTATTTGAATGGCAATGCCCGTTAATTTGGGGGGAGAGAGGCCTCAATTTTTTTATTGGGGGGCCAAAGTGACCTCAGCCCCTAGGAGTTGCCTCCTATGGTCTTAGGGCAGTGCAGGGACATGCCTTTTCTGCCTACTATTATGTTAATACTGTAAAACGCCCAAATATATTTGCTGAGGGATGCCCTATAATACGGCTTAAAGGCATCGTAAAAACAATTTTGTGACAGTAATTGATTCCCACAGATTTGCATACCACTAGGAGGAATAGTTCTGAAGAATAGCGCCCATGGACTTCTTTTGTTTCTTTGTTTTCCTATGATGCGCACACACATGTCACAGCAGGCACTACCAGCAGTACGAGAGAAGTTTCCTCCCTGTGAGAAGGAAAAGGGAAGGTCTGTTCTAACATGCTGCCTGCCATCTGTGGTTTTGGCAATTACTTGTATGGAAAGTAGTTAACAATTTTTTTATTCACTGGTTAATTGGAGACACGTTTCAAATCCAGCAGTGAAAAGTGCTAAATTGACACTAAATGGTTAAACTGTATGAGTAAAGCAATAATAAGAAAGCTCAGGTTTGCAGCCTAAGACACTTAATATACCTGTTTCTGTTAGTATAGTTGTAGCAAGTTTGAATGTGATGCAAGGCTCTTTATTAAGGATTTTTTTCTCTAGCTTTCTGCTGTGCCTGGTGAGGAGTCCTTAGTAATTCAAAACTTGCTTTTTAAAAAACTAAACCAAATTATCTGTTTTCCTTTTGTAACTCAGTCTAATTAACCTCCACATTATAGACGGCATTCCTTTGTTAGGCAGACTGCATGCTAATGATCCAGAATGATCCAGGTTGATAAGCGTTTCCTCAACAGGAGAAAATCGTCAGGAAATAACTGGAGATCAGAACTATGAAGGTGACACATTTCATTTCTAGCAAATGCTAGATTAAGAAGTGTATGTGAAGGAGCAAAAGAAGCAGGTTTTCGACCAGAGGGTGGAGAGATAAAATTGACCTGAAAGCTACAAGCATCTTGGGGTGCAAGGTGCATCTCTTAAGGAATCTCATGTAAAGTAGCAGATCTGTTGCCTGGTTAGAAATGTATGTTGTTTGCCTTCAAAGCACATATTACAAAATTATCCTCAGTTTCCAGTGCTCTCCAAAGCAAAACAAAAGCAGTTAGCACTGCCCCTGGAACTTCTCATTATTTGGGGAAGTGGGATTTAGAATCAGGTTGTAAATATTATCAAATATTATCGATTAGTAGAGGAAAGTAATGGTTGTCTCAAAATATTCTCAGTTCTCACAAGTCTAGCAGCTAATGATCAAATTGTAAAACTAGGATGTCACTGCTTTGGGGAATACCGTAGTTGGTTCCTACCTATTACCTCCCATACTGGTGAGTGTGAACACTTGGGTTTTTTTAATTCTGCTCATATGAATCACAATCAGTGGCAGCACATCTGAATAAAAAGAACTCAGTACATTTCTCTGTGTTGTGATTATATTGATCTGTTCAAGTAGCAATGTATTTGCCTGCAGGCAGAGGGAACCAGACTCTTATGCTACAAAGCAACAGCATAATTACCATCAGGACCTATGGAAACAAATGGCAATGTAGACAAGAAGTGATACTTGACTATTAAAGAATACTTAGATATTTTTGTATCTAAGCCTTCTTTTCATAATTAGTAAAGAGATTTGATAATCTGTTGCAAGTCTGCAAGGGTTAACATCTTCACATTCTACTGAGTATTAGTCTTTAGTTATCAGTACTATCAGTTATTGAATTGTCTGTGCTACAGTGTAAAAGCCAGTTCATACATAATGAATAATTGTCAAGCCCTCTTAGCTAAAGAAATTTCCCTTAAAATATTGCTGCAGTTGTACTTATGCAGGTGATGTTGATGTTAGTGTGTATCACTATATCTGATGGTGGCCCAAGTGGAAGGCAGCTTACCCAGCCAATGTTTCTCTCCCCCTCCTTACCCCTATAGCCCTACGTACTTCTAAAACCTTGGCCTTAGGACTGAGGGGCCCTGAACAGTGCGGGGTGTATTATACAGAGCTGAAATGGAAGGCAGAGTCCTATGCTGTTTCCTGTTCTCTTTTCATCTTGTTAGAGATTAGAACACATGAATAGTGCTATAGTTGTTCTTGGCCAGCTTGGTGTAAGTGAGGCTTTGGGCTTTGGGAAGGAGGTGTGAGGGTCTATCACACCCAACAGTGTGACAAATCAGTATGCAGTCTGCAGGTTCTGTGTCAAAGTACACTTGAGGCCCACTTGGTATGAAAAGTCAGAGGTGCGAATTACCAGAGAAGAATATGCATCAGTGCAATTATATATACTTAGTTTCTGCTTGCAAAGGTTAAGCTGCAATTGTGGGTTTAGATAAAAGTATTAAGGAGAGAGGTGGCAGCACATAGATACTCTGGATGCAAGTTTTAGCCAACAAATGTGAGTGCTCAGGCCAGGGTCAATCCTGTGCACACTTTCTTGGGAGCAATCCCCATTGAACTGAACAGACTAAAAGGTAAAGATAAAAAGGTAAAGGACCCCTGGATGGTTAAGTCCTGTCAAAGGTGATTGTATGGTGACGCACTCATCTCGCTTCAGGCCAAGGGAGCCAGCAATTGTCTGCAGACAGCTTTCTGGGTCATGTGGGACTGCACTGTTAATGGAGTTGATCTCTTCTCATAGGCCTTTGGTAAAACTGTTTAGATGGTCTGAGGTCTTGGATTACAGAGTGTTTTATGTCTGCTGCTGTGTTTTCTCCATACAGTACTTGAATATCTGCTTGTACTCTTTTAAATTGTTGCTTTGTTGTTTATTTTGTATTTAATTGTGCTTTTAGTAACTGACCTGTGAACCGTCCTGGGAACTTTTCAAATGGCAGGCAGTTTAGAAGTCTACTAAATAAATAAATGAATGAATTAGCAAAGCCAGGAAACAATTCTGAAGACAAATATTGGGGACAGATGTCCCCCTTCAGTCCCTTCACTGGATACATATCCATCTCCTTTAACTTCCCTTCACAAATTTCATAATTTTAGCACCCGCTGTTGTCTAAAGTTCTTGTTTTGATCTGGCAGCAGAAGCCCAATAAAGTAGAGGCTGGAAGAGGGAATTCCACAGTCAGGCAACTTACTCCTGAGAAATTTCCTTTAGTACCTTAATGTGCATTGCCACAAAGTACAAAGTGCTGCCCTACTGTAGACCACAATTCAGGAAAGGGGGGGGGGGGGAGGGAGCTCAAAGCAGTGCCACATGCTGCTGATTTTGAAATGACACCATATCTTTGCATGGCACTATGATGAAGTACCCTAAAATTAGCCTTCTTACTACTTTGTCAAGACTGCATGCAGGGAAGCAAGTAGCCTTCAGTGGGGAGAGGAAAGAGGCGCTGGAGAGGAAAGACCTGGGACTCGCTCACACACAAGCAGGTCACGCCACTTCCCTCACGGTGAGCTGAGCTGGATTCTATTCAAATTTCCACAATGGATTATTTAAATGTGATCCATTGTGTGCAAGTGTTCTGGGATGGAGGTAGGGAGGATATTACAGTGAGAGCACCAGGGAAAGAGAAGAATAGTTTACTACTTGAGAATTGGTGGGGTGAGCAGTGGGATGAAGGCAGTTTAATTTTAAAAGAAAGGGGTAGGTTTTATATTCTCACATGTTTTTGTAATGGAGTTGAGGGTGCTTGTTCAAAGCCTAGTTGCATCAAGGGCCTTTACCACATGAAAAAGGATTGAATAGAAGGAGATTATCCTTAAAACTTAGGGCAGCAAGCTTTAGATCTAAAGTAATAGTTTGACAGTTCTGGACATACCTTTTCTATTATGGTTTTGATGTGTGACTACTGTACAATAAGGGAGACGTGGGTGGCACTGTGGGTAAAACCTCAGCGCCTAGGACTTGCCGATTGCATGGTCGGCGGTTCGAATCCCTGCAGCGGGGTGTGCTCCCGTCGTTCGGTCCCAGCGCCTGCCAACCTAGCAGTTCGAAAGCACCCCCGGGTGCAAGTAGATAAATAGGGACTGCTTACTAGCAGGAAGGTAAACGGCGTTCCGTGTGCTGCGCTGGCTTGCCAGATGCAGCTTGTCACACTGGCCACATGACCCGGAAGTGTCTGCGGACAGCGCTGGCTCCCGGCCTATAGAGTGAGATGAGAGCACAACCCTAGAGTCTGGCAAGACTGGCCCGAACGGGCAGGGGTACCTTTACCTTTACCTATGAAGCTGGGCTCTCTTTTTTTCTTCTAAGAATGAGCGGTAGCCATTTATCAACTTGGAAGTTACCTTACACACCTCCTTCAGTATCTCAAAAAAGTACGTAACTAGAGGTTTAGGTAAATGCACATTTATTTAAATGTAACCAGTCTCTTCAGTTTAATTTAATGGGTTGATAGCCCTAGTAAAAATTGGATGTACAACCTGTTCTTCCTGTGCTCCCAGACTGAATTTTCCCTGATGTTTCCCTCTCCCCTCACAGAATATTTCTGAGAAGCCACAATATTCACTTGGGAATAAAGAGTGCTGTAATGATGCAGGAATAGTTGCAAGTGAGGGAAATGGGGACAGTGGGGGCAGGGAGACATAGAAAGAATGTTAATGTGTTGTCACAGGTTTTGTGGATGTGACTATAAGAAGAAATACTGAAACTGCAGAAGGGAAAGAAATCTATAGAATATTTGTTTAAGGAGGGGAGGAGGACAATAAGCAGCACAACTGCTTGGATGGTTGAATAGTGAACAAATTACAGAAATTAGGGCCACTGTCCACACGCAACAGTTCCAAAACAATGTAAGGAAAGCAGGGATAGTGTCACAGGACTTCCCTTATTTAACTTCCTGGGATGAAGGAAGAGGTTTCCCAAAAGCATCCTTTAACCCCATTAAAATAATATCAAACATAATAAAGCTGCTCATTATGGAAATAATTTTAACCCCTTCCTTGAACCATAATATTCTTAAGCTTCCCTGGGATACTTTTCCTACTGTAATAGAAGTCAATAGGACATTCCCCAGAAAACCAGTTTGATATTTAAAAAAAAATCCTGGAAGTAAAGAAAAGAGACCTTTTCACCCATGTGAATATAAGTTATGGTCCAGGAGGCAGATCTACATAATTTAAATAACTGGCCACTCATTCTTGTGAGAGAATGGAGTAGTGAATGAAGCCATAGGTTGTGATCAAAATAATGAAATACTGTTCCCTGTTTGTACCTATTTGTGTTTCCAAAGCCAGCCAGGTCAGCACATTAGCCAGCCCACATTGTGTTCCTCATTTCATCCTGAACAGTGAAAAATTGGTGAGTGATGATACCTTCTACATTCTATCTGCAAGCTTGGTGGTACTAGCTATACCTCTCCTAAGGCAGTTGCCAATGGTCAGCTGTTTCATGTGCACAATACTATGAAGTTTCATAGAGGCTATGATGTCTGAAGTGTAAGGCCAGGTTATCTATTTGTGGATCAAAGAAAGTGCTTTATTGTAGTTCCCTTCAGCATAGGAAGGATTCCCAAAATCCACCTACTCCCCAGCATTTAAAAATAAATAAATCATTTTAGTAGTTCTGCATACTGTATAAGGAATTTACTTAATTGTTTATGTAGGTCAAAATCCACATTTCCGTGACCTAAAAGCAAACAACATATGATGTGCCCTAAAAATAAATATTTTGAATCCTTTTTCTGGCATTCATTTCTGAACAAGTGAATGTGCATAGAGCTCTGAATCTCCATTTTGCAGGGTACCAGTTCACTCATAGAGGTGTATGCATTCATGTGTTCAGGTATGTGCAGGTAGACCCCATGCAAATGTTACCTTTAAAAGAGTGAAGGCCAGCCAAGAGGTTTATCCTCAAACATGCATTCCGTGTTCATTTGAGCACAAATGAATGTCAATAAGAACCTCGAAATGCAGTGAGTGCATGTTCCACCATACTTTAGAATATATGTTTATCTTCACCCTAATAGGAAAATGTGTCATATGGTATGCTCTAGACCAGGGGTCAGCAAACTTTTTCAGCAGGGGGCCAGTCCACTGTCCCTCAGACCTTGTGGGGGGGGCAGACTATTTTTTTTGGCGGGGGGAATGAACGAATTCCTATGCCCCACAAATAACCCAGAGATGCATTTTAAATAAAAGCACACATTCCACTCATGTAAAAACTCCAGGCAGGCCCCACAAATAACCCAGAGATGCATGTTAAATAAAAGGACACATTCTACTCATGTAAAAACATGCTGACTGACTGTGGGCCGGATTTAGAAGGCCATTTGGGCCGGATCTGGTCCCCGGGCCTTAGTTTGCCTACCCATGCTCTAGACTCTTAAAAGTACATTCACAGCCTATATACAAACTTACATTATCCCCAGCCCCTAAATAACTACCCAATTGAGAATTCCTGATAGGCAGGGGAAGGACGTTCCTAAACCAGGGTGTGGCAAGCAAGAGTAACTTTCTAAATAACTTTTACATTTGCATGTGACACATGGAGAGTCCTATCAAGTCGCCAACCTCAGCTGACCACAGAAATTGTGTGGGACATATGAATAGTATATATTTATAGGCAACAGACTTAATACAATTTTTAACAACTATCGCCTGCTTAGAACTTTTACATGTTAAAATGTGTTGACCCGCTGTCACAACCATAATTTCATAAGAGCCTTCCTTACAATTCTTACTGCCATGGTTTTCCACTTAGTAATGACTTAATATTTGACCCCAAATCTCATATGCATCTTGGTGTGTTTGTGTAGAAGTGTAAATTGAGTGTCCACAATGCTGTGCATAGCAGAAGATACTCTTTCTTTGCTGCCCTGGGCAGGGCTGGGCCTACTGTTAGGTGGAGTGAAGCAGCTGGTTTTGGACATCATGAAAGGGCAGCAAATTGATAGTTCCTTACTTAATTTTGGTATTTTTTACTGTCACGGGGGAGGAACATGCACTTGTGGGATTTTCCCACCTCAGGTGCCAAATTAATTTGACGGGCTCTGAGTATTATGTATCTTGACTTGAAGCAGATGGGGAGGGCAGGGGAGATCTCTAGTGAAATTCCAAACAAAATATTTTAATGTGCCTGTAATTAGGATATTTGTGATTATACTAGTCATATCAAATGACTGATATTTAAAAACTAAGAAGGTATAACCTAACACAGTTATATTATTAGACTTTACAATGTTTCTCAGAAGTGAAATTCACTGATTTATTGTGGTCATTTTGGACGGTAAGATGGATGCAGCCTTACTATGCTACCCCTCCTGTTTTCTTCACTAAACAACCATGTAGTTCTATGGTCTGTCGCTTGGCTTCCACCATAGGCTTGGTCAAGGAGTGAACCTCTTTTGTATTCTTGCACCAGCTTACTAGTACTAAGTGCCAGAACCTCAAAGCCTTAAAAATCCTTTACCAGCTGCTTTCTGTCCCCTGCAAGTTGGTAGCTGTCTGAATTTCCCCCTCTTAATAGTTTAGTGCACTGTGCACAAGGATTTGCCACTGGTTGGGACCCAAAAATGGTCTGAGCCCTGACCAGCCCACCATATTCCTTCTTTAGCATGTTGATCACACCAGCACTCTTTTTCTGGTGAGAAAGAGAGAGAAGCAAAGGAGAAAGAAATAGGCAGTACAGAAAGGGGTTCTGTGATGCAGATTGGCGTTAAAGGTGCTAAAAAAAATGAAAGACTGCTGCAATAAAGCATAGGCTGGAAAAAAATTTTGTTTTGTAAAGGTCATTATTTCCTTGTCCTTCTCCATCTAAAATACTATGGGAAACTTCTACATTGTTCTTCACACACAGCGTTTCTTCCACTCTAGGCATCTCCTAATAGATTTTCTATAAAGAGCAATCTGAACAAAAGACTTCAGTTACCACCACCTGGTGCCTTTACATTAGAAATCAACAGTTCACCGCCTAATATACAAAGATACAAATGCATGCAATCTGTCACTATAGGTACCTAGCAAACTAAAGCACATCTTATTTTTCACATACAACGAACAATTGAATGAAAATCATAAAATGAATCTGTTGCGTCTTCCAGATTAAAATGACAAAACTGACAGCTTCTCATTTATTTATATTTCATATACTCTGTACATATGGCACAATTTGAAGGGTTGGTTCAAATTGTAATCTCAAAATTCATTCTAAGTATGGAGGATTTATTTCTCAGGAGTGCTTGAACTGATAGAAAACAAAGCCTAGTGAATGATAAAAGTAATGATTCAGTTTAAGTTAAAACTGAGCGGCCTACATAAATTTGTTCAGCTACCAATTCTCTTGAAGCCAAACCTCTTCAACCTCTTTCATAACTCATTCATGTTACTAGACAATAAAATCTTAATTAAAAGAACTGCAACCTGTGTTTTTTTTAAAAAATACACACAATCTTTTTCTAATAATTGGAACTGGCAGCTACTGTTGTAAGCAGCTGTTAAGTAAGGTTATTGTTTTGCTTTCTCTTTAGGATTTCTAATAGCTTAATTAGAGTTTCTTAGACTTACCCAAATAATTGTTTTTTAAAAGATCATTCATTCTAAGCTTGTGAGCCAGGTCTGCTCTTCCTTGTTGGAGAAAACAATTATGCATATCACTGGGAAAAGAAGCTTTAATTCATAGCTAGAGAGATTTCTCCTCGGTCACACATGTACTAACTAGTCTAAAAAGGTTAATGTTCATGCATAGTCTGTCATTATCAGACTATATTTTAAATGCTATGACCTGTTCCGTTTTGCCCAGTCATAGTGACTCAGCTGATAATTTAGGCATTAGGGAACACATTGGCTCAGGAAGCAAATTAAAAAGCTCAGGAAAATATTCTTCCTTAACTTTATAGTATAGGCATTTAAGCAACTTTTCAGTGGTGGTGGGGTACATGGGATATATGTTGTTTGTTTAATGGGAAACGGAGGGATTAGCTGGAATTATAGGTGCTTTTCATTAAATGTTACCCACCACACAACAAATGCACACCCCTTTTGGCTATCCGAGGGAGACTTTTTGCCATTCCCTTGGTGGCACTAGAAAGAAGGTCTCACTGGCGTATAATTAGACAGCCTGCTCACCACCATATGCATTCAGTTAGCCAACCTGCTTTTGCATACCTGGCATAAAGGCAGCGCTTCACTGTGAATCGTGTTTGTCCTTAGCACCATTTTTTCTTTATAAATGCCTTCTTATTAAGAACAGTAACTCCATAACATAGCAAATCAGATTTGGCAGTACTTTGATGTTTCTGAGAGTGAACAAAGCTAATGTAGAGTGAGGTACAATGCAATGCTTCCTGAGTAGACATTGCCTACTCTCTGACGTAACTTTGTGACCTCAGCCCATAGTCATATCTGATGGGCTGTGTGGCAACACTTCTGTTACTAAAATGAAGAAGACGTCTGTGGGGTGTGTGTGGAATGGCACCAAAGCAATAGGTGACTGGAGCTGTGAATATCACTAGTGAGTAGAGCTGTCATATATCCCACTTCACAGATGGCAATCCTCCACTTCCAGAGGCAGCATGCCTGTGAATGCCATCAGCTACTGATGGTATTGATGGTGTGGAGTAGTGGTTAGTGTTAGACTAGGACCTGGGAGACCAGGGTTTAAATCCCAACTTTGTCATGAAACTCACTGGATGATCTGGGGCCACTCACTGCCTCTCAGCCTAACCTACCTCTTAAGATTGTTGTGGGGATTAAATAAGGAGGAGGAAAACCATGTATGCCACCTTGAGCTTCTTAGATAAAAAGGGGGGATATAATGCAGTAAACAAACAAACAAATCTCAAGAGGGGAGAGTCCTTCTGCACTCACATTCTGTTTGTGGGCTTTCCACTGGCAAGTGGTTGGCCACTGGGACAATAGGATACTAGACTAGGTAGCCATTGGCCTGATTCAGCAGGACTCTTGTGTTCATATGACTCCCATGTTTCATCAGCCCCAGCCAGGATGGGGATGCTGGGAGCTGTAGTTCACAACATTTGAATGGCCATAACATTTGGTGGATGACCTTGAGGCAGCCATATACCTCTCAGCCTAACTTAACCTCACAGGATCATGACAGAGATGGGATTCACTGTCCATACAAACATTGTGAATTGTGCATGCAACCTTGAATGCAGGATTCGAGCATTATCTATCCATGGGATCTACAACAGCAGCACCCAATCCACTCAGGATCTTCCCTGATGGATTACGTCTTGTGACAATATATTGGCTCCTTCCCAAACAGCAAACAGTGCCACTAGGATGGCAAATTCTTTAAATTGCTATATAAATGTTTTGCAGCATATTTTTTCATAGTATACACCAGCTGTCAACTCACTTTACATGTAAATGAATGAAATTTAAGGCTAGAGCAAAAAAGTGATTCAGTAGCAAATGAATAGAAGAATTCCAGTCAGATAAGTGAAAAAATTAGAGGGAGGGAATTTAGGCTGATGCAGTCATATAAGTTTTCAATAGACTTGGTGAAACTCTAAACAGCATTTTCCAAAGTTAGTATTATTAACCATATTGACTGGCATGAAGAAATAACTATGCCAGATTTATAGTGAAAGGAGGAGCATGTTAAGTCTTATAGAAACTTCTGCTTAGTATTTTCTTTCAGTGTCAGAATATCAGTTCAGGTTAAAGGCTGAAGTATGACACTGTTTTGAATTGCCCGGTTTAATTGGCTTCTTGGTTTGCTAATATCCTAGAAATATACCAATAATATCAGATTTATCTGGCAGCTCCTGACTTCTTCTTTTTTCAAATTTTCTGCCACATTAGTAATTCAGAGAACTTTAAATAGTTTTTGATATTAGGAAAATATACAAGACTGGATTTCACGGAGCCTATTCTCCCAACTCTATAACTTTAACTCTTCTTTTTCCAAATAGTATTGCCTTTTTATCAAACTATTTTCTTAAATGGGGTGGGATGCAGAATCATGACCAGGAATTCAGTAAAAAGGGGAGGGAGTATTTAGCCTTTCTTCGCAAAGAATGGTAATAACCCATACAAACATCTGGTGTTGGGGGAAATGGAACTGTCTGCTTGGAAGCAGAGTTGTTATTCCATTTCCAGTTCAAAGTGGAGCAGCAATGATTGGGTGGTGTTAAATCATCCATATTCGAAAGCATCCTTAGACTGAATACTGTATTTGAATAATGCTTGTTTTTTTGGAGTTCTCCCTTTGAGCGATGATGTGAGGTTTCACAAAGTGTAGTACATTCTCAGGAACAGTAGAGGGAGTGTGGCAAGCAATCAGAGTGAAAAGAAACAATGGTTTAAGTTTAAAATCCAGCCACTAATCAAATGACTGCTTGCTGCTTCAGCACATTTTTAATACAAAAGTACATATCAATTCCTTTCATAAAACATACTATCCAGCTGTGCCTGTTTAATACCTATTGATAGCCTGCCTGCTTTTCTTGCGAGATAATTTATGCTGAACTTTGGAACTTCTGAAGGTGTGCGTACATGGAGCTGGTTGAATCTTTAAAAAATCCCCATTAGTGTGATTGTTTTTGATAATGTGTTTCCTGAGCAATGTATTTTAGAATTAATATTTTTTTACTTTAAAAACATCCCTGGCAGGGCACTATGCCAACTCCTATGGCAATGTTTTTTTTTTTTTTTAATATGCCTTGTTTAAAGTCCTACTATGAATCTGGACTGACTAAGACAGCAATTTCTGCCTTCCTAAAGGACAGGGCATTTGTGCTGGATACAAAATGGGGTGAGAAGCCAGTGGAAGGATTTGAGGAAAGGGTGACATGTGGGCAGAACCAAGAGATGTGAGTAATTTTGGCATGCACATTTACCTTGCTGGATTAGGGCAATAGCATTTTGGTATTTTGTTTTATTTGTGTGGTGTTATAGATCAAGTTGCAGTTGCTGGAGCTGTCAGGAACGTGACCTGTTTGTTTTTCTTACACACCCACAACTCAGTGGAAGGGATAAAACATTTGTGGATATGTATATTAACCAATTCATCCTTACAACTCTTGTTTAGATGATGAAGAAAATAGAAGTGATTTCATGTATCATTAATGGAAATACTGCATCCAATTCTAGGAATGGTGCCAGTGCATGAGGCAGACAGCATATAATTAATAACTTGAAAACCCAGAAAGTATGACGACTTGAGAACAGCCCAAGTGTGATGTTGTCTTATTTCTTTTATGATGATGACTCTTAAGGGAGTACCAAGTTGCAGTGGGTTTAGTATGTTACCGAAAAAGCAACTCATTGTCTCTTGAGACAGACAAATGCCAACAATAACAACAGTTTGGCTATTTTCATGCTGCTAGGTGTGTACCATCAGTCTATTTTAATAGAGTATCACTTTCTTATGTTTAAGTAGGTGCACTTGCCATCATATTTTGCACTTGCTTCTGTAACTGGAGTCATTTAGGGCCTCACTTTCCCAGGGCAGGGAGCAGGTCTTACAGGACTTATAGCCAATATGGTTTATTAATTACTGTTGATATTCTAATTGTTGCTGTTCAGTTTTAAAGAGGTGAATGTGGTTTTAATTGGATTGTTGTTGTTAATAATATGCTTTCTGAAATTTTGTACAGTGCCTTGAAAAATGAATTTAAAGAATTTAAAGAAAAATTAATTTAAAGATCAACTTCATATATCATAACAAGTTTGAGTTCACTGCTATACATTCTTCCCTCCTGACATTGAGACACAGATGTTGTCTCTCACTTAAAAACAATAGCCAAGGAAGTTAGTGGTGTGGACTTCAGAAAAAGGGATTCTGGATTGAGTCACTAGGAACTTACGTGTGGAGACTGTGTCTTCCTCTAATGTTTGACATTTTGAGGGAGATGTACACCTCTCCTCACTAGGACATGTCTGGCAAGGAAATGATATATGGATTCTTAATCCTAAAAAATGGTGGGGACATAACCTTCACATATGCTGTCGCTTGTCTTCCTCTCTTGACATTCTCCTGATCCTGCCAAGATTGCTGGTTTGGTGGGGAGGAGGAATGCAATACTACATGCATCAAATGGTGTTGCCACATCATATTTGGTCTGCAATATATTCTCAGTTAGGATCAAAACAGTTATTTCTATTGCAGATGCAGATACAAATCATTTATATTAAACGTTGATGACAGATAATATAAAAAATTATTACTAATGAGATGGCCACCAAATAATGGGCATGTTTGCAATTTGCAGCCCTTTGCCATTTAGAGTTTGGAATATTCAAACATGCAAAGAGAGGAAGGGGCAGAGGAGTGGCTGCCTTTGTCGTAATGACCCTTAACTATATTTTGCGAGGGTCTGTTCATATACATTTAAATAGTATCAAATACAAACTGTTACAGATTCTTAGGAAACCAGACACAGGTAAGAGCTGAACCCCTGGAAGGTGTGGGCAGTATGTTACCGTACGGCACAATACAGCTAGCAGAACAGCTAGCAGATTTTACAGCATGCATCTGGTTTATTTCTGTTAACAATAGTTTTTGTTAATTAATGTGTGTTTGTTTGTGTGTGTGTGTGAGAGAGAGCGTGCATAATATAAATATTACAGTATCCAACCTAATTTCATTTGGTTACATTTCAGCCTGGATTTTTTTCAATGGAGTCCTAAAGCCTTTATTTTAAAGCAGGTTCTATTCATGTCAGTAGTGTGCTTAGGATCTCAGCCCTATTTTCTCTTACTGTGCTTTTCAAATGTTGAATAGTCAGCCTTTTTACTGATTCCATTTTTTTAGGGCCACAGTAATCATTATACTGAAGGATTGCCATTGACTTAAATGGGACTGGGATCAATCTCTACATGACAGTAACTTTACAACTGCATAACCATAACTCTGTCTTCAAGAGTTTTCTGTTGGAAATATTTAAATTATGTTTACAAATGACTTGGTGACACCCTGATATACATTATTGGTTTCAAAAGTTGGAATGTATTTATTGCTCTCTTTGTGGAGTGCTAATGTGGCATAATCCATATTGAGATTCCATGCAGGATTTAAAACCTCCGGAAGTGTTTGTGTAGAGTTGTGAAACTCCTCAAGAGTCTCTCCAGTACTGCAAAGCTATGTAAGAGTCTGTATGTCTTTGTGGAAGGGAGGGGTCTGCAATGATGTAAATAAACATCCAATTTCTTCACTATTCCAGTATCTAAGATATTCTTGGAGTCTAGAATAGTTGCGGAATGCTATACTTTTATTTTTACAGTTGCATCTAATACCAGGAAATTAAAATATATTTAACCAGCCAGGAACTTCTCCAATCAATGTTCTGAATGCCATAATCCGCTCTCCATTCAGATTGCTCCTTAAAGACCATCCTTCCTCTGAAGCCATTGGTTTAATCCAATTGAAACAAACTAGATGCTACAAGGAACGTATGGCATTTGTATGTCTGACCTATCTCCCCCAGTAATACACACTGAAAGTCACATATTGACACTGTGCCATAACACTCGTAAGTTCCCCGTCCCAGTTTTACTTCATTGACCTCCCCATGTAAAGGGTAGGGAAACTCTGAGTATGATTATGTCACTGCATATGCTCTCAGAGATGAGAGTTCACAACCGCCATGTGGCCCCCTGCAATGTCTAACTTGAACTCTAGTTCTTCCCAGTTGAAGCAAAACCAAGCTATACTTTTTCTATTCATTGAAATTTGCACCCATCTGAAATTTGCAATGCAGTTCGCCAACCAAGGTTATTGGTTTTTTTAATGCATCTGTTAGGGGAAGCGAGCATAAAAATGAGTATATTAGTGAAAACAACATACAAAAATGTCTGTGGGATGATTGCTTGCAAAAATGTGTTTATTGGTTAGTCCTGATATTTTTCATATTTATTTCAGCTTAACTGTGACTTAATTAGCATGAATGCAACCTGATTTATTATATATAACAACAACAGCAACAAAATATTTAAAAGATCACAGCCTTAATAGTGATAAAATGTGCTGTGTTCGCTTCGTAAATCTTAGGTTAAGCCCCTGGGACATAATCCCATAAACAGCTTCTGTTTATTTCAGTGAGACAACATGTCTTCAGGCTTCATGTACTAGCAACAGATGTTTAGGATGGAGTTATTAATTAAAACATAAGTGGCACCTCACAAACCATGACCTCATGCACCGTTGCAGGCAGAATGGTCTTATATGCCACTGCCGGTATTTAGGATTGCATTTTCAGGATGCAAGATGATAACCCACTGCAAGCTGATTTGAATGGATCAGCCAGGCACAATTAAATGCCCTTGATTTCAATGGGAGAATTAAGCACTTGCTTAATTAAGTCTAACTGAAACCAATGGGACTTAAAAGGGTTTAACTTTAGCAGGATCATGCCTCCAATGTTTAATCTGTTTGATTTTTTAATGTATATACTCTTAGCCTTGAATCTAACTAGTTAAAATCTTAAGTCTTTATTAGTGGTATGTAATCTTAGGCATCTCAGATATTCTGAGCAATAAGAATAAGGAAGAGCTTAGATCCCACTATTTTCTAATTTTAAAATGAATGTGCCTTTTTTGACAACAGTTTACGTAAAACAATACAAAATCCATTTTGAATGAGTCATGCCAAGAGCGTGAGCATCCATCAAAGACATTCTGGGAGGAGATAAAATGATGACCCCCTCCCTTGCATACACACACATACCCCGTAGGTGCTGTTACAGCAATGGAATCCCTTTGCTCAATATTATCCTGTCCAATGAGGTGGAATGTTTCACAGGCACATGGTTTATGAGTCTCAAAATAACTTGGGACCTGCAAACGGACAAATGCTATTGCTTCAGTGGTGACAGGTTGTTCAGCTTCTTACAGCCATCTCCCCCCAAAACCAAGGTTAACGCCTTTCCCCCCCGCTCCACCCGATGGACTCCAAGACGTTTTGGTTCCAAAGGACTTGAAGGAATTGCTTCAGTCATTTTAATCTCTTACTTCGGAATCTTTATCACCGTGATTGTGTTGCCAGAGTTGGATTTCAACATCTGGATAAATCAGAAAAGGTAATGTCTTTAACTTTCAAGAGTGAGTGTGTGTTTCGATGAGATTGCGCAGGTGCACGGAGGGTCCAGGAGGGAGAGAATCCATGTTATAGCTGAATGATAATTCTTGCTGATAAATCATATTAGGTGAGCAAGAAACTTTAAAAATTCTCTGTCTTAAATGGCGTAGAGGCACACAAGATTGAATGGAAATGAAATAATCTACAGAATCTACAGAGTGTGAAGGGTGGGAGGGAGTCCAAATTCCTTCTGTGCCTGTTTAGGTATTCTAAGTAGAGTCGACAGAAGGCAAAAAATGTATAAATTGCATGGATGAGAAATGTCCCTTTTGAATCCCCCTCTTAACCGTACTTTAAGCAATTGCTTTGTAATCACTAACACTAAATCCACACCAATAATCAGCATTACCTCCTTAAAGAAAACACATACATAGTGTCTTGTTTAATATTGCCCTATATTTAAAGTCTTTTTTAAAAAAAATGGGGGGGGGAGAGAGAGAGTATGTGTCATGTAAAATGATACTGCAAGCTATATTTAGGGTTTGGAGATCTGCTCTGTGGATTAATGTACACAACAGCTGCAGAAACAGTCTTGCTCGAAGGGCATTGCTCTCCCAACCCCCAACTCCCATCTCTCTCTCTCTCTCTGAAAAAAAATGTTTTTGATGGTCAGTGGCAAATGTTTGGCCTGATATGTTGCAACATTAAGCAGTAATTGAAAGAGCATCGTGAAATATAATAAAAGAATGAACAACACAAAAGAGAATTTAGTAAACTCTTCGGTTATCTGTTCGGAACAATTCTTACATATCAATTTACACAAGCAGAAATGTTATTATTTTAAATAAGTTTGAAAAAGAAGTTCCTGGATTTGCAAAGCAAAGCCCCATGCAGCAATACAGCCTATAAATTTTAAACTCTTCAACTGTAAACACCACGCTAAAGTTATCTATGGTGGCAGAGGGTATGTTTGCCACCCTTTCAGAATGAAGATGTTTAAAATGTGATCCTTAAGGCCGTGAAAATGCATTTCTCAAGATACCACCCAAGATTCTACTAACAAAGTATGATTACTGCAGAGTAAATTGCTACAGGATTGTAGCTTAGTCTTTTTAGGAATAAAACTTGTATAATTAATATGCCTTGAAATATGGTACACAACTTAATTAATTTTAAATATTATACTTTAAAGTAGTTGTCCCATAAAAGTCAATGAAATTTGATCAGATTAAACAGTAGCACTTCAGCTTAACCATGTTTGAGGATTATTAATGTAAACACTTATTCAGAATTTTCAGGCTTGTAATTATATATATATATATATATATGATCAACATTTTGAGGTATTAAGTAAAATATTTTATATATCTTATATCTATTTTATATCTATGCTCTTTGAGGCTCCAAAATTTAATTAATACATTTAGATGCAGTTAATGACATTAAAAATAGCTATCAAACAATATTAGAAATTCAGGATTGCATTAATGTGTGAGTTCATAAAAAGATCAGTATACAGAAGTCCATTTTGTATCAGATCAATCCAGCTTAGAACATTACAATCCTGAAATCACTTGTTCACTAGTAGTTCACAATTGTATCAATTAATTCATTTTATTTATGATCATTGGGCTACAAACCAGAATCCAGTTATTTGGAAGTAGGCTCCAGTGAAACCAATGGAATTTTTTGCAAATAAAGTAGCTTCAATATAGCAGTTGTTTAGTCGTCTTAAGTCATATTCGACTCTCCATGACCCCATGAACCAGAGCATGCCTTGGAAACTCTCACTTTCTTCTCAAAGTGTCTCCTTTTTTATGTCCATGGAGATTTCTTACTGGTGTGGTTTGCCAGTTCCTTCTCCAGGTGGATCACATTTAGTCTAAACTCTTGGCTCTGAACTGTCCATCTTGGGTGGCCCTGCACAGCATAGCTCATAGATTCTTGGAGTTATTCAAGCCCCTTCGCCATGACAAGGCAGTGATCCATGAAGTGATCCATGTAAAAACACCACCACCACCTAATTACTGTAGAAATTATACTGTTGCACGCCACCCCAGTCTCTGATATTCCAGGGCTTCCAGGTTCTTACCCAGGGTTTGTGTTTCCTTTTGGAATGAGGCACAGTGGAGACTGAGGTGTCTTTATGATATATGGTTTATTTACACAGGTATACAAGCTGAGCCTCCTCTCTGCTAAAGAGCTGGTGGGCTGAATTTTGCCATCAGTTCTTGTCCACCAAGCTGCCCACAGATCTGTGTGGTGCATGGCTGTAATAGAAGAGAATGGAGGGGGAGGTATAAAAATAGAGGTTGTTTGGTTTTTAGCAACCGAAAACTGTTCTTCACTGTATGCACAAGACCGAACCACACACTTCAACTGCAGTGGAATTCAGGGTGGCCTATATTTGGGGGCAGTAGAATCCTGACTTTCCATTTCTTTTTACAGAAGGCAATATATAATATGAGTTGGTTCATTAGAGTTTAACCCCATAACCTTTTTTTTTAGGACAAGGCTTAGCTTTGGAATAATGAAATTCATGAGACTATGTTAAGTGGCGTAATAATGCATTTGCTTATGCTTGCAAGGTCACATTTACACCATACATTTAATGCATTCTTATTCCACTTGAACAGTCATGGCTGTTAGGGGTGCTGAGAGTTGTTAGAAGACCCCTCATGGAGCTACAATTCCAGCAGCACCCTTAACAAACTACGGTCCCAAGGATTCTTTGTGGGGAAACTGCATATAAGAGTGCTTTAAATGTGGTGTGTGGATGTGACCTTTATTCGATCAATCTTCTACCCACTCTAAGCAGGTTTCTTTTTTGGGGGGGGGGGGACACTGCTATTAACCTAAAAAGATATATAGGTTTACTGGGCATAACTACCGGTACCTATTCTAGTGATTAACCAAACAACCCAATTTTATACCTGCCATCTACATTTCATAAAATTTTAAATGAGAACTGTATCTGGTCCCATAATCTATTTGAAAAAACCAGTCACTGTAAGCTTTCTATGTTAAGCATGAGCAGCAACTGTTTGTATGCTCATGCCTGCTGGAGAATGCCACTGCACATGTGCAGAGTGCCCTTCCATGCTGCTGAGTTGAAATGACCGACTAGTGCACGTTTTATGGCTGAGCTCCCAGGGCCCAATCCCTGGCTATTCCTCTGCCTTCATTGTATAACTGCTCTGTGCTGTTAAGGAGAGATCATACATCCTTTTTAATAATTCAATATCTATATAAATGTTGTCTTATGGGCTATATATGTGAAATAGCCATCACAGGTCAAAAACTACAGACAGATATTTCATGGAAGTTCATCTAAATCACAATGCTTTTCAGCAGGGGCACAGACCGGGTTGTTCATTCATTTGGGAATTGTAATGTGATGAACCAGTGAGTGACGATCAGGCATATTTGACTAATCTCTTGAGTGCACCTGATGCAGTAGTCTTTCCTCACTGTACTTTAAAAAATGCAGTTTGACTAGCAAGGCAATTATGCCCTATTCTTTTTTCTTTTCTTTTTTGCTGACATAGTGTTTTGTTCTACTATTGATCAGGTTTTGCAGGTTTTTGTAGCCCTACAAAAACCCATAAAACCTATTAGCTAAAGCAGGATGAGTGAGGTGTACAATGATGGTTCTAATGTATGATTGCTGCGTTCAATATTCTGGAGGCCCGGAGGGGAGAGGAACCCCAACTGTTAGCCTAAGAGAGGGGTAGCTCTGTCAGCAAGTTTAATATAATTATTTTATTTCTCTCACTTAAAAAAGTAAATGGCAATCCAGTTGACTTAATAGAAATAATATTTGTGAAGGTATATAGATCAGAACAGTGAAAAAAACAGGATTAAAAGGTATATAAAACAAATTTATTTGGCAGGGCCTCTTGTAAACCCAGTCCTACTATACTAAAGAAACTAAGATTAGAGTTGGAACTACCAGCAGTTACCTTTGAGACGTTATGGAGGGCAAAAGAGATCACAAAGAATTGATGACAAATAAATATAGTACTTTTCCCATTAAGAAGGGGGAAAGAACCTAGGAAACTACAGATAAATTAACTTAGACTGCTGTTCTTTACCCACATCCCTGGAAGTAAGTCCTGCTGCATACAATGGGACATTCTTCTTAGTCATGTATAGGGATTGCCCTGTTAGAGTGAAGCTGGAAGTCAATGAGAATTAAAAACATACCATAACAAGATCAATGCTGTGTTCTTTAACATGCAATTTTTTTAGTTGATACCTCTTGGAATGCAGTTGACATTTCTTGCCATATGATATTGTCCTAGATATGCTAAGGGAGGATTTAAGTAGAAGTTTCTTCAGGAGTTATCAGATGCGCTCACTGGGCACCTTGTGGTCAACTCATGACAATTCTTTCTCCATCTCTGCACTGCAGATTTGGGTAAATCATGAATAGCACAGTTTGCTCTATCACAGAAACAATGCTCACATACAGTTCCCCTGTGCCGCACTGTGCCTTATTTTTGGTAACTATTTTGAACATACAGCATGCAATTCAGTGAAATATAAGAGTATATAAATCCCATGGATTGAACTGGGAGAGCTAAGCATTGTCCTGACTGCCTGTAGGAACACAGCTGGTTGAAGAGCTGCTTTGGAAGAAGTAGCTTTCAATTATTTGTTTACTAGTATGGGATGAGATTAGCATAGACTCTGAACTGGGTGCTATTTTCAGAAAAATGGGGGTGGGGACAGTAAATGCTGTGGAAGGAAGGATTAAACCAAAAACAACTTGCAAGTATAAGCATTATATCAGGTGAAGATTGAAAAAGCAAATGTATGCATATATTTTAAAGGATGAATATAGTACTTTTCGTTAAAAGAACCCAGGGATTGTAACTGATCACAAATTATAAATATATGCCAGCAGTGTTTTCGTCTCTGCAGGGAGAGACTATTTTTGGAATGCACAAACATCACAAGTAGGATGTGACACCCTCTATTCAGCACAGATCACTCTTATGCTTGAATATTGTATCACCCATTCCACAGCTCAGCTGAGCCACAGTATTTGTACTGAAGCTTATCGAAACAAATTCTTCTACAGTGGCATTGGTTGGGTTGTTCCACGGCTTCATCATACTGGCAAGTTTTTCCTTGTGTTTAGCCAAAATCAGGTCTGCAGAACTGTAACACACACATACTCCAAGATGATCAGAGCCCACCAGTGACTTCATAAACTTCCAGCTGTCACTGTCTATCTGAAACTGCAAAAGCAGGTGGGTGGGAGGTCATGTACCTAGCAGGCTAGGATACATAGCTGGGAGTGTTTTTGGCTTTGTGTTGTGCACATGTTAGGCACACATGAGCTAAATAAAATAAAATAATAATAATACAATAAACTTACAGAAAACAACAGCATGTATAAAAACAGTTAAAATTGTATACATATAAACAAGCTAAAATTAATACATATACTGACTAGGATAAAAATCTCTAGTTAGGAGGCTTGTTGAAAGAGGATTTGCTTTCTGTTCATTTAAACCACAGCATTGTTGTGGTTTTGTCATTTGGGTTTGAGGGTAAAGATCAATTACTGTGTGATGATGCCTGGGTGGCAAGCTAGTTAATTTCTTCCTTGCCTTCTGGTTATACAGGTGATGGAGAGGTAGCATCTTCAAATTCTGCATCTGATTATTATTATTATTATTATTATTATTATTATTATTATTATTAAAGTAATTCTGCCAATTTCCTGTTTGGCAGAGCAGCTGCGCCTTTGTAAAAAGCAGAAATCAACTGGTGGAGCTTTTCTCAAATATGAAAATTCCAAAAAGGGAACTGCTTCATTTGCTGGCTATGCTTCTCTTTCAAAAGCACAGAAGCCCTACCAGAATAAAGATATAGATGTAGATATATGATAACTCTAAATATGAAAGTTCTAACTTGGCTGCTGCCTGCAACTCAGAACTTTAGAACAGGGTTGGGGACCTTGGAGGGCCAAATGTGGCCCCCAGCCTGTTTATGTGGTCCTTGAGATTCTCCTTAGATCACACCCTGTGCTGGTTCTGTTTTGCCCACTGCTAGCTAGGAGGAAGAGTTTCCTATCCTCTTCTTCCTGCTTCGGCCACCTGCATTTCTGGGATGGGGCGAAGTGGGGCAGAGGAGACAGGAAACTTTTATTCCTAGTTTCCTTAAGTTAACTTATCATAGGATCCATCCAGACATTCTGGTAATTTGTCTTTTTGCATTTAAGTGATTTCAGTCAAGAGGACTTGGTACATCCCAATCCCCATGCAGCATGTGGGTATCACTAGTTTTGAGTTTGCTGTCCTCTGAAGTCAGGTTGTTTTCTACAGGCTGTACAGTGGGCATGGCTTGATTTTGTCCAGGGTTTGCGAAGCATAGGACTGGTCATTTAAAAACATGAACTGCCTGTAACACTTGCTACATAAGCCGATGCACATCTACTCAAAAGTAAGTTTTGCTCAGTTTAATGGGACTTACTCCCAGGTGAGTGTATAGCATATATGTACACAGTGGGACTTACTTCTGAAGATATATGCTTAAGATTGCACCACTGATCTTTTCAAGGCAGACTATTAGCAAAACTGATACCTTTTCTCGTTTGATTATTGCATATGTTGCAGGCAAAATTAACAAAAAGTGAGGTGGGCAAAATATGTTTCAGAGTGCTGTAGTTTGACTGCTAGCTAGATTCTCCCTTACTAAATACAGGGCAAAAGAATTTATCTTTGCCAGAATAGCAAGCAAGGTTTTGATAGAATGTTATGACCTAGATGATTCACAATAAAATGTTAAGATTTAGGCTTAGGGCTAACTCAGAAATTACATGTGCATGAGACGTTTCCCCCCTTAGATTGCTGTATGTATGGAGCAAATATGTTGCATGAAAGCAGTCTCTCTCTGAATCTGCTTAGCAGTGAAAATAGTAGCTTCTTTTGCTGTTGTTAAAGCATCATCCTTCCTTTTCCCATCTGGATCTACTCTTATTTGTCTGCATAGCCCTCTTTTACACTAATTATTGAGCAAGGCCAGGCAGGGTTACTGTAGCGATGGATGTTCTTGAAGGGATTAGAGGTACTGATTACATTTATCTGTCTAGTCATACTTACATTTTACTAATCCATGTAATATATTCACTAGAACTGCAAGCTTTGAGCAGTGACATTTGTAAGTTAATCAACTGAAGTTTTAGTTGATTGATCAGTAGGGGCCAATTTTAATAAGTGAGAGCAAATTTTACTTGGTGGAGCCACAATGTACATTTGTTTATTTTTAAGGATTATTTTGATTCTAGTATGTTACTGTAACAGGAATTAAAAAAAAATATGTTCAGGATGGCGCTTGCTTCTAAATATCCATAGCAGCTTTTGTTTGTCGCAATGTAGATTTTGCTTCTTACATTTTCTCAAAAAGGCTCCTATATTGAGGGTTTTATAATATGCAGATTCATGTACATTGAATTAGCCAATTCACAGGTTGAAATGAGGATGCTTAATCAACTCAACATTATTTAATTGGTCAAGAGTCTTAATAGTTATTCATGAAAGAGCCTGTGGGGGTGTTGTTGTTTTGCTGGGAATCACAGGTGGCAAAAAATGCAGTTTTGCTCATGTCCTGTTTGCAGGTGTCCCTTAGGAATCTGGCTGGCCCCTGTGAGGCCAGGATGTTGGACTAGGTGGGCCATTGGCCTGATTTAGCAGGCTCTTATGTTTTTATGTACCCCAGAAGAAGACCAGATAAATTTATTTCATGTGCAATTCATCTAAAGGGTAACCACATTTAAGGCCTATTGATTTTACTGGGGGACTTAACCATATGGTTACCTTTTGCCCACTGAGATTGATTGGAAGTAAACATGCTTTAGCTGCATCATGATTTTTGTTCTTTGCTTCTTAGGTAATACTTAATACTTAGTTGTTGGTAGGTCAGTTTAGTCACTAGCAGTCACAGCTTTCTAGTATCCCAGTTCCAAAATGTTTCTTCCTTTCATCCAAATTGTCAGCCGCCGCAACACCCCAAGGCGGAGATATTACACACTTAGATTACAGAACTTTGCTAAAATGTGAGCATAGCTAGTGGGTTGCTTTCTGGACAGGAGTCAGATTCTGATGCTTCTGAGTGTGGTTGTTAGGTGTGTGAACCTGGATTAGGAAATGGTAGAGTTGTTCTGGCAGACTTGCAAATGCTGCCTGGAGATAGGCAGTACTCTTTTTCAGTATGTTGAAGGGAGACACCACGGAGAGGCATCATTGCCTCTGGCAGGTATGCTGACCACATCATTGTCTCTGGGTATAGACAAGAATAATAAAAACCCTTCTAGTTCAGTTTATGGGGGGGAAAGAGGCAAAAAAGAGAGGACACAAGCACTAAAGATTACTCTTAGCACATGACTTTCAATTATGAAAAACTATCATCTTTCTCCAGCCCCCTATCTGTTGTCTTTAGCACCACCCACCCCAAACAGGCTGACCTATGGAATTTATTTCTGATGATCCATGTGTCAAATGTAGGACTTTGGTAAGTTTCACATGCAGCACATGTGTTTTTGCTGCATTAAGCCCCTCCCTCCTTTTAATGGTATACTTAACATAGCAGTGATTCTTTTATTCCTAAGACCCCAGCTGGCTGCTTTTGACTGAACTGCTCAGTTGGCTCAAGAGTTCCTCTTTAAATCAGCTGCACAGTAAAGCTGGTCAAAATTTCTCACGCAGCTCTGGGTCTTCTGTAGACCAGCTGCTGCTTCGCAGGGACAAGACTGGCCATTTTGATACCCTTCAGCCAGTTGAGAGGCATTGTGTCTGAATTAGATGGATTGCTTTCACAAACCCATCTCTGACCTTTATTCAAAAATTCAAAGGGCCAAACTACTGTATACATGATGTTAAATGTATCTTTGCATTTAACATGCAGGTTTTAAAAAAATGCAATCAGAATAAACTAATGAAGTGTGGCTGCAAATTAATAGGTTTAGGGAAGGTATGGAAAAGGAACTCAACAATTTCCTCCCCAGCTGTGGCCCTGAGAAAATTAGTTCTTCCAGTGACATTATTTGTTTTGCAGAAAATCTCTGTTTGGCACCAGTGGAGGAATTTCCTCCCAATACAAACACTAGCTCAAGAAGATGGATTTTCCTCAGGACTGCAGCAAGGGATGAAGTGGTTAAATTATCTCACAATACCTGCTCTGATTCTGTTAATTCCTCTCCATGCCCATCAACTGAAGCTATTTGCCTTTTTAAAACCCTGAATGTTGACTGCAAAGTCACATTTGGCCCCTTTGATCTTATATAGATAGATAAACCCCTCCCCCCCAATAATAAATGTATGTAACTAATTTCTGACACCTTTAAACATCATAGGTACCACATGAATACATTCTTTCAAATATATGTACTACTGTCCACCTCAAGCCACAGTACAAAATCCAAAAGCAATGGTAAGAAACAGCATGTTTTCAGGGAAACAAGAATTTCAGGAGACCATGGTCTACAGTGCCATTGAGAGAACAATCTCATGTAAACAGCATTCCAAGTGGAAAGGTTTTCATATAGATTGGGGATGACCAAGTAGCAGACCTTGGGTTACTTTTAACTGGTTCCAGGCAGCCTCACCAATTTTTTAATCAAGGTACATTAAGAAGTTTGTCCACAGTTTGACTTGTAAGGCAGATAAAAAGTTTTAATGTTGTAAGAAAGAGAAATAATTCACACTGTAACTTGCATTGCATTTTGATTGGGTATCTATATGCATGCAACATGTAAAATGCATACATTTGTATGTATTGTCTGAGTGCATGCACTCTTCATTCACTTCCTGCTAAGGTGGACTTCAGCTCAGTGGAAGGAATTTCTTGATTAGGGTGGGTTAATAGCACTCAATCCCTGGTATCTCCAGTTTAAAGGATCTCAGGTTGCAGGGCTTAGAAAGACCTCTGTCTAAAAGCAGAGACACCTATTACAGTAGGCTTGAAGGATTCATGAATATAAGGCAGTTTAATAAGTTCATGGCACCAATTTTTTTAAATGGAATTGGGGGGGCAGTTTTTGCTGCAAAATGCACCTTCAGCCTCTGCCGTACCATTTGGAGAATAGAGAGGCTCACAAGGATACAGAAATTGGACATCAGATGGGGTTCAAGACTTGCTATGTCCCTGGGTAATAGAGTAGACACATCCCCATTTTCCTTTTTAATTCAATACCAGGAATAGATTTGCTATTTATGAGGTTATGGTCCTATTTGTACTCTTTGTTAACAGCATGCAAGACAATACTTCAGAATCTTCTACTTCGATAACTCAACTACTGAGAGAGAGCTATTTAGCTGAAAACAACCGCCAAGGGAATAGTGAAAGAAGCAGATCAGAACCATCTCCACATTCTTTCCACCGTGGCAGTAGTTTGGGACCTTCAGACGAGGTGGCTAGCCAAGAGGACCTTCCTGATCTTTCAGCCTTTTTGAGCCAAGAAGAGCTGGATGAAAGTGTGAACTTGGCAAGGCAAGCCATCAATCAAGATCCACTTGAGAACAATCAGGACGAACAGATACATGTGTTCTTTCCCTCTGAGTTGAAAAACTCTGGAAATACAGTTTCAAACAAACAGCAGTTCCCATCTAAGGCAGCTTCACCAACTTCAGACAGCAGCCTAAGGAAACAGCAATTTGGTTCTGAGACAGAGTCGAAAAAGGAATTCCTCAACAAGGCTGCAGATTTCATTGAGGAGCTTTCTTCTCTTTTCAAAGCACACAATTCAAAAAGAATCAGGCCCCGAACATGCAAAAACTACAGGAGCAAACTTGAATCTAAAAATAAGGCTGCTCAGGACAGTGGTTCTGCTTTCTCAAATCTCTCTGAAAACAGAGAAAGGCCTTGTGACCCAGTACCGCAAGATTTAGCTGTAGCTGAGCACTCACTTGACAACCCAGATAACCCTCCACAGGCAGACTTGGAAGCTGTTAATCAGCTAGAAAGTTCAGGGTTAACAACAGAGTCACCAGCTGCATCGTTTTATTCTGAGGAGACAATAGGCCAACCACCACATTTTACTCAAAAGCTGAAGAGCAGGGAGGTCCCTGAAGGAACCAAAGTGCAGTTGGACTGCATTGTGGTAGGAATTCCAACACCTGAAATCAGGTAAACATGTCCCTGTCTTATTTCTGTAATAGCTTGCGTACACAGAGGGTGGATTACTGTATAGTAGTTAAATGTTTTCTCAATGTTTCCTCAGATTGTATTCTAAAAACCATACATTTCTCTTTTACAATGCTCCAGTAATTATTCTGTCTCTGACCTTGGAAAGGTCACTTGTGACTGGCATAAGATTGATGCCAGTCACAGGTTTAGGCAGCTTTTGATGAAAATACCTTCCACCCTAGCTGCCCATGCACTTGTACTCTCCTCTGGGCCCAGTCTGCATGACCATGCATGCAGTGATGTAGTGGGGGGGGGCAGGGAGGCCCTGGGTGCAAATTTCTCAGGAGGCGCAACAAGGCACCCTCATGACATGCTCCTTCATTGAGGCAGGAGCTGCAGGGAGGCAAGCCATGCCTGGGCTGGGGCTTCAGGGCTGGGGTGGCAGCAGCGCCGCCTCCTCCTTATGGCAAGGAGGAAGGGGAGGAGCAAGGACAGGAAGATCTCAGGCTGGCACTTAGAAACTGCCCAGTGATGCAGACCCCTTGAAGCCTGTTCTGCATAAGTGTCAAGGCATTTATTCAATAGTAAATGAAGTGTTGGTCATATACAGTGGTACCTCGGGTTAAGTGCTTAATTCGTTCCGGAGGTCCGCTCTTAACCTGAAACTCTTCTTAACTTGAAGCACCACTTTAGCTAATGGAGCTTCCTGCTGCTGCCGTGCCGCCGGAGCACGATTTCTGTTCTTATCCTGAAGCAAAGTTCTAAACCCGAGGTAATATTTCTGGGTTAGCGGAGTCTGTAACCTGAAGTGTATGTAACCCAAGGTACCACTGTACTTAATAAATACCAAAATGTTACTATCTGGTATTTGCCTCCCTACATTGTAGGGGTGGATGTCACCCTCACTAAGATAGAAAGAAAATCACAGCTGCACACATGGGAAGTGCATAGCTGAAATTGAACTGAGTCAATGGAGCTGCAGGCATGCATATACTACATTTGCATTTCCGTGGGGAAGGGACTGCATATGCAGGGCTTTCCATTGCAAGGAGAAGGGCTATGGTTCATCGGTACAGCATCTGCTTTGAATGCAGATGGCCCCATGTTCAATCCCTGGCACATCTAGGTAAGGCTGGGAGAGACCCTGTCTGAAATTCTGGAGAGGCACTGCATGACAGTTCAGAGAATACTGAGCTAGATGAACCAATAGTCTGACTCAAGGCAGCTTCCTATATTCCTGTAGGCACACATGGGAGTAGCAGTGCACCTGTCTCCATGGCAGACATTTAAGATCACTCAAGAGACAAGGAATTTCCGTCATATTTGCCTGTTTATGCCTGTGTGTGTGTGTGTGTGTGTGTGGTGCACATTCAACTGCTGTTCCAACGATTGATTTTTCAATAAAAAATATATAAACATAAACATAACCAAAAGGATTAATTTCCTTCCTTCCTTCCCACTCCCACACCCCAAAACAGAAAACTACTGCATCAATTTCCCGCCCATAAGTCTATGTGCATAGTTGGTGATTGCCAGTTTGAATATTTTATAAAGGGGTACCATATTTCAACAAATTTGTCTGTATCAGATATGTCATTCAAGGTGTGTACTCTCTTAGTTAGTTTCTCAGATACAGCAATTGTCCATACATTGTTTCCATTATGCGATGTGTGATCAAGTCCTTTGTTGTTTTTTGCTACAGTATAAGTAATTGTGTTGCTACCAGGCGAAGGGTGAAAAGTTCCTTGTGTAATAGTTTCCCATTCAGCTGTTAAAGGCCCCTTTAAAAATAAAACACCAATAATTGCTTGGAAAGATTACGGTAGTTTAAGGAAAGAGACTTGAAAGGCTGTGTCATCTGAGCCATAAGACTTTCCCATTCCAAACATATAAAATATGTTTGCACAAGGCAAAGATGGCAAAATGCTTCTGTTCATGGAAAAAAAGCTGTATATTTGGATCCAGACATGTCATACTGTGCACTAAGGTGGGCCGTTTACAAACTATCTAAAAAGAAGAAATGCATCAGCAAAAAAATAATAGCCAGAGTTGCTTATTGCTGCAAAACTAGAAATCATTGCTATAACTTTAATAGAAATAAAATGCATGTCACCATAGTGGGGAAGACTGTGATCAGGGAAACACTGTGGTCCAGGTGCTAGTTCAAGTTCAAGGCTTCTCCATTCCTTCTGGTGGTTCTTTATCTTTAAACCAGGCTTTGATTGGTCAGTCCTTTAGAGAGAAGTCACCTGCAGACAGGGGACTGTCCTTCTATAGCCCTTCAAATAAAGGACTGTCCTCTGTAAAGTTGGACACATGGCCACCCTACTGTGGGCTCCTTCCATTTGCAGGAGGGATTCTGATTCAATAGCAGCATCCACAGGAAGAAAACATTTTTTGTTTGCTGATCCCTTTTTTCTCCCGGCAACCCCCACCTTTGCCATATCCCACACTGTTCCAGAGGATCCCCCCATCCTCCAGAGCAGCTCTTCAAGGAGTGATTCTTGCTGCTCCTCCTCCTGAAGTGCTATTTAAATATAATAATATGATGAGGAGCACTAAGAGATTTTCAGGAGCAGGCATTCAAACTGTCTCAGGGCTGATTCACATATGCATGGGCATCCCTTTCTAGCACATTGCTCCGTGATGCATAGATGAATGGGGGAATTTTTCCCATTGAAAAGGTTAGGGCCCAGTCCAATTCCCCTTTGCATTGGGGGGGGGGGTTGATTGAGCAGAGGTGCCCTTCCACTCAGCTCTTCTAGTGTCCCTATTTCCCTGGCAGAGTCCCAACCAGCAGCAACAAAAAGCCTTGAAATGGGGCATTCTAGAGGCAGGGAGGGCTCTGCTCCAGGCTGGCACAGTGATCTGCCTGCCCAACATCTTCCGTCTTTGTCAGCATGCTCAAGAGGGCTGTAGATGTGACTGTGGCCCTATTACGCAGTGGCTGGGTGTTGAATTGCACCCATAGTGTTTAACTTCATGATTGTCTAAGGATACTAATGCTTGCTCTAAGGTGCTGGATCTGTGGTGGCCATTTCACATATGCAAGTCACTCCCTGGTGTAGCAGTCATCAAGTGATGGGCATGCATGTGTGAACTCACTTTCAAGAATTCAATTTGCCTAACTTTTGATATCGGGTTGCTTCATAGGAGGTTTTTAAGCAGTGGTGAGATGGCCATCTGTCATGGATGCTTCAGTTGATATTCCTGCATTACAGGGGGTTGGATTAGATGACCCTCTATGTCCCTTCCAACTCTACAATTCTATGGTTCTAAATCCTTTCATAAATGTAAGGGTTGGTGAGGGACAATTCAATCTCTTGTACCTTGTAGTAAGTGGATGCACGCCAAATTGAATTGGACTTACTACAATGTGTTTTGGAATCAGTGGATTTGGGAACCTGATGTCACTATATGGTATGGATATTGTGATATAGGTTTCAGAAAATGCACACAAAATAATGACAGATGGAATTATCAGTGGTCATTATTCAATGTAATCAGATGGTATTCCTGTAGGTTCAGTCCCTAAATTCTTAACAGCATCAGGAGTGAACAGCAAGTGAATATTCTATTACTACTCTATTTTCCTCTGTTACCCTATAGCAGCCACAGGGTTGGCTCTTTGATTCCCCATTGCTGTATATGTTGCAGGGACTGTCCAAAATTCACCTTTTAAAGAGAGAGACACCAATCAAAGTTGGCAATGAACTACATGTCAGCATTCGCTTCTGTATGTCTGAAATGTTGGTGTATATTCAGGGTGGCATTCACAAAATTCATTTGTCATTGTCAGCATTCAAACGTGCATATCATTTACCAACATTTGCTAACTTTTGGACATTCACTACAATATTAAATGTGGAAATGTTTCATTGAGACCGATAATTCATAGAATATGCCAGTCCTATGGACTGGAACTCTTTAGCTTGGGATCTAGTCTCAGATCACAGTAACTGGCTCTCAGCAAGTGAGATGAATGATATTCCCTGAAGCATTTTCCACAGGAAACATTCCAGGAAGCTTCCCATGAATGCCATATACTACGTCAGAGCTGGCCCACTGAGGCAGAATACAGTGCTAGATGGACCATGAGTGTAACCTAGTAAGGCCAGTCTTACGATCTTAGACATTTCCTCCATTGGCTGTAAGTGACCCATATTTGCCATCTCTACTCAGAGGTGCCTGCATTTTTTCCAAACTACTTAGCTCACCTCTGTTAGGTTAATTTTACTTTGGCTTGGCATACACAGCTAGCCTGACCCGTGTCAAAAGGATTTGAAGCCCTATAAACAGGCTGTGTGTCATGCATTTTCTATGAGAGCACTCTCTGGCAAATGCACATGAATACCTGAGTGAAGCACACTCTAACCATGCTTTGTTTGAGAATTCAGATCATCTGCACTTAAGGTTCCTAACCACATTCACAGCCTGATCCTATGAATGCTTACTTAGAAATAAGCCCCACAGAATTAAATGGGTAGTATTCTTTTACTTAGAGGAAACTAATTGAAATTAATGGCACTAACTCAGTCATGTTAGTTAATTTAAATGGGTCTACTGTGAGTAAAACTTAGTTGAATGACATCTAATGGGATTTACTTCCTAATAAGTATGTTTAGGATCACAGCCACAATCTCTTCCAAGATACAGCATCCTTCTTCGGTTTATTTTTGTTTTATTGAGTTCCACTAGAATTTGTCAGCACTAAATTGGGGAACAGATGGACCATAGCTCAGAGATAGAGAAAGTTCTTTGTATGCACAAAACCAATAGCAATCCTTGCTATTGCCAGTTAAAAGAACTTAGCATGCAAGCAGAAAAAGATCTCTGCCAGAAATATTGGGAAACTGCTGCTGGTTAATGGAAGAGGCAGCATACAGTAAATTAAAAAACAACAACCTAAAAACAGAACAATGATACAAATATACACAAAAACTGAAATCAGTATGAAAAAAACAAAACATTGCTAAACATAGCTGCTTTTACATTTCAGACGTACTAAATTAACCTTGAAAAGTTAAAAGCTAAGCCACCACGATCAAACATTAGAGAAAATACTAAACAATGATGATGAAATTATATTGAAATGTTGCTTATAAGATATTAAAAGGCCCAGCTGGGACAATTAAGAAAAAAACTTTGCTTGGTACCAAAAGATCATTTATGTGGGTGCCAGGCGAGCCTCCTTATGGCATTTTCCACAACCAGGGGGGCACTGCCAAAAAGGCCCTCTCCCTCAGGACAATCTCCATATTTCAGAATGAAGGAAACTGTTGATCTTAAGGCATGGGTGGCTACATATAGGAAGAGGTACCTTCAGGTACTCCAGTCCCAAGCCATGTAGGATTTTATAGGTCAGAACCACCTTCCCTTCCCTCCTTACCTTCCAATTACCTCCAAGTCCCATAAATGAATTGGAAGGTAAGGAGGGACTGCTCAGTATTCAGCACACTTACAGTGCTTTTGTTGATGTGGAATTATGGGGAAAGACGTCAGTCAGGAATGGGAGAGAACAGAATATATGCTTGGCACATATAACATCCCAGATACAATCTCTCTGGCAGGACAGGGTCTCAGCAGGACTGGGAAAGACCTCTGCCTGAGATACTAGGGAGCCACTACCTGTTGGAAAACGTCTTTCCCAGGGCTAGATGGACCAAAGGTCTGACTAAGTAGAAAGCAACTTCACATGTTTATGTCATCCTCTGGTAATACACAATACCACATGTCACAATGGCCCAGCACTTTTTGCTAGGCAGCAGTTCAACCTGGCAGATTGTGGCCGAACACCATTTTCTTAAGATGGTCATGTGTCCTACTTTGCAGAGGGCAATGCTCTGTTCAAAGGGCTGTCCAGGCCAAGAACAGTTTAATGATAAGCATAAGAAGAGAGAGTGAGGACCATGACTGTACTCACCAGCGGTGAGCCCCTGGACAGGAGACTGATCAGGCACACCAGTCGCTTGGTCACAGTCTTCCTCACTATGGTGAGTTGCATTGCATTAATACTTAAGTTATAGCAATGATTCCTAAATATGCACCTCTACCTATAAATTAGGTGTGCAAAGTTAATAAAAATCACTGTCCTTTTGTACTGTGTTTCCTTGTTTCAGGTGATATGGAAGCAGCCTGTCTGCAGCACTTAGAGTTACTCCCCCCCCCCCTTCTTTACTTTTTAAATGTCACTTTATAACCATGATTATTACAGAGGGAGATTTTCCTGTCCAGCAGCATTGCACCAATATGACTGATGGCAATGCTGACTGCATTATTTCAAAGGTGGATGTATATAGAGTAATACAATCTATCAAAATGATGAATACATCATCTCTGATTCATCATTCATGTGCATCCATCAAGATCTCATGGCTTATGAGAAATAACACACAAGGATAAACCCAAAACAAATGTATAGAATTCTGTC
Organism: Podarcis tiliguerta; assembly: GCF_965153285.1. NCBI lineage: Eukaryota > Metazoa > Chordata > Lepidosauria > Squamata > Lacertidae > Podarcis > Podarcis tiliguerta. The sequence continues at coordinate 69,740,849 of NC_139538.1, read as the reverse complement.
CATAACAAGAACTATTAATTTATTGTGAATGGTGTTTCCATAATGTAACAATCTACTGAAATTATGAATGAGTGCAACCCTGGTCATTGCAACTCAACCTGATTGTGGCATTGCTACTATGCCAACCTACAGGAATTGGTATTAAATATATTAAAACATTTGGAAATACGGATCCTGCTGGGTAGGAATATAGAAATACTAGATCATAAGTTCCTTCCTGCCCTATGTTTCTGTCATAGGTTTACAGATTTGTTCCTGAAAATTTGTCTGCATAGAACTAAGCTATTCTGCACATGGGATGGGGAAAGCAAATTACCAGTAGTGTCTTCTCTTATAAATGGGTAATGTTGTCTCCCATCTGATCTTAAAATATGTACATCACGTGTAAAAATGACATGAGCTGTTGACTGTGTACACATTACTGGCTTAAAATGCAGTGGTTTTGTTCATTTGCACAGTTTGGATTACAGCTGATTGGGAGGGAAACATACCAAAACACAGTATTTCATAAGAAATTACAGTCTAGATACAGGACACATATGGATTGTGGCTAACGCTTCCCAAACCAGCTGTGGGAGTACACTAGTTACAGAGTAAATGGGAGTCTGTTTGCAGCCCTCAGCTGCTGCATGCCATGCATTCCAAATCCCTTTAATAAACATGTATTATTTTCACACTTGATGGTGTGAGTGTACACTTTTTTTTTACTGCGTAGATTATCAACTCATAGATTATCAATATGAGGAAGGAAGGAATCGCTTGAGGCAATTGTGATCTCTCACTCATCTCCATGTTTGCTTTATTAGGCATAAGCTGCATTGCCCTACACTTACTCCTGCCTCCTGTACTACATAAGATCAAATGAATTGCTGGATCACACCAAGTGTCCTGTGCCCAACAGAAACAAGACAGATGCTTCTGGGAAGTCCACTAGCAGTTAATGAATGCAACAACCCCTCCTAGCTGTTTTCTGCCAGCCTCCGCTGGGTGGCCTCCAACAAAACACTAAAATACAATAACCTATTAAACATTAAAAGCTTCCCTAAACAGGGCTGCCTTCAGATGTCTTCTAAAAGTTTGGTAGTTATTTTTCTCTTTGACATCTGGTGGGCCATTAAGCCATTATGGCCAATAGCCCCTCATAAACCTATCCTCCATGATCTTGTCCAGGGGCACCATCTGGGGGGGCAGGGGGCCAAGGCCTCCCAAAAAATTTCAAGCAAGAAGCCAAGCCCCCTCAATATTCCGCAGCCGTGGGACTTAGCTGTGGTAGGCCCCGTCAGACCTTCCATTGGCTGCAACAGGCCCCATGAAGCCGCCTCCTGCTGCATGACATCATACACATGTGCTGGGGAGCCCTAAATTAGGACAGAATGCAGCACGTGTGATATTGTCCAATTCTTTTTTAAATCCAGTGGCAATTACCACGTCTCATGGCAATGAATGCAATAAGCTAAAGCCACTTCCATTTCTCTTTGTCCTGTATCTACTGTCAGTCAAGTTTCATTGAGTAGCCCTGAGTTTTAGTCTTATGAGGAAAGAGAAGCATTATCTCTGTATCTGCATGAAGCATAATTTTATAAAGATCTACCATTTAGGCCTTGCCTATAGCTTTTTGTATATTGTTATTTCTAATTCTTCCCCTAATAATATCTGCCTTGCTCTGTTTTAGTCTTGCTGAGTTTTAGCATTCCTTAGCGCTTCTTACATAGCCCAAGCATATGCACTGTATATTTAAAGCACACCTCCCCCAACCCCAGAATCCTGGGAACAGTGCTTTATTATTATTATTATTTATTAAATTTATATACTGCCCTTCTTCCGAAGATCACAGTGCATTTTACAATATAAAAACACAAAAATATATACCGTAACAACAACCAAAAACAATTCCCTCACACACCGTTTAAAAGGCCAAAGATCACCCTCTGGAAATGACCATCCAAGTAGGATCCCTCTGCATTTTCTCCTCACTCTGCATTTTCTCTTCATAACAACCCTGTAAGTTAGGTTAGGCTAAGAGATAGTGACAGGTCCAACAAGCTTCCAGTCTGAGCAGGAACCCCAGTCTCTGTAGTCTTGGTCCAGCTTTCTAACCGCTTCTCTACAAAGGTTCTATCTTCTATTGTGTAACTTACTGATCAGCTAGTAGGATCCAAATACTCTCTTCAAAATGTGGCCCTGTTACTGTTAATAACTGAAGAGTCCAGGATATTCCTCTGTTTGCTTCAATGTCTTTTGTGTGAGGTATGTTGCATTGTTCTGACTGTTGCGCTTGCAGCCTGTCTCTTTGTCAAATGGATATTACAGTGACAAATAGTGCTCTTGCATTTCAGGTGGTACTGTGAAGGGAAAGAGCTTGAAAACTCACCAGATATTCACATCATCCAGTCAGGACAGCTGCATTCACTAGTAATTGTTGAAGCATTTGAAGAAGACACAGGGCGTTACTCCTGCTTTGCTTCTAACATCTATGGGACAGACTCAACCTCTGCAGAGATCTACGTAGAAGGTAAAGGCCTCTTTGGAACAGAAAGCGCTTGATAATTAACAAAAGGAAGTTGTACTGTGAACTTGGTTTTATGTGGCTTTGCTGCATAGTTGTTTCAAATGGAAATCAGTGATCCAAGAGCATGGAATGCAAACAGTTCTCTCTTTGATAGAGTAAGGTACTTGAATTTATTTCTTCAATTAAAATTATTTGATAGACAACATTTGCTTGTTTTCCACAAGCATTTGGTTGGCCAGTGTGAAACAGGATGCTGGATTAGATGGGCCCTTGTCTTGATCCAGCAGACTCTCTTTATGTCCTTATGAGTGAGGAGAAAATAGCTGTGCTGAAGGGGAGATCGACTTCTTATCGGCTAGGATAGATACGGCACAGAGTAATTAGCCTATTTACAATCTTTTAGATAGATGGGTATACAGACAGATAAACATAATCTAAATTTACTGTTTTACAATCTGGTGTGAACATGGGCTGAGATGGGATGGATAACCTTGCTGCTGTACAGTACTTAAAAAAATATATGGCTCGATATAGATTATAAGGCAGCATCTTATATCTTTATAAGTTTTGCCAGGGTGACAGACACCCATTTGACATGAAAGTGCACATCCTTTCCAATACCTCTTCCAGACTACTGTTACCAGCAGTGGTCAGTTTTTGGGTTTTTGGGTGCTCTATGAAAGGGCATGAAGGTGATATTCTGTATACTATACAGCTTCCAAATACAAAAAATATCACAGCTGTAACTTTTTAAATATGCGATGCAACCACAAAAAAAGCAGTAATGCCTTAATAGTAGACATGTTGGCTGTAAAAAGTGGTCTTAAACAAACCTACTTCGCTGTTGGGTGCAAGCACATTTTTTTGCTGTTGAATTAGCCCATATGTTGCTGTTTTATTATTGCTGTTGTTATGAAATTATTCCTCCTGTTGTTAGTTTTGTGCTTTGTTCCCTTTGTGTTCCCTTTGTTAAAACCCACTTGAAGAATCATTTTTGTGTAGGGTAAAAGTGGCATACAAATAAAGCGGTAATGATGATTTATTACACAAAAATATTGGCAGTGCCCAAACCAAAACACATTTTATGAATGGTGCTAGATTCCTGTCTGCTCCTGCCATGGAGGGGGAAAGTACCTAGTCATTGATTGAAGCTGAGTGGAAAGCAATGCAGAAAAATGCTCACCTCAGCCAACCAACAGTTTAAAAGTAAGTATTTCCCAGCCCACAAAGTCACAAAATGGTATTGGGAAGTTAGTGCACCTTCATACCAAATGGGTGTCTGTCACCCTGACAAAACTATCTTAAGGATATAAGATGCTGCCTTATACCAAGTCAGAACTTTATAGCTCAGTATTGAGTGGCACGGGATTTCCAGGGTTTCAGACAGGGAATCTTTCCCAGTCCTGCATAGGAACTTTTGCACACAAAACCAAACCTTGTGCTGTCCTGCCCTTCCCCGTGACACTTGCAATAGCAATTACAGCCTTAGCTGGAAGAGAAATACTATTTTTTAGGAATATATCATATTGAAATTTGCACAATGGGTACAGCACAGTGTTTCTGCGAAAGATGCATAGGCCCAGGGAAAGATGCCAGGATCCATCTCTACAAGAAGTTAGTAATAATTGTACATTTATCACATAAACAAAAACCTCAGTGAGGAAGTTAAAAGGCATTATTAAATGTGGTACCATGTAGACTGACTTTTGGTTTCCCACAGGAGCCTCCTCTTCTGAATCTGAAAGTGACACAAGCACCAGCAAAGAAGAAATGGATCAGTAAGTCCATGTGTATGAGAGCTAAAATAGATTAGACATTGAAGATCCATTATTGAATTTCCCACCAATTTATATTTATTTTGAAAGCAGCTGTGGGAGTGGCAGAGAATTGGATCATGACCATAGTACTGTGAATGGAGGTTCTCTTTCCTCCTGTGCCATTTTCCCAATCTAGATAATCTCTCCTAGGTCACTGTTTGTTCCATTAGAAGGGAAACCATACATGTACCATATGTTTTCCCTAATTAGGGGGGAAGAGCACATGCGGGGTGTGGGGGCAATCTCATTTGGAAAGATGGTGCAGGGGTGGAAGGTAAACTGTAATTCTAATTAATACACACATCTAGGAACATAGGAAGGCACACCCACAACAATCCTTTATTTTTTAAGTGAGATAAGGTGTGTGCGTTGAAGTGGACATCATCTTACAAAAGGCATTCTCTTTGTGTGCGAGAGAAAAGGGGGAATCTGCTGTTGGGAGCTTCTTTAGCCAAATAAAGGTTTTTAAAGCAAACAAAATGACCTATCAGTGAAACTTGCTTTCTTTGTAAATAAATATACCTTCTTGGATATTTTCCCAGATACCAAAACCGCACCAAGATCTCTTCAAATGTGCCTCCTCCTCCTGCTCCTCCTCCTGTTAATACCACCCATCAAGAAACACCGAAACCACAACCTTCTATGGTACATCCTGTGTCGATACCTGCCTACCATGTAAGAGAGATAAATATTTATATCATTCAAGGAAGAGAAACTGTATAAGCTGGAGATTGCTTGCATGTTTCCCTAAGAGACGAGTGGGCAATCTTTTGTCTGTCGAGAGATATATTATGTGCTTTTGGGGAAACCCTGTTTTAATTCTGCTTCCAGATGGTTTTGAGAAAGCCATAACTCAGTGGTGGAGCACATGCTTCTCATGCGGGATGTCCCAAGTTCTAGTTCTGGAAAAGGTTCTTGCCAGACATCTAGGCGAGCTGTTGCCAGTCATTGTAGACAATTGCTAGATGGACTTCAGGAATTATTCACCGAAAGAGTGGGATAAGCAGTCAGGCTTCTAAAAAAGAGGGGGAAATGTTGTGGGAAATGAACAGTTTGTGGCTTCTCCAGAGGCTCCAGATGAAAAGCTGAGGGTAATGTGGGACAGTTTTTATGTAACACCCTTAGGAAAATGCACTGATCCTTCTTTGCAAAGTTTGCATCAAATTGTTTTCCTGTGTCATGTTTTTCACGTGGACTTCCCTCTTAATCTTGCACTGGAGGGGGTGGGAATTACATAAGTGTCAGGACTGAGGGCTTCCCTAATCTGCTGCTTGATAACAGCTCTTGTATTTTTATCTTCCTGTTTGCTTTTTAACCTCCAGAGTCAAAGCCCCACCAACTATTTACAAGGACTTGATGGAAGGCCCATAATAGCTGCTCCAGTGTTTACTAAGGTAACTTACTTACTGCTTTTCCACAATGAGAAACCAATAGATGCTATCAAGAGGGACTTCAACCTAAAATGAAACAATATTTTTTTTTTAAAAAAAGAGGGTCCCTAACCGTCCCCAGGCTGTTTCCTCTACCATAAAATATCTCTCTGAAGATCAGGGTTTTGGGGTTGGACCTCGAGTTGCATTCAGCAGAGCTCTGCTCACACTTGAGGAAGGGGGCAAGGAGGCAATGTTTATCAATTCTTCCTTCCCTCTACAATCCCCTGAACTTCCTGAATAAGCTGGTCTGGGGGCGGGGGGGGGGGGGTTGAGGAACCTCTGGCGGGTGAGGACAGTGCAAAGTGAAGGAAGAATTGGCACAGATCAACTTCCATTGGAAAGCCTTTGATAGATCTTGGTTCTTTCTGCAATTGCAATCACCGATCTGGATCCAACCCAGCATTGTCAAGCGTGGAGTCTAGAGTCACTTTTGTAGAACAGATCAACGCATTTTTATGTGCATGGCTATTTGAAAACATTACATGTCTCTGCACCGCAGAGTTAAGAAAATTTCCAGCACACATATACATTCAAAGGTATAGCTCTTCTTACTGTAACACTATTGGCACATAATTATTCAGTTTAATTAATTAAATTAAAACCATGTTATGGCCTGTCTCTGCTTTAGATGCTACAGGAAATATCTGCCTCTGAGGGCCAGCTGGTTGTGTTTGAATGCAGAGTGAAAGGAGCCCCTTCTCCAAAGGTTGAGTGGTACAGAGAAGGGACATTGATAGAAGACTCCCCGGACTTCAGGATATTACAGAAAAGTAGGCTTTCCTTTCATTGCAGACGTTTATCTGGAAAGGGTTGGCAGTACTGAGGGATGCATGGGCGTAGCCAAGGGGAGGCAGGGAAGGGCAGCTGATCGATAAAAATCAATAAAAATACATAGCTAACTGAGGTTCTGCACCCCCTAACAAAAGGCTTGCCCCCCAAAACAAAAATCCTAGCTATGCCCATGGAGAGTTGTAATATTTTGTTGTATGCTAGATGTAAATGTACCTGAATAATAAAAAGCTGTGAGCCATGGTATTTCCAGAACTTACGTTCCTCTACCGCAATTTGTAAAATAGTCATTGCTGTTTCTGTAGTGCATTTCAAGGGTTCAGGGTGCTTACCATGTGTTTTCTCAGCAATCCTTACAACAACCCCTGCAAGGTTTGTCAGTGCGGTGGTTGATTTTTGTGATGTATTCTCATTGTAAGCAACTTTGAGCATAATTTTTTGTGGAAAGGCAGCACACACAGAGATGAAGTGGTGGTGATGATGACATTAAAGAACTTGAATAAGTTAGGCTCATTCATTTTGATCGGTCTACTCTAATTAAAAAATAGTTAAGCCTCCCCCCCATTAATTACCTGGTGGGTCCTTAGGGGAAACACTGAAATAAATATTGAATGGAGTAATGTTTCTCTTACTTTCCTTTAGAACCTCGCTCTATGGCTGAGCCAGGTAAGTACACTTCTTTAACTTATATGCATAAATGTTCCATTATTTGAGCCTTACCAAATGCCACTGTGGCATACACAGACTGAAGCAAAAAGTAAAATAAAAATAAAAATGACTGCAGTCTAGCATTCCAGTTCCTCTTCCAGAAAGTGCACAGAGACAGTCATGGCTAATGTATGTTTTTATATTCTTGTACACTGCCCTCACGGGACGCGGGTGGCGCTGTGGGTTAAAGCCTCAGTGCCTAGGGCTTGCCGATCGAAAGGTTGGCGGTTTGAATCCCCGTGGCGGGGTGCGCTCCCGCTGTTTGGTCCCAGCGCCTGCCAACCTAGCAGTTCGAAAGCACCCCTGGGTGCAAGTAGATAAATAGGTACCGCTTTATAGCGGGAAGGTAAACGGTGTTTCCGTGTGCGGCTTTGGCTCGCCAGAGCAGCGATGTCACGCTGGCCACGTGACCCGGAAGCGTCTTCGGACAGCGCTGGCCCTTGGCCTCTTTGAGTGAGATGGGCGCACAACCCTAGAGTCTGTCAAGACTGCTCCGTACGGGCAGGGGTACCTTTACCTTTACACTGCCCTCAATTTTTATGAGAGGGTGGTATATAAATACTTTTATAAGTAAATCAATAGCTGGTATTTATTTATTTAGTCACGTGTTGTATTTGTATCCTGCTTGTCAGACAATTACTGTCTTCCAAAGTAGCTCACATCAAGGGTGGGTGGCGAGAGATTATCAAGCACTGCTGCCAAGTGTACAGACACACAGAAGGGAAGGGAGAGGAATCATCAGCTAGTTAAGGCCAGAACGAAGAGGTGAGCTATGTGGGCATTTATATCCAGTTGGGGCCAGGCTGATGTTCCTTGCTGGTGTTCTTCCTTGAATAGCAGCTGGCATCTGAGCTTTGGCCAATGGATGGGGCCAGCCTGTTCTTTTCCCTCATGCCTGCAATCCCAGGACAACCAGCAGTTGGGGGTTAAGTGTTAATTCTGCCAGAGATGGGGGAAGAAAGTCCTTGCAGCTTCTCCTTCTCTGGCTAATGGATGAGGCCAAGTTGGTCACTATGTTTTTCCTAGGAGGCAAGCACAGTCTCCCATTGGCCTCAGTCCATGGCTGATTGCAGAGGCCAGAATGTGCTGCCTTCAGCTCTGCAGTCCCTGTGTAAGAGAAACAGACACGTTTTCTGCAGCATTGTGCTACATTATCAAGCACTCTGCTCTACCAAGTGTTGGATTGCTGGCATGGTGGTGGGTCTGCTGCCTTTTATATTGTTTTCTGTTGAGAGTAACAGAGATGTTATCTGCTGTGAAGTTTACCACCAGACTCATCTAGCCAGTAGGCCAGGCCCTTATCTCCCTTACCCCTTATAGGCCAAATATGACAGATGGGGCGAGGCACCCACCTGTCGATCACCTGATGTTACAATGATGTCAGCTGACTTGAAAGCACCATGCAGGGCTTGCAAAGAGCCCCACACAATGTGCTGAAGTGCTGCTGATAAGCAGACTTGAAAGGGATTCACTGCGCAGTCAGGTTCCCTACAAGAGAGCTCAGTCACACAGCCAGCCACATCCCTACCTGCCCCACACCTGACTTCACATCTGATGTCAGGTATGGGGCAAGTAGTTGTGAGGCAGGGGTCAACAGGCCAAACTGGGACCCATGCTGGGCCCAAAGTTCCCCAACCCTCTGCAAAAGGAGCAGCAGCAATCATATCTAGTTAATGAGTGTAAGCCGTAGTGAACTCAACAAGGTTTACTTCTGAGTAGAGATGTATAGGATTGTGCAGTCCTGTACATTTCTACTCAGAAGCAAGCCCCTTTGAGTTCAGTGGGACTAATTCCTAGACCTTTGGGTACAGGATTGCAGCCCTGAAAAGGCTGCTAACGCGGACGGACACTAACTACTTTCATTGGTGGGGAGATAAGGATCCTGTTCTCTCCTGTGATTGCTCTTATTTCAGATCAGAGGACTGTTCTTTTCCCAGGCTAAATGTGAATGAAGGAGTCAGTATTAAATCCCTTCTTTTCTTCGGTGTGAACTGTGCACCAGATGATGTAGGGATGTCCTATTTTTATCCTGCTTGCCAGTTGGAGAGTATTGTGTCACACCTCAGGCCATGCCAGTTATTCTCTCTTAACCCTCAGCTCCCCACATCCCCGCCCCACTCATGAAATCTGAGAGTACCACTTCAGGCATTCCACCTCTGAAACCGGAGAATGCCACGTCGTGCATTCTACCTCTTGAGAGGTGAATCCTGACTGTTACTAGATTTTTTCAATGCATTCCAAACCATCGCAGATTTTCTGCAGGCAATGCTGAATTAAAGGGCATGGAGGCCCCATGCAGTGCCATTCCTCTAGATCCCATTGACATGGCACTCCTTGTGCTCTCTGAAATGCTTTTGATGGTGAAAGAAGACTCACTTGTTTGTACATGATGTGAGAGAGCACTTCATAAAAGTGGCACAGACGTGCCCTTGCTGCAGGGACTGGCAGATGGGATGCCACCTGCCAAAAGATGTTGAGAGCTTTCACCTCAGAAGCACACATTTTCCTCTCCCCCAAAGGCTGCTATCCCAGAGCAACTGAACAGGTTTAAATCCTGTGAGAGCCAAGGTTTAACTGTGTACTGATTCTAACTACGTGGGTTTTGGATAATGACATCGTAAAAACAACACAAAAACAATTAGCCCGGGTGGGGTGTGATTCGGCACTTTTCAGAACTTTAGACTTATATGATGCTTAAAGGTAGTACTGAAGGGTAAAGAAAATGCTATTCTGTCAGCCAATAGACATTTGGAGTATACACTCCAATGAAAGGTATAGACCAGCAACTAACGTACAGAAAGATAGGTGAAAAATAGGTGCTAGTCTTCTTGGAATCATAGACATTTTTAGTTTGAAGCAGCCCTGGACGTCATCTTGTTCAACCCCTTGCTCAGTTCAGGAATCTTGCAGCTGTAGCAGCCCTGACAACATGCCACCCAGCCTCTGCTTAAGGAAAACCCACCACCTCCGAAGGCTGTCTGTAAGATTTCCTTACAATATCCACATATTCTACTCCAGCCATCTGAGGCAACAGAGAAGAGGTCTGCTCCATCTTCTGTGTGGCAGCCCTTCAAATATTTGAAAACCACTACCAAGTCTCCCTTTAACTTTCCCTTCTACAAACTAAACATACTATTTCAATTGTTACTCATAGGGCTTGGTTTCCTATGAAGCAGCCTCAGAACATGTTTGCATTTATACTGTATATATAGAGGCATATATGGGGAAACAGTTTCCATCTTCCATGACTCCTGTACCTGAAATCTGTTTTTCTGGGGCAGCATCAAAACCAGCAGCCTAAGACATTCCCCTGCCAGTTCAAAAATGTAACCAGCAATCTCTTCCCAGTCCCCTGCCTTCCCCAAACTTAATATAGGGACATAGGAAGCTGCTTTATGCCAAATTGGTCCATTGTTCCACCTAGCTCTGCATTGTCTGCATTGACTGGCAGCTGCTTTCCAGGATTTCAAGCAGAAGTCTTTCTCAACCCTACCTGAAGATGCCAGGGATTGAACCTAGAACCTTCTGCATTTAAAGCCCTGCCACTGAGCTATGGCCCTTCCCCTTCAAGAGCCATAATCCCGAAGCCTCATTACAATAATGCATGGAAATTTCAATGCATGGCTACCAGTATTTTGAAAAATGCCACAATTAGCTACATGTCTACTACTTTCTGGTCATGCAACAAAGAAACATCAACACCGTTGCCAGCTGAGTGTAATTATTAAAGTAGTCCCAAACAGGGCACACTTGGAGGGCCCCCATTTATTTGGTACCCTACCCTTTTGCATGATTATTTTATTTGTTAATTCGCACCTGCTCTGTGATAAAATTTGCCAATTCCGTTGTGATGGTTTTCAGAGGAGATTTGCACGTTGGTCATTGCGGAGGTGTTTTCAGAAGATTCTGGGAGTTTTACGTGCACTGCAAGCAATAAATATGGGACAGTCTCCAGTACAGCTCGCTTAACTGTAAAGGGTAAGAGAAGACTGTAATAATCCCTTTGCAATAATCACAGACATATTGATATGTGGCCTGAACTTCAGGGAATATAGAAAAGTGTCTGGGTTCGGCAAGGAAGCAGCCTTTCTCAAATACATTTCCTCCATTGTGAAAATATTTCAATCCAATCTGGTGACATATCTCAGTTGAACGTGCCTAAAGACACCAATTTCATTAAAAGTTTGTATTATAATAATGGGGGGGGGGCTTTTTTTTCTTTTTTCTTTTTGTTCAGGTGTTTCACAATTATTGATTAGTATTGTGTGCTTGTGAAGGGGTGGCTAAACTGAAACAAATAAGTAAAATAAAATGTGACAAAATTTAAAAGGCATATTAAAATATTAGTCTTGATCCACAGATCCACATGTCAGTGGGGTTCTAACGACTTTTATTTTACCAGGCATACGTTTAAAGTTCCTCTCATCCATGTTCCTACTAGTCAGGATTCATAAATTTGACTTCTATCACTCTGTTTTCACTGCTTTCTTGAGTATTTTAATCAGGATTGTGCAGTTACACTGCAGGAAGAGCAGACCATTTTAACTGCTCCTTGTCTGTCACCCACTTAAACAAGGCTTGTTTACACCAATTGCAAGAAAATCAAGTTTAGAGTATTTTAGGTCTCTCTGATTACTATGTGTATGCTATCACTGTAATCAAGTTCAGCATACAGTATTTGGGTCACAGGCACCTCCAAAGCACACATGCCCAAACAAAAATCCTAAAATATTTTGTCTTGCTTTCAGTAATCTGATATGAGTGACAAAGCTTGCACACCACTCAAAATGCATTTTGCCCCTTCTGTTCACCCCTGTTGTCACTGATTTGTGTGATGAGTTACCAAGGCCATAACTGTAATGCTTGCTATTCCAGGACCTGAGGACCAGAATAATAATGCTGCTCTCCATACTATAAGTTCTATCAGTTTAGTTGCTGCTGAGCAGCAGCCTTCTGCACCTGCCCCTTCACTTCCGCGGGTGGATCAGCCTCCAAAGCCTAAACTGGAAGGAGTTCTTGTAAACCACAATGAACCTCGGTCAAGTTCCAAGATAGGCCTTCATGTGCACTTTAAGCTTCCGGAAGATGATCAAGGAAGCGAAGCTTCATCAGAGGGTGGAGGAGCGCCTACAAATCAAACCAGACCAAACTGCTTCCCGGATAAGATCAATGGGCAGATATTTAAAAACCAGGAGCTAACCTCACCTTCTAAAGAGCCACCTCCTGTGTTGGCTAAACCAAAACTGTAAGTAAGAAGGCATTTTTAAAGCTTTAGCCGTGTCTGAAATGGAATTCCATTTTAATTGTTACTTATATTCTTATTTCAAGCAGAAATTATATTATGTATAATATGTATAGTATATTATGGCCTGATTCACACGTCACAATGGTTTTCTTATGGGCCCTAATAAAGATTTCATCCATTTTTGTTTTTGTATGCAGGGATCCCACCCAGTTAAAACAGCTACACACCCAGGTCTTGCTTGAGCAACAGCAAACACAGCAACCATCCCCCCCACCTCCAAGAGAGTTGCCATTCAATACTGGCACACTGAACTCTTCTACTTCATCCAACCAGCAACAGCAGCAGCCTTCATCAACTACATACAAGCAAAACAAGGGTCCCTCGACACAGACATTCACCTACACCCGTCCTAAGCAGTTCCTGGCATCTCAGAACACCACCCCAGCTGTCAGCTCCCCTTCCAGCTCCCCCATGCCTTCGTTCAGCAACATACCACAAGGATCCCAGAGGACAACCAACAAGGAGAACTTCTTAGGATCCCCACCAGCCCAGACAAGGCCTCCAGGAGTGTTGGCAAACCACACTGAGCAGCCTCTTACAAGTCCCAAAGAACCTGTGTTGCCACCACTGTTGCTTTCTGTATCTAGCATGAATCAGTTCCAGCCCCAAAATGTGCCTCCTACTCCTCTCTCTCCAACTGGTCGAATTCAGAACCCGGTAGCCTTCCTCAGCTCTGTTCTACCTTCTCTTCCTTCTACACCCCCAACAAATGCCATGGGTCTACCTAAAAGTGCGCCAACTCCGTAAGTGATGAAAATCCAGGTGCTGCCATTTCTGTCTTCCATTGTTTGGAAGTGATGATCAAATGAATGAGGTTGAACAGACTAAAACTTAATTCAGACAAGTTGGAGCAGGTGTTAGTATGAAATCCTTGTGCCCTGGTGGGGTTAAATATCGATATTAATTAATAAAGGTTACAAACAGTGCTTTTTTCTGGGGGGGGGGGGGCTCAGGGGGATGCATACCCCTAAACATTTTGTGAATCTAAATTTGGCCTCATTGAGGGGCAGTATTTCAATATGAGTAGAAAAATGAGAGTACCCCTAAACAAATTTTTACGAGGGGGGGGAGCACTGGTGGGAAGCAGGTTTTGTGGTCCCTAGAGCAGTTTTTTTTATCAGCTTCAGCTATTGCACTGGCCATGCTGCTTCTTTGAGGACAGGGATCCCACCAAGCTGGTGTCGACCTTTGCAACCTCCAGACCTTATTATTGCAATGAGTTTCACTTGCATTTTGCTTCACTTTAACTCCATTTTTAGCTTTGGTTAATTTATTTTTAACAGAACTTTGTGGCATCTCCAGGAGCTTTATACTTGAAAAGCTGGATATTGTAACAGTATCCGTAATAGTTATCCAGTGGATCACAGCCATAGTCTATTTAGAACTTGCCATCCTCTTTCTTCATAATGATTGGGATCATTGACTAAGACCTTGGTTCCATACAGTGTGTGTGCACTAGCAAGGGCTATACCACTCAGCCCATGAAATAAATTGCAAATGCACTCATCAGCTATTTGGTGTAGAGAGTGTGAATTGAAGTCCCCCTCATTGCATCATAAGTTACAGAGCTGGGTGTACTCAATCCACATATGGACCCTAGCTGGATCTGAACAGCTTCTTTTGGTTGGCAGTGTTTTTTTGTAGAAAAAAGAAAAGAAACATGGGTTAATGAAATGCTAAAGCAGCATTTTAACAGAAGATTTGTTTTGTAGTGGAAGCCAGGGAACGGTGAAGAAAAATCTTAGGCCTTTGCCACTGCCAACAGAAGATTCAATTAGAGATCACAAAGCTGCTGTTGTCAAGGACCTGGAGAAAAGACTGCATTTACGGGATGATGCATTTCCACATGGCCCACAGGTAAGAGCACTGCCTACTGTTTAAACATGTGCTCTCCTTGGACCTTCAGCCCACACCTCGCTTCACACACCCAACACACTAGGCTAGCAAAATATCACACTGCATGGCATTATGCCCGGGGATAGTGTGACATTTTACTGGCATTATAGGCACATAGACTGGCCTAATGTTTAGGATCAGAACATTAATCACTATCAGCAGGGCTGCTGATGAGAACTCTTGTGTGTATATTCAGGTTCAGCATCAGTGTCTGGTATGGTGAGGCAAATGGCAGGACCTGCTACAAGACCTGCTACAGCTGCTGCTGCTGCTGCTTTCTGGCATCCTTTTTTAAAGCCATTTTCTGGTTGGCAGTGCTCATCCCAGCACAGTGAAGAGAAGTACCAGATGAGGCTGCATCCACCCCATCTTAATTTGAGAAGAATTCTTCTGGATTGCTATGCTAGTCCAGAGGCATTCTGGGGAAATGAAGTTGGCAGTGGCTGTTGCAGCTGCTCCACAAGGCACTTCTCTTCTCACCGCCAGTCTTAGCACTGCAGTTTCTGCTCATTGCTTCCTGTTAAACTTATTGGAGGGATGGCGGAGGTGGAGGAGAGATCTGTCAGGGAGGTGCTTTTTTGATATTTTTTTTAAGGGTTCTAATCCTTAAGGAAATGGAGTTTGGCTTGAAATTGTGTGGACAATGTCTAGTGACTTCTCAGAAGGGCAGAAAACTGAGTGATCAGTGGTGAGAGCTTCTGCTGCTTATATAGTTCTTTGATTCACTTCTCAGATCAGAGATGAGCTTTCTTGAGTGCTCATAGCGTCTTTGCAAGTGACCAGAACACTGATCTCCTAGGATGCAGGAGACTTGTAAACTGGATTTGCTGATTGCCGCTAGTTCTAATGAACCAACAAAGCTACCATAGAGATATCAAAATTTTCAAAAGTAGGGAGTCCATGGCTTGGCTTTTGAAAAACTGGGGGCTCCGCAGTACTTAGCCAATAGGGAATCATGGAACTAATGGATATCAGAAATGCAGTTTTTCTTATTTGTGACTTTCTAAAAAAAAAAAAAAAGAGTTTTGCCTCAAAGCGACTAAGAATTTAAATGTATTTGTAACCACATGGCAAATGTTTTATGATTCCTCTAGACATAAGTAGTACAAGAGAAGGGAAAGAAAGGAAGAAAGAGGGTGATGGAGAAGTGAACATTGTTTGATTCCTAAAAATCAGAGTTTTGGATGGGGTTTCCTCTCACCTAAGAAGAAACTTTGAAAAATATGATAGCTAGCCCTGTTTGAATTGGGAGCAGTTGCAGGATAAGTGACTGTGATTGCTCCATGGTGTAGGGGAAAGTACTGTTGCACACATTAAAATATATTCTATTTTTAACTGTTGTTTCACTTGACCCAGATTTGAGCCCTGTTGCTGAAAACAGATTCAAGGGCCAAGTGTGGTGACTTGGAGTCCAGTTAAACTCTGACCTTGTTCCTGTATATATAAATGTGAAGTAGCACATAGGAATGTACTAATGACAATGCAGGGGCAATTTTTCGTCTTCAGCGGGTTTGCGAGTGGCTCCCTATACAAACTTAGCTGTAGCTGCCAACCAGTGCATGTAAATCAGCTGTCCCCACCCTTGCCCAAATATTTATATTTACAAAAGGAAATCAGCCTGGAGGTAGACTGCCCACAGGCAATAACTTAGGTGATATGGTTTGTTGACAGCTCTGGGGACATAGTCACCTGCCAAACCACTTCTAATAAGTCACAGGCACATGATGGGTCTTTGCAGATGAATCATAGATGCTAAAGTCTGTACTTGCTGAAGTGGTGAGATGAATTTCTTAGAAGGCTACTGTGAAATACCACCCAATCCTTTATGTTAACAGCATAATAACTCCTTTAGAAACAACAGTCACTTTGTGCTGATGAGAGCATGAGCTATTTATTTATACATGATGTGATTGAACAGTGAGCCAAGAACTTTGAGGCTGTAATCCTGTGCACACTTACCTGGGAGTAAGCCCCACTGAACACACTGATATTTACTCCTGAATTGATGTGCGTTGGATTGTGTGATACGCAATGTTAATTTTTAACCATCTTTAATTACCGTGGTAATACCGTAGATTGTGATTGCCATTTACTTCATTGTCGTTTCATCCAAAGCATTTTCATTCTTTCCATCTCTTCATCTTTTCCCAATATTTTCAGCAATTGACCACTTGGGGTGGGGTCTAAAAGTACTTGCTGTAGGATATTTTTTTGTGGCGGTGGTGAGGAGTGTACCTTAGACCAGGCACCTACGCTTAACCTGGGAGAAGTGGAACATACTAACATGCCACATCTAACCCTTTTTTGACACTCCACAAGAAGTGCGAATGGCTGCACTTTTGGGGTGCTGGGCCCCTTTGCAGATCTTGACATCACAGCAAATGCCCAACTTCACCGCATTCTGGTGCCAACCCAAGGGACCAGTGTAGTTTGTGTGAGCAATCAAAAGTTTGTTCATTAGTTTGTTGTATTACAAGTATGTTTAAAGCACTTGATGTTTTAAAAATCAGGTTTTCTATATCAGTGATAGATCTGGGTTTAATGAATAGTTTTTATAAAAGCTGAATGTGGAGTGGCAGAGAGCAGAGTTCTAAAGCCCTTCAGAATCATCAGCTTAATTTATTGGGCTGACCTTTCCCAGAAGCTCTGCTGCTCTTTTTGCCAGCATCTGCTTGTGCTGCTCACACCGTGTCGTGTGTCCTGCCTCAATTCCCACCTGTCTTCCTGAGCTGAGGTAGGGGAAGCTGCATGAAAGAAGCAGGTGTAATATGTTAACGTTGCCCCTACGTGAATCTGCCCAGTGACATCTCAACAAGTCATTCCTCCTGCACATTTTGTGCTCCAGTGGCTTAGGTTTTAAAGATATAGTTTTAATTCTGTTTACTGTTTCTGATCAGTTGTACACTGCCTTGCTGGTTTACACAAAGGCAGTATAGAAACATTAACAATAAATAAATAAATAAATACCCACTACCCTGTTTCCTCACCCCTCTCTTTTCTTCTGCCCCACCCTAAAACCCCTGACTGCCCCTGCTCTGTGGCCTCCTTTAGTCCTTTGGCTTGAGCTGCTATAATGCTTCTTGCTTGGAAGCCCTCCTGCTCTCCCCTCCCCTCTGGTCTCCCAGAACCAGAAGAGGTATGAAGAGGGCAGAGCAAAGAAAGGCACGGTGACAAAGTCAGGCAGGAGTGACACTTTCAACCTTTCAGTGTCGAGTTCAGGATACACACCTGCTTTCTGTGTCCACCAAAACATTTGACAGAAATAATTGCTAAGGAGCCTCCTCCCTACTGAGCATGTGCACAGAAATCCTCCCTAGCAACTCAACAAAAGTATTTCTCTCCACTCAGCAAACTCTCCTTGCTTTCCTGAAAGCGGAGAGTTCTCACAGAAAATAATGGAGCCGCAGTTTGCTAGTCGTTCCAGCAGCTCCATCTTCTGACTTCAGTCCTAGTGTGCCATTGGTTTCTGTGCTGAGGTCAGGCAGAGCTGAAAGCTGAGGCCCCATCAGAGAGAAGGATGTCCTCTGCTGGGTTGCTTGCAGTGGCAGACCTTAGCATCTCAAATTTCTGTGGCGCCCTGTGCAATGCCAAAATCTGGTGTGTGTGTCCCTCCCCAACTCCCTCCTTCTGCTGGATGTCACAGTTGCAGCGCCCCAGAATCTCCATGCTTGGTGTGACCGAACTGGTCAAGCTCCCCTAGATGTGCCTTTGTTGCTTGGATCGGATAGCATTCGCAGGGAAGTTTCCTTGTGTTTTGCCAGCCACACAATAGCTGCTGCAATAGAAGGGGCTCTGATTGCTACCAGATGACTTGTTTATTGAGCATTTATCCGAATTTGTTTGCAGAGAGGTTAGATGACACTGTGTTGAGTTATCCCACTGTGTTGTTATCCCTCAATTTCCAGTGCATCTTCCCATCGTTTTTTCTACCGGGGTCTGCTCGTTTTTTGTTACAGGGCCCTAGCATTCTGCCTGTTTTGAAACAGAAAGAAGGCCTCAATCTGACTGTTTTTGTTCCACTGGTATCAGGAGCGAACAACTTCATTGGAGAAATTCTGGGTTTATTTGTTCAGTTTCCTGAAAATGTTGCAGAGCAGAGCGCTATAGTCTTCTTTAATGCTTTTATGCAAACAGAGTACAGAGTATACTCTGATTTATCTTCCAGTCGCATATGCCAAGAATTAATGTTAGTTTTCCCAATTAATTATAATATTTTAAGGAACACGAGAATGAACAAAACAACAAGAATGTCCCAAGCTTTATTTATGTTTCTTACTGTTTAAATCCATGCTACCACGTAGTCCCCTTTAAGTAAATTCAAAATAGCCAAAAGAAAAGGACAAATTTTAACAAAAAGCAACATTTTATTGATTTTGAAAACGGTATCTCCTTGTAAGTACAAAGGAGAATTAGCCCACAGGGCTGCTGCAGCCATCCTCAGCCATACAAAGCCCTCTGCCGTTACCAGAGAACACTTAAAGCAAAGATAGGGAACCTATAGCTCACATGTTGTTGAATTCCAGGTCCTGTCAGGCCCAGCCACCATGGCCATTGTTCAAGGATGAGAGACTTATAATCCAACAACATCTGGAGAGCCACAGGTTCCCCCATCCTTGCTTTTAAGGTGTTTGTTTCAAACTTTACAAGAGGGTGGGGGGAGAAAGGAAGGTCTCTCAGTCATCCCCACTACCTCCATGTAGTAAGAAGGAACTGAATTTATTTTTTTACCTCAGAATTTGCAATTCAGCTCCTCATTTTAACCAGTGGGGACTTTTTAGTTCACATCACTGGGAGTTAAACTGTCCCTTCCAGCTTGTAAAATACTCTGTGCTCTCTTAATTATTTGAAATGGTGTGTGCACTGCAGTACTGGGTGATTAATCAAACCCCACACTACGTGTCACTTCTGAAACTCCCTTCTGTTGCCTGTGCTAGGTTTTATTAAAATTATGCCCATATAAATCATCATAACACTTTCCTAATCCCATTACTTCCCTCTACCAGAGAGCAACCTATGATGAAAATCTGGCTCGCAAGCTTCAGGGACCAAGCAATGATACCCCAATCTTCAACTTTACAGCTCAGGATGTATCTAAGGTACAACCCTGCTAACCCTCCCATCTAGGCTCCATATGTAAATCTGATGACTAGAATTTGAAAATCTGAAATTCAGCCATTAACACAATTGGAAGTGGCAGGGAGTGTGTGTGTGTGTGTGTGTGTGTGTGTTTATTTCTTACAGAAAATACCTCCATGATACTTCTTGACAATTAGTTGACAGTAATTGACGTTTTTTGACAATTATGAAGCTGCCAATTTGTTAAGAACAAGAAGGCTATACTTCAAGACAGATGTTCTGTAAACCCATACAGTAAAGAAGCTCTAAATACTAGAAGGACATTAGCTCTATGTGTTATTACTTAGCTAGATAATCCCATCCTATCCCAAAGTACTTCACAGAGATACTATTATTCCCAGTTTACAGGCTAAGAATGAGTGACTTGTCAATTCACATTTTTACAGTTTTAACATGGTACAAAAAGGGCTCATTTAATGATAAAATATACATAGTGAGCATATGTGCATATTAAATGCCCGGGTTTCTATCTGCAATAGAGGCAAAAGCAATGATTAAGAGAGGTCTGGGCTCCTGTTGCTGTGCATATTGCAAGGAAACCCACACATTTAAACACATATGCTGCCTGTTGCACATCTAGTTTGCCCTTTAATTAGTTAATTTTATAAAATTTATGTACCGTACTACTTGATTGTAAAAAACCCTCAAAGCATTTTATAAAAAGGGAAAAATTCACAACCATACTTTTAAAACATACTAAAGTTAAAATATTAAGCCAGTTTAAAATTACCTCAAATGTGAATACTACATCTGTTGACTGAGCTGAAATATATGATTTTGGGGGTCCAGCACTTCCCTGGTTCAGACTGACCTTAGTTTTAGCAGTTTTGGAGGCTTAGATCACAAAGCAATAAGCAGAATGTTTGACCTTTTTTATCTACTACCATGGAATAAGTGCTTTCAGTTGGCAACTATTAGAAGCTCATGCCTTTCTATTTTGCAAAGGCATTCTGTAACAACCATCAGAAGCAAGTAACTGAGACAGGAATTTGCTCCATTTTGTATAGCAATTTGCTGAGGCATGCTTCATGAAAGAGAAAACTAAACAAGGTGAAATTCTAGAAGGATAGGCTTTGCATGCCAGCTGGTGAAAAGCCATGAAGCACAGCCAACCCAAAGGTGATCTGACGACCCCCATCTAGTGGTGGACTCATGGCTTCATGGCTCAGTCTTTCACTGTTGGATGAACTTAGGAAAACCATTCTCCTTAAGGACATGTTTTAAGGATCAGATTCAATGTGATGCAGAAGAACCATAATTAGGATTCCCCGCACACACTCAGAGAGGAAAATAAAAGAAAGATTCTCTGTAGCACTGGGGGAAGAGGGACTTTACCATCCCCACCACATAGCATTTTCCCAATTAAAACTGTCCTGATGTTATCTGCCCTGCAGTGAAAGATTTATAGGAAGTTCGGTTTAAGAGTAGTCCATAGCCCTTCAAATTCCAAAAACAAACGTTTGATTCCATGCAAGGAGGAAAGATGGACATTAAAAAAATAACGCACACAATAAAGCCCACTATCAACTTGTTTGTTCTCGTTGTCAGATTTAAGATAGATTGGGACAAAATTAAAACAACCAATATTTATTTATTTATTTAAAAGGAGTACAATACTGAATACAAAAATACACCATAAAAACAATAAAACAGTATCCTAAAAACAGAGATACAATGTACAAAATGGTATTATATAAACAATAATTCAGTAGTAAACAGGATCTAGTCAAATGAGTCATGGAAGTACCTGTCAACAATTATCTAAGTTATTTTTAGCTTGGGATACAAATTTTTATAACTAATTCAGTTACATAACATTGTGCATCCATGACCTGGAAGGCAGTTAAGTATACTGCTCTCAAGACTTTCCCGGGGAAGGGAGAAATTAAAGGGGAAATGTCTGGTTATTTCATAACACGATAACAGCACACGTAACATATGTTTAAACTCTTCATTAGCACACGGACAGGTATCATATGGTGGGTGCCTGCATGGTTTTCCCCACTGGAAAAAACATGTTTTGGAGTGGGAGAGGGGTGCTTTTATGCAGGAAAACGTCATGAGGGAAGGGGTTGAATCCCCTCCCCCAGTGCCACACTCCTGATCAAATTTGGGGACTCCCTGCAACTTCTAATACTTTTCTTAAAAAAAGAGGGAAGAGTTGTGTTTAATATCTTCCACCTTTTGCCTAGTCCTAGTCAGGTGTTAAGCTGATGCTTAAGAAGCTTCAACCTGCCAGTCTCTGTGTGATGGTAGAGTAACTGTGTCCTCTCTGCTATCTATGGACTTCCATTAATGTTTAGTGCTCCTGACAAAAGCCAACACATGCAGGAACTATTTTTGTGCAATCCTCCTATTTTTTGAAGGTGAAGAATGTCACAAATTGGGGCCTCAGGAAACAAACCAAGTATAAGAGGAAATGTACATGCTGTGTCCTTTCATGAGGCTGCAGGCCTCTAACCCTTTGTAGTTTAGCCAGGTGACATCAGGAGCAAGACTCAGGATAACTCAGGGTGCCTCCAAATGAAATGCTTATTGAGCATTTATCCTATTTTGCCTGAAGCTTACATGGATATTACACTATGTCCAGTCTGTTCGGTTTTTGTACTGATTTGCTTATGGGGTGTTTATATATTTTCTGTTAATCGCTTGCTCATTCTACACTTTTCAGTGCATTTTCCTGTCACTTTTCTATCTGCAAAATGTCTGGGGGGGTGTTATAAGTAGATTTATTGTGTTAGGGCAACAGAACGTTTTTAATCCGCTTTAATTGCAAAAAAACTTAAATTTCTAGTACACACTTGAAGTCTCACACAAAATAGTGATGGTCTGAAGGCATTGTCAGTTCATTTTGGGGAGAGCAAGGGAAGGAAGCTGGAATGGAATGGAGAAATCCAAAACCCATTTGATCTCACCCATGGTAAAATCAGAGGTTGAAGTCATGTCTCAATGCACACGTTTCATTTGGAAAGGTCCTACTGCTTGGTTCTGGGGACAGCCAGTCTCTATGAAGATGGAGGAAACAACACTGAAGTATCTGCTGTGAAGTGTGATTTCAGCAATATATTGGAGTACAACTTTTGTAACTAATCATGTCCCTCCACTGGGTTATATTGCAGGAATATAAAATTTCCAGCTTTGAGCAGAGGTTGATGAACGAAATAGAGTTTCGCCTTGAACGTACCCCAGTGGATGAATCAGATGATGAAGTTGAGCATGATGAGATCCCTACGGGCAAGTGCATTGCCCCAATCTTCGACAAGAGACTCAAGCATTTCCGTGTCTTGGAAGGGTACCCTGCTACCTTCACTTGCAAAATTGTTGGAATTCCTATACCTAAGGTAGGTGGTGCACAGAAATCCAAAAGGGAAGACCATGCTGGAGATGTGTTTTAAATGTATAGTGTATATGAAGGCTTAGAGTACAATGCCTTGTGATCACCTAGTAAATTAATTTGAATGTGGTGGGGAAGGGCTTCTTGGTGGACTGTTCAATCTGAAGTAGCCCATGAGAAGAAATGAACCATTCTCCATTCAGTTGGATTTACTTTTTGGCGAGTATGTATAGGATTGTAGCTGTAGCAACTATCAGAGACAGATTTAGGAGAGCACAACCAGTTCAGCTGCACTGGGGGCAGAGCCTCGGGGGCACCGCAACAATGGTGTAGAATGTAGTCTGGTTGAGTTCAGTGAGACTTACTCTCACAGGTAAGTGTGCAGCCTAAGTCTCCTTTCTTTACAATCATGACAGGTATATTGGTTTAAGGATGGCAAGCAGATTTCAAAGAAAGATGGACATTTCAAGATGATCAGGGAGGGTGATGGGACATGCTCATTGCATATTGAAGAGACCACGAACGATGATGATGGGAACTATACATTCATGGCTGCAAATCCACAGGTAAGGGTTTACTTCCCTTTAAAAATGTATTGCACCCCTTCCCCCAAGCTTTAGACTTGTGTACAAAGCTGCATAGCTTTGGAAAGTCTAATTGACTAGTACCACTGTTATAGCATAACCGTACATTGGTCTTAAACACCACAACAACAGCAGTGAGGAAGGAGACAATTTAATGAATCATGTTACTTCTCTCCTATATCGTTCTGACAGGGGAGAATCAGCTGTTCTGGTCACTTACTGGTTCAAACTCCTCCAATGCGTGGTAGATTAACAACAGCAATCCAGTCACACAGGTAAAAACAACCAACAACACCTGATCCTTGGTGTGTAGATATATTGTGAGGTAAGCATGAGTGAACTGGGCAAACTGAAGCTATGGTGGGTTCACCAGCAGTGAACGGAGGGAGATGCCCAAAGATTAAGCTTGGCTGGGGAGTTCATCTTTTTCTAAGATGGCAGCCCTGCCTCCCAAGCTCATCCCATGTTTACAGGTTTTTGCATTGCAGGGGAAGATCCCGTATACCAGAAGGAGATAAGGAACCCATCCAGGAGCGATTTTTCCGGCCTTATTTTCTGCAGGCACCTGGGGACATGGTAGCTCACGAAGGACGGCTTTGTAGACTGGATTGCAAGGTTGGCTGGCTTTCTTTGTTTGCCCTGTTGCGTTAGCATTTGATCATCTCTTCAGAGAAAATCAGCGCAGGCTGGGTTCAGGCTGATCACCACAAAAAAACAACAACAAAACTCCAAACTATCAGTATGTGAATTTAAAACATTTGGCTTTTGTGGAAACTTTCAACCCAGAGAAAATCACAAGCCTGGAGGGGAGCAGAGGTAATTAAAGCCACCAACTCTCTTCTTGCCCCTGTCACAGCCATACAACCCAAATGTGTAACTACAAGTAGAAATGAACAAAATGCACTCTTTGAAGGAATAAATGACAACATAAGCAAATGGATCATAAAAAATATATTTTTGACATGGTCTGCTGCTCCCCCCGCAAAAAAAAAAGAATGACAAGATGAACAGCACAGCGGCCCAGTTCAGGCATAACAGAATTTGTCACCCTCTGTTCCTCTTTAACACTGTACTTCATCAGGGGTGGGGGCCCTCTTCCAGCCCTGCACCACATCCTACATTAAAGCTTGTAACTTACAAAGATGGCATGAATTTCCTCACAGTTTCCTCTTGAGAATCTTTGGAGCACCAAGGAGCAAAACAGAAATGGAACAAAAAGTGATGGATGTTTTAATCTCACTCTGGACCTAATCTGTTTTACTTAAAGGCATGGATGGGGAAATTTAATAAACAACAACAACAACAATAATGTCACTGTTGGTTTTTGTTTGCTTGCTTTTTTGTTTGTCTATTAGGTGAGTGGGTTACCACCTCCTGACCTGATGTGGCTTCTGAATGGCAAGCCAGTTTTACCAGACACCACTCATAAGATGCTGGTCAGAGAGACAGGAGTGCACTCTCTGCTTATTGATCCGCTTACACAAAACGATGCTGGAATTTACACTTGCATTGCCACTAACAAAACAGGACAAAATTCATTCAGCCTGGAGCTTAGTGTTGTAGGTAAGGCTATTTTTTGATGTTTAATGCAGAGGCTACATCATGCATTGCAGTGTCATGGTTCCGTTGGCCAAAACAGAGGCAAATGAAAATCCTCATTATTTGAATTTATTGTGTCTCTTGATACTAAGGGAACTTGCCCCATTTCATACCTGAAGGATGGAACCAACCTTTGTCATGCAGAATATTGCTGGAATTACATGAAAGTAAGAAGCACCTAGCTAGGACACTTGCACAAGGAGACCTATTTTAAAAGGCCTTCCCCCATCAGTGGACCTTTAAGGAGAAGGCAGCCAAATCCCCTTCCCTTCAAGCTCCTATGCCATGGCCGTTCTTACTGGACCCTGACATCACACAAATCCAGGATTATGATGTGGCACTACAGGTCCTCCTGTAGGGGGGGTGTGACAACAGCATTATATTAATTTGTATATTTGTATATTTATTTGTATATTGGAAGAAAGGCAGAATGCATGTTTGTTTTTTGAAAAGCAAATCAATCAACAGTGGACTGCTATCAGTGATTCCTTTCCTCCAGAGGAAGCGCCTTTTTTGGAGGAAGGGAACTTTAATATGTAATCCGGTATAGTGATATGAACATGGCAGGAGGAAAACAGGGCTGAAAATGATCAAGCTTCTGTCTGCCAATTCCAGCAATTTCCATTAAGAAAAATGTGTATTTGCTGTAAGGAGGTTTGTACTCATGCCCTCTCCCTGCCAACAGACATACACATATTTTGGGGACTTCCAGAAACGATACTGTTGTGAATTGTATTGTTTCCGATGGTGGGCTGCAATTTGCCAAATAACCCTGGAGAATCACATGAGTAATTTTGTAGCATTATAAATTTTGTTTGCAGGTCTGAATGTGAACATTGAATTAAAATGTGGTCCAGTGGAGCTGGGGGCAGGGTGAGGGGTGAGAGAGAAACCAGATAGGAGAATCACACAAGCCTTTGGTTCCATCTTTTCCAGAAAAAGAAGTTAAGAAAGCTCCAGTGATTCTTGAGAAATTACAGAACTGTGGAGTACCAGAAGGACATCCAGTCCGGCTAGAATGCAGAGTGATTGGAATGCCACCCCCAGTCTTTTATTGGAAGAAAGACAATGACACCATTCCTCCCCATAGAGAGAGGATGAGGTAGCTTTAAATATTTTAAAAATGGGATAATACCTGACATTCTACAAGTGGGGAGGCATTTCCTTGCTCAGGAAAGTTAATATTATCCTGCATAAGGCCTAAGAAACAGCAAGGACTAAGTTCCAAACATGAAGTCTATTTTATCCACCATAAGGGCTGGAGCATGTATGGCTCTGTTTATACAGGTTTTGTGTAAGAAGACTGCCCTATTAAAGAGAGGGATCCTGCAGCAGAAGTCTTTATGCCTGTAAATTGCTGCGTAAGCATGCACTGAACAACCACAATTGGCCATGGCTGCATGTACTTTGTATGTATTATGTATGTTTGCAAGTAAACAAGCATATAAACACAGAAAATGTTTGTAAGAAAAGGTATCGTTCCTTAGTGTTGTTCCATACAAGAGGAGCAATGCAACATCTCATTTCCAGGACACCTATTCTAGTCTAAGAATTTAGGTGCACTGGGAAAATTTTCTTTCTCATGGTTACTACTGTTGTAACTGGGAGAGAAGGACAGATGTGAACATTGAAAGGACTGCCTGGCAGCAGCTTCCTAGGGTTTCAGACAGAAGTCTTTCCCAACCTTACCTAGAGATGCTGGGTACTAAGCCAGGCCTTACACAAAATATTTGTGTAGTTTCCTTTCCTTGTATGGTTATAACAGCCCCAGTTATATCAGCGCATAACACAAGAACCCTTGGTATTTTTGCTTTCAGTATGCATCAAGATGCTACAGGGTATGTTTGCCTTCTGATTCAGCCCGCTAAGAAAGTAGATGCTGGCTGGTACACTTTGTCTGCAAAAAACGAGGCTGGTATCGTCTCTTGCACTGCTAGACTTGACATATACGGTAAGTAGGTATAGTTTAAGTCTGGGATGCAGAACCTGTGGCCATCTGGGTGTTGTGGGACTCAACTCCCATCAGGCCCAGCCAGCAGGGCCAATGGTTAGGGGTGGTGGGAGTTTGTAGCCCACCAATATCAGGATGGGGGCTCAGCTTCCTCAGCCCTGATTTCAGTAATAAAATAATTGAACTGATATAATTCACCAGTACCAATTCCATGCTGGTAGCTTGTTGCCTTTTCTCATCTTATTCCTCTGTTGGGATATTCTCTTGAATTTAGCATTGTCCTTTTAATTTAGAGATCTTTTGCTTGGTTGACATAATAAAGGGAGATAAGTTTGCTCAGGGCTATGCTGTTTCAGCTGAACTGAGACTCTTGAGATTCCAGGTAGAATATATGGATGAGCTTTGAACAGAGGGTGACTAGCAAAGACAGCAACTTAGATAATGGGGAGGCAATTTAGAAGCAGCTTGTTCCAAGTTGGATACCGAAGAGTCAGGAAGACAGGATACAAACAAATAGAATGTATTTGGTGGGATTAAGGAAGGGAAGGGACTGGCCCTGGGGGAGTAGAAAGTAAGTTATTATCTGCTTTCGCCACATCCATTTTTGTGCCTCTGCCATGCCCATTTTACCCTTGGCCACAAAAGGCATTAGCCAT
Organism: Podarcis tiliguerta; assembly: GCF_965153285.1. NCBI lineage: Eukaryota > Metazoa > Chordata > Lepidosauria > Squamata > Lacertidae > Podarcis > Podarcis tiliguerta. The sequence goes on along the minus strand of NC_139538.1, from coordinate 69,713,132 downwards.
CCCTGTACTAGGGAGTTCTCTAATTTGAGTAGCCTGGGAACAGTTGACAACTGGAAACATCATGTTCCCACTAGTTCTTAGGTTTCAACTTGTGTGTTTGTAGGGGTAGACATTCAGTATCTTTATGTATGATTGAAGAGAGATGTTTGAGATTCGTGTACGGTGTTTATGATTTTTGTTGTTGCTTTTGGCTCCAGCCCAGTGGCATCAACAGATCCCTCAGCCAATAAAGATTCGCCCTGGTGGCACCCGATATGCAAATCTCTCGGGGCAAGGACTCGACATTTTTTCTGCTTTCTCGACTGTTGAGAATCCAGTGCGGTTTTCGTCACCATCCCAGCCTGTGGTAGAAAGTGAAGAACTTTAAAAACCTCCGATTCCAATCTTACCTGCAAAAAAACAACCACCACCCCGTAACTAGAACTGTGAAAAAGAATGGAAGGTACAAGCCAGGAGGCTCAAGGTTTACAAGCAACTTGTATTTGTTAAGTAACTGTAGGGTTGCTGCAATTCCTGTGAGTAACATACTGTACAAGAACTTAGTTCAGCATTGTACTGTGGGGTCACGGTAGCATTGAATGCACTGCGGCAAGTTCAGTGCTCTGTTGTTTTCCCCCTCCCAAGTATTATGAGGGGAGGCAGCTGAGTTTTAAGCTGTTAAGAGAAAAAGCTCTGCCCACTTTTTTCTGCTTGAATTAAAAAACAAACAAACTACTGTACCTTAAATGCATAATGGTAAAGGTTTTGGACGTCCAGCTGAACACGACCAGGAGAAGTATTGACATTGTGAGACTTCTGAAAGAGGGTAATCTGCATGACTTTGAATATAATACTTAAAAGGTGGCTGACAGTCACAAAGCACAAGTCAAATGTCAGCAAAAAAAATTGAAATGAATCGTGAAAGATCTGTTCAGGAGGAGGACACAATTACATCAATAAGAGAGTTGGCGAATGCAGATAGGCGTAGCATTTCAAAAAGGAACCGCTAAATACAGCAGAACATTTTTAAAAATGTTGTGGGCTTATGTTCCATGAATTTATGTACTCATGGTGTATCAAATCCTAATGGAAAAACACCATGCATATAGTTTGGATGTTAACATGTGCAATTAAACAGCTTATATCCTACAAAACACACATTATATAGACACCACAGCTACCATTGCTATGTGCATTTTGAAGTGTGCTTACTAGTTCTTTTCTCATTTTAGGAATTCCCTAATTTGAAACAAAAATAAATAGCATACAGGTTATTTTTGTTTCATTGTGATATGAATTCCTTTCTCAGCCGGAGGTTTGGATAATTGTGTGTGTACAGTGGAAGGATGCCATCCAAATACTTTGCAAATGGACCTATAACTACCCGACATTTTCAGGTGGACATAACTGAGTTCCACCTGACCATCCTACTTCCTTCCCCGCCCCTCCACTTTGGACACACACTGATGAGAAAATACTTATACAGATATTCTGTACTAAACAAACTATAGCCCATTCCAATCAAATAAATTTGTTTCATTTTGGGTACTAGTAGAGCTCCCAGTTTTCAAAGAGGTAATTATGCATCTGATTCTAGGGCAAAACTTTAGCATTTTTGGTAAAATGTCCCACCTGCACCCAGAAAAAACAATTGTTATTTGCATGTGGCAGAATGAACACACACAAAAGGTGTTTACTAATACATCTCATTAACCAGTTTAACTGCATTTCTGTTTTATTCAGTATTCTAAACAAAATCTCAAAGCTAGGGATATGTGTTAGCATCTTCCTAATGTTTAAGCTATTTCTCAAGTGTGTGATTCCAATTTTATTGCTAAGGGATTATTCTGTTGCCATCAGGTCTGCCAAAGACGCCCATAAAGCACAAAAATAAGATTGCTATAGGTATTAATAGTAGAGAATAGCCACTTGGCTGTATAATCTCCCTACAGGTTGAACCCTTCCAAGAAATAGAATTAAATTCTAATCCAAACCAAGCGCCTGAGAATTTTCTACTACTGCACTAGTGATAAGCATCCGCACCCACCATACACACATGACCTGAGATCACTAGCTTTTTTCACTGAAGAATCATCAAGCTCATGGAAGTCTGCCAGAGATTCAATATTTACAAATATAGACGGGAGAAGGAAGATATGCTAAGACTTTTTAACATGAGCAAGTTTTGAAGGATTGATACAAATGAAAGGCAGTTGACTTAGTTTGGTATGATGTTCCTGATGGCTCTTGATAGAGTAAAACAGAATATGAAACTGAATTCAATCATTGCTAGTTAGCTCAAGGTCTGATTCTGATGTCAGTAAGACAGAGTACAAAAAGAAGGAAATGTCATTTGAGACCATATCCTCTGCTTTCTCATAAACAAGCAGGCCCTACCAATAGGCAAAGTAGGGAACTGCTTCAGGCCACAAATGCTGGGTGCCAGTGGCAGCAGCGCTTTAGCTGTTCCTCTTAAGTCTCCTCCCCACCACCAGCCATTATCTTTGTGAAGGACAGAGCTTTATGGCTTATCTTGGACCTCAGGCAGCACAATGTCCTGGGTTGCCTGGTAATGCTCTCTAAATTAGGCCAGAAACTGGACTATTCTAATGCACTAATATCATGAGATCAAGTGCTTTTAAATGGGTGTGCTACCTTCTGCAAAGAGCAGAACTTGGTGGGCGGAACTTGTCCCCAAAATATATTCTAAACTTTGATAAATTAAAATCATACTCAGAATGTGTACATGAAATTAAGGATTACTTTTAACTGCCCACATAGAGAAAGATGGAGTCCATCTTCTTAAGTGTTGAATACAAATAATATTGTGTCATTTTTGCTATGAACATTTTTGTAGAGAAAGGTGCAATAAATGGGGGATTGCTGTTTCAAGAACAAAGGAATACTATGATTTATGTTAACAGCAGAGAAGTCTCTTAGGCAGTGCTTTTCTTCTAGGGGGGGAAAGGGTGCTGGTACTGCGTACCCTTGTATACCCCCCGTTTCCCCTAGGAAAAAACACTGCTCTCAGGACACAAAAATGTTACAGCAAATGTCCAAAGTTTGGTTAAAGTTAGGGGTATTCAGCTACTGTGTTCCATCAGTGCAAGAATTTCTACTTGTGTGACAGGACTTTCTGTCCTCTCCCTTCCCTTAGATTTAGGAGTTAGACGGGGTTCCATTGTGCAAGCAGAAATCCCTGCACTGATGGAACATTCACTTAACACTATGTTGAATTCCACCCTTTCTATTCATGTGTAAATGCTCCAGACAATAGCTGTGCCCAGCCTGAAAAGTCAGGTGCAGCTATCTCCCAATTTACATATGGGTTACGTTCTAAGCAGTGCAATTTTTCTAGAAAAAGAGGTGCCAGAACTCACCATTAACGCCTCCCTTGTTCTCTTATAATGGCAATGGTTCCCACCTGAGGTACTGGAACTGAGTTCCAGCTGAAAATAAACCCTGGTTCTGAGGTACTGCAAGCGTCACTGAAATTGTGTATATTTGAAATACCGTTGGAAAAGCCTGCAAACACCATCTAAACCACTGGAAATGCTTGAACAACTCTTTTAAAAACAGCAACACTTACCAGACACCAAATTCCACCACAATCACTCCCTTCAAACCTCCTTTCTCAACTCCAACTCTTCACCGGCATCAGCTGTTGGTAAAAGGGTTCCTGGGATTCCTAGGTGCTGTTTTCATGCCTTTTGCCTTTTCTGGGCTCTTTAAGGGCCATTTTTGCCATTTTAAAAGTCACTTCCAGGTTCAGCACGATGTGTGCATGTATAGTTGCGCAACAGTTCGATGTACGTAAACTGGGAGTTGCCTGTATACACCATTGAATGTTGAAAATTACCTATACGTGATTGGCAGCATTCATTGGTTGTGTATATCTGAAAAATGCAAGGCATATAAATATTTCTGGAAATTAAAGACATTACTTAGAATTGTCAGTGTTCATGTGTGAATGTCAACATTCAGTGAATTTTGTTACAACTGATTTAATTATAGTTTATTTCAATGGATTTTAGTCATGACTGACAGTTGTTGATCCCCCAGCCAAACCTCCCAGACTAGTAGCCGTGTCAGGTATGTTGCAGCAAAAACAACCAAGGGTCTTGTGGCACCTTAAAGACTAAAAATATATGTATTATGGCATAATCTTCTATTGTCTACAGTCAACCACGGCAGATGCATGAAGCTTTATCTTGAGATATATAGACACACGCACACACACACCTGGGGGGGGGGGATTGTAAGGAGTGAGGTCAGAGGAAAATGAAATGCATAAAGAACAGAGACGGTGATAATTTACAAAACAGTTGTTGATAAGATAGGCACCCTGGAATTAGGCCAGCTAATTAACACATGAAATGTGATAATAGTAATAAATACCTTTGTCCCATTTCAAGTTGCAGTTGATAGCATTGAAGCTGTACTTTAATTTTAATTCAGTGGTTTCACATTGCAGTCTCCCTGTGAAGCTCTTTTCTTAAACAACAGCTATATTAAGGGCAGTTTTACAATATTTTATACAACAATTTTTGATTCTATGATATCAGTTGTGTGGATAACATATGAAAAGATATTTGCATTCACTTATGTAGCCAGAATGCAGTACAGATACACTGCCAGAGTTTTCTTCTTCTGCAATATTGTTTGAGCTCTTTTTCCCCTTCATTTCATTGAACAGAAGCCAAACTGCCTTTGCACTATGAACAAATTATTTTGGCTTTTGCAACAAAAGATGTACCTGCAAAAGGACAGAATTTTCATAACAAAATAAACATTATTTTGTATACTCAGGTAGTTCAATAAAATTTAACAACCCTAAAATGAGCAGGGGGTTTTAATTGAGCTTTTCAAAATTCATATATTTATAAATGTATTTTGTTCCTTTCTGAGCTTGTCTAAGACAATACAAACTTTGCAAAGCCAAAAAGACATCCCCAGAATCAGCACATAGTGTATGAGAACACTATTAAGCCAGAAAGCTGGTTCCTGTCCTTTGAGACTATTTAAAATATAGCTGCTCAAATCTCTGTGTGAGTTCCAGCAGAGAGCAGCATCAAAAGCACAACATTGAGGGTGTGCTGCAGAAATGTTAATAATGAAGGCTTTGAAGATTCACCAACTCAAATATTTAGTATTGGGAAACAAACAACCCTGTGTGGTTCTTATATGTAGGCAAAGCATGAACATACCTTGCAGCATTGATATCCTCATATTTTAGAATGACTGAAAATTGTTTTTAAAAATTATGTCAGCTGACCAATGTCTGCTTCAAAATATGTTGGAAACTTGCTTTGAGTCAGAGAAATGTGATGTGTAATACAAATTGTGGATTTTCTTTTTAATAAGCTGCACCAGAAGGATTTAAACACAGTTCTCTGAGAAGTGTTCTCATACCCTCTGTAAACTGTAACTGAGTTAATATGACAAGGAAAATCTAACAAAACTTTATAGCTGTTAAATTAAATACTGCACAAGCCGGTGGCCTTATAGTCTACCAATTTGGAGTTGTTACATTTCCATTAAAATGGGTTTTTATCTTCATAATATGCGAAGGTGCATACCTTCGCTAGGGAAAAAGGGGGGGGATAAATGTTGCAATTTTAAATAATATTTTAAATGCATATAAAAGGAAATGTCAGAATGTTCAGCAAATGTATTTTCCCTCCATTAAATAAATGCTTCAGAGTTGCATTGTGTGAGTATCTCTTTGACTGGCAGGTGACTTGGAATTCCATATGAACAATCCAGGTAAGATTTGACACAAAACATTTTTTCCTCACTGAGCAAGCGAGGTCCATGCAAGAACCAGATGAATATGTTTGGATCAGTACCCAATTCCATTGCTGTATCAGCAACGACAAGTACTGTAGAGATCAGATGCACATCTGAATGAGAGGCATTCCAGTAGGCTGATTGATTTGGATCCCATTGTTTGTCTTGCTGTGTGTCACTCAGAAAAAGGGGGTTGTACTGAATGCCAGAAAAAGGGCACTTGATCATCTTTGCCGGCTGATGAACTTAATCAGTTAATGCCTAATGTGTTTCTCCCCCTCCCCCTCAACAATATACAAGTTGATAAAGAGCAGCAGAACATATCAGGATTTATATTTTAAATTACCACTGCAACTTGGCTTCGCCTGCTGCATTCATATTGTAGCATGTGACAAAATCTGCATCAATGCTTTTCTGTAAAATCCTGGTGCCAGTAAGCAAATATTAGCTACACTTTTAGCAGCAGCATTCAGGTCTTGTGAACAACAGCGATTAAACGATCTTTTAAATAGCTACAAGTCTTCACATGGGGAAAGATTAATGTTTTGGGGTTTCTCCCCCACTCATAGTGCTGAAGGCATGTCACTCATGGTGTGCATTTCTCCCACTCATTAGAAGGATCTTTTGCAAATACATATTGGGTGTTTTTGCAAGTGCTTAATGGACAGACCAAAGTCCTGGGAAAGGCTATAGAAGGGGTGTTTTCTGAGTAATGGATGCCATTATGTGGCTCTATGCATACCAAACAACATCAACAGGGCACAAGCCGTAGAGGACACAAACTCTTTGCAATTGGTGACAATAATGGAGAAACGTTTTCAACTGGTAGCAGGCAAACCATACTTAAAATGTAATCCCTCACTAGCCTTTTGAATATTCTTAGAAGAGCTTTAGTATTTCACTAATAAGCTATTCTTTATTGCAGTAGTATGGCCACATTTAGAGAGATTAAAATCTTCTAGTATTTTTGTAGGCAAAGGCAACTGTGTTAAATCTTGAGTTACATTTTATGTTATGTGCTGACATTTGGGCATGATCCAGCCAAAGTAAAACACTTAATGAAGTTGCATTTAATGCATGGACCTTTTAAATGTCTTCTCGTTAGAAAGATTACTCACTATCATGTTATCAGAAATGATAAAGGCACCCGATTCCTCCCCCCACCAGAGGAGCAAACAGCTTTTTGTGCGGCAGAAAAGGTTGAGGCTTGTAGCCAGCTAAGTTTTACTCAGGGTAGACCCACTGAAATTAATAGACCTAGAGTAGTCATGGCCACTCATTTCAAAGTAGAACTAACATTGACCACCACCCTAAATGCCATCAAGGTCTATGCCACTTTCCAGATCAAATCAGCAGACTCCTATTGGCTGCATATAGGCTGTGTGCACGGCTGTTTGCTCTGCATCCAGAGAACTCTCACTGCTTTGGGAAGCCTTAGTCCCAATCTATCCTGCCTTTTCTTATGAAATACTGTGTTTCATACTGTGTTCAGCTTCAATCTGAACTGAGAAAAAGAACAGTTCATCCGTGTTTTAAGCTGGTGATACTTCACAGCCTTAAAATAATAATATATTTTTAAAAACTCAGTAAAATCACCACAGACCTCCAAGCCTAATGTGCGATTAATTTTGTCAGATGGGGGGCAACCCACTGAATCTCCCACAAAAAACTTCTACATAAATACACAGCACCCGGGATTCCAGCCACTGGGGCCCTGTGAAATATCCCACCCACTGCATAAAAACAAGTATTGGCAGTATATACAGTGGTACCTCGGATTACATACGCTTCAGGTTACATACACTTCAGGTTACAGACTCCGTTAACCCAGAAACAGTGCTTCAGGTTAAGAACTTTGCTTCAGGATAAGAACAGAAATCGGGCTCCGGCAGCGCGGCAGCAGGAGGCCCCATTAGTTAAAGTGGTGCTTCAGGTTAAGAACAGTTTCAGGTTAAGTACGGACCTCCGGAATGAATTAAGTACTTAACCTGAGGTACCACTGTATTTTCCTGTTGTGAACTTGATGGAAAGCAGATATCTGCCCCAAAGGTCTTGATACCCCGCTTTCTCCACACCACTTGATAAACCCCCCGCATCCATTACTTCAATATGTTCAGCCTACTGCTAACACCATAAATGTGTTAAATGACTGGACAATATTTCCAAAAAAAATTCAGAATATTGGTCATGATATATAATATTGGCATATCACATCCCGCTGACAAGCACTGACGGAAAGAGTTTCCCTGCTGGCTCAATGCTAAAGTACAAGGTAAGGCACAAGGCTGTTCATTCTGAGTGTGTGAAAGAGAAAGGCAAAGAAAGATAGATTTTCCACAGGCTCGCTCTTTTGCTGCTTGCTCAATTCAAACTCAATACATGCCTGGCTATAACAGTGGTATAATACAGCATATTAGAAAATGAAACCAGTTCAAAGGTTGTTTATAATGAGATGTGTTGATGTGTCCCCTGTTCCTAAGGCATGAGAAATAAAGCCAGCCTTATATTGAACATTTTGCTGTTGTTACATTAACTATCCAAATTCCAAAAGTAGTAGCCACAGCAGACCTTTACTGGGTACATATAACTCCCACTATAGGAACCTACTTCTTTTAAAATGTAAGAACATTTTGTACGAGAGAAAACCATGTTTATTTGTAGTTTAGTTTACAAAATTTCCTATGGTTTCAAGGAAACAGAACAATGTAAAAAAATACAGAATCAGCATAACCTACCAACTCTAAAGTCTCTATTTTCATGCAATTATTTCATCATAATGTCATTATCACATGAACTAATCTGATTTTACAGTCAGCACAGAGGAACATCTAAGCATTCCATAAACACTATTTGAAACTAGCTCTATTTCGAGCATACGCCAGAGAAGTGGTAAGTTGTAGATGAGTTAAACCTACACAATTTGGTCTCAAAGAACCTGTTATGGCAAACTTACAAAGTTTAAGTTGCTTCTCTGAGGACTAAACAGTATAATTTCTGTTTTCTATTTTAAGATACACAAATCAGGAAACAAAAATGCATCCTCAAAGTAGGAATTAATGAAGCATCGGAAAATGTTCCAAATCAATTTGTTCCAGGGAGCTCAGTACGTTGCAGGCAAAGAACAAGGCTACAACAACCAAAGATTACCTTATGCAGCTGTTTTAAGTTCCTGTTCTCAAATACTTTTACACAAAAGACCGAGCGGGCCTTTGCAAGTCCACAGTGATTTCTTAATTGCCCATTTAGTAGTGGTCTGGCTGGAAACTGAAAAGTCTCTGCGCATAAGGGTCTGTTTCAGCTGCCACCTTCTGCCCTGCGTAAGCGTGGCAACTCTCCTGGTGGAAATGCTCACAGTGAAAGTTAATCCAGCCTTTCTCTGCGCTGTACCTCTCGGCTTCAGCGAGGATCCTCGTCAGGGCCATGATGTAACTCAGGGCCATCTGAAGCGTCTCGTATTTGGACAGCTTTTTGTCTTGCCCCCACTGGGGGACCACTTTGCGTAGGCGGTCGAAGGCAGTGTTGAGCCCTTGCATTCTTCTCCTTTCCCTGGCGTTGGCAGCCAGCCTGCGCTTGGCAGTGCTCTCCACGCGCTCAGAGCCACACTTTGCTGCACAGACCGTTCCGTTTCGGCACTGGAGGTCCGTTTCCAAGCTAGCATCCATGCTGCTATTCAGTTTGCAGGGTTTCATGTGGGATGTTTTGCAAATAAACAAATGAATGAACCGCAGCCAATGAATGCGTTGGTAGACAGAAAGCTTTTGCTACGATTCTCCTTTTCCGTTCTTGTTTTAAAAGGAAAAAGAAAAAAACCCAGCTTCACCTGGAGTTCAAGAAGATGGACTTTGTTGGAAAAGCAACATCTCCCCACACTTGCAAAACAATACTGAGGCTTAAAATTGTTCCTTCACCCCTCAGATTAAAGACTGAAATCAGGAGTGCACATGGCAATTAACTGGATGTTTTTATTTGTCTTCATTTCATTCTGTTTGGTAATGACGGGGGAACAAATGGCATCGCTGCTCTCAAAAGTTCAGGTTTCAAATGGACCAAAAAAAGGAGGAGGAGTCCTTTTAATCCAAAAAAAAAAAAAAGTTTCAATGGACAGGAAAAATAAATAAAAATCTATTCCAATTGACTGTACAGTAACAGTGGGCAGAGAGGAGTAAAGTCTTTGTGATTCTTCTTCAAGTGATGGTGTCTTACGCGGATGCTAAGACAGAGAGAGAGAAACCCTCTTGCTTCCTCCTCGGTTGCTAGTGTTGGTCAGTGAGCCTAAATTACAAGCAAGGGAAGTCTTTATAGAGGCACTGGCAAAAGCTGAACAGGTGGCAGCAGGTGGGTGGGCGGCCCTGTATTTCCATCCCAGCACCTTCCCACCCTGGGAACGACACAAAAAAGCCTCCTCCAACAAAATCCTGACATTGCAGGCTTCATCTGTTGAAAAGTCTCCCAAAGCCATGTCTGTCCAGCACTAACAACTTGCCATCTGGACTAGTGTCTGGCTGGCCCCACAAGAATCACGACAGCTAAGCAAAAGGTCTTTTCAATGAATAACCTTCTGCAGCTCAGCAAAAACCTTTCCTGACACATCACAGCATTGAGTCTGAATTTGCTTGAAAGTGCTTGGTTGGGAGAAGAAGCTGCTGCTAATAAGGATATCTAAGCCCAAGAGGAAGAGAATTTGCAAACAGCTTTAAAGGAACACACAAACCTAACTGCAAAGTGAAGCATGTTGGGCATATGGCAGAATTAGGGATTTTCCCAATTGCCACAGTGAGAAGTGTAATATTTCATAAAGCACCAATGAACCTCAGTGTGTGTGTGTGTGTGTGTGTGTGTGTGTGTGTGTGTAGTTGCTTATATATATTTGAACCGAACTTTAAATATTTATAATATTCTAATTATTTAAAAAATGGATTTAGAAATCCACCTTACAGTTGCCTCAGGATGCATACTACAGATTTCATATAAATATACATTCTTGACCTCCAGCAAAAATATATAGAAACACCCTCTTCACCTCTATTTCAAACAGCCAGATCAACATCAAGCAAAGTATTGACTAGTGCCTTGTAAGCCTGCTTAATACATAATAAAGAAGTCTGTCAAACAAAAGACTAATGACAAGAAATACTGACAATGAAATTATTGAATTATCATATGTTCACTTTTTAGGCTACTTATTATACGTATAGAGGTTGAAGAATATTTTTGTAGCTTATTTTAGTTTTATTGTGAGGATGTTTCCTCCCCACGCCTTTCAAATATTTTCTCCTCCAAACAATGTTTTATATATATTTTCAGACTAATTAAATTGTTACCGAGTATTTATGGACGAGTCATCTTTTCATTCAGACTTGTAACATGGCATTTTGATCTAAAACTGTAGACCAATTGTTCCCACTATGACTCCAAAACATCATGTGGTTGCAAACAGTTGATTAATCCTTCACAGTGGCAAGGACAATGAATGAAGTTGAATAATCTGAAAACAATAGGATGCAATTGAGCATTAGTGGACTCCAGCATGACAGATGTTGAACCTAGTCTGTTAGGCACCGTCACTCTGCTCCAAATATTCTGCATCCTAAATGGTGTAGTTAATATGGGCACCCGACCACCCCCATTATTTCATTAGCAAAATGTCTGGTACATTTTCAATTTTTAAAGAACTGTATTATGTTCTCGTTCCAGCAAGATCATTACTTGTTCTTTCAACTGTGCACTGATTGTTTTTCCCTCCATCATTTGCTTTCCTAACAACCATTTGTGATTTAGATATAAAAAGATGGAAAATATAATTTAAGATTGTCATGAAGCTGTTTATTTCCACCCCGGAGCATCAGATCTGTACTTAAATTCCAGCAAACATTCAAACTGGATATATGCACAAAATTTTCACAAATAGTTATAGCTGCACAAATGTTTGTAAACTGAGCAATCACATTATTACCACATTTGGAACTGAAATTTAACATGGCCCCTTTATTATGGCTAATCAAACTGCAATTGAGTCTCATTTACAACCCCGTGGTTTGCTTTATTTGGCTCATCTTTCAAAATCATTTATTTATTCACTGTGGTTTTTGTAAAAGCACATGCTAGGCTACTAGATATAATCAGTGCTTATTGGAAACAAGAACCACTACTCAAAAATAGGCTGCAAATCTGTTAACAACTACTTGCTAGTACTTTATCTAGGATCATAATGGTATGTGACACTTCATAAACAAAGTTAAGCAAAGAAAGAAAGATAGGTCCTTGTCCCAAGAGTTTGGAGTCAAAATTTAAACAGTGGGGTAAACAACAAAGAGAGAAGGGTTGGGATTGTGAAATGAAAATAACAGAGGGTGGATATAAGCAAATATAGTTTCATCTTACGATTCAGCTACACAGCTACAAATACGTAAAACATTTTAAATGTGTTATAAAGTGCAATATACAAATGTAACACTAGATGGCAACAGTGAACTATGCAAAATTCAATGTATTTTTAAAAACGTTTTTTTAAAAAAGCATTTTCACAGCATTTTTTATATGTGTGCAGATAGCACCTTCCTTAGGAGCATAGGAAGCTACTTTATACTAAGTCACTTGCTTCTGGATCCCCTCTGGGATTAGGGGCCCTGAAACCTAAGCTTCATTAGGTCCACAGTAGAGCTGCCCTTTGGCCTTCCACTCGTCGTTGGACTCCATCTCAACTCAGACCCAACTAAGCATGGCCAATGACCAGGGATGGTGGGAGTTGTATTCTAGCAACATCTAGAGGGCCACAGGTTCCCCCCACTTGCCTTATATCCAAGATCCAATTTATTATAATAAAACCAGTTTTATGTGCCCAATTAGCAAGGTATAGGGAAGGAGTAGTCTTTTGTGCCAGCCTGTTTCCTAGCTTGGCTGTTTGGACAAGAAACAGGGAAGGCACCAAAGATATGCCAGATGTATTATAACCAACTTAACCCAAAGTCTATATAAGTAATAATAATTAATGCAGACTGGCATCCTAAATAGGAATTCCTCTAAGATTTCCATTTACCAAGTGGTAATTCAACAGGATGGGCATGAAATCACATTTTAGCAGGCCAGGTATCTGTAACATCTGCTTTGGAATTGTTTTTAGACTCTTTTTGGATTTGTAAATTGTTTTATCATTTGTGCATTTTCTGTCCTGGCAGAGGTGGTTTTAGAGTCACGCGACCGGTTCAGCCGCACTGGGCACCACAAGAATGCTGTAGAACGGAGTGAGAGAGGGGGTGCTGAAATTTAAGAGCCCCAAATCTGCCACTGCTCTTGGGCTCCTGTGGGAACAATGGTGGGATATAAATTTATTTAAATGAATAAATAAATCCTGTTATATGACACGGAGAATTTGACCCTCCACATTCTTAATTGTTGTTTAATTGTGTGCAGTACTAGCATGTACCACTTCAGCAGGATGTTATAGACTACTGGTAGCTTATCAAGTGGCTGGATGCTCTCCGTGGTAAATTGCCGCTTGGTCAATGGTGTTCTGTATTCACCTAGCTAAGGTACGGCATCATTAGGCCAGCGGTATCCAATGTGGTGCCCGCCATATGTTGTTGGACTACAACTCCCATCAGCCCCAGCCAGCGTAGCCAATGACCAAGGATGATGGGAATTGTTTTGAAGGCACCACATTGGCTCACCTTCTCATAAGCAATGTCATAATCCATTGCTTGGTCTGTCAACCGTTCAACTGTCAGAGATGCATTACCATAACTGTATTGCGATGGTGAATGACAGAGGCCTATTATTTTTTAATTCAGGGTTATTTTCTTGTGCAAATGGGCATAAAATTACAACCTACAACCTAGAGTTTCTCATTGATTTCCAATTGGCACAGTACGCCAGATGCTGTTTGGTCTAAGTGCTGCTTTGACCTCCACTAGTGATGGGGACTGCCTTTCTGCTTTCTTGCATAGCCTTTTCTCAGCAGGGAGGCCCCCACCTTTTACCAAAGGCTTATATGTTATCCATATGTTCCAGTGGAGTAGCGGGCCTGACTGGAATTAAGTTAGAAGTGGCGTCCAGTGTTGTGGATGGAACTGGCCCCGAAGAGATTATAAATGCCCCTGACCTAATTAAATATTTTGCCCCCTGCTGATAAACAAAAGAAAATGAAGGTGAAAAATAATGACGAAACATGCAATTTCGCTAGGATCTTTAAGTAGCTAGACAACGGCCGCTCTAGGGTTAGTAATGGATGCTTTAAAAGTCTCTAATGGGGCAAACCAGTGGCACAAATGAGACCTGGTTATTTTGTTATGTTGTTAGTTCACAATCAACATTCAGAGCAATTCGCAGCTGAGAGATTCAAGCTATCATTACAAAACTTTAAAATTCCCCTGCCCCAATGCCCAAATATTCTGAGCTAATTTCTAACCTAAGTTTGGCTACATAATTGTCGGCACTCACTGCCTGAGTCTGCCATTAGAATGAGTTGATGAGTGATGATACTGTCTAGCTGAGTTCCACATACTCCAGAACCAATTGCCCATTGCACAGTCCTGAGCTTTTGGTAAGAGTTAAAAACAAGCCCAAAATCAAAATCCCTAATTAATTAGTCTTCTAGTTAGCAAACGTATGAAGATTGCAGTATCCTGGAACAGAATGTTCAATGCCTTCTGAAGTATCGCTTGGTTTAAGATTGATGAAGGGCTGCTGAGGTCAGGTTTGTAAATATAAAACCATCTGCAAACTCTCCTGGGCTGGGACCTGCAGCAGAGTAATTTTAAAAGAGCAGGTGCTCATTCTGAATGTTGTTTTTTTCTGCTGAAATTGTTACTTTATCAAGGCTGTTTCTAGCTAATTATCAAAGGTATCTTGTGGGTGCTTATCAGTGAGGATTTTAATTATGTCATTTTGTTTTTAAAATGCTAAGTATGTAGAGTCTCTTAAATGATTTTTTTTTTAAGTATAGATACTTCAGCAGGAGATGTAACACAGCTCAAACAGACCCAAAGTAGACATTACACATAAATGCAGGCAAGAAGGGTGTGTGTGGGTGTGGGTGTGGGTGTGTGGGTGTGGGTGTTTGCGTTTGCAAGAGGGATTCAAGCACATACCAGAATTTTTGGTTTGTGTGGTTAAAGTGGATTAAAGTTCTCTGCTGCCCTAGTGTGACAAAGCCACTTTTTGCAGTTTGGAAAGTGACAGGAAAATCGTTTTTATATTTTAACTATATGTTGTCTGGAGGCTGCAACATTAGACCATTAAGGCATCAAGGCCTTTCTTAAATAGTTGTCTATGCATGCAAACAACTTTACTTCCTTATTACCTAGTGAGGGAACAATACTAACCACTCAACCTCCACTTATCCCAAAGTGGATTTCTCCCAAAGTAAATTTCCTTCACAGCAAACTGGTCTACAATAAAATTGTATAAATGTATATTTTTCCCCAAATAAAATAAAGATGGATAAGGTGACACATTTAGAAATTAATGATGGTGCAAAGCATCAGGGTATTCTAGGATTCCTCATAAACTTATCAAAGCAGAGGTCCCCAATGTAGGGTCGCCATATTTCAAACAGTGAAAATCCAGACAGAAAAGTTACTGAGCTTTTTTTGGCCAACCCTAAGATCAGTAATGGTTTGCATATCACATTAAATTACTTGTCTGCTGTCAAAACCTGAGTATGTGGTTTGCTTGTCTTTAAACGAACCATGTACAGTAGCTAAGGTCTGTTGCTGGTTTACCACTTGTGATTTGGAAAACACAGCAAGCCAAGGCTTTGAGTTTCCTTTTCCAGGAACAGCATGGACAATAGGGGGGGGGAGCAAAGTGGTGACTTTTAAACAGTGTGCGCTAGCATGATACTTGTTTGTGCCCAGCCAACACTTGCTGTAGTTGGTGATGAGTGAACACAGTCTTTGCATCTGTGTTGCCTGCCCTATTCCATCAGAGTTTGCCCCAACAAAATGCATTGTTCTTGAACATTCTCATAGCAACAACTGCCTCTTTTTCAAAACTAGGTTCTGTGGATTTATACTGCCTGTGGACACTTTTATATACTGCCAATTAGGCAAATAAACCAGAACTAGCTTATATTAATTAAACATATTCCTTTTTCCTTTACAAGTTTTCAAGGGCAGTGGTTCTACATCACTGCTTTCATGCTTGTATTTATTTTTCTTAAGTCCTTGGCGATTGGTCCATACAGCATCTGCTGTGGCAAAATGATTTCATTTTTCATTTTATTGACTTCTCTAACATCAAAATGCTTCCTTTCTAGCTTTTTTTTTTTTTTTTTTGCCTATTTTGGTGTCACCTTTAATTTTCATTTCTTTCTTTTCCCCTGGGAAAATTGTCTTTCTAGCATAAGTTTCCCGGTCACTAGATGGTGAGACAAAGAAATCAGTTCGTTTCTCAACAGTATTTGCCTCAGCTGTCACTAAGCGTCCCTCCTTTTTCCTCCGCTACCTCACCCCCTCCCTCCTTTCTGGGTGCTCAGTCTAGCAATGACCTCTTGCTGTGTAGAGATCAGTAGTTTCTTCTTCTTGGTTTTTATTTCCAACACTGACAATCACTATTACTAATTTACTTTCCTTTGGTTGATTTCCCTCTTGACTTTCCTCAGGTCCCTCACACTTTCCTCAAGTAGACTGATTATGTAAACAGCTTCATATGGAAAATGTTGGCTTTT
Source organism: Podarcis tiliguerta (assembly GCF_965153285.1). Lineage (NCBI taxonomy): Eukaryota > Metazoa > Chordata > Lepidosauria > Squamata > Lacertidae > Podarcis > Podarcis tiliguerta. The sequence continues at coordinate 69,696,697 of NC_139538.1, read as the reverse complement.
TCCTGATTTTGTTTTACATTCTTCCCCAGTGTTCATTTCACTTTTCCGTATCACATTATACTTCGTAAGCCAAAGATGAGCCGCTTAACTCTTTGCCTTGCCATCAATCTTCCTTTGCAGATGCCCTTCAAACAATTTTTGCCTGCTTTTTAGCCAACCATACTTTTAAGCAAAAAGTAACTCTGGGGTCATCTGGAAGAGATAACTGGCAGGTGTGGGAAAGGTTAAGAACTCCCTCCTGGCTGTCAATTCTCCCCTATAAATTCCCCCTAAATTGACATATTTTTGTTGCCCAGGCCAATTTGGGCTTGGAAACATATGTTTGCTGAGGTATAATGTGTAGTCTTATCCTTAAGGCTGTTTTACTTCTCCATTAGCATTATATTTACTGCTTATCAGGTATTTTGTTATTTCATTCCGTTCTAAGCTGTACATTACAACAATCACAGACAGTAAAGTAACTGTGTTGCATGCTCACAATCACAAATTGTAAATTCCCTCTCCACCCTACCAGTATTCTATTACATTTATATAAACTGCACCCAAACACAGAAAATTTCTCAAAACCGATGACTGAGGCAGGCGTGGCCACAAAGGAAATAAGATGACCGCTTAAACTCAAAGCTCTGCTCCAAGACTCAGAAAAACAGCTTGGAGGAAAAGCCCTTGCTGTCTAACCCCCCCCCCCCAAAAAAAAAATATTGAAGAAAGGAGAGAATGGGTTCAGAAAAGCTGAAAACAAAAGACCTCCCTCCGTTCTGCCTGCCTCAAAACAGAAGGCTCACTTCTCAACAAGGACACTAATGAAGGCCGCAATCGAGATGGCATCACCCTCAATAAAGGCCTCTTTCTCACTGGAGAAAGAAATTTGGTATATCTTAAGAGAATTGGCAGCACAAGAAGCAGCTATGAACGAGCTTCTTAAAAATACTCAGAAAGCACTAATGCTTCCAATGGAAATGAAACTGACAGAACAGAAACTACAGCAACAGAAAAATTAAGCCAAATCCATGACAAAAAGATCAAAGAATTACAAAAAGAAAATGTATTCGCAACAAGCTTGAAGATGCAGAAAATCAAAATAGGAAAATTAGTTTGCGTTTCTGTTGTTTTGAAGAGGGAGTGGAAGAGAGTGATCCTACACAATTTATTGCCTCATGGTTTAAATCACTGCTTTCAGACCTCATAATCTCCGCTAATGGTTTTGAATGGACCCAAACTGTGGGAGGAGCTTCCTTGCCCCGTGTGATATAGCTGTCTACTTTGCCTATTACAGAAAGGAGCAAGTGTGGAACAAACTGAGGAACCTCATATCCATAACTTATAAAAACAGCCCAGTTATGGTGATGCAAGATCTGGCTTATGAAACACAGGCAGGGGGGAGGGCGTGGAATAAATCTATGTGCTTGTATGATTAAACTGCAAGAATCTGGGATTAAATATCATTGGGGCTTCCCCTTCCGTTTTATTGTCATGAGAGGATTGACACAGCTCACAGCAACAAATAGACTGGGGGAAACTAGATTGTCCTGAAGTTGAACCCTTGGCCTACCTGGTAGTAAGTCCAAAGTCAGGGGGGTGGGTGTCAGACCACACAAGTCCAAAGTTCAGGAAACACAGTCCAGGGTCAATCCAAGTAGCGAAGTCCGAAGTCCCAGTCAGGAAACACTCCAGAGACAATCCTAAAGCACAGTCCCAAAGTGGTCCAGGAGCATCCAAGCCAAGGGCAGTTGAGCAGACACAACACCTCAGCTCAGCTCCGCTTTCCTTTTACACTATGCCTGCTGATTGCAGCATCTGGGCTTGATGAGGCAGGTGACTCTCACCTGTTCTAAGCCTACTGCAGCTGAGGAATCACAACCCTCCTTCCAGAACTAGTGAGCCCCCCTTGGCCAGCTAGAGAGCTGGACTACGGGCCCTTGCCTGCCTCAGCCTCCTAGAGTGCCACTCCCACTGCTCCCTACACCTCACAGCCCATGTACATGGGGACAGGGCCCCTCTGGCTCTGGTGATGGGTCCTGCTGCTCTGGTTCCTGTGCATTGACCTCCATCCCCTCACCATCCTCCATCCCCTTGTACTTCCTTCTCCATTCTCTGCTTGCCCTGGTGTGTCCCATTCCCAGCTACACCCCTCGCCAGGATCCTCTCCCTCCTTCTCGTTGTCCTGCCAGTTCATGACACAGATCTGCACAACACTGGTGGTATTGACTTGCCTCTAGAATGGTAGCAAGGAGAGGCAATGGAAGAACAACACACTGAACTTTCCAATGTAGGTTGAGAGGGTGCAAAAAGAAGCAAAAGAACCCACAAACACCTCACACGTAACCAGGTATTTTATTTTTGCTGATGGAAAAAACTGTAATGTATTAAAACAGATCTTGGCAACTAATTAGTATGGTCGGGTCAACACAGTAATATTTCATGGGGAATGAAGTTTCACTGCTCAGAAAACGAGGTCTTCTATTCTTGCCACTCTCAGCAGCCAAGGCCTCGTTCTGCACACGGTTGCATGTTTAATTAGCAGTCCTTCTGTAAGTGTCTGCAATTAGCACCACGATGATTAATAAAATAACCTCTTTAAAGCTCCATTTAGCCAGGAGAAATGCAAAATCAGGGATAATTAATTCATCATTAATAAATCATGGCTGATTAACTAATCTGTTGATTACAAACACATTTAGAGCTCAGACTCCCACCTGAGCTCTCTGCTTTTTTGTTGTTGTTGTCTGCACTACACAGAAATGAACACAAAGAAAAAATAAACTGTACCAAAAAGCCCAACACAATGAATAAAGAAATCTGCGTTAAGCAGCAACTATATTGGTCTAGTCAGGAAAATTTAGATAGGGCGTGCTTTTAAAAAGTTATTAGACTCGGCTGATTATTTTATTCCCCCAGGAAAGAAAACTGCATTGTCTATTTGTTAAATCTGGACAGGTGAACAGTAATTGCCTCCTTAGTGCAGCTACAGGAGTCCTGCAAGCATTTCATATAGGTAAATTATTGTCTGTGTGGCGCTCCTGGGTAGGCCAGTGTGTGTGAAGCATTCAGCCACAAACAGTAAGACTACTCCTGTTCAACTATCCAAGACTTGGACTAGCAGCGCAGTATGGACTGGCCAGCCCAATACCAGCTGCTGGAAATCACAAGTGGGGAGAACGCTGTTGCACTCAAGGTCCTACTTACAGGTTCCATCTGGCTGGCCACTGTGAGAACAGGATGCTGGACCTTTGTTCTGATCCAGTATGGCTCTTATGTTCTTAAAACAGGGCAATAGTCAGAATTTGTATAGCAGATGCTCTTTTAGCATTTCAACTTGGTACAGCTCCCCTTCTTTGCACGTATGCAAACCCAACAACCAACATGTCTAATAGAAAACTATTCAGGGCAACTTGAGCTTAAAACCTCTAAAGAAGCCTACCCAAAGAGCTTCAGGTCAGTTGCTATGAGAGGTACACACTCGTCTGGCCCCACATGGACAAATATTTGACCTTTATACCTTAATTGGGTGAGGTCTTATTCAGAGTTGTAAATCATGAAGAAGCAAATTATCTCCCAAATCACATGGCAGTTTCACATTAACAGATTGCTGGCAACCATGAAGAAAGGCACTCATCCATTTTCAAGTAGTTGCATGTGACTATCTGTATTATTTAGAGATTTTTCATTTCTGTAGTTCTGTAGTCCCTCCCCCCCGAACTAGTTTTGGGGGATCCAGAATTAGGTGGATATATGTGTATTACATGTTTAGGTTATTGAAAGAGGGCCAGCTCCAGGTGTGTGTGGCGGGTGCAGGGCAAAGTGTGATGCTGCATTATAAGGGAATTAAAATGGTGGCAGCAATGAGTTAAGCTGCTTGACCTGGGGGGGGGGGATAAAAATAAAGAGAGAACCAACCAGGACTGAGGCCATGGACTAGTTGGACACAGAGGAATGGTGGAAGGAAGCTGCTGGGAAACCCCCCAAGGGAAGAAAACTCGGAGCTTGGGGACTGGAGGTGGGACAATGATGAGTGGTCAGAGAGAGGAGACTGGGAGGAGGAGGTGGAAGTTGGGAGTCTTTGGCAGAAAGAAGTCCAGAATCAGTGGCAGAAGCTGAAACAGGAGAGGGGGGTGAGAGAGGCCAAGAGGGAGAGATGAGTCTGGCTGATGAAGAGTCACGGGTGTCTCCCGTTCCTGCTGCAACAAGCTCCCTTCCCCTCTAGTTTCCCAGAACAAGAAGAGGCATAGAAAGGGTGAAGAAGTTAGCTTCATGCAGGCACAGTCTCATATTGCTTTAGAAAAACCCTGGAGGGGACTTAAGACAGCTATGGGGAGGCGGGGGCTTTTAGTCTTGGCAACTGATCCATGGGGTCAGCCATACCAGGGATGAGCTTCTGTCCTCATTAGGCCTGACACTCGGCCAAGTCTGTGCAAATCATGTTCTTGCTTATAAAGAGTTAACTAACTTGCAGAGTGTGATTTACTTGCTTCTGAGACTTGATTTCAAATATGATGGAGACTGTTGCAACCAGGCCTGAATTGCATTTCTGGAGAATGTTATGAACCTCCTATCCCTTAGAATAGGGTTGGGGAACCTTTTTCATCCTGAAAACCACATTCCCTTCTGGACAACCTTCTGGGGGCCACGTGATGCTGGAGCTTGTAGGGGCAGAGGCAAAAATGGGTGGAGCAATTAATATAAATTTTACCTGCATACAATAGACTAGCTTCTACACACACACCATTCTCTATCCTCGATACAGGAAAGCGAGAGGCATCACCAGAGTTCAAGGGCACATTCCAGCCAGGCAAAAATACAAAAGGATGTTATGAAGTAGAGGTCTGGAGAATTGCATTCGGTCTCTAACTCTGCTTTAGAGGTCTACCAAATTCAAGCTTATATACGTAGAGCTATTTACCAGGATAGGATTAAACAGTCATGGAATGAATTGTCCCAAGCAGTTACAAAGGGGCTAGACAGAAATTGCAACACATTATTAAATAAATGTGTTCCTTAATCTGTTATGATCTGGCTCAAGCAGCCAGGATAGCACGGAAGAGGATAGTAATGGAAATAAAAATATACAAATGTTTTATTTTAATTTTTTTAAAATTATATACCACAATAGTCTCAGGGCAGTTTACAAATATGCAATGCAACAAATAAAAATCAGATAAAACTATAAAATCAAACAGTTAAATTGCCTGTCTTCTGAATTATGTCCATTTTGCCTTTTGATTTAAGTAGTTGTTTTCTCTGTAAAATATTCATCTGCATCAGCAACGATAAGAAGAAATGGAAATTTGTAATGACGAAGAGCTTTATTTCATTTTATTTTCTCTCTCCTTTTTTCAGCGTATTTTCTTAAATGGTCAAAAAACCCTTCAACACAATGACTGTTTGGCCACTGACGTCTACTCTTCCATCAGGCCGAAGCAGAATCTTCAACTTTCCTCCACGAGCAGAACACTGAAATGCTAAACAAAGAGAGGGGGGAGGCTTGTATTTATATTTCCTATTATCTGTGTTCCCCATGAACGATGCATGCTGCAATGCTTGGTTGTCACTAATGAGCAGCAGATGGGTTAAAGAAAGGGGAAAGCTCTATGGAACTACTGAACTCAGCAGAGCCAATCCACTGACAGGCTATGGTGAAGCCCTCACTCTAGACAGCAAATAGGGAGGATGCAAACTCCACCTGCCCCCACAAAACTCTGCTGCCTATGTGCATGCTACATGCTGCACAGTCTCTCCTCATGCTCCCTCCACCTTTGGGGGCCAGGGAAGAGCCTTCAAAGAAGGCATGTTTTTGAGTTAGGAAGAAAAATGTCTCTTCAGAACTTACAGCTCTGTGAAGGAACTCTTAATGCACGAGCTCCTGCTCCCATGTAAGGTCTTACATATAAGAATTCCTTTACAGACAACCACATGGAACACATGTCTGGGGGAAGGATGCAGGGGATGGGGCTACACACATGGCCTTGCTCCTGAGTGAGCACAAAATTACCCCACACCAGAGTAATGTGTGAACTGATCTACAGTTTCAAATAGATATGGGGACAGCAAATCCCATACAATAACTCATCTAGAGCCAAATAGCTTAAAAATAATACTGTACAAGTATTTCTTTAGATCCAGGCTTGAAAGACATATTGCCATTGATTTTAAGTGACCAATATCATCTTCACTTGCCTATGGTTCTTCTTTTTAGAAGAAAAGCCACAGTAATTTTAGCCTGCTGCATGCAAACTGGAAAGAACAGCTTGCTTTAAATTTCTTCTTTCATCAATTTTGGCAAGGGTGGAAAAACTAATACACCTGAGATCCTTGCACAGCACTGTGACCATATACATTCCTGAACCCTTGCTTGCCTTCCGACCCTCTGGCTACACAGGAGGAAAAATTAATGTGTAATTAAAGTTTCTGCAGATTTTATTTTTAACAGATTACATTTATTAAATTATTGAGCCCTAAGGTTTGTTCTTATAATTGAAGAGAGATTCTTACCACACATTTCCTTTTTCCCCAGTTGTTGTGACCAGTAACTACTTAAGACAGTATGAGCAGATCCTGGAAAGAAAATGAAAAGATGTAATAATCATAACCCAAAAAGTGTAACATGTTTAGGGTTCAAAGCACACCACATGTATTTAAAAAAAATAATCCTTATAATGCCACAGTAAGGTAAGGCTGAATTATTATCCTCATTTGCAAACTGGCTGTCACATTGGGAAGGGCAGTATCCTGCAAAGACCTTTTGGGATGTGCAGAACATCTCCACACATTAGAATTCTCCTCCATGCCTTGCAGTCATGAGGGCTGAAGCATCCAGAATTGAAGAAAGAAGGCAGATTTATCTTTAACCAGGCCTTTGACTGATTGACATCTGATGCCCTTTTAAAATGTATTGTGGAAAGGGGGATTCTTGGGTTGTCATTGCTTTTTTGTTTTTATTATGTATTTTCTGTTTTTTACATTGTGATTTTTATATGTGATTTTATTTTGTGAACCGTCCTGAGATTCAAGGGTATAAGGTTGTATACAAATACTATTATTATTAACCCGTCTCATACCTGCATGGCCCCTTCCAGGGCCATGTTTCTTCAACATGGTGGAGTGGGAAGACTTGACAGATGACCGTATTTTATCAAATTGGTTTTTTAAACAACAACAACCCATAAACACCAAGCTTTTGAGAATGTGTTAAAAGCCATTATAAATATTGATTGTGGTGTATTTTATTTTTATTTGTCCTTCATTGGTTCTAGGTCAACCTTTCAAATTATACCAAAACTAAAACCCACTCATGTGCATGTGGTCCTCCTGAACAATATAGCATCTATCCATTTTATTGTTGATTCATTTACTTTTCTATTTCAAGAATCTCTTAAGGGTTTTAAACACCAAATAGGCACATCTATATACACATGTATTTTTTTTTTAAGCTGTCATGTTAATCCAATACAGTTACATATAACAAATAATGCTTGGCCATGTATAGTGCCATGGGCTTTCATATGCAAAAACCTGCCTCAACAGATGTATCTGATGAGAGTAAAAGCTCATTTTGCTCATTTGTTAAAGGTATCATTGGCTTTTCTTGTTTTTTGCTACAGCAGAGTAGCCCAGCAGTTCTTCTGAATTTTGTACATAGTAAAGCTTCCAACAGGAATGCATGTTTAATAAAAATGAGAGCAAAGCGCTGCTTAAACACACAAACACACCTGTGACAGGATCTTCTAAAATTCCAACCCACGGAGCAAAGTATCGAGAGAAAAAGTCATAGCTTTCATGTTTTCCATGGAAATCTCCCTTAAGTGTGACTATTAATCCTTGGACTTTCCCAGTCTTCTCAGCCAGCAAAAGTTCTTGGCCATTCACTCGTATTTTCTCCAAATCTGACCTTGAAGTTAAGCATGAAATGTTAAACATTTAAATATATTTTTCCTATGTATGCAAATTTAAAGCTAAAACATGCCAGTGAGAACAATTATGAGCTGAAACATACTGCAGTTCTGGGTATCTAAAGTAAGGATAGTGACAGTAAGAGCAAGGGCCCACTACTGGTATAATGTCTACAACAGCCTTCACCAACTTGGTGCCCTCCAGGGGTTTTGCAGTGCCAGTCAAACAGAATAAGGCATCAAAGGAGGGGAGGTGGGGTTCACATTAATTTACATATAACAAAGATGGCGAGCCTATGGCCCTCTAGACATTGTTGGAGTCCAACTTCCATCAGCCCAAGCCAGCACAGCCAATGGTCAACAATGAGGGAAGCTGCAATCCAGCAACCATCTGGCGTGCCAAATATTCCCCAGCCTTGCTACTACCTAATGAAAATTGTAGAAAAACACATATACCTTCCATAAGCATCACTGAGACAGACAAGGAGCTTCTTTGTGTCAGGAGAATAGCGAACATCTTGAACATTCATATCGCCTACAGCTGCCTGGTAATAGAATATTACAGGATGAACCCCAAAGAACTAGAGCATCTCCTAAATTACAATCATTAAGGATGCATTACATTCTCAGTCAAATCAAAGGATGCGCACATTTTAGGCACACGTGTGGGAGAACAGACAGATGACTTCCTCTTCTTAACACTTTGAGAACCCAAATTTAAACCCCTCTCCCTCTGGAATGAGTTGTGTGTGTGCTTCAGATGCAGAGAGAGCTTACTCATCTTTGAATCAGGATGGTGTAAGCTTCATATGGTGCAAATAAACACAGAAAGAGAACATGCAGCCTACATGTGCTTTCTGTCTGCTCACTCAGATTCCTCCTGGTTTATTTAGAACATTTGGAGAAGGCACTCTTAAACACATGGACTGATGCCCAAGAGCTCAGAGATAATTTGGCTGAGATTTTCAAAGCCCAAAAGAGAGATACATTCACTTTTCATCTCCTCCCACAGTACCTTGACACTATTAATGCAGCTCAGTCTCTATTCCTTTAATTGGGTTTGTCAAAAACCAAGAAGCACCCATCCTCTCTAATGTAACCCCTAGTGTGCATGATTATCCCATTTTATCCTCACAACAGCCTTGCGCAATAGGCTGAAAGTTGGGGTCAGGCCCAAAGTGTACCTAATGTCCAGATGTAGATTTGAGCCCAGTTCTGTTCACCACAAACCACAGACTTTCCCTACTTTATTAACGGAACAATTTTGCAATAAGGACACAGTAACTAACCTAATATAGTGGCACTACCTGGAATAAAATCTTTTATCACAGAGCTAGCATTGATGATTAATCAAATGTTTCATAAATATTCAAATTGCATCTGCATAATTTGAGGTACAGAGGATGCTTGCTACATGCAGGCCAATATGGCATGGGGAAAACGACATAACGATGCATAACGTGTATGGCATAGAGCAGTGGTGCCCTATTGGTGGCCCGTAGATCCCGGGGGGGTCTATGTAACCCACCCAGGGTGTCCGTGGCACCATTCACATAACAAAAGCTAATAATAATAATAATAATAATAATAATAATAATAATAATAATTTTATTATTTGTACCCCGCCCATCTGTCTGGGTTTCCCTAGCCACTCTGAGCGGCTTCCAACAAAGATGAAAAATACACGAAAATGTCACATATTAAAAACTTCCCTGAACAGGGCTGCCTTCAGATGTCTTCTGAATGTCAGGTAGTTGTTTATTGCTTTGACATCTGATATACCACAGATATATCAAAATTGGTTTGTTTAGATACCACAGATATACCACAGATATATCAAAATGGGTTGGCTTTGGAAAAACAGGAGATCTGTAGTAATTGGGAACCACTGACATCGAGGTTTACCAGCAGTCCTTTGCAGGGTTAGACATGCCTCACTCTGCAAAAGTATACAGTGCAGTAATAAGGACGATGTTGTTGAATTGTTGGAATACTCTGTGTTATTCACTATACATTTAATAAAATCACAATAAATAATATAAGGATTACACTAATTACCTTCACTAACTTTTCCACTTCCTGGAAATCCTGGATGAAAAGAAATAAATATGTATATAATGATTGCTCTTAACTAATCTTTTGGAAAAATGCTGGCAATTTAAGTCTATCTAACCTGTGGATAAGTAGGATAAAGGGGTAAGTCCAGGATAATACGATCGCCTGCTTGTCTGGCATTTAATTCTCCACTCAGAGTTACGAAAGTGAGGGTTGAATTCACATTTTCTGTTTTTAAAATTAGAAACATATAACTGTAATATAGGTTGAAAGGTATATTTGCAAATAACTTATAGCTTAAATGTTAATTACTCTTGTTGTGGAATAACACAGCTGCTGAGGCAAGCGTAGCGTGGCCACAGAGTGGGACCTCCTTAGCTGGTGTAAACCACCTTAATCCAAAACGGGAACCTAGGAAAAGAAAATTCAAGAGTCAGGCTTACAGTAAACTCTTCCTGTAGCTTTACGGCTGTATCACACTGGATTTTCAGCCATTTACTTGCCCTTTTATAGTGTTACTGCATGTCAATCCCTTTCCACATAAATTCTGTGGTTTTCTTTGATAAAAGAGAAAGAAAACACCCATGTATTTGTAACATCCAATGACCGATATTAATTTTTAAAAATGGAAGTATGGGTGTGGTAGGTATTTGAGAAGATGAATCAGTAGCCTCACTATAGGCTATTATGTGTGTCAGCTATTTGGTGATAAAAATTTTCCATAAATGAAGATTCCTCCAAGACGAAGAAAATGAGATGGAACTACGCCCTGGACTGCCTGTGCTACAAAACGAGATGGCACATTACTGAGGTGGCAAGAGTTGGTAACACCACTCCAGGTTGCATGTGACAGATGCCATTCTTAATGCATCTCTGAATTGTTGTTTTAATTCTCTGTAAGAAAGCTAGCAGATTAGGAGTAAAAATTCTAACCTGTGTCACCCCTTCTGCTACTTTTCTGCTTGCAGGGAGATTTTATGCAAAGAAGCATTCAGTGGTATCTCTCTACTTTAGTCCTAAGCAATACAGTCCACTCTGCCACATTAGAAATTGTAGAATTCCCGGGGTTCCTTGGGGAAAAAGTTTAACTGTTAAACCAGATTAGGTCTGTGGAATGTTTATACACCAAGTATTTATTGCCTCAACTTACATTATAGTCTACTAACTAAAGTATCAACCTTCCTTAATATTTTTAGATCTACCTTCTGCTGAAGTCAACTGAAAAATTACTGCTCATTTTAATGTAGTCTTACTTCTTGTAAAGTCATCAGTAGGATCCAGTTTTCTGATGAATGCCGTTTCTGAGAGGTTCATTTCTGTTGCGATTTTTTGGTGCCAACCTTCTTCCAGGTCCTATTTTTAAAAAATCAAATAATTGCCTGTGAATTGGTATTATTTATTTTATAGCAAAATAAAAGACCTGATAAACAAAGAGCCTAGCATTACACATGAAGCTTAAATGGGTTCACGGTACTGTTTCTTATTCAACAGAGATGCAGAAGCAGTAGGAATAAAGAACTAAAAAAATAACCTGCAAGCCACCCCAAACATCACCTCTGCCATTAGGAGGCAGTTCCCTATGAGGTACCATACAATACGTCTGGAATTCCCTTGACATTGCAGGGCAGGAATTGCTGGGATGTCTGGGGAAATCTGGATGTATGGTAAAAACACTTGTTGAATGATCAAAACTAAGTTGAATGATCAAAACTAAGTTTAAGTTCATCACAAACTGGATAAAAAATTAAAATTTTAGATTTAAACTTAGTTTTGATCATTCAGCAAGTGTACAAAATATTAAGAAAACTGGATGACATGAGGTGAAAAAGTTGGATCACTTGATATGGAATGACCCAGCAAAGCAAAGCAAAGCAAAACAGAAACCCACAAACTCAGACAACTAACTAGCACCATCTTGTGGTAGTTTTGAAATATAGCAATCCTGTGTTTTCTTATTTTGGCCTAACTGACCCAGGGGTTTGTGGGGCCCTGTGCACAGTCCTTTATGGGGGACCTATTCATTCAACTAAATAAACACGATCATGCCAAAATTAGGGTGCATGAGATGATATTAATAATGTTTCTTCCTTTGTGCTGTGCTCACCCCCAACAACTTGGGACCAATCCCAGCAGCAGGCTAAGTAGGAAAAAACGGTGATGATACAGTCAGACTTTGGATCGCCTTGCGAGTCCAACGTTTTGGCTCCTGAACGCCACAAACCTGGAAGTGAGTGTTTCAGTTTATGAACGTACGTCAGATGGGGCTTCCGCAGCTTCTGATAGGCTGAAGGAGCTTCCTGCAGCCAATGGGAAACCATGCCTTGGTTTTCGAATGTTTTGGAAGTCGAACAGACTTCCAGAATGGATTCCGTTCGACTTCCAAGGTACCACTGTACTAATAATGATGCTATTGAAATGCCTCCCCCATAACGTTTGGGAAAAATCAGGGGAAACATGATAATAATGATGATAATAAAGTTTATGATAATGACTCTGCACTCCCCCAGCGTCAAGCAACTTGGGAACAATCCAGGAAAAGAAAATAATTATGATCCTTCTGCACTGGGCTCCTTCCCTCTCCCCACCAAGAAAACCCCAACAGCTTGGGAACAATCAGGAAAACGTGATGTTGAGGTGAAAATGTCTCTGCACCCCCACTCCCCCCCCCCAAAGACAAATCAATAAAAGATGGGAGGATGAGGAAATCTGGGCTACCCTGCCCCCCCCAAACAGCTTTGGAACAATCCTTCCTGTATGGCAGGCTTCCTCAACCTTGGCCCTCAAGATGTTTTTGGCCTACAACTCCCATGATCCCTAGCTAGTAGGACCAGTGGTCAGAGATGACGGGAATTGCAGTCTCAAAACATCTGGAGGGCCGAGGTTGAGGAAGCCGGCTGTATGGCATGGCATGGAGAAACAATAAAAAACTACATGCAGAGGGTACATAACTCTAGAAAATTAGCCAAGCCACAGTCTAAAGGTCAAGTCACATATATACGCTACATCAGAGCTTTCCAAACTGTGCGCCAGACATGTTAGTGTGTCAGCTGCAGTGTGTAGGTGTGTCACATGAACGCTCCCAACGCTCCTTTCGGGGCTGAAAAGTGGATAGTTTAACCTCCTGTTGGCTAGTAAAACTGAATTAGTGTGTCGTGAAATAATGCATGTCTAAAAAGTGTGTCACCAACATGAAAAGTTTGGAAAGCTCTGCAATACATGGTCCAAGATTTAATGATTCAAGATACAGTGGTACCTCGGGTTAAGTACTTATATTGTTCTGGAGGTTCGTACTTAACCTGAAACTGTTCTTAACCTGAAGCACCACTTTAGCTAATGGGGCCTCCTGCTGCTGCCGCACAATTTCTATTCTTATCCTGAAGCAAAGTTCTTAACCTGAAGCACTATTTCTGGGTTAGCGGAGTCTGTAACCTGAAGCGTATGTCACCTGAAGCGTATGTAACCTGAGGTACCACTGTACAAGTACATATTTGCAAATGGGCATCCAGATACTGAGAGATGGCATGCCAACTGAGCTACTGAATCATTGGCACAGCACAGCCAGTGTAGCTGTGTGGCCAAACATTCTTAAACACCAGCCAAAAAAGCTGCTGAGCAATGGATTCAGACAGGCACAAGAGGAATTCATTGACAGAGGTTACAGACGTATGAGAAAGTGCTCAGATTACAGGGGGTCACAGAGCACAAAGAAAGGCAGATAAGGGTGCAAGGGACAGAGAGGGGCAAAAGGCACAAATAAAATCCAGTGGGCAACACATGCGCAAACAGGAAAATAACTCGTTAGGAACAAAGTCTTATACTGAGTCAGACTATTGGTCCATCCAGTACATTATCTAAGACTGTCAACCTGAGGGCGCCATGGCACCTGTAGGCACCAAGTTGATGACCTTCTTGTGTTTTTTGGAGTCAATCCATTGCCTTCTCTTATGGAGGAGCTTTTCTGAATGAGGGGAGCTAGTTCTTCAAATGCCACTATCATCCACAAGTGCCTAGAAACATTCAAATATTTGTCCAAAAAGGCTAGAATGTTAGTATCTTCAGGGTCCAGGTCCAGTTTCCATAGGAGTGGTCTGATCACTGCCTGATCTAAGGTTATTTTCTACTTCTTGATTGTGGCACAGCAGTACAGTGGTACCTCGGGTTACAAACACTCGGGTTACAGATTCCACTAACCTGAAGTAGTACCTCGGGTTAAGGACTTTACCTCAGGATGAAATTGTGTGTCAGCGACACGGTGGCAGTGGGAGGCCCCATTAGCAAAAGTGGTACCTCAGGTTAAGAACGGTTTCAGGTTAAGAATGGACCTCCGGAACAAATTAGGTTCGTAACCAGAGGTACCACTGGAGTCATGATCACAGATCATAAACAGATGCTATGCTGTTGAAGGGGCTGGAACACCTTAAAAAGTAGCAATTGACATTTTTCAACCACACTTGGGTGACAAAATACCTTGGGTTGGCTTTGTTTAAATCAATACGACTAAATCAGATTAAATCTAAGCATTGTGCACAACTGTTTCATAAATAAGACTGCCAGTGCTTGTGAAATAGGCTAATTTGGAATTCAATCTGTGTTCTAAAAAACTCTAGAAAACTTAGCAGGGATTTTTCAGTGAGGGAAACATTAACTGCAGAAATGCTTCCTGGAAAGTCTTGACATTACTGTGAAAAGTTTCCTGAGGGCAGGAATTTTTGAAAAACACTGGGCCAGATAAACAGCACAGGAATTTTCTGTACCCACAACAAACCAATCCTTTGTCAAGAAAAGCATCACTAAAAATTAACATAAATGGCACCAGTCACACACAGCAAAGTTTTGTAATGTAGGGAGCTGCCTTACACTGAGTCAGGCCATTGGTTTGTCAAGCTCATTATGTCTACAGCTCTCCAGGGTTTCAGGCAACATCTCTCCCAGCAATACTACCTGGCGATGTTGGGGACTGAGCCTAGGAACTTCTGCATGCAATGCTGATGCTCTGCCACTGAGCCACAGTCTTTCCCTAACAAACATCAGCATTCTGGTAAAGACAAGTTTCAGAAACTTACATCTTCAAGAAGACAAACAGCTGCAGGATTTCCAGAAAACGGCTGATCTGTAAAGGCATCAACTGTGAAAATAGAAATCTGCATTTTCTTCCCTTATTCTTGGCTGCTTTTAAAAATGGCGTTTTGCAAACTGCTGACTCATCTTCTCAGCTGTTGCATAAATGGCTGAGTTAATATTACACCAAGTGAAATATTACAAGCATAATGTTACACCAAGTGATTACAAAAAACTGGTAGCTTTGCCAACACTTGCTTTCCTTTTTTTCTTCCTTACATGTCCCAGCCCAGCAATCACATTTTTAACATTTCCCCTATATTTATAAGAAATTCCAACATTATTTTAATGACTGTTGCTGAAATTATAAATTCCGTTTTACATGTGTGTCAATGTGATTTACAAATATATCATAAAAACAGCTGAAATGGTTTTTAAAACTATATAAAAAATAACTGAATATACTGTAGGTTTAAAAACAATACAAAATGAACATCTGTGGCAAAGGATTTTTGAGCTGCTGGAAAACCTTGTTCACACAGAAACGTCTTCCATTGTTTTAGAAAGTACAGATAGTGCATGCCTGGTATATTTCAACAGGGTTGCTGTTCCACAGAATGGGGCAGCAACACAGAAAGCCTTGTTCTGAGTTACTGTGGAGCCAGTTTCTGATATTTTGAGGACTTTAGCAGCAGTGTAGCAACCACCACCAGCTTATTGAGCTTTTTTAGGAAGTTGTGGATTTTAGGGATGGGAAGTGGCTCCGCCCACTTGCAGCATCCAAGATGCCCGGCAACCACGGTTCCACCCTCAAACTCCTCTGCTGCCCAGAATCCCAACCCCTGATGCACAGCACAGACTCCCATGGTGCCCTACGCCCCCCCAGTGCAGACCGCCCCCCTGCCGCAGGCTAGCTATGCTACTGGACTTCAGGAAGAAATATTGCAGTGACCTGTTGGATATACTGTATGGATATATAAAGGATAAGGTGGCCTCTTTAAAGGTTAAGCATCAAGAAAAGCTAGTTTATGTGTGGAGTTAATTTTTATTAACTGAATTTGGAGAATTATTTCTGTTTATCTCTGTAGAAAGAAACACAATAGATGTGAAATTCTACACATTTACTCAGAAAAAAGTCTTATAGTGTGTTCAGCGGTGCCGATTCCTGTGTGTCCGTAGGGCTTGGGGGCCATAATTATTTTTTAAAAAAACAGAGTCCTCACCTTGAAGAGTAAGAAATTGTCTTTAAGGTGCAACAAAAATTTGTTGTTTTTGCTGCAACAGATGATTACGGATACCTTTCTGGAAACAGTTGTTTACCTAGGCAAGCAGTATATCATGTTTTAAACATTAAGGGGCAATTATTCTGTGATGCAATAAAAGTTATGAGTTTAAGGTTGTTCTTTGGAATCAGCATGCATACTCATTGCCCATTAATCACTTTAAAATCAATAGGGCTTATGATACACCAGATTGGGAACTGTGAGGATTATTTTTCCCTTTTGCATGATATTCTTCCTAGGAGGCAGGAGGTATAACCTTCCATTGGCTCTTTGTTCTCTGGCTGAAAGATGGGGGCAGTGTGTCATTCCTCTGAGCCAGGGGTCAGCAAACTTGTTCAGCAGGGGGCCAGTCCACTGTCCTTTAGACCTTGTGGGAGGCCTGACTATATTTGGGGGAGGGGAATGATGCAAGAGCACCACGAGCTGCTTACCTGTGTCTTGCGAGCGGCAGGGGCTGGCAAGGACGATGAGCGGTGCGCAAAAGGGCTCCAGAGAGAGGCTGCTTAAAATGGCAGTCGCTCGAGCGCTGCTGCTGCTGGCACCAACAAAGCCCAGCCCCCTTCCTCCTCTAGGCAGGGCAGGGAGAAACCAGGAGGGAGGAGGTGCCGCCACTGCCATGTGAGGGAGAGGGAAAGGGAAAGAACGCATGGCTGGCGATCCACACGGCAATTTCTGGATCGTCTGCGGCCCAGTTCCAGAAGGCAATTGGGCCTGATCTGGCCCAAGGGCCTTAGTTTGCCGCCCCATGCTTTGAGCACTGCAATTCCAGGACTAGTGGGGAATTTACTTTTCAAATGCAAATGAATAATAATAATAATAATTTATTTATATCCCGCCCTCCCTGGCCAGGGCCGGGCTCAGGGTGGCTAACACCAAATATAAATTACAATAAAACATAATGGGGGGGGGGGACAGTTAATTAAAATACAGCTTAAAATACAGCTTAAAATGCAGCCTCATTTTAGTAAAGGTAAAGGGACCCCTG
Source organism: Podarcis tiliguerta (assembly GCF_965153285.1). Classification (NCBI taxonomy): domain Eukaryota; kingdom Metazoa; phylum Chordata; class Lepidosauria; order Squamata; family Lacertidae; genus Podarcis; species Podarcis tiliguerta. Next base: position 69,679,430 of record NC_139538.1, on the reverse strand, counting down.
ACCATCAGCTCGAGTCATGGCCGACTCTGGGGTTGCAATGCTCATCTAGCTTTATTGGCCGAGGGAGCCGGCGTACAGCTTCCATGTCATGTGGCCAGCATGACTAAGCTGCTTCTGGCGAACCAGAGTGGCACACAGAAATGCCGTTTACCTTCCCACCGGAGCAGTACCTATTTATCTATTTGCACTTTGACGTGCTTTCGAACTGCTAGGTTGGCAGGAGCTGGGACTGAGCAATGGGAGCTCACCCCGTCACGGGGATTCAAACCGCCGCCCTTCTGATCAGCAAGTCCCAGGCTCTGTAGTTTAACCCGCATCCCTCCTCATTTTAGTAGTACAGTGGTACCTCAGGTTACATACGCTTCAGGTTACACACTCCACTAAGCCAGAAATAGTGCTTCAGGTTAAGAACTTTGCTTCAGGATAAGAACAGAAATCGGGCTCCAGCGGCGCGGCGGCGGCAGGAGGCCGCATTAGCTAAAGTGGTGCTTCAGGTTAAGAACAGTTTCAGGTTAAGAACTGACCTCCGGAACGAATTAAGTACTTAACCCAAGGTACCACTGTAGCCCATAAATCAAGACCATAAAGGGAGAAAACATCAGATATGAAGTAGTAGAGCACTTACTTGCTTTCAGTGCAAAAGGTCCCCAAGTCAAACTCTTGCAGGACCAGGTACAGATCTCTGCATGAATCCCTGGAGCGTCACTGTCAGTGTGTAGACAGTACTGAACTAGGTGAATAACTGGTGCTCCTCAGCAGCTTCCCATGTTCCTGTTTATCAGACTTCATAATAATATCAAAATAAATGAGTTTGAACAGGACTGTTCCTCCCCAATGCAGAATGATACGATATCCCGAGCCACCATGCGGCTTTAGAGCTCAGAGATCAACAAGATTCTCTCACCGCACCAGTTGTGGGATAAATGCTGGGAGCAAACATGCCCCTTGTACACTGCTATGATAGACCTGATGATGTGATAGCATGCCTAAGCTCCACAAGATGATCGTGTCTTTTCACAAGAACATATGCAGCACCGTCCAGTATGATGGTTCATCCTTGGACACCTTCCCTAGAAAGAGCGGCGTGAAACAAGGCTGTGTCCCAACTCTGTTTGACATATCCTCCTCCCTGCTGCTCTCATATGGCACACTCTTCCATTGCCTCTTGAGACAGACAGATGCCAATAATAGGATTCCATTGAAGGAATATTCAAGACCCTGGCAACGCTTCTTACACTCAGTGTGACACAATTGCAAACAGTGTCACTATTTATTTTCTCCTTGTTGCTATTTAAGCTCCTTAACAAGCACTCCAGTATTCTGTCAACTGAAACTAAACGTGCTCCTTTCGTATTACAAAGACCTGTGTTTACACATAAGACAGTTTCTGACCTATTGTGGTGAGTTGTGACTTAGTAGCTGGCTGGTAGGGATGCCATATGTCCTTTTTTCCCCACGGGTAATGTCGTTAAATTATGGGCCCATTATTTTGAACTCACTGGCCTTATCAGCACAGCATCAGCAACAGGTACCTTGAAAACACCTGCTTATCAAGGGCGAAAGCATCAGCGAGTTGGGCTTACGCAGCGCTAAACTGCACACACGGCCTTGGAAGGCTTTCCTTCTGCGCATGCGCTCCTCCATCTTGCTCCCTCGACCTAAACGGCTGTCGCCCCATTCTCCTCCGCGGCGCATGCGTCACGCTCTGCACCTAGGCGACGCGAGCGAAATTCTCGTCCCCGGCGCCGCGTGTCCTCGCGATACGTCCGCCCGCGACGCCATCCTGTCTGCCTCAGCTGCGTAGCTTGCTAGTAAGCCGCCCGTTAGGCGCGCTTCCTTGTTCTTTTGTGGGGGAGTCTCAGCCCTGCCGTTAGCGCCGACCGCCTGGGGAAGTGGGTGAGGTGTTGCCGGTGAGTGGGGTGGCGGGGGAGAGAGGTCGGGCAACTCCGTCGCCGATGCGCCGGGAAAGTACGAGCCGAGGTGGGCGGACCCGCCTTCTCGGCTCCCTGAGAAATTCAGCCTTGGGTCAGGTGGCGGGATAAACGGGGGAGGGAAGGGAAGGGTTAAGCGGTGGCTTCCGCGCGCGAGAGAGAGCGAGGGTTCTATTCTCTCCGTCCGCCATTTTGAATGTGGCGGTGATTTGGCGGGGGAGGAGGGGGGGGGAAGAGCGGACGCGGCGCGCCAGGGCAGCGACTGCCTCGCCTGCCGGAGGCCGAGGTGCCCTTCAGCCTGGGGCTGGCGCTCGTGGCCCAACGGCTCGCCGCAAACGGCGACTTGGCAGCTAACAGCATTAGTGCAGCCAAGGGAGCGAGGGTAGGGACGGCAGATCAACGGCATCCCGGGCCTGACAAAAAGAGGCACGGCGACGCCTTCCTTTGGCTGTTTTAACCGGCGGAGATTCACTCTTCCCCTCCCCCTCCCGTTTCTGAGAGCGGGCATTCTTTGATCTGCCACGCCCCCTCTGCCCAAGGTAGTTCGCGCCTGCGCGATGGGTCTGTGCGTGTCGGGCAAGGATTTGAGCGTAGTGTTGTAGCGCTGTTGATAGTTGGGGGGAGTTTCCTGTGCCGGCTCCCCCGCCCCCCGCCTCGCCATGCTCACTCATGACGAGATGTAAAGAGACTGACTGCTCAGCTGTTTGGGAAAGAGCCCCATTGTAGTCCTTGGGAATTACATCCGAGAAAACGCACGTAGTAGCATTTAAGCTTGGGTAAGAGGGTAAATTTCATTCATCACTTAGATTAAATCAGAAAGCGCTAGTAAAACTAAGGCTAAATCGGTGCAACGTTGCAACCATCACAGTTAGTGGCAATACCGTACTGAAAGCCATTGTGATTTAAGATTCATAATAAGTGCAGGGGTGGCAGTTCTTCGTTTTGTCTAACGCAACATGTTTCTGTGTATCAGCCAAAATACACTTAGGTTGATTGTAAATGAGCCATTTGACCTAGGTCATTTCTACAGCTAATCTACTTTTGAAAACAGAAATAAGGTAAAGGATAGAGTAGGTAAAGTAATCGCTGTACAAGACACTTGAAATACATAGATGCTTACATGGACAGATTTTGAACATGTTCAGAAATGACAGTACTAAAGTCATTTCTGTCAAGAAATCATGTCCTTTGTGTTCATATCTACATAGGTTCTGTTACAGTTTTGGGAAACATATCTTCTCTCACTTAGTTTGGTTACCTATAGTGAATATTAATAAATCTATAAAAGATGGTTCCAGGGCAATTAAAAAAAGCAATACCTGTTTTCCCCAATGATACATATCTTTCATGCAGTGGGATTTTTTTACAATGGAAAGATTTCCAAATGTGCCACTAAATAACTTAGGCTGCAGTTGGATGCACAGTTATATGGAAGTAAGTTCCATAGAACACAGTGGGACTTATGAGTAAACATGCACAGGATCATACTGTTAGTTTTCTCTAATTTAATTGCATTACTTTGATAAATAATATTTGGCTTAACTATTGTTAAGACTATGCAGAGGTCTTCAAGCAGAAAGTCTTATTTTTTGTTGTCTGAAGAACTTTCTCAGCTTTAAAAACTTTCATACACTAGCATGCAAATGTTGTTCTATGAGAGATTACCTTACATACTATTGTGCGGGATCATATGGCAATATATCAGTTATCTTGTTCTGTAAATCTGGTCAAATTTCTGTGTAGTTAAGAATCCTAGAATTAAAAATGAAAAGCAGACTAATGCCAGTAGGTGCTAAAAGAGGGAAATGTTTACTAGTGTTGTTTACTAGTATCTCCATTTTGCTCCTGTTTACCATATTGCAATATGGGCCCTCTGGCTTATGTATCCAAATTCTAAAGTCTCTGCTTGATTCAATCACTGGTCTGTCCCTAGGATAAAAGGAAATCTGCACAATTCTGTGCACTGCAGGTTATCTTAAAGTACATTGTGGAGGCTCCAGGTTATAGTGGTGCTGTTCTTGACAGTATTACACTGTAGCAGCTTAGGTGGATTTTTAGGATTAGTCTGCAAGAGAACTTTTTGAGGGGAAAAACACCTGGAGTTTCATACTGGATGGTTGTGGTTGTTAAAGATAAAGCTCATCTTTCATCTTTTTCAAGCAGGAAGCATAGGAAAGATGCACCCTTCTTTTCCAGAAGAGGTATAATCACTTCCAGACTACAAGATTGATGTTCTGGCAGCTTAGACAGCAAGCATGACAACAACCATATGTTTGCATAGGAGTAAATTCCATTTAAAACAGTGGGATTTACACCTAAATAAACATACAAAGGATTGCACTGATGAGATCAGTAGATGTAAAACGCAAATGTACAATAGTCTGGGGACAAAGGTATAGAATTTGGTGAACTAGAGTTATACCTTTTTCTGAAAAGGTAAGCCATGCACCAGGAAGAGAAGGAATAAACCAAACATTGTTAAGTACAGAGTGGGATTTTCATAAAATTTTGAGTTGGATAATTGGAACTTGCAACAAAATGTTGCAGTGCAGAGTGTTCCAGCCACTCTCTTCCACCCCCCAATTTTCCCTTCCCAGCAATTGGTCAGCATTCTATACACAGTTTATCTTCCCTGAGGTGGTGGTGGCGGCTTTGTACTTTTACAAACCTCAGGGTTTTCCTGAGGATACTAATGCCTCCCTTGGGTAGTGCCATTCTGGCTACATAAGGACCAGGACTCATAACACTGAGAACACTGTTAGTTTATTTTTAATGTGATGTTAATTTTAAATGTATAAATACCTGCAAACTGATTTGAGGTGGCAAAATTACCTGAACTGAAATATTTTAGTACAGAAAAACATGCAATAAAGTGCATATAGTGTAATCATAAAAATGTCTACTGAGAAGTGAGTCCCATTGAGTGTGGGAATGTTGAGGGTGGCAGGGGAGATATATTGTTTATTAATATCCTTCCTAACTTGCGCTAGCAAGTTTCTTCACTTAGCAGAGTCTTCACTTAGAGTGCATTCCCTGTCTCACACAGCAAAAAGCTGGTTTCAAACTCGTGTGAGTTTCTTAAGACAATAAGCAATTCAATCTGGCTTGTCCAGATTGAGATATGTTCTAATATTCCTGGTAAGACCCCTTATGAATCCCTCCTAAAAGAATAAAGACACCACAGTATTATTCATAAGTAACAAAAAGTAGTTTTACTCATGATCAGGCAGAACACAGTTTGATCCTTGAAGGCAGGCTTTAGGCTTAAAGTTACAAACACGTACAGACAAGTTTACCCCATATGGGAGATAACCTGGGGAACTGCTGTGGCAGCCAGCAGTCCAGTCCAGGTGATGCAGGAAGCAGGCAGGACGAACAGGAATGTCGAAAAGAGGAAGGTAGCAGCGTGACTTGGCCTTTTATCAGGTCTGGAGAGGTCATGCCCACGTACTAGTCACATGCAAGGAAGGATGCTCCAGGCCAGGAAGCTTCAACTGGCTGGGCCAAACATTCCCTTGCATGTCCACTCTAGCAAAACAAGGAATGTTGTACTTGACTGCTCCCAGTGGATTCCATCCCACATTGAGTTCAGTGTAGCTCTGTTAAGTAGTACATACAGGATTGCAACCTTACTGTGGTTAAGACTGCAGTCCTGTCACTGAGACATACTTTTGAATAGACTCATAAGCTTTACTTGAAAATTGCACTCATAAGCTTTACTTGAAAATTATTTTTATTGGAATACTTCTAAATATTTTAAGATATGACAATTCAGTATTATTCAGATTTTATTTGGGCCGGGGAAAACAAATACATTGAAAACAGTTAACTTACTAATTGTAGATTGCTTGAAGAAAAACATGTGCTTCCTATGAGTAGCAGCTGGGAAAAGTTAACCACTGTTTTGATTTTAGAATTGACTCTTTTATATGCATTTCAAATTGACTTGTGTTTTGTTCATTCATTATGTCACTAATTGTTTTGTGAAACAATGCATTTTTCAAAGTGGAAAACTTTCAACAGAAAAATATACTAGTGGAAACCTTTTCTATTTAAAAGGGAAAAATTCCAGTTCACCTCACTAAGTACTTAAGCGTATTAGCATTGCGAGTCCTAAACAGAACAGGACAACAGAGGATTGCGGGAAAGAAAGGGTTTGTAACCTAGGAGTACCAGTTCTTTTCTTCTGCTCCTCTGTGTTTATTTTTAGAAATATTTAATCTATTATACTTCTGTTGGTTTTTATAACTGATAGGCACTTTGCAGATCACTTGTTGAAAAGCTGGGTAAGAAACACTGTAAGCAAATAATATATGACTCCAACCCCTAGGATTTGGAAACAGTAAAGTGCTCTCCCAACATTAAAAAATAAAATGTAATAGTGATAACTTATTTCTTTGAGCTGGTGCGAAAGAGCATGTTATTTTCAACTGTCCAAGAGTAGTGTCTCCAAGTCAGGGTCTTCTGTTGTTTCAGAATGTTTTTCAGCACCTTTACCAAACTGGGACTGAGGTTTTATTCCTTTTGCTGCATTTACTTTTATAATACAGTATCAGCCAATTGGCTGAAGTGAATTTGAGTACTTACACCTAAACCCACCCCCAAGGATTCCTCCGTCTGTATAATATGCCCCATTGTGAGCAATTAAAAAATCTAGGGCTCACCTTGCTCTAATGAAAGATGCGGAAAAAAACTGTTAACTGGTGCTATTGCTGAAACTTGTGAAGACTGAAGGCACTACCACTAGGAATACAGTCCTGAGCAAAAGCTCATTGAAGGGGTACTTGGTCATGGGTTCAAATAAAGGTCCCATAAAAATCTGTAAAGGGTATATTTAGCTGCCATATTGGAACAATCTTGTTCGAATAGTTAAGTTGGGGGATATTCTGCTCATTTTTTTTCTCCATTCAAACTGAACCATGGTTTGTAATAAAATACTGAGCCCTGAAATAGATTTATGGGGAACCATGGAGTTGTATCTATCTGTTAGTGGAGATCTGAAGATCTATGTGCTCTGGCTATATGGGGCTTTTAGCTCTGTTCTCTCCTTGCTGCATTTTTTGATTGATTCAGCCTTTGGAAATCAGAAAACAGTGCAAGGAGAGACTCTAGGAAATAAGAGAAATGGAGGGCAGGATACGTATAGCCGTCTTCTTGGCCAATGCTTCTGCTTTGTAGAGGAGCTGGTGAATAATCTGTTGATATTGCGGGTCAGTTGAGGTGTGAAGAGGTTCAGAACCGATTGACTCTGTGTGTCCATAATTTGATGGATAGGTGTTTCCCAAAGAACCACTCCACTTTTATAGTGACCTTGTACTTCAAGAAAAAAATTTTTTAAAGCAAGGTTCCCACTAGTTTGTGCTTTGTAGAACATATCTGTGCTGTCTTCCTGCTTCCTCTGGCTATGTGAAGCTAGCCTATTTTATGCAGATCTGCTGTAGTTTCATTATCAGTTGGCCCTTGTATAGATTAAAAGGGATTTGTCCACCAGAAAAGAGAAACACCTAAACGACCAGTACAGGTCACTTCCTGACTGCTTGCTTATGGAAATTTAGCAGAAACCACTGCAGGGTTATTGCATAATTTCTGGCCAGACTTCATGTAGAATACTGTCAGGCTCGTAAGTTATGCTCTGATGGGTATGGAGAGAGGAAGACATTTAGGGTTAAGCTAAAGACCCATTTGGCTGTGGTTAGGAGGCTTCCAGTATTTGTTGAATCACTTGAGGCTTCCTGATGTGAAACTGACAGTTTTGTCTCTAAGGCTATCCCTGCCCCTGGACCTCTCTTGGTCTGGATACTGGGAACAAATGGAAGTTTGAGTGTAATGTTAATTTGCCACTTGGGAGGCATTTCCTGCTTGGGTTGCAAAAGAAATGCCCTTTTTTTATCCTTGGTTTCTCCTAGGAAGCATGTGTTCAAATGGGTCTCTAAACAGATTTTCACCTTCCAAGTGGCTATGTCAGACTTCAGTTTCAGATTCATAGTCTCCTAATGTAGATAGAAAAGGAGACATAGTAAGTCATAGACGTGAAAAATAATTGCAGAGAGTCTAAAAAGGCCTCTGCAGTAAATTCCTTAATGAAGGGTTTGGTTATCATGGGATGGGGAGATACGAACGTAACTGCCAGCCCATTGATGCATTAGAGGTTGTTGTAACTGGGATGGCTGAGAGGGACACCTCATAGGACTTCCATGGGGCAAACTCTTCTCTGGCATTTGCTCTAGTAGGGCTGGTAAATTATCCCTCCCTAGGGTTGCTCCATTCCTTGCTCACTGATTGGTCAAAAAGGCTTGGGTTAGAAATGGGCATGCTTTCCTCTCTTGCTATGGGGAGTACATGGGATTTTCAGTTTCAGGCTTTTCTTCTTGTTCCTGCTGCTGAAGATTTTTAGAAGCTTTTACTAAAGGACTGAGGAGGAACATCCAATTTAAATAGGTACTCCTCAATGATTTACTTTGTCAGATGCTGCAAAAGCAGAGCGGAGGTTGGGGCTGGATTTGAGGTGCACAGGAGCAAAAGGCTTGCTAGCTGCAGGACTTGCCCAGTTTTGAGGGGAATAGATTGTAGAAATTGTATTGCTGCTGGAACAGCTTTGGCTTCAGTAATGGCAGTTGTGACTTTGTCTGCTTTTTCACTGTCTTACCTTTGCTGAATCTTTTGCTGTGCTGCCTGTTGGGATATATCCTTAGCTAAGACCATCTTCCCCATGAAAGCATGAGGTTCTGAGATGGCACTTGCAGTGTGCCATTTAGCCTCCCTGTTCTTAAAAGAAGGAATTTCTTGCATGTCGTCTGAGACCTTCTGTGTGTGAGAGCGAGCAGACCCAATAATGCCCCTTTCCCTCTTTTTGAAAAGTTTTTTCGTCAGATGTGTACAATGGGGAATTCGGTTCTTTGTTAGGAATTTTTCTTCCTCTCAGTGCCTGTAGTCTATTTTTAGGTAGTGGGGAGGAATGGGAGAAAACTTCTTACATTGGCTTCTGTAGGACTCCAGCCTTGCATCAGAGTCCTATCTGTTCTTAGGCAGGACTTGACTAAACTGGGGAAGATGTGCCTTCCTATAGTAGTAGAGTGAGTTTCAACCTAAATTAAATGGTTATTGCCCATCAACTGGCAACTAATATAAAATTAAATTATTTTATAATCATTACAGCTTCTTAGTGAGTTGAACTACATCATTTTTGGAGAATTTATATTACATTTGAGGTTTTCATAGTATGCATCTCCAAGTTGCATCATGAATGAGTCCCACTATAGTAGTGTCCTTTCAGAATTTCCCAAAACATAAATGCATGTAGTTCCTAATTCCTGCCCTATTTACTAGTACCCCATTTTAAAATTAATTTTATTTATTAAAATATACCTTACGTTTTCACATTGAAAAAGTATGCATGGCAGCTTTAAAGTCCTGTTAAAAATAAACCTTTGGCTTGCCTCTCTCTACTTTGCTGTCATTCTGTCTTGCTGGTCATTCTATCTTGTGTACCACCACCCCGCTCCACTTTCCCAGTTTACTGAATTTTATCCTGTGCTCATTAACCCCCATACCATTCTTGCTTCCCATTCACTGTGTCTCTTAGTTGTCAGAACTCCTGATTCTGGGAATCTCTACAGGAATATTGCCTTGGCTCTTCTAGCTGGCATTGGAGGGAGATGTGGAAGTGGCTTGTGTGCTAACAGTGGAGAGAAGTGTGCATGTTAGTAGTCCATATGCATTTTAGAAAATAGTTCAATGGCTTAACCAGCCTGCAGCACTATGAATTAAAGAATAGCATCGATTGCAATGATTGGTTATATGTACTGATTGGGCCAGTGCATGGCTGAGCTAATGTGAGAGGTGTTGGGGAGTCATTTGCACTTTTCCAAGCAGTAGAATTTGTCTTCATAGATAGTGCATCTCTTTTGAGAACCTGAGGTATTGAGAGTAGATATGTGGCAGGCTGCATGAGCAGGTCATGCTAGTTGTACTGAATGAGTTCTAGACAACGGCAGTTGTAACTTACCACAGCATTATGCTTCAATCAATGTCTGAGCATGTTTCAAGATACTGCTAATGAATACAGTCCTGCTTAGGAAGGGGTGGGGGTGAATCATGATTCTCAAATGCTAAATTTGCTGTTTATGTTTTTTATGGTGTTTGATTTTAAACAGCAAAATGGACTGGGCTGGGAAACATAATGGTCCAAATGATTCATCTAGTGATGGAACAGTACGATTGCGTGGTCTGCCATTTGGCTGCAGCAAGGAGGAGATCGTTCAGTTCTTTCAAGGTAGCTCTAGTGTTAATGTCAAGTGACTTTCAGTGTTTCTATGTCTGCAAGATTGATATTTGAAATAGTTTAATTTATATTGACTATTTCAGGGGGGAGGGGGGAATCAGTTTAACATTTAGATTGCTAATTTTTGGTATTCTGTGTTAAAATACTACTAATCAAGAGATTGCATTGGCAGTGTAGGATATAAAATTTACCCATTTAGATACCTTGCTATGAATCAGAATTTGGAGTATGTAGTTATGCAATATAGGAGGGCCTTTGTGATGTAGCTGTTGCTGTGTAGTCTGAACAAAGAGACAGTAATAGAATGTCTAAACCCATAAAGTTTAATGAAAGATCTTTAGCGTGTGTATTTGGGTTAGGTAGGGGAGGGGGAAGCTAAGTTATGTTCTTGCATTTGTGTAGATTTGCTTTAAGTATTTTCTACAGATGGGAATGTTTCAGACTTTAACACTCTTCCCCTTGATGGGGTTATTTGTCCTTGGGTTAAAGGGTTGGAAATCGTGCCAAATGGGATAACATTGACGCTGGACTACCAGGGGAGAAGCACAGGGGAGGCCTTCGTGCAGTTTGCTTCAAAGGAGATAGCAGAAAAAGCTCTGGGGAAACACAAGGAAAGAATAGGGCACAGGTGGGGATGGAGAGTTTGGGATGGTGTTATTCGGGGGGTTGGGGGTCAGTTTTGCTTTTGGGGGGTTGGGGAGCATAAAGTAACTGGCTATTTAAAAACAACAACCTTACAATCACCCTAAGTAACTTGGGAAGTATAGTAGATTTGGTGGGAGGGGGAAATGGTAATACTATGTAGATTGCTAAAATTAGGATATTTCCATTTTTGTGGAGGGTGTTCTATGATAGCCAGACATTTTTCAAAGAATTTATTACTGGGGCAGGGGGGGAGTGTGATTCAGAAATTTGTTGTATTTAAAATGCGGTTAGAATTCTTAGACAGTAAAATATGTAACTTAAAATGCTTGCTTTTGCATTTACATTTCCTAAAATTTAAGTGACACTTGAAAAAACAGGGTACACTTTTATTGAAAGTGTATCTAGATATAGAATTCAGAGCATTTGTGCAACTTGTTACTGTATTTTTTTACCAGACATCACATATGTGTATTCTTACTTTTGTACATTGAAAATCTTTTTTTACTCAGATATATTGAGATCTTCAAAAGTAGTAAGAGTGAAATCCGAGGATTCTATGACCCACCACGAAGAATGATGGGACAGCGACCTGGACCCTATGATAGACCAATGGGAGGAAGAGGGGGTTATTATGGAGCTGGGCGTGGAAGTATGTATGACAGAATGCGTCGAGGAGGTGGTGGATATGACGGTGGTATGTGTATCTAATGACCACAGGCTCTTGTCATTTTCACGTTCCTGACGTTTTGTCAAGAAATACAGAAATGACAGTAATTATAATACATACCAAGTCTGAAATCTGGATACCTATCAGTTTTTTTACCAGCCGTGTGACTAAAGATTGAAAAGGTATGGAGAGGCATCTGAAATGAGATTTTAAATGTGGATGAAACTTGGTTTGCATGTCTTTGAGCCTGACAACTTTATAAATAGAAACTTGCTTATATATTTGATGTCAAGAGGTACTGATTATATGCACAGTGATAACAGCTGAATTTTAAAAAGACTGTTTCATGGTATGTCCACTTCTTAAATCTCACAGGATATGGTGGCTTTGATGAGTATGGTGGCTATAACAATTATGGCTATGGAAATGATGGCTATGATGACAGAATGAGAGATGGTAGAGGTAAGATTTAAAAGTTTTATAGTATTGTTCCTCAACCATCAGGCCGTCTCACTGGCTCCCAAGGCAAAGAAAAAAGAACCACTTTTTATTGTTAAGTAGGGTATTTTTTAGAGCTGAGGGGTTGTTTTGAATTCCTCAGGTTATTTTGAAGTTGGAGAAATACTGTGCACTGCTTTAAAATTGTCAGTCCCAGCATGTGAGTACAGTGGTATCTCGGTTTTCGAATGTAATCCGTTCCGGGAGTCTGTTCGAGTTCCAAAACGTTCGAAAACTGAAAGCAGAAGCCTCAATACGGAAGCCGCGTTTCCTGTTCAACTTCTGAGGCGCATTCGAAAACCGAGGCATTTACTTCTGGGTTTTCAGCATTCGAGTTCCAAAATGTTTTGACTATGGAGGCATTCAAAACCGAGGTACCACTGTAGTTGGAAACCTACTGTTTTACATGTCAGAATGGGAGGGGGGTAATTATTTGGCATGGAAGGAACCAAAAAAGTCCTAGTGAAAGTTAAACCAGAGTAGGATATTTCTAGTGTATAACCTAGTACAATTTCAAGGGGGAGTAAACACATATTGGGAATGCATGTGCACAACTTTATTAAATCATACATTTATTGAATCTTTTGTGTTTTAGGAATGGGAGGCCACGGCTATGGTGGAGCAGGAGATGCTAGCTCAGGCTTTCATGGTGGTCACTTTGTTCACATGAGAGGACTGCCATTTCGAGCAACAGAAAACGATATTGCCAATGTAAGCATTGTAGACGAATATTCCTGGTTGAAACAAAGATCTTAAAGAGTTTAAGAACCTGGTCTGACTCTTTAACAATCAAAGTAGTTCACTGTTGCAGCAGCAACAGACGGGCTCAACTTTAAAGTAGTTCCTGAAGATATGATGAAATTACTGTAATGCTCTAATGGCTATTTTTTCAAAATAATTTATAGCAATTGAGATGCAATCAGGGTATTTTAATTTTAAAAAACCTTGGGTTTAATATAAATTATAGCAGCTGCAACTGTAAATGATTTGAAATCTTCAAATGGGGAGAAACGTAACAGCTAAGCCGAATGTGGTCAGGGTGTACTAATAGATCACTTGATGACTTGCAGTAAATCAGCAAGTATTTCTGACTGCTGTTAGACAGTATCAACTGCAGTGACTATGTAGATTAGAAAAGATGGCAAATTATTTTTTAATGATAGTAGCTCAAAACAAATGAGTAAAAACTGAAGGTTTGCATCATTAGTGTAAATGCAGGCAGGAGTGTGACATCCCTGATAAAGCATGTGAAATGGTCATTCTATGCTTAAGATAACTGTTGTTTCAATATGAGAAAGTTCCTGCAAGTGGTAACTTACTATTGCTCACTTTTAGTTTTTCTCACCATTGACACCTATAAGAGTTCACATTGACATTGGAGCAGATGGAAGAGCAACAGGAGAAGCCGATGTAGAATTTGTAACACACGAAGATGCAGTGACTGCCATGTTGAAAGATAAAAATCATATGCGTAAGTTATAGCAAACACTGGAGCAGTTGAAAGCTCAGGATTGCTGCCTTTGTAGTTCATTGAATATCCAAGCTTGCTTGCATATTTTAGTTTAGTTTTAATTTCCACTTAACAGCTGATTTTTCAAAAAAGCCAAGAAAGGAAGCAATCTTTCATGTTACATGAAATGCTAACGTAGACAATCCAGTATCACTTCTTTTAGGATTAGCATGCCTGAGCTTTACACGTCTTAAGAATGTTGTTTAAAAGATTTGATTGCATCAGAGTTTTTAAAGGAGTCTATACTTGCAAGTATTGAACAAGTTGTTCACGAAGCCACATCTGCTGACCTTTCAACCCTTTCTTGAGTATCCATTTCTATGGAAAGGTGCTATAGTCTATTCAGTGTGCCAGGCAGAAAGCACTTTGTAAATTACTCCCTTGCTGCATGTACATAATTATGAATCCACATTAATTACCTATTCAGTTATGGGTGTTTATTTCTTTTGTTTGTTTGTTTGTTTTAAAGAACATCGATACATTGAGCTGTTCCTTAATTCAACTGCTGGAGGTGGTTCTGGAATGGGAGGTTACGGCAGAGATGGAATGGGTATGCTTGATTTTACATTTTTAATTCAAACTTAAAAGATATCTAGCCTCTGGATATTCTAACGACAGTGAGCATTGTTTTCTAGATCAAGTTGGTTATGGTTCTGTTGGAAGAATGGGAATGGGCAGCAGTTACAGCGGAGGATATGGTACTCCTGACGGCTTGGGTGGCTATGGTAAGTCTTAAGTAGGTATGCAAACGGTTTCTTTTTATAATGCAAAGGTTCATTGTCTTATAAAGTATTTGTTAACACGGGAAGAAGAATGCTGTATCGTTTGCATGCACAGAAACCATATAAAGAGTTGCATGCTAATGATGAAGTTTGTGTCTATTTCATTTTAAACAAATGTGGGGTAACTATTATTACTTTCTAGGTCGTGGCAGTGGAAATAGCGGTGGATACTATGGACAAGGCAACATGGGAGGCGGTGGATGGCGTGGAATGTATTGAAGAGTGGCATTGTGTCTGTGAAGCATATTGGAAGGAAACAGTACCTGGTCTACTAGACTTTCTTACAAAACTTAATTTCTTTTGTATTGAAAACTTTATAATGACTGAAGGAATGTGTTTTCCCATTATTTGGTAAGCAACAGATTGTGATGGGGAAATCTGTGTTCTGTAGGTTTTATTTGTTGCATACTCTGACTTTAAATAAATTTTTTATATTCAAACCACTGATGTTGATACTTTTTATACTAGCTGCTCCTAAAGGTATGTTCCATATTCCAAAACTGTTCATTTAAGATACTTGGTTCATTAAAGCAGTTATGCTGTAGGTTCTCTTATTGATGTAAAATAAAACAACCATCAAACTGGTACTAGTACATTTGTTGAGATTTGAAATGAAAGCATAGGGTAATTTCTTTTAATTAATCTGATACAATCCTCTTGTCAGTGAAGACTTCCCTTACCAGACTGTCCCAAGACATGAAGGCCATGAGTTCAGGAATGACCTAATGCACAACTGCTATATAAAAACCCAGTTGATGTATGCATGTCACAAATCTCACCCTTAAAGTATATTAGTCTTTATACTCCTCTCCTTGGCAATCACATTTTTTGATGAGTGAACAAGAGAGTATTATTTTAGTAACATCCATAGAGAAGTAGGAAACTATTTAATTTCCTAGAAATCTTAAAAGGCTACTCCTCTGGCTGAAGGCTCCTGTTTAAGGACTAAGAAACTTGCCCAGCAGTCAGACATAGAGACCTTGGCAAATTATGAGATTACACAAATATGTAGTCCTCTTACTGTGCATTAACATGTAAGATTTTTGGATTAATTACTGTTAAGACACTTTAAAGCATTCTCTGTGTATCAGGAAAGGGTACTAAATATTCAAGTTTTCTTCATTTCAACTGCTTGTCCTCCAAATTCTTCCCAATAATTTGTCAAATGTGATTATTGAAAGTTTGTTGCCTGTTTTTGATAGTAATGTTATGTATGTAATAAATGTCTTATTGTGGGAGATAGCAAAATAGACTCCATTCTAGGAAGTGTGTGTTGTGTCAATTTATCTGAGATGTATATAAACTAAGGAGCAAGATGATGTATTTCAAAGGCTACTTTTTCACAGCTTTGCTTGTACAGTGGTACCTCTAGATGCGAACGGGATCCGTTCCGGAGCTCCATTCGCATCTAGAAGGAAACGTAACTAGCGACGGCACGTCTGAGCACACGCACGTAGCTTTTCGCCGCTTCTGTGCATGTGCCTGACGTCATTTTAAGCATCTGCACATGCACAAGCGGCAAAACCCAGAAGTAACGCGCTCCGTTACTTCCGGGTTGCCGCGGAGCGCAACTTGAACGCGCTCATCCTGAAGCACATTCAACCCGAGGTATGACTGTAAAGGCAACACAGGAAGCTTTTTAGGTTTTGACACATCTCAAAAACTCAAGTCATTGTTCACTTTAAAACATTCAAAGTTGTTTTTTTACCAAGCTTGCTCTGCTACTGCAGTCTATGCTATTGCTGTGCTGGAGCAGTGCTTTACAGAAGCATGAATCAGATGTGGAGAGGCTGTTGCATTAAAAGGAGATGGGTTAATAACAAGCAATGGTTAAACAAAAGTGGGGTGGGAAAGAGAATTGTTAACTAGTTCAATCAAAATGTTTAAATGGTGTGTCAGAGCCAAGACTTTTTTTCAGTATAGATGTTCACCCTAAATCAGCTGCAGGGAACCTTTGGTAGTTCAGTAAAATCTGTGGCCTTCCAGAGGTTTGTGGACTCCCAAATACCATCAGCCGTAGCCAACACAGCCAGTGATTAATGCAAATGTATACATAGGTCCTTATGATTAACTGACAATTATTCTAGGTATATTAGCCGCCTCAGCTAACAGTAGTTACACACAAGATAAATAATGAACTCCGTATTCATTCCAAGGCCTGCTGAAAATTTCTAAAATATTTAATTTGTCCAAACCACATGATTACAAACATTCGTATTTAAAGTTACAAAAATGTCATGTTAAAACTTACAAAAGCTGTACTAGTCAATAAATTCTTGGCACACATGCACTATTGATATTGAAAGCTTGTTCTGAAATAGCTAAATCTCTAGTGGCAGGAATGATAGAAATTTTGTTGAAAAAAGGCAAGTCTAATCTCATCTCTGTTTCTACTAGGGTGAGTTAGTCTCATAGCCTCTTTGACCCAAACATCATGACAAAAACTGAGGATGAGCAGGTTGTTAAAAAAACCTGTCCATTAAGATCCCAGCAAGTAGTCAGTACATCACATCTGCCATACTAGTGCTAATTGGAATGGAAAAGTAACTTATGGTGGGTGCTGTGAGTTTGAAAATGGATTTTCAATGCCACTGAAATCTATGGGTTTTTTTGTGTGGAAGAAATAGTTCTAAGGTTAAAGCAAGAAAAGGCTATTTGATTATCTTAAATTTATGGTACTCATTCTAAGCACTAAAATGTGTCAGTTCGGCACTGTTAGTGTATTTTTAATTTACCATTAGGTAAATATGGACAATCACTGGAAGAAAAGGAATTTCTGTCAAATAGAACAGCTTTCTAGTATCAAAAACACAGGGCATTTCTTGCCTACCTTTTTTGTGGATGCGTTCCAGTCTTGAAATACTATCAAATAGTTTGGAAATTAATAAAACTTTGGGATTAGGCACAACGTATTTCTCAGAATCTTATCAAATGGCCATAGGCTTCCATCTCTGAAACAGGTTAGCTAGAAGGCTGATGGAAAAGTTGCTCTTTTGAACTAAACATGTTAAATACATTCCAAGCTAACTGCAGTTTGAGTAAGTGGCTAGTAATCAGAACTTTGTAGTGTTGTGGTTCTTTTATTGTGCTTTCTGTACCTGATGGGAATTGAGTAGGTTTAGGGTCAACTTTGAGGAATACCACTAGTATAGGACTAAACAGGCTGCATAGGAATCCTGTACGTTAATAACTCTTATATGGCATACAAAAATTCACCGTACACAGTACACCTTCATGGTGAAATTGACAGCAGAGGATACTGTTTCAGCTGCTGAATTTCCCCATATACTGCTGAAGATACAGAAGCCGTTCCAAAGAAAGAAGATGAACGAGTATTTTCCTGTCAGGATACCTCTTCCCAGGTTAAAGCAAGTGAAGGCCTCCTGATGATCTTAAATTTGTGGTACTCAAGTGCTGAAGACACAAAAATGCCCCCTTTGCAGCTCAACAAGGCTGCTTGCTGTCACTGCCACCACCATTTCCTCTTTAGGCTTAGTTTTGTGCAGGGGTCTATCTTGAAGATAAAAAAATCTCAAACAAAGGGTGAATTTAATGTTTTCCCTCTATTCCAGCTGTACCAGATGTACATATCAAATCAAATGGCACAAATAATCCCATCCAGGGCTTGTATTGATGCGTTTTATTACGTTTAGCACACAGGTTTGCTATGCTTGTTAGTCTAACAAGTCATTTCCTGTCTCAAAGGTTAATGAGAATAGGTGGTTTGCTTGTAAACAGAATTAGTAATTAGGCATAAGTATATAATATGCCCTTCAAGGTACAAATTCTAGCTTGTATGAAAAGCCTCCTTTAAGTTTCTGTGTGCATGTGAACTTACTAAGTACAGTCACAAATTACAGTAACATGTTCAGCTAGACTTGTTTTTAAAAGGAGTACTTAAAGCATTTTTTATTGTGTAGGTATTCTTAATTCTGCTTTAAGTTTTATACCTTTTAGAAAATCATCTAATGTATACAGTGTAGTGTTATCAACTGAACTTCAGCAATACAAATCTCATAATTACCCCAATTTTTCTGTATATATCATTTCCTCATGCCCCAACTTAAGGCAGTCTGGTGGAAATATATAGAGAACTCTTAACTTTGCTGATTTGTATTATTTTTCAGGCCATTTAGTTAAAAAAGATCTTATTTCTGACAGAGTAAAGAAAAAAGCAAGTATCAAGTTGGCCAGTATCCTTTAACTACTCTTCCACACAGTATTTATTTAATACATTTTATAACTGCTGTTCTACAGCATTCCATGGGGATAATTAAAGAACTTCTTTCTGAAATCCCTAACAAGTTTTATCACACATGAACCTCAAAACAGAGGTTATGATGAAAGCACTACACACATTCCATGATCCCCCTCAGGATATTCTTTCCGTTCCTCACCTGGCCTGCCTTCTGCTAGTTCCTCTTCAAAAGCCCTGTGCACAATATGCAAGTCAGGTAGTTTCAAAGTACTTAAAGACCTGCCTGACAAAGTTCTTTCAGAAAGTCCAGTGATGCAAAAAAACTGCTTGCCTTCTCATTCTTTTAGCTAAGCTACCACATGCATATTGAAACTGCTGCACTAACAAGGCTGGAAACTTAATCTTACATCTAGGGATGTCCAAGAAAGCCAATTTATGTCACCATAAATATATGAAGTAGCTGCATTTACTTATATGTAATCTTCCCAATTCTGCATTTAAATGGCTTTTGTGGGGAGGGCCATGAAACATACAAAGCTGCACAAGATGCTGAACCTCAACTCACAACCCTTAAAAGCCCTGTCCAGCTCCTCTGACTTCTAAGCTACAGTGTCCCCTGCCAACCTGTTCCCAAACTAAGAACCTTTTAAAAATAATCTGAAACTGCAAAACTCTGCACTTGGTCCTGGAATGGTCCATCTGCATGATAAAATGGCAAATGCTGGGAATAACAAAACATTCTGCCTATATCCTTTACGATGAACAATAAAGTGTGTTGCACAAGCAGATGCATTTGTAAAATCAGGCATATCAATTGCTGCATTAGCAGAACCTCACATAATATGACATGCTGCCACTGCAGGAATATCACATTGGCACAAAGATTTAAGATTGGCTGTTTAGATTTTGACAATACAAAAGCATTGGCCAGCGCTGCAGGAGTTTATACTGTTACGTTACAGCTCTTACCACTGTAGTGAAGTAACAACATTTTAGAAATCTTCTGTAGATGACTCTTACGGCACACTGGAAGAACACCTCTGTATGAGCAGTGCATGGCAGGAATCACAAACCCTTACAGGCTTTGGCGAAGATGGCAAAAGCAGTTCGTTGTCAGAGCAGGCATTACAGAAAATTTCGCCACAGTTTCTACAGTGATGCTAAATCAAGATGGGTAGGGGTGGGGAAAAGAAACCCGAAGGAGATTTTGAAATCAACAGTTTATGAAGTAAATAGAGAGTAATCAGCTACAGTTAAACATTTACATACATCTATATATTTGTTTCTCCCTCTCTCCCACACCCCCTAGAAGCTAAATTTCACATTTTATGTGAGGAGGGATCATGTCAGCCAGTGACTTGGTCATTATGAATGGAAAATAAGCAAGCTTAATGATTACCTGAACATTCTATTATTGGATCAGAGTTTGTGCTATTTGTTGCAATATTTGTAACAACAAAAAGGATTTAGTTTGAACCAAATGATCTGTGGGGTTAACTATGAAAATAGTATTTTTTTGTTTTTTTAACTGATAGTGATTGATGAGGTTTAGTGCACATGCATAAATAAAAATGTGAATATTAAGTATTGGTAAATAACAGAACTTGGATACAGAACTTGTTGTTAGTGGATGAAAGCCAATGAAGCTTTTCAATGCATGCTCACCTTCCTTCTGGAAAGCGAAAACTCCTTTTCACATAATTTGCAGTGTGTTGCTTCTTTGTCTTTTAGCCAGACCTGTCCCTAGTGGGGAGAAAAAATGTTCTCTGAATAGAACAGGTACCATACATACAATTTATCTAATCATAAATGACAGTTGCCATTCAGGTATACAAAAGGACAACATTCCTCAGGATAGTACAAGAGACAACTCATGTTAGTTCCAACTCCTTACCCAGCCTACCATCAAGAAATCTCTCACATCAATGCATCTGTGGCCAACGCCCTGCACATTAGAGAGGATCCTAAGGAGCACAGTAGGACACACAGTTTAAGGCACTGAGCAGGATACCACAGAACATGAAATGTAGATGCACACTGTATGGAAAGATGGGTATGGGTGGATAAGCTGTCTTTCAGGCAACTTGTCTGCCCTTGTAGATCCTGCTGTCATGGAACCCCAAAGACAGAGTTTGAAACCTACCACTCCTAACAGTGCAATCCTACACATGACTACTCAGAAATAAGTCCTACTATTTTCAGGTTAATGGGTACAGCATCATAGCCAAGCAGAAAATTAAGCACAAGTGATTATCAAGATCACAAACTAAGCTAGAGTTAGAACAGAATAAAACTAGAATTTGGGAGCCTTCCTACAATATTCTTGAAAGATGAGTTTGTGATTCTTCCTGTCTCTTAAAATTGAAAATCACTAAAAGTCATCTTACAGAGCACACCTTGACCATAAAAGGGGGGTGTCCCCAAGCCTGGAGATGTCAGCAGAATACAGGAATTTTGTTGTAAACGGTAGGTGTAATCTATGGTGGATAAATTCTGGCAGGTGACCTCGAGGCACTGTAGCTGTTGAACCAGTGAATGATCCACCAGTAGTTCTGCTAGGACACAGTGCCTTTATCAAGAAATTGCTTCAGTCTTGATACTCTTTGTTAGTAGTGGTGAAAGTGAAACTACTGACTGCTAGAGGCTGAAAGTGGGTCTGACTATTGGCTTGTGGCTTTCCAAAATATGTGAGAGTCTAAGGCTGTGGGTTACTGAGAAGAAAAGAGGAGGTCTGTAACTTTATAATTCTTATGGTCTCAAATTAAGCCCATCTTTCAGATTCAATAGCTGATACTGATTTGAGAAAATAAAAGAGAGTGGACTCCACTTAGACCACTGGTCTTCAACTGATCAGGGTCACAGCCTGATCCAAGCTGGGTCACAACAGGCGCACTACCACCAGATTAAGAAATGGGTCCCCAAATGCATGTTTGAGTTAGAAGAGGGTCCTGGGTCTGAAAAAGTTGAAGATACCTGACTTAGACTATTAAACACTGACATGTATTTTGTTGATGCATGGTGTAAGTGGAATGATGTAGAGTTACATTCTAATTTACTGATTAAAGCCACAAAAAATTATAGCTAGGAAATGAAGCACACCGACAGAATAGACAGGCCCAGTGAAACTATAAATTCTAATGGTTAATGGTTAAAATTTACACTATAATTTGAAAGGTTAACTACCCGTTAGCTTATAGAATGAAGTATATAATACAAATTACTAACCTGCAATGTTTTATTTGCTTCTTTTATATCTTCTATTTTAAGCTTTGATCTAAAGAGAAAATATGTGAATAATAGTGTGAATAATTAAATGCACCTGTTTTCAGGGGGGATAAACATGACAGGATTGAAGGAAGTGTGTAGAAGTCCACACTGCCTTCAACCCAACATGTATCTGTAGACTGTACTCTTTCAACACAAACACCTTGCCTTTCTCCCCATTTTCTCCAACTTCCTTCACTTCTGCCTCCATGCACCTCCCTGTAAGGAAGATGTGCTCAAGAGGGTAGGAAAATCTTACAGAAGGCCTTCATTTACAAGACAACTTATGTTTCATTGGTTCCCAATTTTCACACCTGGACCTCAAAAAACATTTCTGGAATTGAAATCCATTGTTACTAGAAAAGTAAGTCATGTTCATTTCACATACCCCTATCCAGACACAGGACTCATGTGGGATCTATAGCCGTGCTGGGTAATGAAATACACAATCCCATATAAGCCCTGCATCTGTTTATGATTTGTAGATGAGAAAGAGAGGATTCTTCCAATGAGAAGCAGAGCCTTTACTGCAATTGGCTTTGGTTTTATCTCCCTGAAAGAGTCTAGAGCTGCTGTTCTTCAGTGGCTTTTCCGAGATGCAAAGAAATCCTCTCTGCAAGAAACCTTGGCACTTACTTGCTAATGAAAGTCAAAGCCTTTGCTGGATGGTAAGAATTTCTGTTAACTGGTAAGAAAGGTTTTGTTTGGTGGCTTAGCCATTGGTAAAGTCGTAATCTGGCAGCAATGGCTTGTTTACGAGACACTGATGAAACAGAATATCCTTACAAGTGGAAAAAGGAGAAAACCTACACTGGGGTTGAGCAACTTGTGATCCTCCAGATGTTTTTGGACTTCCAACTCCCATCACGCCCCAGCCAATATGGCCAATGGTCAGGAATGATGGAAGTTGTGGTACATCTGGAGGGCCACAGGTTTCCCAACCCTGACTTACTCCAGCACTAATCTATATAAAAAGCCCAGGAAGTACATCAGCCAAATGGTTATACAGTGGTCCCTTGTTTTGAGTCTGGGTTCTGTTCTGGAGCCCCAGATGCTCAACGAAAGGGACACTCAACAAAGCACTGCTCTGTGCATGCGTGCAGAGTGGTTTGCGCTTCTGCGCATGCGGCAAACCCAGAAGTAACCCGTTCCGGTACTTCCGGGTTTGCCATGGACATTCGCCGAAATGGACGGTCGACGGAGCGGACGTTCATGGAGGTATTACTGTATTAGTTAGGCAGGATAGCTCAGTTGGTTAGAGCATGGTGCTGATAATGCCAAGGTTGCATTGCAGGGGGTGGGACTTGATGATCCTCAGGGTCCCTTCCAACTCTACAATTCTAAGTGTTAGTCTTCTCTTCTCAGCTAACTGACCAAGGCAAAGGAGCCACTGGATTCTGCTAGCTGAGACTTAAAATGCTTTGTAGGGTTGAAGCTGCTACGAGACTTAAAGTACTTAAATACTTTTAAATCCTTAAGTAGCTGGGCTGGAGGAAGTTTAAGGTGAAACATATGCACAAGAACCAGTCTTTGTTTTCATTAGTTGTATGCAAGAAAAGAAAAAGACAAATTACTCGCTAAGTTTGGCAGCCAGTTCTTGGAGAGTTTCTTCTTGATCATGGCATAGATTTTTCAACTGCTTGTTCTTTTCTTGTAATTTTAGGAACTCCTGAAAGACAAAGAAAACATTAACACTGTCAATAGCTTCTCAGAAGAGTTGTAAAACATTTCTATTTGGGCTGGCTTTTAAAACTGAAATTAGTTACATCTGGGATGGGCAACCTGTGGCATTTTAGTTGCTGTTGGGCTCCCAGCTCTCATCAGCTCCAACCACCGTAGCCAAAAGACAGGGATTACAGTTATTTTATTCCAAGGGTGCTGACATACAGGAAGCTGAGCTACATAGGAATCATGCTCCCATTGTCATACAAGCCTATCCAAGATTAGGGGGAAACGGTCCTGTCAGTTTGTAGCAGAATCAGGCTGAATACACTGTGCTGATTGTTAGTGTTTGTAACATTACAAACTCACTCATCCTACTGCCGGAGCAGTATTGCAACACTTTTTAAACTTGGTTTTATGTAGTGGTAGGAAAACAAAGACGAATCTTTAAATTAAAAGGCTTTCATGCTGTGCTTGATGAGGGAGTAGGGGAGAGGCAAGAGAGTTGTCCTGAAGACTGGGAGGAGCAGGGAAGAAAACAGACACTTGGAATCGGCATTTGATTTGTTGATAGGTACATCTGTTGAAAGCATTTGCGAAGGCAGGGGAAGTTAGGCTCGCTCTGTGTGAGAAAAGCACCATGGTGAATCCTGTTTAAAAGTACATCTGTATGTACCAAGCGTTCTAATGGGTATGTCAAGCAAAGGGCTTTAACGAATTGTGGTTTCCCCATTCTTGGGATGCAATAAGATTTGAATTCAACGAAATACGTTTCATATGCAAGTCTCAACTGATACAATCTTAAAACCTCTTTAGTCCACTGTATATTACAGTGGCTTTGGATATAGCAATAGCTGAGCAAACAGGAAGTATAATTTACACTTCCTGTTCACCATACTTCCTTGTAATCTGAGTGTATGGGATGGCTTATTTATCTCCTGTAATGATAATGATCTCTTAAGACCAACCAACAGTACTTCAACCTCGGAAGAATGAACCTCCAGATCTCTGAGCACTTGCATACAGCTTCATGGGATAACGATGAAAGTACAGCTTACATAATCAGTAAAATTTTATGAAATTTTGCTGCAGAATTTACTTTTTTAAGAGTAATGATTTGTTGGGTCTCTGTCTTCAAGGAAGATGATGTTTCTTTTTCCCTTTTAAGGTCTTCTTCCATAGTTTGTCGCCATTCTCTTTCTATTTTCAAATCTGTTTCCAGCTGGCCACTAGAAATACAGAATATAAAAAAGTAATTAAAACAATTATACGTTTTAATTGACCTACTGCAATTGCACAACTATGAAATAATTAGTACAATATATAATTCAACACTGTAAACATTTTACACGTGCTAATTATAATAAAGATTTACTTATTTCCTTTTAAAATGTTTTATATTATCCTGTGTAGAAGACTTCTGCAAAAATAAGTGATAGGAAAAAATAAGCAAATTAACTATTATTTGACAAGAAGGTTATGAAGAAGGCAACCTTAAAATCTGATTCAAGCTTCACCAAGATTTATCGATCCCTCCCAATCTCCCTTTGGAACCAGGTTAAAAGCATTTAACAGAATGCTTTCAGAATAAGGATAAGATGGTTCTGTTCTTTATGATCTAGATATCTATCTACTATCTGACTGATGTTGTTTTAAGGTGGTGGTATATTTTATTATATTGCAAGCAGCTTTAGGTAAAAACAGCAGGATATACATTTTAAAAGTAAAATAAATACATAAATCCAGCTCAAATTACCTTAAATGGGTACTGTGATGGGAGAGCTGCATCTAGCCCTCAAGGAGTGCACACGATTGCTCAAGGGTCAAACTAGATAATATGTGAAATGTGTAACTGCATTTCATGCATTGTTGTTGTTTCTAATAGCCATGATAAGTAAGCCCAATCCAGGTCAGGACTACTGTGTTGCTATTGTATTACAGATATGTAAAGTGCAATTGCCTATGTCATGTACTGAGCAGTTTGGCCCTAACAATACCCAATTGTTAGGCAAGTTAGCAGATGAGCACTGCTCCCCAAAGGAGAGAACACTCAGTCCTGGACGAGGCCCAGACACTCCCTCACCACCTAGGACTTTTTATTTCTGGTTTGGAGCAAGCTATGTGAACAAAACGATGTTTTCAATAGCAGAAAAATATTAATAGGACAGCCCTTGTGAGTATGCATATCAGGGCAACATTTCCCCAAAGTTAAACTAGTTTCCTGAGCTCAAAGCAGCAAGATATTAAAAGCAAACCCAAAACGGCGTTCTCCTGTGTCGTATGGCAAACCTAGGGGAATTTCAAAAGGAGATTGCAATGGGGCAACAGGTTCAGCTGTTCAAATAAAGTCCACTTGGCTTGCTCAAACACCTTGCATGAGCCTAAACAGGTATTTGAATCCCAGCACAGAAGTTCTGCATTCTATGAAACTACTAGATCAGGCAGATGAATTTACGATCAGCTTACTTAGTCTGTTCTTCCAACATGCACCATGTAGCCATTCTGTGGTGACGCATGCAGCTCTAAAACTTCTGATCTGTAATTCATCTGGATTTAGCTTTCCACTTTAATGACATTCAAAAGGTGAGGGGACACACATGTTAGAATATATGCTATCTTCTCCCCCACAAATACTTTACTTACACTTGCTTTTCCTTTTGAGTAATATCTTTCTGCAGACTTTCAGATTTACTCATATAGTCTTGCTTAAATTTCTTGTCTTCACTCTCTGCCTCCATTTGAGCCTTCTCTGCTTGTTGTAATCTGGTGTAATTCAAATCAACTTTGGGTAAAACTGAAGCTAGAATTTGGGTGTAAAGGGTGAAGACAAATAAAAGAAAAAAAATGGGGAAATAGAAACATTTCTAAATGAAAACAAAGCTTGGGGTAAACTCACAAACTCAAATGAGAGACCCAGACAATGCCAAGAAATCCAAATTCTTTTTCTCACTACAACAGTATTTAAAAAATCCATACATTTATCCAAATTTTTTATTTAGTATTCATGATTAACAGATGCCATCAATGCAGAGCCATACAGATTTTTTTATTCATACATACAGAGCTGTGACTGTGCCTTTGTGTGTTTTTGCATGAATTCTTAAAAAAAAAAAAAATCCCAAACCCTGTAAACTAACTGTTCTTTAACTACCCAAATCTATCAACACTACAAAATGGGAAAACCAGTGCACTAAATGGTCTGATATAATTCAGAACACAAAGAAGAGTATTGTAATCAAGGTGGCACAAGCAGTGCCATGTTAAATCAACACAACACACACCAAATAATGTAACTGTGTGTCTAATATGGTGTGCATGGTGTAAATGAGAGCATGTAAATAATCTAAGTGCTTGCTCCCAATACGGCTGGTTTTGGGGTGGTGTCTGGATTGGTGATGGGTGTAATGTAATTTGTTTCTTGAGCTCCCACACCTGTTAAGGTGTGCTTTTGTTCATTTCCACAGAAGAGGATGCTACATCAGAAAGGCCAAATGTGGCTATAATTCACCAAGTACTATTTGTTGTGCACTCTCCATTTATTACAGCAGAGTTTGTGCAAATCTAAGTATACTATGGTAAGATATTCAAAATGGACAAAATATCAGGCCTTAAAAAAATAGTTCTGTGTAACTCAAAAGATTGTCACTTTATTTTGCTTTTATCTGAACCATTCTGCATCTAATCTTCAAACTTCACCAAACATAGAATAAAAAGCATGCTAGCTGAAATTAAAGTAGATTTCTATTTAACATTTCAAAAGTTGTAACATTGCAATTTCTTTTTTAAAAAAAGTTAATTCCAATTGGCAACTAACAAAATACGTTGGTGAGTTCAGTGTCAGAGATCTATGTTAAAACATTGACCAATTTGAATGCCAAAATTATTTTGCTACATTTAGAGCCTGATCCATAACCTATTTAAGCCAAAATACATGGGCAAATAGGCTTAAAAGCAAGGTTAAAAAAAAAAATCCTACAAATTTTACTCCATTAAACTATTTCGAGACACATGGAGGATCTTTCAAAATGATATATCTTTAACAAGCTTGTACTGATGCTGCCCTTCATTGCTGGCACATTTCACTAAGGACATTGCAATAGTCCTGGTTTGCGTTAACAATTCTTTGTCACTTCAGATATGCAATGGATAAAAAATTAAAGACAAATAAAGGTAATAAAATATTCAGAAACACAGAAGTTGGGATAAAGGAGAAAAGAAAAAGAAAAAGAGGAAGAAGGATGTCAATAAAAGAATATTCATGCCAATAACGTTTTAATACATAATTATGTTTTGTTTGTTAAGTAGACTGAAAAGAAAAACAATGGCAAGACATGTCAACAGCCACATGATGAGGCTATGAATGTTAACAACATCTGAGATTCAACATTGCTCAAACAGGTGCCTGTTTGTGCAGCTGGCAGCTTCTTCCTGTCCTGCCCCCTGCAGTTCTCGTGTGCCCCATAAATATACTCTGGAGGAGTGGAGGATCACACAAAGCAGATTTGGGGTGGGAAAGGGGGAGCTGGAGAGGGGAGAAAAGTAACTGGAAGTACCATTGTACAAGCAGTGGATATCACCCATTAAAAAAAAGAGAGAGTAAAGCATGTAAACATGCTTCTGTATTCATAATGGCCTACATGTTACATGCCATTTTTTTAGTATACATATATATATAGCCTCAGAGTTAATTTAGAACCATCCATTGTCTCATGCACCAACTACAAGACTTTTTACTTCTTTTTTAAAAAATGACAATAACACAAACTGCTTTTGAAACTCTTTTTGTTTCAAAAGGTGATTTTTCCTGAGCTGGGGAAGGAGAAGATGCTGCTGAAGACATACAACACTTCTCCCCCCGCCCCCACAAAAGGTTCCCAGCTATTGAGGAAATGTAGGTAGTTTTAGGATTCTCTGGGACTCGACCCTACACACTTACACTCAGAATGGAAGAATGTTTTTAATTTAAATGGAAGAATATTTCCAAATGATTTTTCTCCAATTGAATATATGGGCCAACAAATAATTCTAAAAGTCTGCACACATCAAGTGCCTAACTAGATGAGACAAAAGAATATCTGAACCGAAAGCCTGTTTTGTTTTATGTGTGTGGTGTTAAGTTTTAAAGCAACCATGGAGGTGAAATGGCTGTGGCACTGGAGGAAGCAAATTATTCCACTACATGATTTGTCCAACTGAAATCCCCTAAAGTATACTGCAGGACATCTTTAGGAGAGGAAATTGCTAAGGAGTAAATCCTACACAAATTTGGAGTAGTCCCTAAGACAGTGGGATGGAGCCTTGCATGCCTCCTTCCGGCAATTCCTGTAGCATATCTGGTGCCAAACGTATTGCTCTGCTGTCCTTTGGACCACATTGGCGAGGCTGTCTGGCTATCCCAGGACCTCCATACACACTGCCCAGGCTTGCATCCCACAAAAGTCACTTTGGTGCTGCAAGAACACAGCAAGAACATGGGAGGCAGCAGTTACAAGTTACTGGTCTCTGCAGTCACAGCAGGTACTGCGATTCTCCAGCAGTTTGACTTCACCCCTGGAGGTGCACCCTATTGTCTCATGAGACAGACGGATGCCAACAAATATTTTTATTGGGGTGCAAAAACTTTTGAGAAGGTTAGATCAAGAAAACAGTGTGAAGGAAAGCTTTTTTAAAGATCTTCAAGCGCACAGCACCAAACACATTACCAGCACCATTACAGTGCTCAAATTGCAGGGGGTCAGAGGGGGCCTGCCCTTTTCCTTGCCTTTTTGTGATGGTTTCCATACTACTGTTTTTGGAAGGCTGCAGACAGAACAATTTTGCAAATCTGGAGTGAGGACATGGGATGGGGTTTGTGAATTGGCTTGGGGTCCCCTCTGCCTTTCTTATCCCTAAGCTGAACATGGTCCCTAAAGCTACTTTTAAAAGACAATTCAATCACAGATCTCCTATTGTCTCAACTAGTTTAACATTTAGCTTCAAATGTATGAGTAAGAAATCAGAAAAATTACTTTAGTCAACTGGGACTTTGCTGGATAGATATAATATGCAAAGGGGGGGGGTGGAAATTGTGAAACAGCTAGCAAGGAGTCAAATAGGATATCTCAGGCACACAAAAATAAGGGAATTGAAATATGCATTCAAAGCACCTAAAAACAGCGTAAAAAAAACACATTTTGATCCTTCAAAACAAAGTCATATCTCAGTGCCTACTATATGAGAATGTGGCAACTGAAGCAGAAGAAATGAGTCTGAGGGGGAGTGGAGAAGCAGAATAAAAGAAGATGCTGTACCTTTGCTCCAACTGCTTCATAGTTGCTGTAATCTGATTGGTTTTATCTTCAAGTCTGCCAATGATTTCGTTCTTTTCTTTCAGCGCATCATCTGAAACCTATGATATAAGAGTGATTATTATATTGCAACACTATATAACTTGAGTATTAACAAGTGAGCAATAATAAAATCTACAGTCTGGATGTGTAGGTTTTTTTCTTCCTTTCCTCTCCATTAGAAATTTCTCCCTCTTGCCCAGCTTTGGACAGTAAACTCTCTAAAGTAATCTTCACCACACTGCTAGTGCTGTATTGATGTGCAGCAGCAGTAGTAGGAACTGACTTTCAGGTAAGCAGCCCAATCTTCAGGAGGAGGAAATTGACAAAAGGTTTATCTTTCTAAATTCCCCTTTTTCTTATACCCCACAAGGGCTACTAAAAGTGGAACTTTAAAAGCAATTTGGTGGTGGGTGGCTTGTGGCTAAAACCACTATTGCCTTCCTTTCTAGTTTATGAGGTAGAAACAATCAGAGATGATGGAAGTCTTTCCCCTCAGTAAGGTTATTAAGTTGGCTGTCTCCTGGTCTGAAGCAAATGAGGATGACATGCAACAGTGCATGAGTGGGTTGCCACCGACACAATGGGATTGCCCCTTCCTCCCCGTTGCAACCTCTGTTCTCCTGAGGAGGGAATCCCAAACCTCAGGAGCAGTTTGTGGGATCATGCAAGGGACAGGAGAGTACATTATGTTATATGAGTGAGAGTCTGCAGTTGCTGGCAGGCTGAAAACAGAGGATATCAGCCAAACCCTCCTCATCCTGATGGTCACCTTGCTCCTACTATGCTGAGAAAGCAGCTGTAAGAATAACTGTCATCCGTTGATATTCAAAGCTAGTTCTCAAAAGGACAGGTGGGCATCCCTAAAGGGGGAAAGAGTATTGCTTAAAAATTGTATTTCGTTTAGCTTCCAGTTGCAAACAGTAAAATGTTCTTACTTGTAGCTTTTTGTACATTTCTACATTTATTCCTTTGACTTCCTCCAACTGTTGCCGCAGGCTTATAAGAGTGTCTTGTTTTTCATGTATATCCTTCTCCAACAACTTCATTGCAAGTTCTATCTCATGCTTCATACCAACTTGAACCATCAGCTCATTCTCTATATCCTACAAAATACAAAGAAGTGCACAGATATCAAATGCATTAAGGTAGGAAAAAATATGGTGATAGAAGACAAGACAGCTTACATGCCTCTGGATATACAAGTTCCCACTGCCTCCATAGCATATCTGATATACACTCACTTGTCTCAACTGTGATTCTTCTCGAAGCTGCCTATGTGCTTCATTGTACATGTCATCCAGGCTTTGTCTGGAGTGCTTGTATGTCTGAAGTTCTGCTTCAGCATCCACTTTGTTCACCTACAAGTAAGGAATTCATGCTTAGATCACTTTCCCCCAGAGCATATCTTCATGCGGGGGAAACAGACAAGGGTATTGTAGAATGACACTCTCTGACTCAGTAAACCACAGTAAGCTGTACATGTCCCATCTCATGTTGACAGAATCAGTGCTCCCTGAAATGCCACATATTACATGGAGCCAAACCCAAATTTTACAAGCTTGTGCTTCACTGGCAGCTGCAGTCAATTTTGGCTCTCTAAAGATGAAGAGTATGTCTATATGACACACAAGCTTCTGAACATCTGTTAATCTCATTCTCCTTTTTACATTTTGAGGTACACACTTAAAAATAAAACGTAGCCACACACCTAAAAACAGCAATGTGTTAGCCCTCATTGAGATATTTTGCAGCATTTTTTTCCTAAATATGTTTGTATTTCTGTAAGCCTTGGAGTTCCCTCAAGCCTACTGATACCTCCCCTCTTGTGTGATGGTATTGCTGTTTCAACTATATAAGCAAAGGAACTCACAGTTGGAACACCAGTAACTGAAGGAACAAATAGGATCTGAAACAAAATATCAGAGTGGAATGTTCCTGTTCAGGTTTCCAACCACTCCATTCTATCTCCTCCCACTTTTCTATTTCGCCCTGAAAGTGAACATTCTGTACTCACTAAGCATGCTCAGTTCTTATTGGAGTCCACCCCCCACCCCAACTTAAGGTTCCTCCCTCCCAAGCTTTTTCAAATCATTGGTTTCCCCTTAGCCTAGTGAGGCCATTTTGGCCACATAAGGACAGGCACTCAGACGATGAGTTTGTTATTTGTATTTATGATAGGGTCCTCTAGTATGTCAAATAGCCCAAGATAGTGCAACATGCCAGAATTTACTGCTGATTCTGCAATGGCTGTGTTGCTACCTACTCTTTGATAGGACACTCACCTATCATATTTTACTTGAGCCAGTTTAGAGAGCACATGCACACACAAAAAGCAAAGGCAACCTCTTTACTAATATTGCTTTGTACCGCATATTATATTTCCTTTGTAAATAGAACTCTCATACCTCTAGATGATGCTGTGTTTTCATTAAGATGAGTGTATTTTCACTTCGCAAGTGATGATTTTCTTCTTGAAGTTTAATTATATTATTTTTGGCTATTGCTAACTAAGAAAGAAGTGGAACAAAAAAAGCAAAAAGATTCAGGTGAACAATAATAGGAAAACAAAAATATTTCAACACACACAGGCAGAAGAGAAAGATAGTATTGGTCATATGCATTGCTAAAAGTCCATACCTCTTCAATTAGTTTAGTGTTTGACTTCTCTAGCGAATCAACGCGTGTATGGAGACTGCTGACTGTGCTACTGAAAATAGTAAAGAGAACCTCATTCAAAATTACACATCAAATCCTACAAGTACAAACAGTTCTATGCAATTTACTTAACATTCTGGTGCCTATTTGGGTGTCCACTGATCAATGGAGTTGGAAAACACATCTTCCACCATACATCTTTCAAGAAGATAAATGCACTAGCTTTATTTTATTGCCATCATCATATTTGTGTTCCTTGAAATGACATTTGCTATCACTCTAAATGTCCATTATGTAACTGCTAACTTTCATTCTTTCATCTCTCATGAGCCAGGAAATTTATATTTTTTGCTGCTGTTCTTTAGAGAAGTCCTCAGCACCACCTCATCTCAGTGGCTCTAGCAGCCTTTTCTTATAACTTAATAACAAGCCCATGCCATTCTAAGAACAAATATTTAAAATCTTATTAGTAAAATTTTGCCCACAGGTTAACATTGCTCTTTTGCACCGCAGTCCTAATTTTAGTTACTCAGAATTAAATCCCATGGAGTTCAATGGGACAAGGGCAGTGCTATATGCTATGATTTTTGCAGAAAACATCAGTGTTATACTGGTGATTTCAAGCCAAAGACAAAAAGTATGAATGGAAAATATGCATGAACATACAACTTTACACATCCATGTACACATATATTAAAGAGAAACGTACACAGGTGTTTGAAAAAGTATGCCTGCATATAGTTTGCCTTTGCATGTTACATCCTTCCTGTGCAAAATACCAGTTTAACACAAATGATTCCCACAATAGTTGGGAATTACAGCAATATCCTTACTCCCAAGAAAATATGTTTAGGACTGCAATCTTAGTCCCCTTCATAAACAACAGCAAGACTGAAAGTATCAAATTTCAGGATTTGTACCAAGCTAATTTGAATAATAAACTCCTCTTACTTTGCCCACATTTAAAATAATAGCCTATTTAACAGACAAAACACTTGAAACATTAGTCTTCCAACAGCTTCATTCACTCTAGACTCCCTTTCAGTAGCTATATGATGCAACCATTAAACTAAGCCAAATGCAACTAAAAGGATTTCAGTGCCATCTACTGTACCAGAAAAGGCATGTTTTTATCGGAATTACTTTTTAAAAAGATGATGCCTCTATATGGATTCAACAGATGCTTCTGTAAATACTTACTTCAGCTGCCTGTTTAGTTCTTCAACATAATTCTTTTGATCCAATATAGCAGCAATATGGTCATTTCTAAAGAGATGAAAACATATTTAATTAGACATTTATCTGACACCATATATGCAGGGGTGGAGGAAGGAGGGTGCAGTGGGGGGTGGAGCACCCCGGATGTCACCACTGAGGGGGGTGACAAAATGCAGGGCGGCACTCACCGCATTGCCTGCAGCACTCCCGAGCCACGCGTCTCTCCTAGGAGTGACGCAGTGGCTTGGGCACCCGAAGGCTCCGCGTTGCCCCAAATGGTCTGCCCACTATCTCCCCCTCAGCTGTAGGGCGGCTGAGTGGGAGGCGGCATCAACAATACAGAACAACAAACCCCCGTGTTGCAAACTTAACACAACAAACAATACAAGCAACACGCAGGCCAGTATACTAGATAGCACTGTAATTCTTATTACATAATATACATGATTTAGTAACAAAAACAAAATGTGTGCACTTGTAAATTCTCTAATATATTTGAAATCAACTGAACACATGTCTGTCAATCTTTGAAAGTCCGTAGAAGTATAATAAGTCTATGGTTGAAACAAAGTAATAGATACTATCCTGTGGGCTAAGCGGTAAAACTTTTTAGGTGAAATTCCAAATGAAAAATTGGGGCCACACTATAGGTGCACTCCTGATTCCTCTTTCCGGCCACTGCTTGAATTTGGCGCTTTTTCCTGTCGCTCTGCACAGCAACAGAAAAAGGCACCACACTAAAGCTAGAGAAGAATCCAGAGTGCGTCCTTGATGTCATATGACATCCTTATGCACCTGTCAACATGGGCCGTGGAGGGTGGACCAGTTCTTCATCTATCCCCTTGGCCAGATCCACTTTCCTATCTCTGACAGGAGGAGAAAGGCAAAACAAATAGGGAAAGAAAAGGGCTCAGAAGAGCAGGGACCTGACTTAAAATGTCTGAAGCAGGAATTATCACCATTGTCAATCTGCATTCAGTTTGCAGAGGTTCCAGTAAAAGAGGATCAGATGTTCATATATTTGTCCTCTCATTGATCCTAGCAAAACAAAGCAAGTTGATCCACCCTGATCCTTTTACCTCACACTTCTGCTTCCTGCCCTTAGGGAGCCTGGCAGAAAAACACAAAACCCTTTTCAAAGCATTTAATGTACTTGTTTATTAGAAATGTTAAAACATACCTTTCTTTGCTTTCAATATCATCTTCATTCTTTAAATACATAGAGAAATCAATCACACCAACCTAAGAAGAAATAGATTTATTCACATTTTGTATTTTATTTTTATTTTTAAAAAGGAAAACCGGGTTTGGTCTTTACTTCACTGATGTTACTGGAAATGTGCAATGAAACCTGATACATACTGTAGGAGAGCATGAGCACAACAGGCCTTACATCATTGGTAATGACAAGCTTTCATTCAAAGCTGTGTCATCTATGCTTCAGTCCCCCATCCCCCCGTTTCAACAACCCTTTTAGGGTAAAGATTACTAACCCAGATGCATTTCCTCTTTCAAGCAGTCACATATTTATACTTCTGCAGTAATACAGTTTGAAGGCTTTATGCAGAACTATTTCCAATCTTTGGAGACTTTCTGGATAATCAGGCAAAAAGGAAAACAAGCAGCTAGGTTGCACTTTTATGGTTTTTGTAACCAAGCCAAAAGCTTTCTAATAAAGGAACCGATTCATGTAAACTCCATCACTATTCCTCTGCAGAAGAAACAATTCATTAATCAGGCCTTTAATTGCGTTTCAAAGGAAATAAGTGTGTTTTGTTTAGGGAATAGGCAACTGCCTTTCCATTTAACTCATCAAGCTAAATAAGAAACTTTTTTTTTTCTTTTAAGAAAGCACATTACAACTTTTAATACTCTGCATTCAGATCCATCAGTTTGATATTTCCCCCATCATTTCATAAAAAAACACCTTTAAGGCAAAAGTATGAGACCATAGCTTTATATCTACTTACTTGTGAATCCAAGTCTTCTCCTTTTACACAAAGATTTGCATCAATTACATTTAACCCAACGAGCAAGCCAACGATAACTGCTCCTTCTTCTTCCATCATCAGTGCATGATATTCATAAAATTCGCTGGAAAATGCATTTTAAAAAAAACTCCGTAACTTATTTTAACATACTTTGAATCAATTTTTAACTGCTGGTCAATCAGTAATTTATTTTATTTTCAAATCTTTTAAAGATTGACTTCACCGATACTCCAAGGTGGTTAAAAGTTTGGAGCAACATACTGAATATACCAACTAAAGTGGCAACTTATACAGAATCTAAGTTTTCTCAACAAAATAAAATAAAATGGGGAAGGTCCACCATAGTATGAAATGGCATCTGGTCTGCAACAGGGCTTTTCCTTCTTCTCCAATCCCCAATCCCCAACCCCCCCCCCCCCCCGCTCTGGAGAGTTCAGGGACCCTCTGGAGCAAATTTTGGGGGTGCACAAGGGGTGGAGAGGAAATGAGAAGCGAAACTGGAAGTCAACTTCAGTTACGAAAGAAAATTAGGTGCTTAGATAAGAAACGCAAATGCAAACCAAGTCAAGAACCAAGTTTTAACTTTACTGTCATATTACTTAGCAATAGCCATAGTAAAATGTAAGATAATTGTACAAATCTGGTAGCAATTACAGCACTGACCTTAATTTATCCTATAAAAATCTGAATGGACACTCACCCAAGCAATTCCTTCTGAAAGATGAGACATCGTAGATAATCAGCCATCTTTTTTTGCATAAGTGCCAATCGTAACCAAGCTCGGGCACGTCCTAGTGGAGTCCTAGTTTTAAAAAAAGGAATAGCTCAGAAAACAAATATCTGTTGACCAGGATTATTGTCCAAAATGGAAAAGATCTTTATTGGCAACACAACTTACTTGAGACCAGGCAAATCTCTAACACTAGCAGCGATTTCCTCAGCTTCTGGGTACAACTTCTCCACAAGCTCCAGAGGACCCCATATTGTTTTATTGTAACTGAGAAAAGACTTTTTTACTAGAAGGAAAATATAATATTTTTACATTTTAAACTTGGCTTTATACTTTAATAGAGCTGTTATCTAGATGGCACTATAAAAGTTATTTCTAGGTAAGCCATATCAGAGTGCAAGGAACATTTGTAAGCATGGTTAATATTCAACACTTATACAGTATCAGCATATTTAATCTGCTGCACCTAAGATTCTCTAAAACCATTGCAGCCAACTGTGAAATGAATGTTATAAGAACAGCAAGGACAAAATAAGGCAAAACAAAGAAGAATCTGCAAGTTGAAGTTACATATCCCAGGAAGCCAACAAAGAAGAGAAACAGCAGGGACTTGCAGGACTCCAAAGAAGTAAAAAAATTCTGTAAAATAAATTAGAGGGTTTCTTCAGTTGCCCACATCAATATTAATGAATCCAAGTGGGGAAGCGCATAGATTCCCCCTTGGATTGACTGAGGTGAGGGAAGTCTACAGTGTGCATCCTAGACCCATGAACATGAACATAGGCCGGCTAATACAGTGGTACCTCAGTTTAAGAACAGTCCTGTTTACGAACGATTCAGTTTATGAACTCTGCAAAACTGCAAGTAGTGTCCCGGTTTGCGAACTTGACGTCGGTCTAAGAATGGAATCTGAACAGTGGAAGGGAACCAGCGGCGGGAGCCCTCATTAGGGAAAGCACACCTCGGTTTACGGATTAAGTTCGTAAACCGAGGTACCACTGTATAGGGAATTCTATATGCCTAAACTTGCCTTAATCTAGAATGAGCAATCTAGTATTATACTCTTTTGTTATATAACAAAATAAAATGTCAATATGCTTTGGTAAAAACAAACAATTATCCTTTTTAAAACATGCATTTGGTACCTTTAAGGCCATGTTTCAGGCAGTGCTCCATAACAACGAAGAACTGTTGCAGAGGTGGATAGTCAGAATCAAGGGTTCGGCCAAAGCTCAGGGCAGATTCAATGAGTCCCTTGATACTCAGTTTGGCCATATTCAATAAATTTGTTCGCTCAACAGCTGTGGGGTCTTTCACAGCTTAAAAAGGAAAAAAAGGAAAATTATTCAATGAGAAAAGAATAGTTTGATACTGCTTTACTGATAAAAACACAACAATCTTATCCAAAACTAAACATAAAAAATTAAAGGGGGAAAGAGAATAGGATAAAAAGCATGTTATGAAACATAGTGCTTTTCCTCTGAAGGAACGGAATATTTCCGTAGACCTGCAGCACTGGCAAGTGTCCTGTTCTAAATCAGGGCAGAGAGCACTTTAGCCTGGAAGATGTAGCACTGCTTGCCATTTCCCCAGGTACATCAAGTTCTTAATATGAAAATCCATAAAAGATATGTGAAATAATAGCACTGCAACATTTTCAAATCATTTAAGATGGCCTAATATTTTGCTTTTGTTACTGCAATGTACTGATGTTTCCAGTGAACTAACCACAATGACTCTGCAAGCCAACGTATGCTGACGGAAAGCTTATTTTTGCCAAATGTGTTTGCAAGCCCCACTGGGTCTAGCAGGATCAGGCCCAGTTCAAAAAGCAAGGGCGAAACTAGGCTTTATTTCATCCGGGTCAAAGACCCAGTTTGGTGCACACACCCCACACACAGGTTGGGACTTGGAAGCCTCAATGGTGCCCCTCTGGAGGTTTCACCCAGGGCAAAAAACCAGGGTAGCCACCTCCCCCTCCCCCCCCCCAGCTACAGCACTGCAAAAAGCATAACTCTAGCAGGAAAAAAACCCTTGGTCCTCACTGCTTTTAAAAGTAATTTCTCCTCCCTTCCCTTATAGGATGGCATCATAACGGTTGCGATATTGTGCACTGTTAGCTGGAAGTAAGCCCCTCTGAAAACTGGAACTTCCTTCTGAGTAGGATCGGGCTGCATCTATCAGACCCCAGAGCAGCTGCTACCGGGCCACAATATACCTACACCAAGCATCACAATCCAAGGGTGGGGTTAAAAGGACGCCTGAGAGCGAGCAAGAGAGATTTGCCCACTCTTTCAGTCCCTGCCAAACGCGATTCTGAGACAGGGTTCCACGCAAGAACCGATGCACGTGCAGAGTTCCTCCACACGAGAGGGGGTGGGCATCCTGATTGGTCCAGGATACCCCTCCCCGGGACCTCCACGCGCCAAGCGAGGTTTGCGGGAAAGGGCGGTTCTGACGCTCAGCGGGTGCGTGACGCAGCAGGCGGGGCCGGCCGGCCGGCGGGCGGTACTCTCCCTCCCCAAGCTCAACACGCGACGGCCGTTCGTCTGCACATGATTCCCTCGTGACGTTGCCGATGGTAAACCACTCTTACCCGCAATAAGCTATAATGAAGCAGCCCTACCTTCTTCACCACCACGCGCCGCTCGGCGCCAGCAGTTCGCGCCCTCCCTACAGGCTCGCAGAAACTCAAAGGAGATAATGACGACGACACGAAGCCTCCTCCCTGCAGGGCTTCTTCATTCAAAGCAGGCGCTGCTAATTACTTAAGAGGCTACCGAAACTGCGCCAGCGAATAATGGGGAGCTACTCACAAGAGCTCGTCAACTGGAGCATCAACATCGTTGTGCAAAGCGAAGCCATTTCACTGCCTGCCCGATTTTCATAGATCTATCGATCTATTAACTCCTATGCAACCAATAGCCAGGGTTGGGCTTCGTTCCTAAGGGAACCTAGACAGGGGCTCCCACCCCACAGAGGCCTGGATGCGGAATGAAATTGGGGGGCGGGCAGAGGACCGCGAGAGACTTTCTCGCGGCGGCCTTAAAGACCAATGGACTTTTCAGCATCCTTCCCCCCCCCCCCCCCGGAGACGTGTGCAAGGGAAACACTTGAGGGTCAGACCTGTTGTTCGCCTGACGCGGCTCGAGGGGCGGCTTCAGCCCCTCGCGGATACCCGCCCCACAGCGGGGGCAAGCGAAGGCAGTGCTCCCCCCATAACAGACGGCGGCCGAGCCCACCCAGCCTCCCTCCCCAGAGGGAGAAGAAACGCTCCGTCAGCCCTTTCCCTTCGCCGCCGCCGCCAGCCCAAGCTCCTCCGACTTCCCTCACGCCCGGCCGCCGCCGCTTCTCCTCTGCTCCTTACCCATCGCCAGCGAGGAGCAGCAGCTGCCCGAGCAGCTCAGCGAGGTGGACCCAGCCTTTGCTCCTTTCACGGCCTTTCTCCAGCCCTCCTCCGCCTCCTCCATCTCCGCCCTCCGCCGCCGGAACCGCGCCCGCTGCGCCCCTGGCGGCGGGAGGACCCGGACGGAG
Organism: Podarcis tiliguerta; assembly: GCF_965153285.1. Taxonomy (NCBI): domain Eukaryota; kingdom Metazoa; phylum Chordata; class Lepidosauria; order Squamata; family Lacertidae; genus Podarcis; species Podarcis tiliguerta. The sequence continues at coordinate 69,639,535 of NC_139538.1, read as the reverse complement.
GCGCGTCGCTGCGAGGGGCCGGAGCCAGATGTCGTGACAGGGCGAATTCTCCGAATTTGCTTCATATGATTTAGCCTGTCCCAAATTCCCAGGCCAGGGTGGGGGTGGGGTTCACTTTTGCCTTGAGGTGAAAAGACAGGTTCTGCACTTCTCCCCCTCCCTTAATTATTCTAATTTATTGTAAACATTATTTATCAAAATCCTATGCCGCCCTTCATCCGACAACCACAGGGCGGTTTACAACAAAAACGCAAAAATACATACCATACCAACAAAGAAAAAATACTACCCCCACCACCACAACTTACATAGATATTGCCATTTCATTGTTCTCCAATAAGCTCAATAAACAGTTACACCATGTTGGTTTTAAGTCAATCCAAAATAGTTTTAAAATAGAAAACCAAATCCAACCTGGATACCACGTTGTAAACTGGAGTTGGTATACTAGTACACTCTATATACACATTTTAAAATCAGTTGATTCCAAAATGTCATGAGCACATCCATCAACCCATATATACATGCTTGTGCAAGCCAATTTTCCCACTGGCAACCTGGGAAATGACACGAAAACTCTTTAACTCTTTATCCTTCTTAGTTTAAGGTTACCAGATTTTTTTCAATGAATCCAGGGACTGTTCAACTTCAAGGGATTTTGTCTGGGTACTGATTTGTAAATCCGGGGATGTCTGTCCCCATATCTTAGCTGTCTGGAAGCAATTCTTTTACTCATTACAGATTACCATGAGTGGTCTATTTATAAACAAGATATCTGTGTTGATAGCCTGACAAATTATTAGCTGGGGAAATTGTGGTGGGACGGAGCAGTGATTACACGACTCCATCTTGCTAGCTTGGGGGGGGGGCGGGGAATGTGGGTGAGCTTCCCTCACTTTTTTTGCTACAGTTCTTTCAGGCTGGCATGAGGCACTTTGGACTCGGCAAATTCTAAATCTCCAATACACTGCTCCATTTTAGCAAGTAATAGCTTTCTGCTTGCCTTGGTACAGCAGGGACCTCCACTACAGTGCGCCGCGGGGGGGGGGGGGCAGGTTGTCAATGCCACATTCTAACTACCTCCAGCCATTAACATTGGGTGGCAGGGGTGCAATTGCACTCCTAGTCAAGTCAGAGATGAAACTTCTTGAAAGTAAGTTTTAGGACTTCATTTACAGGGAAGTCCTATGCAGGTATGCTCAGAACGGAGTTCAGTAGGACTTAGTCAGATTTGTATTGGTTGCAGTGAATGGCCATTACAGGTAAACAGTATTGCAAGTTTAGATAAAATATTTGTAATGCAAATGTATAATCAAGTTTATTTTATTATATATACCACAAAACAGGTAAAAATTTAAGAACTTGGTACAAATATCAGGTACAAACATTTATACATATTACATATAGAAATGAATTCCTGTCTTTAAATAGAATTATAATCTACAGGCGTTAATTCCAATGCAATAATATGTACAAACCTTTTTCCAAACTTGTACATTAAAAAGAGTCAGGCCTAAGTTAGCTGTCATTTTAAGTAACTTTTATGAAACATTTATAAAATATAGAAAAGTGAAACTACACTGCATTAAATTAATTAGCAGCAAGATAAATTCAGAATCCATCTGTAGTTCTGTCTCCCAAAAAGCTGAGTTACAATGTTACAAACAAGCAGTTTCAAAAGGTGTTTCTTAGTAAAATCTACTTAATAGAGTTACTTATAATATCAAAAGTTCAAGTTACGAGGAAAAATCAATATGAAAAACGAAAGCAATCTTATTAGTAATCTCACATTCCAGGGTTTTGTTGCTGTACAGAGGAAAGAATAAAGAAAACAGAGAACATGGATTGTTGTGAAGCAAGATGGCCACAGTTTTAAGCTCTGCTTGTTAACAAGGCCTTTTACGCTTAAATAATGTTTCTTAAGAACAGTCTCTTAAGAAAATCTTTCTAGAATTTGGCATTCACAAGCCATGTTTTAACAATAAGGATCAAGTTGTAAGACTAGATGCACACAATATTTTAATGGCTCTAAATCTGTCAACTGATGAGAGCTATGAGAGAAAGGCAGTAGTACACTACTGGGGAAAGGCACTACTCCCCTCAATTTGTAATAGCTGCCTCTAAGATTTCATACCTTATCACATACAGAGGGCTGAATCCAGCCACTTTGAAGTTGCATTGATATAAACATAATAAATAATGTTCTGAACTTCCCTCTGACACACACACACACACACACTTCAAAGTTCAAGACTGCACACACATCTGAGTTGCTCAGCAGAACTGAATAAAAGCAGCAAATTTAAAACCTGAAAATATGAGACACGTTCATGACATATGTTCGGGCATTTTTTTGCCAGAACACAAAAAATGGTATCTGTGGACAGGGGACAGAAGCATGCACACAAGCCCCAACCCCACATCCTAGTGCACATTACCCTACCCACTCAGTCAATCTCAAGCCTTCACTGTACAGAGCAAAAAAGAGAGAGGCTGCAGTGGCTTATACTTGCTTTTCATTAAAAGCAAGTAGAACACCTTGAGTGATTAAAAGGTGTTTATTAAGATCTCTGTGTGCAGAAAATTCTACTCCTGTTCAAGAAAATCCAAGATCTTTGTTGAACTCCCCTGCTGAGCACAGGAAAGGGACTAAATCAACATGGCAACATGAACCAGGATACTGGGTGGGGTTGGGTTTGCAGATCGATTCAAACAAATGCCTGAACATGCCTGGAGATGTGTGTGCAAAGTTTAATTTTTAAAATGGCTAACATTTTAAGAACTATGTCGAGACATTAACATGTAGAAAAGACAGTAGAATTAAATCTATTTGACAATATGGAACTCCCAAGCTTATAATGCAATCGATTCTTTCAGCAGCACATGAATGAGGATTTTCACCTTGATGCCTCCTTGTCACAGAAGGTTACAACGATACACACTTTCACATGCCCCTAATGGAAGACTGAAAATGTAAGTAACATTAAGGAAAATATATTTGGTAACATGAGAGAAAAAAGCTTGAATAAATCTTTTATCTGTATAACCCAGAGATCTTCAGAGGAGGTCTTGCTGAAGGTGCCACATATTGCAAAATGCCATTTGATGGCAACACGAAAGTGGGCCTTCTCTGTAGTGATGTCTCTGGATGAGTGTCCTCCCTTCTGCCATTCAAGAGGCATCAACTGTTGTGTGCTTCCAACACTAAAAATTCATCTATTTCCATGGCCTTTCCCTGACAAGTGGCACTAATCCTGCTGCTCTATACTATTGGTGATATCTGTAATATTATTTTAACTGAAATGCTTTAAATGTATTTTTTATTTCTATCTTTGTAAGACATTTTGAGATTTATTTGCAATGGTAAAATCAAATAAATAAACAAATAAAGAGATGCACTACCAAAAAAAGGATATCATTGCTTCAGTATCCAAATGACAAAGCAACTTCTTCAGAGGAGGATAGTGACACAGGGATGGCACACAACCCAGCATGATTAATTTGTGTTTTGCTCTTGTAATAGCAACATTGAGACGCCTCCAGTCCTTCAGAAGTTCTCCAAGCTATCAGAGGAAAAGAGCAGTTGACCTAGCCTTAAGATTTTGGGGCTGACTGAGCTTGCCAGGTTTTATATTTCAAATATAAAACTAAGCAGAACAGAACACCATCAGAAGACGGTAGCAATCTGCTTTCTTCATTGCACAATCCACCAACAAAAAGAAAAGCAGTGTATTTCTGTTCTTTGGGGTATCCATCCAAACATTTTTCATGCACTGAGAAGGGAGCTGGGTCTCGCCTTACAGCCATGTCTCTCGCCAACCATGCATTCCACCAGTGTGTGAAGAACTATGTGCACAGAGTACCTCCCTGCAACAGGAGGACCTTGGGCCAATCAGAATTCCTCCCCTCACCTGGAGGCACTGTATGTACATAGGGTTGCTTCACTTCCTGGCTGAAAGTGTGGCTGGCAAGCATGCACAGCTGCTAGATACAATTCTGCATTCTCCCCATCAGCAAAGGATATCATCCGTAACAGGGGTTGTGCACACTCACAAGGGGATGTGGACTAGATTTCTTTTGTAAAGAGAAAGGACAAAACTCCAAATTTCCTAATGGACCCATGAAACTGTGCAATTATTTAGCTAAAATAGTTGCCCTTCTTAGCATTTTGGAATAAATTTGTACAGCCAGTTTTTTCTTACCACTTACTTCTGTGTTTTCCAAGCACAACTAATTAAGAAGCCATTTTCAGATGGACAAATCTTAACTTTCCAGATTATGAAGTGCTCAGGGATTATAAAATACAGCCTACTCACATTTCCATCGGCATTATTCCTTACAAAGGACACTATGATTATACTTTTGTCTCTTCCTTGGTACTTGTCCACAGTATTTACTTCTACATTCTTGATAAATGAACTTGTCATCAAGTCTGTGATTATCTTTAACTGATGTCTGTATGGAGATATGACCCCAATATCTGAGGGCTTGCAACCAGCCTAAAAAATAAATCCCAGACATTCAATGATTAAATCTAGCAAAAGAGTTATTTTGGGGTGTATGCTATCAAGAAACATTCGTGGAAAATGGAGTATAATAAACACAAAATAATTAGGCATTAACTTGAAGTCGAACAAATAAGAAACAAAAATGCAATATTAAATATAAAGTTACAAAGTGAATTGAAACTGGTTCATTTAAACTATGGTTTAAAGTTATGTGGAAACCAGGTCAACAAGTGCCCATATAAATAGTGTGGGGTTGTTGTTGTTGTTTAAATGCAGATTGTAATTGCTTATATGTGCTCCAACAGCTAGGTGCTATATAGTGAAGAGGAAAGAAATACTGGAGAACCATTATTTTAGCTTTTTAAATAATGTGTCCCTAGTGGATACCATAGAAGCAGTTTACTCAAACAAGCATATCTCTGAACAGTGACTCAGTATACATCCAGAATCAGGAGTTTAATGGCCAAAGCATGTCAGTTTTCAGAACTGACCACACCATTTCAAAAATCCTTCACATACCTTGATAAACATGGATGTCAGGAAGAGAACCAGTCTGGCTTCCGTCATGTTACTTACACCACCTTTTTCTGTAAGTTCTGGCGCTGGAACCTATACCAAGGAAAAATCCTACACATTTTAATCTGTAAAAATGCAAGTTCAATTTTGCTTGCTAGCTTTTAAAAAAAGATGTACTGGATTTCCTTATATTAAAAAATCTCCATGTAGGTTGTTATACTAAAGGGGACAAAGCCCACACAATTAAGAGGAAGGAGCCATACTGGAAGTTAGTTAGTATACTAATTCATCAAATTTACTCATCATGTCACACAACCAAAAGCAGACTTGAACTTACAAAAAAATAATAATACACACACATACAATGTATAGAACAAATATTCATTAAAACAATACTGATATACCACAAGGGTTTAGAAACAAAAACAGCCAACAGAAGAACTAATACTAGAAAATAGTCATTAAAGCCAGAACTTCTAGTGTTGTCCAAATACGGGCAGAATAAATATGTCTTTGCCTGGCCCTGGAAAGATTACAAAGACGAACCTCCCTGGGCAAAGCATTCCATAAGCAGGGGACTACCAGAGACACAGGACATTTTTAAAGCATTTCACCTTCAATTTCCTAATGAATAGGGTGAACATAGAAATAACTGTTTATTAGGGCAAACAAGTAAAATTTACCTTTTCTGTGTTAAGGAAACAAACAGGGTTGTTTGGATCAAGTGTTTCCTTTAGCCAAGTTTCTGAAGAAAACTTCTGGTCCAATTTCAAGTCTTTTAAATTTGGCAAGTCAACTATGGCTTTGGACACCTTCTCGGAGCCGCATTCCAGTTTGCCATTATATACCAGGTTGTTGCTCAGTGACATAATTTTACTAAAAGGTTTCAAAAAACAAAGCAATGTCAAATTTGGACACTTATAATATGTGGTGACTAAACAATAGCTACTTGAACTACCTACCTGTTCATTCGGTACTGTACGGTCAGCTGAACAATGGCATTCTTGTTTCGTTCCAGTCTTTTGAATAAACTTTCGCCCATGCCAAGATCTCTGTTAAAAAAAAAAGGCAGTCCGTGGCTAGCACAAAGTTTTGTTGATAATACATGGCTTATTTTGTCAGCAGGATGTCCTCTTACCTTGCTTCTGCATTTTGCACAAGTGGAGGTAGCTGCTGATGGTCCCCCACTAGCACAAACCGAATTGAATAGAAGAGTGGACCCAGGCAGATCGGCTGGCTTATTTGAGAAGCCTCATCCACTATGCAGAAGTCAAATTGTTTACGAGTGAAAATTGGATGCTTTATTCCCATGCAGGTTGTGGCAACCACAGGCTAGAAAGAGAGTAAAAACTATCATCATCATCATCATTATTATCTGCCCCTCACCCTAAGGTCTCATGGCCAGTTACAACAAAATATTCCTGCATTGTAGAGGGGTGGACTAGACGATCCTTATGGTCCCTTCCAACGCTGTGATTCTAAATGTTAAAAGCAGTTTAAAACAATTTGCAGTCACAAAGTAAGGTAGACCCTAAAAAATACACTTCAAGTGTCTAAAGACAGGGTGAAGAGGCATGCCTTCAGCATTTGCCAAAAGCTGTATAATGAAAATGCCAGACACACCTCTATGGGGAGTTCTACCACTTAGGGGCTGCCAGAGAATGTCCGCAACCGCCCCCTGCAACCTGTTTTCAATATGTCGTTATAAACCTTGTGTTTTCTAACTGTAACTTTTGTATGAAAAAAATGTACAAATGTTTTCAGTTTAGAACAGTTATGTCTAAACAATGCAACATTGCTGACTCTATAGATCATTATATGCACTCTATACATGTGCTGTTAAAAAGCAGTTCTTGCTTTTATGGTTGTTTAACCTGAGCATTTGGGGTGGTTGATCATGGTATAGACCTTTGAGGAGTTAAATTAGAAGTGGGAGTGCAAGTTGATCACAAGCAACTCAGAAAGGTCAATTCTTGCTGAGCACCCGTGCACCACTGCCACGTCCTTATTGTGATTTAAATAGTAAGTCAAAAGAGCGGTTTGCAAATGCGGGGATAATGTGTCTGTAAATTATTTATGATGAAATCTGATGGCTGAGATTTGCTTTTCAGATTAAAGAATGTCTCTCACAGGGAAGGCCAACATCTTCACTGGGACACAGTATTCCAGGGGTCAGCAAACTTTTTCAGCAGGGGGCCAGTCCACTGTCCCTTAGACCTTGTGAGGGGCCGAACTATATTTGGGGGTGGGGGGAAATGAACAAATTCCTATGCCCCACAAATAAATCAGAGATGCATTTTAAATAAAAGCACACATTCCACTCATGTAAAAACATGCTGATTCCCGGACCGTCCACAGGCCGGATTTAGAAGGCAATTGGGCCGGATCCGGACCCTGGGCCTTAGTTTGCCTACCCATGCACTATTCTATAAAGAACAATCCAAGGCTGAAAGTGTATTTTGCCTTTGTACAACACAACCAGCCCCCACTAGTGGTATGGGTCTCCCAGTTACAAAGCCTATATTATGAATATTTACATATTAAATACAAAATTCAAAAGATGCAACACAGCTTGAATATATTTACCTTTTTCAATGTAAGTAAAATTGGTATGGGCAAACATTTTATTTGTACCTTGATTAAAATCTGCGGAGGCATCATAACCAAAGCGTTAAGTGCCGTGAAAATAAAGCACTCTATGCACTACAGACAGGCAGACACCTCCAGCTAGATGTTCATTTTCCCAGTAGTCCTTTTTGAAATACATCTCAGAGATTCTAAAACCCTGAAAGTCATTTTCCTTACTTGACTACGATACAGCTCCTCCAAGTCAGCTACAGTCTTAATGCATTTGGATCTGCAGATCTCTTCCTCTGTGAACTTCTGAATGGCCGGATGAACCTTCTGAACTCTACCCAGTCGCAGAAAGCCTACTTTGAACTTTGCCAGCTTCAGAAGGATATTGTCAACTGCAGTGTGAGTAAAGCTAGTTAAGAGAACACTGAAGCCACAAGCATAAAGAATTCGGACCTAAATGTGGGATAGGAGACAGAGGAGGGGTGCATTAATTTGCATTTTCGTACAAGTCACACACCCCCCCCCCCTCAAATTCTAAAACCCAGCTGTCAATGTAGGAGGAAATTCCATGTATGTGTGTGTGTTTTTCAGATCACCACCACCTACATTTAAGAAAGGCATTAGGGAAGCTGTGGGGCAATGGCCACTGGTCTTGAGACTATGGGCATTGATCAAAGTGGGGGGGGGGGGGCGGCACAATCACTACTGCCCATACATTCAACACTCATAGGAAGGGGATTTACGTGTATCAATGTTTGTGCAGAGATGTTCTGTATGAAGGGGGATCCTGGCCCAATCAGGATTTCTCCAATACTGTGTGGTGAAGCTCTATGTCCCAAAGTAAACATGCACAAAGCCCCTTCCTATGCATGCCAAACACAGCTGGCGAGGGGTATATACAAGTGCTGGGTACACCACAGCCCATCTAACTGCCCTGACACACTTCTTAGACTCATGGGGGGTGTCATACTAATAAGCCGGTAGTTAAGTACTTTATTTACACCAGTGGAAATCCTGAGTGCAGATTTGTGGTTTTGAAACATTCACTCTTCAGACAGCACATTTTCCTAACATGCCATATAGAATATCTACATTAAGTATATAATTGCTTGAGCAGAGTTTGTTTTTTAATGAAACTTCTTACACTTCACATTTTGGGTGTTTCAGTCATTAAAGTCCTACGGTCTACATGCATAAAATTCATTAACATCATTTTTTCAAATGTTCCCTCTTTCTGGAATCTTACCAGAGCACATATTGTGGTGGTCTTTCCTGTCCCAGGCATCCCGACAATGAGTGTGTAATCCTTTGAAAGCAGCACTTGTTTCATTGCTTGTTTCTGGGGTTTATTAAGGCCTTTGATTTATGGGGGAAAATAAGTGAATACAATAAGTTCTCTGCCTTCATTTTAAACATAATTACCTGGACCTGGGGGACTATTGAGGTACCTATTTTACAATATCAAAACATTAGCTATATTTGCATGTACGGGGGCAGAATACACAGTTCAATCCTATGCACCTTTACCCAGCTAGTTCCACTAAGTTCAGTAAGGGTTGCTCCAGGTAAATGCGCAGAGGATTAAAACCTGATTAAGAAGTGTAAGGTAGGTCATCTCATTCATGCTTTGCTTGGAAGTCCCATAACTTCCTGCTACATCAATTAATACTCTGGAGAACAAGCCTGCTACAAATTTGGTATTGGCTTCAAAATTCGTTGAGCATACATTTTAAACCTGGGCTTCTAAGCAGCAACTCAGTTTCGGCTAAAAATTGCCTGCAGGCAACCAGGCAGGGAAACTTATGGAAACAAAATAACTTCATTTCTTCTTTAAGGCAGTCTATATGCCACAAATGACTAGCAGAAAGTCTCAACAGCAAAGATTATCTTTTGTTGATTAGCTTGCAAAGTTTTGAAAGTGAACATTACCGCAGCAGAGCACATCTTGAAAAGTCAACAGACAACTTCCATTAAGTTTGGGATAAGGCATGCCACTACAAAGAGCTGTTAAGCATGCATTGGTTGTTTGTTTGTTTTCAGGCAAAATTCAGAATGCTTCTTCAGCTTAGAAAGCTTCAGTCTCTCAATGAATTCAGCAATCCTCCTCTAACCACATGGGAACCTGCCTTCCCTGACATACAGTACTCTTTAGGAAGAGAAATCACACACACCTGCATGACATTCACTGAGAGGAGAACCAAGCTTGGGTTTGGGTTCATATTCCAGCTCAGCCACAGACTCTCTAAATAACAGACAGAGCGTTTTTAATGAATTGTGTAAAGAGTTTTTAACTTTTGATTGGTTTACGTATTTTAAATATAATTAGCCCTGGGACCCTGTGACAAAAGGGAGGGATATGAATTATACAGATAAAAGTACCAATCTTATTGAGAGTCGTCACCTGTTTTTACATGCCCAGGCTTTGGGATTTGCCAGGCTACAAGACTGCAGGAACAGTATTTCATTCTTACTCCAGCAAAGTAAGTATTTATAGAGCTTCAGCAAATGAGCATTATTTTATCTTTCAGTGAGCTGATTCATTGAAAATGCATGGCATCCAGTGCCTTAAATTTTCAGTCACAAGGTTTTCCACTGAATCTCTAGGCAGGAAATCCAATTTTCTAATATAACCAGACCTTAATAGGGCTTTTTTAAATAAAAAGATGCATCTACTGTACCTTTTAGAATGTTCGCAACAGTTTCCTTTGCTTCTGGAGGAAGGACAGAGCTCAAATGTTGGATGAACTGTGGTTTCTGAAAGTCTATTATTAAATTACGAAGCCTTTCGCTAAAAAGAAGGATTGAGAGGGAAAGGAATAAACAAAAATTGAAAACACATTTCTAGAAATGTTAGCCATGGAAGGAAGATAAATTTGAACAGACCTTGCAGGAGAATTTCCCATCAATTTAGAAAGGTTTCCCAATGGAGCATCTGTGCCAAAAGCTCCTTCTTCATGGTCTAACCTAAATATAGTGTCTTCTGGGATACGTGACAAGTTCCTGGAAGGCAGAAAAAAAGGTATCACTCAGATTCTAAGACCCTGAGTATTAGAAAATATACTGAGAAGTCTTTCCCAAACTGGTGCCCGCCAGATGTTTCCCAAACTGGTGCCCTCCCATCACCCCTGACCATGCTGTCTAGAGACAATGACAGCTGTAATTCAAAACACGCTGAGGGTACCAGGTCGGATAGGGAGGCAATGGTCATTTCCCAGCTGCAACTACCTGCAGCAGGGAGACAAAGGCCACTCTAACTGCATGCATTTGTATAATACATGTTTGACACAAGAACAACATGTTATTACATGTTAGTACATGAACTCTCCTGACAAGGAAAGCACTATGTTACCTATCCAATAAGCAAGAGATTTTGGAGCCGTTGATCTGTTGCACATAACCAATCGCCAAGCCAAGCAAAGTGCTGTCCGCTTCACCACTCACAACAACCCTGTCTCCTATCATCAGAATTGTTGCAGGTGCAGAACCCTTTTTACGCTGGAAACAGTGTAAATACAGTCCATCGGACACCTTCTGCACGCACTCCACCCTGATCATGTTTCCAATGCAGTCTCCGTGTTTCTCCCTACAAAAATTAAAAACAAATGAAGTTTGGGAAAGCTCATGGTACACAGTTGCTAGCCCATGCAACTCTTTGCTTTAAGGAAACTGAAAGAAGTGTCATCTACATTTTTAGCTGTCGTTACTCGATGTCAACAGTTTTGGTAGCTAAAGCGAAGTTTGAAAGTGACCCTACAAAATCACCAATACCTTTCTGCAGCAGGTATCATCCATATGTTTCTGCAGCCCTTCTTCCCATCTTTATATTGTGACTCCAAGGTTAGCATCAGATACCAGAGATGGAAATACTCCAAGTGCGAGGGCTTCAGATGCTGGGTCTCATTTTCAACAGCAGCAAGCACCTCCGGAGAAAGAAGGCGATTTTGCTGCTGTTCCACAGCCCTAAAACAGAACACAACATGAGTCCTCCTATAATTTCAATAATGACGGCCTGTGATAATTCTGCTAAGAAACTTCATAGATGGCAACAATTTGAATTAAGTCTGTGCTATCTTCATATAAATTCTTAGGCAGACGTACACTAGTGTGCCTGCATCCTTCTACCCCCTGAAAACCTACTTCTATTGCTTTCCCTGGATTTTATCAATAGTTTCTCTCTGCTTTTAGGGTAGCTACCATTTCAGCATGCACTATCGTAGTAGAACCATTATCATATTTAGGGTCATGCCTACATTTCTGCTTGGTATAGTTCACAGCTGGAAAACTAAATCAAACGCAACATGGCATGGTCCAAAATAATACATTTGACATTACACAGAAAAGAACCAATTATTTCACACCTGGATCTAATGTAGCCTTGTCCAAAACTATGATGTAGAGCCTTAATGAAACCACAGCATCAGCCATTTTAAACAGAGGTCAGCTTGCAAAGAGCTTGCAGGCTTTAAAAAAGGAATTTACCTGCTATAAAGTGCACAGTTCTGCTTCTGAGAGCAATAGCTGCACACCTTACTGTCATTAATCAGAGGAGGCAAAGATGCAAGCTGTGTCCGCTCCTTCCCAGTGTCAGATTTGCATACGGTGTGAAGCAAATAGAAGGCCAACTCATTTCTTAGTTTGATCAGTTCTGCAGAGGGAGAAACAAAAATGATGTACAGGTCCGTCCGTCCCCCCCAAAGCTTCAAATATTTAGGAAAAAGCCACAAGGAAAACTACTTTGGCTCTGCGCTCACTGGCCACTCGGAGTGCCCAGGAAACACAGAGACAAGATGACACATCTCTGCCTCTCCCTCCAATCTGAAGCTGGATGGCACGGTGCTAGTGATGCGACAGAGGCTTGCTTTGCACAAATCCTAAGTTTCCTCTCAACTTTGGGGCTGGGGGTGAGTAGGGATCATTCCCATCCACAGCAGTTCCAAGACTAGGAGAAAGCTTAGAACTCATTATTTAATTTCTTTGTTTTTTGTATTTATATCCCACACTTCCTTCCAAAGGAGCCCATGCTACCCAGAGGCTGTCTTGAGAATTTGCTGAAATTTGAGGCCTTTACTTAACTGGTGCACCAGTTTTGTCTTTCCTTGGGAAGAGACGAACTTGACACAGTTTTCCATGCCCATGTAATCCCCAGCTTGAATTGCTGAAATGGGCTCTACATGGACTCCCTGTTGAAAAGGTTTTGGAAACTTCAGCTGGTTAAGAGTATAAAGCCTCACTAGGTTGATAATGGGACCTTCCCATACTGAACAAATACTTCAGCTCTTACAAGATCTTCACTGGCTACCAGTTTGTTTCCAAGCACAAATCAAAGTGCTGAAATTGACTAAGTCCTAGATGAGCTAGAACTAGATGGCAGCTGAAGGCTTTCCTTCTCCCATAAAAACTTTCTATTTGCTGATGTTGTCATTGGATGCTCTGCTCTGAGTCCCCTTGCCAACCACAGGCAGAGCTTTTTCGGTAGCAGGGCCCACATTCTGGAATGACCTCCCCAGAAAAATTCATCTGGCATGTGCTCTTTTTCTGTGCCAAGTTAAATCAGTTTTTTACATAAGCTTTTTGTAAGAGACAGCAAATGTAGGGGTGGGAGCTCTTAAACTATTTAATTCTGCTTTATCTGATTTTCATGATTAAATTGCATTTTTTTTAATAAAAAAAAAATCCAGCCCCCTTGAAGACTGCATTGTTGAAAAAATGAGATGGAAATATTGTAAATACAACACAGTCCAAGGATTTTTCCAAACAGAAAATTACCTCTCCTATCCATACGATTTCCAGGTACAGGAAACATATTCCCAGTTTTAAGGTAAAGGAGGAATCCAGCTTCAGGATCAGCTCGTCTTCCTTGGCACAACAGAGAGTACAAAACCACCTGGGGGGAGAATCCAAAACTATTAAAATGGAATGTTAAACGTAGGTATCAACCAAGTTGCACCACTTTGCAGTTTCTTGCTGCAGTAATCACACACAATATGTCCCCCACCAGTGAGCATACAAATTATGTATCACTAGCAAATAAGCACACAAGGGCTGCATCAAGACCAGTAATATGGGCGTCAGAGCTGAGGAAACTATAGTCCCACTAACAATTCCTGGGGGTGGCATACTGCATCATGCGAGAGACTTAATCAGTCAAGCCAGTTATCGCAATGAATATATTCACAGAAGCCGCCCTAATTATTTAGTGCAGCAAAACAGCCAGGCCTATAGCCAGACTATCAACCAGACTTACGATTTTGCTATTTTTCCTACTCTGCTGGCTTCTCGTTCTCTACTTTTAGCGACAGAAAGAAATGCTTATCTTTGGACACCACCAAATAAATAAATAAATAAATAAATAAATAAATTCCTGCATCCAAGAAGCATAGAGCCTCTAGAAGACCTCATCGACTGAACTTAAGGAAGTAGGTGCTACTAACCAAAACACAAACTTTGAAAGACAAAACCAGAACCTTGAAATGGACCCAGAAACAAATGCAGATGCTTCAAAATAAATAGTTTGTTTCTGCCTATCAGTATCTTCAACAGCAGCCCCACATACAATACACTACAGTAACCCAATCTCCCAATCTGGATTGTCAAAGACATGAATGACAGCGGTTTCATTTCCTTTTTCATCAGCGGGTACAGGAAACCAAACAAAAAAAATCTGATAAACAACCACCTAGGGCACAGACCCTGTCTAGGAATCCAAGTACCACCTTCCTCCAGCTACATAATTTCCCCTTAACGTACAATTTTAGTCAGTCTACTGAGCTCCTACTAGCATCAACTCTGTACTATTTATACTGGGCTTAAGTTTATTCACAATCATTCAGTCCACTTCAAACACTAACTGAGGGAAATCGCCACCAGAGCACCTGGCTCTGATGATAAAAAAAGAGTTCAGTATCATCAGCACATGGGTGACAACTTCAGCCAAAGGTTTCATGTTGACGTTAAGGATCATGGGAGACCCAACTGAACTCCAATGGACCCTGCAGAGCAAATCCTATAGGAAGGAGCAACTGCCTCACAGCATCAGCTTCTGGAACCTTCTGAACCCACCACAAATGATGCTTAAAAACAATTAAGAACCTATTAAAACATTTTTAAAACTTAATATTTAGTCAGCGCCTTTCATGTACCCTTTAAAATTAATTACTATAATTCCTATTTGTACCTGACTTCTGTGTTCTATAGAGTTAGATTCCTTGCCACTTTTAAGCTCCAGAGGCATTATCTTGGACTGAGTTGTAGATCTGCGGTGAATTGTTACACCAGCTGTAACATCAATTTTACCCTTTAAGCCAAACCTGGGGCACCAAATGTTCTCCTCAACATCCAGGATTTCTGTAACTTTGACAGTGCACCAGGAGTCATCTTTTTCATCCCCTGGCCTATCAGAAAAAAACAACATTAAGTGTATTAACCGGAAAGGTTTACTTTCGAAAACGAAGCGATAGCTTTCCTTAAATACGTACTTGAAGGGACAAAATCCATATTCCTTTAACAGGTTAGAACATATTACATTCTTAAGCAACTGCTTCCAAACAGATCAAAAGGCAGCGCTTCCTCTTACTATTATTTTGTTCTTACAGATGAGAAAAATGATTTCATTCTCAAGTAACAGAACAAGTGGGCTGAAATGCCTAGCAGGATCTGAGTTGTCAACAAACAAGGGATTCAAGTAACCACAGAATGTGCAGCAAAAGATATGAATAATGAAGCCTTGAAAATACAAAGTCTGGTGAATTTGAGTTGAAATGCAATAGTAGCTAGCCATGGCTTGTATGAAAGAGAGAAATTGGTCCATTCAAATGTTCTAACCTGGTTGACAGCTACTTTGCAATAGCTACAGCAAACAAGCCCAAGGAGAGAAACTTGAAATACTAAACATAGCCGTAAGAAAGTTTGTCTTTTTAATTACACTTTAACTAACAGAAGCCAAAACAGCATTACCACAGTGCACGTTACCACACTACACTTCAGCCCCCCTTTTTTTCCTAAGCAGTGCCCCTGGGTGGGACTCAGAGGGGAGAAATTATCAAAAATCTCTCCATCTTCTGCTGGTGGGGGTCTCCACTGGAAATATCCCATGAAGTCTGGATCTAACCCAGAAATCCCCCCCCCCAACATGTTGTTTATAAGTGCCCTAGAATCTGTGCCAGGAAAGGAGCTTAACAACCCAACTCAATTGTTAAAGAAGTTGTACAACATTATTATTTTATTTATTTCTGGTCCTTTGCAGTCCAGAGATTCTGCAGTTCTTACACAGCTAACGAACTTCACCTACAGCACTGGCAGAACAACTGTACAACAGTGTGTTAGTGTGAATAGTTCCTTACCATTTTATCTGCATGTTATGCTGGCAAACATGGTTTTCTTTGTATATGAACTCTTCTGCCCATTTAATGAAAGAGTGAAAGTACTCTTCTATCTCTTGCATTATATCATTCTCTTTCAGATTTAACTGGTACCTGCAGAAGAGAAAGGAGGAAAGCATATTAAAAGCTGCATGGCAGATAGCAGAAGAGAAAAACATTACAGATATCTATTTTTTCTTTGTGGTCCCTCAGAGAAAAATATCGACCTGTTTAGGCATTTGTAACGTTCCCAAGTTTTATCAATGTAACTACAGGGAACTATTCTTCCAAAATGTAGCACATACAACTATAAAAATGACAAGTGAATTATTTTGCTTCAAAAAGGTTACTCTATTTGCATGCTCTGAAACAATTATGGCAGTGCATTTTTGTCCACACAAGCAATCACATGGACAAAAAGGTAACAATATCAGCAATTCCCACTATCCCTGTGCAAACTGACCTTTGTTAAGCATTAAAGCTAAGAAAAAGAACAAGTTCTTAAGAGAAAGGTATACCACTCACTTCATCTCTTACAGCTAATACTTACAGCTCTTTTAGATACTTTGGTCCATGAATTACTGAGAAGGCAATTTCTTGCAATTTCTCTTGTGTAAAATTTGTTCCTGCTTTCTGGAAAATTTCATGAAGGATTGTACCAATTAGCATTGGACGCAAACCAGGCTCACATCCCTGGGGGGAAAACGAAACCACCCCAAAATATTAGCAGAGATGTATGTGCACTACACATTAATTAATCTGTACAATACTGCATTTTTAGTGACATTTAAGGGCGCAATCCCCTGCACACTTACTATACCTTAAGTCCCATTAAATACTTTTTGAGTAAACACTGTAAGCAAGGTATTTTAAGTTTAAAAAACAAATATCAAAGAAAGAAGAAAGGACCAACAGGACAATTTCATAATTAAACTAACTATCAAGTTAGGAGGTTAATAAAGAGCCATGTTTCCTACTTGAATATAAGCTATCAATGTAAGTCCACCAATCATTATTTACTTTATTTTTCTTTTATTACAATTATACCCCACCTTTCTCGCGTCATGAAAATAAAGGCCCACATTTATTCCATCATCGTACCAATATGTAGTTCCCACACAGTCACTCAGCCAAACACTGAGCAGAGCCAGACCTGTTTAGCTTCAACAAGGTGGCGACCTTATGTGTCTTCAGATCGTACTCTGGGAATTTGAGGTTTGTTTTCCACCCAATCACTTAAGTTTGGGATGATATGCAAAGTTTACCATATAAAAACATGCATTTTAACACATATATAACCATATGTTCATCACTAGACAAATCCACATTAAAATTATTGTCTATCCCAACTCCAGAAAATGCTGGCTGTTCACCTATTTGCTATTATTGTCTTCATCAATTACCCCAAAGGCACTCTGGAGACTACTGGATGATCACTATAGTAAATAGGGAACATAGTATAGTGAACCAGAGCATTCTGAAACTCTTTACTGGTATAATTTTATTTATAACTTCTTATGTATTAAGTACTTATAATACTAGGTGCTTTATTTAAAACAACAGTTGACAATGCCCTTAATACAGATGTTATCAATGCCCATGAAACAAACCATTTTAATATACAATGTTTTTCCCAACTTACTTTGAACTTTTCACTCAGTATAGCTTTCCTCATACACCGAATGCTATTTGATACAGTAGTGCCAGAGACTAATATATCTGGATACAGAATCAAATATCCTCCATCTGCATCTATTATCCAAACACCCGCGTTGCACTCTCCTTCTAGATGAATGATATCTCCAGGCTGCACTGGAACAGAAATCCTGAAAAATATGTGCCAGATTACAATGTTGATACGCACATATTTTTAAATTATCTGTGATTTTTGTACTGACCTATAGACCAAGGAAAGGAAAGTGATCATGTATTCAAGAAAAACTATAACAATTTTTCAGGGACTTATTGCAACCCACACTCTCGCGATTACAAAGACAGTGAAAATGGGCACAGACAGGTAGAGAAGCAGAGAAGATAATCTCTGAACAATTCAGTAGTGGTCCTTTTAGGGATCAATTCTATGGTGATTGGAACTGGGGAAGGAAATTCCATAGGGAAGCAATCACCATGATGGAAGCATTGCTAGTTAGCCAGTCACACGAGCTGAAGCAACCAGCTCTGGTGGCTTTTTGTCTATTTTTTCCCTTTGGTACTTCATTTTAAAACGTCTCTCCTATTCACTCCAACAGGAGGGAGCTATTTACCCTTAAGGGAAGGGACATGTCAAGGGAATGAGGGTGTAGGATGCTGTGTGTGTACAACTTATCTAGCTGGGAAAGCCTGAAAGAACAAAAATGTCTTCAATCGTTTCCTGACAGTGAAGATAGTGGGACCCTGTTGTACCTCAATAGGAATGGTATTCCACAGAACAGGAGAAGCCACACAAAGTCCTGCTCCAAGTTAGTGTGGAACTTGCAGGAAACTGGACTGGAGGTCCTCCACTACTATCAAAAAATGTTGGCACCTTAAGGCTTAATGTACTAAAAAAGCGGGGAGGGGGACAGTCAAAGGCTTCCTTCCCTTTACTGACATTAATAGGAGAAACTAAGAATTAGAAATATTTTGATCCCTTGTTTCATAGAACTAATTTTTCAACTTTTTAACCACAATTAGAAACTGTACAATAACAAGCATAAAGAACATTTTGCCCATTATCCAGTATCAACAGTTACACAGCAGTTACCAGTCATGTCTTAGGATGCACAACTCTGTATCCAAATCATCAAGCTGAGAAGAAGCTGTAATTGTCAGGTGTTTCTCCAGAGCACCATTTTCCTGGACATGTAACACGCAGTATCTGTTGTTCAGGCCCTTGCTGAGTACTGTATCCGAGAAGCCAACAATTTTCTTTGGGAATCTAAAATTACAGTTGCATGATAATACATACAGGTACAAGGCAGTAGTCAGGCACACACTCTAATAACAGATTGGCTTAGATACCACTGAGGGCTAAGATCTGTGAATCTCATTTAAAACATGGAAACGGAAGCGCCAAGCAGAAAGAAACAGCAGCACTACCTTTGTCCACTTCCAGACAAGAGACAATTGTTCTCCAAGTACTTAGCCATCTAATATTTCTATTATCTGGACAAATTGCTTTCAAAAGTAATTTAGCCAAATAAGACAACAGAACATAAAGAGGGGAAACCATTCCAAAACCCATGTTTGCCTCTGTACACACAGAGGGAAGAGAGGGCACTTGCAGGAGAGAACTGGGGGCTAAGAGGGGACCCTTAACCCCTAACTCCAATTTTTCCTCTGTAAGGATCCCTCCTCCAGCTGCTTTTTCACTAGCTCCTGAAAATGAAAATATACCAGGATGGGAGGAAAAAAACCTCAGAGGATCCTTTGCAGAATGGGCCGACAACGGATGGCTTAATCACCCATTGTTATTAGAGATTATATACACACATATATATACAGTACACACATATGTGCGTGTGTGTGTGTGTGCATATGTATACACTCTCTCTCTCTCTCTATTTTTCCTCAAAAGCTATTGTTGCATAATTGCCACACCATGATCACTGGATTACAACCCGCATCATTTCTGACCATCGACCATGCTAGCTGGGACGGATCCGAGCTGAGCCACGCGTGGGACTCTAATCACAGGCTCCCCAATCGCCACATCCTGAAAAGAAAGGCCACCCAACCTCCAGACGCCTAAAGGGCAGGAGACGTGGGGAGGAGGACCCACAACCAGGAGAGAGCGGGATCCTTGGGGAGAAGCGTCCCGCCGGCGCTTCGAAAGGCGCGCGCTTTTGCAGCTCAGTCCCCGCCAAGAAGCACCTCGGCGGCGGAGGCGGGTCCTCGAAGAAACTCCTCTCCATCAGCTCTTCCAGAGTCACTTCAGCCGCCTCTTCCTTCTTCTCCTGCCTCCTCGCCGCCATCTCCGAGGCGCCAAAAGCATAAGCGGGAAGGGGGAAAGAAAAAAGGGAAAAAACCAGAAGCCGGGACGGTAGCTAATAAGCCCCCTACCCCGCCCAGCCCGCGAGGGCGCAGGCGTAACAAGCGCGCTCCCCTATGAGGCGCCGGGGGTGGAGTTTGAGGCTTTTCCTGTATGCGCGCGAGCACCGCGTCTCTCTTCTTTTCCGCGCTGCAAGAACGGTTGAAACTCGTTTCTTTTAATCTGATGACATTCTTCCTCGTGCTTATTGAGAGCGTCTTGGAATACGAGCGGGGTGGGTGGGAAGTGTTGAATAGTGGGTAGACATAGCAGACGGCCAGGGTGAGAACTTCAATACATAACAAGAAGGAATTGCTTTCTTTAAAACAAAGAGCAATGGTCGTTTGCTTGCTCCCCATTTCGTCTGCAGTGAAATCCTGCCACGCTTTTCTTTCGTGCTGGCTCTTGCACAGCCTTTCATCTTCCTTGGAGGTTTTTTAAGCTGTCTGTCATGGTTGCTTTTGTTGGGATTCCTGCTTTGCAGGGGGTTGGACTGGATGACCCTCGGGGTCCCTTCCAAGTCTACAGTTTTGCGATTCTATGCCTGCACTGTTAATTCACCATGGATTGAGAGGCACACCTACTGGCCT
Source organism: Podarcis tiliguerta (assembly GCF_965153285.1). NCBI lineage: Eukaryota > Metazoa > Chordata > Lepidosauria > Squamata > Lacertidae > Podarcis > Podarcis tiliguerta. The sequence goes on along the minus strand of NC_139538.1, from coordinate 69,618,978 downwards.
GACGTTAATTAGGCTACTTTTATATAAAATTGCCACCAGAAGGGGTGGTGAAAAAGACCCCTCTTGTCTCCACGTAGGGCTGGGAAAGATTTCTGCTTGAAGCCTTGGAGTGCCTGCAGGGCTGACAATAGTGAGCTAGGAGGATCAAAAGTATAACTTGGCCTTAGGCAGCAGATGCAATTTTTATTCCAGAATGAGGAACATCTCAGACAAAGGTGAGGAACCTCAGATCCGAGGGCTAAATGCAGCCTTCCGGGCTTCTCTGACCCTGCTCTCCCCAGGCCACATACCTCATCAGGCCTGCTTCATACCCTCCCTGAATGTTTTTAGCTTGCTTGAATGGGTCCTTCAGATGCCTCCAATGTCTGAAGGATGGCGAGGGATGGGTGCGGAAACTATCCTACAACAAAACAATAAAATGTTCGTTCTGTTTTTCCTCTGGCCCTGTCAACAACTGGCATGTGGCCCCCTCAGTAGGTTGCCCAGGTGCCAATGGGCTGCAGAATGGCTGAGCTCACTAAAAAAAACCCTTTGCGCATGGACACAGATGGCAAAGCAAAAGTACAGATTTATGTTTAGCCTGATGGGTGCACCGCACTGTCATGGCAGACGCAATCTGAATCGCCCCTGTGCCTACAGATTTGGAAAAAAAATCCCCAATTCAATGGAAACTTTTTTGCAATAGAAATTTGCAGGACATATATACAGGTGTGGGATAAACATGCCACCAATATTTTTAGTAGTGTTTTTTTTTCATAGTCATACAACTGTAGAGTTGGAAGGGACCACAAGGGCCACCTAATTCCACCCCCTCCAATTGCAGGAATCTTTGACCCAATGTGGGGCTCAAATCCATGACCCTGAGATTAATAGTCTCGTGCTCCAACAGCTAGGCTATCCCTGCATTGAACAGCAGGGTGTTTTGTGTGCAAAGGCTTATGATATTCTGCATAATGGTGTGTGGAGGGGTTCTTATCTCCTCCTTGAAGCCAATGGAACACATTTGAGCCCAGCGTGGAGGCTTATAATGCTAAAACCAAGGGTTAGCATGTCTGAATACAGTCTGTCCACTATTAAATTAGGAAAAAGGAATATGAAAAAGCCAAAAACTTGTTAATATGTTTCTTACTTGCAGTAAAAATGCTAAGTATCTTTCAAAAGCATGATTGTCACATGAAATCCATTACAATTCATTGTTATAAAAAGTCTTTTAAAAAAGTGTTTGATTATAAATTTAGTGAATACAGGATCTACACACTGTTCTCCAATAGTAACTTTACTAAGCCGCTGGAAAGGGGCCAAACATTCAAGAGAAAAGCGGATTACAAGAATCAAAGAAAGCTCCACAGTCAGCCCAAGAAAAGCAAGCAATATTGTTAACTATGTTGTTGCCATTCTGAGCAGTTACTTAGAAATAAGTTCTACTGGGTAATTTGTGGCACATGAACTTTGATGCAAAGGGGTTTTTTTGTATAAAAGCCTCAATTGTCTTCTTAATGATCATACTTTTTAAAATTTTTAAAATGTTTAGAAGATACAGTACACCTTTGTAAGTTTTCATTTTAAAAAATCACAAATAAGGCCAGAGATTAACTGCAGTCACTTTAATATTGTTTCATCAAACATTTTAAAACCGCATAAAACAGAAAAAAATATAAAATTCCAAACACATGCTTTTATATTGGCTGGTATGCTTAGTCATATTGCTATTCAAGACATTTCAGTTTAAAATAAAATAGATACATCTCTTGGACAATAATAATATCAAATGTCAAAAGACACATATTTCAATAAAATAAAAAATGCCAAACCACAGAACTTGTTATGTCCCAGCTATGGACTATTACTAAAAGCAATTTTTACAGCTGCTGCTAGATTTGGTAACATAGCTCTTACCAGTTTCATACTCCATATACAATATTTACAAAAAATAAATTATATCGCTTTACGTAAAACATTTTGAGAAGTGTTGCAAAAGCTTTAGCATTTAAGTTTGGCAAAATCAGACTCTCTTAATCAAATAAACCCATTTTTAAAAAATAACCAAGACATACAAATTGTTCCTAGCAATAGGAAGGTGAAATTGGAAGGCTGCTATTGAAAGGGAAGACACTTATCCAGGCTTCCGAAAACTGACCTATCCATAAAACCAATAGGCAAAATAGGTAGGATTTGTTGCAAAAAGTGGGCAGGTCCTCTTGAAAAAAAAGACATAGCCAAACCAACAGTGAACAGCAAAGCTGTAATCTCAGGGCCGGGCCAGCCATTAGGTGGGGTGATGCCGCCACCTCAGGGTGGAAGCCCCGCCACCTCCACCACTGGGGGAGAAGCAATGCCAGCATTGCAAAATCTTACTGGAAATCAGCATTGATGCTTCTGCACCACCGGGTGGGGGGGGCACAGACAGCCTCAAGCAGCAAAATAGGATATGCCACCCCCACCTCATCATGCAATGTGGCTAGAACTTTACTGAAAAGCCCAAGCTCCCACTGCTGAGTAGACTTTTTTCAACACTGAGAGATAAGTGAAGAATTAATAAAGTTGCATCCTATTACCAGAGAAGCCATAATAGAAGGCACAGAAGAAGAAAATCACTCAGTGCAGTAGAATATACAGCAGGGATGGGGAACCTATGGCCCTCCAGAACTCTGTGACTACAACTTTCATCCCGGATCACTTTTTACTGGAATTGGAGTCCATCAACATCTGGAGAAGAACAGGTTCTTCATCTTTGTAATACAGGCTGCATGGGGGAAACATAGCAAGTACCGTATTTTTCGCTCTATAAGACGCACCAGACCACAAGACGCATCTAGTTTTTGGAGGAGGAAAACAAGAAAAAAAATATTCTGAATCTCAGAAGCCAGAACAGCAAGAGGGATCGCTGCACAGTGAAAGCAGCAATCCCTCTTGCTGTTCTGGCTTCTGGGATAGCTGCGCAGCCTGCATTAGCTCCATAAGACACACACACATTTCCCCTTTCTAGGAGGGAAAAAGTGAGTCTTATAGAGCAAAAAATACGGTAGTTAAAGCTGCAAATTCCTGCTTGTTTCAGAAAGGTGGCCTTGTAGTAAAAGTATTCATTAACCTTCCAGCAGAAGTGTGCGCATCTTGGTCCGTACATAAAATGTTTTAGATGCTCTCAATCTTACCAAAACAAAATCCATGCGAGGATAGGACCCTGCTTACTCATATAGATACAGCATTAGATGAAGTGCTATCAATCAGCCTTAACCAACCTGGTGCCAACTCCCATCAGCCCCTGCTTCGTGAAGACTGCTATAAATTGTAGGAGAACCTCAACTTTCAATAGCCTTGTGTACTTTTAATATTGGACCCCTAAAGTTCATTTCTGTTTCCTCATGCCCCCTACCATTGTAGAAGTACTGAATCATATAAATCAAATCCAAATCAACAGCAGCTTAAAACAAGTTAAAGCACATTTTAAATGTGTTTCCTAATTAATCACATAACATCTGTGCAATTGCTCGTGTTTGTGAGAGGGGGGAGTAAGACTGTACCTCTTTCCCCCGCATGTCCCCTCCCCCAGACTCTCCACCTTCTATGCATTGGAGGGTGAATATATGCATCAGGAAGCCACCCCACTGTAAAAGTTCCCCCTCCAACACATGGAAAGCAGAGGGATCAGGTGATACAGACACATCAGAGAGAAGTCAGAAATGGCATGAAAGGGTTTCAAGCAGCCTTTCTCAACCTGTGGGTCCCCAGATGTTGTTGAACTACAACTTCCATCCCCCCTAGCTAGAGCTCAGGGATGATGGGAGTTGTAGTCCCACGACGTCTGGGGACCCACAGGTTGAGAACTGCTGGATAGTGCTGGGTTAATAAGATAGGCTTCTTTAGGCTACTGCCTGTACCCGTTTACCTGAGGGCTCCACTGAATTCAGTGGGACTTACTTCTGAGTAGGCATGACTAGAATGGGGAGGTGTGTCATATAGAAAAGTAAGATCCAGTATCCAAAAGGTCATGGAATTCCAGGAGTCCAATAAGGCTTTAGACTTACTTTCTTGGAAACAGTTCCCAGAGCTTAATGACAAAGTGTTCTAGGGGCAAAATAGAAATGAAATGGGAGATGCATGACAACAATCACCTATGCTTGCTTTATATCCAAGAACTCCATGTGGCTGATTTGAAGTTCAGAGATGCTGTTTCTTACTCTCCTGCATCCCATGAAGCTTGTATCAGCTTTATGGTGGGGCAAGGGGGGTGGGGGATAAAGGCCTAAACACAGCCTCCTAGAGCACCACTTTCCCAATTTTAAAAGCAAGCCCCCAAACATCACATGATCTTCTATATCACATCTACTCCAACCTCTAACAGAAGTTTCTAAAGCAACATTATGAACAGTTCAAAGACAAAAAATAAGTATTGCAAACCCCTTGGAAGAAACCGGGCACCACTTTTGAGTTCCCACTCAGGGAGATCTGTATCATGGAAATAAATTGTGAAATTATATACTTTCTAGCTACTAGAAAATCTGAAAATAAAATGAAGTGACTGTAATCCATGAATGAGGTTACATTAATAAATTCTGAAGTAATTGGCATGTTAACTGCAGAAGCACAGCAGAACCTTAAACTTAATTCCATGAAAGCGAGTCAAAGTGAATTCATTGAAATGGGTTTCCAAGCAGATCTACAATTACTTTTATGTTTTAGTTAAGGTATATTGTCAACTCTTTAGAAAAGCAGATACTTAAACTCTCCAATTAAAAAAATGAAAGCAAACCTATTGAAATTGTTTTTTTTTAAAAAAACAATCATTTGGAACTCCTAAAATTGGTTTACTTTTCACAGTAAATACCCCAATTTATTTTTATTTCCATCAGTGACCTTCCACACCGTATGTATGCATAACAAAGAACTTATTCAACTTCTGTCCCATTTACATGCTATACTTCTTCTGGTAAAGAGAGCACTACAAGAACCAGTGATTCCCAAGGGAATTTTCACAGATAAATACAATACAAAAACAAGAATTGTTTTTCAATAAAATTTAAGAGTCTTCAATTGAGGTGCAAGAACTGCTTCATAAATTCGTAGGTGGTGAAGGCGACAGCCTGTGAAGGAATACACCGAATATAATTCAGGGATAATCCTCGGTATAATCCTCTTCGTATTCCATGATTTCCATAAACATACTTCAGTGTCTGTACCATTGTACTAGAAACAGAACAGAGTAAATTTTATTATACTTAAAATGAAAGCTTTACTATTCATTTTCAATAATGGTTTAAAAATCTAGAAACTACTACACAATATTTGAATTTTACAACCTGGTTATTAAAAATTGCTACAAAATGTTTTCACACGTGCAGCACAGGAAATTGGAATTGGGGAAAAAAGCAAGATGGTTGTTAGAAGGAGGATGCAAAACTGTCAAGTTGTGGATTAGGTCTCTTTGTTAACATATGGAAAGGATGTAAGAAATATAGCATGCAGAAAAGGCACAAATATTTGTTGCTTTAGGTTGAAAATCCAACTGTCCCACATCTCCTACTTACGAACTAGGACACAATCCACCATAACAAGCAACAAAATCCACCAGGAAGTCTCCCGGAAAAGTTACATGGAAATTAGTAAAAACTGCATAGAGCACTACCCAAAAATGTAAACTCTCTGGAAAATTTGGAGTCATGAGGAAAACATTTATTCCCTTAAGAAATCTATGCAATATTCATTTTCTTATCTGACCTGTACTGTAACAAAATGTATTATTTATAAAGTAATAAACCAGTAAGATTGTTGTATTTGGCATATTTATGAAATTTACAGAGCAATTCTATCAATGCTTCCTCAGATCCAGTTATCTTAGTGGAGCTCACTCCCAGGTAAATGCATACTGTATAGGGTTGCAACCTCAAAAAGCATAACTGCCTTAGTTTTGTATCAGGCTGTTTCTTGTCAGCAATTTAAAGAGAGAGATGAAAACAGGAGATGAGGAATAGTGTATGAGAAGTCCTGGGCCTTCACACCCACATCAATCAATCAATCGCTTTCCACAAAACATCCTGAAGCAATTTAACAATAAAAACATATTTTTAAAGTTCAAGTTCGATAACGATTAGGACAAAAATCACCAAAGGCTTGTTGAGAACTCTAGCCATAATGCATCAAGAAGTCTTCATTTCTAATTTGTGGCCTGTGGCTCAGAACTGCTATTCTGCAACCCCAGAATGCATACTAGACCTCCTTACGTCACAGTTGAACTGCCTCTGATATGCACAACATAATGAACTGTTAATCATTTTGGAGGGGTGGAAATGCAATGGGAAGCCTGTTTCAGGACTGTATCACTTTAAACGGCAGATGGGATTTGATTGAAGGGTCTGAATCTCAATTCTATGTGCATGTTATATGGAAGAACCAACCAGCATTTCGGAAGGGTGACTAAGGCGAGAATTCTTCATGACATCCCAGTTATGTATGGAGATGCCACCAACTGTTATGTGAATGAATCCCCACCTGTAGTCTGAAGAGACACAGTCCAGAAACCAGCTTAGACCTCTTTCATCTGCTGTTTTTGAAAATTTGGGTCCACTATGGTTCATATAGTGACACAGCCTATTAAAAACTGACAAAATCCCATCTCTACATCAAGGATAAGAAGTGATGGAAGGAAACTGATGCATTAGATCATACACTGAGAACAAATCTCTACCCACTTTTTTTGAATGTACCACTGTAGAAATTTGCCAAAATGCATCCTTGGCTGGTATAAATTTCATAACTTTGCAAATAATATATATCTTTTAACCAAAGGACAAGAAAAGGATGCTAAAATTGTAAAGAGCTATTATAAAGTAGCAGAATATCAGTTTTCAATTTTCAATTTAATTTAAGGCACTAAACGAAACTTACAGGCACTTTTCGGACTCCGGAAGTATTGCTCCCAACTGCATTCGTCTACGTGTTACATCAAGAGGATATCTGGGAAGAAAAAGATGGGTTTTTTCCCCAAAACAAGCTCTTTGTGTTGAACTTACATTATTTTGTTGTTTGTTTTTCTTTGTGTGTTGTTGCTTTTTTCTTTGTGTGTATTGTCTGCTTTCTGTTGTTCAATAAATTAAAAATTTTAAAAACCCCCACAGTGCTGCAAGTATTTGCACAATGAAGTACAGTTAAAGGAAATTCATATAAGAAATAAGAACTGTGTGGAACATCTGATGGTGTCTTATACTGAATCAGATCATTAGTCCACCTATCCCAGTATTAACGTATTTACTCGAATTAATGCACATCTTTTTTGGCAAAATTACATCATGAAAATTAGGGTGCACATTAGATTTGATGGTGCATTTACATTCGCCAGCAAATAATTTTTTGGTTTCAAGGTTTTGAAAATCGAGATGCGCATTAGATTTGATGGCACATTAGATTCGTGTAAATACAGTATCTACTCTGACTAGAATCAGCTCTCCTGGGTCTCAGGCAAAGGTATTTCCTAGCTCCAAAGTTGAAGATCTCCCACACATTTTTTTTTAGAAAGGAGATGCTGAGGATAGAGCCTACAATTTTTTGCATGTTAAGCACGAACTGTTTTTACAGAACTATGAACTTCTTTACATTAGGGTTTCCTTTACAAGGAAATAGGAGGTTCAAGTTTATGCTACTTAAAATTATCAGAAAAATAACACAAAAATCAAACAAATATTAAGAACTACAGGATGTATTCAGTTTCATAGAAATATAATCTCTGAAGTTAAACAAGGTTTATGTAAAAACAAGGTTTAAGGCTCAATACCACATTTGCACTGGATGAAGTAAACAGAAAAAGGCCACAATCCAGCCCAAATTAAGCGTTTAAGTCCCTCGTATTCAGCTCTCTCAATGAAAGCACATGCTTACACCTCCTTTACTGACACCATAGTAACTAACTTTGTCCCAACAAAGTCCCAATATTTTAAAGGACAAAAAAATGTAACATAACTGCCCATCACACAACTAAACATATTATATGTGAAAAGGAGATGCCAGGGGGGAAATAATGGAACTCACGGGCATCAAGTTGTGTGAAACACCTTTGCAGCTCATTTTTTAAAAATTTCTGACCTATAATATTTAAAGCAGCATCTAAAATTCTTAACACCCTGCATTGCCAGTGTGGTTTAGCAGTTAGTGTTACATAAGAGCCAGATTCAAATCCTCACACAGCCATGAAGCTCATTGGGTGGCCTTGGGTCAGTCATTAATTCTCAGCCTAGCCTACCACACAGGGCTGTTGTGAGGATAAAATGGGGAGAGAACTGTTATTTATGCTACCATGAGCTCCTTGGAAAAAAGGAATGATAGGTCAGGAAACAGAGAAATGTGTTTTAATTTTCGCACTCGTAATACTTAAACTGAGAAAATTAAAATACATTTTAATGCGAATGCCAGCCTATGTAATTCATAAATACTATATTGGAAAAACATTTATTGTATGTTACAATACATATTTACTGTGCAATCCTAAACATTTCTACTCAGAAATAAGTCCCACTGAGTTCAATAGGGCTTACTCCTAGGCAAGTGGGAATAGGATTGTAGCCTTATTTAGGTTTGTTTTACTTTCTCATGTTTAAAGTTGGATTTTGAAAACCCTTCCTTGGAAAACAACACGTTCTGGGGTCCAGCTTTTTAGTTTTTTTATTCTATTTGTACACTGCTCTTACATGGGGCTTCTAGTCATTGATCAAGTGCAGATCGGGTTGGCTTAGCAAATTGGTAGTATGAGGTACTCCAACCATTCTCTGATCCTCCCAGAGGTTTAATTTGACAGCTATACAAGTTATTATAACTCACATTATCACTGCTGTATAAAGATTATGATTTTCCAACTTCCAGCTGGAATAGTACAGTTTCACTAAATTGACAAGAGAAAGCAGTTGCCTAATGGACTGCGCTCTTATCAATAAACAAACTGATCAGTTCAAATGTTTTTGAAGGAAGTCATAATGAATAAAAGCTATGTCTAGGTCTACAACTCAAGAGTTGCAGCCTTCAAAAACTTTTGCAGAATACAATATGCTGTCAGCAGCATCTATCATCATCATGATCAGCAGCAACAGCAGCAGCCTAAGGTTCCACGGTGAAGTACAACAATTTAAGATACAATACAAAAAACAGTTTGAAACCTTAAAAATGCAATCACAAAACATAGGGTGAGACCTGAAAATAGCTATCTCTGGTGTCAAATGCCATAATATACTGTTCTTTACTATTAAAGCATGAAAGTTTCTTTTTGCCTGGGGCATTATTGCCCCATTTTAAATTGAGCAATAGGCTTTCTTCCCATACCACAAAGGTGTGGCTGATGCCTTAGATTATGACGAAATTAAAATTTCATGATTTCCAAGGTAGGAATTTTGTTTACTTACAATACTAATGCAAGCTATCCTAACAATTCAGTGCAGTAAAATACTAGAAAAACTTACGATATTGTCTGTGCTATTGCTCCAGCTATGCCACCACACAGCAAATTTACATGAGTTTTCAAAACTAAGACATCAGGATTATCTAAGCAAGGCTTCCCAAGCAGGGTAGGCGCTTGGGCAAGTCCCACACTCTTTAAGGTACCAAAGGTAAAAAATGAGAAACCTGAAAGGGAAAAATGTAACTTTAATGGAAACCTGAAAGGGAAAAATGTAACTTTAATGGAAACAATACCACAACAAGCTACATCAACAACAAAGGCACAATCCAACCAAAGGTTAAGCACAGTTAAAACTCATATCTAAAAAGGAGTGTAGAGCTTGCACCAAGCTCTTTCCTCATGGAGGAAAAAAAATCAATGATACTTATCAGAGCTTTCCAAACTGTGTCACAACACCAGTGTGTTGGCTGTAGTGTGTAGGTATGTCACGTGAATGCTCCCCGTGCTCCTCCCGGGGCTGGAAAGGGGTGAGTTTAACCTCTGGTTTGCTAGTAAAACTGTGTTACTGTGTCACGAAAAGTCTGTCACCAACATGAAAAGTCTGGAAAGCTCTGGCTTAGCCATAGCTGAGTCACATCTTCTCTGTTTGAGGATAGTCACATTGTGAAATTGTTTTCAAGTATGTATTGAAGAATCAATCTTCATTTTTGTTTATCACTTGCATCTGACACCAACACCGCAATCTGGCACAAAGTATCCGGGATGTGGGAATTATGTTGGGATGTGTATTTTCAGAGTTTTAATTGGGGTGTGAGGTGCACCAGGCACCACAGTTTCTATGGTGCTTTGAAGAGACCTCGAGGCTTGCCTCAAAGTAGCACCTCGGGAACCGAAGCATGTACAGTGGTACCTCAGGTTACATACGCTTCAGGTTACAGACTCTGCTAACCCAGAAATATTACCTCGGGTTAAGAACTTTGCTTCAGGATGAGAACAGAAATCGTGCTCCGGCGGCATGGCAGCAGCAGGAGGCCCCATTAGCTAAGGTAGTGCTTCAGGTTAAGAACAGTTTCAGGTTAAGAACGGACCTCCGGAACGAATTAAGTACTTAACCCGAGGTACCACTGTAAATGTGTGTGTGAGGACAGAGAGACACAGAGAGAGAGAGAGAGAGAGAGAGAGAGAGAGAGAGAGAGAAGGAAGAAGCATGTGTGTATGGGAGAAGGAGACCATGTGCATATACAGAAGCAGGGGGCCAAATGTGGAGGAAGAAGCTTGATGGTGAATAGGAGAGGGCAAGAATGGGTAACTATGGGCTGAGAAACTTTGCAGGGGAGTAGTTGTGGTAAACGAAATAGCAAGCAGAAGGAAGGTTGGTAAGCTCTGGCTAAAGGGAACCAGTCTGAGAGAGGGGGGAGGACAGGAGGTTGTCTATAAGTAATTTGCACAGTGGAAAGTCAGAAAGAGGTGCTATACTAAGCAACAGGGTAGGTAAGGTCCCTACCTGCCAGAAATTAAGAAGGGTCACAGGAATCCAGAACCCAAATAAAAAATAAATAGATGCCTAAGGATGAGAAGAGTTCTATCTTTACTTTGGAAGAGTGAGGGGCTCAGCAGAGGGATCTAATGATAAGAACCAGGCTGGGGTTCTTGAAGGCACTTAGTACTGATAGATAGGCAGGTGAGAAAAATTTCAAATGGGTGTTATGGGAAAGAGTTAAAATGCTTCTGGAAAGGAAATGAATATGTAACGCCATGCTACACCTTTCAGTCTATTCCAGGTGCAGTGAAACATGTATTGATATTAGAAAACTACCTCCCCCACTACAAATGAAAGAAAAAAGTGATAAGAGATACTCAAAATCAACACCAGCAGTCAAGGCAAAAGGCAACAGGAACCGTACAATTGGTTTCAGAATTGAGGAATGTACAAGTGCAGATAGACTGGTGCAAAAACAACCCTTATAAATACTAGAATGCATAGTGGAATAGATGTCAAGATCACCGTTTAAAATTCATAGAAAAAAGAGACTCCATGTGGCTATAAGAGTGCATTACTGTATTTCCATTTTTGTTAACAGTCTGTAATAGTTGTTTACTTTACCAGTGATTTTGTGCTTATGCAGATCTTTCAGACTGTTAGGACAACTAAGGACAGTCAGCAGAGCATTTTATAGATGGCTCTCAGTGTACATCTGTACTAGTTGGGGGGCACATTCCACAAGCAAATCACTATAATTATATAATAAATTTCTGGCAGCAACCTTCTCTGCTGGTATCTACGCAAATCCTAGCACCGCTAAACATGTGCAATTTTTATTTTAACAGCAGCAATGTGAACAGTTTTGCAAATCAAAATTAAACACCAAGAGGTTCACTGGGAAAGACTCTCATTCAAGTTCAACTCACCTGCATATGGAGCCATTCCTACAACTGTTGGTGTAAGCCCGCGATAAAATCCTTGCAAACCACCTTCCTTTTGGAGTAAGCCAATGATGAAAAGAACAAACAAACAACAAATATTTAATTGCACTGAGTACAAAGTGCACATATACATTAGATTAGAGTGATGTTTTGCACAAGTAAATGAAATCAGACTTTTCCTTTTGGTCAGGTTTTTTTTTTTTAAAGGTGTCTCTTTATAAGCAAATTTTGTGATCTGATCCAAACTTTTAGGGACAAATCCAGTTGTGGATCTCAGAATGACGGGGGGTGGAGTTGCTCCTGGAGGTACACAGGTATACATGTCTATGAAGCATGTGTGCACCTAGTTTAGTGCTCTGAGGCAGCCTCACTGCTCTGAAACTCTCTCCCAAAAAGACAATACTGTGTCTTCTATTGTACTTCGAAAGAGTTGATGACTTAAGAGTACGATTTTTTTTTTTACTATTGCATGCTCTTGTTCTGTTTGTTTTGCCAATTTTGCTGTTTACTGGGAATGGTTATATTTGTTACTATGATTTAGGGTGCATTCTAGGGCACAGCCACACAAGAGGGCTGACAGGTAATCATAACCTTTAAAATATAAATGTTTCTATTGTTTTATTTTGTGAACCACTATCAAATCTCATGAGCAGTATCATTTTCAAAACTGTATTTTTCTCTCTGCTAGTCTTCTCCCAATATGCAGCTATCAACATCTGCCCACAAACAGCAGAACAGAGTGAGAGATGTTTACACAGAACAGCTGTTTCAAGATCCTTAAATGTTTGATTTTTTAAAAAAATTGTCAGCCTCAGAAACCAGCAACACAATAGCACCAAAACAAAAGAGATAAACAAGCTACCTTTGTATAAATGGTCTTGAATGCATGAATAATTCCAGTGTATGTGTGATCCCCTTTTACTTGGAATGCCAGACGTGCTCTCACCATGTCAAGAGGGTAAGTGCAAATTACTGCAGTTATACCTTCAAAACAAAAAAAACACAAATACGACCTGAACTGGGCAACACAGTTGTGACATGCCAATATCAAGAACATCGCTAACAGAAAAACACAAAGGGTCCTTTAAATAGAGGGTGATTTTTTAAACTCAACCTTGTTTTCACATTTGGAGGACTTGTACTTTCATGCTTATAAGTAACTTCTCCAAAGAGTTGGGAACACAGATAATTTTTATGCAAGTAACATGCTAAAATCAGAGAGGCTGCACACAGGAATGAATGACGTCATGCAGAACTTTAAGGAATCAGTTAAGTCACAGACACTCTGGTTAAGAACTAAGCTGCTTCCTTAAAATCACTGCAACTTAGAAAAAAAGAATGACACTTTTAAAATGTGTGTGTTTCATATGCTTAAACTAGCACACTATCCCCACCCACCCCCAGGAAATGAAGCCAGCATAACCATATGTGTTTGGTACTTTTTCCTGCTTTTGCATTTGGAAGGCTTAAATCCCTTTGTTCTCAAAATGCCTGGGATGAAGGGCACTTGTGTTTTGAATAGCTGAAATCATGTTTCCCCCTCTGCTTCAGTCTAGTTGTTTTTTCCTTAAAGGAGACGAAGGCAATTATCCACCAATAAAGAGTTACTACCAAGATTTGAATTACACAAGACTCAGGAAATCCAGGGTGGAAAGTTTTCCCCATAATGTTTATCTTTGCTACTTCGAAAAGACGCATTACAACAGACTTTTCTTGGCGTCCCCGTCCCCCCCAATAGCCTTGATGCAAAGGAATCCCCCCCCCCCCAGTGCTAGAAGGATGACTATTTTTTTGGGGGGGGGTGATTTTATGCGTCTTTGCTGACCCCAATTTGTGTCTTTGCTTCTCAATTTGTTTTGTTAATTTATGCACTGTGACTTGCTTTCATTTTTAACTGATTAGAGTTTAGAAATTAATTTTTATAATTGTTAAGAGTGAATTTCTGTTTAGTTATTTTTTGCTGGTGTTTAATTTTATTTTATTGTGTGGTATTATATTCTAATGGGTTACTGAATATTACTTTATTTGATACAAGTCTCTTTTAAAGTTATGTTTAATTCTGACATTTTTGTATTGGATCAAGTTGTTATTAAGTTGTGAGATCTTTGTTGTTTCTTCAGCTTGTAAACCAACTTGTGTACAGTAATAAAGAAAGGCAGTATACAAATGAAATGAAACAAGAACCATGGAAGTTTTCACAAGTTTTCTCTGCATTTCTAATGCTCAAACTACATTGGTGTTAGCACCACTAATACAAAACCTAAAATTCACATTCAGATTGCACATTTCAGTGTGTTTTTATTCTTCCTTCCATATTAATATTATCCAGACCACTCTTGTAGTATACCTAAAAATGTGAAGACTGTTCATGTGCTCATTTCTTATATAATACATTATATCTCCATCTGCACCAGGAAAGGTGTTATTGCTACCCCATAATTTCTTGGCAGTGAATTTCCCTTTCTATTTCCTTCTCCTTTTTATTTCTCTCTCTTACCCCTTTCTATTCCTCGGCTTACACATAAATTTCAGAGACCATAAATATGTAGTTCCTTGTGAAATTATTTCCACGTGTTGCAGTTTTGTGTACTGTTATGTAGAGGGAAAAGATGCTCTAACCAACTATTTCAATCCATGAGGATTATGATGTAGTTAAAATAGACCTCTGGAGCATTTACCTTGTTATGATGCCTAACAAACTATAATTGGGGTGGGGAGATATTTCTCCCTGCTTAATACTAGCATTCAAGAATACCCAAATGAAATTGATTAGCAATGGACTTGGGAAAGATAAAATCCAAGTATTTCATCATGCAAGACATCTTAAATGGCTTTTAAAAAAGGGGACTATGCAAATGTGGAATTATGACTGGCTAATAGCTAGGGTAAGCAAAAATGCAACCATGACCCTCTGACTAGCCAAAGATGAAGAACACATGCCTTTTTTGTGAACTTCTCAGAAGCACGTAGGTGGCTACCACTGGAAAGAAATCCTGACTATATACTTGTGTATGCCCTGCTTGCTACAGCCATTAGGAAAGAGTGGGAGAGCATGTAAACCACAGCTTTCTTGTTCAGAAAGTTTTATAGCCACTTCTGATCATGCAAATGGATTTGGATGCTGTTAGGAGACTCTTAATCTCAGGGTTCGAGCACCACGTGGATAAAGGGATTCCTGCACTGCAGGCGTTTGGACTAGATGACCCTCGTAGTCCCTTCCAACTCTACAATTCTATGATTCTATTATCTGTTTTATTAACTTTAACTGATTAAAGACAACAGCCTTTAGCTTGGACTTTGATTACTAAACTGCAATTTAAAGACTGGCAAGCAAAACAAAAGAATAGTTAAGTATACATAAGACGGAAATACCTGCCATGGATCCAGCCATTAACCGGTGAATATGCCCAGAAATGCCAAGCTTCTGCTTTATCATCTATGAAAAGATCAAATTTATAGAGTGAAAAAACAATAATCCTTCAGCACACTTTAAGTGAGCTTCACTGGTCAGTCAGTAGATTGAAAACAAACACAAATGGTTTAATGCTTCTGACAACATTTTAAATAGCAGCCTCAACACTACTTTAATATACCGGTATTTCTTATTTAATTTATATCCCAACCTTCCTCCCAAAGGCAACCAGAGTGGCAAAACAACACCATTATATTTATTTTATTTTAAGGTATTTATATACAACTGATATCTTAATAACTATTTTAATTTTGGTTTATGTTATAGCAATGCCAGTTCTTGCTGTCTGACAGTAAAAAGGTAAAGGTACCCCTGCCCGTACGGGCCAGTCTTGCCAGACTCTAGGGTTGTGCGCTCATCTCACTCTAAAGGCCGGGAGCCAGGGCTGTCCGCAGACACTTCCGGGTCACGTGGCCAGCGTGACATCGCTGCTCTGGCGAGCCAGAGCCGCACACGGAAACGCCGTTTACCTTCCCGCTAGTAAGCGGTCCCTATTTATCTACTTGCACCCGAGAGTGCTTTCGAACTGCTAGGTTGGCAGGCGCTGGGACCGAACAACGGGAGCGCACCCCGCCGCGGGGATTCGAACCGCCGACCTCTTGATCGGCAAGCCCTAGGCGCTGAGGCTTTAACCCACAGCGCCACCCAGTCTTATTTTTATTTTATTGGTTTATTTATTGGTTTCCTGTAGTGCTAGGATTTGTCATACACTTTCTTTCTTCCCATACATCAGACGTTGTTTCAGGCCTGGGAGAGCCTTTTGAAATCAAAGAATCTTGCAGGCACCACAAAGTACCCATTACACAGAAAAGCTGGCAATGCTCAGACATCCCTCCCATTGTCATAACCAAACAAAGGAACCCAGGCAAAACAACTAAACCACCTAAAAAACAAAAAAGAAAGCAGGCAACATCCCCAAAGCAGACAATCCTCCTATTTAAACAAACAAGGGGGGAAAGTCCCCAGACCCTTAATTAAATAATGAGAGAGGTAAGAGACTTGACAGTTACCAAGGGGGCATCTGATGGGAACCACTTTGAGGGCTCCAATTTCTGATTTTGATTTTTTTGCAAAAGAAAAGTTTTGATTAAGGGAAACACAGCACATCAAATATGGGGGGGAATGCATCATATCCTTCAACAGCTAATTGTCTTTGTTTACTGTTTTTTTTGTATGTTTGAAAAATGTGTTGCAATTCTGCAAACTTCAGGATTCCCCTCCACTCCACGTTTCAGCACTAAGCTCCTAAGTGCACAAATAGCACTGATTCCATATCCTCAATAGCTGGGAAAAGGCTTCATCGATCTACAGCAGAGGTTTTCAACCTTTTTGGGTCCACGGCTCCCTTGACCAACTACATTCTTTCTGCGGCACCCCTGTGGGGCTCAGGAGCCCAGTTATGTCACCCCTTGCCTGCAGAGATGGCAGCCCCTCACCCCTTTTCAAACACCTTCCCTTGTGGGGTGCTCCCTCAGCCTCCTCTCCTCTCCCCTCTCCTGGGAGACACCCTTCCCCTCGCCCCCGCCCCCCCCCAAAGAGAGGTGCTTCCCAGAGGCACCATGCAGCACCCCTAACCATCATTCAAGGCGCCCCAGGGTGCCACAGCACACTAGTTGAAAACCACTGATCTACAGAAAGAGAAGCAGCCTGGCAGCTCTCCAGGTGCAGAGAATTCGAAAGGGTAAATACCACTAAAGAAAAGGCTGTGATGTATCTCAAACACTACTCTTATACATGCTGTTATCCATCTTATACAGTATGTAAGCATTTGGGATAAACAGGTATTTAGAAGTCAGTACAGTGGTGCCTTGGTTTACAAACTTAATCTGTTCTGGAAGTCCGTTCTTAAACCAAGGCGTGCTTTCCCATAGCAGCGGGGGACTCAATTTACAAATAGAACACACTTAACAGGAAGCAAAACATATTCTTATTCCAAGGCAAAGTTCACAAACCAAAACACCTACTTCCAGGTTTGCAGCATTCTTAAACCAAGTTGTTCATAAACGAAGCTGTTCTTAAACCAAGGTACCACTGTACTTGCATATACTCCCCTGTTACTCCATTACATATCGAAGTCGGAAAGAGCCAACTTGTGCAGATTATGTGATTTACATACAAAGACATATTTGACATTTTAATGATATCTAGAATGAAATGTAAAATGATTTGCTTAAATAGATTATGTATTTATAGGTCAATAAATGTCCATAATGTAGAGAGGGTAACTGATGTTAAGAAATTCAACAAGTTTTATGCAACTCATAATATATTTCAATTTATACAAGTGATGTCCGACCACAAAATGCTGTGGTTTATCCTGAGGAATGCTTTTTCTTGCCGATTCTCCTTTAATTTCTCTTGCTGGGCTCAAGCTTATTTGGCCTCACTCAACCCATCATTACTGTTATACTGTTCAATTTTAGTTTTTAATTAGACTTGCAAAGTCTAATGTTTAGACTTGCAAAGACTTGATGTTTACAGCATAAACATAAAAAAACTGGAAGAAATTGCATTACTCAAATCACTCTTTTGAGGGCAAAGAAACAAGGCAACTAGCAGTTATACATAATAAATATGTCAATCTATACGTATTAACCAACCACAGATAGTACAGCTGACATCAGGGAAGTTAAATGCAGCTACCTTTTTATACTGGCCAAATGCTGTAAACTGAATTGCACCATATGGAAATATTCTAATCATCATTGCTCCATTTCCTTTATAGAATCCCAGGTAGCCCTCCTTTTTGGGAACAGCACGCAATGTAGAGATCACGCCTGTGATGAATAAAGGATGAAAACAAGAAGAAAATGATCAGACAACCAACAGAAAAGCGATAGCTAAACGATCCAACAAAGTACAAGAAGATTTTATCATAAGATAAACAGCATGTTCAGGAAGCTGGGCAGGAGGAATGATAGAAACAGGCTGAAAGAACCGAAAAGTGAAGAGAAATTGTGAGTGGACAAATGAGAGACTAAATCAAAATTTCTATAAACAACCCCCCGAAACAGTAACTGGAAGAAGAAATAAAAAGGGAAAGTCGGATCTCAAAACTTGGGAGGAAGGAAAAATGACATCTGATAATGGCATATAAACAGTGGAGGAGGACTTTGCTCAAACAGTCTGTGCTGATATTTACTCAGCCTCACCTAATTTCTACAAACCTTGCTGTGTTCAGGGACACATGTAGTTAGAATGTTTGCAAGCCTGCAACAAATACACCCTCAGCATGCTAGAATCAAATAAAAAGATTGCATTTTCATTCCACTTACCTTCCTACAGAAAACCCTGTTTTTAGTTTATGCACACAAGTACTATACCAGATTTTCTTAGCAACATTCCCCATTCTCTCACACACATACCAAACTAAACACCTGTTAAGTGAGTATTCACTAACTGCAGTTTCTATCAGCATATGTATTAAAAAATAGGGTTTGTTTTAATCTACTGATTTAAATGGGGCTCCTTTTTAGTTAATCAAAACATTTTAAAACTGATCTAAAAAATTATAATAAACACAGAAGCATTCTTTTTTTTGGGGGGGGGGGCTACGTTATACCATATTGGCAATTTGGACAAAGTAATATATTAGGACCTCTTAATATAGAGTGTCCTTAGAACTTCTTTCATCACATTGTGCTAAAACATTTACCAGTTTCAGCTAAACTTGGCAATCAAGTCGAAGTGTGTGCAAACTACGGGTTTGCCTCTCTTCTCTCAATCTTACATAGTACTATATTAATTGAGTATAATGTGCCATCAAATCTAATGAGCACCACAATTTTCAGAACCTTGAAACCAAAAAAAGTATTTGCTGGCGAATGTAAATGTGCCACCGAATCTAATGCGCACTTCGTTTTCTCAATATGATTTGGCCAAAAAAGGCACACATTAGATTCGAGTAAATACAGTAAGTGCCGCTATGTTCACTCCTTGGTGAGTGAAATAACTCAAACTCAATGGGATTTTCCAACATCCATGTGAGGTCAGTGACAATGTGCTGTTGGAGAGGAGAATGAGTGAAGTCCCCACAGCTGAGGGCCTCAGACAAGGCTACTGGTAATCATACTAAGCCAATGTTAATTCTGTCATACAAAGTGGGGAAACAAATGAGAGAAGCTTAACCTTAAAATACGGCATCGTGAACATCTCCCCCATGCTTTTAAGTATGATCTGAATTTTTATTGGGTTTACCGGCTTCCATTCACTATGCATCAGAATACAGGAGTCAAACTATACCTTCAATTTTTGGATTTTCAAACACTAGCATCTGTTACCAGACTGCAGCCTGACCTAAAGTGGATTGCAATAGCAGAACTAGCACCATGGGTGTAGGCAAGGGTGAGTAGGATTCCCCCCCCCAACAGAAGCCTGCCCCCCATGTACTCTTTTGGGGGGTATTTTTACCTGTGATTTCCCCCCAAAATTCAACTACTTTAGGGGGTGATCTCCTTAAAAAAACAGTAACTCAACTTTGGCTGCCCCCCGCAAACAAAAATCCTGGCTATGCCCATGACTAGCACCATTAAAAAAAGGAGAATCATGAAGAAGTGAGTCTCCAAATGCATGTTTAGGCTAAATGTGGGTTCCAGCTCTGAAAAGAATGCCTGGCAACATTAATTTTAAAGAACGTCGGCCATTTTTATAAGGTGCTGCCAGTGACCATGTTAGGCCCAGCCAACTGATGTGTGATCACTGACACATGGGTCAGAACGGAGGATTAGGGAAAGTGGCATAATGGGGGCGGGGCGCGGGGTAACAGGGCAGGGTGCACTTATATGCGCTACATGACACACGGAGAGGGAGAATGGAACCCCCGCACAAACAGTCACTGCCTGTATATCTAACCTGTGGAGAAAAAAACAGTATCAACCCTATCTTTCAAATTCAAGGTTTGCAAAATTTAACTTTGAAATCTCATTGAAAAGCACAGGGATTAAACACAAATTTGCCTCCAAATGCTGTATTTGCTGACAATATTGCAGGAAATTGAAAATGAAATATACTTCCCTTACAAATACAAGAAGGCAAAATACACGAAAACTGTCTTACCAAGATTTTTGTAATGACGATTATGGGCTTGTAACAAAATCTTTACTCGATCCAATGGAGCAATGGTTGTTTTGGCACAGCATCCTGCAACACCTTTCAGAGACAAAAATGAACAACTCTGTTTGCTGACTGCCAAATGTTACAGCATGTCAAACATTCAGCAAGTTATTTTTAAAGTTTTATCTTTTCAAGGTTCATCCCATACCTGAAAAGCATGGCCTCCCTCACTCAGTGGGCATTATCTCTCTGGCAAAGTAGTCATGTTATGCAATCTATGCACAAGGTTTCCCATTCTGTTCCATTTTCTTTTAGCAACATAAAGCTGATTCATTGTACTATATATGCTGATGTTCATTTCCACGAATGCCTCACCTTACGGTGGAGATTCTGTTTCCTAATATCTCCTCCAAGTTGTGAAAAACCTAACACTCCTGGTCACATGAAAACAATAAAGAATCTTATTAAACCTTAACAACAGTGTTTGCTACAACAGGACTACTCTTTTGAAATATGGGCATGTGATTCAGCAGACAGAGAACCCATTATAGGTAGTGTACTTATTTATTTAATTTATTGCAAGTATAGAGGTATCTTTGCCAAGTAGATCAAGGCATCAAATACTTTTTCATAAGGCTCACCAACTCCAGCCCTTCCAAATCAGTCACTAAATATTGGTACAGCTCAGCAGTAATTATGGATCAGCTCTTTTATAGCATCTTCTTCTGTTAAAGGTCCACCTCCCACAAAGAAGTTGTATCAAGATGTTAACTCTCAACCATCACCATACCACGGAGCCTTATGCAGCATCTGTGCTGTATCATTCAACTTCCAAGTCAGATCAACTACAAATGATACATAAGCTCGAATGCAGTTTAGGATGCAATACAGTGGTACCTCCAATTATTATCTCCTTACCACTTTAACAACTGTCATTTAAATAACCTTTGAACGTCAGATCTTTCAAGGTTAGGGGGGAAAGCAAGCTGCTGTCTTATGCTTATTGTTGATTCTGCTTACAATTAATCTGATAACAGTTATTAAGCAGGGTTCAAGATGTTTGCCTGTAGTACA
Organism: Podarcis tiliguerta; assembly: GCF_965153285.1. Lineage (NCBI taxonomy): Eukaryota > Metazoa > Chordata > Lepidosauria > Squamata > Lacertidae > Podarcis > Podarcis tiliguerta. The sequence continues at coordinate 69,597,580 of NC_139538.1, read as the reverse complement.
TTATGTCTCTTTCTTACCTAGGGAACAGATACAGGTATGCATGTCAAGTTCTTAGGAAATAGACACTATCTTTCAGAGTTTCATTAAGTCTGCCGTATCAGCTCGGTTCGATCTACTATTTATACCAAGAAAGCTCGGGGAGGAAGGAGAACTCGGGGCAAAGCAGAGCAGAATCCGACCCCGGGACAGGTGTCGCTGTTATAAGTATATCTTCTCCTTCAAGGAACAAGCTCCGCCTCGGTTCTCAACTCTACAGTAGGCAGCCTTGAAGAGCGACGAGAGCCTAACGGAGTCAAGGACAACGCGGTGGGCGCGTGTAAGCAAAAAACCCAAGACGAGCGTATCGTGGGAATTCCACGGATCAGAGTTAAAGAGATTCCGAGCTTCCCTCGAAAAGGGAAAAGCAGCCGGGCGTCCCAAAACATTTATTTTTCTTTTTTTTGGGGGGGGGGGTGTCGTGCGAGCACCAAGCGACCGCCGGCCCCCTCGCCTCGCCACCCCTGCCCACCAAATAAAGAGGATTGTTCCGTGTTTACCTCCGGCGACGAACGAGCGGAGCCAATAGAAGTCCCTCCGCGCGGGCGACGAAGGGAGGCGGGCGCTGGGCCCCGCCGCCGCCTCCGTAGCCATCGGGCCGTGCTGGGTCCCTCGCAAGCAAAGCGGCAGGAGGAGGAAGGGGAAGAGGGAGACGCGGCTGGGCTCGGCCAGCACCCAGCGCCTTCAGCACATGCTGCCGGGCTGGCTCTGCCTCCGCCCAGCCCGGCTGAGAGGCGGGGCTCGGCCGCGGACGCCGAAAAGGAGGAGAAAGGGAAAGAGACGGGCCTCCTCGTACAGGCTCCTCTATCGGAGGCCTTGCAAGCCGGGGAGGAGCGTCTTCTCCCGCGCCCCGGGCATGGTGCGAGGGCCACGGCCTCCGGGAGCTGCTCGGCCAGGCCCGCGGCGGCGCCCCGTGATCGCGTCAGGAGGCGGCGGGAGAAGCTCGCTCGGCAGCCGGCGGCGGCGCGTCTCCTCCCACCGGCCTCCTCGGCTCCTTTTTCCCCGCCCGCTCCAACTGAGGAGGCCGGCTGTGTGGCTTCAGGGGAAGTGGGAAGGGAGAGCGGCCAGGCGTCCCCGAATGGGCCTCAGGGGGAGGTCGAGTGGGAAAGGGACCCCGAGGGTCATCCAGTCCAGCCCACTTGAAGTGCAAGGAAGAGCCTGCGGTTGAGAAGGGCGCGAATATATGCGCCTTCTTTTCTGGTATCCCGCCGCCCCCCGGTCGGGCTTCTTGGCTTTTTAACTCCGGCAGGACGGGCGGAAATTCCACTGGCAGAGTTGATCATTGCATAGCCTTGCCGCGCTTGGGGTGGAGGGACGACACATTAAATAAGCAATTGCCGCAGGTTTATATATATATCATTGCAGTTATGTAATACCCTTTATTAGGCACAAAATTGTGGCAAGCCTTGGCGTTATCCAGAATTCTTTGTTGTGCTTTTCACTTTATAAAAGGTCTTTGTGCTATTCTGCTCTTTCCATGAAAAGAGTTTTCAGCTAAATCAGCACGCCAAGCAGCTCGGTATCATGCCTTCCAACAGTTGGCAGATCTGGGTACAAAAAAGTGCACAGAATACTGAAAAAAAGGGAAAAGCCTGCCTCCCTTTTTGTAACATCTTCCCTTAATGAAGAATTTCCTGGTTACAGTATAGTTGTTTTTGTTTTTATTATGTATTTGTGGTTTTATATCTTGATTTTATTCTGTGAACCTCCCTGAGACCCCCTGGTATAGGCCTGTATATAATTCAATTAATAATAATAATAATAATAATAATTAATAAAGGTGTTGTCCAGTGTGGCTTCTGAAGCTATATATAAGGGGTGAGGTGGAACACCACCTTTGCATTTCATTACTTTGTTAAAAAAAATTCTTTAACTTTTCACTGTGATGTAAAACTACTCTTGTTTTGGAATCTATTTATTTATGCCCCTTCAAAAAGCCATTTTGAAAGAGGTAGAGATAAAGGCTGTCCACACATTACCATTCATTCCAGCTCCAGTGTTCTCCCACCACTGGTACATTTGTCTTTCTTTAGCCACAATTCATGCGTATTTTTCTGTTTCTTTATAAATACTTGTGTTTGATGCACTTTCCCTCAAACCAGCTTCCATCCAGTTTGAAAACGTAAGCCACAAGCAGAGATGTGTACATTTGAGACAGCCATTGTGCATGGGCAGATGACAGCTCTATTGAACAGGAGGGACGGGGGACATGGAGATACAGGTCAGGTAATGTGCATCAAATGAAGTTGTCCCTCCTCTCTCTCTGCTGTGTACAGCAATGTTTAAAAGTACCAGTATTTGAAACACAGTGGGGAAAATTACTTTGCTGCATTTTAAGCTGCTAATGTGTACATAGCCAAAGATTAGATAGCTAAAATGCAGTTTGAGCCATGCCATACAAATCTCCAAATTCAAAGTGAACAAATAAAAGATTGTGGCAATTAACACTTTAAAACAGTAAATACATTTCAGTATTGACATTGGTGTTCTTGTAAGGGATAGGTAAAACTTAAAGGGGAGAGGAACAAGCACCTTTTCTTTGCATCATCAACACACATAGGAACATAGCAAAGGGGGACTTTCAGATCCAGTTCTGAGGGGATACCTTGCAGTCAGTGTTGAGCCTTGCTGCGTCTAACCTTTGAAGTTATGCACTAGGCAGGTAACTTATTTTGCCTTTTTACAGATGAGGATCTGAAGGTGAGGGAAAGGGATTTCTCCCAGACTGCTTAGTGCACCCGTAGCAGACAAACCCACTCATTCAAGTCCAAGCCTAAGAAGCTGCTCACTGGACCATACTCCACTCTTAAGGATGCTGTTTCAAAACTGAAGAAATACAGCTCATTGGAGAGATCTGGTTTGCTTATGCAATTTGAAATAGATCACCTTTTTCTGTTCTGTGGGACTGACGTCCTGAAAATTAAAGGTTTCGTGATCCTGTTTCCAGTTTCTGAATGTGACATTTCCCACATAACACTCCAGTCTCTTAAACTACAGCCTGTCCTCCTAGGAAGCCTCACAGCAGAAGTCCCTACTTAACCCACTAATGGAGCATGACCTTCAACATGGCAACAGACATCATTTTGATGTACATGAGAATATGTTTTATAGCAGGTGTCAGCAAACTTTTTCAGCAGGAGGCCGGTCCACCGTCCCTCAGACCTTGGGGGGCGGCAGACTATATTTTTGGGGGGGAAACTGAATGAATTCCTATGCCCCACAAATAACCCAGAGATGCATTTTAAATAAAAGGACACATTCTACTCATGTAAAAACACACTGATTCCTGGACTGTCTGCGGGCTGGATTTAGAAGGCAATTGGGCCGGATCCAGCCCCCGGGCCTTAGTTTGCCTACCCATGTTTTATAGGAAGGAAATGTTGCAAGAAGAGAAAATACACACTTACAGTGTTGAAAATTTAAGCAGGGCCTATGAGAAGTTCTTGCTTTATATTTTACTCAGGGTGAGGCACTTTCTTATAACTTCCACGACCACCTTTAATTCTTCCATCAATGCTTTTCTCACACTCGTACTTTTGACTTTATAAAAGGAATTTGCGCTGTTCCGCTCTTGCCATAAAAAAGAGTTTCCAGCTAAATCAGTAGCACACCATGTCTTCCAACTTTTGGCAGATCTGGTAGAATTGCATAGAGTACTAAAAAAAAGAAAAGGACATGGCATTTGCACTGTGGCCCCACATTTATGAAACTTCCCCACTCATCATGGAGAGGTGTGTCAAGCCCACTCCCTGCTTGCATTTAGGTGGGCTTTAAATACGTTTCTTTTTCAATCTGTTCTTTATTTAAATGGTGAGTTGGACTTTAAACTGTCATTCATTTCTGTTTTTAAAAAGGCTATGGCTTTTTACTGGTTTAATTGGAAACAGTTGTAGCCTGCTGTTGACACTGATTTAGACACTAGTTTCAAGTGTTATTACATTAACTGTATTAGCCTATAAATGATTTTATTGATAAATAAATGAGAAGATGTAAAATAGCCTTGGGAAATTTTCATTTCAAAAGGTTATTCCTCAATAACATAAATAAATAAATGCACTCAATTCCTGCACATTTCTGAAAAGATAAGGCTTAGTGAAAAGCAAAAAGTGCTATTATTCTGCCCATCATAGTATTCTATATAATTTGTATATACTTATTTCATTCGGTCATCACTGCCTCCAGTAAAATGGCAATCCTTCTCTGTGACTGGCTTTTTACTTCTAGCTCAGTAGTTAATTGTGTTCTGCTGGATGCTTTTGTGGGCCTAAACTGGTACCCATTCAAATGGTGTGTGTATGGATCAGATCCATTAATGCACATCTACTGACGTATGTGACAGGGATAAAACCATGCATACAAATAAGCATCAAGGTTGTAAAATGGGTTATAAATGGAATAAGAAACAAGGTGTCAAGGTACTGTAATCTCAGTATTAATTCCCATAACTGACAAACTATACTTGTCCTATAAATAATATTTGGCTCTACAGTTTTCTTTATCTCTGAATGTGATGTAAGCTGGTGTCATGCTTCATTAGTAGTTCATAGTAGTATAGATGTTTGGGGGGGGGTTGTTTTTTTAAAACTAACTGTTCTTCAAATGAAGGGTGGTATATAAATGTTAACAAAACCACCACCACCTTCTGATCTATGGTTACACCTCCCATCCCCTTTTGCAAGTACTTTAGTTAGGGTGCCCTCTTAACAGGCAAAATATTTAGTCATACCCAGCGCAGATAAACATGTAGCAACTACTTTTCAGAACAAAGAGAACAGTAATTAAATCTGAGGGCAACAGCAATGTAATGCTTTACGACTGAAGTCAAAGTCAGAGCAAAGTACTCCCATATGGAAATATGAATGTGGTTACGAATATTATAAGGTGTGGTGCCTTCTCACAGCTCACCTGAATACTTTCCACTCTGATGGGAAACAATGGTTAGATATATACTGAGTTATATTATTTGTCCTAAATTACTTTATAGCTGCCAGCTACCGGGGGGGGGGGTGAGAAGCCTAGCCTGTTGCATTTTTCTGTTTTTTAACCACAATTTGGTATGGATAAATCACCAGGGGAAGTTTTTAAATGCTTATCACCTGACTAATATATGGAAATCGAGCTGCTGTCAAAAGCATGGGGTAAAACAAAAGTTGGTAACGGGCACTGGTGATATTAAATTACATTAAGTATCTAGCGCTGTTTGTCTTTTGCAAATGGACAACAGAAAACCATTAGAAAGCTTCTAATAAGCATATTTATGTTTTAATTGGTGGGATTGGATGCAATTATGTAGTACAGGCAATCCTTCTTGTTTATGTGCATGAGTAGCTTCATCTAAGTTGGTTTCAACAGCTGCAGGAGGCTGTGTATATAAATTGTGGTGGTTTGAGCACTGGGTTTAGGCTAGGAAGACCAGGGTTCAAATCTAATTAGGTGAACTTTAGCAACTCCTCCTTTCAGCCTAACAGGATTGCTGTGATGATAAAAGCAGAGAGAACTGAACTGTATGATCAGGCATTGATTGTATGGTCTCTGTGACTGGCTTTTTACTTCTAGCTCAGAAGAGGCATGTAAGTTTTTTGTTGTTTTGACGGTGGTCGTATCAACCGCAATGTTGCAGAATGCAAAGTGCTTGGTTTTTTTCTTAAATTTGTAAATTTCTTCCAATAAGCTCTAAATGATGTGTGCAGTTTTACACTAATTCTTTAACCTGAGTATGCATGTTGGTGTGCAGAGATGGATGGGATCAGAATACTATTTTGCACTGTTGGGGCAGATACTTTTCAGCTTGTTTTACCCGAGGATGTGGTTAAATAGCTTGGAGTAGTGAGGCCTTTAACTTCCCCCTTGATCCTCCCCTTCATGGTTTTGAAATCAAGGACCTAGGAGGTAGTGAGTGCCTCCCTAAGATAAGGAGCGGTTCCTATCTCAAGGATGCAAAGTGAGACTTCTCCTATAATTGACTTTAAATTATTTGGCAATTAACAAATACCATTCTGTCTAACTTGCATTTTTTACAAAGCAAGATGATAGAGCGCATTGTGGCTTTTCAACTCTAGGCAGTTCTGTATTATTACTTGGATCCAGTCCAATCTGGGTTCAGGGTTATTTATAGGATGGAAGGAGCCTTAGTCACCCTGGTGGATGATTCATGATGGGGTGGACAGGGGCAGGATGCTACCTTGATAATCCTCCTGGACCTCAGAGACTTTCAGTATGTACTATCAACTGTAACACCCTGGGTCAATTATTGGAATTTAGGAGGCTCCGGATTACAATAGTTCAGCTTGTTATTGAATAGTCATTCCCAGAAAATGGTGTTGGGGGACTTTTGCTCTGTCTGGTGGCCATTGGCTTGTAGAGTCCATTTTTACCTGCAAGCTGTACAACATGAATTTTCCAGGAAAGCCATCCAAAGGTTTATACTGCATTGTTATCAGTCAACCTTTCCTTTGCACCCTCTGATCTCAGGGAATCCTAAACCAGGGCCTGGCAGTAGTTCTGGAATGGGTGTGAGCAAATGAGCTGAGGTTTAATCTAAGCAAGACTGAGGTGTTGTGGGTAGGGAGATTCTGAGTTCTGGAAGGTGGCTTACAGCTGATAATGGATTGGGTTGGCGATCTTAGAATAGGAATGCTCCTGGCTTAAACTATATTCAGAAGGCCGACTTTTCCACAGTGATCCATGCTCTTACTATGTGTGCATTCTTGAAGATATTGTAGGAACTTCAGCTGGTTCAGAATGTGGTGGCCAGAGTCCTATTGGGGACAAGGTGAGCAGCATCTTTATAATATCAGCTGCAGTGGTTGCCAGTTGTCAGGAGTGGGTCAGCAATAAATCACACAGACTAAGTTAACTCTTTATTAGAAGAACCAGGCTGCTCAGTAGTGCCATGCCTAGTGAGCACAGCAACTCTTTCCCATAGGTTTTCCCCCTTTGAGGCAGTTGTGGGGACTGAGGGTCCCTGCCTTCCCACAGCTGTCTAAGCCTCCTCCTCTCCCGGGTCGCTCCAAGACTCTGCCAGCACACCTGTCTCTGCTCCTCCTCCTCCATACCTCTTCTAGTTCTGGGAGACCAGGGGTGAGGGCAGGTGGTTGCAGCAGGAGTGGGAGACACCTTAGCTTCTTATCCAGACAGACTCATCTCCGCCTCTTGGCCTCCCTCTTCCTCAGATTCTCCTTCTGGACTTCTCTCTGCCACAGACTCCTCCTACTCACTAAACCCTGTTGCCTCTTCAGCTTCCAACACCACCTTTTCCCAATCTTCTCCCTCTGACCACTCATTGCCATCCCACCACCAGTCCCTGAGCTCTGAGCCTTTGTCCCTTGAGTGTTCCCCAGCTGATGTCTCCCACTACTCCTCCGCATCCAGCCAGTCCAAGACACCAGTGCATTTTAGGCCAATTTAGAAGTGCTGGTTTTAACCCTTTAAGCCATAAATGGTTTAGGCCCAAGCTATTTATTTGAACACCTGTACCTGTACTACCCTGCCTATACCTTAGGATCTGCTTTGGATACTCTGCTGGCATGCCTATGTCAAGAAGGGTGGCTACAGGGACAGGTCCTTTACTCCCAATGCACCTGTATCAAATCTCTGTTGTAGGCAATAATAATTTGAGCACTGACAGCACCTAATTCTTCTACAGTCTGATCTTAAGAAGAATTAGGCACGCCTAAATCAGTTTAAATAAATAGGAATAATCATTCCCAACAATGTGTAAGATCAAACTTTGGAGTGAATATTATCGTGTGCATACATTAATTTTTAAATAAAAGGCAATTAAAAGCTTTCTGCTGGAGGGTGGCTTTGAGTATTTGTAGAAATGGCATGTCTTTTTGTGACTGTTCTTTCTGTAGTGTATTTTTACTCGTGCTTATGTTTTTAAATATGGTGCAAGTTTTGTGTGCAACAAGCAAGTAACAAATATTATCACTGTTATTATTAAGAATTGATATATTTGGAGTTTGCGGAATGCTAGAGGCCATTTAGCACTAGGGAATATTTGTCCCACATGTGAACAGTGTTAAACTGCAGGAAATAAGCCAAATGTATATTCTAGCCAATTTTTTTGCATCATTAGATGCGTTTGAATCATCAAACATTTTTATGCCTGATTCTTCAAATCAGTTTTATGCCTGCTTCTTTCCTCTTTCCTCCCACCTTTGTTGACCTAAGCACTATACTGTGCAGGGGCGTCTTGAGTGAAACTTTTAAAGTTGCGCTAGTCAGTGGCCCCAAGAGTACGGGGTCGAGAGGTAAGCAATCCGACTCCGGAGTGGCGATCCAGCTCGCATCTTACTTTTCACTAGGAGGGCTCCGTCCAGCTCCAGAGCAAAGCGCAGCCGAGCCTCCCTCTCGGAGGGTCTGTCCGGGGAAGATACTAACCTTCCGGGAAGAGCACGCTTTATTCCCCCATTGCTGGGTGCGGGGGGTCTCCATGTTCCACATAGGTGCTTATTTTCCTTCCTTCATGGATGAGCCATGAAAGTTTCCTTGCTTTTTTGCAGCTGTGGATTGCAAAGTCATGCACGGAGCGCCTTTTCCTGTTAGTATCTTATTGACAACGCAACGAGCCTGGTACGTATTAAGGGATCTGTTCCCAGAGAAGCTAGTCGGGGTGGGGAGGGGATGGTTGGAGAAGCAGCCTCGCTTAGTACGCGAACCTTCCTTGTCTGCCCAGCGGGCTGGCGAGAAGAGCCCATTCCGAAAAGTTGGCTGCACTTTCCTCCAGGATAGACGTGGAGAAGCGGAATGCAATTAAAAGTTGGTGGAACCCTGCGAAAAGTCCCAGGGAAGTTTCTGCTGCTGGCTGCGGGAGGGAAAGGAAAGGAAAAAAACAAAATCCCCACATTTATATTTTTTTTAATTTAAAAAAAAAAACACCAAAAATCCTCCATAAGGTCCGACCTGTGACCGCCTTAGTGCAAGTTTGTCTTGAAGCAACCCAAGTCTGCCCGGAAAAACCCGCCAGGCAAGCAAAACTGCCTCAAATCTGCATACAAAGGGTTGGGGGCGAGACAGTTTTAACGAAACTGGCTTTCTTTCTCAAACGTTTGCTTTTTGGGGAAAAGGAAAGGACAAACAGCAACTTCTCGAACTGGCCTTTTTTAAACCACCACCCCCTTGTTTGCTTAAACTGCATTACTACTGCTTTTTAAATGCAAAAAAACCCCCACGCAACGGGTTAAACTCTGCTGTATATCTCGGTTTCCCAGCAGTGCATCTTGGCTGATCTCAGTAGAGTTAATTAATCATCGCACTGTCGTCAATTTAAAATCGAATTTAACCCATTGTTTGGTTCCTCGGCAGCCCTTGAGAGCAGTTGTACAATGAGAGCTGCAGGCCACCGCTGGCTTCTACCTCCTGCAGAAATAAATCCCACTCCAGGAAGCCATCTGCTTGAAACAAGAGCAGAGGCAGCGGCTTGGTCCTCCCCCTTCCCCCTCTCTCTGCTGATATCTCGCTTTGGGGGGGGGGGGATGAGTTTCTCTATATGTCAGTAGTATTGCTCAACAGGGCAGCTTGTTCAAAAGCCAGTTCGGAGGAGAAGCGGGCAGGAGGCTTGCCTCTGCATACTTGCCTCCGGAGTCACCATTTGAGCGCAGGAGGCTGTCCATTTGCATACGAACCCTCTTGCAAATGCAACTGCCCCTGGAGTACGTGCAGATGCAAAAAGTCAGGAGGGAAGCCAGTCTTCTTGTCACACTGCATAAGCCTGAGTCATGAGCGAGCAGTTCTCTGTTCTGCTTCCCTAAAAAACCAGATCTGCAGGGGGCTGCAGAATCTCCTCAGTCTGAAGGGTCCTGACAGCAAGAGAGGCTTTTAGCAAGACACACTGGTTCTTGTATTTTGCGGGGGTGGGGGGGACTGTTGCATTTCTCCTTGCAGAAAGGCCTTTCAGTTGTTTGAAAAGGGGGCAGATGTGCATCCGATCCCTGCCGTCCACATGGTGTCCGTAAATGCACACACGCTGACTTATCTGACACATCACAGACAGCGGCAATTGCAAGAAGTGCGCAGTGTCTGGAATTGCGCTTTTGAGCCCGCCAGGGAAAATCCCTGCTGCTTTCAAGGTTTTAATACCTTGAAATACACTAATACACTTCCTGGTTTTAATACCCAAGTGTTGCATTTATTGCAGAGGAAACTGCCTTTTGAACTTGTCCATATTACTCCAGTATGAATTGTGACAGGGAGACACGTGTCCTCAAGCGCTTGGGGAAATGGGTAGGGGAGCTGTGATTGGCTGCCGTTCCCTTTTGCGCACCGCATGTTCGGAGGCGTGTGTATTTCCTTCCTACTTTATGTGCTTCTCATAGTGGACACTGCTGGAATGCTGGTATAAAGCAGCTCTTACTTGCAGATCACATAATGTTATATTTGCAATAGCTTGTTAATTGTGATATAAGCAGGGATATAAGTGTTTGGAGCAGCTCTATCCTGCAACTGCTTGGATTTTTGATATGGTGCACTTTGTGCAGGATGAATAACATTTCTGAACATTTTCTTCTCGGCACGTTTGAATAGGGTTAACACCCAAAGGTGTCTCTCTCTTACATGCTTACGGTGTTTATTCCTGGACGGTCCCATAAAATGCAAAGTGGTTCTAAAATCTTGTGGGAACAAATGGATTGATTGGAGTTGCATTGACAAGCACTTGTTTGCCAAAGCCAAATGAAAATGTTCCATTTCTAAAAACACAGATATGTAATAAGCAAGTTGTGAAACTTCAAGTCATTGTGGCTTAAAATAAAAATGTAGATTTGAAAATGGACGGAACTCATTAAAAAAGTTGTCAGTGTAGTCCACAGCCCATTGTCAAGTAATTTATGTGTAATGGCTTTGTGCATAGATGCTTGGATGTAGTGACAAAAGAGATGTTGGTACTGAAGGATTGCTTAGTGAGAAGAGTAATTGTATTAAATCTTGAAGCAGTGCATAGATTTACTGGAAGTTTTGTATTCCGATGAAACTAGGGTTGTATTTGGCCACAGAGAGAGCATAAGGCAAAGGAAAACATCTCTCTTAGGCTTGATCTGGTCTAGGATTTTCCTTGTGAGAGTCGATGTCAGTTTGAAACACACTTGTGCCTGTAAGTTGTTCGCTTTATGCAAGCAGATGCATTGAGCTTCAGCGAACTCACAGCAAAATGCCTTCTGGTGCCTCCGCTGGCGCTGGCGGCAACAATAGCGGTCAGCAGCAATGAGTCTAAATAAACTCTTGACACCACTGCCTAGACCTTAGAGTGCTGAGTGCTGGATTTTTTATTTTATTTTTTAAAAGGGGATCCCACAGCAGATATCACTGGTGGGCCCCGGCAGCTGCTCAGATGTTTTGTGATGAAGCCAGCTTGAGGGAGAAGCTCACTAGCTTCTAGTTCAGGGTTCATCAGTCTTTATGGGCCCATGGACACATTTTGGAATTTTGAGAAAGTGACAGAGTTTCCACTCCCTCCTCACTTCCAACAGATAGAAACAGAAAATGCGCCTAGCCACACATGCATTTTGCTTTTCCACAGGGTCTGAGTAAAAATTGGTTCCAGTAGAATTAAATGTTACCTTCTTGAATCAGCATGATTTGATATGTTTTTCCTAAAAATACATCATCAGCTTTACACTGGTACATAGTAAAAAATTGCAATTCTAGTGCAAAAACACTGATTCAGGGTCTCCATGGGTTTTCATGACTTTTCCACAGGGGACCAACAAAACCACGAAGAAATCACAGGACACATATGCAGACACAGATGAATGAATCAATTTATTTATGGGGGGGGGGAGACCGTGTAAAACTATGAGGAGCCTTAAGGATCTGTGAATTGGCTCCATGTTTTTGCACTATGGCAGCACTAGGAATGGTGTTTTTTTTGTTTTTGTTTTACTGTGAAATTCATAGTTGCTAAAGTCTGCTTGAAATGGATGGTAATGGGGGGGCCAGTTACCCCAACCTGCCTACCTGGCTCCAGAAGAATGGAGAAGGTCTAGGTGGCCTTCCTTGTCTTGACCTCACATTGAGCCACAAATTCTCTTGTTTACCTGAGGGGAGCCAGTCTTCTCTCAGCCTTGGTAGTTCTTGTTGGCATCCATCTGTCTCGAGAGACAATGGAGTGCACTTCCAGGGGTGAAGTCAAACCGCTGCATTAGCAGTACCAAAGTCACAAGTCTGGGCAGTGTGTATGGAGATCCTAGTCTGTCCAGCCTTGCTGATGTGGTCCAAAGGAAAGCCGAGTAATACATTTGGCACCAGCTTGGCTGCAAGAGTTGCTGGAAGGAGGTTATGAGGCACCATCCAACTGCCTTAGGGACTGTACAGTGGTACCTCAGGTTAAGAACTTAATTTGTTCTGGAGGTCTGTTCTTAACCTGAAACTGTTCTTAACCTGAAGCACCACTTTAGCTAATGGGGCCTCCCGCTGCTGCTGTTGCACCGCCGGAGCACGATTTCTGTTCTCATCATGAAGCAAAGTTCTTAACCTGAGGTAATATTTCTGGGTTAGCGGAGTTTGTAACCTGAAGCGTATGTAACCTGAAGCGTATGTAACCTGAGGTACCACTGTACTCTGTATTTGTGTAGGGTTTACTCCTTACCATTTTGATCTCACAAAGATATCCTGCAAGGTTTATGGTCGGAATTTGGGCTACCTTTCCAGGTTGACAAGCCCCATCTGCAGAAACTGCCTTCTTGACCACTGGTCCCACTATGGGTCTCATCCGCTCAATTCACCAGAGGCTGTCTTCGCATGCAGGGAAAGTTCCGGACTCACTGAATGATCTACTGGCTAAGCTGGCCAGTCAAAGCCGTTTCCGGGGGTATGGCTGCTGTCACACGCTGACAGCTTCTAGGAGCCACGGGTGAGTGCAGGGTGGGGACCAAAGGTAGACAAACTACCCCCAGAGGACCATGACATGTTCCCCCCACCAGAGGTACTACCCTTCCCCTAACCCCCCCCCCAATCCCACTCAGCCTTGGTAATCCAGAGTTACTTCTGGGCAAGAATGCAGAGGATTGCACGGTTAGCAAACTAATATCCTGGCTGCCCATTTCCCCTCCCTCCAACTCATTTTTTAAGGCTAGTTCATACCTCTGGGTACCAGATAGTGAAGCCTGTATGTGCTGAGGAAATGACAGAGTGTGAAGTGACAACTTGCACAGGTTGTGCATAACATTACAATTTCTGCAATTCACTGCCTGATACTTTTTCCCTCCTTTCAAATTCAGTGTTGTTTTTAATTTGGTTAGCTACATTTGGGGAATATATGATCCCTTTCTCCTTAAGCCCCATAGGAAGCTCTGTTCTCTTTTACTCTCCTTTTCTATTTCCCCCCTCCCCCAACTCCAAATACAACTCTCTTTCTAAAAAAATTTTCCCCTCTCTTAAGCCTAGCCTGTCCTTTTCTTAGGCAATTGGTCATGTGACTTTGGCTTAAGCATAGCCCAGTGCCTGTGATAGTTACTATCAGTGGCATCTTCTCTTGGCAGTAGCTTAACCCTTTCCTGGTCAGACTTGGGAAACTCTTGACTTCTCCACAATTATGTTAGAAGTTGTTCATCTAGGAATCTAATACATATACACTTTCAACTCAGTTGAACACAGTGGGATTTACTTATGTATAAACACGTGTGAGATCGCACTGCCTAAGTACTCTTATTAGAGACTAAAGCTGCAGTCCTAACCTCATTTACCTGGGAGCAAGTCACATTGAATTCAGTTGGACTTTCTTCTGAGTAGACATGAGGATTGCATTGTTAATGCCCATGGGACTTCAAAGTACACACATGCTTAGGATTTTACTGTAAGACTATGTATGGCTACTTAAACAACACATCCATCCCCACAGAATCTGGGGTAGAGCAGCATCCTTGATAGCATCTCAGTATGCATGCATAAGATTCCGCTGAATCTATGATACACTGAATTGGGGCCAGCGTATTGAGGTCAGGGCATAGGACAGTGTAGGTGCATTGCTCAAAGCAGTTAGTCTGGCGCAAGGAAGGAGCAATAAATGTTTTCATATCTGGATATTCCGGATTATGCATGCCTACCTATAAACAGTTGCTAAGCAGCATTGAAATATTACACTTGCGAGAAAGTTCCTCAAGAATAGGGAGGATTCTAGTTTTTATCTTGATGAGATAAGCATTTGCCAGGATTATACTGCCTCCACCAAACTCTGGGAAGTATTACATTAAATTTCTAGCCACCTTAATGCTGTATACAACTGGAAATCATTCTGAGTGTGCATATGAAATACGTACAAAAAGGCAACATATGAGAAAGAGTTATCCATTTGTTGGAAGGGGACAAAAGCTTGCTTCCTACTTCAGTAGACTTGGAGCTAGAGATTTCTTATCTTTGCAGTTCCTGACCAATATTATTACAGGAAGGGGATTTCTCAACCCCCTTGTGTCTTGCTTCATTGTTCAAGTGCTCTTCTATTTAAGGGGGAGAAATTGTATTCCTCCCCCTCACTTAATTAAATAAATGTTTGCATCATTAAATTCTTGTTAAATTTTGTCATATTGCAGACCAGTGTTCTGGTTCTCTTGTTCTTTGGACTGCCACAATTTCTGAACACTTGAAGGGCTTCTGAATTTTGGCACTGGAATGCATGGGCGATGTGTCTGAGGCTGAGCCAAAAGCACATATGCAGCATGGAGGGTTGTGGAAGTGGTCTTCGTCTTCATCATACTTCTGTAATATTTGTGTCAAGCTGTGATCCTGTAAATTGTACAATTGTGATCCTGTAAATTGTACTGTTTGAAAGTGGTCATTGCAAGACCATGAGGAAGGGCCATAACTTATTGTTGGAGCATCTCTTTTATATGCAGAAGGACCCAGATTAAGTCCCTGGCATCTCCAGGTACAGCTGAGAATGTCTGTTGCCTGAAATATTGTAGAACCACAGCCGGTCATTGTAGACAATGTTGAGTTAGATGGACCAATGGTGTGATGCAGTATAAGACAGTTTCCTATATTAGTAAGATGCAAGAATAATTGTCATAACGACACAAAGCAATTGCAGAAGATGTGTTCAAGTTGGGAAAGCTATCAAAAACGGTGTCAGTCCTCAACAGTTCACAGCACTGATTGCAACGCTTTTGAGTAAATCTAATGAGTACCTTGTTCAAATATGGATGATTAATAGGGCTTTGAAGAATAGTATTTTAGGTGACAAATACTGTATATTAGTGATGGGGGCATTTGTGAATCTATAGCACCTACTGGCTACATAGCAATTCTTCCTCTTCTTCATCCTGCTCAGTCTGGAAAAGCTGCATTTGACAGCTTTAAACTCCATTAAACTCAGTGGGACTTCCCTTCCTACGTAAGATTGTGCTATGTATCCTTTTATATTTGTTTCTTTCGGAGTCAGCTACAGCTGGATTCTTGTGCTCAACATCTTTAGGTGGAAATGGAACGGTTTTGTTCAACATAAAGTTGCTGCATATATATGTCTGTACATCGTATTTTAAGGCATGGGATGAGCGTTTGTGAATTCCACGTGGAAGGGTTCAGCTACTGAAGAGAGAACTGTGCAAGAAAAAGTGTCTTGCAGAAAGCAATATGAAAAATGAGGGGAAATGTGCAATTCCTTGGCACATCCAAAAGAAGCTCTGCACACCCGATGGTTGGAGCAAGCATAATGATTACCACATTGCAGCTACTATAAATTACTCTCAAATGAGGACTCTTGATGTGGCAGCTCCTCACATGGAGTGATTTTTATTAATGCAAATGTTGCTGCACAAGAGGCTTGTAATGGTATTTAATGTCATTGGCTATGCATGGTGAGCCATCAAAAGCTCAACACCAGATGAATTGTTAGCACACAAATCAATGGGTAGATGTGACTATGTGGTAGTTGTAACCTGTATACCCAGTCATCCTGTTCAGATAAGTTGGATTTACAATGCACTCCCATATATGTTTACTCAGAAGCAAGTTTCACTGAGGATATGAGACTTTCTGATAAGTTTTCATAGGATTGCACTGTTGGACTCTAGAATACATTTAACTTAGCTGGATAGGACGATACATTACATTTCTCCCTCCTCCCTTTAATCTTTCTTGTTGGCATTATTTAAATGTACTCATACATTTCCAAACTCCTCCGAGTCTTGCTTCCCATCACAATAAATCACTGCAGCACATATTTTAGAGTGGGTTTAAACAAAACCAAACAAAAGAGCATGCCTAAAATACAACAGGGATATCCCTAGCTTTCTTCAAAGCGTGCAGGGATTTTTATCACTGTTGGTAAGGTTGCAGGGAAGTTAATAAGTTCTGGAAACAAATCCTGGGGGAATGAACAAGATTTTAGGTCTACAATCCTTTGCATGCTTAGTTGCTAGCAATTCCACTGAGTTCAAGTGGCATTTACTTATGAGTAAAAATGCATAAGCTCAAACTTGTTTTAGATCTGAAAATGAAGTGACCATGCCAAAAGGAAATGTTGCTAAGATCAAAGAGACACCTTTGGGAAATGAAATACAGTGAGCCAGCAACTTAACACACATTTAACTTGTACACATTCAGCTTTACATGCATGGCAATTTAAAAATAAATAAAAGGGGGTGGGAATCCAGGAAAAAGCTGTGCTAAGCCCATCCATCATTATACCCAATGTATTTTGAGTATGCAGTATTTTGGCTTTAGGCACAATCTCTAGAATGTAACCTGCATACTAATTGCAAGCTTACTGTAGATCCCCAGACTGAGGGACTAGTCTGTCAAATTTGGGATGTGGCTATTTTGAATAAATTAGTATTGGTAGTATGAGGAAATCAATATAATACCGAATGCAAACAGGATCAAAGTTCAATAACAACTCAAAATGTTCTAAGCAGTTTTGGAATATTACACAGAATGTGGCAGCTGTTTTACAAGTGTACTGTGTTTTAGTTGAGCATTTGAATAAACTTGTTTAAACATAAGGTGCTGCCTTGTATCATCGAATTCTGTATTGTCCACAGACTAGCAGAAGAGGTCCAGGGTTTTGGGCAGGAATCTTTCCAGAAATACCTGGAAATGCCAAGGATTAAAGCTGGCACTTTTTGATTACATAACAATAACATGTGCTCTACCACTGAGTTATGGCCCTTTCCACTCACAATGCTAACTTGTTAGTGACTTTTAGACACTATGCCACTGTAGCATAGTGGCCAAACAGACTGAGCTCTGGACCAGGAAGCCCCTGGCTAACGTATTTTCTGTGCCATGAACTCTCTAGGCAGCATTAGGCAAGATATGTCACTCAGCTTCCCTCTTCCAAATCTGTAAGAATGCAGAGAAATAATGCAAACATAGTGCTTTTCAGGGTTCTGTGTAACAACAACAACAACAACGTAAATATTATAATCATCCATAATAATCTTAAACTCCTATCTTCTATTTCAGCTCTGTGCTCTACAAGGACAACGCAGGTGAATATGCCGGCTTCTGCTGAACTGAAGAACATTTGCAAGACTCCATGATCTTTAAGTCCACTCCTAGTTGCACATCTGCTGCTTGACAGAGATGGCTCGTGATGCCAGATCTTCACGATCAGTTAAAAAGGAAGAAATAAGCAAAAAGAAATCAAGCCCAGTCAAAAAGAAATCTTGCCAAGTAACAAAAGATGCCAAGAAAACTTCTCCAAAAGCAGAAAGCTCAGCAAAGTGCAAAAAGCACCTGGAAGAAAAGAATGACGTCAAGAAAAAAACACAGGAAGAGAAACCACCTCTGAATGCAACATGCCGATTTCTCAGGAGCAGCGTCACCAAAGCCTTGTCTGGAACACCTTGGATGGATCTGGGGTTAACTGATAATGTTCTGTTGCGTAACCAGCCTCCTTTGAGCTACAATGGCTTTACCATGACTCTCCGCAGGAAACCGTTTCCCCATAGACTGTTCCAGACGCCAACAATCGTGCGAGCAACTAAAGCTGGCCCAGAGAAAAGTGTGGGGAGAAGAGAGAAGCCTCAATCAAGAACCTCCTGTGTATTAGAAAGGAAAGAAGCAGAAGAGGCTGGAAGGGATTTAAACCAGGTTGGTGCATTATCTTCTCCCAAGGAGGAGGATCTGTGTGATCCAGAAGGAGGCCACTGCTCTGAATGTGATAGTCAAGCCAAAAAGGGAGAGACACCTTCTGAAGAAGGTATTTCTGCTTCTAATGGGGATGTGCCAGGTACCCAAAATCCAGAGATATTAAAGGAGGCATGCCAGTGTACAGAACTTGCGCCCACAGAGCAGGTTCTGAAATATTTGCCTCCGAGTACCTGTGAAGAAAATTTCACTCAACTTGCCTCTGCACATTTTCATCTTGACTCTGCTATTCCTATAAAGGTACATGAAGAGAATGACTCGGGAGCATTTGTGAAATCACATTCTGAGAGTTGTTTGGATGTGTCTCCTGCTCCCAAACAGTATACCTGTTCACATTCCGATTCCACATTAAGCCTTTCCTCGGAAACAAACTCAAAGGAACTTGTAGAAAGGTCAGAGTTTTCCACAGACGCTCACTCCAAAACTACCTGTGATTTGGTGCTAACTGATGGTGATCCTGATGCTGCCATTTTGATTACCTCAGAATTGATCTCAAAATTGCATTTAGATGACCCATGTCTGTTACAAGGGTCTCAGCTCAATCAGGATCCTGAGCCTACCATTCAAGAAGTAGAACCTGCCTCATGCTGCATCTCTGAATCAGAAGGCTGTTTAAAAGATCCAGGCCTTTGTGTGGAATCTCATTTACCAAAGGACTTGGAACTGGAGCTAAGCAGTAAAGCACTTGATTCTTATTTCAACTCCAGACAACTTTATTTAGAATGTGACCAAACAAATGGCACGTTGGCATGTGAACAGGTTTCTAATACCTCTTTGACTAGTTTTATATTGGGAGATCTTGAGAAGACACTTGAAAAGATCGCCGTAGAAACTTTCACTTTAGATTCAGGTGCTGTGCCTGTTGCACCCCTCAACCTAGAAAGTACAGCAGATTCCGTTCTGGTAAGCAGCGACACATTTAAGGAAAGTTTTCCAAACTTGTCTGAAGGTGCTAATTCAGGGCCTCCATCAGCTGCTGCAGAGGGTACAGATACCAAGACAGTTGTGCTAGATGAATCCATTCCAAAACCTCAGGATCCATTATTGCAGTTGGAAAGTGGTGGGACTGTTGCGAACTCTGTTCAGGACATCGGGAAATGTGGTGCTAATCTAGTTGCAGTTTCAGAGACTGCCTCCTGTGGGAACCCAACTGGCAGCCTTCCTGTCTCGCTTGCATCTTTGCAGCCTGTGCTAGAAAAGAAGAAGCGAAGGCGATGTGGGGTGTGCGAGCCATGTTTGCGGAAAACTAACTGTGAAGAATGCAGCTGTTGCAGGAAACGCAAAACTAGTCACAGGATATGTAAAAAGAGAAAATGTGAAGAACTGAAGAAGCCTCCACTGCCACTGCCGCCCTTAATGCTGCCCTTTGTACCATCAGAGGTAAGGAAAAAGACGATTTGTTAAATGTGCATGACGCAGCCTTCTTCAGCCTGGTGCTCTCCAGCTGTATTTGGGCATCACCTCCCATCATTCCCAGCCAGCATGGCCAGTGGGCAATAAATTATGGGAATTATAGACCAATGACATCTGAAGGGCACCATAAAGTCATTAAATACAAAATAAAAATTACTATGTAACTTAGTTTAAATGTTACTAAATCCTGGCACTGTTAAAGATGCAGACCTCAGTCCAGGATTGTGTTAAGTGCATTTATGCCCACTGAAATCAATCCAGTGGAACTTATTTTTATATAAACACTATACATATGCATGGGAACCAGAGGTCCAGAAAACAAGTATGACTTTGGGCATCTTTTTTTCCATGTTAGTGCATCTCCATTTTTTATACATGTATAAAAGGAAACCTCAAGCATTGTGATTTTTTTTTTTAAGTGACTGGTTTAATACTAAGTTCTAAGTAGTGCTGAAGGTAGATACATACTTGTTAGATTTTTGCAGTTCTAATAACAGAGTTCATTCAGAAATACAGTGTTTATGACCAGTAAATTTCATGATATTTTTTTCCTATTTCCACTGTAATTGCATAGAGTTTGTTTCTTTGTGGGCATTGTGTGTGTAACATTTCCGGGTAGAAAATCACAGCCAGGCTTAGAGATCAGAGGGATCATGAGACATCAACATCCTAGTGGAATTAAGGGATGATTTTTTTCTCCTCTTGCTGCCTTGGTCTGAATTTTCCCCTGTGAATAGAACTGCTGCATTTTTAAAGCTTTGATCTCTCCAAATGCAAACAGCCTCAGCTGTGGTTTCTAATCCCTTTTCTTACAAGGAAGTGTAGGACATGCTTCTGGTAGCACAGCAGTGAAAATAGCTATATTCAAATGGAAAGAGTTAAACCCTTTTTGCTACTGTGGCAGATCAATTGTTGAGTCTGCAGTGAGTTGTGAACTTCTGGTGTCAAACAAGGGATTTTGCCTGTGTGTTGCCTCTCAGGTTTAGCCAGAGGATGGAGCTACAGGAAAGCAAACAGGCCTGCAAAGAAGCGCTTCAGTTGCTCTAAAGCTATTCCGCTCAGATCATGATGATTTAGAAGTAGATTATGGTTTGCTTCCCTTGAATTGCATATCTTATCTTTCTTTATGCTGCCAGACTCCACTGGATGATAGATAGCATTCCTTGGAAGTTTTCTTCTCAGCAGGGGATATTCCTTTACGTTGGGGAGGGTGTTTTAAAACAACAACAGTGTAACAGCCAATGTAGGGATCCTGGATCCACTTTAAGACCCTATAAGCCTGGGAGTATATTTTGCATTAATTGTGCATGTTGTTAGAATTCAGTTTTCAATATGCTGTAGAAGAAAGCTGGGGGAAATATCAGTTACTCCTTACATTCAAGAACATGGATAATTGAATAAGCTTTGGCAGCAGCATACTGACTTGCTGATTGTGAATGCTTATCATGACTCACATAAAGGTGCAATTAAAATACCAAATTTGTGAGTCTTGTGCAGCATTAAGAGAAGCTGGACAATAATGTGGGACAAAGGTTTAACTCATCATTAACTTCAAAGGTACATATAGAAGATAAAAGAGCAGCCATCCCTAGAAAAAAGTGTGTGCTTGGGGGGGGGGGTGAGGTCCAGATTCGGATGTAATGCAAAGCCATTTTACAGCTTCATTTCTGGCTGCCTAGCAGCAGCAGGAATGGGGGTGGAGTACCAGGATGCTTGCTCCTTCACAATAGGCATTATGTGTGAACAGGCTGTTGAATCAGTACACTTAACTTCCCAAAAAAATATTTAAAATTGAAGTGCCAGAGGGGAAAACATAGTGACCTCTACTTTTTTTTGAGCAGCATCATTGCTATCCTAAATTACATAACGATTCCTCAAAATGGTTTCTGTGATTTATAAACATTACCTTGTTTGAGTCTGGTCTCATCTGGTATCTAGTGTCTAACACAAACAAAAATTATGGCAGATAACCATTGACAAGACTACATTGGCTTGCAGCACAAGAGAGTCTCAGTTGACAGTTGAAACAAGTTCAGTGCTAAGGCTGGGAATTAAACGGCATGCTTTTTCAGACAAATTAGGGAAAACATGGCACCCTACAATTTTGGGCAAGGCTTTTGAACTTGAGCTGGAAGAAAATTTCTTCGTCGCTTTTTAGTGAATTGAGAATGTACTTTTTACAGGCTGCAAAACACAGCAATAATTGCCCAGCAATTTCTGCTTGATACAGTCGAACAAAGGCAAAACAAGGCAAGGGCTGATTTAGGTATAGTGTGTGGTATATTCCTCTTTTACACCATGTTGCCCCATATTCATTTTGTCTTACATTAAATAGATAGTATACATAGTAACACTATATCATTTCTTTAGAAAAGTAGGTTTGCAAGTAGAAATTGCTAGGACCATGCTGCAAAATACTTGACACCTTCAAACGATGGCTTCCCAGATGCAACCTCAAGGGTAGTTTGGCGTAGCTGCTAAGTTACAGGGACCGAACAGGAAGAAAAGAGGTGGAGCAAAGAGTCAGGAAGGGCATGGCAGCAACAAGAGCAGAAGCTGACAGCAGCAGGGGCAGAAGTGAGCAGTGCAGCAGAACTAGTGATGGGGAGTCGACCCTCTGGAGTTGTAAGGACAAAGAGGAAAGCTCTGGATAGGGTGAACCACTGATGAGAAGGGCCGCACCATGTACAGTATATTAGCTGCCATGCCTGTGGTCATCAACAAAGGCCATTTTGAAAGCCCCTGCTTTCTATGGCTATATTTGAAGGATAAGACAATAGCCTAAATCTGTCCTGCTCCATTACACTCACACTTACAGGGTATCTTGCCGAATGTTAAATAGCTTGGCTTATTATTTTAGTTAGCCTGTGGAGGAGCTGAGTTCTTGCAAAGCGTTGTGCTTTGATCTTGTGGCCAAGCTGTTCCAGCAGTTTATCTTCCTTGTCCTATTTGGCAATAACATTATTTAGGCAGATAACCCTGGGGGGGGGGGAATAAACACCTTTTGAAGCAAAACTGGTTGGAGAGAAAGCAAGCAACACAGGGCTGCTGTTGAGATTGTGTAGAGCAGGGGTCAGCAAACTTTTTCAGCAGGGGACCAGTCCACTGTCCCTCAGACCTTGTGAGGGGCCAGACTATATGGGGGGGGGGGGGAATGAACGAATTCCTATGCCCCACAAATAAACCAGAGATGCATTTTAAATAAAAGAACACATTCTACTCATGTAAAAATATGCTGATTCCCGGACTGTTTGTGGGCTGGATTTAGAAGGCGATTAGGTCGGATCTGGGCCCCCATGGTGTAGAGGCTTGATGGCTCCTTTTTCCTGCTAATCTGGTGGAGGAGGAAGGGAGGGCAGTGTTAGAAACTGGGATAGAAATGCTAGGAGCCAAATGGCTCTTGGGGCCAGGGTTGTGGGTGCCAAAACAGAATATCTAGTCTCCATTTGTGGGGGGTTGGCAACACTTTTTATTTATTATTTTGATGAGTATGAACTAGTACACAAATCACATAAGTGACACATGGCTAATACCACATTTTAAACAGAAATTGCTATTACGTGTTTAATTTGATGTATACAATAAAAATATCAATACCATACTTCTGTTTTCAAAACACACTACTCCAGGCTTCCTCAACCTCGGCCCTCCAGATGTTTTGAGACTACAATTCCCATCATCCCTGACCACTGGTCCTGCTAGCTAGGGATCATGGGAGTTGTAGGTCAAAAACATCTGGAGGGCTGAGGTTGAGGAAGCCTGCACTACTCTTTATTGTTAAACTCCTTAACATATTGTCTATCCGTAACGTATACTTCGAGGTTTCAAGGCACATATATTTCCATAATCCTTGAGTAACAGCCAAGTGCAAATAATGGCAGCCAGACCTTTTGAGGTGCTTGCAAATGGAGAATTTTTAGGCGCAAAATGTGCCTGGTGCCCCGCTAATTTTGAGCTCTGAGAGAGGGGAAGTCCCCCACACAAATTAGATCTGGAGAATGAGGCTGTATACACCATACATTTAAAGCACATTCACCCCTCCAAGAATTCTGGGAACTGTGGTTTAAGGGTGCTGGGAAATGTAGCTCTGTGAGCGGGTAAACTACAGTTTTAAGGATTATTTTTTGTTGTTGGAGAGGGGTTGTTTTAAATTTATGATGTGTATGCAGCCAGAGGCTCTGTGCTGCCAGCTTATGGACATAGTAGTCTTCCATGCTCTCCACTGTTGCTTGGCCTACATTGTTGCTTTAAAGGGAAGCATTGCCCAGAGAGCAGTGAAGCTGTGTCTGCTGGGTCCCATCTGCACTAGACATTTAAAGCGGTATCACACCATTTTAAACAGCCTTAGCTTCTCCTAAAGAATCTTGTAAACTGTAGTTTGTTAAGCATGCTGAGAGTTGTTAGTTCTCTCCCAGAGCTGAAGTCCCCTTGTAAGATAGATGGATTGTTAAACTACTCTGAGAATTGTAGCTTTCTGAGGAGAACAGGGGATCTCCTAACAACTTTCAGGATCCTTAACAAACTGCAGTTCGGAGGATTCTTTGGGGGGAAGCAAAAGTAGTATTAAACTTATTTAAATGTATAATACAGATGGGCCTCAGACAGCACCTTGAAGCATACGCTGAGCCCACTGGAGTTGAGTGAGCGAACTGGGCCCTCTGGCTGTATTGGGGCCAAAGTAGTAGGTTCAGGACCACATTATGTCCGTTCGGGCTGGCTAATAACATACTTTTGGATAGTTGGGTGAGGATCCCTGCCAAAACTATGTGAATGAAGAAAGGCTAAAAACCAGTAAAGGCAGGTGGGTTTTTAATCCAAAGATCAAAAGCAGGCACAGTATTGTAATTGAGTACATAAGCAAGTTCCCTCTTCACAGGAGCATTGTAGTTGCAATATTATGGGTACTTATGTATTTTTAATTATTGAGCAAAGCAGACATCTGCTAAGGTCACCAGAAAAGAATGGTGGGAGCTAAGACAGGAAGCGATTAAGGCAAGGAGCAAAAAAGGTTTTAGCAGAGGCCAGTTCAAGCAAAGGATGAATTCTAGCTCTTCTGTCAATCTTTTCCCCAGACTAAACATGCCTCCCTTTGATTTCTTCTGACCTCCTCATTGTATAGCAGCTTTGCTTCTTCACCCTTTTCTTTAAATCTTCTCTCTGCTTTTTTAATGAGCTACCCCCTATTCTTTAACTTCTTTTTCGCTGTCAGTTTCATTTTCTTGGGCACTTCTAGTGTGTGTGCGCGCACACACACAATTTGTATGTTGAACATAATGCTCTCAGTTTGTATGGCAACAAGTACTTTTCATCTTGAGAATTCTAGACAGTTGTATCGGTAAACTCTGTGTCTGGCCAGTACAATGAACAAACAGGCAGAGAAGTATATTGTATCATCTTAGCAGAGGTAGAATATTCTAAGCAAAATAGTCTTCAAAGATACGTTCCTGCTGCAACATGGAAAGTGAGAAATTGAGTATCTTTTCTGCAGTGCTGATATGATCAGCTCCTGGAATGTAGCATAGATAGAGAAATCTTGGCTGATACTCTACACTTAGACTGAATTATGTGTGTCTAAACCTCAAGACTTCCTACTGTTACCTAATTATCTTTCATCTGACAAGCCAACTAGTAGATGCAATGCCAGAAAATGGGTGAAAGTTTTTCAGATGCACTTTATGTTCTGTTAGATGCAATTTTGTTGAGTCTGTGCATAAATGCTAAAAGATAACTGACGCAATTGTTGCGTGTGTCAGTGTATACATACGTTTCACATCTGTTTGTTTCTTTTTAAGAAAAACATAGCTTGTGAAGTAGCTCTCTGGGGGTGGGGGGAAGTTTAGGTAACTCCCAATATGCACTAATTCCCACCCCAGATTCAGAACTAGCCTGGGTTTAAGACACCTGCTACTTCTCTTTTCCCAAGAGCAAGATAATCTTGCATCATGTACAAAAGATCATGTGTTCGTACTGCCTTGCAGTCATGTACTATTGCAATTACAGTTCTTACTCCAGAAGCCTGCATTGAAAGTATATGAAATTGACCTTTCCCCAGTATTTAACCACACTGGACTGTTGATGCAGTCACTTTGCATCTAGGGGTAACTAATCTCCTTTTATGCTACAAGTGACATCTTTGTTTCTAGGTGGGATGGAAGTCACCACTCATTTCTGAAGAATGGGAAATGGCAAACGCTTCCCTTTCGCTCTTGTAATAATAGAGCCCAGGTGGTATAGTGGTTAGAGCAGTGCTTCTCAAACTTGGGTCTCGAGCTGCTGTTGGACTACAACTCCCATCATCTCTGACCACTGTTCGTATGAGCTAAGGATTATGGGAGTAGTAGTCCAACATCAGCTGGAGACCCTAGTTTGAGAAACACTTGGTCATGAAGCTCACTGGGTGACCTTGAACTAGTTATTGCCTCTCAGCTGAATTTACCACACAGGGGTGTTGTGGGGATTAAGTGAGAAGATGGAGAACCATGTACACCACCTTAGGCCCCTTGCTGAAAAGGTGGGATACAAATGCAATGAATGAACGACTAAACTGGGGTTGGTAGCCAGTGTGTTTGCTGCTCAGAGTACTCTGCCTAGGCTTGGAAAGGTCAGTGTGAGTTTAGCATGCCCTGAAGCAACTAGGACAAGAAGAATATAAATACATGGATATTTCTGGTGAACTGAGTGAGCTAGATGATATGTGTTCATAAAGTAGCTGGGAGAGTTCTATAGTACTTCTATATTCTCTATTGTACTTTCAAGTGTTTTGAGCACTCCACATGCAGCATTTAGCTGATGCTCGTAGCCCAGTGACATCTGGAGAGCCACAGGCTCCAATGCCCATCATCCCTGACCACTGAAGATGCTGGTTGATGGGAGTTGGAGCCACAGGTTCACCACACTTGTTTTACAGTGGCCCTGTAAGTTACATCACTATTATTATTGTCCATGTTGTAGATGGATGAGCTGAGACTGCTGAGAGAGGCTTGTGGAAGGCCACTTAGCCTGTGTACACACCATACATTTAAAGCACATGACTTCCCCCAAAGAATCCTGGGAACTGTCATTTGTTAAAATAACAACCTTTCCCAGGATTCTGTGGGGGAAGCCATGTACTTTAAAGCTGTGGTGTGTACCCTAGTGAGTTTCCTGTGGAGGCAAAACTGGCTGATTTGTAGTCTCTTAGTCACTGTGCTATACAAGCCATACAAGCAAGGGGTTTTGCTTACATTGATGGTTTTTAAACTCTTTGCCTTCAAGGAACTTTGTCGACTACAAGTCATCTGTTCAGAAACCCCACTGTGTATCTGTCATGGGACTTTGCAAATTCAGAGGGGATTCCGAGAGGGCATGGTCAGGTGCGCAGCCTGCTCACAGTGAGCCAACTGGCCTGGCCTACAGAGCCTCATTATTTCTCACATGAAGTGCCCCCCCCCACTCCCCTGAGGCTGAGCATTGCATAGGAGGGCTGGTAATGGAGGGCAGCATGTCTGCCTTAACTGATCTTCACATTGAGGAACCTCCAATAAGCTTCTCTGGAACACAATCTAAAGCCCCTTGGCTCTCATGATTAGTCACTCCAGGGCAGCAGTACCATCCGATGACAGGTGGCATTTCCAGAACAGAGAAGATTGAATGGAGGTAAAAGTGGAGGCGGCATTTCACTTTAACTCCCGAAGCCATTTGAGCTGGTTAAACCACTTCCTCACCCCCTCTCTGTGTAGTTTTAATTTAATGTGAAATATTTGCTCATCAGTAACTCGATTACAAGCTCTAGGTTGGTGGGTTGTTGTGTTTTTTGCAGACAGCTTACTCTGTCCTTTAATCTGATTACTGTTGTGAATAAGGACTGACTTCTCACACATTTGTGTGTCTCTATCTATCTATATCTATGTGTGCATATATATATATGAACGCGTGTGCACACACACACACATCAGTAGAAAATGGAGACCCCTGCCAGTATGGTGCCATGACCTTGCCCCCCTCCCCAGTCTTTTGGGATTCAACAAACAAACAAACAAACCTTAGACAAGCTAAAGAAAGGATAAAGAAATTAGCACCTTTCTGAGCATACAAGAGGAAGCAATATTCTCTCTCAGTGGCAGTAGGTGGAGGATGACAGCCAGAGCCTCGTCTCTCTCCGCTTTCCTTATCATTAGCTATTAATTGCCGCCGAGGCGTGGCCAAGGGGGGTTGCCGAGGCATTAGCCGCCTCGGAGTCGGTGTCCTCGCATAACCTCCCTCTTAACCAAAAAAAACCAAAATAGCACTAATATGTAGCCCTCGCCTTATAAAGTCAAAATGCACAATACCTTCCTGGTGAGTGCGTGTGTGCGCAGCGTCCGCAGGCTCTCCCCCCCCCCCCAAGGAGTTCAATTGATCCCTCCTCCTCCTCCTCCCTTGCTCTGGATCTCTCCTCTCTGTCTTCTCTTTCGCGTTCAGCTTTAAACCAATCAGTCAGGCAAACCAGGAATTGGGGGGGGGGGCGTTTGGTGGCTTTGCTTTTCCAGTCATTTAAAAATATATATAAATAACACACCTCGCTTCCGCCTAGCCCCCACCCCAACCCTCCAGCTTTCCAACCCCTATTTCCACCCCACCCCACCCCACCCCTCGGCCGGATCCACGGTCGCAGGGAGTCCATGTCGCAGCTTGCGCCCGCCCCTTGTGTCCTCTTGCTCCGAGTAAAAACCCCACATAGGAGACCCTTTGTTTGGGAAGGGCTAGGCAAGGGAAGAAGCGCTTTGGAAGCTCCTGGCCTCGCTTTGCTATTGGCTGGTCCTTTTCTAGAGCCTGGTGGTTGATATTTTTTTTTGTGGTGGATTTTTTTTTTTTTTTGTCTGTGTGTGTGTGTGTGTGTCTGTGTAATAATATTCGAGAGGCATGCCCAGCACGTCCCCAGTGTTGGCAGGCAGGGCTTGCTGTGCTGCTTTTTGCTGCCGCCGCCGCTGCTGTTCCTTTTAAAAACACCATGATAATAATACTCAAAAAGCAGCGTGAAGTAGTGCTGTACTGTGGAAGGTTCTTCAGCAGAAGGAAGCAAGATGGCTACCTTGTGGGTTTTGCTGTGAAGAATGCAGAGCCTAATTAAACCCGACTCTGAAGGGGGGGAAGGTTACTACTATTTTCCCCCCTCCTTCCTCGCTAACCCGCTTTCCCCCCGTTTTCTTTTTGTTTTGATTCCGGTGACTTCAACGCCTAAAGTCTACTCATCAGTTCCTTCTTAAGTTCTGCAGCGAGAGAGAGAGCGAGCGAGAGAGAAGCCCGTATGGTTCTGCTTTAAAGTCTTCTAATGTTACAAGGCGGGTGGGGTGGGGGGAATGCTTAAAAATAAATATTTGCTTTATTCACAAAGGCTTACTTTGCAATTTGATATCTTTCTTTAGGTGCTAACTGAAAACAAAAGGCCTCAGAGGAGAAAGCAAAGAGTTCAAAAGGTAATAACGGATCATTTAATTTATTAATAATTACAGAAAAGCAAACCCCAACCTGTCTTACACACTTTTTTTTTTTGGCCATGAAATAGGCGGTAGAAGAGTGGAAATTCTAGAAGGTATTAGTTTCCTGATTTTTATATTTAGGGTGAATATTAAAAGCTCATAACATTTTTGTCTTTCCCTCAGTATGATGAAGTGTGTTTTGTAGAGATTTAACTCTTTGTGCACAGAGTTGCAGGATAGAATTTTAAATTACTTGTGATGCACTGAAAATGACTTGTGTCATCCTTGATTCTTAAAGGCTGCGGTCCTAAACATGCTTATTATGATGGAGTTGGTCCTACTGAATTCAATAAGAGTTATTTATGAGTAAATGTGTTTAGAAATTGTGCTGAAAGCAACCCTTTGGTTCTTAGAGGAGGGCTGTCTTCATACAGATATCAGGCTGTGTGTATGTTAACCGTGGAATGATAATATCTGAGTATTAAATGTTTGGTGTTCTTGCATTCCCCCCCTCCCAAATGAATTGCTTATCGTTTTGTAAAATTGACACTTTCAGGTAAATGTGGCCTGCAATTGGTAATTAAAAAATACTACAGGTATGCATTTTCTTCAATAAGTGTGTGTTGATCTGAAAATGGTTTTTAAATCGGGCGGCGTTCCATAAGTGTTTTGGTGTGGTGTGGAGCTGCTGAAGCAAAAATCGAGAGGGGAAAAAACCCTAGTGCATATTCGGTATTTCTTGTGCATATATAAATGGCAACCCTGTTCTCTTCAGTGAGTCAGGGAATTCCTGTACACGTGCAGAGGAAATCCCTGTTTACGATGGGGAATCCCCATCCCATAGTAGAGAATTAGGGCCCCTCCCACACAAGCAGAGTGCTGAATGTCATTGGAGCTTTCCAGAATTCTGGATCATGGCGGATGTGTTTAGTCTCAGGATTCGAAAGTGAAAATGTATTGCGCGTTTATGTTGCCATATTTGTACTGGGGTGTTTGCCTCCAACTCTGACATAGCGGCATGTTCTGTAGTGTGACGGAAGTCCTGGCAAACTTACTAACTTGCTGGTACACCATGCGTTAGCTCCTGTGACCAGGCTGGAAGGTCTGTGGATGTTGTTCTTTTGTGGTAAGAATACTTGGTATGAGTGTAGTAATCGTTAACATGTATTTTGCTGTGTGTGATAGCTTGCAGTTTATTTAGAAACTATTCATATGGTCCTTAAACAAAGCAGTTGTGTTATAAAGATAATTATTTTTTAAAAATAAAAACCTATAGACACCTAAAGTAGATTTTAGGAGAAAATTAAGTATCCTTAAAATCTCCACTTTGATAGACTAGGCTGCAATCCTGTGCACACTTATCCAGGAGCACCCAGTGAACCTAGTGGGGTTTGTTCCTGAGCAAATGTGCATGGGATTGTGCTATTTACTTGAATGTGCTATAGTTGGATTTGTGATTAGGATGCTAAAGTATACTTGAATTACGTGTGTGGACACACTTGAATTTGAAAAAAAGTATTCATAATTTTATTTGCACTGTGCTTAACATATTATCTTCCAAGTGTGAGCATTTTATGTCTTTTTTTATTTGGATCTGAAATACATGGTTGATTTCTCTGTCATTAGAAATAATGTCATGTTTACAATGCTGTGTGCTTGCAAATTAAATAATCACTTTGTTGGCATTTTTAATTGACAACCCAAAAATTTAGGCTGCAGTCTGGTTTGGACATCAGTTCCATCAAAATCAATGGGTTGTAAATTCAAGTAAATAAGTTTCTTTTTGGATACTGGTTCCAATATGTAAGAAGCAATTGTACTATTATTTTTTACAATGGAGCCAACCAATCAATCTATTGAGCATAGTCTACTGGGATGTTCTTTTGCCATTCATTTAGCTCCATTGTACTTTTGTGTGGCTCTCATTCATTTCTAGCATCATTTATTTATTTATGTTTTTATTTTCAGCTGCTGTGGGAAGGCAGCCTTAACAGCAAATAAATAAAGAAAAGCTTCCTAGTGGATTGTCTCAGTTTTACTACATTGAGGATAGTGGCACTTAGCTGACTTTGCTGAAAGGGTGCAATCTAGACTTCACAGGTGTCATTGTGAAGGCCCTCGGGGCACTTGCTGGATTAGAAATTGCACCCAGTTAGTTGCTGATGCTGCCTCTAACCTGGCAGGCACCCAGTGCAAAATTAAAGGACCCAAGACCTCTGGAGCACATTTATTGCTTTTTGTGGACACTTGCCAAGTTGAAAGCAGTATGTTGTGTGCATCACTTCCAACATAATGAGCATCCCATGTTAGATGACAGGGATTCAGGTAGGCACTTGTCTCCAACCTGGGTTGAGGTAGGGAGCTGCAAACTGGCAGGATTAAGTTTTGCTGCAGCCTATGTTCCACCAGTTGGCTTTCCCAGGCCTTCTGTTCCACTG
Source organism: Podarcis tiliguerta (assembly GCF_965153285.1). Classification (NCBI taxonomy): domain Eukaryota; kingdom Metazoa; phylum Chordata; class Lepidosauria; order Squamata; family Lacertidae; genus Podarcis; species Podarcis tiliguerta. The sequence goes on along the minus strand of NC_139538.1, from coordinate 69,566,172 downwards.
TGCTGTTGATCATTAGTGCTTTCCAGAAGCTGATTGCTTATTGTATTGGTCTTTCCTTAAATGGGTCGGAAGGTTTAACAGTGGCATTAAGTTTAGATCAATGAATGTGGTGCCCTCCTGTTGTTTTGGAGAGCAACTTCCATCTATCCCAGCCAGCATGGTCAGTGCTCAGGGCAATTGCAGTTCAGCAGCATTGAGAGGGTACCACATCAGCTTCCCCTAATCTAGATAGTTTGATTTGCATCTGTTAATTTTAGAGCAAGCTTAAATCAGACCAAGTAGCACTGGGTTCTTTATATTTCATGTCGTTAGATTCTTCTTGTATGAGGGCATGTTACAGTATGTTGCGATTACTCCTAATATTCTGTTTCCCTCCTCCACGTACCTTGGCTTCTCAGCTCTATGTGACATCTTTCTTGCCCTAAAAGATAATTTAATTTTTGTTTCCTTACTGTTTTGAGATAAGAACATTCCCTGCTCTAATCTGGTGTCGTAGCATGCCTCCTGTATTTCTCTCTCATTTGGAAACAGTGTTCGAAACTCCCATTGTTCTAGGTGCATTTTGCGACCGGGAATTTCATTAGCGCAAGCAGCTTCTGAGCTCTGGGCACAGTGCTGCACCTAAGATTTCAAATTAAAAACGCAGACTGGAAGGGAAGGAGGACCTTTTTCTGCCTCCCCACTTCCAGCTACTCTCTAAAGGCTGGAGAAGAGACCCTCTTAAGAATATTAGGGGGCTGGGCAGAGAAAGGACTAGACCATGTGAATAATGAACATAATATTTTAGTTGCAGTTCATTCATTTTCAACTTTGTATTCTAGTTTTTATAAAAAAAACATGCCTAGACACTCATTGCAGCACCCATAACCTAGGTTCAAGGTTCTATTTAGCTCCTAGCTTTCATATCAGTTTCTAACACTGTTTTGAAATCCATAAGCCCTTGCATGTATTTAATAATACGTTTTAAATGTCTGTGTTACCCACCAGGCATTAGTATTTTGTTATATAGTGTATTCTTTTAGACTGTGCCTTTTTTGCCAGACATACTTAACAATCCAATCCTTTGCACACTTTCTTGGGATTTACTGTCATAATACCCAGCTGTCCTTTTCATCCACTTCTGCAGTCATGGTCTGGATATGGTGAGGAGTTGGGATGCATATAATCCTTTATAGTTGTTCAAAGAGGACCAGAGATAGTAGTCATTAAGCATTTTGAACTTTATAGGCTGCCATTTCCGGCATGGTCATGAGGGAGTAAATCACTTTAAACTCTGAGGGACATACATCTGAGGAAACATGTATAGGATTATGCTGCCTGAGTATTTATACATTTATCTGGACTGATAAACATAGACAAAGACAGATTGACTTCGTGTTCAATCTGGAGAAAGCTGGGCATATTGAACTCTCATATAAATCTTATCAATTTTAGCCTATAATTCTCAAATTCTTTAATACCACTGGGATTTAGGTGGGGAGGAAGATAGGCCTAACTTCCTCCGGATTGATTCTGTGTAATACATTAGTGGGGATTTAAAAAATGTTCTTCAATGGGATATATGTAGTTGGGTGTTTCTGTTGTGCACGCATATTGTTGGGAAAGTGTAGGCAACCTAAGGCCCGTGAGCTGGATGCAGCCCAATCGCCTTCTCAATCCAGTCCATGGACAGTCTGGGAATCAGCGTGTTTTTACATGAATAGAATGTGTCCTTTTATTTAAAATGCATCTCTGGGTTATTTGTGGGTCGTAGGAATTCGTTCATCCCCCCCCCCCCAAAAAAAATATAGTCCTGCCCACCACATGGTCTGTTGGACTGGCTCATGGTGGAAAAAGGTTGCTGACCCCTGTGGTAGGGCATCTTAACTTTTTTAAAAAAGGATTTTAAAACTACATATTGTATTATCTATCTCACAAACATGCTGTTCTATTTCTGTTGTTTTAGAGGTGGTCATAGTATGTCACTAGTCATGTTAATGATCTGTGCTGATTATTATGTGTACCCTGTTTCAGGAAGGGGTTTTTAGGTATTTTAAAAAAACTTTTAAAAATCCAAATGAATATGTAATGATTTCAGACACAAATGCTTTTTCCTAAATACTCAAAGATAATCGCTTAGCTTACTTTTGGCAGGTTTCAGACTTTGAGGTATACAGTACAGATAGCTGTGGAATTTTCCCTTCCAAATTTCAAGGGTTATTACCAATATGCACTTTAATGGACTTCGCAATTTTCAATAGTTTATTGGCCACCCTATACAATGCTTCAAATGTAAATTAATAAACCACTAATATATCTCACAAACGTGTAGAAAACGTCTGCTCCTAACAAACCAATTTGTGGCATTAAGTTGCCATATGTAAAATAGCAAAAGTGATTTTTAAGAAAGTTTACTGTTGGCGACTTAAGGATTTAATGCTTACGGCACCATCCAAAGTCCCCCATAGCATTTAGCAGCTGGTCCGTAGCTGAGCTAATGGTGCTCATTGGGCCGTGACACTTGTGTCTGTGAAGGTCCTCTGTTACATTGGAGAATATAGAAGCAAGAAGGTGGAGCAGACAGAGAGGGAACTCAAGAGGCTGGAGGAATGAAGGGGAATTTTGTATTGGAAAGAAAATACCATCCATCGTACTGACTAGCCCTTGGCAAGAATTAAATCAGTGTGTTGGCAGTGGATAATAGATGTGTGAGGATTGGAGATTCCTCTTAATATGAAAGGAATATTAACAAGATCACACCTGTCGAGTAGTGGCAGGTATGGAAGAGATGAGAATAAGCTGTCAGGTCAGAAAGACAATGTAACTAGGAACAGAATCATCATGAAGCTAGGTGAAGGTATCATTCTACAATTGCTTATGGGATATAGGTGTCCATGGAGGCAGCACTTCATTTATTAATATACACTGTATAAGAATGCTACCCAGGAGTTGGATTTAGCTTATGCCCTCTAGATAATCTCAAACGATGATTAAACTTCTCCAAGAGGGCTAAGTGAATTGGAGATTCTAAGGAGCAAAGCAGAGGTTTTGGTGTCACACAGTGAATTGGAGGGACGTGAGGTCAAGGGTAGAGATGGTATCTGATTTACGCTGCAGTAAATTAGTGGTTCAAATGAGTTTACAATGTGAATCGCTAAAAGCTGTCTCTCTCTGCCCCCCCTTCCATCCTTGAAAGAGTTTTCTATGTTATGTTGCCAGAAGCATACAGAAAAGTTAAACATACATGTTTTGAAAAATATCAAATAGTTCCCTTAAGCCCTACAACTGACATTTCCTTCCTACCTTCAAGAACAGTTGAGAAAGTTATCCATCAAATAACCAGTTCACAAAGCGCTACTAGTGCATTGCTTCTTAATATAATTGTGTAACTTAAGATAGGCAGATGGTTATAGAAAGAAAAAGGCATATCTAATAAAGGTTATTGGTAAATTAATAATAATTATTATATTTATATGCTGCCCATCTTGCTGGGTTACTAATTCAATATCTGTATACAGCTTCAATGAAATCCACCAAAAGTAACATTTACTTCAATACAGTGATATGAGATGTGTGGCTTATTGCAAAAGCAGCTAATGGCAGAGGCAGTGTATCATCCACCAGTTTTTAAGAGGCACAACAGATGCATAGAAATATGCAATAAAGTACACTTTGATGTTTGCTTTCCACATGCTAAGCCATGCTTAGCATTTGGTGTGAAGTCAAGAACCTGCAGTTGGGCAATACTTTTATTAGGGCCAATTGAAGCATCCTAAAATAATGACCAAGCCTTTTCTCAGACCAATATGGCTTCCTTTTCTTAGAATAAGACTAACTTGTGTTGTGCATCTGATTCATTGATCTAAGTACTTAGCAGGCAGGATTTAAAAACTCAGTTTCTGCCTGGGACAAATTTGTTAAGCCCTTGTAGAATGGTGTATTACAGTTCCCTCCTTCAACAAATTGAATGAAATTGTTTGGGATATAACCTGGTATCACTGGTCTTGGGATTCACTCATATTTTGATATCTGAGCTGATGAAGTCATTGCATTGTTTTAACTTCCCTTAACTTGTGTAATTTCCATATTGGAGTGTTTTCTTTAACAATGGCTCCATGTGTGAGAAAATGGGTAGTAATGCTGCTGGGTGGATACCTCAGCCTTAAATGTGTGAGTTGGCCCTACATGGCGTACAATGTTTCTGTAACTTAAATGAACTGGATGGTCAAATGCAGGCATAGGCAAACTCGGCCCTCCAGATATTTTGGGACTACAACTCCCATCATCCCTAGCTAACAGGACCAGTGGTCAGGGATGATGGGCGTTGTATCCCAAAACATCTGGAGGGCTGAGTTTGCCTATGCCTGGTGAAATGTAACAAGTCAAATATGGTGGCATACTGGGATAGGATGAGAGTTATATTTATTAGAACAGAGGGCACTCAAAGAAATCAGAAAATGATCAGATAAACAAGATAGTAGCTGATGAAGTGGCACAGTCCCGTGTCATTTCAGTAAGTTCTAAAAGTGCCATATCTACTTTTGGAAAAGAGGTTGTTGAGGCCAACTGCACAGAGGGAGTTAAAAAGCAGGAACACTAAGCGAGATCTAGAATCCATAATAGCAGGCACAGTTCTAATGGAGTACTACGACGGCATACGTTTGCTTTAAAATTCAGTTGATTCTCATAAGCACATAAGACAAGCCTGCTGGATCAGGCCAGTGGCCCATCTACTCCAGCATCCTGTTCTGACAGTGCCCAACCATATGTCTGGGAAGCCTTGAAAGCAGGACCTGAGTGCAACAGCAGTCTGCCCACCTGCAGATCCCAGCAGCTGGTATTCAGAGGCATATTACCTTTGACAGTGGAGGTAGAAAGGTAGGCATCATAACTAGTAGCTGTTTCTAGTCTTGTCCTCCATGAATTTGTCTCATCTTTTAAAGCCTCACAGATATTCCATTGGATGTGCTCACAGTTGTTTGTTCATAATTCATTATTTCGTGCGTCAGATGAAGCAGAGCCAGTATTGTTAGGTTCTATAAACACAAGCGGGTCTATTCTAAGCAAAAGCAGGAAATGTCTAAAATAAATACTGGGTTCTATTCCTGCTTTATATGTTTCTTGTATGAGTGGCGTTTTAAAGTGCAAGTTAGCAAAATGTTTTGTTTCCCATGTGGAATGACTGTATATTTATATAATGCCATCCATCCTTGCACTGGGCGCAAGAGGATAGGTCCCTGCCCCAAGGAGCTTACAACCTAAAATCTTACATGGAAGAAACAACTGAGAAATGAATGGGGGAGAGAAGGGGAGGCAGGTAGGGAAGCAGTGTGCTTTGGTTTCAGCTTTGTGTACTTCGGCTTGTTTAGAGGCTTAGTTGCAGTAGGGTATGGGAAAGTGGGGTGTTGAGCTAGAGGCTTCACAGAAAACTTAGGTTTTAAGGAGGCATTTGAATAGAATAAGAGGTGGCATCACTGCGGTCATCTTAGTGGTAATTCCAAGCAGAGGGGCAGAAAGAGCAGTCTTTTGAGGCGGCAACAGACCTGTAAAGGGTGCTAAAACTGTAGGCGCAAGGGCTGCATGCAGAGATAGAGCACACACATTCTTGTTGCTTTTCCTGGCATTTTCTCGATATTTGAGTCTGTTTTCCTGAGCAAACAAGAAGTTGTGTATTACTTGTCCCTGCTTTGTGCTGCACAGGTGCTTGTGGACTTATGGCATTGAACATGATATCTTGATTTTTTAGACAACTATGATGTTTGGAAGAACCGGGCTCAAAATGTCCTTCATGCTTTTGATTTGATTTTTATATTTATGTCTGAAGGTGGCATATATGGCTCTGCGTCTCAGAGCAGAGCCTCCATGAAGTTCAGCTTCTCCAACCTGCTGTAACCTGTTCTGGATTTTTTTTGGAGTGGAACTCTCATCATCCCCAGCCTACACCAGCTGCTGTAGGGGCACTCAGTTGCCCTGCTTGGTTATTTTCCCTGTGGCATCTTGTTGTAGGGAAAAATATATAAAGCTGAGCTGCTGATTGGTCTTTCCCCATCCAACAGTTGCAACAAACTTTGGACACATCTGCTGACTAAAACCTTCCAGTGTCTCTCCTCTTTCAGCACTGCAATATTGCCAAACTTTTCCAATTAATGTTGCAGTCTTTCCAGATGCCATCATAAGAAGGAAGAAATAACTGATTTTATTTTTGGGGTTTTTTTTTTAAAGCTTTTCTATATTTATTGATATTGTAGTTGCCCTCTTCTCACACACATTTGAAAAAAAAATTCCTCCTTGAAACAAAAAATGACATTGGGTGTTTGGGATGCTGATCTGCAAAAATAGCTATGCAATTATTGTGAGGATAGTATTATCCAAATTATTGTTCTGCCTGGTAGTTTTGATTCTATCACTGCTGGACATTTGTTGCCCATTTAAACACAGAGATAGCAATGAGCTGGATACAAGCACAGACTGCCGTTTAAGGCTAGAAGAGGCAGGAAGAGCCCAAGCTGTGAGTAGAGGTGACCCAGTCCTACCTTACAAAGCAACAGTGTGCTCACATTTATTTTATGTATTTTTATACTTTTACCCTACCTTTCCTCCAAGGAGCCTGAGGTGGCATGCACACTTTTAGCCTCACAACAACCCTGTGAGGTTGGGTTAGGCAAAGAGAGAGTGACTGGCCCAAGGTCACCCAGTGAGCTTCAGGACTCAGTGGGGATTCTGAACTCTGCTCTCCCAGGTTCTAGTCTGACACTCTAACCACTACACCACACCGGTGGAGGCATCTTGGAATAATCCTGTAATATTAAAGAGCTGATAGACCTTTTTGTTAGGAAGCTGCGGGGGGAGGCAAGCTTTGCCTTTCTTCTCTTGGGCTACCAGTCAGCTTGGTAAGCTATGTTTGCTTCCTTTTTCCCCTTGGTTAAGGGAACCAGGCCTCCCTACTGACTCTCTCTGTTTTAGGACTTTGGCAAGCCTTTCAGAGCTCTCTTCCCCAAACACCTTACAGGTGTCTACTGTAGGTAGTATTAGCAGCCTTGTGGAACTATGTTCCCTCTGGTTCCTAGGGCTGCTGGTTCTGCTATGTGTGTTGCCACCGTAACGTGATACTGTACTGTGGAAGCTGTATGTGTAGCCTTTTCCGGCAAGTGCCCCACATTGGGCAGGTGCAGTTTATTATTTGGTTATCTGCTCAGGGCAATGGCTACTTGTCACAGGCAAGTAGGCAAATTGCAAGTATAATTGACTGTGGTTGAGATTCCTGCATTGTGGGGGTTGGACTAGATGACTCTCGGGGTCCCCTCCAACTCTACAGTTCTGTGATTCTGTAATGCGGGAGAAGTGTGTAACCTCTGTTCAAACCACTATTTTCTCAACACTCCTTGCCCCTCCACCTGCCTCCTGCCCTTTTGGGCGATAACATTCTTATGTAAAAGAGGACCTGCTGTTAAAAGTTAACTGATCCTTGCCTTTGCCATAAAGGTGCCAGTTCTTGCAGCAGCTTGCTGCCTTGTTGAGGTGAATGGTGCTCTGACTTCACAGTCTTGATTTTTGACAGTGAAGAGCACTTTCCTTATTGCTTCTCTTTTTAAGCAACTTTGCATCCATAGTAGGTACATTAGCAGGTGCTCAAAATAGGCTGGGTCAGGGTAGATGGCAGAGGCAGGTGTCATGAGTCCTGTGGCATCAGCTGGGACAGGGTGGCAATGGCAGGATCTGTCAGAGGATGAGAACTCTGCGGTTGAGGTAGAGGTGCTTTTGTAAGGGACAGGCGGGAGTTGGGGAGTTGTTAGCTGGACGAGTTCCTACTCCATCTCCTGAGTACAGAGTGCCCAAGATAGCGAAAGAGGCAGCTGGTAATTTGGCAGAGGCAGCTGAGTTGGAGACATAGGGAGAGTTTGAGGGTTGGGCTGAGGTCCTGTTGCCATGGATGCACCAGCAGACCCAGCAGCTGCCGCCACCACCACCAGGAGCAGTCGCTTGTGACTGTGTGGTCCTTCTCTTTAAAAGCAGAGCAGGAGAGGTGTGTCAAGTGTTGGGACAACATCTTTGCTTATGCCTAGACAGGTATCCCAGAACTCTGTTTATAAACCGTTAATAGCAGTGTTAGAAACTGAGATAGGAGCCAAATGGCTCTTAGGACCTGGGTTGTGGGCACCAGTGGCGTAGCGTGGGTTGTCAGCACCCGGGGCAAGGAAAGTAATTTGCGCCCCCTAACTCGTGGATTTGCGCCCCCTAACCCTAACCCCCAGATGTTGCGCCCGATGCGGCCGGCACCCCCTGCACCCCCCACGCTACGCCACTGACTGCTGCCCAGATGACAGCCCCCCTCTCGGCCTCACTGATGAAGGTGTTCCAGGTGCCATCCAACCATGTTGGGGACTCCACTCGGTATTTGTGTAGTGTTTACTCCTGAGCCTTTTCTTCTCTCATAGAATCACAGAGCTGGAAGGGACCCAAGGGTCATCTAGCCCAACCCCCTCAATGCAGGAATCTCAGCTAAAGCATTCATGACAGGTGGCCAACCGACCTGTTTAAAAACCTCCAAGGAAGGAAACTCCACCACTGGGAGATCTCTCCCAAGGCAGCAGATGTTTAGGATAAGAGTTTTCTTTCTCCTAGGTGGGCTGCCTTTCCAGGTGGACAAGCTCTTCTGCCCAACCAGAGGCTACTCAGGAGCAAACCACATGGAAGTTAGGGTCAATGTGGGGGGTCGGTGCCCCCTGGGACTGGTATGGCAGGAGGGAGACAAGCGGTAGGGGGGCGCCAGAGCCAAAGAGACTCCGCAGAACCAACTCAAACTAGTTTTGCCCTTCTCCGCTGAGTTCTCCGAGGGGGAAGGAAGACGCGGGCCGGCAGGCTGTAGCCGGCCGCCGACGCCTGTCGAACCGGAGCCCCGATCGGTCCCGAGCATCGCGCCTCCTCCTGGACGGGCCCGCTCTCCTCCCGGCTTTGCTGCTCCACCTCCTCCTCCACCTCCTCCTCCCTGCTGCTGCTGCGCGGCTCTTTTCCCTCCCGCTTCCTCGAGGGGGGCCGGCCAAACGGAGACGACGATCCCTCACCCCAACCAAGCCTCGATTGCTTGTCCCTTCCCTCTGGACTTGCGCCCCCCCAAATGTTGCGCCCGGTGCGGCTCGCACCCCTGGCACCCCCCACGCTACGCCACTGGTGGGCACCAAAACAGAATGTCTAGTCACCATTTGGGAGAGGTGGCAACACTTTTTATTTATTATTTTGATGAGCATGAAGTAATACACAATTCACATAATAATGTTCAGGGAAGTTTTTAATATGTAACACTGTACTGTTTTTAACACTTGATTGGGAGCCGCCCAGAGTGGCTGGGAAAACTCAGCCAGATGGGCGGGGTATAAATAATAAATTATTATTATTATTATTATTATTATTATTATTATTATTATTATTATTATTTTACACATTGTTAACATCACATTTTAAACATAAATTGTTAATACATGTTTAATTTGGTGTTTACATTAAATTTTTTGATACCATACTTCAGTTTTCAAAACACACTACTCTTTATTGTTAAACTCCTTAACATATTGCCTATCCTTAACATATACTTTGAGGCTTCAAAGCCCATACATTTCCATAAGCCTTGAGTGTCAGCCAGGTGCGAAAAATGGCACCCCGACTTTTTGAGGTGTTCGCAAATGGAGAATCTTTAGGTACAAAATGTGCCTGGTGCCCTGCTAATTTCAAAGTCTGGTTAGTAGATCTGATGATGAGGCCATGGTTTTATCAGTAAAGTTTTTGGGATTTCCCTATCTAAGAGTATTTCATCCAAGGGTGGGAAGCAGGACATCCACATTGCTCTAAACTCTCACTGTGTTCTCTGTGTTAGATGTTAAAACACCTGGGTGGTAGTTTTCGAGGTAGAGCTGAAGGCAGAGGAAGGAACGCCTTCATTTGACTTTGTTCTTTTAATAGCTTACCATAATAACATGCTGTTTATAAACTTGAATTTCTGCACTAAAGATCCTATGTGGCTGCACAGTTTTGATAAGCTGCCACTGGATCTACAAAATACTTTGTATATTTGTTTTTGTGGCAAGACCTGAATGATTAGCCCTAATTTAATTAAAAATTCTTTTGCAAAGGATCGTCATTCTGTTATTTGCTATTCTTAACATTTTGCTGATTACTGCGAAACAGCATCCTTTGTGGATCTGAGGTTATCCTAGGCGTTGCTGATGTGGTACCCTCTAGATATTGCTGGATTACAACTCCCATCAGCTCCACCCAACATGGCCAGTAGTCGGAGATTATCTTCTCATGTATCTGTAAATGGCTAAGGAATAGGAAGCAGAGAGGGAAGGATGCAATAGGTGGCCCATGCTTTTTAAGTTGTGTTTGCGTCTGATACCAAACTGGCAGAAGTTTTCATAATGCATTCCTGGTATAAGGCAAACTAAATATGCTTTGGTACATAAAGGGTATCTTTGGGTAAATGAACCCTTGCTGGAGGTGTATGTGACCAGATCTACCACTAGTTTCCTCTACAAAGCTTCTAGTTCCCTCTGGGTAAAAGTTCTGACTACTATTAATGGTTTTCTGATGTGCCTGAAGCTGCTGGGCAGCCCACTCAACAGCCTTTTTCCATAAAGGAAAAAGCTGGAAGCAGAGCAGTCAATGAGCAGCATTGTGTCTTCATGTTTGTTTAGCAGGGTACAAATAGGTATAGCTTTGAGACCATCTGGCATTCTGCTTTCCCTGAGCAGTGCATTGGTAATACCAGCTAATAAGGAACACAGCATTGCCCTGTTGGCTTTCATCTGTTAGGATGGGCATGGATCCAAATTGTGTTTTGTAGCTCATGGGCCCACTCCAATGTATGCCCTCTGCATCTGTAAATGAGACTAATTGAAACTGATCCAAATAAAACAAGCAAGACTGAGTTTGACATCTCAAATGCAGTTTAGTTTGGAGTCCCAGGCTGAACCAAATGCAAGTGACTTGTTCTTGCCAAATAGATGGGGAAACCCATCCCAACTGTCATAGATGGCTTAATCTCTCTAAGGTGAAATCCTGGATTCACAGGCCCTCTCATAATTCTGAGCTGGTTAGCAGGATGGCATTGCACTGGTAAGAGGCAAGGAAGATTTCAGTATAGCCTTCAAAATGCCATTTTGAAAATAAAATCAAATAACAGATTTGGCTGAAATATCCCCTTTTGTTTCTGGGTTTCAAGGCGAGGAGATATGCCGTAATAAAAAAATGGAAAATGATTCCTGCATAATGATTTACACATAATGATAAGCCAAGGTTCTTGGTTTATCTTTAACAAACGATACTTTGCACAAGCAGAGTGCCTGTGTACTGTGTACAGAGTTGTGTACTTTTTGCTCCTTTCTTTGAATGAGCAGGTAAACAAACCAGGAAGGGCATAACATCACATTATATCTGAATCTGGAATTGTGGTTTGTTTTTCCCTAGCAATACACAGTTTATAAACCAATGACAAACCTTGCTTTAAGGCTAGCTAGTGATTTTGGCTTGTTAGAGTGAGATAAACAATTATCATAGGTTCAGATAATGGTATCCCTTTTGTGGTTTTTACCATCTCTTGTGAAGGGATCATCAAAGTGGGAATTATCAGGTTGTGTGCACTGTGTGGTTTGTTAAGCCAAGGCTGTTGACTATTGGTACCCACAAACATTGCCAATGCATTGTAGTCCAATTTGTTGTGTGATAGCTTGGTCAGGCCATTGGAAAGTTAACCATAAGGATCAATGTATTTATCCTCTTGAGAGTTCTAGAATCCAGTTGGCTTCATACCTCTTGAGGGGCAGGTCAGCCTTGCCTATGACTCTGACCAAGATTTTTGGGAGAGGGTCTCAGTTTTCAGCAGGTAATTAATTGTATGATAGCTCTAGAATTTACAGATCCCTCGCTTATCTTCCGTACCTGCAATTCTAGACAAGAAACTTTCTGAATATGCACCTTGCAGCATCTGGATAACTGTATGTCCTGATACCTGATACCGAGACCTGGCTGTATGACTGGTAGGGTTTGGCCAGAATCCAATACAGTGGTACCTCGGGTTACATACGCTTCAGGTTACATACGCTTCAGCTTACAGACTCCGCTAACCCAGAAATATTACCTCGGGTTAAGAACTTTGCTTCAGGATGAGAACAGAAATCGTGCTCTGGCGGTGCGGCGGCAGCAGGAGGCCCCATTAGCTAAAGTAGTCTTCAGGTTGAAAACAGTTTCATGTTAAGAACGGACCTCCAGAACGAATTAAGTACTTAACCCGAGGTACCACAGTAATGGATAACTGACCATTCATTTGCTGCTTCCCCTGTGCATTAACAAAAGCTATAAATCATTGGTATAATATTGCTTGGTAACTTTCATTTCATTTGTTTGTTTATTAAATTATATACCACCTTTTATCTGAGGATTGTGGGGCGGTTTACAATATAAATATACTTAACAATCCGCTGAAGCTCTCTCCCAGCAGGAGACTAGTTGCCTCTTTATCATTTGGACTCTTCAGTTTGATCAAGATTGTTTTAGTTGTTGTTTAAGAAAAGTATTACTTTGTTGAGTTTTCATAATGGGTGGCACCAAGAACAGTAAGCAGACGTCCCCTCTCTCTATTTGCAGATAACAAAATAATTGCAATTACCCTCCTACTCTCTGGTTGTTCACTTCTTGGGGTGGGAGGGGGTTCACTTAAAGTTTATTTAGAGAGAAAGAGGGATCTGATAAAACAATACTGTTTCTGTTTGAGCCTATCCCGTATAAATAAGGTCTAGAGTAGCATAGAGCAACATGGTGCCCTCCAGATGTTGTTGAACTAACTCTCATCAGCCCCAGCTAGTGTTGCCAAGAGTCAGGAATGTTGAGAGTCCAACAACATCTGGAGAGAACACCATGTTGGATACCCCTGGTCTGCAGTGGGAAGAATGGAGGGACAAAGATTCAAATATGATAGTTTGAGGAAGCATAGAGTGAACAGCGTGTTTTGAGTTTAAGAAAAAGGACATTTTAGCTTTAATCTTGAAACAAATGTAATGTGTTGGCCAGAAGTCACAAGCACTCTCCGGCTCCCACCCTAACAGAGCCATAACTGGGACAGATAAGATAGGGCAGGAATAGCCCAGGAACACTCAGGACTGAGGTTGTTGCTGGTATTTATTAGACTTGCCAGTTGGTTGTTACCCAGACGTCTCCAAGTGACTTACAACACATTTAAAACATACAGTACACCATAAAAACAACAAAGCAACTCCCACGATAGCTGCAGGAGACTTTGACATTCAAGTTGAACTTAAATGACTATTTCAAACAGTACTAATACCTTCCATGGTGTGTACCATGTGTGAGGCAGGTAGTGGAAGCAATGCTTTGTGGATGGTTGAACTCAGTTGCCTTCTTTTCAATTAAGATTTGTGGGGTGACAGGGCAGACTGAGGTCTGAAGACAGGGATATAGCTCAGGGTTAGTGGGTAGGGGGTGGGTACCAATGGGAAACTACCATTCAAAACAAGGATTTATTAGACCTTAAAGGCTGGGCTCTTTCTCAGGTGACACTGTAGCATAGCTTGTTCCTGCACCCTTTGAGCTGTGCCACGCTGGAGCTATTTCACATGTCATTCTTGTTTGCTATCAGAGCAGAGAGGAGCAGTGGTTCCTCCATGGGACCCAGAGGAGCTTCACATATTACCTGAGCAGTATACATCACACTAAAGGGGGGCAGAGGCCAAGAGGGGCCTGCGCTTTCTGAGACAAGTAGCTTGCATTTCCCCCTCTGCCAATTTCTGGCACCTTGAGCATATTTGAAAGAAAGGCACTTTTTGCATGCAAAATGTACCAGAGTCATAAACTACACATTTTAAAAAGAAGGCTGCAATCCTTTTTCTCACGGCGCTGCCACTGCTGATTTGTGCAGAATGGAACTGTATTGCAGCGACTCGTAGCTATAGTGAGAATGTCGCTTCAGATGAAGTCTAGACTGCAGCATGAGCATGTGGCCAATTTGAATGAAGTTTGGGTCAAAGAGGAGAACTTTCTTCAATCTACCCTTTCGTGCTTTGATACCCCTGGTTCAAATGCACTTGTAACCATTGCTTGAATAGCTTGCTTTGGCCTTAATGCACCTCTTGTGAGCCAGCCCGCTCCATTTTTGGATGCAGAGAATTAGGCGATAAGCTCAGCTTGTTGCAAAACATAACATGTTTTTTTCTTGGCTTGATTTCCCTTCCATCTTTTTTAGGGTACTCTGATGTGCTGGGACTTTCTGCATGTGAACCTGCAGATTAGCATCTGTTTCAGTTTGATATAGAAGTTGAGGTGCAGGGGAAGTGGGTGATTGACAAGGAGCAGACTTGAATAGTTTTATACGCAACACTGTTTTGCAAACTGGCTGCATTTGACTTTACAGCTGTTTTAATACATAGCAAGACTTTCCGCCTGCCTGCCTCTGTACTGGAGGCAGCTTTTCTTTGTTCATTCTCCCTCCCTGTACTTGTATCTGGCCTGCAAGGAGTTAACTCCAGCTCAGTGAGTGCTGGGCTCCTGGCTGCTGTTACGCTACAGTGGAGGACCAGCCCAGACACTGGCTGCTGGTGTTGCTGGGGGGAACAGAATCAGTGACGGCAGTAGTCGCAGCATCAGCCGGCTGTTTGTGCACATCATCAGCCAGCGGCTGAGGGGAAATAAAACTGAAAGCCCTTGGATGCAACAGTGTTGCTTGAAAGAAGCACCAGCACCCATGGATCAGGTTGGCATCCTGGCAGCAGGCAAGCTGAACTGGGTTCATACCCTTTTGACCTTCTCCCACTTTGAGTCGGATGGAGTGATGAAGTAGCAGGGAGCAATGCAGAGTTGGGCTTGGAGCCTAAAACAGTGAGTTGGGGTTGGGAAGAGGTTGGCTGTGGGGGCATAAAGGGTATTCCTGGAGCTCCTTGCTTTTCAGGCACAATCTTCAGGGAAGCTGATTCTTTGTTTCTACAGCAACAGCGCAGGCTGGAGCAAGTGTTGAAACTGCTGTTTTACTTCGGCTTTCGGGCTCAGTTTCATCCTGTTCCTGGGTCAAAGCTAGAGATGACATACAAAAATGAATAAAAATTGGGGGTGGGGGATCTGTAGTACAGAGCTTCTGCCTTTTCAGGAAACACTTTTAAGGAATGCGAACCTTCGGGAATATCACCACTGAAAGCTTTATGGCACTTGGAAACATAGCGTTTTTGGTCCTAGACAACTGTCCCCAGCAGTAAGTCTGTCTTCTATGTTCCTGCTGCATAAATATACTTCAAGTGTTTATGTGTTGCAACTTAGGTAGCTGCCCTATACCTGATTGGACCATTGGTTCATCTAACTCAGCATTTTTCTGTACACTAACAGGCAGTGGCTTTCCAGGGTTTCAGGCAGGTATTTCTCCCAGCCTTATCTGGTGATGCTGGAGGTTTAATGTGGAATCTTATGCATGCACATCTCTGCCACTGAGCTTTGGCCTTTGCCCTTTGTGTGCCACATTTCCATACTATCATTCTTATCACCCTGATAATATCCCATTCATAGAAAGCACCCCCAGCTAAGCACTGTGTCACCTGCACAGCAGCAAACCAGTGTCCCCCAAATTTTAACTACTTTACTTCTATTTTTCTTTCTGTACACTTAAAGAGCCTGGGACAAAAAGGAATTGATTGATTTTTGCCACTAGTGTGCTTATTTGTCCTAGCTAACGTTAACATATTGGGATAAAAGAACGTTCCATGGGGTTATTCAAACAAAAACTGATTTGGGGAAAATAGACCTACCCAGATATTTCACCCTTAGTTAGGGGCATTTTACTACTCCAAGATAAATTGGAATGTAGGCTGTGGTATGAAAACCATTTATGTTAATTTTTTTAATAGGTGAAGGTAAATCTCTGTGTGACTCAGTATACTGGTGTTTTACCTCTTTATGTTTTATATAGCAGAAGTCAACCCCCTTTCCTTCCCTTTGCAAATAATGCAGTTCCATACATGTGACAATATGCAGTGTGGTCCCAAAGTTGATTTTGTCTTGTTGCAAGTCTGAAATCCAGACTTCTCTTTCCATCACCAGAAAAAAGCACCAAAGCTTCAGAATGTACAGTATTAGCTGACCTGTCCAATTAAAAGGAGTCTGGTTGATGATCTTTGTTTCCAGTAAAAATTCTACCCCATTATATGTGGCCGATGAAGAATTTACAATAGTGTAATAAAACTTTAAAATGGCAAAAGGCAGATTATTGTTCATTATAGAAAAATGTGGATGAGTTTGTACTCCAATATTCATAATAAGATGTTTGGTAAAGGCAATATTCTGATGTTTGAATAGCTCTCAAATGTAGAATTGATAAGGTGGAATATTCCTCAACATACCTTGTAGTCCACCTCTTCCCTTTTCCTGATAATATGTATACACTGTTTCCTCAGTCACAGACCACTGAACCAACTCCAAGACACACATTCAGTTAGGCAAAAGTTAGGCTTCAGGGTGCAAGTGTTACCTACAGTTACTGTATACTCTCTCTATATTGGGAAAAACCAAAACTTTATATAACCTGCTCCTAAACTTTTTTTCTCACACACATAATTTTTATTTCAGTGGAAATCACTGAATTGGTACCTCCACCCTTGAAAAATCTCCTTTATTTGGAAGCAAGCACTTTCCTTTGGGCTGCATTCTCACACTACCGCTGCTACAGTGCTGCACTGCTGATGCTTAAATACTTTTGCCCATAAAAAGGTTAATTAGGGTAGTTCCGATGCATCTGTATATTCAGGAATAACAGTATTGGCTAAAACTATTTTTGTGTTGTTTTTCAGGGAGACTTAGAAAACAAACCAGTCAATGGCTGCAGACCAGAGCTCATGGAATGTGTTGCCCACGGCCATGGCGAAAAACCCAAGGTGAAACCAAGCCATTTGCTGCCTTGGGAAAATGTACAGGCAGATGAAAAGGGAAGTATGACTGGCTTAGAAACGGAGAAGTGGGCACAGAATGAGAAGCCATCACTTAGCGTCCATGTGAACGGTGACCTCTGTAGAGCTAGAGCAAGGAATGAGAACTCGAAACATTTTGAAAAGGATCCAAAAGCTGTTCATTCTTCCAACGTGTTAGATGACCCCAAAAAGGTGCTTGCACAAACTGTTAGAAATGGCATTAAAAGCATTCCTTATTCACCAGCAGAATGTGACTTGTTGCTGAAAAAAACAGGTGCTGATCCGGCAAACAGCTGCCCAGAAAGCAACTTGGATGCCTCTTTGGGTTGCGCTGCTCAACTGAACAATATCAGCACTTTGACAACTGGAACATGTGGTGCTCTTCCAGAAAAGAAGGATCGCATTCTAGCGCAGCAGACAGAAAACTCTAATGCCATTCAGGAATCTGAGAACTCACTTTTACAAACTATTTCACTTTTAGATCTTCAGGACAAGCCATCTTGCACTCCCGTGCATGACAAAGATGGCTGCCTTGATGATGGTGCTTCAAATGGTGCTCCAAGCAAAGATTTGCAACCTGAAGATTTGTCACTTCAGTCAACTTTTTTATCTTTGATTAAAAACCGAAATTTAACTGTAGAACAGGTTGTAGCTATTGAGGCATTGACACGCTTGTCGGAAGTCCCTCCAGGAGCTCCCTTACCAGCTAAACCAGAAAGAGTTCAGTGCATAGAAGAGCAAAGTTCACATTCACTTAACAATTACAAAAAGGATAATTCATGTTTCTTGACATCATCTGCATTGAAAGTAATCAAAGGAAGTTGTCCACAGAAGGACCAGCAGCTCTTTCCTCATGCTCCTTTGCAGAGAAGAACCCTTCCTAAAAGTCCCTTGACGTCATCTGCATTGATAGCAATCAAAGGGGCTTGTCCACAGAAAGACCAGCAGCTCTTTTCTCATGGTGCTTCACAGAGAAGAATCTTTCCTAAGAGTTTGCTTTACAATGGTCAAGGTGCTATTTCTGAATTCCCCAGTAAAACCACTGGTCCATCTAGCTTATTGCGTAGGCTACATTTCTCCCCACGAGATACCAAGTCTTTATCTGCGTTAGTGTCTGGTGGAACTTCAGGTCATACTACCAAGAAACACCCTCTTTATCATAAAGCTGCCATTGGGCCATGCTCCAAAATCTCAAGTGTTGTCAAACAGCGGAGGAGCAGAGTAGACATGCTTGGAAAGTGGGAGGGGAAGGCTGTCCATGGCTCAAATTCAAAAAGTAATTCTGCATTTAGGGGAAATATTCATAGCCAGGATGAGGAAGAGGTAGCCACCCAATTAACTCAACTTGCAGCAATAATTGAATCAAGCAAAGCAAGCCCAGACCAGAAGACATCGCTTCTCAGTCGAATACCACCCGATATGCAACCAAAACATAAACAGGACCAGTGCCTATTGCAGAAGAAACAATCTGTATTTGTAAGGAACAATTATAGTCCATTGTTAGTCAAGCAAAGGCAACCAACACGGAAAAATGAAAAACCAGTACCGAGGGCAAAAAGATTAAAAAAGAAGCCTCAAGTAATGCCTGACCAACAAAATCAGCTACAACAAGATTGCCATCTTAGTGAATTACAGGATATACCGAAAAAGCCTTCTAAACTACGCAAGGTTGGTCGTAACGCGTCACAGGATTCGAAACTAACTGCTTTGGGGAAAAGATCTTCTAAAGCCAAAGTACAGAAGGCATGGAATCGGAATACTTTGTCATCACAACAAAAAGCAGCTGCATTATTTCTTCCCAAAACTCAAATAATATACCACAGGCCTTTGCCTGCTTCAACACAAGACAAAGTGAAAGACAATTTGTTTGGCTTTGAAATGGTGCCTGAGCACATAAAAACTATGGGCTCCAATGAGGCACGGGGCACTAATCCTCCAGGTGCTGCCCCAGATGCTCTGCACCATAGTGGCCTACTCTCCAATAGTCTTCTGACTGTCCCTCACTTCGAAGCAAAATCCTGTTTGAACCAAGGAAGTGAAAATGCACAGATGTTTACAGAAAAAGACAAGAATTCTCAGGTACAGCAAACAATGAACATGGCTCAGATGCATCCTTTGCCTCAGATCTTTGGTCAAAGAGCAGACGAAATGTGCAAGGAAAACCAAGCAAAACTTGAGTGCGGTGCTATGGAACAACAAATGGGCCAGAAATTGCAAACCATGTCCATTAACTGTAGCTTAGCCTCCCCAGGGGAAACCTTGCAGGCTCTCAGGAAAGCAGAGTGTGCAAGTGAAGTTACAGTTCCAACATCAAGAAGCTTGGAGACTGAGAACACACAGAGAACAGGGATCTTAGGGTGTTCTCCAACAAAGAATACACTCAGTAGTTTTCTTGAATCGCCTATGAAGTTCTTGGACACCCCTACAAAGAACCTAATTGATACACCTACAAAGAAAGGACAGACTGATTTTCCAAGCTGTGATTGTGTTGGTAAGTGTAATTTGGTTCATTTTGCATGGAGTTCTGAAAGTTTTCTCACTGAGGATTCCTTTAGAATTTTTATCTTGCAAATGTTGCCTCTTGCCTGCTCTGATGAAGTGAGTCTCCAAGTCTCCACCACATAAGTGAAAAGATGACTCTATATCACTCCATATACTAATCAAGTAACTGCTTGATTACCTGAATTTACCATCTGGCTGTGACTTCCAACAGTAGTGGAAGAATTTCCAGTTACCTAAAGAGTTGATGTTATCAGTTGAAAATACTTATTCAGCCCTGCACTTCAAGGAATTGCTGACTTCCTGTTTCTCTGCAACAAACAGGGAGGAAAATTGTTTTGTTGGTTTGTTGAGAATTAGGGAATAACAACCTGTATAAATAATACAGGGGGGATATCTTTATCACTGCTCTCTTTGGTTGTCTCATTGAATTCCAATGTGTCCTTGGTAAAAGCAGTATGTTATTTACCTTATTTTCCCATCTATAAGACGCCCTCATGTATAAGACCCCCCCCCCGTATTTTTTGGGAGTCAATTTTAGGAAAATGAGGGGAGATGGCCCATAGTTGCTGAACCTCTCCCCCCACGCAGCTGCGGGCAGGAAACACTCCCTAGATCATTTCCTGTGTGCAGCGGCATTGGGGGAAGTTGCACTCCCGCCAGCCATCCAGTTGGGAGCGCAACCTCCCCTGATGCCGCCGTGCACAGGAAACGACCCAGGGACCACCCGCTGTGCACCGCGGCATTGGGGGAATTTGTGCTCCCGTGCAGGTGGCTGGTGGCGCACAGCTTCTCTCTCCCCCCCCGCCCGTAGGCAGGAAACACCCTCCCGATTGCTCCCCTCTCGCTGCAGCATTGGGGGAAGCCGCGCTCCCACCGACGAGCTGGCTGGCGGCGCAGCGCTCCCCCCCCCATGCCACTATCCGTGTATTGGACGCCCCCAGTTTTTTGATGTGTATATATGCATTTGGCTCCTGTTCTTCAGTATCTGAAAGGGAATGAAGTATTATATTAATGATAAACCGGTTAACAATAATAAACTTGACTCTAGTTCAAAATGTGAACATTTTCAAAAGATTCCGCAGCATTTCTGTTTTGATAAAGGCCCCACTGTTAATCCCATCAATATTCCTCAGCCTTCTCAGCCTTGGAAATCCACCAAGTCTTTTAACTCCAGCCTGGAGTGTATGACATGCCTAATAAATATTTTACTGTATGTGTTTATCTTTCTCCTCTTTAAAAAAACACCCACAACTGTATGTGTGTACTCGGTACATGAAATAATTTTAACAGCTATTTTTATTATTTCTGTAGAGCAAATTATAGAGAAGGATGAAGGGCCATATTATACACACCTTGGAACGGGACCAAGTGTTGCTGCAGTCAGGGAAATAATGGAAGACAGGTGAGAAAATACATATCAGTGAGTAAAGGTTGATTAAATATAGGCACAGCGCTATACACCCCCCCCCCAAAATAAATCAAATATATATGATGATAGTATAAGTGGTTTATAACTTATTTTTTTTCTTGCGGTACTCACCTAGGGTCTCCCTGCCTGATTATACTAGGTCGGAACTACACTATCTGTATTTGAGCTGCAGTAACTAGAATGCTGCTGCTTTTTGAGTGCTGACTCTGTCTTCAGGAAAGGGGTTGAGACTCTCATAAGACAGTTGGTGTTGGGAGTTGGACAGGAAGTGGGTGTATGTGACATGGTGTGCTGAGGCCTGGAAGAGTCATCTCTTCCGTGTTGGTTTCTTAGGACTGTATCCAAGGCAGATGGTCAGTCACAGGAGGTAAATAAAGGACAACGTGGCCAATTGTAGTACTGGGCTGGAAGCCAGCTAGAGCTTGAGGGAAGTTCAGATACCATCTTGACAGAGGAGAGAGGCCAAATGATTTCCTGAACAAGAGCTGCAAGGTGCATGCTTTCCTTTTCAGAGCCAAGTCACATTGGCAGTTGCTTATCATCAGCTACAATCCAGAGTTCTCTTAGGTGTGCCTAAGGAATTGTACGCGGGTGGCACTGTGGGTTAAACCACAGAGCCTAGGACTTGCTGATCAGAAGGTAGGCGGTTCGAATCCCCACGATGGGGTAAGCTCCTGTTGCTCGGTCCCAGCTCCTGCCAATCTAGCAGTTCGAAAGCACGTCAAAGTGCTAGTAGATAAATAGGTACTGCTCCGGCGGGAAGGTAAACGCCGTTTCCGTGCACTGCTCTGGTTCGCCAGAAGTGGCTTAGTCATGCTGGCCACATGACCCAGAAGCTGTCTGCGGACAAACGCCGGCTCCCTCGGCCCACAGAGTGAGATGAGCGCCGCAACCCCAGAGGCGGTCACAACTGGACCTAATGGTCAGGCGCACCTTTACCTTTACCTAAGGAATTGTGGATGCCCGTCAGGACTTCTGATTGCTTTCTTTGAATAAGTTTCTTTGAAGTACAGCATCCCATGCTGCATCATGATATGCTTTCCACATACTCCAGATACCGAGGTCACCTTAACATGCTTACACATTTAGTACGGCCCAAGCTTTCATGGACACTTTTTCAGATGAATCTAGTACTATAGTCCTAGGGTGGATTGCATCATCATGCTATTCCAGACATTCTGAATGCTGCTTGCCAGATGGAATGACACCCCCCTTCACCCCGGCATGCTGTTCTGTTTTCCTGAGCCCATTTCAGGGGGCATGTGGGAAGAGGAGGGAAGCCCCATTGCACAAGCAGAAGTCATTGCACAGCACTTCTGGTGAGAGGGCACATGACGTAGGTTAATCCCATTCTTATTTTGTTGGAGTTCTCCGTGTGGTGACATTGAAGATCTGGTGTGTTTGTAAAGTGTAGATGTTTTACTTTGGGCTCCCACATTTAGTAAATTTATTGGTTGGATTAACAGAATGTATTAAATTGGCTGGAAAGGTGCCACAATTACATGGAAAGCAGATCTTAAATGTTTAAAAGGGCATTTTTCATTCAGTTGCAAATGGGGAGAAACATTCTCTTTCTCGGTCTCTCTCTCTGGAGGGAATGCCTCTTTTTAAAGGTTCCTGCTATAGCATTTATTTGATAAAACCATTGTTATATTAATGTGCAAACATATGCAGATTTAATTGGTTGAATTACAGTTCATATGATCATCTAAGATAATTGATGACAGCCCTAGTTTTTAGTAGCAGTTATTGGGTGGGATAGAAAGAACTGGGAATAAGAGGACAAGATAGGAATGATTCTCTAAAGTACTGTAGTCAGAGTAGTGTATGCTAGCAATGAAAATGGGATCTCTTGGACAACATGTGAAAAAGGAGCATGGGGAAAGTGGTTTTTTATTTCAGTGCCACAGAAGGGGTAGTAATAATAATAATTTTATTATTTATACCCTGCCCATCTGGCTGGGTTTTCCCCGCCACTCTGGGCAACTCCCAACAGAATAATAGCCTGTTGCTTCTCTACTTGTTAACGGAATTAATTACTAGGACATTTCATAATCCTTACTAGTTTTTCCTTTCTACAGATATGGAGCAAAAGGAAGTGCTGTAAGAATTGAGGTAGTTGTGTATACAGGCAGAGAAGGAAAAAGCTCCCAAGGGTGTCCAATTGCCAAGTGGGTAAGTTTTTGTTTTATAGTAATATATCTTTATTTGTATTCTTGAAATTCATTTTTTTATTGCAGCTATGGTGCTTAAGGCCCATGAAGTGTTTTTTTCTTAGTGATCAAAGCGCTATTTATTTATACTTTAAAATAATTTTGTTACCCCCTTTGAATCAAAAAGGTTGCACAATGTGACCAATGATCAAATCTAAGCCAGTCAACCAAGAATGAATGAATGAATTGAATTAAAAATCAGCAACAGTAAACAAAACAAAAACCAGCAGGAAAAAGCTTACAAGCTGCTCAGGAGATCATCCAAAGACAGAAATTACTTCAGTGGTGGCTGGTACTATTGGGACTGAAGTTTTGCTTGGGTTTTTAGCCTTATCCAATCCCACACTGAGGACTTCTGTTGCCTCCCTAGACAATGCAGGGTGGCATGGGTATTATCAGCATACTGGTGTCACTGCACACCGAACCTCTGGATTTAATCTTGGTAAGTTTTACAGCTGTTCTATGACAGGGCAGTATTACTGTCACGATACAAACAAGAGGCCTGAGGCTGAAGGTGATTGGTTTGCCAAAGGCCAAATGGGTAAGTTCATGACTGAGCTGGGATATGAGCTGTAGACTTCTCAGATCACAGCTTATGTTACTAACCATTATGTTACAGCAGCCACCTGTAAGCCACACCTTGTTCACAGAGGCATATTGGGTTTATTTTAATAGTTAGTCCAGTTTTTATTAAATGGCTTTGTTCTGAAGATTATGGATATCAGCAAATTAATCCCTAGGATGGGTTGTAGCATCTACTATACCAGCTTGGGGTCCTAAACTATGATACTATGCTTCCTTCCTCACAAGTGTATGTGTGGGTGTTAGGTACTGTCTTTGTGTGTGAACTCTGCATTTTAAAACAATGCAAGAACCAGGTGTTCCCGTTTGCTATGTGCCTTAAATCTGGTGTCTGATTTTGAACATGGAATATCAATTTGTTATTCCTTACCAATAAACCATTTAATGTGACAGCTGTTGGAATGAGTCATTCTGCAGTGCTTTTTTGCCCTTGTTTGTACCTGAACTGATAATGAAGCATTCTAAAGTAAATGCCACTGCTCCCATTATCTTATCCCTTCTCACATGCAGGTATTTACACCACTCAAATAAAATTAATTTCTGAGTAAACTAACCCCTGTTTCTCTTCTTGGAAAATTAAGAGCAAATTAAGGTTTGTTCGGTGTCAGTTTCTTATATAACTATGCACATAGGTTAAGATCTATTTTGCTCTGAGCTTTGTATTGTGGTTTCAGTATTGAAAGTGAGTGCCTGTGTTGATTCTCTTCCATTTTGATTCAGCGGCATTACCTAAGCTGCGCAGTTAGGATAGCACAATGAAATAGCTTATTTGGAGCAGAGTTGTCTGTGGACTGGTAAACTCTATGCCATTTTCTGTGTTAGTAGGAAAACTTATGTCATTCACAGAGATTCACTGGCTTAAGTGTGGGCTTCAAATTTGTGCTAAGAACTAATTTAAGGTGAAACAATAATGGCAATATGTTGTGCTTTGTTCTTATAGAACAAACACTGGAGAACCAACATTGGCCATTGTGCTCAATATAAGGGTAGACAACACTGAAGAAAACTAAATTTTAAAGATTTTTTCCTGCATTTTTTAAAATGTTTAAAGTATTTATATATGAATGAATTACTAAAGTTTCCAAGCTGTGTACATAAAAATTAAAAAGCATACAGTGGACAAGATGGATTGAAACAATTGTATTCTGTTATTATAGACTGTGGTCATCTATAACGCCAAACTTAATATTTGACATTTATATAGTTTATATTTTTGCTGAATTGGTGTTAAATATGTGCTCTTTGTGGGGTTTCCCTTGAGATTAGTTTGGAAGCTGCAGCTAGTGCAGAATGCTGTGCCCTGGTTATTGTGTGGAATACCTGGATAGGCATGTGTTACATTGTGCTGAGGAAACCGCGCTGGCTGCCCATCAGGTACTGGGCCATGTTGAAGGTCTTGTTGTTAACATATAAATAAACAACTCAGACCAGGATACCTGAAAGACTGCCTGCCCTTGTATATAGGCCTGTAGGATCAATCAGATAATCTGAGGAAATTCTTGTAGTACTGTACCCTACAGAATGTCATAGGGTAATGATATGAAAATGGGCATCTTCTGTTATTGCCCTGCATTAAGAAATACCCTTTGCTGTAAGTGAAGCAGCAACCATCAGTTGTTTCAGATGTTTTGTGAAGTCAGATGTTTTCGCCCAGGCTTTCCCTGACCCATAAGAATCTCATCCTGCTTTTCTTTATATTAATTCCTGGTTTGGGGCTGTAGCCAACAAAGTCATCCATGATGCTTTTATACTACTGCTTTATTTTTGTTGTAATTATATTGTTTTTATGCTTTACACCAGTTAAAGAATTGTAAAAATATTAAGTGGCATATATTGATATATCGGGAGGGAGGTGGGTGGCACTGTAGGTTAAACCACAGAGCATAGGGCTTGCCGATCAGAAGGTTGGTGGTTCAAATCCCCATGACAGGGTGAGCCCCCATTGCTCGGTCCCTGCTCCTGCCAACATAGCAGTTCGAAAGCATGAAGTGCAAGTAGATAAATAGGTACCGCTCCAGCGGGACGTTAACCAGGGTTTCCGTGCATTGCTCTGGTTCGCCAGAAGCAGCTTAGTCATGCTGGCCACATGACCTGGAAGCTGTATGCCGGCTCCCTTGGCCAGTAAAGCGAGATGAGTGCCGCAACCCCAGAGTCGTCCTTGACTAGACCTAATGGTCAGGAGTCCCTTTACCTTTATATATCAGGAGTGAGAGAGAGAATAAATTACAATGATTTAGGATGTATTTAGACTATTGGGGACATTTCTCCCCAACCTTTAAGCACTTATATTGATTTTGTAATTAAAAACAATGCAAATCATTTGAAAACAATCAGATATCCTTGCACCTAAATAATGTCAAGGTTGCCAGGAAGCAGTATATTTCAGCCATCAAATACCTGGGTGAATATGCAGGCTTTTAAATTCCTTCTGAATGTTAATAATGAGGAAGGGAGATGTACCTCACCAGGGAAAGCATTCCATAAATGGGGAACTACCAAGATGGCAGACACCACCAACAGGGCCTCCCCCACTGACTGTAAGACTTGAGGTGGATGATATTGGAGGAGGTGCTCTTTTAGGTACTTGGGTCCCAAGCTATAAAAGACAGAAATGAAAAGTCTCAAGAATAGATAACATTAGTGAGAATGGGGAAAAGTGTAATATATACAGTTTGGAAATTATCTGTAATGATCTGCTAAAGCAGGGAGATGAACCTCAGTACAGTGGTACCTCGGGTTACATACGCTTCAGGTTACAGACTCCGCTAACCCAGAAATAGTGCTTCAGGTTAAGAACTTTGCTTCAGGATGAGAACAGAAATCGCGCGGTGGCGGCAGTGCAGCAGCAGCAGCAGCAGCAGCAGGAGGCCCCATTAGCTAAAGTGGTGCTTCAGGTTAAGAAAAGTTTCAGGTTAAGTATGGACTTCCGGAATGAATTAAGTACTTAACCCGAGGTACCACTGTAGTCTTTATTTGACCATCTTCTAAAAGCTTCATCCTGTTTTTCTGTCATGTGGCTTTGAGCTGTTCCTATAGTTTGTCTCCAATTTCAAATTCTCATAGAATTGTAGAGTTGGGAGGTACCCTGAGGGTCATCTAGTCCAACCCCTGTAATGCAGAAATCTCAACCAAAGCGTTCGTGACAGATGACCATCCTATCTCTGCTTAAACACCTCCAATGAAGGAGAGTCCACCACCTTCCGAGGAAGTCTGTTCCACTGTCAAAATTTTAAATTATAAAATTTAACGCTGTAAAGAAAGTGTGGAAGATCAGTGTTTTTGTTCAATGGACCCTTGTTCAATGGAACCACAAGGTCTTTTCTGTAGTCTATATCTGACTGGTCTCTTAAATGTCATATTGGTGTGACAAGGATTATAATGCATTGAAGAAGCTACAGGGTACAATTAAGAGAGAAAACAAAGCTGCAGTTAGGATCTTTTTTAAAAGCTGGAGTGCTCAGCACTTTCCTGCATTCTAGACAGTGGTCTCATTTTCACATCCTTTAAACCATAGTTAAACTAAACTATGGTTTCAAGAGTAACACGCAGGATGCGGCTGCACCTTACTGAAACCATGGGCAGTTTGCTTGTTTTCCACCCCTGTTGGGAGCTAAGCTTGTTTGGAGGAAATGAATCACAAGCTCAAGTTCAGAGGTAACACTTAGCCAGACCATGGCCGCCTAGCTCCTGGCAGCAATAAGAGCAGGGTAGAAGAGACATGCATGCTTCATGTTTACCTTAAAACCACAGTTTAGTGTAATTGTGGTTTAAAGTGTTGTGCACATCAGACCAGTAGAGACTTGACTTTGCATATCTACACTGTGCCATTTCATTTAGAGCTTACTGTTCTCACCTGTGTTATATCTTATGTCACAATCTTTCAGTAGTGATTGGACCAGAAAATTTAAATCCATGGTTGTATCTTTGGTGATGGAAGAATAATAGGTTAGAGATCTTGCTACATGAAGGTTTGAGCAATGTGTCAGAGTTCAAAAAAATTGCCACAATTTACATTCTTCCCCTGGGGCTGGTTAATGCATACATCAATTCCTATTTAGTTTTTGCCGCATTGTTGCTTTTTATACTGGCGGAAGTGACACACTTGGTGTATTTGCACATAATGCTAAGCCATGACTTGTTTCTCCCAACCTTGGTTTTCTTCCTCTTGCCTTGTCCCTTTGAGTATCTGGGTTGGGGTGCCAAGCATTCCATGGTTGTGTTCAAGCACAATGCTAAAACCAGACATGATTTTTAAGCCAATAACAAGCCACAGCTTCATATTGTGGTTTGCTGGCCGAAAGCAAACCATGGTTAGACTGCTGGGCTGAGTCCAGATATTCAAACAAACCATGGCTTAATGTTTTGTGCGAACCAGGCTGTTATAAACTGATATGTTTTCAAGTGTTTTATTGATTGGAGTCTTTTTTCTGGGTTCCATTTGTCTTGCACACATTGTAAGCCACTGCTCTGCAGTCTTTCTTAGAGTTGCTGTCTGTAACTGCAGGCAGATGGAATCTTGTCTGCAGGATGTTCCATTTTGGAATTAACTGCCCTAATCTATACTGCCATAGAGAGAAGCTATTTTACCTTATGTCTGGATTTCACATTAGTGTAATTCATTCTATCATTTATATGTGTGTGAACCCATGCACGTTCATATTAGTTAGTTGGCTGATGTTGAAGGGACAGTCTACATCAAGTAATATTTATTCACAGAGAACTTATTCCTTATTCCAGAGCTCCTGCCAAGGGTTGAGACAGTTGCTTCAGCAATCTTAAAGAGATATTTCAAGTAAGTAGAACCCAAGCAGTTAAAACTGCTGCAGGAAGTATGCTTGCCCATGGCATTAACTTTTATAAGTGCATTCTAGACATTGGGGTATGTGGTTTTGTAAAAACGGATATTTTTAATAATTTATTTAAGGAATAGTCTTTTACATATTCAAGTCAATAACATAGGAAGATTTAAGTATCTCTAGAATATTTGATCATGCAAGATCCTAAAAGTACTCCTGCATAATGACTGCTGATTATATGCCATTATGAAACACCAACATAGTGGGAAGGTATTTCAAGTTTGAAGTATGTTGAAATGCCATCTATTACCTGCTCATTTCATATTCAGGAGTCCCCAGTGTGTAGGAAAAGTGGAAAAGGAGAACACCCTTGAGATAAATTCAGGCTACAGCAGGTTCTCTCGCATGTAATTTAGCAGAAAAGCAGACAAATCTAAAAAGCCAATTTTAAAAAATGCAGAAGTAGCACATGGTTTAGTCCTTCCTGTACTGTACCATTTCAAACTTTAGTTGAGGGGGAGATCGTATACTTTCATGATCCTCTGCATTTGATGTTTTTAATAATGAGAAAGATAGTGCTTTGAATGTGTTCAGTTATTCTGTTGTTTGTGGTTCCAAATAAAAATTCTCATTTGCTTGAAGATGTTGAAGATGTAAGTGGATTTGTTCAACATCATGATTTGAAACAATTAAGTTACCAAGAATGATTCCTAAGAATGGAACGTACGTTTAACTTTTTGCATGAGTTTGTGAGTAACTGTATGTCTGTAAAGGTGAGCAGTATAGGCATATTGCATATAGAGACAGTCTGAAGCTAAACTGATCTCAGTTTGGCTGGTGCTTGGATGGGACACTGCTTGGGAATTTTGTAGGTAACCTTGAGTACCATGGAAGAAAGGCAGGATATAAACCTTTTTAAAGAAAGGATGAATAACCTAAGTTTGAACATTGTTGATATACAGTAGGGTGAAATTCAAAAATAAAAACCTTATGTCAATACAGCTCCACAACTGTTCTACCCAGGAAGTTTGCAGAACATTGTGGTTACTGGGATAGTGCCTACTCCTGTTCTGTAGGCAGCACTGTGAATTCCAGTATACAGTGGTACCTCAGTTTACGAACTTAATCCATTCCAGAAGTCCATTCTTAAACCGAAACCGTTATTAAACCAAGGCGCGCTTTCTCTAATGAGGTCTCCCACCGCTGGTGCCCTTCCACTGTTCGGATCCCATTCTTAAACCGAGGTAAAGTTCTCAAACTGGGACACTATTTCTGGTTTTGCGGAGTTCGTTAACCGAATCGTTCTTAAACAGGACTGTTCTTAAACCGAGATACCACTGTAATTTGATGGTGATAATAGAAATTCTGAGAAATTCGTTTAATTTCACGGCACACAGGTGGTGTAGTGACAATAAAGGTTTATTATTATTATTATTATTATTATTATAGAAATTTGCAAGAATAATCATTCATACCACTATTTTTATAGACTTAGTGTTATTATGAAAATCAGCACTGGTGTCATTTTAAGTATTGAGGGATGTGTAATAGTGAGAGACCGTTTCGAGAGAACTTTGGGGCTAAATTCATTTTGATTTCATTACTGAAGATGTGAAGTTACATTTCTGGCATGCCTTCTGTAAAACTCAGTAAAAAAAATAGTAGTAGACTTGGTAGACCTGTTTTAATACTTTTTCATTCCCAATCATAGCATCAAACAAAAAATAAAATTGTAAATAAATGCACTTATAACTCATAGTTCTACTAACAGCTAAGCTACAGATGGCTCAATCCAACATTTAAACCAATTAAAAGGTACAGCCCTACAAGTAAGCAATCCACAGTGAATTATAGTTGTTGAAAAACTATTTGTTTGTTTTCCAATATGCCTTAGATTTTCACTCTGTCTAGAAAGGAACATAAGTGTCTTTAAAAGTGTGATTCAGAATTGCCCCAGGTGGTTTGGGAATCTTGGGTATTTGGAAACGTCAAATGTTTTAACAAAAATACTTTAAGTAGAATGATATGTATTTGGAGGAGACATGTTGAATTTAGGGGTGCCTCCTTCCCCAACAGAACCTACAACAGTTGCATGGCATGCAGAAATTTCAGTGCTATGCCTTTTTGCTGTCAAGTATGTGCAACCATTTGAAAACCTGCTCACATTGAATTTCTGCAGCTATTAAAAGTACAGAGTCTGTGTTGGTCAAAAAAATGGCATTGTGGAATACAACTCAGTGAGAGACTGGATCGTAAGGCTTCTGGTGTATTTTAGCAGTTTAAATCTGATATCTTACATTGAATAATCGCTACATAACTTGCTGCTAGTAGAGTTGAATACAGAACCTGCTACTTTGCTAAAATTGGTTGTGAATCTATTTGTGCTGACCATCTCTGTTTAGTACTTCAACGTTGTACTTTTACAAAGGAATAAATAGCATAGGAGGTTG
The DNA here is from genome assembly GCF_965153285.1 of Podarcis tiliguerta. Lineage (NCBI taxonomy): Eukaryota > Metazoa > Chordata > Lepidosauria > Squamata > Lacertidae > Podarcis > Podarcis tiliguerta. Next base: position 69,535,272 of record NC_139538.1, on the reverse strand, counting down.
TTTCTAAGACAAAAATGAGCTGGTGATGGCTTTGTTCCAGGGTCATAAGTAACTGCTAAAATGTGTGGGTGTAGATCACATTTGGGAAATCAGTGAGCCACTTTGGGCCCATAGCTGACTTTCATGTGTGGCCTGTAGACCCACTGCCCAGCTGATTAGCGCTAGAAACAATTTAGGAGCCTACTACTGGGCATGCCCCACAGCTGTTCTCAATGGCACTCAGCTGGGTGGGAGGGGAGGTATATGCAGCAGAAGCCCTCTTTTGACATCCTTCTGTCTGATCTGCTTCATTTCATTCACATTTGTGACATAATGTGCCTGTAAGTAGGTATCTCTGTGTTTTATGGTCTGTAACTTCCTAAGATCCAGACTTGCATATGCCTTGTGTGCTCTTCCATTACTGGTACTGTTATCAAAGAAGGATTGAGTAAGTGTGTAAATTGAATGTTACCATCAAGCATTTGTTTTATAGGCCAAAGTGCCAATGTTACATGTCCAATCACTGAACAAGGAATGGGTTTCTCTGCTCTTTTCTCCCCTTTCTCGCAAATTCTGCCTTGTCTTTCCCGCTGTAGTGGTGGCTCAGCATTAACTGCTGTGCTGACACTAACTATGGAGTTTGTTAATCCATCTCCAACTGTGGTTTTGTAACCTGGTTAGAGTTGATGCATTGGGACGACAACACTGGTGGGTTTAGATTAGTAATAATTATTTTACTGTTTTGCCTACCAATTTAAAAGAATCTACAAGCTTTCAAACATGTAACACAGTGCAAACCAGTTAATCCCATTAATCTAATCCATCATCTCTGCAAAATGAACACTGAATTTGGGGCACCATCCTTTTTCCTGTCTGATGCTGTGCTCATGATTGGAGGAAGCGCTGTAGAACCTGACTTTACCCTCTTCACTTTAGCACATATGTATCTCTGTACATGAGCCATGAAGAGGAGAAGGAAATGGAGTTTTGAGGTGCCTTGAGGCAGGGATGGGTAACAAATAACCCTCCAGATGCGGCTAACTTAGAGAGAGTGGTGAAGACACTAATAAAACAAAATTCTGGTAAATAAGGGTTGGTAGCAATATGCAATCGTTAGAAGAAATCCAACACGACAGCAGCGTCTCTGCAAACAAATAACTGGCATCAGTGCCTTAGATCATTTCTGTTTGATCTACAAACAACTCAACCTGTTTTTCAGGTGATACGAAGAAGTAGTGATGAAGAAAAACTGCTCTGCTTGGTTCGACAGCGTGCAGGACATCACTGCCAAAATGCCGTCATTGTGATACTTATTTTGGCTTGGGAGGGGATTCCTCATCTTCTGGCTGACACTCTATACAAGGAACTGACCCAGAGCCTCAGAAAATATGGCTGTCCAACTAGCCGAAGATGTGCACTAAATGAAGAGTGAGTGCACTCCAGAACACTGATATTTTGATGCATGAAAGTTTTAATTCTCCCACATAATTTGCTTCTGTGACTCGTAATTAGTCTTTTTAAGATTTCAGATTATAGCCCTAGTACATAAAACTTGAAAAAGTGTTGTTTTGTAGTTGAGTAGGATGTAGCCAACTTTTAATTGCCAATTTGAGTATAGTGTGGGATGACCAAAATGAGCTTTCTGCTCCTCCTGTTTCCATCTCTGGCAAAAAAAGAAATTACATGAAGACAGGTGTTTCCCTTCATTTTAATTTACTTGAGCCACATCTTGTTGTGCTGCTTCTGATGCTGTGAAGGAATCACAACCAAACCTATCAAGCATGATCTCTTTCTCTAAATAGCTTAAATTATAAACTTAGTATATCCCATTAGAAGGTCAATTGACTAGGAAATCTCTTATACACAGTAATGGAAAAGTAACATTTATACCCAAATTGGTCATTATCAAAAACAGCTGATGAACTATGACACGTGTGTTTTGCCATTGTTCTGTTCAGAGATGTTTGGGGTTTTGCATTTATAGAAGCTTGCTGCACTGCTGGCTGATTGCCACTTGTTTAAATCTTCCACAGTCGTACCTGCGCCTGTCAAGGCCTTGATCCAGAGACATGTGGAGCATCCTTCTCATTTGGCTGTTCATGGAGTATGTATTATAATGGCTGTAAGTTTGCCAGAAGCAAAGCCCCCAGGAAATTTAGACTTCTCACTGATGATCACAAACAAGTAAGTGTCCTTCCTGCCTTTCTCAAAATAATTTCTAATTTTACTTTTTAGGGACTAAAAGCAAAAAGGGTGCAGGTTTGTTTTTTTTTTTGCTAATTGGATCACTTGGGCATATGCATTTATAAGCATTCAAGGCAGCATGATACCTAGTGTAATCTCATTTCCCCCTCTCTATCCCTACTACATAGATTCTGTGTGAATACTGAGCACCACGACGGTGCTGTTTGTGCCAAAGCACTCATACATTATTGGTTTACAGTACACCAAGGTCTTTCTTGATGTTTTATTTACCCTTTTGTTTGCAGTTAACTTGCTGGCTCCTTCACCAATGCCATCCTTTCATGCCTCCAATAGCCCATAGCTGACTGTAGTTTACGTATGTGCCCTCCCAGATAGAAATTGAACATCCTCAAACATCTTCAAGGTGTTAGTTTAAATAACAGTTATTTCAGCCACTGATTAGTTTTTATTTCCCATAGTCCCAATTTTTAAAAAAGTTGGAATACTTCATGCTTGCATTGGGGGCATGCTGATAGTGGTTTTGGTTTATTTTAAATTTTTCCAGTATTTTCCTGTATCTGAGTGCCCCAGAGTGGCACACAGTAAACACTGAAAGCATTCAACATTAAAAAACTATTAAAGCCATATTTAGCTATAAACAAACTGAAACCCATTGTAAAATACAATAATGACAGGAAAAAGTTGAAAGTACAGTGAAAACCTTCTCCTTGTGCTAGTTATTCATCTCTTCCAAAATCATGGGTCTGCAGGTGTGTTTTTGCCAGTCATCTAAATGAAATGTAGGGGAATAATACACCTCAGAGAAGAGACCATTACAATTTTGGGGCTATCACAGAGAAAACCCTCCCCTGTGTCTCTGCACTGTGAATCGCCTTTGGCAAGAGGGCCATAATAGGGACTTCTGTGCAATTCTTAATGAACAAGCAGGCTGGTATGGGATGAGGCATTTTCATATACTCATGTGCTGCTGAAGCAAGGGCTAAATCATATAGTTCTTATGTTAAGGATGAAAAAGATGGATCACTTATCTGTTTTCTGTTTCTGTCACTGTTTTTATTAGGTGTTATTTTAGCTAAATACTGAATATTGATCATTTTGCAGATGACATAAATCTAGGAAGTATAGCAATGCAAAAGCAGAAGAAGATAGATTCAAAGTACAGACAGATATGGATCATTTGAGCAACTGGACGGAGTGAGATGAGGTTTAATGTAAAGAAGTGTAAGATTGTTCCTTTAGGTAAGAATAGCACGTAGCATAGATTTATAAAGCCAGATATCTCTGTCGGCTAGAATGCAGTCAAAGAGAAATATTGGGTAGATAGCAACATTTTTGTGTGGGGGAGTTCAATGTATTGTGCACGCGTGTAAAAGCGACCAGATTTCTTCAGTCTGTTTTTTGCTGTAACCACAACAAAAACAGCAAAGAGTCTTGAAGCATTTTTAAACATTAACACCCTTATTATGGCTTGAGCTTTCCTGGATTAGTCTTATGTCATCAGATGCTGTCTTAATGCTTGTGCAACATGGGCAGATCAGGGAGGGTGTCATGTGCACAAGGAGTGTCATCTGGGAATAATCCACGGATGCAAAGAGGAATCCCTTGGGGTATATGTGTGGTTTCCCCCATCTCACAGAAGAGAGTGAGATTGCCATCGCACTGGATCACAGTGTCGTGCTGAGTGCCTTGCAAAATAAGTATGTTGCTTCAACAACTGAGCCACTACAAGACTAGCAAAACCTAAATAAAGTTGCAAAAGTATATCAGCTTGGGAAAATGCAACTGCAATGAGCATTCTGTACTGTTCAGTTAAGACAGAGAAGGCACTCGCCATTCATCATCATGCCTTCTGTTTTCAGTGTCCAGGCCATAGATTAATGTAGCCAGAATGGCACAACAAGGTTTTGGAGAAGTCTGCAAGTTGAGATTTGCCGAAGTATAAAAAATTATAGGGAGGATAAAAAACTAGGGAAGGAACGAGGGAGACTCCAGTGAGAGCTAAGCATGCTCAGTGTTCATGGATTGCTGAATGACTGATGACAGTAGACAAAAAACTTTTGGGGCGTGGGGAAGGAGAAACGAAAGGATATCCACTATGTCCTCAGAGAAATGTAACAATAGTTGTTTGGTCAAACCAATGTGCTTGCCATATTAGCATAGGTCTAAGTGAATTTTCTTTAAGCAAATGTAATGTTTTAATTTAAAACAAAACGGTTTCTTATTTTGTGTGTTTGCTTTTTCACGTCTCTTCTTTCCCTCTCCCCCCATAGCCTTGGCTGTGATCCAGAGGGCAGGATTCAGCTAAGTTGTTGCATTAATGGAAAGCAGCACAAGTCCCACTAGCACAAGAGGACTGTCTCCTTGTCTCCTCCCCCATGCACTCCCACGCCCTCTCCAGATCTGCTTGGGAGTGCTGGGCAAACCCTGAGAACAGGGTGCAGGGAGAAGAGAGGGGAGATCCTTCCCTCTGGCAAGCATTTCTGCCGCAATGATTGTGTTAAAGCATCACCGAAATCCACCCAGAGAGTTCTCATAATTACCTCCCCTATTAACTCAGTAGGCGGCTTTATGTAGGTTGCTGCTCTCTTAATTTGAATCACTTTGCTTCCATCTGCAACATTAGGATGATTATAATTATGACCTACTTTACAGGACAGTTGTAAGTATTACTGAAATAATAGTCTGGTGTGCAAAGCCAGACCATGGCTTAGAATGAAGTCACGGGCAGCTTTGCTCTTCTCAGGTTATTTTGCTTCTGTGCTGTGTTGAGCTATGTCATTGCTTGGCTTAGCATGAACCTGGGAACATGGTTTACAAATCGTAAACCAGACAACAAATCTTGGTTACAGCTTGTTATTAGTCTGGAGAGAGCTAAACGGTGAAGCTGGTTTAGACAACACCCAAAGCCACACTGTGGCTTAGGTCAGTATGGTGCAGCAGCAAAATAACTAGGGAGGAATGTAGCCATGGTTTGGCATAATTTGACATGTGAACTAGTCTATTGTGTGTGAAATGCTTGGAACACTCTAAAGCATCATACAAACACTTTCATTATTATGTAGCAGGTTTCCAAACATGGTACTTGCTTTGAAGAAGAAATATATGTTTGTATTTTAATGCCAATGTGAACTCCCATCCAACACCTCCATTATATCTTTCTCTTGGAAATGGAAAGTGAACTTGGGATCTTTTGTGAACTTCTTTTAGTGCCAAGCAATTAATTTGCTGACTGCTTTTCCCTTCCTTTGAGCAACTCTCAAGAATGTTGCTATGTTTTGCTATTATGATAGCAAACTTACATGTGGGTTAGTAACCAAAACCACAGGAAGCTGACTAAATAGCATACTGAATCTACGTTTGATGTTGCTTTCACAGTTTTACTAGTCTGCTTCTCAAGCTATAAAATGATATGATGACTCCTTTCCCTGTCTAGGAAGAACATCTCGAAAACAATTTGCAAACTTTAGCCACTGATGTTGCTCCACTGTATCAGAAACTAGCCCCTGATGCTTTTCAAAACCAGGTAAAATCAAAGAAACTCCATTATCTCTATTATGACACATCATCGTTTTAATACTGGCGATGCAGAAAGAAAAGCTGCACAAGTTAGTTGAAGGCCTTTCGTTACCCTAACTGGCCTACCTGAAAGAACAGCTAGGCTGCGATCCTGTGCACACTTAACTGGGAGTATGTCTCATTAAACACTGTAGGACTTCTAGAAAGAAATGCACTGCTGATGTTACAGCTTTCAAATTCCTGCTGCTGTGTCCCCTGCTTACTAACAGGGTCAAAAAACTAATTGTTGTATTCTTCATCCTCATTGCCGATCAGTGTATTGCATGAAGTTTGGTAGATCAATAAATCCTGACAGATGTTGTTTTAATTAGACTGTAGATCTAAGGATTTTTAGCACAATTCTCATCAAATAAGTCAAGCATTTACTTTCATATTTAGCAATGCATAACAATGACAGTGTTGGCATGTCATGGTAAACCAATAACAAGTAAGCCATGGTTAATGGTTTACCATGAGTGTGCAAATGGTTCTTACTGTAGTCCTCTCCTCCAGTGGTGTAGCATGGGGGGGGGCACCGGCCGCAACATCTGGGGGGGCGCGCGCTCACACTCGCAGCTCTCTGCCCCCTGCTAAAATCCACGGGTTAGGGGGCGCAAATTACTTGCCTTGCCCCGGGTGCTGAGAACCCACGCTACGCCACTGCTCTCCTCTAGTGGGTTGGAATAACAAACCATAATCCTTGGGAGTTATGGTTTGTTCTGCTCCAATCAAACCACGTTGTGAACACAAGGTTCATTCTTGGAGTGTGCAAGTTTTGTTTTGTTGGAGCAAAACAAACCACAACCCCTAGTTTGGAAGTAATGCTAAGCCAGGAATTGTGGTTTTTAGTTCCTGATGGCTAAAGAAAGGGGCAAAAAAGGAGTGATCTTATGCTTATGTGACCTTTGGTATTCCATGGCATGTAAATTGGGTTTATGTGTTCTCAGTTCAGTTGTTCACTTCAAATGAAAAATTGTCCCTGAAGCTGGTGGTGTTTGGTGAGATACAATGTTATCTCCATGTAAGATTTATTTGTATTTGTAGGAGGGCAGTTATTAATTTTTTTTTGGTTTTATTATGTATTTTGTGTTTTCATTTTGTATTTTTATTTTGTGAACCTCCCTGTGATCTTCGGATGAAGGGTGGTATACAAAATTAATGAATGAATAAATAATTATTATTTTTTTTAGGTGGAAAATGAGCACCTGGGTCCTGAGTGTCGACTTGGGATTAAGGATGGCCGACCTTTTTCTGGTGTCACAGCTTGCATCGATTTTTGTGCTCATGCCCATAAGGATACACACAACATGCACAATGGAAGCACTGTGGTATGCAACATTGTTGGGATTCAGTTTCCCAAGTGCTTGTTCATTTACAATTTATGTACTTGGCTTCTTTAGGTTGCTACCCTGTAGCTGTGAATGCACCCTTATTTCTAGACTTGCTTTTGTTCTTAATTGTTTAGGCTCTTCTTTACAAAGTCTTCTTGCAAAGTTTATCCAAAAAAGCCACGTTTATAAAATAAATTAAAAGCAATTCAGAACTGCAACAAACGCAAGACAAAACAAATAATAGGCTTCCTTCCCTAAGTAGACCTCTAGTTCTTGGATATGTTGCAATCCCTTTTATAAAGCTGAAGTAATTTGCAAGGGGCGCTTCAAGTTGCCGTGGTTGAAAGTTAAAAGTTTTTATGGATTGATAGAGGTAAGGGAACCAAATCATTGCATGTGGAGAACAACTTCCGCAAGTGCAACAAAACCTCTCTCCTCTGTGCTGCCCAAAATCTGCTCCAGGGGTTCCCCACTTGTGAAAGTCGTTAGACAGAAGAACTTTTTAAAGGTGAAAAGCAGCTGTGAATGATTGTGCTGTTAGTGTTTCTAAAATTGTGCAATGTTATTCAAACCATGACATGTGGGCTTGATGTTTGAAGGAGAGGGGAATTTCCTTATTTTTCACACAAGCACCCTAAGTAGAATAATATTCTGCATGCTAAAACATAAATATCACCTTTGCTAAAGTTGCTTCACTAACAAATAAGAGATGATTTATTATACCCCCCCCCCCCATTTTTCTGGCTAGGTTTGTACATTAACAAAAGAAGATAACCGCATGGTTGGGGTGATACCCAATGATGAGCAGCTGCATGTGCTGCCCCTTTACAAAATCTCACAGACAGATGAATTTGGCACAGAGGAGGGTCTGGAAGCCAAGATAAAAGCTGGGGCAATCCAGGTGCTTACTGCTTTCCCACGAGAAGTAAGAATGCTAGCAGAGCCACGTAGAGCGACGAAAAAGAAGAAAGCAGACTCAAAGAAGCAAACCTTAGCAGAGAAGAAGCTGTCTACTCCTGCAAAGGGAAAAAACAGAGTGCAGGAAAATACCAATAAAGCTTCAAAAAGTTTAGGTAGGTACAATAAACCTTGTTTCAAAAGTTACCTGATACTGGCAGAAATCTGTTTATCAAAGGTCGGGCTGACTCTCAGAATCTGAAATCAACAATCAAGCTCTCTGTGTGTCTAATAAGTTAGGTATTGAGGGTGGGATGAAGCAAAATGTTAGCGCAATCGGAATCTCAAGAGTACATTTAATAAACGGACTGAATCATGGCAAGGTGGAGGTCCTATGTGGGTAAGTTGTTCTCAGATCCAGGAATTAGGGAGACGACCTGTTCTGGGTGGAGGAACAGGTGTCTAAAGGAACAGGTATGCAGCTTGAGCAGTTCTTCTCGATTCAAAGCTGTTGTTAGAGGCCCAAGTGGCTTCAGTGGTGAGGAGTGCCTGTGCCCAGCTATGGCTGGTTTGCCAGCCATGGATGTTCCTGGATCAGCGACAGCCTGACATCAGTAATTCGTATTCTGACAATCTCACAGTTCTAAAGTTGCAACACCCTCTGCATAGGCTACCTTTGAAGATGGTCCAAAAGCTACAGCTGGTGCAGAATGCAGCTGGTAGATTGTTAAGTGGGGCACCAAGGTAGGATCACATGTAATTGATCCTTAAAGCACTGCTCAGCTTGCCTGTGAGCTCCTGGGCCCAATTCAAGGTGCTGATACTGATATATAAAACCCTGAATGGCTTCAAGGCCCCGTATTTAAAGGAGTTCTTCTCCCAATACCTTGCAGACCCATGATTTGAGACAGTTGAGGGAGGCCATGCTCATTGTCCTGCCAACAATATGGCATCTTGTGAGGTAACACAAGGCAGGGGTTTCTTGATACTGCAATTGTACATTTCCCTGCCTGGAAGAGTGTGTCTGACACCTGCATTGGCAACTTTAGGTGTCAACCGAAGACACCTTCATCTGAACTTTGGGGACACAAATGGAATCTGGAGTCCAACAGTTTCAGTATCACCTGTTGCGCGACATATTTTTTTTAGTATTAAAATGTAATTTTAGAAGCTTTGTTTTTTGTGGTGGTTGTATTTTAAAATTTTGTGAATCACCTTGGACTCCTACAGGAGGAAGGTTTATATTAGTATTTTTATTTTTATTTCTATATTGGTAAGTTGCTGAAGGCACTCAGCGGAAGGTGACCAGTGTTGACTCTGTTAATTTCTTATCCTGAAAAAGTACTGCATTTAGGTTGGGTAGAGCTACTAATAGTAAATTTTCACATGATATTTAGAGAATGTATACCTGTTGTGCATGTGAGCTGTGTCTGCTGGAGTTTGCAAGCCACTTCAGCCACTTCAGTAGGAAGTCCTTTTTAGTCAAAGGCCAGGGTACTTTAGCACATTTTGGATTCCCATATCCAGCCAGTCTTCACATTTCCCCCACCCCTCCCAAAGACACACATGTGCTATTTCCAGCTCAGCGCTGGCTGCTAAAACTCTTACCCAGGATACAGCTGCCTCTTCTCAGCTGGAAACGATAACCCTCCATTGAAGGGAAATTCATATTCTCACAATTAAGTTTGCTTTTTTTATTGACCAGCTACAGAAAAATGTACAGCTTTATATTTAAAACATTTTGTTCTTTTCTCCTTAGGGAGCAAAGCTAATTCATTGCAACCTGGGACAAAAATGGAGAGTGGGGATCACCTTTCTACAATAAAACACAATTCAGACACTACTAAAAATTGCTCTGTACTAAAGCAATATGCTTCTTCCTCCCCTTTAAAGCTGGATAGTTTACATTCTTGCTCTCCATTAACTCACAAAGCTGGTGGTATAATGCCAGTGAGTAATAATCAACAAGATTTTTCAACTCCCTACGGGTATTTGCAATGCAGTAGTAACAAACCTCATGTGACACCCAAAGGTAAGATCTTTGATGTGTCCATCAGCGATCATACTGGAATTTTGCTGGATGAGAAGAGGAATGGGGTGCCCCCATTTCTTCAAGACCTTACTGTTTCAGAATCCACAGCCTTCAGAGATACCTTGCCCCACACACTTGAACAAGGAGTAGTCAGCAAGCAAAATTGTGAAATAAAGTTAGAAAACTCTCCTGCCTCACAGTTGGCTAGCTCTTGTGATTCCTCAGTGCCGTTAAATTCTCCAGAAGATATAGTCAGAAATGAAATTGGTTCTTCCCAGGAGTGTCCAATGCAAAAAGGTGGTTTCAAGAACCCAAATTGCGATTCTGCCACTGCGGATAAACACCCAAGTTGCGAGCTCTTAAAGCGCACAGAGTCCGAAGAAAAAGCAGAGGAAATGTGGTCCGACAGTGAGCATAATTTTTTGGATAATGACATAGGTGGGGTAGCTGTAGCGCCATCACACGGCTCCATCTTAATTGAATGTGCACGCCGTGAGCTACACGCCACAACTCCGATTAAAAAGCCGAACCGCAATCATCCCACACGGATATCGTTAGTCTTCTACCAACACAAAAACTTAAATGAGCCAAAACATGGGATAGCGCTGTGGGAGGCAAAGATGGCTGAGAGAGCAAAGGAGAAAGCAGCGGAAAAATCAAGCACTGAAAATACCAATGTACAACCCAATGACAGGAATGTGCACCAGGCCAGTGCCACGAGAGAGATTTTCTATGAAGACAATGAATTCAACCAAATTCCATCGCGCCGAGCATTAACAGTAACTCATGATAACATCATAACGGTGTCTACTTATGCCCTCACTCGAGTTGCCGGGCCGTATAACCACTGGGCATAAGTTTTTATAGCAACTGTACAACCTTGCCTTGGGAGCAGTGTTACACAATAATCCCTAAAGGTGCTGTTAAAGAACAAAGTCTTGTATCGTTTACTCTTTGTTCATCTCAACCATTTTGAAGGCTGAGGTAAAAAAAAAAAAGATTTTTTTCCCTTAAACTGTGACTTTATATATTTTAACATCTGGTGATTTTCAAGCACATTTTAAGCAAAAAAATATATATGTATAGTTAAATGATTTTGGCTAGGTTATTAATCCTGATTGAATTATTCAGTTTATTACCTTTTGGAATTTATACTTTGGTGCTTTGAATTGTCTGTTTACTACAAATGGGCTTTTTATAAAGATTTTAACATACTTCAACTTTTATGATGTAAAATCAATTTAGACAGTATTAGCTATACACAGCTCTTGGTGCTCAATCACAAGAAACAGTTAAAGATAAGCTGATTTTTTTTTTCCTTCATGGTGCCATTGCTCCGACAGCTTCCAGTCGTTGCTGTGAAGCCCAAGTTAAGGATAACAAACCAATGATGATTTATCTTTGTACAGATCTTTCATGTCTGTATAGGTTTGTGTGTGCACGTGTATGGTCCACACACATCCACACACAAACAGTATCACTAGTGATGGTTGGAGGTTGTAACCTGTAAATATATATATTTAAAAGCACTTTCTATTTTTAAAGTTAACTTGAAATAGTATAAGGATCACATTTGTCTAAGGTTTCTACATTCTCTACCAAGAAATCGTTATTTTTCTTACTGTGTAGAGTTCCATACTGCTACAACAACAGTACACATATACACATATACTAAGAATATTTGGTTTTTAGACTCTTCCCCCACCCCACCTTTTTCCCTTGAAAGTTTTGGTTTGTTTCAGTTAATAAAACAGAGAGTTCGGATTTGCAAATATAAGCTTAAGGATCATTTTGTCTATACCTGTATTGCTACGGTGTTTTGTTGTCAGAATTGATTTGCTGTAGTTTGTTTCAGCAATAAGTGCATGTGTGTCTTTCATGCAGAGCATTGCAAGCTACACGTGACAACCAAATGTTCCTAGAGTCTTGGGGGTAGAACTGTTAATTGCATCAGCAACTGCCCTCCTAAAGTTGCCTTATTAACATTCTGGAAAGTAGGACTCTAAAATATTTACAAGAGAAATTTGCAGTATCGGCTGTTTTATAGTATATTTGAGTTCATTAAATCTTCCAGAATTTTCACCAGCTGTTAGCTGTCAACACATGAAGGGTTTTATAAACATGCAGTCCAACCCAGTGTGTGATTACTGAGAACTTAAGTCTACTTTGTCATTGGGTTTTTCTCCCAGGTAGGAAATTGTAGGATCACAGGCTCATTCTAATTTCCACACAGACGTTGCACAAAAGAGGAACCCATAGCATGCCAAAAGTTGCACGTTCAATCCCTGGCATCTCCAGCCAAAAACAAGGTCTCAGGTAGGCAGAAGTCTGTATTGTGCTATGTCTCCATTTTGGGGCCCAGCTGCATTATAACTTTTGTTGAGACGCAATTGCAGCGACACAAAACAGAAATATGATCTTGCCTCAACCAAAAACAAAACCAGAGAAAAGTGCACGGAAATAAGTTTAAATCTCAGTTAATTTGATGTGCAAACTAAAACAAAATATTATTGATAGTCAACAGACAGTAGATAACACTGATAAATCTGACAACATGGTGTGGGGAGAAGAGAGGGTATCCAAGACCTGAATGTGTGACAGTCTCAAAAAGTTTTCCTTCTGTAAGAAATTATGCAAAATATAAAAGCAAAGCCACACCAGCAGAATGTAAAAAACCCCAAACTAGTTCTGGCTATCACAACTCAAACAGCAGCTGTAAGAGGGCAACTCCTTTATGAGGGAAGGTTACAACACTTCCAAGTTTTTGAGTTAAGGAAAAAGGTGATAAAGAGGACAATATGATAGAGGTGCATATAAATTCACACCTCTGTCATGCCCCCCTCCCCTCTTATACACAGTGCATAGTTAAATTATGGGATCTGATGTCATAAGATGTAATGATGGCCACCAGCTTGGATGGCTTTGAAAGGAGATTGGACAAGTTCACAGTGCGTAAGGCTCTCAGTGGCTGCTAGGCTTGATGGCTGTGTACTCCCTTTGCTGCCAGAGGAAGGATGTCTCTGAATTCTGTTACTGGGGAGCACAAGTGGGGAGAGTGTTTTTGATCTCTAGCCCTGCTTGGGGACCGATCACTGTGAGAACAGGACGCTGGACTAGATAGACCTTTGGTCTCTAAACCCAGCAGGGCTCCTCTTAAATTATTGCATTGTTTGTGTTACCAGTTGTTCAGGAGGAGCCATCGTGATACATGCATGGATGCCAGCTCATTGTATCCATGTATTGAAAATATTAGTAAAAAAGAGAATAATCACATATAGAACCTGTTCTGTATACACCACATTTAAATTGGTTCTCATGCACTATAGGGCAGGGGTGGCTAAGCACCCCCGCCCCCAGTTCAAGGGCCTGATTCAGTCCACCATGCAAGCTTTTGTTGACTCTTAAGTTCCCACCTATTTTGGCAGCAGTAAAAGAAAAGGCAGTGTTGAAGTGCCCAGGTGGTGGACTGTCTGCGTCTATGTGTGCATGCGTGCACATGTGCATTTATGCATGCAAGCAAGTGGGGGGGGTGACACTCGTGGCTGGCTTGTGGATTCAAAAGGATGGCTGAAGTGAATGTAACCCTTAATAACATTAAATTAAATTCAGCCACCCCTGCTAAAGTGTATATAATACCCAAATAAGGTCCAGAAAAGTAAATCCAAATACACTGCCAGGCAAACACGTAACAAATCCCTTCCCAGTTGGGCTGGAACTCCCTGGATAGGACAGTTTTCATGTGTGTGCATGTGGTTCCTCCTTAGCAACAACTGGTACCACAAACATTGCAAGAATTCAAACCCTTTAGATTCTGGTTTTATAATAGTCTGCTGGTATGGCTTTGTTTTTATATTGTTGTACAATGTTCTGCTAAAAAATCTTCTGAAGTTAAAATGCACTTTGGTCTTTAACACATGAACACACTCTCACTCTCATTTGTTACATTATGAGGTTATCAGTGCTATCTACAGTCTCTTGACTTGATAAGTTTTTTTGGTTTAGGTTGCATATTTAGTTCAAACTACACATTAGGTCTGTACACTCCCCCCCCCCCTTTCACTTTCTTACTCATCCAGCACGATTGCAGTGTGACAAATAAAGTCTGCTTCATATGCTCTCTTAAGGCCACGTACGTTCCCAAACATTACAGATGCAGGTACAATTTCAGCCACACACAGGAACTGTGGACACCTGGTCCTACAGGGCAACTTCCCATTTGTAAAGCTTATGCCAGAGCTTACTGATTTCATCCTTGAAGCATGGTTGCTGAACTGATTGGTTTGCATAAGAGCCTTGAATAGGCATAAACCTGCTACAAAGCAATCTTGGCAAATATCTGAAATCTCTTAGATAGTAATGGCCCACACTGCTCTTCTAGTAGCTCTGACAAGAAGCAAAGCTGGAAAAAAACCTTCACATTTCTAGCAACTAGTTTCAGATTTCTAGCTGACCAGATTTTTAGTCCTGGAAGAAGGACATTCAGATTCCTAGGCAGCAGCATCTAATTTCTGGTGACTAGATGCCAGGGATTTCATTAACTGTTGGGAATGACCAGACAAACGGGTTACTAACAGATCAAATAGATGGGTGCCACAGGGCACTGAATGTTCTCAGAACAACTGATGGTGCAGTACTGATGAAGGAATGCAGATGGGACTGATCACACCTAGTTGAATAGTAGACCTATGTAAAAACAGGTTACAACCCATACATAGATTGTGTGAATTGAACCTTAGAAATTATTTACCTTTTCATGACAATGCATCGTAAATTAAACATTAGGTGTGGTAGACACTCCAGATCTGGAACACTATAGCATCCAACTCCTTTTCTCTATTCCCCCCTTTAATTTTAGTTCAATTGACTAAGCCAACCACAATCAAAATATCAGCCTTGATAAGGATCATGCTTATCAAGGACCAGCAGTTTACATTTTAGAGATGGGGAATTTTTTTGGTATGGACCTGTCAGCTCAAATCAGTGGGCTCTGAATTATCATGTTTTGTATGAGCAATGGTTGCAGGCCATAAGGGTAAGCTTTTTGGTTACACTTGTGATTCTCCACCGTGTACATAAATTCCACAGGTCTAACCAGAGCTTGAAGTTTTACTGATAACATACTTGATATTGTAGTGGTGCTGTAACAAATAATGTCTAGATCCTCTAGACATGGTGCTTTTGTTTTTTTTAAATGTCTACCATGGTTGTGTGTACAATCTGAAAATCTTTTTGGTTTGGAAAAAAATTACATATATGTGAATTCTTCAGTTTACCCTTAGTTGCCTATGATTCTGGTCGTACAGAAATGTAAACGTGGAATTCATCCCAATTATATCACTGCAGCTACTTTTTAAAATGTTAGATGTGTATGCCAATCCAGGGATTAAAGAGCATTGGAAGAGAACTCATGGGGCTCCTCCATTTCTCCATCTTTCAGATTATCATCACTCTCAATAGTACAGAGAACTTGTTAGGCAAAGTGGGGAGCAATTACAGGGTGTTTGGACAACATCTGGTTCCTGCTTCTCACACATACACCAATGTGATTGGTGTTATATTAGTGATTAAAACTGTTGTCAAGTTATCCAGATCTGGTACAGCAGCACCATGTATAAAATGGGTGCTAGATGCAGGGGCCCCTTTCTCCTCTGCCCGGGTTAACAACTGGTGTCCTTAAAATCAGTGGTAATTTAGCAAACAGCAAGTCCCATTGATTTCTGTGGGGCCCAAGTAAGCCGAACTTGTTCAGAGTTGTGACTCTAATCTATGATCCTGCAAACCCTGGAGGGGTTTTATGAACATCTCTGAGACTGTGCCAGCATGATTGCATTTTAGATTATACCCCCATACCTACCACTCAGCAATGTTGGTCACATGGCAACGCCATTCAGACCATTTCCCCAATCTTTATGCCCATTGAATCAGCTGGAATTATAACATTCTTATAAAGTGTATAAGAAGAGCGAGATTTCAACGCAGTCATTCTATTTTTAAAGCAAACAAACTTTGTAAAAAGAAAAAAAAAACACCCATATGCTGCATTTTTGTTAGTTCAAAGATTATGATTAGTTCAAACAGAAGATATGTAGGGATTGTAAATAATCTAAAGTCAATATTATACCATCATTTTGTACCAGCAGTTTTCTGCTTCTTGAATATCTATAAACATTAAATTGTTATGGTATTTTTGTGTGCCTTAGATTTGCATTTTGAAATCTGTATATTTTTTGTGAGCCTAAAAGTTATTAAAAATAACAGCTGTTTATACAGTAAATAGGGTTGTGAATTCCTCCAGTACTCATCTGTGCAAGGCTGGGTTGTTTTTTAGTATTGCTGTCTATACAATCTTTCTGCAAAAAGGACTTTCCTGAAAGGGTTACCAGCTGCTTATATAGTCATACCTCGTGTGTGACTTTCGGGTTTCACCGCTCACGCATGTGCAGACACACAAAATGACGTCACGCGCATGTGCAGACGCGGATTGCGTTCTGCTCATGTTGCGAACGGAACTCCGGAACGGATCCCGTTCACAACCAGAGGTACCACTGTATAGGGAACTTTAATGTCACTCTGCCACAGTTTTACCCAGTTCAGAAATTTAAAGAAAACCCAGCTTACAATGCTACTATAGCAAGAACATCTTACAGCTTACAATGCTACTATAGCAAGAACATCTTTGTTCTTGTAAATTTTGCTGTGTAAACTTTGCAGTGTACACATTACTACAGATACAACATTGATGAATGAATTTCCCTGTGATTCTTGGTAAACACTGTACCACACACACGCTTTATGTAAAGTTAGATGGTTTAACTAATAAACATCACCAAAAGCTTAAGAGCAGGTTAAAAGGTAAAGGTAAAGGACCCCTGACAGTTAAGTCCAGTCGCAAACGACTCTGGGGTTGTGGCGCTCATATCGCTTTACTGGCTGAGGGAGCTGACGTTTGTCCGCAGACAGTTTTTCCAGGTCATGTGGCCAGCATGACTAAGCCGCTTCTGGTGAAACCAGAGCGACACACGGAAATGCCATTTACCTTCCCGCTGGAGCGCTACCTATTTATCTACTCACACTTTGACGTGTTTTTGAACTGCTAGGTTGGCAGGAGCTGGGACCAAGCAATGGGAGCTCACTCCGTCACACAGACCTTCCAATCGGCAAGCCCTAGGCTCAGTGGTTTTAGACCACAGTGCCACCTGTGTCCCTAAGAGCAGGATAGACCCATCCAATTAGGATATCTCTTAACATCTCTGGTGAACTGCATAGTTTTGACATGGCTACTAGTGGAAAATGTATTGTTCTATTTGGAGAAGAAAGCAGGTCTTAAAATGACAATGCTAAATAGGAAAACCATATGTATTTAAAATGTAACTTATAAACCTGATGCTAAATCCATTACTTGGAAGTCCCACTGATTTTAATTAGTCCTGTTAATTTCATTGGGCTGTCCTTCCATATAATGAGTTTAAGATGGAAGTGCATGATCCTTTTTAGCAGCTAATAAAATTTCGTTAGATTCATCAGGTTACCAAAACATTTAAAATATATTATTGAAATTAAGAAATAAAAGTGTTTAATCTGATTTCAGTGGTATATTTTAATTGTTTTTGAATAAATTTATGAAATACTTTTGCTTATTACTGTTACACATAGAATACAATGTAGCCAACTACATTTTTATAATATCTGATTTAACTGCAGTTTTAACAGCAGATGGTATCAACCATGCATGCGGTGTGCAAATTGGCAACTACTTACTGTATATACAGCTGTGTGCTATTTATTGTAGCATTTCAGAATATTTATCATTTTTACATAGAAATTGATGTAATTTTGTGAATGAGCTTATAGCTACAAAGGTTTGTAATACTATTGTCTTGTAATAGTGATTCTTTGGGGCTGTAACAAGCAGCAAAATCTTCAGACTGCTGTAGCAACACAAATCCCTTTTTAAAGCAGTTTAGTCTAAGATTCTCCCTATTGCTTTCATTGGTGACCTTCCATGCTAGCTAGTTCAGGAGCCTTGAGACAAGGAAATGAAAGGAATGGAATGGTAAAAGATGCATGCTTTCCTTGATTTGCTATAACTCCTATTGATCACATTATCAGTGGCTTTGGCTCTGCAAAGTGCTTGAGAAACATAGATCACATTTTGGTCCTGTGAATTGTGGTATTTTGTTTTATTAAATTCCTAGCACATCCAACCGATTTCTCAGAAAAAAAATGTTATTGGCAGTAAAGTGAGGTTTGTACATGGTGTATAGTTGGCTGATTTGTTAATATGGGGAGGGTCTCAGCTGCATAAATTCTGTGTGTTCTCCTTTACTAGTTCAGACTAGGAAGCTTAGAGCCTAGCTTTACCATGCTCTACAAAAACTGTGCTTGTATTATCAAGTCTCTCCATTGATTTTTTTTTTTTTGCTTTTACTGCTATCTTGCTTAAGGGTCCACAAACTGTTCTTGCTACCTTGGTGCACCGTTAAACTTCCTACTTGAAAGCATCCCTGCATCAGCAACAATCTGAATTAAAAACAGGATGCTATCTAGAACAGGATTTCTTAAAACATGAAATTCGGGACTTGCAGTTGGGTCACCTAAATGTGTAAAAGAGACCCACTTTCCCACATAATCATTCTTCTTTGATTTGCTACAGACAGTTACTATGAAAAGTGTTCTATGTTCCTGGAATTTTGAAGGTCAGTACTTTGAGATCTTCTTAGCCTCCTCCCCCAAGGAAGCAGCTAACAAGGATCTTAACAGAAGCACTATATGGTGACTGATGATCCTTCAATATCGGGCAACTGTAGGTGGTTTTCACTAGCTGCTGTTACTTTGTGGTGTCTGGTTTTTCTACAAGTTATACTGAGCTTGTGCTTGCAAAAATTAGTGTTTAAATCCCTTAAAAATTAATGGGGTTAAGTTGCTCATGAAATTGATTTCAGTGGGATTTAAGTGCAATCATCATTCCCTTGATTGGAGCCCATATATGTTAATTTTTCTGTATCTGAGTGGCTCCTTGAATACCCCCGTTTTTCTGTGTTACCCTCTGTATAGATCAGTACATAAATCTGTGTCTTAGCATAATATTGTAATAGCATTAACCTCTATATTATTAATGATTACAGGAAGCTAATTATGATGGGTAACTCACTGGCTAAGTTGAGCTTGTTAACGTGGTCCTCCTACTTTTAAGGCATAGAGACCTCTGTTACAATTTTATTTGAGTCCACATCAAAAATATAAGACCAGAGAGTGCCACTAGCCTGGTTTGTACATCACACTAAGCCCAACCCATAGCTTAAACCAAACTCATGGGTACTAGGATAGGAGACTGCGTTTGCTGCGCCGTGCTAAGCTAAATGGTGATTTGGCTTAGCAGGCTACCCAAAACTGGGCTCATGCTTTAGTTTTCTCCAGACATTTGGTCTGACTTAGTGTGATGCACAAACTAGGCTCACTTGGCCAAGAACAATGTTCCCCATCCCTGCCCCAAGTTAGTGGCTATGCAACTAGATCCTTTATGAAATAATCAAAAGCTGCCAATCTTGCAACAACATGCCACCAGTGTAGACAAGCTCCCTTTATAGAAAACTTAGGCTAGCTCAGGTCCAGGCTCGATGAACAGGGAGTAAGCTTAACTGGGTCAGAGTTCTACCAGGAGCAGAGCACACCCTGGGATCCCTTCCCTTGAGTTCCGCCAAAGCAGTCCAGCTCTGCTTTCCCTAGAGGGGTTGGCAGAGGACTACCATATCTCTTTGTTAGAGAAAGATATGGAAGCTCACTGTTGTTGCACACAAAGTCCAACATAATGCCAGGCACTATTTAAAAAGAGGTTGCTATAACTCACTTAGCCCTACAGTTACCTGTATGTTACCATAAGGCTGTATCATCCCAGTAACTAGACAACTCCCTGACTTCAGAATTGTACAGCTAACCGTGGTCCTGACCATGCCAGGAGAGTATTGCTAGCAGCCAAGGCAAACATGACTTTTGCCGGGAGAGTTACTGGCAATGCGCTCCATCGACATGGCAGACATTACTGCTGTACCCAGTCCCTGAGCCACAGAGTCATACTTAAGTGGCTCTTGAGTTGTCCCTTTCAAAGTCAGGTAATTGAAGAACATCTCTTAAGAGGTATGGGAGGCTTCTTGTCTACCCAAAAGCTTACCACAATAAATCAGTTTTCACCCTATAAGCAGATGTATTCTCCTATAATCCACATCTTCATCTTACTCCCCTTTTAAGTGTAATTAACCAAGTGTTGTATATTGATAGAATTGAATTAAACCTTCAAAAATACACACCACACACACAAAATGGTGCTGTTGCAGCTTTACGTAGGACTCCATGACTACCACAAGTACTGTTGCAGCATGAAAAAGTGTTCTCTAATGTAATGAGCTTCAATTTAATGAACATAAGCCTCTTCTCAAAAGCTGAAAATAAAGACAGATTTTCATTTATAAACACCAGTTCTTTATGTCCGTCTTGCAGGGTGAAATGGGCATTTGTATAAATGAAAAACATTCCTCCAAGGGAACAAAAATAAAATAAATCAGTTCTGCAATCAATCAAGGATTCTTTCTTTGAAGTTTTTCTTTCTTTTACTACAGGCCAAGTAACAACAATTATGTGTTGCTTTCAGTTTTGAAAATTTGAGGATGAAGCTAAGCAGATCTGGGCCTGGTCAGTGCTTGGGTGGGTGACTCCCTAGGAAGCATATTCAGTATCTTGAGTTCCGTAACAGAAGAAAAATGTGATATTAAAATAAACATATTTTTATTATCCAGAACATAGGTTTGCAGCTGTAGACATACCTTACCCAATTCCTTCTGTAAGAAAAAACAGGGTGACTGACTGATTTGTTCCATGGGATGGTAGGAGTCATAATACTAGCAGAATGTGGTAAGACTGAATCATTTCAGCATTTGGCAAATGTTTAATTGAACAGCTATGTTACACACTCCTTGACCTGCTGAGATAGCTTTAATAGCATTTTACCCAACTTCATTCCCTGTTGCAAATCAAACAGCATTTGTAGAAGGTAATTTTCAGTTAATTCTAATAACAGTGGTAGTTAACACGTGTTCACAAATAACTATAGGATTGACACCTTAACATGGTGATGCTAGAAAACAAAATAAATTGCCCAAACCTGTAGTTGTGATATGTAAAAGTTCACAAATGAAGGATTTATAGCCAATTATATGATTGGAACTCTAGGAAGTGGCTATTTCGTTTGTCTATAAGCAAATTAGCAATTTGCTCAACTGTTTCTATGTGCAGGCCATTGCAGCCATCATTTCAGAACCTACTAATCATGAAATTGAGCAAAAATCTACTAGTTGTCTAAAAATAGTTTCATTTAGCAAACAGCACTATGAATGAGAATTAAAAGTTGTAGTGGCATAGGCTGCAAATACAAGCTGGCTTGAGAGGCACCTGAAATGTTAGGGTAATCAAATATCATTTAAAAAGAAGCCTAGTGTTACAACGCTATGTAGCTACACAGACACGCTTTAATTAAGCAATTATGATAGTTGGGTTTCTCCTATATAGTATATCAATATTTAATAAATGTTTGCAGTTTAGCAAGACTATACAATGTTCTTGCATTTGTGAATGCCATTTTAGAGTTATAGCAAAACATGGCAGCTTTGAGATTCTGTCTGTTGTGTCCTTCAATGCTGAATGTAGCTAGTGCCCAAGATGTTGAAGCCAGATAGGCTGGTAATGCTTTGTAAAATATTACAAATCTAATGTTCATTGTAGTTGCAACAAAACATTTTGATGTTAGACATTTTAAGACCTTACAGTTCCAGTTTTTGAAGTGCTGTCTTTTTTTTCTTTTTTAATAAATCTTCACATTGCAAAAATATGTCAGAAGTACAACTGTGATCTAGACTAGAGGACCTTCTTGCCTCAAGTTTCAAAAGTAGCTTGATCAGGAGAGTAGGGGAGTTGGAGGAATGCTGTTTAGAAAAGCAGAAATGCTGCTGTGTGAATAAAGGGGTTTACTATATTATGGCTATGGTAATCAGAAACCAAGGGTGCAATCTAGTAAAAGCTGCAGTCTTAGGCATATTTATTCAGAAATGTACCACTGAATTAAATTAAGTAAATTTAAGAATGCAGTTATGCAATCTAATCCAGTAAATGTTTACTCATAACTAAATTCTACTGAGTTCAGTGAGGATTACACGGGAGTAAATTGTGCACAGGACTACAGCCTTGGTGTCAATAAAATCAGTGAGGTTATAGAATAACTTTATGCATATCTACTCAGAAGCTAGCCCCATTGAGTTAAAAGGTGCTTTCTTCCAGCTAAATGTGCGTAGGCTTAAGCATGTTTGTTTGGAAGTGAATTAGATTGTGTTCAGTGGGACTTCCTTTCTAGTATGCTTCTGACTAAAAATGCATAATCAGGTTGCATGCCCCATTGATTTCATTAAGAATTAGTTGTGACTAATCTCACCGGATTGTATCCAAAATGTAATACATAAAATAATCACAGCAGACATGTTCAAAAATTCAGTTTCAGTAGCCTAAAAACAAAAATAGGAAAATGCATTATGCTCAAGCAGAAGAAACTTGAGCTGTTGTTGACTAATATTCCCTGTATTGTATTGTTTCTTGTGTGTAGTGTGTTGTTGTTTTTTTAAACTGGGGTGCATACAATATTTATTTTTCAACAGATATAACTTTGATTTTGGTGGATTTTCCCTCTAACATTCTACTGTATTTAGATGATCTAGTGGTTGAAAAATGAAAAGGCAAATACATTTTTATCATTTACCATTATTTTAAGTTACTAATAAATGGGAGGAAAGCACTTCACTATTTCACAATACTTACAGGAAAAAGGATTAAAGCTACTTCATTTCATTGGGTGGGGGAAAATATATTTGAATATTCTCTGCAGACAAGGGAACGCTTACCAGCAGTACTTGAAGACGTAAGTTTTGACTGCATGTTACTTGAAAGATCTTACTAAGCTACTCTTTTTGGTGCACAGCAGTTGTTGTACATTATTTCATGTTTATGTAGCAAGATGCATTTAAATTGTATTGAAACATATGTGTAAAAATTATTGTTGTGGAGATGGTCTGTTCTGGTTTTTTGTTTTTGTTTTTCTTGGTTTTTTTCTTGTATGTGTCATATCTGTTTAAACTTTTAAATGTTCCTTTAAAAATGTCCTAAAAAGGCAAGATAAATTGCTGTCATTGAAAATATATTTTAAATTTTTGTCATGATTTTTTTTCCAAAAAAAAATATTATTACAAAGTGTATCATTTCTGATAACACAGAACATTGTGGATGGTTTCAAATAAATTTTATACTTCTATTTTGCACTTGATTGTCTTAATTTTTTATTTTCTATATTTCTTGGGCATTTTCTCTTCTGACGGATAGTACACACAGCAAAGGAGCACTTTATCCATTCATACAAATGCATCTTAGTAATAGCTTGAAGCTACAGGTAAGATTGCCCTTTCCCCACTTTTATCTGCTCCTGTGCTTTTAACAGCAGTTTCATCTGCAGGCATTAGCAGATGCAACTAAATTCCACCTCAGTGTCTGGAGTGGAAGCTACTCCTAGTGATTTCTGCATCTGAAGCTCCTGTTAAAGGCACAATTACTTTAGGAACTTAAAAAACAAAGAATTAAAACATAAGACATAAGAAATAAAGCAAACACAAAATTAGCCTAAAAACAATTTGCAGACTATTTAAAACCTTGGGAAAATTAAAAGGGCTTCATCTGGTGCTGAAATGACACACCAGGCAAGTTTTCCTGGGGAAAGCATGCTGCAGTTAAGGTGCCACCACTAAGTAGGCCTTTACCGCTGTAGTTACCCACCACACCTCAGTTGACTATCTTGGTATACATGCAGACAAATGTGAAAACAAGCAGTGTTAAAGTATCCTGGAACCAAGCTTTTGGAAATCAAAACCAGCACTTATGCTTTCCAGGTATAATGTATTATAGCCTAATTGCAGTTTCCAAAGAGTCTTCAAAGGGAGCCCAATATGTTATAGCACATAAATCTGTTATTAGCAGGTAATCAAGTTACTAGGGCATGGATTGCTGAGGTCAGGGTATCTCTGTCCATGTAAGCGGCTACAATAGAGGTGTCCTGATATTATCGTTCCAAACTGTGCCACAGGGGCAGTGTGTGCCTCCAAAAACACAGATGGGTCAAGGAGCACCCCAGACTCTAGCTTGTTTCTTTGAGGGAGTGAAGCCCAATCTATTGAAGTATTACTAGTATTAGTAAAATATTACTCACCCAGGCAGTTTTCTACATTTCTAAATAGAGATGAGTGTCATCTGTATTTGAAGTCACCTCAAAACATGTTGGGAGACATGGCAGAACAGTGCAAGGTCCCATAGCAATAGATGGCAATAAGTGGAACTGTACCTCTCTAGCACCATCTTCTTTCCAAACTCTGACCCATCCAGCCTGTCCAGGACATCAAAAGCCAATGCAAAGTTCAGGAGAATCAACAGGATTATTGCATAGTACGCCACTCTTTAAATATTTTAATTTAAATTGCTTTTTAGCTTTGGAAAGATAAGACAGGATATGGTTTCACTGTTGGAAGTTTGTGATTAACAATGTTCTCTTCTGTCTTAATTGCTTAATTAATTTTCACACTTGCACTATTCTATTGCACAGAAGCTAAACACAATTGATCAGTTATTTTGGATTATTTTAGCGGAGGAAACCACAAATTGAAACCTTGTTGATTCCCTAAGGGTGACTTCTTTGACAGATGAACCAGCTGCTTGTCCTGAAAAGCTGTACTATTATGCTTTGTGGCATTTATATTGGCTGAGATTTTTTCTTCATCTGGTACAGCTCATCTGCCGTTAAAGAGTTAAATAGCTGGCAAAAATAAGCATGTTTCGCAACTAATGCTTGTTTTGGGAAAAGCACATGTGTCTCTTGTAGCGAAGTGCTTTCAAAATAAAACCGTATTTTTGTTGCTGATACAGTAATTAATATTGTGGCAGAAGTCAGTGTGGTTTGTTCTTTTGTTGTCGTCTTGTGGCGTTTAGTTCTGTTTATTTAGTCCACGGAATGCTCAACACTGGATAACCCACCAGCTTTCATTTAAAGTGACATTTCTAACTGTACCTGAAATAATTAAACTACAGTATTGGCGGTTGGAGAGAAAATGTGAAGTATTCCCGTGGCGTGACACTGCGCATTTGAGCACTGGAAATTTATAAGATTGGTCCAAACATATAAATATTAAAGCAGTAACATTTCGTTTTCTATTTTGGGCTCGTGGTTTTTCAACGCTTGGGGTGCATTCTGAGCTTCAGGTAGGCAGCGGGCGTCAGGAAGCGTTTCTGTTTCTCATGGCAGCGCAGAATCTGAGGCGCTTCTTTAGGCCCGGACCTTTCAACCTCGACATTCCCTCAAGGTGCCTACTCTACAGTAAGATGGCGCTGCTGTTATGACCCGCCAAGCAAAGTGGCGACGGAATACGACGTAATGCAAATCGAATAACGGCTTTCCTCATAGGATTCTTCGCTTCTCGATCGTTAGGGGAGGGGGGGCTTCCCTTGACGCATGCGCGCCGTTACTTCCCTTCCTTGTTTTGGAGACGGCGACCCCATCTTCCCGGAGCACGTGTACGAGGGAGGGGCGGAGAAATCTCACTTCGAGACGTCACCGAGGTGCGCGGCGCCCGAGTGAATCGCCCCCTCCGACCCGTCCGCGCTCGCGCTCCACTTCGACGCATGCGCCGTGCCTCGATTATCCGTGTGCGCGGGGTGTCGGAGGGGGTGGGGAATGTGCCGGAGGAGTTTGAAATGGCCCCTGTGAGTCCCTGTTCGGCCCGCGCCAGGTAAAGGGTCGTCGGGGTTGAGGCGCGTCAAAGGCGCCGAGGCCGGGTTGGCCGTTTCAGAAGTGACGAGGTTTCCGACAGCGGCCCTTGGGCGGGCTGGGCAATGCGAGAGAGGGAGGCTCTTCTCTCGGGCGGCAGGCAGGCCTCTGCCCCTCATTGTTGTTGCGGGAGAGGAGGAGGAGGCGCGTCTTCCGCTCTGCTTTCTCCTCAGGCCCCTGTCCCTCCACCTGAGGAGGAGGAAGAGCGAGCGAGCTGGCTGGCAGTTTCGCCCTCAAAGGCCTCTTGTCTGTGTCCCCGCCCGCCCTCCGTCCACCTCTTCTCAACCCCCACCCCGCGTGCCTCGCATGCATGGGGAGCGCGAGAGCCACGAAATAGTTACTTCTTTGTTTCCCTCCGTGAATTTCCTCCACTCGCATTCTCTCGTTCCTCATTCGTAGGCCTTGTTTGTGTCGCCCCCCCCCCCGTATCCCATTAAATACAATATTGTATATCTTCCATCCTGCCGGTGAGGTTTTCTTTGCAAGTGGTTCACGCAGGACAACTGGACGTGTGATTGCTAAGAAGCGAGTCGGACTGAGCTCAGTTAAGCTGGCTGTCAGGTGCTCGCGACCTCGGTCTGCCTACGTGCAGGTTTCTAGTGGACATTGCTTTTTCTCTCTCCCGCGCTAACTTCTCGGGAAACTTCCGTTTTCAAGAGATTGCTTTTCATCTTTATTCTCCGAATACATATTGCTTTGGAATGCAGTCTCCGTTTCTGTCTCAGGCTAAGTGTTTCAGTATACCTGGTATTTCCCCCTGCTCTTTCGCGCAGCAGCTCCAGTCGTTGGACTTCCTTAGGTTCACAATCGCTGATATTTACAGTGTAAAGACCTGTTCTTTAACTGCGGTGCCATTTTAAAGTCTGCAAGTCAGTTAAACTTCTGTGAACAAAGCGATAGCGCTGCTCTTGGTAAGGTGCCATATTATGTTGCAGATGCATCCACACCTTGAAAGATGAGCTTCTAGAAGTCTTGGTTACAGCTGCGTATTGAACTTTTGTCACAAACCAGGTTTCTTTATGCATTTACTTAGAACATCCAGGTGTTTATTTGCCTGTGACTTTTGTGCAATCCTCCCCAACCAAAGGTTAGTTTAATAATTGTACTATTGTTAATTTACTTTAAGATGTTATTTGCCACATCACGCATTGAAAACCAGTCCGTCTAATCTGGAATAGACTTGCATTAAAATATTTTAAGTGTAGGGGTGGCTTTCATAAAGTTATTTATTTTGATAGGTCACAGTTGTAGAAGACTAAAACAGCAAAAGAATTTTGTCGCTCGCCATGGCTCAGTTTGGAGGACAGAAGAACCCCCCTTGGGCTACCCAGTTTACAGCCACTGCAGTATCTCAGCCAGGTCAGCGTTTATATTTCTTTTTAACCAGTAACTTCTGCCTTAGCTTCAATCTGACATTCTGCAAGGTTTCATACTTTTTGTCAGAGGAAACCAAAATAAAATGAATAGTTCAAAAGGTTTTAATTGATAAATTGGATTGATTAAAATGCTTTTTCCAGCCAACAAGGTGATCCTGTTTAATTAGCAGAACTACTTTTTAAAAAAATATTTTTTAATAAGTTCGTTAAAAATGCATTCCATCAAACACCTTAAATGAATAATTTATTCTGATGTGACAGATGAGGAATGCTCCTTCTAAGATTTTGCCACACACATATGCATTATCATAAAGATGGTGTGCTTTTTTCTTTAGTAGTATTTATTTTTCATATGCCTATATATGTGGATTTAATAATTTTATCTAGATGACATCCCTAAAACTCAGCAATTCTTAAATGTAGCATTGTGTTTATATGAAAAGGGCAAGAAATTTGCTTTGAATACATCATGTATTAACATATTGGTGCCCCTGTTATACAGAGACTGGATTTAGCTTGAATAGTAAGTAGCATATTTTGTTAGTTGTTGAGCCAACTATGCTTTGCAGTATACCACATTCAAGCAATTTATTAAAACAGGAATGCTACATTTCTTCAGAAGCATGGTTTTCTTCCTTGTTCCTATGGTGGTTTTTTGCTGCTTCAAAGGGAAGAACCTGATAATTTTTACAGACTTGGGCCTTCAGCTGGTATTTTTCCAACTCTGTTTTCAAAGTTTCTGTAAATGTTAAGAGTTTGGAGCATGAAGTTCAAGGCTAAGAATGCTTAGCTGAACACATCAGAGTTGGTCTAATATATGGTCACTTACAAATGATACGCTGCTTTCTGTTGGTACCCTTAGGTAAGATGGAAATAAAATTGAATGAGATCTAAATTACAGAAGCTTGAAGGACCAGTAAAATTTGAGAATGAGCAGTTTTAACTGTGAGGCCTGAAATGAAATGAAATTGTTAATTGCATAATTATTTCTGGGCTTTCCCCTCTAAGCATGTGCAGCTTCTCTTCCATGATCATGATGAGGCCTAGATGCTGATACTAAGCCCAATTAATATACCATGTTATTTACCATGTTATAGTTTCTCTTCTTCCCTCCCCTGCTGCATCTATCAGCTGACAATAGTAGGTGCTTGCATACTCTTATGGTGCATCAGTTTTCAGCTCCATTTTTATTCTACATATATTTTGTAACAATTGTTTGAATAAATGCAGAATGATTTATATCATATACTGTTTTGTTAATTGTTAAGTAGCACATTATATCTTTAAATGGTTAAGTTACAGTTTGATACATCAGCCAGTATTGCATTTATTTTCCTCAAAATGTTTCTTCCATGGCTTCAAAAGATCCAGAATTCATCTATATTTAGCATCAGATCATTAAGTCTGCAATGTGGTTTGAAAATGGTGTGTGATCTGGCACACCAAGAAGTCTTGGCATAAAGCATACTCCATCCTTAATTTCCTATAACTGAATATACCTATTAGTTTTAAGGCTAGGTTTTTATTATTGCTCTCAGTTTTATGTTCCAAGTGAAGAGTTGCTGAAGACTCCGTTGCTTTGGATCTATCCTGCCAACTGTGTGTGTTCAGCCACATGTAGTAAACATGAGCTATAATATTCTTTGGCTCTAAACTAAAGTAAAGTTGAACCTTTTCTGCATTTGAACAGGAGCTCCTATATAAAAAGTGCATGTGCTGTATATTGGGGTGCAAGGAAGAGCCATTTCCCCACAAGCTCTGACTTACAGGAGGAAATCCTTAGTGCTGTTAAACCACATGTTTGACCATGATAAGACTGTACTACCCACCCACCCCAAACTAAGATGTCCTAATGCTTAAATCCTACATTTTCAGCTGCTCTTGGTGTTCAGCAACCATCCTTACTTGGAGCATCTCCTACAATATATACACAACAAACTGCATTAGCAGCAGCAGGCCTCAGTACTCAGACACCAACAAACTATCAACTCAGTCAAACAGCTGCTTTACAACAGCAAGCTGCAGCCGCAGCAGCCGCATTACAGCAGGTAAATGGAACTGCATCTGCTGACTCCTATTTTTGTGCAGCCAGTGAGTGGCAACTTCAGTAAAACAAGCCGAGGTTCAGATAAACTTTATAATCTGCTTTGAGATTTTTATTTGTGAAATGACTTTACTATTGTTTAGATAGTGAATGTTATATAGTTTTTATGTAGTCTGTCGTGTCTAGGGCTTTCTTGTAGTCATTACACTTGAGCCTCTGTTTGGTGTTCTCAAAATATCACATACCCTCAGAAATAGGGAAATCTGTTTAGTAGGGACAAATGTTATTTGTTAGTGTCTTTCTCTAACAATGGGTACCCAAGAAGACGTTGGAAAAGCTAATAAAACACTAAATCACAATTCTGTAAACTAGAGTAAAAAGTAGTGATGCGTCAAATTTTAATGCATAAAACATTTTTGGAGAAAGGTAGGTTTTCAAGGGATTTGGCAAGTACCTAAACACATTCACATACGCCTTAGTGGCTTTCCCTAGTTCTTAAGTATGTTCATGGTTATTATTATTATTTGTTAGTCGCTTTATACAAAACTCTCAAACATGAAATGCTGCTGCTATAGCATAATTTCGTTCCTCACAGTATGATCTTCACTATAGCAACATGATTGGATTTGGCTACGTGATGATGTCACTGAAAGTACCACAGCCCTCACATTGCTTTTATTCTTGAGGAAAAGAAGAAACATTTGCCTGTTGCAAAAGCAATTAGTCTGATGTTCCCAGCCAAACGATGCTGGTGATTTCTTGATGCATAGTACTGGCAAGCAATGACTTGTGTCCTGATCCAGTTCTATTTATATATTAAATTTGTACTCCACCTTTCATAGTTATGTGTGACCAGTTGCAACAGAATATAGATGAGATGAGAATGTGCATCATATTGATAATGTAGTGTAGATCAACTGCAGCTGTATGCAGATGTTGTCCTTGCCACTGTTTTCAATGGGATATATTTCCAAATTTGTGGACATTCTTTTATAACTAGCAAACTGCAACTAGATTTGAGTGAAAGAGTGTTGGCCTAATTCACCTTCACATATTTGCAAAATGATGTGAAAAATGGCAGAAAAGTAGGGGGCACTCTTCACAGGGGGTGAAAAGGTTCATGCAGGGCTCCTTTTGCTTGCCACTAGTAAAATCATTACAGCATATCTGTCCCCTGTGGTTTAACACAAATTAGGTCAAACTAGTATGTGTTGATGAACTAGAATATTTATTCTGCAGCTGGCATAACTGGGTGTTGTGATCTTGCGAAGCTCCTGTTCATTTCATTAAGGCTTGCTTATGGATATTTCATAGCAGATTGTACTCGGCATATGTTTAAATACTGTTTTGTTCAGCTGATGAAATAATAGAAATGCAAGTATCATATTTTTTGTCTTAAACTTTATTTCTGCAGTTTGGTTTTGCCATATATTTCTCTGAGATTGTAGTATACAGAAATATCTTTTTGGAGTACTGTCTAGTTATCAATTCTGATTCTGTTTTTCAGCAATATTCACAACCACAGCAGACCCTCTATAGTGTACAACAGCAGGTTTGTTCACCTCTTTGTGTGCATATTGTCAGTCTCTTATTTGCTCTGTCTGAATTGGTCCATAGACTTCCAGTTCTGGATGATAGCCCAAAAATGTATTTCAGTTTTATGTCGTTAAATACAGAAATGATTGAAATGTTCACATTAAATGACATGTAAAACCGTTTGTCCCCCAATATACCTCCCTACTTAACGTAGCCTCACTTTAACATATCCTCCAACACTCATAACGTGGTGGGGGATTCAACAATGAAGTCTTATATTCCTCCCCCCAGTGTCACATCAGACTGAGCAATTTCGATATATGCTAACAAATTGTAAGACCATGTACCTTTTTAAAAACTCTCTCTCTCTCTCTCTCTCTCTCTCTCTCTCCAGTGTATGTTCCCCACCCAAATAGCTACCTTCTCATGGTGGGTTGTATTCAACACTGCTGTTCTGCTAGCACAGCAGACTTCTGCTTGCTCAATGGAACTTTCCCCTCAACCTCAGAATCTGCTCCAGAGGGTTGGAAGACAATTCAGAGCAGATTCTGAGGACATGTGGGGAGAGGAAGAGGAAGGGAAAGTCTCACTGTGTGAGCAGATCTCTGCAAATGCAGTGTGATATGCAACCCTGTGTGTGCAAATTGCTGTGCCCTTATATTTGAATCTCTACAGAACCGTAGTGACTAAGGAATCTTGGAAACTGTTTTTCTGCTGTGATGAAACTGATCTATATTGTTGTCAAAAAAAGCTTCATTTGCTGGGTTCTTTGAGAAGAGTAATGAAGAGACAGAAGTTGGTCTGAGTATGGCAATGAGAGAAGTGGATGTACCCAAACTCTCATATATTGTCCTGGATACTAAGAAGGGGGAGGATTGGTCTTGCCTTGTCCTTTGTATCACATCTTCCCCCTGAACCTCAGCCACTGGGGCAATTCACAATGGGCCACAAAATAGAGGCACATTATAATCTAGAATTTGTGGATGGGATAACTATATTGGTAGTGTTGGAAAATGTGCTTTCAAGGACTCATCTTTGGACAATAGACACCTGCTGTTGATACATGGCGATCTTGCCCTGCCACTGCCATTTTTAGTCTTGATTCATCCCGTATTACATAAAAGGGAAAATCCCAAACTCCAGCCACTGTTCTGTGTGGTTTTATGGAGTTGTGGAGCCACTGCTGTATCCACAGCCCTACCATTCCAGGGCAAAAGTTGTGGGGTAGGGTGATAGCTGCAGGAGCCTGAACTTGACGCAGTGATGCCATCACACAACGGTAATGATATCTGCTCAGGATCCAACATACCCTGGGCCAGCTCAGCCCACCCCACCTCCAGAATACTCCATTTTGGAACCTTCGGCTGGCTCCTGCTGGTGGGGGTCATGCTAGTAAAAGGTAAAGCTACCCCTAACCGCTAGGTCCAGTCGCGGACGACTCTCGGGTTGTGCACTCATCTTGCTCTATAGGCCGAGGGAGCTGGCCTTAGTCCGCAGGCAGCTTCCGGGTCATGTGGCCAGCATGACTAAGCCGCTTCTGGTGAACCAGAGCAGCGCACGGAAACGCCGTTCCTTCCATACACCCATTCTGGCAGCAAAGTGATGCTTCTGTCCTCCTGGTGGTGGCAGCTGATGGAAGACCAGTATTGCTGAGCAGAGGGACACCACTTAATTCATCCCCTCTGAGCCTAGCACAAGGGGAGTTTGGACTACTCTGCAAGAGAGGAAAGCTAAGTGTTGGCCAAAACTACATAAAGAGCAGCTATTGTATGGATAAATAATATGCTAGAATGCAGGTATAGGCAATCATGAAAACATTTTGCAGCTGTTTCTCAAAGCTAAATATGGCTAAAGAGGAAGCTGGACTTGCACAAAGCACTATAACTAATTCATGGTCTTGTATTTTTTAAGTTGCAGCAACCTCAACAAACTCTTCTAACCCAGGTTAGTTTTATTAAAGCCTTCATCACTGTATAATAAATTTGCCTGTGCACTTGTCAGCTCTGCTTTTTTTTAAAGTTTTAAACAATAATGGTACCTTTATTACGTCTCATGTAATACAGACAACTGGTAGTTCAGTCCAATGTGTTCTTTATCCCTTTGATTACCTCCCCTTCCCAAACCAAAATATAAGTGCCCTTGTAGTTCTACTGTTATAGAGAGATATTAATTTCATGTCATTAGAAGGGGTATTTCTAATGCATATTTTCTCTTAGACTTCTGTTGATGCTTTTAAGTTTTTAGATATTTACACCAATGGTTAAGACTAGAAACTTAGGCTGCCATTCTGTGCACACACTTACTAGGAAGTAATCTCTATTGAATATGATGAAATTTACTTCTAAGTAAACCTGCATAGGATTGTGCTGTAAGTAGTATACAGATATTTGAAGAGACTTTTCTTAGGACAGGAAAGTAATTATTTTATGTTCATAAAAAGTAGTGGACAAAAGGTACATACAGTCCCGGCCCCGGCAAGGCAGCCTATATTGCACTTGAAAATTCTGAAACATTTTGCAGCAATGTAAGATATTCATTCATATTTTTGTCTGTGTGCTAGTCTTTCAGAAAACATTTTAAACATATGTTTCAATGTGCATAACCACTTTAGGGAGATCAAAATATAGCATAGGAAAGAATAGGTTGCCGAAAAGATCATCGACACAAATTAAATAATAGAAGCAAAATTCAAAATCTGGAAATGTTCTTGGGAAACATCGAATATGTAGCAACTGAAAAACAATCTCTGCTTCCAGATCATGGTTGGTGCTAGTCTGAATGCATTTCTGTGTTCTGATGTTCATTTACAGTTTTCATGTTTGAGGTTATTTTTATAGAAATACAAATAAGCCTACAGTTTGAGGAAATGATTTGGAAGAAATGGCTACCATAATAAGCAGGTGGGGTTTTGATATATTGGTTGAACCAGCTTGTGCAACTGCAGTTTGATAGGAGAAAAATCAAGGTTTACCTGTTTTTTTTCTCCCCCAATGTAAGAAGGCATAGTTTTTTGCACTTCGTACAATGCAACTTTAGTTCAAAATAATTTTTCAGAGTGTGTGGCCTTTGACACCTGAGACATGTTTTCAGAACCCACCCTATTCCTATGGATGTAATTTAAAAAATACATTTTAAATATTGAATTTTAAATTGTTGGGACCTGATGGTGAAGAATGGGTAATAAATTGAATAAATACAAATTGTTATTATCATTATTTCAGCTATACTATTTAGAAGATTGTCAATGCTTACATAATTTCATGTTTAATTTTGCACGCAGCCAGCTGTGGCACTGCCAACAAGCCTTAGCCTGTCTACTCCTCAGCCAGCAGCACAGATAACTGTTTCTTATCCAGCACCTCGGTCAAGTCAGCAGCAGAGCCAGCCACAGAAGCAGCGTGTCTTCACTGGAGTAGTTACCAAGCTGCATGACACGTTTGGTTTTGTGGATGAAGATGTATTCTTCCAGCTCAGGTAACTTAATTCTACCATACGTGCACAAGTGGTGATACTAATAAAATGCATGAGAAATAATATAGAGAAATAAGTTTATCGAGAATTATGGTAGCGTGATGTCTAATCATGCGACTCTTTTCATTTTGCAGTGCTGTGAAAGGGAAGAGTCCTCAAGTAGGAGACAGAGTTTTGGTAGAAGCAACATATAACCCTAATATGCCTTTCAAATGGAATGCGCAGAGAATTCAGACTCTACCAAATCAGGTATATCCAGCCACTCAGTCTGACTCTTGTTGGCGCCTTTAGTGTAAAGCTGATTCACAAGTTGTTCCCTTTTTCCTCCTCATTAGAACCAGACTCAAACCCAGCCTTTACTCAAGACTCCTCCACCTGTACTTCAGCCTATTGCACAGCAGACTGCTTTCAGTGTGCAGCCACAGCCGCAGCCACAGTCGCTGTTACAGGCACAGATATCAGCGGCTTCTATTACACCTTTGCTTCAGACACAACCACAGCCTTTGTTACAACAGCCACAGCAGAAAGGTATTTCTTCAGAACTTGACATATATTGGATGTTTTCTTTTCCAAAAAAAAATGTAGAAGAATATAACTGACTGAATAGTATCAAGGCTATATGGTCTTCAGTTTACCTTGTAAGCTGTAGTGCAATAGAGATACTGCATTTTGAAGTCAGAACAAACCATGATTTGTTGTGATGGGAACTTCAGGCTTACATATTCCCACACACGCAGGGTATAGACGTTAAAGCTTCCAATTGCTGTTTGTAACCACAATTTCCAATTTTATCCCAGCATGGAAAACTGCTTATACAAACCATGGTTATTTAACCAAGTTCAATTCTCATTTAACTAGCTATGATATGTATAAACCACACATTCCCATATTCAGATGAAATGGGAAACTGCCTTGTTGCAAACTGCAACAGGAAGCCTTGTGTGCAAAAGGTGGGAATGTAGCTCATAAACCTGACATTCACTATAGCACATTCTCATAATGTTATGATTGGAATGTAGAACCCAGCCACACATTTTGTAATCCAGGTTCTCTGTGGATATGCTATTTGTTTATAACCATGGTCTAAACTTTGTGTTGCCTGTTAGTATCCGTAATATATATGCATTTTAACATCAGCTGTAGAATACCATGCTTCATCCTTCTAAAGAATAAAAATGAGCCCCTCCACGGGCCTCCATTAAGAACCTCTAAAAAACCTCTAAATAAACCTCTAAAAAACGTTGTAGCACTAGAATTCTTAATCACTT
The DNA here is from genome assembly GCF_965153285.1 of Podarcis tiliguerta. Lineage (NCBI taxonomy): Eukaryota > Metazoa > Chordata > Lepidosauria > Squamata > Lacertidae > Podarcis > Podarcis tiliguerta. Next base: position 69,499,680 of record NC_139538.1, on the reverse strand, counting down.
TGCGGTTACTTCTTGCATAAAATAGGTTGGCAGCAGGGCTGGTAAATTGACTAGTTCTGTGGTTTCTGAAGAGGTAAATAAAAAAGATGGGTGTCATTGATATGGAGCCTTAACCTTCAAGAGAACCTGTTTAGTGTCTACATAGAAACTGTTGATGTTTTGGACTTTACTTGAGCAATCTGAACTCAGGAGAAGTTACCTTGTTTGGTTTGGTTTTAAATCTGCTTTGCCCTCATGTTCTTTCTTAGGCCTCCTTCTGCTCTGTGGACTTTGTATATGCTTGCACTATTTCTGAGGTTCATCCTGTTGTGTGACATCTGGCACAATTGCATGCTGTTATATGCTCTGGTAGACATTTTCTTGAGTACTGTTGCTCAGTTTTCTTTCCTACAGCTTGAGTCTAATCTAGACCTCTTTTCCTTTGCTGCAGAGAACTGTGGATTGCCCAGTTGATGAGAGTAACCGCTATCTGTTGTACATGTTGTAGTTTATGGCATTGCCGTCTCACAGTGCTTAATGAGGCAATCATTGAGGAGTTATAGCAACAGAAATGATAAATTGTTGATGATTTGAGGGCCAGTTCAGACTACTTGGCAATTATTTGTGACCCTTTCCCCCCATCTTGTGTGTTCTTGTGAACAACTGTCATGCTTGAGGGCAAGCTGCATGTCTCTGAATGCTTACTGATTAGCAGTGACTCTCCAGCATGTAGTCACTGCCTGATTACGTGCACTGGCTTCCCTATCAGATATTGAGAAGTGTTAAGCAGGGGGGATGTGATGAACAAACAGCCTCAAAGTGAGGACTGGTCTTCAGAATAAACAGCAAGAGCAGTATTTTGTTGAAATGGACACTGATTTACACCCCACATTGCTGGAAACTGAATGGTTGAGTCAAAATCTTCCAGCATGTTAATATTTTCTGAGTAATGTAGGTTTAAAGCATTCAATCAATATAATGTTCTCTTGAACCATTTTGTTCAGAGTTGTGTCCCTCCCCTTGAATTCTGTTAAAGTGAAACTAGCTGCAGTATGATGAGGCTTGCATTGAGGAAGAAAAATTCATCATCTTGCCTTTATAATTTGAAGAGTTAAATGAATGCATCCCATTGGATTAAATATGAGAAACCTTATGTTGCTTATACCTATTGTTATTAGCTGATTGTTGGATTGCTGCCACATTCATTTCTGCAAAACAAATGAGCAAATGTTCTATGCTATTAAAAAAGCATGAAAACGGATAGTCCAACAAATAAGCTACATTTTTTTGTTATAATTTGCTTACTGATATGAAATTCTTAAGAACTTGTGGGATTTTCCCCCCCTCCTAGCTGGTTTGCTGCAGCCCCCTGTTCGAATAGTTTCACAGCCTCAGCCAGCACGGAGATTAGATCCACCACCCAGATTTTCGGGGCGAAATGACAGAGGAGACCCCATGGCTAACAGAAAAGATGACAGAAGGTGTGATACAAAAATTCCTCTCAATTTTCTGTACATATTACAGACAGCAAATAATTTAAGTATTTGAAGTTTGAATGTAAGTACTGTTCAGTTTTGTTAATGATGATTTGAGAATGGAAGTTCTGTATGTTTTGATGTTTGTTGCTGTTGGTTCTAGAGTTATAGGCATGTGAGATCTGCGTTCATAATGGTAGACGCTAAAACAAGACATTTGTATTTCACACATGGTTAAGTCGTGAAAGGGAGCGTGAGAGACGTAGGTCACGGGAAAGATCACCCCAGAGAAAACGCTCTAGAGAAAGATCACCTCGGCGAGAGAGGGAACGATCACCCCGAAGACCCCGACGTGTTGTACCCCGTTACACGGTCCAGTTTTCCAAGTTCTCATTAGACTGGTATGTTATCTTGGTGTCAAATTTGCTATTTCATATTTTTCTGTGGAAGGTCTCTTACTGCCATAAAATAAGGATGCATTAAATAAACCCAAGAAATTGAAACATAGCTTCATTTTTGTTGACTTTAAAGTTACTTAATGTAACTCAGTTTTACTTGAATGTTGTTCTTTCTCCACCCACCTCCATCCACTGTAGACAGAATATTTTGTGCAAATTAAGATGTGCTTTTTAAACTTTCAGCTGCACAATGACCCTCTTTGTATTACACATTTTTACAAGCGTGTGGGGTGGCTGTGGACATTGTACAGGAATTTTGGAGCCAGATATGTTGCAAAGTGGAGAGCTGAAACAGTTTACCTGGCAATAAAGCATTAGCTAATATGTAAGATGTTGCAAGTTGGGTGCAGAATTCAGTGCTTTCAGAATCTCAACTTTAATTTGAAAGAACGTGTTTCTAACTCTTAAAGGGGTGAACAAAGGCTTGAAAATGTGAAGGGAATGCAGTATTTTCATGACTTGTATAGGCTATAGAATTTTGAGAACTCTATGGTACCGTATTATATGATACATTAAGGGTATACACCTTAATAGTGTACTTTCAGATTATCATGATAAAGCAGGGAGTTTCTGCCCAACCTGTCTGTACCTCGGCTAAAGCCTGATCATGGCTGGACTGTAGAGATTTCCATTTACTCTGACAGTTGCCTAACCGTTCAACAGCTTCTGGAGAAGCAACTTACCCTAAAAACAAAAAATGGTGTTGGTTGGGTTTATTTGTTTGTTTGTTGACTGATTAAAACATTTTTTTTATATTTCTGATACTTGATAAAAGTTTAATGGCTATGACAAAAAGTACCTTAGCTTCCACAAAGGGCTGAATCAAACTTTTGTGAGTCTTGATTTTTGTTTCAAAATTTGCATGTTCTGTTTCAGAGAACGTTTCAACAAGCAAATTTTTTTAAAAAAATAATTACCCAAAATAAAGTTACTGTATTTTTCTTCCAAGATGTGGACACTAATGGCTCTGAGCTGCTTTTCAGTAATGTCAAAAGTAGAAGCAAAACTATAAAAAGTGTTTAAGCTCAGTTCTCATTCTGCATCTTGCTACAAATTTGCTTTTAAGCCCCAGCTCTTTTTATTGTTGTAAAATATATTTTCTTACTGCTTAAAGCCTTAGCTGTGATATGATGGAACTGAGACGGCGATATCAGAACTTGTACATCCCAAGTGACTTCTTTGATGCTCAGTTTACATGGGTGGATGCATTTCCTATGTCAAGACCATTTCAGCTAGGAAACTACTGCAATTTCTATGTAATGCATAGAGAGGTAGATCCTTTGGATAAGAACACTTCTGTACTGGATCCACCAGATGCCGATCATCTTTACAGTGCAAAGGTATGTCTAACAACCTAAATCATTCCTGCTTGCATAGAAATGTTTGGAAATGCTTCTCTGAAGGGATTCCCATTGTCTTCTGTGCATAGGTTTTCAGTGATGTTACCTTTGTTGCAAATCTTGACTGAACAGTAAGCTCAGTTGGACCAGATTCGGTTTCAACTATTTTTTTCCGGAGTGGGTGACATCTTCCCAGGGATTCTTTAGTTGGGCCCTTGATTCATGTTGTGTGTGCATAAAATCTTGGCAAGATTGCAATGAACTGTATGTGGCAATTCAAGAAGCTTTGGATTTGCAGGCTACTTGCTAATTTACACAAGTCTTATTTTGTGCTTTGGACATGTTAGATGCTGTTAGGAATTTAAAATCAAGTGATGATTTCATTGATATTTTTGGATATTTAACCCTAGTTAAATAACCCTAGTCCTATTGAGTTTAGCAGTTAAGTGTAAGATACCAAGCTTTGAATCATAGCTTCATTACGTTGTCTTGTCTTTTTTTTTTTTTTTGTCATATTACTTTAACAGGTGATGCTCATGGCCAGTCCTAGCATGGAAGATCTCTATCACAAATCATGTGCTCTTGCTGAAGATCCACAAGAGCTCCGGGATGGTTTTCAACATCCTGCTAGACTCATAAAGGTAAAAATATGCGTTTCTAGCAAACAAACATGAACTTAAAAATTTTGCTGGAAAATTGATGCAAGTACAAGCTTTCCACATAGTTTTCTTTATGTTGGGGACATAGAATTCCTATATGGACACAAATAATTACTTTTGAAATGTGTTTTATATATTATTCTTACAGGAGGCCCCCTGTAGTCCCCCATCCAAATTATTAACATGGTTTGCATGTTTTTTGCTTTCAGCACTGCTGAAGCATGTGGTCTTCCAAACCATTCACAGGACTAGTTTCATTTTTTAAAATGGACTTAGATCTGTTGCATTGGAGAAAGCCCTTTCCTTGTGCGTGAGCAGGAGGAGAGAAGGTTGTTGCCAATTCCCCCTGCTCCCAAACTGCTCTGGATCTTCCGTGAGACTTTGTTCACACAACAGAATCTTTAGATCCAAGCTAGTAAGGTGTTTTTTGCGTCTTGAAAGCAAATAACATCACCTTGAGAGAAATGGGAGGGGGGTTTCCCATAGACACCGTGAAACCATCAGTATAATCCTATGCATATTTACTGTGAAGCAAGTTCTCCTTTTCTCCCTTGGAACCTACTTCCAAGAAAATACCTTCTTATGTTTCTGGCTAAAATACTTTTAAACTCTCAATGTTATGTCAGTGAACAATTCTATAAGCCCCTGATTTTACAGTACAGAATATTATTTTAATCTGTTGTTTAAAGCATTTTTCTATGATGACAAACTGTTCGGAAGTCTTGCAGAATGAATGAGTAATGATGTTTAAACCTATTCCATTACTGAAATGCAATGTGGAAAAACAAAACTGAACTCATTCTTGAGCAAGACTTAGGCTGCAAAACTGTATTCCCTTACCTGGGATTATGCCCATGGTAGTCATGTATAGAATTGTGCTGTCATTCTTGCAGATTAGGGATAACTGCTTGTGATGGCGTGTAAACTGACAAACAGGTATGTGTAATTTTAATGGGTTGTATCCAATGCAGAGTGGACTTCATCACTCTTCAGGGTTTTGGGAGACTGTAGGGCAGGCTTCCTTAACTTCGGCCCTCCAGATGTTTTGAGACTACAGTTCCCATCATCCCTGACCGCTGGTCCTTCTAGCTAGGGATCATGGGAGTTGTAGGCCAAAAACATCTGGAGGGCCGAGGTTGAGGAAGCCTGCTGTAGGGCATTCAGAAGAAGAAAGTAGAGTCCAGTTGAACAATCGGAAATCATTGCAGCATAGGATTCTACCCTTTTTTTGCATTTTGGATAATCTTTTTTTTTCTTGGAAGTGCTAAGTAGCCTTTTCTTCTCTAGTTTTTAGTGGGTATGAAAGGTAAAGATGAAGCCATGGCTATTGGTGGACACTGGTCTCCCTCACTGGATGGACCTGAGCCGGAGAAGGACCCATCTGTGCTGATTAAAACTGCCATCCGTTGTTGCAGGGCACTAACAGGGATTGATTTAAGTGTATGCACACAATGGTAAGTACTACATTCTTAAAAACATTTTGATGAAATAGCAGCATGCTTAAAATCCTCGTGGAAATGATTTGGGCAAAATCAACCACTTCTTTATCAGCAGCTGGTAGTAGCTGTGCAAGCAAACTACTCAAAGTGATATCCTAGTTGACAACGCAAATGTGATTTTGGTGCCAAAAGGTTTGAAGAACAATGAACTTTAAATAATGTGTTTGTATTTGTTGTTTGAACTTTGCAATGCTTGTATGTTAAAATATTCTTTCATTTCACGCATAGCTGGAGGAGATCGCCAAGGAAACTTCATTTCATTATTCTCGTGTTTATAAATAATTAGATGTTTGGGGCAGCCATATTTTCTCTTGGTCGATTTACTACTTGTGTTAATCAGCTGTCGATCGCTTTGTGAATGAGCACCTTCCAACAATAAATACAAAAAAAAAGAGTTCATCTTTTATCTTTTATTTCCTCCCAAGTCAGATGAAATGGCACATTTTAGTGCCAAGTGCAAAAACAATTGCCTTCAGCTTTTTTAAATTTATTCCCTAGCAGATGTCTTATAATGCATTGTACACAAGTTTTTCAAAGAGAACATATGGCTTTCATATTTTTTTTCTTTAGAAAAAATTCAGGTTGTCGCAGCAAAGTTGCTTTACTTGATGTGCTACAGTGATCTAGGCTCTGTAAAATGTATTGTAGAATTTTTTTTCCAACATGCTTCTTCCCTTGCAACAGGTACCGTTTTGCAGAGATTCGCTACCATCGCCCTGAGGAGACCCACAAGGGGCGTACGGTTCCAGCTCATGTGGAGACAGTGGTTTTATTTTTCCCGGATGTTTGGCATTGCCTTCCCACCCGCTCAGAGTGGGAAACCCTCTCCCGAGGATACAAGCAGCAGCTGGTCGAGAAGCTTCAGGGTGAACGCAAGGAGGCTGATGGAGAACAGGCACTGAACGCTAATCCCTTTTTCTATTTCTGCTTCTCACAGGCGCAGGAACACAGGCACAAAATGCACACCACATGCTACACCGCAAACATACCTAGGAGGAACATAATTGGTAACAATGACTGGTAAACCAGCTTTCAGCAGTGTAGAACTTACTTGTGTTTAATTACAGCTAGTGTACCAACTTAAGTGTATACTGATGCAACAAGTGGAATTTAAGCTGTGCACTCCATGCACAAATCTTTGTAATCTTAGAACTAGTTGCTGGAATCTGGGACCAGTTATTGAGTTAAGATTTCAGTTTTAAAAGTTGTGTTAAGCATTTTGCCGTTCTACCAAAAAAACAAAAAACTTTTATTTTTTCTCCCATGTGTTAGCCTTTTAAAAAATAATATTAATAATGGTACTTTGAAATAGGCAAGACATTGAAATAACATAGCCTAAAAGAATCTTATCTGGCTGATTGGCAACTTGGTAAATGTAAAAAGGTCTAACAAAATGAGGAGTATTTTGGGTGGTTTGAAAATTGGGGGATATCATACACTGTGTGGTTGGTGGTGACCAGCAGTGTCTGTGTGTCCCCGGTGATCTTTGTGTTGTTGTTCTTTATCACCCTTTTGTGTTTCACAGAGATGGCTCTTATTGGCTGATGAGAGAGGCACTGTTATAAACTAGTAGAATGTGTGTATGTGGCTTTGTTGAAATGGTAACTTTAGGAGAAGACTGTCTGATGAAACAGTTGTGGCCTTGCCCAGGTCAGCTGCAGAATTAAGAAAGAATCATATTCACTTTGAAGCTTTCTGAAGGATGATGACTTTATTTCATTTTTTAGGATGAAGAGGAGAAGGATGATGGGGAAGCAAAAGAGATTTCTACTCCTACTCATTGGTCCAAACTTGACCCAAAGGCAATGAAGGTAACCATAGCTGAAGACTTCAGTATTACATTACATTACAAAGTCTAGTAAATATTGCAGTATTGTTTCTTTTCTGAAGGTAGTACAGTTATTGAGAATTTCTGTTGCTTTGATCTTTTTAAATGAGTGACATCTATTAAAATCACTGATACAAATCACTGGGGAAAATCTATCATGAATTTTTAAAAAATGAAGCTTTGTGACTTTTGCCAAGTTTTGCTTGCCTTATATTTCAGTAATTTGAGATGTGCTTGTCTCTGAATAGGTTTGATTATATAAATACTAAATTGTGAATTGAATGCTCACTGTAATATTTATCAACTAGGTTAATGACTTACGCAAAGAATTAGAAAGCCGAACTCTTAGCTCAAAGGGCTTGAAATCCCAGCTGATAGCCCGACTAACAAAGCAACTCAAAGTGGAAGAGCAGAAGGAAGAACAGAAAGAATTGGAGAAGTCTGAAAAGGAAGATGAAGAGGAGGAAGAGAGGAAGTCTGAAGATGACAAAGAGGTAGAAGTCTAGTGGATTTACTTAGGTAGAAAATGTTCATTAGTAAACGTTTAGTTCATTATTAAGCTGAACTTCAGGTGTGTTTGTGTGTGATAGGAAGATCTTCATAATAAGAGTAAGGACTGATCTTACGCATGCATATTGTAGTTGTTGGGGGCTGCTTTCTCATAACTTACTGCCATACCAATCCAAAAGCTACAGGGTCTTGTCCCCAGTGTTACCTAGCCCCTGAGGAAAGGTGGCAGTAGCATGGGAAGGAGCTTCTAAGCCATTTATGTCTACATCTCTATTTGTATGTGCATCTTCCTTGTTGCAATAAACATTGCTAGTGCTAAGAACACTAAATAACAGGGCTTGTTAAGTTACATTAGAGTTAAATAAATTTCCAGCCACAACGTAGTGCTGGTTAGGCCTTTGCTTCGTAGAGAAGAAATATGCTCTCCTTTTCCTCAAATGCAGGATACATCATCTCTCATCTCCTTAATCTTGGGTGTCTTAGGGTAAGAGAAATTGACCCAAGGATCTTGATCACTGAGTGAAAATTTGAACCTGGGTCTCGCCAGTCACTCCCACACTAGGCTGACTCTCCAGGTTCTGTCATGGAGTGTCCTCGCTAGCATGCATATAACATTCACATAGGGGAAGGGAATCGAAGTGTCCAGTAAACAACTGAGTATGTGGCTCTCCCCACTCCCCCTGCCTTTTCACCCTCCTCAAGAAGTAAATATTTGAAGTTCATACTCTGACGTCTCCACTCCAAATTCCTTTTTTCAAATCTTTAGGAAGAAGAAAGGAAACGCTTAGAGGAAGTGGAACGCCAACGTCGAGAGAGGCGATACATCTTGCCTGATGAGCCAGCAATCATTGTGCATCCTAACTGGGCAGCCAAAAGCGGAAAGTTTGACTGCAGTATTATGTCTCTTAGTGTTCTTCTGGATTACAGGCTGGAGGATAACAAAGAGCATTCTTTTGAGGTCATCTCTTCACCTAACTTTCTCCCCTCACTATTTCTGAATAACTGATTGCGTGATCACCCTTCTGATCACACGACATTGGATACAATTAATTAAGGTTCCCCTGTTCTCTTAAGAGTGCAGCCTCTCTGGCTTCAAGCTTTTGATTTTATGCCCTCATCTTGGTTCTGTGATGAGACAGGGCCAGCTCTATTACTTACGTCAGATTAAGAAAAAAGGACACTGTTTACCAGCAGTACAGCTGTGAAGCCTCCATTCATTTGAATTGGATTTGCACCAAGCTAGACTTCTGTGCTCCTGTTACAGTAAATAAATTATGACAATTATATCCCTCTCTTCTACTGTAGCCTGGCACCATACATGGGGTGGCTTAGTGATCTTCAAGTGGGGCCTACTTTATAAGAAAATTGAACTTTGCCATGGAATTGGGATATAGTTGGGCAACTCCATATTTTGTAACTTCAGCCTGCCTTTCTGTAAAATGAGGATATGGTGAATTTCCTCACTAGAATTTTGTTTAAGCAAAAGAAAAGATTGTAAAACTGCAGAATTTCAAGTGCAAGGTTAATTTTTTATTTCTGCATTCTTTTAACGAACAGGGATTTTGATATGATTGCTTGTATTGAAGTTGAATATTATGTAACTGTTTTCTCAGGTGTTAATCGCTTCTAGCAAAACCAGCAAAAAGTCTTGTGGCATGTTAAAAACTAATTTATTATGGCATGAGTTTGCATGGACCGTAGTCCATTTTTTCAGATGTATAAAGTGTTATCCTGAGTTGTAGGTATATTGAGGGTGGGGCATAGTACACAGTGAGGTAGAAGGAAATGAAATGTACGAAAGTACAAGCAGAGTGTACTGTTAATTACATTTTAACAAGATTATGCGAGTGTACTGTTTGTAATTCTGTTTTGGTGCTTTGTTAATTCTAGTTTGTTGCTTCCTGTGCAGGTTTCATTATTTGCTGAACTTTTCAATGAAATGCTTCAAAGGGATTTTGGTGTCCGAATATACAGATCCCTCTTGTCGCTTCCAGATAAGGAAGATAAAAAAGATAAAAAGAACAAAAAAGATGAGAAGAAAGAGAAAAAGGAAGAACGAGATGATGAAAATGATGACCCAAAGCCTAAAAGAAGAAAATCTGGAGATGAGAGAGAAAGAAAAGATGAGAGGGATGACAGGAAGGTTAGTGGCCATTAGAAGAAAGAACTAATCAGCTGATGGATTAAGAACGGTTTGTGGAGGAAGGGCTTGTTACTACATTTCTTTAATTTTATTTCTCATGCTGGTTAATTTATCAGATCTTGCCTGATAGGAATTCTATAACTGATTTCTTCCCCTTACAAGGAGTCCAAATTGTTACATGAAAAAAATAAATCCTCCCCTACCCCAGACAATGACAACTGGAGCACTGCTTCAGCTTAATAATTTTCTGATTGTTGGTTCACTCTTCAGGGCAAATAGGAAATACAGAAACGTAAGCAATATCATCATTTGTTTTCACGTCCTCTTGCTAGGGGAATGGGATTGAATCCCAGATCTCTGTGATTTGTTTTAGAACCTTTTGCACCAAGGGTGAGATCCAGTGTTTTATGAATGGACTCCCCCTTCCTCTCTTCTGTGTGAACTCCAGAATCTGGGGCTAAGGGTTCTTCTAGAGTGGATTTAGAGATATACAAGGGAGAACAGGGTAGAGGAGAAGAAGGGACATTACACAAGCAGAAACGGATTACCCAGTCGGGCAGACACAGTTGGATATCACCCCCCAATTTGTGTGGTTGAAGGTTTTTTAATTACTGCTGCCAATAGTTGGATTGTGTTAATATTTGTGAACTAATTACAGAGAGAAGATAAGAGGAAGGATGATGCTAAAGATGAAGATGAAATGGAAGATGACAATAACCAGGAAGAATACGATCCAATGGAAGCAGAGGATGCTGAAGATGAAGATGATGGTATATGGGGATGATTACTCTAATTAAAAGGTGGCAGGTGTAGATAAAGGCAAAACTGTAGAGCCCTCGGTTATGTGTGTTGATTTACACTAGTGAATTTGCAGTGAGTAACAGACTGTGTACAATACTTCTGTACCTTTTGATGTGAAAATCCAATTTATAAAACTACAATTATTACTTAAGATTATTGAACCAAAGTGGTCCAGAAGAGAAATAATATCTTTGGCACATGCGTGTTAACAGAACTTCTGCTGTTTCTTTCTATGTTGTAAGATGCCCTTAGCATCACGTGAGCTATGTGCATCTTCATTCTAAGATATGTATAATAGCAGTATAAAGCGCCAATGTAATATGAATATGCTGAAGGTAATGTTTGTTTCCATAGATAGGGATGATGAGGAAATGAACAGACGAGATGACAGAAGAGAGGGAAACCGGCATTGCAAAGAGAGAGCTTCTAAAGATAAGGTATTTAGTGCTGTGAGTTTCTAACTGTGAATCAATGAAGATGCTAGAGAACTGGGAAGGAATAGCCTATCTGCCAAAACTGTCTTCATCAGTCTTTAAGTTCTGTTTCCCGAAGGGTTTGTTTACTGGAGATAGTGTCAAAAACCAATTGAGGTGAAAACTCTCTCCATATTATGTAATATACTAGTAGCTCTGACCTGTAATCAGTGTGGGAACTAACTCCTGGGAACAACTTCTGTCAGATCCTGCTGCTCCTATCTCTTGTCCTCATAAATTGTATAACCATCTATGAAAGTACTTAGTGTTGTAGCGCTTTAGAAAATGTATATATATGCACATGCCTTTAAGGAAGCTGTACTGTACATATTTTCTAATTCTGAAATAACTAATGGATAATAAAAAAGGGGGGAAAGCCTTATTGTTATAAAATGTGTTTTTTAGGAAAGAGACAAAACACAGATGATAACTGTTAACCGCGATCTTCTGATGGCTTTCGTTTATTTTGATCAATGCCATTGTGGATACCTTCTAGAAAAGGATTTGGAAGAGATACTGTACACACTTGGACTGCATCTCTCACGAGCTCAGGTTTGTTGCTAAAGCTGTATGGGAATGAAGAAAAGGGAAGGCCTTGCAGCGCTCAGTCTGCATCACTCTGGGTTTTTTTCCTCTGATTAACTGCAGTATAATAAAGAGAAATAAGACTTGTCCAGTCACTTTTTATACACCTGTATTTTCTTTGCTAGAGAAAAAGAAGGAAACAAGGGGGTATTCATGATGAAAAAAATGATAAATGATTGAAGTCCACATGCATACAGAAGAATTTTGTTGTCAATAATTTACGTAAAATTATTCTCTTGCTGTAAAATATTTCAAGCTTCGAGATTTGATTTTTTTTGGCCTTTTTAAGGTATTGTAAAAATGTATTGCTTATATTATGCATGAGAATCATGCCTTTGTTGAGCAAACCATTAATGTGAATTTGGTCTCCTGTTATCTTAGGTTAAGAAGCTGCTTAATAAGGTGGTGCTTCGTGAATCTTGCTTTTATAGAAAACTGACGGATACTTCTAAAGATGAAGAAAATCAAGAAGAAATTGAAACTCCACAAGAAGAAATGCTAGGTGACACAATTTTGTTAGCTATGAAGACATGTCTACCATTATGTATGGTGAAATATCTTCTACCTGTGTCACTTTAATAGCATGTACTCTTTCTTCAATGTGGTAGGTAGTAAAGGCTGCAGCAGTGAAATTCAGAGAGGGGACCATTTTGAATGAGCAGAAGTCTGTGTGTGCTTGCACACGGCACATTTGGATCCCATCCTGTTTTTTCCATATTTTGCCAACATGACGATCTCAACACTATGGACAATCTGAAAGTTTTTTGAGTGGGAATTTTGCTCCTTATGTTGGGACTGAGGATGTGGGGGAGGGAAACATTTGTTTAACTCTTGGAATATGCGAGTACACTGGAATTCTTGAGAAAACGTGGGACTTTGCTAATTTTCTACTGTAGGAGTCTTGAAACTCACCAGACATGTCTGGTGGTGACGTTGATTTTAATGATATTTCTTAACCCCCTATAGGAAACAGGCTGCTGCTACCATCACCTGCTATTAAACAAGAACCAAGAAGCTCAGAAGAAAACGTTGGCCTCATTGTTTACAATGGAGCTATGGTGGATGTAGGGAGTCTCTTGCAGAAACTAGAGAAGAGTGAAAAAGCCCGAGCTGAGATGGAACAAAAGCTTCAGTCACTAGAAGAAAAGACAGGTGAGAGAGTGAGATTTGAATTATTGCTTCACACATTCAGAAAGGTTTATTATTAAAACAGAAAAATACTTTAAAGCCGAACAATTACAATTCCTATGAATTGGGTGGAGTGTATGAATACTCAGGTCTTCTGGCCTGAATAAAGAGGACACATCTTACCAAATCACATTACTAGCCCTGCTAGGTGATACAGCTGAATAATTAGGTACATGGCATCTTTAACGCTGCTTTTTCTGTAATGATTGAAGGAATATAGAAAAACTGAAAGTAAAAGATTAAGTGTTTTAAAATCTTTTTGGGGGGTTTTCAGATGAAGATGAAAAGACTATATTGAATTTGGAGAATCAGAATAAAGGTCTGTCTGCAGAACTTAAAGAAGTCAAAAAAGATGCTGGCCAGCTACAAGAGAATTTGAAGGCATCAGAAGATACAAATTTGCAGTTTGAGGGGCAGCTGAATAAGACAATCAAAAGTTTGGCTACAGTTATGGATGAAATACACAGCGTTCTTAAGAAGGTAAAGGTTTTTCTAATTCTGGTTGGGATTCAACTAATCTGTTGTGTGGGCAAAGCGAGGCCTGCTTGTGCACCAGACAAACTGCACTTTATTAAACTTTGCCTAACCATGGAGGTGCTGTGGCCTGGAGGGTGTTATGAAGGCCGCACAGAGGCCTGTATTTGGATCCTGGGCCTGAGGTTCCCCATCCCTGTGAAAGAGGTGTATAAGATTAGGCATTGCATGGAGAAACTGGGTTGGGAGAAGTTTTTTCTTCCCCTGTTGTAATATTAGAACTCTTGGGTTCTAATGAAGCCGAATGTTGGAAGATTCAGGACAAACACAAAGAAAGTACTTCACACAGTGCATGGAACTCTCTTCCCCCAATAGGTAGTGATGGCCACCAACTCAGATGACTTTAAATAAGGATTAGAAAAATACATGAAAAATAGAGCTGTTGATGGCTTATGTTCCCCTCCACTATTAAGAGGCAGCATGCCTCCGAATTCCAACTGCTGGGAATCAGAAGCGGAGAGAGTGCTGTTGTACTCAGATCTTGCTTTTAGATTTTCCTTAGGCATCTGGTTGGTCCAGCAGGGCTCTTCATATGTTTATATGATGAATACCCACTTCCATCAAAAAACAAGCCTTAAAGAGACACCGACTGTTTACTTGGAGACCCCACTGTGGTTCTTTAGTCAAGCCACATTGCAAGAGGAACAATATAATCAATATCCTTTGGAGCCAATGGATACTGTCACACATTTGGAAGATAACACCCAAAAGAAATTGAAATATTGCTTCAGTTATATTATTTTCTTGCCAGCCCTGGCTTTGAAAGTGTGTATGTGGGAGGGAGAGGGGAGGGGAGGGTGAGGGAAAGAAGAGGGAGAAAGAGTAGTAGGTTTTGTTTTTGTCTCCTAGCATATTAAAAATGTGCAAATATCTGTGATTTCACATTATGTAAAAGAGTAGTATTTGAAATTGTACTAGTATTTGCAACTATTGAAATCTGGTTTTCCTAGGTATTCAGGTACTCATTTTAAGTGTATAGTGTCATAGTTTGGCACTTCAAGCACAAGACACAAAGATCCATGCTTATTAATCACTAAGTGGCTGATGGCAGGTGATTAAAAAATAGTACCTGCTGTTAGCATGGGAATAATGCTGTATATGAATTTATATGTTACTTAGGGCTTCAGTTGATATAACCCTTCATTAGTGTATTTCCTCCTTTTCTACAGGATATTGTGAAGATTGAAGATCAGAAATCCAAAGAAAATGGAGCAAATGTATGACAAACTTGCTGCTGCTGTGGGGAATATGGTGTCACATAATGTAATATAAATCATGAAACTGGAGTGTATGAAAGTGGTGCATGTTTGATTTGAGTAGTATAAATACCTTAGTCCAAGCAAAGGATGTAAAAAGTTTTATAAATGTGCGAGCCTGCTTCAAAGCATTGCTTGTAATTCATAGCTCTCAATTTATTAGACACTCCTTGAGTGAAAATAATTTTGCATTGCAAATATGTTTTAGGGCAAACTTCGTTATAGTTTGAATGCTAATAAAGTTCATCAATTTAATGGAAAGTAGCAAGTATTTAATTACCAAATGTTTTCCTTTTAAAGTCTAGTGGAGACTTTCCCCCCATTATTTATAGAAATGCCATTCTTAGGTTTTTATTTTAGTCTAATTAGCCTTTTTAAGTTCAGGTATAAATCATAGCATGCTGCTTAATTTTGCAAGTAAAGATTTTTAAAGAAAATTTTGAATTTCTTGTCACAGTTTCTTCCCTTTAAATCAAACCTTCTCACTTCGAAGTTGTTCTTATTACTGTTTTGGTGCCCAGTGATTAAGAAAAATAGTAAGGAACTTAGCAGAATGGTAAATTGGGATTTATATGAAAATACAGATTGGTTTTGTTATACATTTTTTATTATTACTGCGTTAATATACCAAACACTATGAAAATGTACAATTGCATAACTGGCCAGTAGGTGTCACTATAATGCTTTATGGGGTGAGCGTGGGGATTGCTACTACTTTTTTATTGGCTCTCATTAAACTGGTTGTTTATTTTCCAGTGTTAATTCATTAAGATTTCAAAAAGTCCAAGTGAGTAAAGTATTACGTGCATTTCACACAACTTCTTAAAAGATCTAAATTTAAGAAGTGACATAGCATTTTTATTTAAGAGAGAGAAGAGTGTAGGTACATGAGCTTTACTCAAGTTAAGCAGGAACATGACCTTGGGGTTGTAATGGGCTACTCAGTGAAGATGTTGACCCAAGTGTATGGCAGCTGTAGAGAAAAAGGCAAATTCTGCGCTAGGGAACCTTGGGGAAAGCACTGAAAATAAAGCTGCACCTGAAATAATAGGTATAGTTCTGGTTGCTGCACCTCACAAAGGATACCATAGAGCTGGAAAAGGTTCAGGAAATGGCAACCAGAATGTTAAAGTAGGTGGAGCAGCTCCCCGATGAGGAAAAGGTTGCAGCAGTTGGGCTTTCTACCAGCGCAGTAGCAAGGTCTACACACTGATCGTTACACGGTGTACCGTCACTGCTTTCCTAAGCTCTGATCAAACCAAGTTAAGTGTGTAGAATTTAATGGTAATTTAATGCCTTGGATTTTGATTTGTAGAATATGGGAGTTTTTCTTTATGTGCCCGGTATTTTGAAAGCTGAGAACACCATGCAGTTAAAACATACACAGAATGGAAAAAACGGGGGCACCGCAATGCTCAAAGCTTTTGTTGGTCCTTTGTTTAAATACAAGTCTTGTTGCTTAGTTGCTACCTATTTAGTTTCATGGTTCATGAAGACCTGTTGCAACCCATGAAGAGGAAAACATAAAAAGTAGTCCGATTAGAGCACTCCCCTTTATTATTCATCCCTTTAACTGTACAGAATTAATTGTATTCGTTGGCCTAATTTCTTACCCATAACTCTATCTCAGTACTGTAGTAACGTTGGCAGCTTTTGTGATTGACCTAAATAAAAGGTCTGGTACATCTGCAGCAAACAATATGTGATTGGGGGTGGGGGTGGAAGTAAGGAGTCTATAGTCCGCAACCTTGCATAATTATTTTGCTGCCTCTGGTCCTCCTTGTTTTTCCTCGGGATTAACATTTTTTACATGCAGTTTTAATGTCTGGCTTCTGTAAGCCTGAGCCTATGAAATGTAAATGTCTTTTAGTGAGATTTGAGTTGTTGCTTCCCTCCTTTTACTCACGTGTTTGCATATTTGCCTTCCTGTTTCCTGTGACATTTAAAAATGGGAAAGCCCCCTTTGTAGGTTGACATTCTGAATTTTAAAGGATTATTCGGAGGACAGGGGAGAGAGACCACTGTCAAAGCCTTGAATGCTCCTTCACATGGGCATATGTGATGATTTGTAAGTGTGAAATAACCGCTGCAGATCAAACGCCACAAAGTTTGCGCATTTCCTTTAAAAAAAAAACCCCACACACTACAGTGAAGACTATTCACATCTTGGAGGTGTTGCGTGCTCTGTTCTTAATGTGGTATTTAATTTGCTTTGATTGCATGCTTTCATTTCAGATTTACTTTGGGTGACATCTAATGGTATTGGGTGACATCTAATGGTATTTCAGCTTGCACAGTAGAACTTTCCCTTCTTCCCCTTGTAGTCCCCCAAGGTGGGGAGAGCCTTTGAAGCAAATTTGGGGGTTGTGTGAGAGGCTTGGGGGAGGGAAGTATTGTCATGTTCATTTGCACAACACTGGATATGATGCATTGCTTTTTACTGTACATGGCCCAGAGATCTTTGCTTTATAGGTTGGCATATAAATGCCAAAAACAATGCGTTTGATGCTTATGCTATAGCAGTGCTCCAAATTAGTTGGCTCTGTCATGGAATTCATATCAGAATTGTAAATCCAGGGCTATAGCAAGGTGCATACCTGTCTTGTAGCGTGTACCTTCTTTTCCAAGATGCTGCAGCTAACTGCTTCCCCCCTTCCTCCTTTCTGTAACAGCTGCTGCAGTTAGTGTCTTTTTCAGTATTATAGGTTTATTATGCCGACCTGTGAAGGATTCCCAACCTGTGAAGGAACAGCCCCTTTACAAGTTAAAGGGTGGCTGGAAGAGGGAAAGTTGGACTATGAACTCAATTGCTCCTTCATGAGACTCTGGGTGGCATCACTAATATGCATTCATGCTTCTGCACTGCTCTGTCGTAAGTGTTCCCCACAATCCTAGAGCAGTGTGTGTGTGTGCCCTTGATCTCTGCCAGGTGGAGGCATCTTTGGGTAGTCGGGGCTCTTCCCCCTGTGCCCCTTTCATCCCTCAGGTATTTGTATGCATATTCACTGCTTCACATTTTGGCACCTAATACAGTGTTTCCCGGGTGGCGCTGTGGGTTAAACCACAGAGCCTAGGACTAGCCGATCAGAAGGTTGGCGGTTCGAATCCCCGTGACAGGGTGAGCTCCTGTTGTTCGGTCCCAGCTCCTGCCAACCTAGCCGTTCAAAAGCACGTCAAAGTGCAAGTAGATAAACAGGTACCGCTCCGGCGGGAAGGTAAACGGCGTTTCCGTGCGCTGCTCTGGTTCGCCAGAAGCGGCTTAGTCATGCTGGCCACATGACCCGGAAGCTGTACGCTGGCTCCCTTGGCCAATAAAGCGAGATGAGTTGGCCACGACTGGACCTAATGGTCAGGGGTCCCTTTACCTTTTACAGTGTTTCCCAAACTTGGGTCGTCATCTGTTTTTGGATTACAACTTCCATCATTCCTAGTTAACAGGAACAGTGGTCAGGGATGATGGGAATTGTAGTCCAAAAAAACAACAACAGATGGAGACCTAAGTTGGGGAAGCACTGATCTAGTGCATTTGCATGTAGGACACACCAGTAGAAGGAGTGATTTGAATAGGCTTTCTTGTCATCTGAAGAACAGAAAAGCCTACAGAATAATTATCCCATTTTCTCAACTACACTTGAGAAGGAATTGGCTAACAGCCAGCCATATTTGCATAAAAAAGCCAACTGTGTTGCCACAAATTCAACTTCTATATCATTGGAGACCAAAGTGCCAGATAGTGCAGGCTTAGATTATTAAAATTATTTTTTAATTAAAGGATTGGAAGACGGGAGGTGGCTTGATTGCTATGTTTCAAAAGAAGTATCATCATTGTATTTAACTATAAGAGGAAAAGAAAACCAAACAAGTGTATAAAACAAATAACCTTTCTACCGTTTTGCACCAAGTCCTGATTAGAACAGAAATACTTGGGTTGTTCCTTTTTCTTATTCTTCCAATTAGTAACCTCATTCATTGTAATACCTGGCAAGTATCATTAAATATAGGGATATATCTGACCCATATAAGCATCTATCCATAACAAATGTGGAGTGTGCCATAATTGGAAAGTCTCCCCGCTCCCTTTGTTGGAAGCTAAAATGTATCTGGATACTTTTACTGAATAGATAAGCTTAGGGCTGAGACTTCAGCTTTTTAAGAGGACATATGACCACCCACTTGACAAATTGGGCACAAACACAAGATACTGGCTCAGCGCCCAATGCTGAGTCTTTAACCCTTCAGCAGCAGTATTTATGCCAACAGCTTTGTTAGCACAGTGTGCCATAGGATTGTCCTTTTCTCAGTTTAAAATCCTGTTTAGATGTAATAATACAGCTTTACAAATAAGTTACTTCATTTCATAAAATTTATATACTGCCTGATTGTAAAAAAAAAAAAAAAAGCCCTCAAAGTGGTTTGCAAAAAGAATAAAACATCTGAACAACTTCCAGCACAATTTAACCACAGCACAATCTTATTACATCTAAATTTACAGCATTCTTCTAACTATGTCTATTCAGAAGTGAGTCCTATTGAATCCACAGGTGCTTACTCCTGAGTAAGCAGGTTTAAGATTGTGGTTTTCTCAGTGGGATCATCATCTCTTAACATTTTGATCCGAAGCACATTTTCGTCTTAGTAACGGCTACTGACTGCCACAGAGCTTGTTTGAAACTATGGGTTGTACCCAATGCTAGTCCTACTCAGAGTAGATCCATTGAAATTAATGAACATGAGTACATAACTGATTTAGGCCCATCAGTTTGCTCTGAGTAAACCTAGCTGGATACCATCATAAGTGCATTTAGGACTGGAACATGTAAGGACCAATTCATTTTATGTGCAGGCAGTTGTATTTGCTACTGGTGCTTGTGGTGACAGCTTACATTATGCAGTGGACATGTGCTAGGTGGTGTACAATATATGCAATAAAAACATAAATCCTCAAAACCAATACAATTATTAACATTTTTGGATAATCAAGAAAATTTAAACAGCTGCATTAAAAGCTTGCTTCCAGAGCTCACAGTGGTGAAAGCCCCAAAAACCTTCAGCTGCCAAACCTGGAAATAAATCCTACTGAGTTTAATGGGGCTTGCTCCCTAGTAAATCTGGTTAAGATTACAGCGCAATTCTATACAGTACATGTTTACTCAGAAATAAATCTCACTTCACAGTTCACTGGGATTTATTCCCATAGGACTATAGTTTTAATTAACTGTCAACTTAGGCAAAGATGCCCTGCTTCTCCCCCACCCCCAAGTGTTAACTGGGTCTGTTCTATCTGAGTTGCATTATGATTTTAAAATTGGGGGTGGGGGGAGGGAACGATGACAAATAACAATGCACCCATTCTTACTCTTCTCCCAGCATATTATCATATCTAGTTTTGATGTTAAAAGTAGGTAGAAAAATAATAAATGAAGTAGGAATGGTTGAGTAACACATCACTACTTACCCTTATGCCACTAAGTATATCCTGCAACTAAACAGCTGTTAAAGCTTCTTATTGTGTAAGAAAATGTGAACAATTTCATATAAAGATCCTTTTAAAATCCTAATGTACTATGTCGATAGCTTCCTAAATGGACGGGATTAATTTAATGTAAGTGCAGATGTAATAAAGTACAAAAGCTTTGGAGCTTAAGATGTGCATGCTGGTTTTTCAAGAATGTAATGTTCCAGCTGGATATAAAAATAGGAGTGACAGCAACACAAAGTTTCTATTATGGTCATCATCACAAAACACTGCTTTCTCAATCTCAACTGTAAAAATCTCAACTAAAAAATATATATATACTGTACTTTAAAAAACCAACATGGTGGAAGGACGCTCACAGAACCCAAACAACTAAATTGAAGTTCAGCTCAGAATGCTGAAGTATTCTGCAAATCAGCGGAACACTTGAAAAACAATTCCCAATTCCAAAAATGAGTTAAGAACATGCAATTATCTCGGCATGACGAAGGTACATAAACATTTCTGTTCCCAGCATTAGCCCATTCTGCATCACTTGTGTTGTTTTATGCATGTCTGATGTGTCAAAGTATTGTGACAAGGACCCTTTGGTCTTTGAACAGCTAAAAATTGGCTGATGGCGCTGCGTCTTTTTTTTAAAGCATGATACATATACTGGCGCGCAAGGTCCTGAATGGTTTGGAGACCCAAGTGCTGAGAACCTCCCTCAGGAAGCCCTACCAACCCGACCCTGGTGAGGACCTGCCCTTTGGCAGCCTGGCAAGAAAACGTGCGCGCGACCTCATTTGCCTACGGCCCTTCGAGGATGTTCAACGCAACTTAACGAGCCATGTTCCCGCCGCGGCTTCGGCGGCGTTTGTTCCCAGGCAGGCGCGCGCGCGCTCATAGGGTCGGAGCCTGACTGAAGGGGAGCAGGACCTGCCATTTCCAGAGGCGGGCAGGGGGGTCGGGCCGCAGCAGCCGCTCTCCGGCAGGCCCTGCCCACCGTGTGGAGACAGGCCCGCTCTTTCCCCGCCCCCTGCCAGCAAGGGCTCGGTTCCCTTGGTAGCGACCGCAGTAGCGGCGGGAATAACGGGCAGAGCGTGAGGCACCTCCAGGATGTCGCGGCCGCCTCGGCGCGCCGTGCAGCTGGCGCCGAGCTCTCTGGCCCTGGTGTTGCGCCGCCTGCAGCAGCACCAGCAGCAGCACGAGGAGGAGGGAGAAGAAGCGGCGGCGGCTGCCCCGGAGGCGGAGAGCTGCGGCGACGAGGCGAGCGGCGCGGCCGTCTTCCAGGCGTTTCGGCGCGCCAACGCCGCCTGCTACTGGAACGGCGGTCTGGCTCGTGCCGTGTCGCGGGTGTGGCTGCAGGGCTGGCTGCGGGGCGGCGTGCTCTTGCTGCAGGGCCCCGCCGCCCCGCTGCAGCTCCTCCGCGACGCCTGGCTTCGTAGGGCGCTGCGCCCGCCCAAGGGCTTCCTCATCAGGGCTGTGGGTAAGCGAGCGAGCGCGCAAAGCAAGCCGGTTGGCCAAGCCAGGGGCGCAGCTTCACCAGATCACCTGCGCAGCTGGGGCTCCGAAAAGAGCCAGCGCGCGTGCCCAGCTCCGTCAGATTCTCTCTTGGTTCCTCCCTTTACCTTGCGGGTCCGATCCTGGCTCCGTTCCTTTCTCTGCCGGATTCAACCAGAACCGACTCCTGGACTCTTTATTTGCCAGGTTTTGCTTTAAGCTGATTCTGGGCCCTTCAGGTTTTTTGTTTGTTTAAGGATGCTCTGAGTCCTAAAGCACGTGTGATAGTAAGGAAGTGCGTCTTGAGCACATGCTGAGTGTTTTTCTCCAGCTCCAGACTCATGTACAGCCAGTTTTCTCGTCTCAGGGTTTCTGATGCTAGACCAACATACCCAAGCTAAGGAGTTTGGATCTGCCCAGGGCTTGGTTGAGAGACTGCTTATGTTCCAGCTACATGTGGGGTTGTATACCTCCCTGCTGTTTTGCTTGTGCAGAAGGCTTCCACCTCTGTGATGGAATGTTCCTCTCCCTGGAGGACCCTCTGGAGCAGATTCTGAGGGTGTGCATGCAGAGAAAAGGGAAGTCCCATTGCATGAGTGGGACCCCATGCACAGTGTTGGTGATAAGCATTAGGGGTTGTTTTAAAAAAGCCTGGCAGTGCCTTCTGCATGTGTAATGAACAGTTAATGTGTGAAGGGTGAACACAGACCTTATATAACATTTGGGAATGCAACATCAAGGGACGCTGGCTGGAACTGATGAACCTGACACAGCTACCAGGTGGAATTTGCTCTAGATGGCGACCATCCCTATGTGATGCATTGTGGTGTGGGATACTCTCTGGTACTAAAAACTCACTCTCTTATGTATGTTTGTGGTAGTGTAGACTGAATGGCCCTAATGAGGCACTGCATGTTAACGGTTCACTATGTAAATTCTTTTAAAGCAGCGTCCAAACATACATCTGGGGTCTGCATGCATTCAGAAAAGGTTGCTTCCTTTCTCTCTCTTTCAACCCCTTCGTTCCATAATTCCAAACTCCTGTCCTTCTGTGTGGTGGGAAGCCCTTGACTACAGTAACTCTGGCAAAGAAACATAGGGCAAGAAGTAAGCTGTTATCCCTTGAGGACCAAGGTTTTATTAAATAAAGAAACCAGTGGAAAGGAGCACCTGGACTAGGCATTTCTTCTTAGGCTTAAGTGATCTGAAGCAAAAAAAACCCCCAAACCAAACAAAAATCCTCCAATGTTTCCTGTCAGCTGGGGATGCCATTTTGACTGTAATCTCTTCATTGCCTAATACCTAATGGGTTCCTTAGCTCACAGAAAGAACCTTGCGGTCATGCTATTGTATGTAGGGAGATGGAGCGTGGGGAGAGGGTAAACAAGGATTTGTCACACAATGTAGGCGCTCCGAAGGTTAATCTGTTCGTTTCTTGCTGTCTCTGTGGAGCTAGGGAGAGCATACGACTTTTTAATTGAAAAAGAGGAAGGGTCTTTTATTTCAGAGAGAAATATGCTCCTCCGGGGGCACTCATGTGCCCTCTTGATAAACAGCTAACTTCTTTAAAGAAAAGGAAAAAAAGGCATTCAAGCAGGATGAAAATATTCTTGTTTTAACCACTGATGTTAGCAATCTTTTGCCTCGCCTCAGTAAAAGAATTTATTTAAGACTTCCTACATAAACCTAGACACTTAAATATTTATATTTGTGTGGTTTCGCTTTGGTGAATATTAATCTCCCTTGGCCCTGCAAAATGGGGAGCTTGTATGAGTTTGGTGACACCTGTGTGCATAGTAAACCCAGTATTGTAGAGAAAACATTGCTGTTGTCATAAATGTAGCAATATTCTGCCATACCCTCTGGTGTGGTACTCTTGGTGCCATATAAAGGATATGTTGGTAAAGGCAACATATAAAGGAAATGGTTACAAATGCAGAATTCTATAAACATTGTTGTAAGTTTTCACTTAACAGCTATCTCCTTGATCCTGCAATTGGATCCATATGGGAGACTCTGGTGCCCATACAGAGTCCTGCTGAAGTTAACCGCCAAGTAATACAATTCCTTCAGTGTTAGCTGTTCAGGAATTTCTTGCAAGTGGTTTCATATTCAAGTGCAGAAAATCCATTGAGAAGACGACTGCACAGCATCCTTTGTTTTAAAAAAACTTTCCCAATTAAAGTAGCTGAAAGTTAGTATTTCCAGGTTTCTTGCCTAATTCTACAACTCTGTTTATCTTAGTTTGTTAATGTAAATGAATGAGTTTCAAGAACTGTACTGGTGATGCTCTTATGTGACTTCTTATGTCCAGATGAAACAGGATGAGGCAAAAGTGCCTTGATTATTTGGGAGTTATTCTCCTTCTTGCTTCCTTGCTTCAGCCTCTGATTACCATCTTAATAAGGCTGAGATTGATATTGGTAGAATCTCTGGCTAATCATATCTGTAGGGGTTTCCTAATATTGTACTAACATCACGAACATTCTTAAGAAAAATGCCAAATATTAAGTGCTTCACATTTATCATTCTATGCAACAAGTATGTAAGAATGGCCAGTTCTGGAGTCAGACTAGAAGGTGGAAAGGTCAGTGGGCAGAATTTAGTTTGTTGTTGAACCCCTATATATAAAATGATGAGGTGAGACAACTTAAAGCACAACAGAGGCACCTATACTTTTCCACTACAAGGTTTCATTTTTAAATGAACAATCTCCTTAAGAGTTACACTGATTTCTTCCCCATGTCACTTGAGAAAGATTTACCTATCTTCTTGCCTGTGTGCTGGAATATTTTCTCTTTTTCTTTATCTGTTACATGCAAGAAACAGCTACCCTTTTACCCTTTGTGGTGCTTGTCATTAGTCGATAGGTATTTTATTGCAAGGGACGCGGGTGGTGCTGTAGGTTAAACCACAGAGCCTAGGACTTGCCGATCAGAAGGTCGGCGGTTCGAATCCCCGCGACAGGGTCAGCTCCCGTTGCTTGGTCCCTGCTCCTGCCAACCTAGCAGTTTGGAAGCACGTCAAAGTGCAAGTAGATAAATAGGTACCACTCCGGTGAGAAGGTAAACGGCGTTTTCGTGCGCTACTCTGGTTCACCAGAAGCGGCTTAGTCATGCTGGCCACATGACCCGGAAGCTGTACACCGGCTCCCTTGGCCAATAAAGCGAGATGAGCACCCAACCCCAGAGTTGGTCACAACTGGACCTAATGGTCAGGGGTCCCTTTACCTTTTATTTTATTGCAACACCAGTATTTTCAAACATGCATGTCCATAATAAATTACAGTTGGATTATAGCAGGGGTAGGCAACCTAAGGCCCATGGGCCGGAAGTGGCCCATGGAGGCAGTTTAACCGGCTCATGAGCCACCCCAAAACTGAGTCGCCTGCTCAGCAAGTCCCCGCACGCTGCACTAAACCAGCACAATGTGGGGACTCTCTTCCACGGCTCCAGATTTTCGGCATCTGGGTATGCATAGAAGCGATTTCTGGCGCCATGGACATGCGCAGATGCGATTTCTGGCGTCACGCTGCACCGGTCTGGTCCCTGGAGGATCTCCGCGGGAGTGATCCGGCCCAGGCCCAGTAAGCCTTGCCGGCCCCTAGATTACAGGACTGTACTGAGGCTTCCCTTAACAAAGCACAGAGAAGGGTGCTTTGGAGTTTGGATTACTGATTATCTTGGATCACTTTTGACATGGTAATGTGGCAGTCCGTAGAGTGGTCTTAGAAAAAGGTAACAGATGTGTTATGCACAGCAGTTAATCATTAAGCAATATCCTAGTTTTATGTCAATTTACAGGCTTGTTTGAGCCTGTGGATCTGAGGTGTATACATATTACAACAAACTACCTCAGCTTATAAAGTGGTAATTATTAACACTCGCACAGGAAAAATTGGAACAATAACTTTCTACAGAAGTGAAAGCTGAGAGCTGTTTATCCAGTGAGAGTCCTTTCAGGGCCCTTCCAGACGATAGTGTGCCCCCCTCCCTGTTTTATTCTTCATAGCCCCATCTTGGTCCAGTGCCAGTGGCACGATAGCCAGCACCTGCGTAATGTACTGGGAGTGTAGCTTTGCACAGGAGGATAATATTTCTACTTCTCCCTCCCTTTTAAAAGGGGAAGATATGAAGTTTTTTCTGCTTCCAGAAAGTTAAGGAAAAAGAAACCATAAGGACCTCAAAATTGCAGAGCCCTGCTGGCGATACCTTTGTTTCAGTGTTAGAAACTCAGATAGATAAGCTAATTGCCAAATGGCACCTTAAACCTGGGTTATTGTTTAGGCACTATTCCCCCAAGAATGCTGCTGCTGCTGCTGCTGCTGCTGCTGCTGCTGCTGCTGCTTCTTCTTCTTCTTCTTCTTCTTCTTCTTCTTCTATTAACAATGATAATAATAAATTCTATATCGCTTTGTAATTTAAAGACAAAAATCTCAAAGCGGTTTACAGCACATTAAAACATCAAATAAAACAATACAGAATAAAACAAATTCAAGCTTCAAGGAAAATATTTCAAATCCTTCTCTAAGTGACATATTTATTTACTACGTAATTTATATAGCTGCCTCATAGCAGAAGTGCTCTAGGAAGAAAGTGTGGTGTAGTGGTTAGAGTACCGGACTAGGACCTGGGAGATCAGGGTTCAATTCCCCACTCAGTCATTAAGCTCTCTGAGTGGGTTCAATTACAGCCTATTAAGATACCTCACAAGGTCACTGTAGGCATTAACTGAGAAGTGAGGGTGAGGCATGTACTCCTTGGAGAAAAAAGTGGGATATAAATGCAATAAATAAGCTCTTCTGCTAACCTGCTTAAGAAAGCTGGAGGGGCCAGCCAGATGGAGATGTCAACCTGGCATCCAGAGATCTCCAATATGGTTGCAATTGGACCTGCAGCAGTCGCAAAACGTGCCTGGCACCTGGTGCCTGGCTTATTTCTAATACTGCTTTGTTTTTTATGTTTTGTGGGCCATGGCGATATCCACAGAGAAGTTCTCCTGTGCAAGCCTCATTACGATGCTCTTGTGGCATTCCTGTCTACAAGAATAGGATTTGTGCAGGACATTCCACTGCTGTCCAGGCAAGCCAAGCCAAGGTGCTTTTCCCACACTTTTAATTTTACAACAGTTGAAAATATTGTGCTTTCAAAGCTCAGGACTAACATTAGAGCTGCAGACCAAGCTACACAGGACAGACTCCTTTGGCCCAGTAAGCCATCTCCTCCTCTTACATCTGTTCCTTTGTGTTTTCCCGCTCCCTGTGATGTCTTTCATTCCTGCCTCATTCCATAAAAACATCCAGTTGCCTGTTGAACACGTTCCTGTGACTTGCCCCTGTGGCTTTTACCTTATAACGTGTTCCATATGTTTGCTGGGCTTTGAGTGAAATGGTTTCAATTTAAACCTGTGGTTCCTTTCACTAACCACCCCCACCCCAAATATATCCTTAACGGCAAGAACAAGGCCTATGTTATATAGGAGCTTCAGGAACACAATCGTTTGCCGCTGACTTTTGTGCCTCATATTTTGATTGCTGAGCCCAAATAATCCTTCCTTCCTTCCTCGTTTTAGCTATTGCTTGCTATCGTGTTCTAGGTATTCCTGCATATCCTCTGGAGTATTTTGGTTTTAGGTTTCTTCAAAAATCAATGGCCCCTTTCTGTTGCTGACACAGTAATTTAAAAGATATCAGTCCTGTGAGATGGCTTGTGCTTCATTTTCCTATTCTGCTACACTTTCTTAGTCCTATTCAGAATTAGGACTGGTTCGTATGATCACTAACCACACATACAGTTCCTTTGCCTTGCCCAGGACAATTTACTTGTGCCAAACTGAGGGCTCCAGCAGAGCCACAGAACAATGTGCCTAAGCATACTTTGTGTGTGTGTGGTGGAGTTCTCTTAAAATATTTGACATGGAACAATAGAAGTAGGGTCCCCACAGAAAAGCAACCAGTAATGTGCTTAGTAGTTACATAAGCCAGCCATCTTTTGATACAACCTTAGTGGCACCAGATAACCTTTTTTGAGTTGAGGGGAAAACAGTGAGTTATGTAGCATGGCCTCTCATTCTCCTTTGTTTTCTTGGAATGAAAGTACAGCAGTAATTAGGGAGGCCCAAGTGCAACTCTCCACTTGGCCATGAAGCTCACTGGGTGACCGCGGGCCATTCATCACCTCTCAGGGTAGCCTTTCTTACAGGGCTGCTATGAGGATAAAATGGTAATGGGGAGGAGGAAACCGTGTGTGCCATTTCCAGCTTCTTGGAGGAGAGGAATATAAATTAAAACAAGAAATTAATTAGCCAAAAAAGAGAGAAAGCTTGTGCAACACACTGTTTCCTGCAGTACAGGCATCCCCCCACTTATGTGGGGGTTATGTTCTCAGTCCCTGCATGCAAAAGTGAAAATTGTGTAAGTGGGGGAGCATCCTCTAAACATAATTTAAATGCCCTCTCTGCATTTAAATCCAGCTTCCCTTTTTGACTGCAGCCCATTGCATTGCACTGAACTTTTGAGGGTCCCCCAACTTTCAGTTTGTTTTGGGGGAGCACGAGAACCAAGGTTGGAAGGGGTGCCAGAAGATACCTTATCCCATAACACTTTAGATCCTAGCCACTATTTGTGGGGAATATTTATATGTTCATGAACCAGTTCTTTGCCCTTCTGTTAAAGGAACTGAGAAAATTTTCACCTGGTTAAGAATTAACCACCTTTTAATTGTCTGGTCTTGTAATTAAACCTTTATCTACAGAGGATAATAATTAAAAGGCAGAAAATTAACAGATGTCAACTAGTGACCCTGTAATTAGTACTGGGTTTAGGTTATTGATGATAGATGATGTTTGTGGTATGTTATGCTTAATAGTGAAATTGGTGCTATATGGCACAAAGGCTTGTTGTTAGTAAACAACTGTAATGCTGTCTTGGTTTGGTATCAAAGTTGGGAACAGGTTTAGAAATGGCCCCCTCCCTGGTCCAAGTAGCACTGGCAGTGATTGATTCAATTTCAGTGCCAGTTTTTTAATATTCATCTTTCATAATTTCTGTTTGAAATAAGATTTTGCCAGTGGCCACCTTTTAAATTTTATGGCATTTTCTGCAATAGTTAAAAAACCCACCATAAAACAAGTAATAGGGGGGTAATGAGGGGGGGGGGTAAGAAAGAAGTAATTGATAATGAGGGAAAGCGACAGCTTTGGTAATGGGAAATTAAAAAGTGTATCATCATTTCGAATATTTGGGCAGTATGTGCAGTCGGGAACATTACAATGGGATGTTAAAATGCAAGGGAAACGTGTGTTTTGTTAGCAGCACACCTGAGCTTTGCTTAAATGCCAAAATATTCATGAAACTTGTTCTAGCCACTTGTTCTGTGGGACGTGTCGTCTACCAATACCGCATGAGCTTAATGAGGGATGGCAAATGAGCAGGCGGTTGTGTGTTTTTCTGCTGCCTGGATTCCTTCCATGACTGCCTCCCTTTCATCTGTGTTTTGAACCCACCTGGCAAACGAGCATAGGTTTGAAAACTCATGGCCCATTAATGCTGGACTTAAGAAGTCCTGTTTTGTTTTGAAAATCATTCATAATCATTTCATGCATTTGTACGTTTTAATGATACTCTTATGAAAAACATCGTCTGAAATCCACAGAATATCCTTGTAATGGATCAAATAGTTGCTGAAACAGTCTTTCAAATACTTTTGCTAATGCTGGTTGCTTCTGCCTCATTAAAAGGCTAACCAGGGAAGGCCTAAGTTCCATGTGGAACTTAAGAGGTATACTACATCGTAACATACTGTTTAAGCTCCTGAATTGATCTGAGCCTTCTCTTTATGCTGTTGGCAAGAACAACATCCTGTGACAATTAACAGAGTAGAGAGTTTGTTTTAAATCTGTGCTTCTTGGTTTGAAATAAAACAAAACTAACCAGTTTTGGCCACAGGGAGAGGTGGCCGGGGGGAGGATGGGGATGAAAGCCATGGTCTTTAAAAAGTAGGTGGGGGTTGGTTGGTTGGAAATTAACTTTGAGATGGAATTGGCATCAGTCATTATTCACCTATTTAAATCCTGAGTTAATCCTATACTCCTGTTAATGGAGGATAAGGATTTATTTGATCCATTTGACTGGTGAGGCAAGAGAAAGCCAGTCACCTAATAAATCGCCTATCACTGCCATACAGATCTGTGAATACTCTCATTGCACCTTTTCTCTCTCCCTTTTAATTAGCAGATGAGTTAATAAAGGACTAAGTGTGTGTTGCAATCTGCAGCACGATGACATGCCATCATATGTTGATGTAATCTAAAAATGTGGAATTAAGCATAAATACATCCAAGCAAGCAATTGAACAGTGGTCAAGGTAGTTGTTTAACTGAGCAGAGATGCCCAAGTACAGTCATCCCTCGGGATGAATACACTTCAGCTTAAATATTTTCGGGTTGTGCTCTGCCTGGAAGCAAGCCTTATTTAACACAATGGTACTTACTTCTGAGAAGACGTGTATACTGTTTGCTGGGTGCAAACACAGCAGCTGATTTTGGAGGAGGATAATTTAGTGCAAGGGAAGCGAACAAACAAAAACCTTTATAAATAAATAAATTCTCACACACCGCCTCTGTGGCTGCTATAAAGTAAAAAACAGTTGTGAGATGCAGTTCTAGATCTTCCAAGTCTCCTGTAATTTACTCCTAAGCATAATCAGTATTGTGAACTACCAAGTATGTTTCAGCTTTAATAACCTTAAGTTAAAGTTGAGCTCTAGTGTACAGCAGATCTGTTGACCATAACAGATATGCGCCGACTCGCTCTACATCTGAATCGGAATGTTGAAGGGAAGACAGAAATGTGCTACCTGCCCAGTGAAGGCACCATTAATCCAGCAACACTCAAGTTACAAGGACAGAACAAAACATCTTTTTATGTTGGTGAAGCGTATCTGGAGACTTTTTGTTCCCTATGTTTTGTTATCTGACTCTTGTATTGCAGATGACTTTCCCACATTGAGTTTCGGTATATGCTCTGAAAATGCGCTCTCGGATTTCGCATGTGTAAACAATTATCTGTGTTTGAGTAGACTGGTAAAATCATTTGAGGGTCAATAATACATGAATTTTTGGCAGGTTGCCTAGGCTGGAGTTTGTGAAGTTCTTTTTTTTAAAAGTTACTTTGCTCACTGTAGAAGTTGAGCTGTATTTTTGCAATCAATGGGGCTTGCATTTGCTGTACCTGATGGGTGCCAGGTTCCTTTGTTCTGGGCCAAAACAAATATTTTTGTTAAGCTTTAAATATATTGTTATGAGAAGTGCCATGCCAGGAGGTGTGTTTCATTTCTGCCACCACAGAATGCTAAGCACTATATTCCTGTTGGTAACCAACCAATAATTGCTAGGTGCATGGGTTTTTGGTGCCAGGTCAACATATTTATAGGATTGTTGAAGCAGAGATATGACTTTATGTTCACATTTGTACAGACACCAAACTAGATGTGTGGATACACCAGTGAGTGGAATACTTTCTAAGTAAAGATGGTACTTCTGAAAGCTGATGGTACAGACTTGTGCAAACAGAAGTCCTCATGCAGGGCTTCTGCTGATGGGACTTGTTATGTGCATCCTGCTCAAAGTGTTTGCAATCCAAAATAGCTATGGATATGAACAATGACCCCAACTGTTATGGTGTCAGTGTTTATCCCCTATACAATTCATTCGTGTAGATTAACCTTTATAAACAGATGGATAATCTTGATCTTTCAAGATGCCCTTTCAAGATGGGTCCTGCTGTGTTTGTGAAGCTGAAAAATATGAGGGCTTGAGCAATGTGTTAACAATAGCCCGAGAGAAGCATCATTGGGAAGAAATTAGTCCACCACATATGCTGATGCTGGTCTACCTTTTGTTTGGAACCTTGGCTTTTCCTGGGAAACTAACTTTGTAATACTGTCAAAGATAGAAAATAGCCATTTTAAGGTGTGCTTTGCAAGAAACCGGGAAACCAGCTTCTCCTTTTACTGTAACTAGCCCCAATGTTGTACTATTCACAGTGTTTTCTTGAATTCCCGTTCCACACAAAGCAGGCTGACACTGATTTATACACCTGCTGGTAGTAGCTTAGCAACGTCATATAGGAAATTCTTAGGAACTTCTCTAAACACATTCTGTTAAACAGAACCATTGCCAGTTGTAAAACAGAGGTCAAGAAGTGTTTAACAACTTCTTCAAAAGGGACTGTTGTTTATTTTGTTGACTTAAAGAGAAAATAATCCTAAAGAGACCTTTTCTTGCCCTAGCTGTAACACAAGACAGCTGTTTTGAGTAGGCTACATTTAATTTAAACCTCAATTATATTGCATTACTCATTGAATCGCATAAATGTCTTGGGAAGAGTCCTGTAACACCTTCTAAAATGTTTAAACAGACTGAGTGTTTCACATAGTTCCAAGGAAAACTTAGTGTTTTCACTTCATATGGTATGTATTTGGGGAGAAACCAGAGAACTTAAGTGATGGTCTAAGCATCCGAAGACACATATCTGCCTGCAGCATCTGCTTAACATGCTTCAAGATGTTTGTTTTTGAGCTAATAATTGCTAAAATGGCTTTTATTTCTTTAGAACTATGATCATTTATCCATCATGCTGAAGCTAAAAGAAGCCAACATTTTGAAAGGGCAATGGGGGGGGGGGAGAAAAATACTGTATTCCAAAGTAGAAAGGAAGTTCATTTCTTCCCCCCCCCACCCCTCTCTATTCCTTTTAGGTGATGTATCGCCAGTGCACATGAATCCCATTTCACAGTCCCAGTTCGTTCCTTTGGCAGAAGTCTTGTGTTGTGCTATATCTGATATGAATGCAGCTCAAATTACCGTTACACAGGAAACCTTACTGGATCAGCTGGGGAAACATTACCCAGGTAATCTGTTAAATCATGGGTTGTTGACACTTCACATAAACATTGGACTCAAGGGGGTTTGCAGCTAGCAGAGTGAAAGAATGCATGCTGTCTGGGACCAGGAAAGCAATTAGAATTCCCTTTGTAAATCAGATGATGAAAAACAAAACACAGGATCTAAGTGTTCTAACTCACACTGCATTACAAATCCAGGCTGCCAGCTTGCAGTCATCAAAATTCATGGGGGTTGGGGGGGGGAATTAAATATTAGGAGCATAAAGATGGTTGTGTGAAAACAATGTGGGCAAAGAATATACCAGATGAGCAAACCTACATGATACATGTGTTTGTCACAGTAACACTTTCCATTTTTAGTATATTATATTTACATCCAAAAACTTTTAAGTAGTCTTTAGTGTGTGTAATTTTTTTTTTTAAAAGATCCCAAATTAGGCAGCACCCAGGTGCCTAATAATATAATATCCAACTTTCCTTCACACTTGATCACAGGAATGAGAAGCCTGCGTCCCTCCATACTTTGTTGGATTTCATCTCCTATCAGCCGCAGCCAGCACAGCCAATGGTCAGAGATGGGAGCTGTAGTTTCACAACATCTGGAGGGCCACAGGTTGTGTTCCCCTACCCCAGCTTTAGCATGAGTGAGAAACAGAACCCAGGATGAAGCGGTGCAGATATGAGATGGGTTGATTCTCAGCGGCTGAAACCACTAGAGATGGAGCAGATCCATACACCTCTTTTTACTTCCCTCATCAGAATGAATGGCAGCCATTCTGTGTGGCAAAAGTAGCATGCTGGAGACAGCTGTAAATACTGGCACTGAATGGCCTGGCCCTTGTACACTTTGTGTCTGCAGCATGGAGAGCATGCAAGGACCTCTCCACAAGAGATTCCTGTGTCAGTCTTCCTTCCATGTATGTCCCACTCATCATAACTGCAGGCAGTTTGCTGATTTACAAATAAATGGATGTTATGAGGCTTCACCTTTACAAATCACCCTTTGCTGAACTGGAGCGATAAACTTGCCTTTTGCTTAGTCTAATTGAGGGAAATGAAGTTGTGGGAGGTGGCTCATATTAAAACAACGAGTTTAGCTACATCTGTGCAGAACGTGCCTTTCCCTCCTGGACTATGGCATAAATCAGAACCTGACTGCACTTCCACTTTTGGGCCCAAGCACTTTTCTTGGCTGCAAATATATTGGCAAACTGCAAATTCTGCACTTTGCTTTGCTTTGTTGTACTGCCCATACTCTTGAGTCAAAATTTGCTACTAATCTGAAGGGAATTGTAGAATGTCAATGCTGAGTAAGCCCCCTTTGCCCTACCAAGCGTGTTTGCTTCTTAACTCTAAAAATGGCTCAGTAATTTGTGTGGTGGGGTTTCACTAGCCATCCTGGGGACTCCAATGATCCTGTAAGGATTGATGATGGATTTTGTCTGCAGGTCACGCATTTGAAAAACCTTCAGTTTGGAAGCATTCTAAATGAGTATTTTATTGTTCATGTTTTAAAGCAACCCCTTTAGTGTGTATTTGCTGCCCCCTCTTGTCCAACCGGGAGAAGGCATATTGCCTTTAGCATTAAAGGAAGACAATTGTTCCATATAAAAGTCTATGGTGCATCCATATAAATAAGTTAAAGTCAGAAATCAGTTAGCTGTAAGCAATTGAAGTCAGAAATCTGTTAGCTGTAAGCAATTAAAGTCAAAAATCTGTTAGCTGTAAAGCAATTCCCCCCCTTTTCCATTTGGAAAAAGATTGGGGCTGCAGTTGTATGTGCATTTACTCAGGAACAATTCCCCTGAAACACAACAGTAATTTAGTCTGTGAAAGCACACACAGGAGCAGGCTATAACAGTGGTTTACAGCATAAATTTGTTCTGACCCAGAAATGTGGTAAGAGTTATAAACTCTTTTTCATATTGACTATGCCACAGAAATGACTAATATTATACTATAATCCCTTTTATTCTAGGTATTGCAACTCCCACACATGATATTCTATATAGTACACTTGGGATGCTAATTAAAGAACGGAAGATATATCACACTGGGGAAGGATATTTCATAGTGACCCCAAATACCTATTTTATCTGTAATAATGCTATGAAAAACAACAAGAGGGTCCTTTTGGAAGATAATTGCCCTCAAGAGCCTTCTGTTACATACCTTGTAAGCGTGGAGGATGCTGCAGAACTTCTACAAAATAATTTCCCTACTGCATCCCATTGCAGATCCTGCCATTGTTTCCCTGGGCAGACTGCAGTCAGTAAGCAACATGTCAGCCCTCAGCCTAATGGGAAAAGTCAAAAAGGGTCTTGTGAATCCAGATTTTCAGTTCAGAATCAGGCCACCAATACACTTGTTGAGAACCGTTCCTGTGGAGCTGCTCACTATATGCAGTCGGGGAAAGAGAAGGAGAAGATTAAGAAGTTTGGTCTTAGCCTTTTCTGGCGCAACACTTCCAAGAAAGAAAAACCAAAAAAAGTGCACACTTCATTTTCCGCCCAGTTTCCTCCTGAAGAATGGCCAGTCAGGGATGAAGATAATTTGGATAATATCCCACGTGATGTTGAACATGAAATTATCAAACGCATTAACCCTGTGCTGACTGTGGACAACTTAACCAAGCACACTGCACTGATGCAGAAAATAGAGGAGCAGAAAAAATATATCAGTAAAGGAACCTCTACAGAAGTGTTGACAATGAAGCACAAGCATCTTCCCAAAGGGTTCACTCAGAAAAAACAAAATAAAGCTGCAAAGCATCGCAGGAAACTGCAGTCCAACAAAGAAAAGCACGTTAATAAGTCATCAAGGGAGTTTAAAAGTGATGACCAAATACCAGCTAATAGCAAACTGGAAAACTGTATTGAACATCCATCATCTTGTATTACAAATGAAACTATAGTTTGCAATCAGCAGTTGTGTGAGGATGCAATGAATGTTGAATCTCACTTTATATACAAAAAAGAAGTTACTAATCCATTTAAGGATATTTCTTGTAAAGGGAATAGGTCAGCAAAAGGACATAGGAGTCAGAAAAACTATGATGTAAAGTTTGGAGCTCCAAGATCAGAGAAGAATTTCCCACAATCCTGGTCTCTGGATTCCTCAAGAACTGTGGACTGTAAAGCTAAGCAGTCAGCCAGCATCAAATGTGACGCTGAAGACGACAAAATGAAACAGTTAAATTACCTACAATGCAAGGTTTTACAAAAAGAAGTCAAATATAGTTGTCTGGAGGAAAGTGCAGCTTGCAAAGGTAATTTGCATAGAAGGGCAACCCCAAAAAGTATGGAGATGCAGGCAGTGTCTAACACTGCATTTGTGGATGAAGCAGTAGTGGAGAAAACGCATCCTCAGAACTCCAGTCAAACTCACCAGTGTGATCAAACTGGCTTGCTGGGTCAAACAGCACACCAACTAACTGATACCCATCTTCCCAGTGAGGCAGATGCTCAACAATTTAAACAATCTGAAAATATTGTTGCTCACAGACAAAATGATAATTTAAAGAGTGAGTGTACCAACATGAACAAATGGCTTGAGTCTGTTAACCCACAAAATGAAAGATTCACTTATGATAAACCGACTCCGTATCAAGAATTGGATGATGCTAACACTTGTAGTTCTCTATATCATGGTGATGAAGAGCAACATGATGTGGATTTGTCCAAGCTGCAATCCAGCCAACTCCCATATAATTCTTCAGATACAGGGAAGTGGAACAGCATAGAACAAGATCTGGGCTCAACTGTGTTGGGAAATGGAAGTGTTAATTCTCACTTCTCAAGGTACAGAATTGATACAGATGGAGTTGGTCCCTGTGAGTGTGAAGAAAATGAATTCCTTGGTTTTTCTAGATCTAAGGATAGCTTAAAAGAGTATCAGAAGATGAGCCTAGAAGGAGGAAATTGTGTGTGCCACCAGCTATCTCAGTTTGCCTACAAAAGCAATGAAGAGCGAGAGGATGTTTATGAACATGGGCAGACACCTGATACTGCTGAACCCTGTTTGTTTGATTTCTATGATGTGCATGAGGCAGAGACCAGAGTTTGGCAGAAGTCAGTAAATGAAGTGGGTGGAAAATTAGCATCCTTGATGCTGCCACCAAAAGGCTGGGAAATTAAGACAAATGATACGAGAAAGCAACAGTTGTTGGATAAAACTGATGCTGCAGTTCTAGATCAGTGTGTCCAGTATGAGCAAAACCACTTGGAAGGGACGGGAAACCACAGCATAACAGGAGACAGCGGGATAGATTCTCCAAGGTAAGAACAACTGTTACAAGTGACTTTCTTAAACACAAAGAATGTTAATGGTATTTCTTGTACACATATGTGAATCGTACTTTAAGGGGTTTTTTAACAGGGCCTTCAGCTCTGCACTGGAAAAATGCAGATTGCCTATTGGCATAGATAACTCTCAACTCTGTTCACATGGACCTTTCAGGACCTTGCAAGGCTGGGAAAGCACAGTACTATAATGAAACATGGCATTTTCCTTGTCCTTGAATGCAAGGAGTCCTCATGAATGCCTGGATAACTTTGCCCACTTAAACAACCTTTTAAATACAATGCTATAATTGTCACGTGTGTATGAATGGTCAAATCATATATACCACTACCAAATTCTGAATGGCAAAGGTAGGCCATTGTATTCAGTCCA
This sequence comes from Podarcis tiliguerta, assembly GCF_965153285.1. Classification (NCBI taxonomy): domain Eukaryota; kingdom Metazoa; phylum Chordata; class Lepidosauria; order Squamata; family Lacertidae; genus Podarcis; species Podarcis tiliguerta. The sequence continues at coordinate 69,462,416 of NC_139538.1, read as the reverse complement.
TTCTGATGTAAGGGACCTTACGAAATGCCCAAGTGTCTGCAGGGATAGCAGGTGGTAGTACAGAGTACTCTTACTGCAGCACAGCAGGTGGAAGAAGTCCTCTTCTCAGTACTGTCACTGTACACTTGCTTCTGTTGCTCAGGAACAGCACTGATAAAGAAAAGCGGAAATCAGGAAGGCAAGAAAAGGCCAGGCAAGATATCCCAGTAAGTGGGTCTGGGTAAACTGTCGAGTTAAATTATGTATACTATCCTTCACCAACCTGGTGCCCTCCAGATGTTTTTGGCTGTGGCTGATGGGAGTTGTAGTCCAAAACATCAGGAGGGCATCAGGTTGGTGAAGGATGATGTATAAGGAACACTTGTTGGCTGCATCATATTATGACTCCATATTCCTTACCCTTCAATTGAAATAAATACTATAATTTCCATAATATTCTTGAGCTGATTCAAAATAAAGATGACTTCTTTGTACTTGTGTGCCACCCAGTATTTCTTTTAGTAATTTATGGAGAAATAAGTCACTCTGAATGTTTGAATATGGAAAAATAGGTTTCTTATTTAATCTTATGTTTTACAAAATAATAATTTTTAGAACACAAAGTCTGGCATCTGCGAATTCTGCCATCTTAGATGGACTGAAGAAAAGACGAAGTTTTCTCATGAACTTGGAAGGCATAGAGAAGACTATACATAATGGAAAGACTCTGACACGAAGCTCCTTGCTTCAGTTGACTCCAGTCATGAACGTTTAATTTTTCTTATCAGGTTTTGATAATTCCTTTGTAAATATGTTAATATATTTACTGTAAATTCTTTGAACTGTCATATACATTAAAGTAGGTAAGATCATTATATTCTCGTAATAAGATGTATTAAAACTTTTTAATAAGCATTTTTTCCCCCAGTGACTTTTTCTAATGTTTTATTTCTAGTAATAAATTATATTGCAGAATTGATGATCTCAAGTTGCACTTCATTCCGATTGTCTCCACAAACCATTTAGGATGCCAACTTGTTCCAAGAGTCCCATGACTGTGCTAGATCAGTCCAAGCAATGATCCTAAGGGTATTTACTGATGCACCTCAAACCAGGAGTTAGTGCGCGCACACGTACGCATTCACACAAACACACACCCTTAGCTGTGCAGTGATTCCAGTGAACTTGGTGGTCAGGATAGTAGTCCCATCTTCACATAACACAAGTTTATTTCAATTTGCTGCTACAAGGTGAGATGATGGCCACTGGCTCAGATGCGTTTTAAAGGGAATTAGGCAAATTGACAGAGTACAAGTCTAGCTGATTTTAGCCATAACAGTTAACTAGAATATCTGTGTTCAGAGGCAGTGTGTCTGAATACCAGCTGCTGAGGACATACAATATAGAAGAGAGCTGTTGCCTGGTTGGTTACTGTGGGAAGCAGTAGAATGCTGGATTAGATGTGTCTGAGAAATTCTTGGAATCTTAAGGTATCATTAGAATCAAGTCAGCTTAGGAAATAAATGATCCTAAAAAAGGAAGCTGCCTCTCTGCCATAGGAGCCAACTCCAAGGGGCGGAGGGGTCTTTGCCCCCCAAATAGAATATCTGAGAGGCCCAGGCCCCCTCCAAAGTTGATGGGCATTGCCATTCAAACTGTATGTGTGTGTGTGTGCCTCATCCTGTGATTCAATTATGCGGGGAAGGCTTACCTGGGCCCTCTCTATATTTTATTCAAGTCCCCCCCCCTGCTCTGGGCATATGCAGAGTGCAAATTCTTCAGCGAAGGGCGGGGGCGTTTCCTTACCAAAACCCTACTCATTTTAAAGTTTTGACTTTCGGCTACTTTAAAGGGTGGGAAGTGGGGTGGCGGCTGCAGCACATAATCGAGAAGTGGGAGGGGGGGTGCCAGCCCAGTTTGATTCAGCCAAGTTGCCACATATCTCTGCAAATTCTTTTCACCGCTGGGATGTACTGCTCGGCCTCCGGCGGCAGCGGCAGGACTCGGGCCAGAGGGAAACGGTGCGGAACGGTACGGAAACCTTTCGGCTTCACCCCCGAGGCCGCCCTCTTGCCTGCCACCTAGTGCGGCGGCGAAAGGCAGAGCCAACGCGGAGAAAGACGGCGATGACTCACCGAGGGGGGGAGTGTCCGTTTACCGCGCTTCACCTCAGGGGAGGCGGAGCAGCGGGAGCTGCTAGCCGGGGACAGTCGCACTCGCCGCCTGGGAATGGGCTGCCTCGGCCGCTGCCTCACGCAGCACTGCGCCCGCTCGCCGGCCCTGCAGGCTTTGGGCCTTGTCCGCTCCCGGGCTTTGCCCTTCTCCCGCGCCACCAGCGACCGCTCGGCTTCCTCAGCCCCGGGCCTCCCCACGCTTCGCTCCCTCTGTTGGCGGGGCTGGGCCTGGCCAAGAGCCGCCTCCCGCAGCCAAGCGCCGCCTCGCTTCCTCGTCAGCAGCGCCGCCGGGGCGGGGCTCTTTCCTTTTACCCCGGCGTCGGCCTTGAGCAGCCGCTTGTGCCACCACCTCAGCGGAGAAGAGTCCCAGGAAATGCCCGCAGCCCCCCGCCCAGACTACGAGAGCGAGGACGAGATGGAGCCCCGCACCCCGATGGACGCCGAGGCCGCCCTGGAGGGCAGCGGCAAGAAGCGCAAGGTATCCGGGGAGAGGGAGAAGGGGAGAAGACGCCGGGCCGGCTGGGCCTCGTGGCCGCAAGTGGAGAGAGGCGAGCCGGGCCCGGGAGGAGGAGGAGGAGCCAAAGGCGGCTTCTCTTCCTCGGCGGCCGCGTAGTCGAATTCTCGCTTCTCGGAAGCGCAAGAGCGCGTGGGGCGAGCCGCTGCCACGCGACTGCCTTTAACAACGTGGGCCTCTTGCTTCGCTCCTCCAACTCCCCCCCCCCACGCCGAAATTATTTATTTTTTAAAAAAAGCAAGCACTCCTAATCTTATTTATTTATTTTTTAAAAAGGGGAAGTGCTTCTTCACGCAGCGCATAGTTTGTAACTGCGGGGCTCGCGCTCTCAGGAGGCAGTGAGGATGGCCGCCAACTTGGATGGCTTTCTGAGAGGATTATGCAACGGGGAGGATAAAGCTATCCATGGCTACTGGGCACGAGGGCCAAGCTCGGCCTCCCCAGTTGGAGGCAGCGGCGTTTCTGAAGGCCGGTTGCTGGAAACCACGGGAGGAGAGAGCGCCCTTCTTGTGCTCCTGCTCTGTTCCCTGGTTTCCCGGGGGTGTTTGCTTGGCCACTGTATGAGCAGGATGCTGGACTAGATGGGCCATTGGCCTGATCCAGCAGGCTCTTTATGCGTGTAATTCGAAAGATGCATGGTTGAGCTGCATTGTAGTGTAAGCAGTACGTTATTATTATTGTTCATTAAGTTTGTTATTCACTTTATCTTGCCAAACAAGCAAACAAACCCCCCACGTAGATACATTAAAGCCAGGGTGAGGGTTGCATAATAGAAAATCCCATCTACTTCTAAAAGGCAACAGAAGTAAGCCTCACTGAGGTCAGTGGGACTTTACATGAGGATGTAATTTCATAAAAACACAATGAACTGCATAGCTTCAAATAATATAGGGGGAAATGTGTTTTTCCATGCCGGGGAGGGGTAGATATGTCTGTGCATATTAATTTGAGGTTGTTTGTTTATTGTAGAAGGATAAAAAAGATAAATCTAAAAAGCATAAAATGAAAATTAAAGAAATACCAACAGAGGAGAACGAACTGTCTGATACAGAATTGGAACCACCCAAACCAAAGAAAAGTAAGAAAAAGAAAGAAGTCTTTGATGACATTGAAGTCATAATTGCGGAACACAATACAACATCCTCCGCCACTAATGGGGTTGGCAAGTCAAAAAAGCTGGGTAATGCTGAAGAATCAAATACAGAATGTGAGAGTGACCAAGATCAGGTGAGATGATACCTTCAGACCTACCTTTCATTTTGTATACTTAATTTCAATGGAATTTCAGTGCAGAAGTTGGGAAAGGTAAGTGTATTAACCCATGTACTGAGACAAGGTGTAGTCATAATTCCTTTTCCAAGCACAATTCAAAGTGTTGATACTTAATTTTTGAATCCTTAACATGGTTTGGGACTTGGATACATGAAGGAATTCCTTTCTGTGTTTCCATGCCCGGGGGTTTAGGTTATCATTGTGCCATCACCTGAAAAGTAGATTGCATTGAGAAAAAGTACCTCCTTGGTGTGACAGAACATTATAATCATTTTGTCACCAGATGAAGACTTTTTAAACTTCTCCCAGACTCTTTAGGTTCCAAGTTTCAACCGTTTCAATTACTTATATCATTTGCTGGTTTTAATTGTGATGTTTCATTTTTTGTTATTGTAAAGACTTTATGGTGGTGTTTTGTTGTGGGTCACCCTGGGAAACAGCATTTATTTAAGATATTGCCTGAAGGGAAGTATAGATGAAATAATAATAATTAAAAGTAGAATGTTTCCCAGTCTAGTCCACACATCTGTTTTCCAGCATTGGAAAGTTATGTCCAAATATTCCATACATTGGAGATGCAAGGGCATTTTGTTAACCTTGGGACTTCCAAGTGCACAGACCCAAGGGTTTGGGTAAACAGGCTGAAGGTGTCCATTTTCTGAGTTCAGTTTGAGGATAAGGGGCCTTGTTCTTGTAGATGCTATGGCAAAAAATACTCTAACATCGGGGCGGCTAACTCCTAAATTGACTGAAACTACAGTAAAACACCACAGTAGGAAAAACAGCAGTAACCTCAAGATGAGTAGCACCAGACTAAAAACAGCTCATCTGATGTTTAAAAGGTTGACAATGAAAAGACATAAGAGTTAGTGTTTGGGTAGCATCGCTAGCAAAAGTCCCACAATTGAGGTGATGCAGTCAAAATGTCTATGATTGCTTTAGAAGGTGGGGTACCTAGAAGAAAGTCTCTGTAACACAGAACGCTATTGCCAATCCATGTAAATACTGAGATAGATGGACCAGTGGTCTGATTTGCAATGATGTAGCTTCTGCTGTTCATAACATACGGTAAATAAAGTTTGGAGGCTACTGGACTTTGTATGAGGAACTTAAAATAATTTCCTTTATGAATTGTTACTTGGTTCCTGTTCAAGTATGTAGTGCCGTCTCTGAGCCACATTATCAGTGTTTTGCCCTTGTTTAGCTGTTCTGTTGATAAATTAGGTCTGTTGACAATGCACTTTCAATATAATAGGCTTGCTGTAAGTGTTTTGTACTGAGGTTTCTGTTCTTTTCTTGTTCATCTATACTACAAGTTTATGAGAGCCTTATGTACAGGATATCTTTGTATCTCTTGCCTTCCATTCCTTATTTTCCCCCAAGATGTTTGAATCTGTGAAAACATTTACCAGATATATTAAACACTTGTTTTTGTTTTCCTTTCGGCACATCTAGCACTTTTTGGAATATTTTAAATTGATTTTGTATAACTAATCTTTTGCTTTAAAAAAATCCCAACAGGAATTGACTGAAGAGCAAAAGGAAGGAGACTTTTCCAACTTTAATCTCTCCAAAGCAACAATTGACCTTCTCAAAGGTGTGTTCTTTAAATGTTTATAGTCTGTTGAATAATGTTGATTTTACATCTTTCTATATAAAAGCCTTAACTGTATTCTTCCACAGCCCGTGGAGTTACCTACCTGTTTCCAGTTCAAGTAAAGACTTACAAGCATATTTCTGATGGCAAAGATGTGATAGCCCAAGCTCGGACTGGAACTGGGAAAACCTTCTCTTTTGCCATTCCTTTAATTGAAAAACTTCAGGGAGATCCCCAGGAAAGAAAAAGAGGCCGCACACCAAAGGTGAGTGAAACTGACTTATGCTTCTTCCCCCTTCCCTTCTGCCACCCCCACATGCCCCCAGATGTGCTCCACAAAGTTGGGAGACCCTCCAGAGCAGATTGGGCAGGTAGAAGGAGGAGATTTTCACCTATGCAGCTCTGAATATCTCCCACCATGTATAATAGTGTATGTTCAGGTAAAAATAAACTTGCAAAAATTCTGAAGATTTAAATAAAAGGATATTTCAGCCCATACTTTCACAACACTCAAATAACACTAACTGCATTTCAACAAAATGTTTAGGTTTTGGTCCTCACTCCAACCAGAGAGTTGGCAATGCAAGTAGCCAGAGACTTCAAAGATGTCACAAGAAAACTCACTGTGGCTTGCTTCTACGGAGGAACAGCATACAATGGACAACGTAAGAAATCACAACTGTGGGGTTTTTTTGCAGTAGTAGCACTTTAAAGAAAGAAAGAAAGAAGGTTATCTGTGTGATCGAGGAGAAAACACCATTAAAATGTGAAGAAATAGTGTTACCTTTAGATTAGGCTCTATTACTGCTTGTTACATAAATGTTAGCATTGGTGGTATTAGGTGCTAAAGACACATTCACTCTATATCCCTGCTTTTAAAAAGTACCGTATTTTTCGCTCTATAACACGCACCCGACCATAGCACGCACATAGTTTTTAGAGGAGGAAAATCCGTAGGCATGCCACCCGTAGGCATTCCCTCCATAACATGCACAGACATTTCCCCTTACTTTCTAGGAGGAAAAAAGTGAGTGTTATGGTGCAAAAAATACGGTACTTTTTTCTGGTCCCCCTTTCAAACAAAATAGAACACAACAGTCTGAAGTACAGTCAAACCTCGGCTCCTGAATACCGAAATAGGAAGTAAGTGTTCTGGTTTTCGAACGTCTTTTGGAAGCTGAATGTCCGATGCCAATCAGAAGCTGTGCCTTGGTTTTCGAATGGTTTCAAGAGTCGAACGGGCTGCTGAAACTGATTACGTTCGACAACCAAGGTTTGACTGTACTTCACTGTTTCATTTTTCTTGTGTTCAGAGGTGTGTGGTGAAACCTGAAAGTTACCTATAGGAAATCAGTGTTGCTTAATAGCTAGGAAGGGATATAAAAAACTGAAGAAAATAATTACAGCTCCGTCCTATGTATTTTTACTTAGGTGGAACTTCCACTGTATTCAGTGCAGCTCATTCTAAGGTTAAGTAAGCATAGAATGGCTGCCTTAGATTATATCTTAAAGCAAAGGGATTAATGGAAGCACTGCCAAATGTCCAAATGTATATTAAAGTTACACATTTTGGAGAGTAGCATGCATGAAGGTTTGGGGCTCTACCAAAGTAGTTCCTGCAAACTTTAGAACATTGTCGTAGATATGATCATGTGTCACAGGAAACTGTTTTTTAGAAATGTGCTGCAGAGCTGTTTCATCTTCACATGGCACTTTTGTCACAATTCGTGAAACTAATTCTTTAGCAATTTAATACATAATCAACATTAACTTTCTTCTCAGTTGATCTTATGCGTAATGGCATTGACATCCTGGTTGGGACTCCAGGTCGAATTAAAGACCATCTTCAAAATAACAAATTGGACCTTTCCAATCTAAAGCATGTTGTCCTGGATGAAGTTGACCAGATGTTGGACATGGGATTTGCGGAACAAGTAGAGGAAATTTTAGCATATGCTTATAAAAAAGGTAACTACTTCATCTGTTCGCCTGTCATGTCAAGCCATAGAGCTCTTTTGTATCTGGATCTGTTTGCTCAGCAGACACTGTGCTGTCCACCTTAGTCTCTCACCTGAATTGAAAGTACTGTGGAGGATTGGTCAATCTGTAGTGGAGGATTAAATTTGAAAGCAATTTAGTCTTACTCTCTTTCAGTGTCAGAGGACTTTAAATATAATTTGAGCCCGGTGCATAATATAGCATATAAATGAAAAAAAATGAGCATTATGTACATTGGGTTAAAATTATTATGATACTTTAGTTTTAGATTTAAAAGTTATTTTTAAGTATTTTTAAATACCCAGTGTCACACATTGCTTCTAAAGGGAATGATGCTCTAAAAAGGTATGGTATGGGGTTGTGTTCCTAATGGCATTTCAATAATTATTTTAATTGGAGCTTATTAAAACTAGAACAGGAAAATGCTCACAAGTAAAGCATGAGACACTGGATATACAAGACATATGCATTCATTTGGGTTTTTATTTTATACTCTACATCTGTTTCTGTTGAATAGTAATACCTTGAGTGCACATGTTGAGAATTATCAGGAAGTAAGAGTGCACAAATGTTAATGTAATTACATCTCTTATTCTGAGTGGCGTTTTGCCTTTATTATGGATATGATGATTATAGATTTTCCTGTATTTTTAATGGTGGAAATTAGTTTAATTGCTTTAACTTTGTATGACACAATATTTGTTTTGTGTTAAAGATTCTGAAGATAATCCACAGACATTACTCTTTTCTGCAACTTGCCCACATTGGGTTTATGATGTAGCAAAGAAATACATGAAATCTAGATATGAGCAAATTGATCTTATTGGAAAGAAGACTCAAAAGACTGCAATGAATGTAGAAGTAAGTAATTTCTTCCAGTGAAACAAGATTAAATTTGTGTGTACCAAGTGTAATTCTTTTTTTAAAAAAGCAAGCAAACTCACAGTAAAGATAATTGGGTTGGATCCAAAGTTGGTTATACTTCGGTCAAACTGAAATCAATTGCATTTAAATCATAACTTATGGCCCACTCCTAGGCATGTCAACTTAGAAGCAAGTCCTGTTGAATTCACTGGGGCTTACTCCCAGGTAAGCAGGGCTAAGATTCCAGCCTATCTTGTATCATTGATTTCAGTGGGACGAATGTTCAACTAATTTAGCCTTTAGTCATAGCTTCTTTTCTTGCTAACCAGCATTAATTTCATTTTCTGACAGCATTTGGCTATTGAATGTCATTGGTCCCAGAGAGCTGCTGTCATTGGAGACGTTATTCAAGTCTACAGTGGTAGTCATGGACGTACCATCATATTTTGTGAGACCAAAAAAGAAGCAACGGAACTGGCCCTGAATGCCTCAATAAAACAGGTGCAATGACCCTCATTTCTGTAAAGGATTGCTACAAATTGCTACAAATCCAGCTATGGATATTTTGGACATCACACTTTTCATGAAAAGGGGAAAAATAGAAAATGGGCATGTCAGAATTCAGGGAAAATATTATTTTGCATCCAAGATCTGTCAGAGCTCATTTAAATTGCTTTTGGGGTGGGAAGGAAACTGATCCTTATCATTTGTCACTTCTGCCAATAATCTCCCATTAACTCTGTTTTATGTACTTAGGATGCACAGTCTTTACATGGTGATATTCCACAAAAGCAGAGAGAAGTTACACTGAAAGGCTTTCGCAATGGATCATTTGGAGTTCTGGTTGCAACCAATGTAGCTGCCCGAGGTTTAGATATCCCAGAGGTTGATCTGGTAATACAAAGTTCACCACCAAAGGTAAATTACTAGTTCCTAGTGGAAAGGAGAGAACCCCCTTTAATTGTATGTTCATGTTGCAGGCCAGAGGTAGCTTACTTAAAGTGACACTAAAAGTGGCACACAACATTGGATGCCACATGTAGTGTTTTGTGCAATCTGTCTTTCATTTTGCATAGCTAAACACTCTTGCATGTCAGTAAATGTGAATGTTTGGCTCCTCTGTAGCTTTTTCGTAAGATTAATATAAGCATTTCCCACGACTTTTCATTTGTGAAGGATGTAGAGTCCTATATTCATCGTTCTGGGCGCACAGGTCGAGCCGGCCGAACTGGGATGTGCATCTGTTTCTATCAGCGCAAGGAAGATTATCAGCTGAGACAAGTAGAACAAAAAGCGGTAATTATCTTTTTCCAACATTTTTGTGTCATTTATATGTTGTATATCTAAGCCATTGGCATGTGTCTCCAAGGGTGGCTTTTCACTTGAATAATGTACATACTCTTACTCTTATCTTCAGGGGATTACATTTAAACGCGTGGGTGTTCCTACAGCAACGGACATTATTAAGGCTTCCAGTAAAGATGCTCTCAGGTACTTCATTCTTTGTTTATATTTTGAACTTAATGCAGTGTCCAGCGCATGTCATGAGTTTCCATTAACCATATCTGTCCAAGATCAGATCAGGATATTGACTTAATGAAGACAGATTACAGATTCTGCTTCACGGCCTTCTGTTTTAGCTCACAAGAACAGTAGCACTGTTGCACATTTTTGTTTCTTTGCAGCATGATAATCAGCACTTTTGTCAGCTGTGGAGAGTATGTATGTGGGTGTGTACTGATTTGATCTGAATATGTCAGGGAAAACGAAGAAACAAATTACTGGAGGCATACGGGGAAGTTTGGGTAATAATCTAGGGGTTGCATCCAGCTGGTCTTCCCCCTCTCTGTTCTCCATGCTGCTCAAAAAGCTGATGCAGAGGGGTTTTTTTGGGGGGGGGGACTTGCCTGAACAACATGGGGAGGGGGAAATGATTTATCTACCCACTTCTGTTGTAGTCCAGCATATACTGTTGAGTGGAGCTCCTTTAGCCTCTGAAAAAACTTTTTGTAGAAGGCAACGTGGGAAGAGGAGAAGATTATGGAAGTCACCTTCTGTCAGCCATTGGATACAACCCTAGAATTCCAAAGCTGCAATCCTGTACATGTTCTGAAGTAAGCCCAGAAATAGTGGGGTTTGCTCTCCAGTGTGTATTCAGGATTGCAGCCTTGTTTAAGCTTCAGTATCTCCTGTGTTATAAAATGTACACTTCTCATTTCAGCAGTTTACATGACACTGACTAATATTTTGCTCAGATCTTTGGATTCCGTTCCTCCATCTGCCATTGACCACTTCAGACCGGCAGCTGAACGGCTGATAGAGGAAAAGGGGGCAGTGGAAGCTCTGGCTGCCGCACTGGCTCATATTTCTGGAGCTACTGCCATTGAACAGCGTTCTTTGCTCAACTCAGAGGCGGTAAATATGGCATGCAGTTGCATAACATTTATATAGTCTAAGATCTATTTTAAGGAGAGTCCTAGTCAAACTTTCCTGAAAGGACTCTCCATTATTTGGGTGAGAACACAGTGAAACTGCTGCACCCAAAAGGTCACACACACCCTCCTGACATACTGAATGTACCAATACATTTTCTTTTTGACAAAGGACTAGCCAGTGTGGTATAATAGGTAGAGTGTAGGACTGGGACCTGGGAGGTTTCAAGTCTCCACTGGGCCATACAGTTCAATCAGTCACCTTGGGTGAGTCACTGCCTTTCAGCCTAGCCTACCTCATAGGTTTGTTGTGGGGATTAAATGGGAGAAGACCACATACACCACCTTGAACTTGGAGAAAAAGGTGGGATATAAATGCAACAAACTAAGTAAATGAACGAATAATATTTGAGCCATAATTAAGTGATTGTGCATGGGCCCTGTAGTTCTTTGGCGGGGGATCTTTTCCTCCCACTACCAAGGATAAAACACACACATTCATAGACATTGAATTTTGTGATGGCAACAATATTAACTACTGTTAAGGTTATCCAGGATTCTCTTTTAACTGGAATTTGAATGCTGCTTATATCTGCACTGGCCCTAATTGTATGACTGGCCTCCCAATGAGGATGTATTAAGGATATTAAATATAGATTGGTTTTATAAAAGCTAAACAGTATTTGGTAGTTTCACTGAATTTTTGTGGAACCCTTTTTGTACCCTATGTAGTTTTTATTAATAATAATAATAATCAAATTCTAATACCCCACCCTTCATCTGTGGATCTTAGGGCGGTTCACAGCATAAAAATACAAGACAAAAACACAAAACACATAATAAAAACAAGAAACAACAATAACCCCAACCCCCTCTCAAAAACACAATATATAGGATGTCAGTCAGCCAAAAACCTGGTTGAATGGGAATGTTTTCACCTGGAGCCTAAAGTTGTATAATGAAGGTGCCAGGGAATCTCCTCAGGGAAAGCATTCCACAAACAGAGATACGACAGATCTTCCCAGTATAAAGGCCCTGTCATGCATCACCCCCTACCAGATAGCCCCCATTGACAACACCAACAAGGCCTTGCCTTATTGTAAGGTCCAAATATGTTTGATATTGGGGAAGGCCTCTATTAGATACTTGGGCCCCAAGCCACTTAGAGCTTTATATATGCTAGTACTCTACTAACACCTTGAATTTGGCCTGGTAGTTCACTGACAGCCAGTGTGGTGCTTTCTAGGAGTGGTAGCATGTGTTCTTATCAGGCTGCACCACCTACAACCTAGGAGCCATTAGTTGTAATGTAAAGACCTTTGTCAAAGCTCTTAACAATTAACCGGTTATATCCCTCTGCTGTTACTGTAAATGTCTATTGCTGCTTGCTTTTATTAAAGGGTTTTGTGACCATGACACTTCAGTGTTCAGTAGAAATGCACACCATTGGCTATGCTTGGCGAGGTCTGAAAGAACAGCTGGGTGAGGACATTGACAGCAAAGTGTCCCGAATGCGCTTTCTTAAGGGGAAGACGGTAAGAAATATTGACCTAGACATTTTGTAGGTATTTGCTAGTTGAGCATTTTATAGTATTTGTTTTTCCTCATTTGTTCTGATAACATGCAAAGCACAGGTTTTGCACTTGAAAATCAAAATGAAATGATATGAAGATGAATTTTATAATTAGAGTTAGTGTTGTCGTAGGATAGAACATATTATGTTGGAAATATGCAGAGAATGAATCATCACTTTATGTGGCCGTGAATAAGTCCTAGCTCTCTAACATTGTAAATAGAAACATTAATTATGTACTCTAGAATTACTATGAATAAGGATTACAGAGCATGTTGTAACATCCATAAAATGTTTGGAAGTAAGGGTTATTTGATTTGCTTTATAAGTGACGGAATAAAATACAAGCACTTCTTTGTGTAGACATCATATTTTTGCAGGAATTTTTTCAAGTACTGTGTAGTTATTACTTCTGGTTAATGTTAATGACTGACAAATCTTTTCATCCTTCTCCATTTGACTTGTGTTTAGTTATTAAAAAACCAGCCATCTGTGTTTATCCTCATCACACTATAGTAGCCTTTTCTTGTTCTTAAAGCTGGTCTGTAAAATACTTGGCCTTCGCCAGTACCTGAACTATTAACTTACACGCTGCTCTATAATTTTTTTGTACAAGTCAAATGCCGGCACTTTGTCAGGCACTTACTGTTGCATCTTAATATGTGAACTAATAAGGTTGCCTTCTTCATAGTGTTGCAGATTACTTTGTTCAATGCCTGACGGTCTTTCTCTTGTATTCAGGGTGTGTGCTTTGATATTCCTGTGGCTGAACTAAATAAAGTACAGGTGAGAAATTGCTACTTAATGGATTTTTAAGTTTCTTCCACTTTATTATTAATACATAAAAGAAGAAATATGACCATCTATCATTATAAAAACATTAAATTGGAAATGTTGCATTTTATGAAGGAAGAAATTGGTTTAAGAAATTTAATTAAGGGGTGAAATGGAACCTGATCATTTCTACTCTTCTTTGTCATTAAATACCTCTTGCCCAAGATTCGATTCCATTCAGAACAACACCACCATGTGGTTAAAACATGTATTTTATCAGATTATGTCCAATAACTAGAGGCAATGTAATTAACTTTTCAATCGCTGAATAACATTTATAAAGTGTTACCTAAACCATTGTTTCCCAAACTTGGGTCTCCTCCTATTTTTTTTGGACTACAGTTCCCATCATCCCTGGCCACTGGTCTGTCTTGCTAGGGATGATGGGAGTTGTAGTTCAAAAGCAGCTGGAAGCCCAAGTTTGGGAAACTGATTAAAACACTAGTTAAAGTAAGAAACATGGCTTCTTTTTTTACAGAAATGCTCACTTTTGGAAGTTTTGAAACTTTCCTTTAACCAACTTTCATTGGTCATTGTATGGAAGAAACATAAAAGAGGAAATAACAGGTTACCTTGAGGTGTCAAGAGGGCAATATAACAATACTTTTGTTATCTTACTTTGATGCCTTGTGGGGGGGGGGGAATCTTCCATGCATCTCAGAAAACTTCTATCCTTTTATATTATGTGATGTTTGCAAATACTAGTTTATAAATTCAGTGCCGGTTGTAGAGATAACAAAAAAATTGTTTTTTATTAGCAAACATGGCAAGATACAAGACGCTGGCAACTTTCTGTGGCAACAGAATTGCCCGAGCTTGAAGAATCACGTGACAGCGGCCGAAGTGGTGGCTCAGATTTCAGGAATGGAAGGCGAGGTGGTGGCTCCAACAGGCATGACAGATTCAGAAACAGGGGCCAAAAAAGAAGCCATAGCCGGGCTTTTTGATCATTTGTTAATATGTCATACACAACTGGGACTAAATCACTTGTTTTATCAGAAGTAAAGTTGGTTACACTTTCCTATGTGCTTTTTATTGCTTTCTTATATTTGTCTCATTCAGACAATTCTGGCCGCATAACTCACTTGTTGGGGTAGGGAAACGGGAGTGAATCGTTCTAGTTTTGAATGTTACTAGGTAATTTTGCAATAAGGGCTTGGGTCCAGAGTTTGCTTAATTCCCCCTGAAAAAAATTGCTCGGGGGGGGGGTTAGAGGATCCTCTGGAACAATATGTGGCTCTAGGGGACTGAACAGGGAGTGGGGAATTTGTCAAATGTTGCCTCCTTCTCTCCCCTCCCCCATTCCACTAGCAGGATTTCACCGCTCAATAAAAAAGCTGTGGACAGAAGGAGCCATTGTTGTTTGCGGAAGGCAAAGTCCGGCTCCAACCCAAGGGCTGCTATGCCATCCCTTTGTGCTAGTTAGTGTGAGTGAATGGTGGTGTAGGATCAGGAGCCAGCTGTACTAAATGCAGTGGTGCTCAACCCCAATCTTCTACATTTTTCTTAAGGCCATAATCATGATCACTTTGCTTGGCTGCTGATAGATGGCACCACAACCTACAGCTTTCTGAGAGCTGTCAGGCCATTGTAGCCTTGGAGGGAGGTGGCAGTGGGTGGTCCAGGCAAGCTTTGGATAAAGTTACAACTAGCCAGGGCAGCTGCTCATCAGCTGTCTGCTCCGCTGTCCGCTTTACCCACTATGTTGTTTCAGCTTTGGTGGCAGAAGGCAAAGAGGTGGGAAGTGACAGGAGAGCAGTACGGTTGCTAGGGAGCTATCCTATCATGAGTGTCCTTCCACATCTCACCTGAGCCGTTGTCTTCTGCTTGCAGAAGGTCTCAGCTCAGTGGTGTGGGAGACTTGGTGAGGCCTAGAGGGAAGTGGGAGCTTTGTGGTGAAGAGGTGGGGTTGGTGCGCCTTGGCACTGTTTTGTACCTCTTGATATGGAGTGGGGAGCAGGAGGATGGCCTAAAGAACATTGAAGCTATCGGCCTGGAGCAGCTTGGGAATCTCCGTTTGATATTTCAGATCAAGATGTGTTAGTGGGACAATCACATTTCAGTTATGTGACATTGCAATTATGTCATGTGATGAGCGGGTGGGTTGCCCTGCCCATATGTCAAAGGAGGCCCACAGGTTGGAGCCAAACAGGTTCCCCACTCCTGGTCTAATGGGTAAGTGTGGGGGGTTGGTGAGGTGAAGGGTTGCTGTGGGTGACAGTTGTAGGTGGGTTTGGCAAGCAGCACAAGCTGCGGTGGACACCTAGTGTTGAGAGTGGGAGAGATAGGCTGCAATGCCCACCCCACCCTGCCTCAGAGCCAATCATATTATCACAACCCTGTGAATCTGAAATAGCACTGAAAATGTGACCCAACAGACCACAAAGGACAGGTTTATATCACTAAACTCCAGAACAAGCTATTAGCTGCACATTTTTTTAAGAAGAAGAAGAATATAATTTATTATTTATACCCTGCTCATTTGGCTGGGTTTCCCCAGCCACTCTGGGTGTGGGTGGTTTTTAATGTTTGGTTTTAGACTGTTGTAACCCATTTTGGGACCTGCTGGTGAAGGGTAGATAATAAAATAACAACAATACACATTAATAATATGCAATTACTATTATGTACTGCTTTTTTGCCCAAAGCCCTCTTAAAAGCATGAAAATGCATCCTACAGAGGAGCATAAGAGGGGAAGTGCCATTGATCAGTAAATAAAACAACACAAGATTGCAAAATCACAACATTCGAGTGTGGAAAAAATCTTTCCCAAGTTAATTGACCAGTCTGGTAAATATTTTATATTTAAATATTAAACCATGGGGATTCTCCTGGATTCGCTCCCCTCTTCTTGAGGGTTTTGTGTTCCAAGTTAGGAACCACTGTAAATCTCTGGGCTATGAAAAATCATCTTTAGATCCGGTATTCAACCAAAGACGACAGAGTGTGGTGACACTCCAAACAACAGTCGTGGCTCCCCCCCCCCCCTTATCCTTCCAAAGCGTTAACGTGTAGCGTGCCAGGAGTTCCTGGGAGACCCCTATTCTCCCTCACGGAGATAACCACAAAACTACGCTTGAGCCCAATTTCCTCTGCTGTCGCGGTCTTTTCGCGCGCGTGGCCTTTGGCGCCCACCGCGGCCTCTGCTCCCTTCTCTCCGTCCCTCTGCCGCCTGTGACGTCACCCGCTCCCCGCGCCTCCATTTTAACTGAGGGAACGAGGTTGACGCGCATGCGGACTACCCTTCGGGAGGGTTCTGGGCGGGCATAAAGCCAACTGATCGGGAGAGAGAGCGCGAGTGGAGGAGGCGAGAGACGAGCGAGGAAAGCGCAGCAGCCCGTTCAGTGGGAAGATGGCGACCCCCGCCGAGTGGGCCTCGCTGTGCGAGAAGTTCCGCAGCGCCGTCAACCTCTCCTACGTGGAGTCCAAGAAAGACCCGGAGACGGAGCCGTACCGCTCCAAGTACAGCGCCCGGGAGCTGCTGGAAGGCATCAAGCAGCAGCTGGGCTCCGAGGAGGCGGAAGGCAGCCCGGGAGGCGCCGGCGGAGGCGCGGCCGGGGCCGACGAGCGGGAGCGGCAGCGCGCCGTGGCGCTGGCCGCCGTGGAGTACGAGCTCGGGGTGAACCACACCGACACGCAGGAGTACTCGGCCGGCGAGGAGCACCTGGTGAAGTGCGCGCAGCTGCTGGAGCCTCACCGCCTCTCCCGGGAGTGCGTCTCCCTCTACATCCAGGCCCAGGTGGGGCAAGGAAGGAAGGGGTCGTCGGTCGCTCCCCCTCCCGCAATAGCTCACCCCAATAGGGGGCTCAGACCCACAACTGCGAGGAGCGGTGGATAAGAAACAGGGTGCATGAACGTGTGCCCCCCCCCCGCACACGCGCGTCAAACCTCTTTGCGTCGTTCGCGCTGTTTGGGATAATGCAGGTTCCTAAACCTTAGAGTGCCGCATACTTGCCGGGGCATTTAAACATCAGCCCGGGCACGTGGCGCAGTGTGTACATTCATCGCCCACCCGTCTTAACAGCAAAGGTTTTCTTGGGCCGGGGCAGTCACCGTTTGTCCTGGGGGATGGCATCATTTGGAAGTCAGAAATCAACTGGGGAGAATGAGCTTTCCTGACCTGTGCAATTTTCCTTACGGAAATGGCTGTGTTTTTAGTTTTGTTAGCCTAATCGATTCTGCGGCATCTCTCCTCATTATGAAATCTAGTCGATGCATAATAGGCATCTAAGACGAATAATATGCTGGCTTGGATCCAAAGTCGGATCTAATGGCTAGCGGAAGAGAGCAGGCAACGTTTGCTGGTTCTCTCATCCTCCTTCACCTCTTCCCATACTTCCGGTGTTCCTCCATATTAGAAGGGGGGGGGGGAGGAAAGGGGAAATCAGCAAAAATATTCTTTCCTTCTCTCCTTTTCTTTGAACAGAGATTTTTGTCAGTAATTTAACTCACAGGATCTCAAGATCCAAGTTATTTGATTTGGCACTTTGGAACTCTTGTTGAAGTACTGGATGATGCCTCCAAAAGATGTGTGGAATGTTACATAACAAACATTAACTGTCCACACTTTTAAAATCCATCAATGAATGAAGTTGTTTCCTCCCCACTCTTCTCATTGTTTTGCCTTTTTGTAAGGATAACCTTTGAACTGTTACCCATTCTATAGAAGTATTGTTGAAACTGCATATCAGTGTTGGAAATCCAGAAGGCTTTCTGTGTTTTGTTGCTGCTGCAGCCATGTGTCTATTCTTCTTGTTTTAGTGCAAGGGGGTGGCATGTGTCAGATTGGAGAAATGCAGTGCTGCGGTGCAAAGTATTAAGGAAGGGTTGAGCTGGTGGTGGTGGCAGACCATCCTCTGGAATATAGGTTTGCAAGGCAGTAACACTGTTACTTCAAGAAATGAAAAACAAATTTGCAGTTCATGTGCTTACATTGATTATTTACTATTGCAGTTTGAGAGCTGAGTAACTCCACTCAAGAGAGTCTGTGGATCAAAATAATTTGTGTGCCAGTAGCAGGCTGTGTGTACACAGCATGTTTAAGGCTTCCCCCAAAAATTCTTCCAACAGTAATTTGTTAAGGGTGTTAGGAATAAGTATAGTATTAGTCTGGTTCTTGTATAATATGTAAGGGGGTGACCCCTCTTCCCTATTCATTGATGGTGGATTTGTGCCATTCATAGCTTTACAAAAAAATGTCAATTTCCCTCTTCTTTTGTAGAATAACCTGGGCATCCTGTGGTCAGAAAGAGATAACATTAAAACAGCTCAGACTTACTTGGAATCTGCAGAGGCTTTATATAATCAGTACATGAAAGAGGTAATGTGTTGTATGAGCACGTCTTATGTTTCTGTAATGTGGTGGCACCTCAAGGCATAATCAAAATTTCAAGTTCTAATATCAATGAGTTGCAATCATTAAATAATAAACAGGCTTTCTGGATTACTGTATTTTTCGCTCTATAAGACGCACCTAGTTTTTGGAGGAGGAAAACAAGAAAAAAAATATTCTGAATCTCAGAAGCCAGAACAGCAAGAGGGATCGCTGTGCAGTGAAAGCAGCAATCCCTCTTGCTGTTCTGGCTTCTGTGAAAGCTGCGCAGTCTGCATTCGCTCTGTAAGACGCACACACATTTCCCCTTTTTAGGAGGGAAAAAGTGAGTCTTATAGAGCAAAAAATACGGTAATTGTTACTGAGCTTTGCAAGTTGAGAGGCCTGTTTTCTCGTGTTATAAAATGAGACATTTTGATACAATATATGTGTTGTCAGGAGTTTTGATGCCTGAATTCTGAAAAATAACTATAGTACTAAGTGAAAAATATATCTACTGTTCAGATATCATTTTTAGATAGCTTCAAAATGGTTGGCATTTATGCAGAGTGTTCTGTGCAAACAGCTGACTAGAAAATCAGTGTCAACTCACAATTGCAGCTGTGCTTTCATCCCTCTGTAACCACATAAAGCATCTATAAAACAGCTTAGGGACACTTCCATTGTTAGTTATAATAACTGGAAAATTCTAAAAACACTTTAACTTATTGCTGTATGGCTAAAATGCAGTGCAGAATTAGTTTTCTAAAAAAGAGCTTTTCTGTATTTCAGGAGGATTCTAACAAGCTAAACTCCTTATGCATAACAAGCAGCCTTCTAAGTTGTTGACTCTGCTGTGCCATAGCATTAGCACAATGGAGCCTTTGTTATACCCTCGGGGGCGCTATTTATGCACTGCCCTGCCTTTCTGCATTTCCAGTGTTTGTTCATTCTCCGACATGGCTTCTGTGAAACCAGTGGAGTGCTGCACTTTGGCAAATTCTTAAAAGTGATGCTGAAAATATTTCACTTGTTTCATATTTACGCTCTTGTCTTATTTTGCTGAATTTGCTTTTGACTAGAGATGATGATGCTTTGGAGAAAGGCCTGAGAAGAACATGCCTGCCTTCTTGTTTAATCCAGTGTAGTTCTTCTGTTTCTTAACAACCTACCTGTCACATTTAGAGTATTCTTCCTGTATTGTTGAATCTAGGTACCAGTGGCTCAGCTTCCTGGGTGCTGGTTTATGTTCATGCTAAACCTGTCATCTCCCTAGTGTCAAAACCCTGCCTTGGGAGGTGTGTCCAGTCCCACTTGATCATCCTTGATTTGAGGTTAAATGTCTCACACCCTGTCAACTCATTTCCCTTAGTTTTACTTGGTTGAAAATAAGAATTATTGCATTCTTCCAAATATGATGGGTGACCTTTCCCCCTTGCAAGTGCATTTAAGATACCATTGTGATATTGTATGTCATAGGTTATTTAGAGAGGAAACTGCTTTTATTTCTTTATGAAACTGTCTCTCCCCTCCCCCATTTTTCTCTGTCCCTGATCTTAATAAAGCTTCTTAATTCTGAAGCTGTTATTTAACCAGATACTTTGACAGTGCAAGGAGCAGCTGTCCCTCTGTGCTTGGCCAGTGGCTTATGCTACACACGCAGACATAGGGCAACAAAACAATTGAGGAATTGACAGGTTTAATGCTGCAACTCAGTGACAGGGAGATAGATAAAGGTGACTGTAGGTAGCTGCCCTGGTTTGAGTTTCACTTGAAAGCACTTACAGTTCACCCTGCCGAAGAGGTGAGGTAGTAGTTGGGTAGTGATGGCCAAAGAAATCTGGGAGTCCAGACTTGTTAATCACACTTATAATGATGGAAGGGTTTGCAGCTCCAGAAAGACCTAAAGTGAAATGGAGCTAGAGGAACCAGATTTGTATTCAGAACATAATTCCAGAAACCTTTTGTTGGATTTGTTAACTATACATATGGGTCTTATTTATTGTTATTAAAAAAATTATCTTGCTTTTCAGCAATTATGCCCTCAAAGTGACTTATTAAAGGTAGAAATGTGGTGAAACATTAAAAGGGATATGTGGGGGCCAGTTGCTGCCCTCTCCCTGATTTTGCAAACTCCTCTGTCTCTGTTAGCCCCATTTTAATTGGCGTACAGCTGGGGCTAACTCAAAATGGCGTCTGCCACTATCCCGCCAGTTCCCAAGCAGAAGAAAGAAGCCGCCTTAGTGATTTGCAAAGAGAATAAAAGCAGCTACAAATTAAGCTTGAGAAATAAATTTATAACAGGGACATGTGACTACTTTGTGCTCTAGAGTTGTTCAAGAGCTTGAACTAATAACTGGATCTCAATATTAAATATGCTGTTCATTCAGGGATATATTTCTCTTGTGTTGTTTTTACTTCTGTGTGATGTCTTGTATCTAGTTGCAACCACTTTTGTCTTGAGTGCATTGAGTAGCACATAAAGCAAAAATTTCTGAAAGCATATTCTTCCAGAGTTTCTGGTTTGTTCATCGAGGTAAACTTTCTTTCTTTTTTCCTATATTGTTACATTTACTGAAACTCTTGTTTAAATGCATCATATTCTTTCTGTCAGTGCTGCAGAGTTCAAGAAGTAACTGTTCAAGAGGATAGAACAGGTTTTTAGAAGAATGTGCAGTTAGAGATGCATGATTACAGGTTCTACAACACAATAGGGAAGAACAGATTTTTAAGAAAGAGATATGTCTTCTGGTTGGATGTCCTGATATTTAGATGTTTTGTGCAATAAGAACATATTTCTGGATGCATCTTAACTTAATATTCTCTGCAGTACCAAAGTGCAGCCTGTAGAGAGCACAAATCCACTGTATGTATTTATTAAGTTCGTATATGTTATGTTTTGCAGAATGGGAATCCCCCGATTGATTCCAGTGAACATTTTATGGATGAAGAAGAGAAACTTACTGACCAAGAAAGATCAAAAAGGTATATGTTGAACTGTAAAGTCAGAGATTGGGAGGGGTGTTTCTGTCTTAAAATTAAATCTAAACCCTCTGTTTCCCCAGATTTGAGAAAGTCTATACTCATACGTTATATTATCTGGCCCAAGTCTACCAGCACCTGGAGATGATTGAGAAGGCTGCACAGTATTGCCATACCACCCTTAAACGGCAGCTTGAATATAGTGGCTACTATCCAGTAGAATGGGCTCTCAATGCAGCTACTTTGTCTCAGTATTATCTCACAAAGGTAGTCACTTCAATGTTTTCTTCAGTGTACCTAATTTGTTAAGGTGCTACCAATGTCAGAGTTGCTATTTGACCAGCTTTCAAAAAGCTATTGTTATCTGTGGTATGAATCTTATTGGCAGGCATTGGGTTGCATCATCTTCCACACTAAGTTATTTGCACTTAAGTTCCCTTTGAAATCCATGGGACTGAAAGTCATGACTAACTTGCCTCATTCATTTTGTAAGTCAATGTTCTTTCCTAGCTTTGTTGGCATTTACAGATGTCAAACTCGCAGCCAAAAACATGAATAACAAAAAATGTCATGTTTCAGAAGAAGTGCATTAGAGAAATTTATTCCTCAAATTTGTTACGATATGAGTGTGTATGTAAGGTTGGGGAGACTGCTTAGAAGACCTTTACCTGTTTGTCCTCAGCTTTCTTACTATGCAGCGTTGCCAGATTATATCCCCAGATCCTTCAAAGATCACGCATTTGGGCAAACAATTGGGCAACTGAATTATTTCATTCTTAAATATTAAGAGAAAAATATCTTACTGCGTGCCAGGAACAAACGCCACCATGTCTTCTCCTTACAGCAATGTTTCATGGAGTCCAGGCATTGTTTAGCAGCTGCCAGTGTCATCTTTGGCCAAGCTGGACAGGTGCCATCTGCAGAGGACAGTAAGTCATCTCATTTTAATCCTCACTGTAGTGGCTTTGAGTTATATGGGTTAGCAAAAATGTTGAATTCTCTGCTTGCTGTCCGTTTCAGTGCTGCATTGATTTTGTGGGACTGGGGGAAGAGGTTGCAATGTGAGAGGGTGAAGAGGTGCCCTTCAGCAAGGCTACACTTCTCTATTGGGCTTGTACAGCTTTGAAACTAACGGTGCAGACTTGGGGCATAGTGGTGGTGCCGAGGAAATAGCTTTCGATATTTCAACTTTAGAGAGGGAGAGAAGATGTACAGTTTTCCTCTGTTCATAGAATTGTAGAGTTGAAAGGGACCCCAAGACTCGCCTAGTCCAACCTCCTGCAATGCAAGAATCTCAACTAGATCATGCATGACAGATGGCCATCCATCCTCTGCTTAAAAACCTATAAGGAAGCAGAGTCCACCACCTCTTGTGGGAGTCGCTTCCACTGTCAAACAGCTCTGACTCTCAGAAAGTCCTTCCTGATGTTTAGTCAGAATCTTCTTTCTTGTAACTTGAATCCATTGGTTCTGGTCCTGCCCTCCACAGTAGAAGAAAACAAGCTTGTTCCATCTTCCATGTTACAGCCCTTTAGATATTGAAGATGGCTATCATATCTCTAAATCTCTTCTTTACGTGGTTAAACATACCCAATTCCCTCAACTGTTCCTCATAAAAGCCTGGTTTCCAGAACCTTGATCATCTTGGCTGCCTTCCCTCAGATGCTCCAGCTTGTCAATATCCTTCTTAAATTGTGGTGCCCAGACGTGGACACAGTACTCCAGGTGTGGTTTGACCAGGGAAGAACAGAGTGGTACTATGACTTCCCTTGAAAGGAATGCTAGACTTCTATTGATGCAGCCTAGAATAGCATTAGATTTTTTTACTGCTGCATCACACTGTTGACTCCTGTTAAGCTTGTTTACTAAGACCCTTAGATCCTTTTCACATGTATTATCTCAGTCCAGGTGTCCCACTTCTTATATTTTTGCAGCTGCCTATAACCTGCTATAAGTTGTATTGGTAATATACCTAACTGTTTCATTTTTTACTTTTTAGGACAGTTGATGCTAGAAATGCTTAAACTATTTTAACGATGTTAAACTGTGTTCTAAGATGTTCTTTACACCCTGTTTTCCTGAATAGAAATTAAATGTCTCCCTCCATTTCCAGTAGAAGTATCTTGAGGCTGTTTGATCCCTGTTACAGAATGGAAAAGCATCAGGATTAGAAAATATTATAGCCAAAAGTTAAACCTTCCTCCTCCTAACCATTTAATAGATTCCAGTAGTATTAGTTACTTGAATTCTGTGTAGTCCTTCAGGTAATTTTAAGTGGCTAACTTATCCCCCCCCCCCCCCCGGAGATGGCTTTTCAAAATCTGTCAACTAGCCTAATGAATATTGTAATATTTTAAATCAGATGAAACAGAACAAGATCAACAAGACCTTCGACAGAGAAGAGCTGAAATTGCAAGGTGTTGGATTAAGTACTGCTTGAACTTGTTGCAGGGAGCCAGGAAATTGCTCGAGGTAATCAAGAAACGGAGTGCAAATAACCTTTTTAACATTTGCAGGAGTAACTAAACACAGTAGTCGCAACAGCTGCTAGTGGTACTGAGACTCAAGGGTATAGTAAATGTAAGTCACAAGTCACAATATTCTGCTTGGGCAGTAGAACACTTAATCTTGTCTTTGCCAGTTTTGTCCATATCACCTTGATTTCATCATGGGCCTTGATGCTTTACTGATAGTATCCAAATGGGTTCAGTAGGAGCTAGATACATTACCTAACCAATAAAGCAGAGTTTTCTTTGTTAAAGCTAGTCTGCCATTGGTGCATACTCTGTGTTTACACAGTTTTACACTTCGACTTCTTCGGTAATTTTCTGCTTGCCTATTATTGTCTTGTCAGAGTGGATATTTAGCAGTTGAGATAGGCAAACAGGCAGGTATTCCCATATGTCCCAGTGGCTGTGAAGATGTCAGCATCTCATCTATTAAAAAATCAGCTGTGTAATTTCCAATGCCTTGTTTGGTTTTCCTTAAATTGTTGTGGTGCTTATATACTGCTTTTTGTCCCAAGTGACCCCAAAGCAATTTAAAAAATAAATAAGAAAATATCATTATGAATCACAAAACACCATTAAGATAACAGTAAAATATTAGCAGCATACATAAGCTGTTGAGATTTTCAATTCGGGAAAGCAGTTCCTGTTCAGTTTCTGTTAATTGATTCTCATGGAAAACTTACAGATTCTGGCTTCACACAATTAACTCAAGGCAGTGTCAATTTACTCTTGGCAGAAAGCCAAGGTCTGCTTGACCTAGAAACTACTTACTCTGATTGGTTAACGACCAGCACTCAACTCTGTTATCTAGGAATGCTAGCACAGTTTGGTGTGTTAGGTGTGGTAGGAGTAGGAGTGCTGTGTATGGTTAAGAGAGAGAGAAAGAAAGGATTTATTTTGCTTTGTTTTATATGCAGAAACTCTGCTGTTTTCTTTTCCTTTTTAATAAATCCTGTAAATAGTTATTCTGAGTCTAGCTGACAAGTCATTTCCACCTCAACTAGCTTCTTTGCTGTGCAGGAAAACTCTGCTACGTTTGGGCTAAAGCCATTAGAGCTATGCCTGACACTTCAAAGTTCCATGAGGTTATGGGTATTGTGCTGCCAGCCTGAGTTGTGGTGGTGTCAGCATCAACGGTGTTGGTTCCAGTAGTTCCAGAAGTTGTTGTTCCTGTTGGTGCAGCAGAAGTTCCACTGGCTGGTTCCTGACTGTTGTGAGCTGGTGACGCAGTGGACACAAGGACAACAGACGCAGCGTGTGAATGCTGGTTGCTGTGGTTCCTGTTTTCTCTCTCGGTGGTCGTGAGTAGCTGGTTCCGGGTTCCAGGGACATCGCTCTCAAGATGGCCTCACAACCAGTTCAGATGGCTTTTGAGCATCTGAATGACTCCAATTACTTGCTGTGGTCGGAACGCATGCAGGCAGTGCTGCAGAGGGATCGTCTCTGGCAAGTGGTGAGTAAGTTTCCTGCGAAGCCTGATGATGAAGACCTCGATAAAGACCAAAGAGCAAGGGCCACAATTGTCTTGGGGCTGGAAGATTCCCAGTTGCCGTATGTGAGGGGAATCAAGACAGCTAGAGGTGTGTGGCAAGCACTTAAAGAACTCCATGTGCGTGAGACAGCAGTTTCCAAGCTGTTCATTCGCAAGGCATTGTACAAGGCAATGTTACAGCCTGGGGTTACAATGCAGGAACACCTACACAGTTTACAGTTAAAGTTTACTGCGCTACAGGAAAGAGACTGTGCGTTAGACCAGCAGGAGAAGGTGGCTATTATTTTGAGTTCTCTCCCGGAAAGCTGGGATAATTTAGTTTTGTCTCTAGAAGGTTTACAGGAGCGTGATTTATCAGTCAGTTATGTCACTGGGCGTTTGATTGAAGAATGGCAGAAGAGGCAAGAAAGGTCGTTTGCTGCAGAGGCTTCTACAGGCGGGCGGTGCGGAAGGAGTTCTCATGCCGTGCCAGAGGTGACGCAAAAGCAGCATACCAGTGAGGAGTCAGCGTTTGCTGTTAGGCGTTGTTTCCGATGTGGGTCTTCAGCGCATCTAAAACGACAATGTCCGGAGTTGGTCAAGTCTCAGTGGCCGGTGCAGGAGCAGAGACGAGATCAGCAGCAGCAGCAGCGTAAAAAGAAATTCTTCAAACGAAAACAGTCGGCTCAGCTGGTGACCGCAGAGGTCAAGATTGCTGATGAGAAACAAGCTGTCTGGGTGGTCGATTCGGGAGCGTCTCGGCACATCGTAAATTCAGATGAATTGTTTGTTTCCAAGAACTCAGCACAGCGCAGCCAGGTGGCTCTAGCAGACGGAAGTACTTCCGAAGTGATTTCGGGGGGTGCAGTTTTTGTTCCTTGTCTTCGTGAATGCCTGCAAAATGTACTTTGTGTACCTTCATTAAGGAGCAATCTGATGTCTGTAGATTGTTTGCTAAAAGCTGGGTTTAAAGTGTATTTTGAAGGAGACAGTTGCATTATTAAGAAGGCTGGTGAGATTTTAGCCACTGCTAAGTCAGAGGGAGGCTTGTTTTGGCTTAAAGCAGGATCTCAAGTTGCAGCAGTAGTCAGTAAATCTCAGCCTGCAGTGAATAACAAAGCTATACATGACAACTGTGTGCACTTATTGCATAGGAAAATGGGGCATGCTGGCTGGAAAAGTGTACTAAAAATGTCTGAATTGGCTGATGGGGGTGATTTAAAGAGTTGTAACAAGTACCTTGATTGTAATGTTTGTAAAAAGGTTAAAACCCACAGAGTCTCTTACCCCAGAAGTGACAGAGTTAGTGAGTCCCCGCTACAGCTGGTTCACATGGACGTAATTGGTCCATTTCCTGTAAGCAGGGGTGGATCGCGTTTTTCATTAACAATTGTGGATGACGCCACGCGTTACTCTTGGGTTTTTCCCATGAAGAATAAGGGTGATGTGTTCACTAAGTTTAAAGGCTGGGTGGCATCTGTGGAAAGATTTCTGTCCATTAAACTCAAAAGGATTCAGACGGACAGAGGTGGCGAATTTATGTCAAATGCTTTTAGAGATTGGTTACAAAAGCGTGGCATTGGGCATAGAAAAATGAACGCTTTTTCCCCAGAGGAGAATGGCGTTGCAGAGCGAAAACATAGATCTTTACAAGATATGATGTTTGCCATGCTTGATGATGCTGATTTGCCCATGTCTTATTGGGGGGAGAGCATGCTCACCGCGTGTTATCTCCAAAATAGGCTCTTTCATCAAACAATAGGTACAACTCCGTACTTTAAATTGTTTCACAAAAAACCCAAAATTGACCATTTGCATGTGTTTGGATCAAAAGCCTGGGTATTAATTCCAAAACAAATGAGAAAGAAGGGAGATCCTAAGACCAAACAGTTAGTGTTTGTGGGTTACCAGGAGCTGGGAAAAGGTTTCCGCTTTGCTGAAGGGACAAATGGCATTGTGATCTCCAGGAATGCCAGTTTTTGTGAACATAGTGGCTGGGAGAGACTACATGCCAATACTGAGGTTTGGTTTGAACCTTCTCAGGAGCTTCATGACTCTGAAGGTAAACATAGAGAATCAGAGTCTGAGGGGGAGGAAAGTTCAGATAAGAGCTCTCAAGAAAGTGGAATTAGCCAGAAACCAGTTGCTAAGCAACAAAAGAGAGGTCGTAGTTCTGAGGAGGAAAGTGGGTCAGAAGAAAAATTTTCTCCCAGAAGATCTAAAAGACAAAACAAAGGAGTGCCTCCGGTGCGTTTTTCTCCGGATACTGCAAATGTGTTTAGTGTAATTGCAGAGCCCAAGAGTTTTCAGGAGGTGTTAAAGTTACCAAAAGAGGAGGCAGAGCTCTGGAAACAGGCAATGGAGGAAGAGATGTCCTCTCTGAATGAGCACAAGGTCTTTACACCAGTAGCAGCGCCTGAGGGGGCAAAGATTGTAGGCTGCAGGTGGGTGTACAAACTTAAACCTCTGGTAAAATGAAAGACTTAGGCCCGGTTAGGACATATCTAGGGTTGGAAGTGTGCTGGGCCCAAGATGGCAGCTGCCTAATTAGTCAGCAGAACAAAGTTAAACAACTACTGACTACATACGGGATGCAGGATTGCAAAGGGGCAGTGGTGCCTATGGATCCAGGTTTCATAAAAACACTTCATATAGATGAGAGTCCTGAATTTGAACATCCTGATGTATATCATTCTGTAATTGGAAGTTTATTGTATCTAGCACAGTGGTCCAGACCTGATATTAGCTATGCAGTAGGCATATTAAGTAGATTGGTCTCAAAACCCACACTAAATGCCTGGAAAGGGGTAAAACAAGTTCTGAGATACCTCAAACAGACAATTGGCTATATGTTACAATTAAATTCTTCAGAGGATGAAATGTTGGTTTGCTATTGTGATAGTGACTGGGGAAATTTGCCAGATAGAAAATCTGTCACAGGACTAGTCATAATGGTTGGTGGAGCTTTAATCAGCTGGCGGTCACGCAAGCAAGACATTGTAAGTGTGTCATCAACGGAATCTGAGTACGCCGCATTGAGTGAATTGTGCAACGAGGTGGTTTATTTCAAGCATTTGTTAGCAGATTTAAATGTAAATTGTGGAGAACCAATACGAGTTTACATTGATAATCAGGCTTGTATAACCTTAAGTAAAACAGAGGGTTTCAAATCACGTTCCAAACATATCTCTGTAAAATACCAAAATGTACGTTGCTGTGTACAAGACAATATAATCACATGTACTTATGTATCAAGTGAAGAAAATGTAGCAGATGTATTAACTAAACCATTGGCAAAGATAAAGAACAAGCAAATGTGCAAGAGTTTAGGTTTGCTGGAAAAATAATCTCCTACATAGGTGTTATTTGATGTTAATTGTCCAGCAGAATCTGTGAGGGGGTGTTCAGTTTCTGTTAATTGATTCTCATGGAAAACTTACAGATTCTGGCTTCACACAATTAACTCAAGGCAGTGTCAATTTACTCTTGGCAGAAAGCCAAGGTCTGCTTGACCTAGAAACTACTTACTCTGATTGGTTAACGACCAGCACTCAACTCTGTTATCTAGGAATGCTAGCACAGTTTGGTGTGTTAGGTGTGGTAGGAGTAGGAGTGCTGTGTATGGTTAAGAGAGAGAGAAAGAAAGGATTTATTTTGCTTTGTTTTATATGCAGAAACTCTGCTGTTTTCTTTTCCTTTTTAATAAATCCTGTAAATAGTTATTCTGAGTCTAGCTGACAAGTCATTTCCACCTCAACTAGCTTCTTTGCTGTGCAGGAAAACTCTGCTACGTTTGGGCTAAAGCCATTAGAGCTATGCCTGACACTTCAAAGTTCCATGAGTTCCTACTGTCTGATAACACAGTACAATCATACCTACAGCTGTTACAGCTGTTTCAGGTTTTGTGTTTTCAGGTTGCAGACCGTGGGAAACCTGGAAGTACCAGAACAGGTTACTTCCAGGTTTCACCGCTCACGCATGTGGAGAAGCGCCAAATCGCGCCGGCACAGACATGGTGCTTTAGGATGCGAACGCTGCGGATTGTGGATGTGCCTCCATTACGGATTACGTCCACAACCCGAGGTTCCACTGTAGTATTAACAATGGATAGGAAAGGAAAAAGAGAACCCTACAAGATGTCAGATATATTGGGAGTGGTTTAACAAAAATTTCAAGAATGACAACCACTTGCTGTGAAATACTTAAATGAAGTCAAGGAAAATATCTCAGAGTTACTGCTTGGAGAATTGTTGAAAACTCTTTAAAATGCTTCCTCCACTAAGTTGCTGCTATAAGCTCAGCTTGTGTTTCCATTGAATTATAAAAATAAATAAGAATCATATTTCGAAGTACTAAATAATTTCTAGAAATCCAAAACATGTATTTTTCTGTCATGCAAACATAGGAGTAACAGAAGTTGCTACTGTGAACGTGATTACTTTATCAAATTGGCGGTATCTAGTTTTTTGACCTCTCGTGGCGAAGTATTTCACCCTGTGCGTTCTTGTTTTAGGACAACATTGGGGAGCTGGATCCAGACAGGCAGTCGGAGCTTAAAGCCCAGCAGAAGAAAGAGGAGGATGAGAAGGAAGAGGACAGGAAGAAGGCTGTTCTGTTTGGAACTAGTGATCTGTGTGACTCTATTTTGGCCATGGAAGAAAAAGTGAGCTGTGTGTTTCCACTAGACTTCAAAGAAGCTAGAGAAGTCTTCTTAGTGGGTCAGAATTATGTCAATGAGGCAAAAGATTTCTTTCAGGTAGATGGGTATGTCACTGACCACATTGAAATTCTTCAGGATCACAGTGCCTTGTTCAAGGTGCTGGCATTCTTTGAAGAAGATTATGAGAGGCGTTGCAAGATGCACAAGCGCAGGATAGATATGCTGGAGCCCATATATGCTGGCTTAAACCCTCAGTATTACCTTCTGCTCAGTAGGCAGCTTCAGTTTGAATTAGCTGACACCTATTACGAGATGATGGATTTAAAAGTGGCCATTGGAAATAAGCTAGAGGAACTTGACTCCCACACAATAAAGAAAATAAATTCTCTTGCTCAGATGGCCATGAAATACTATGAACTCTTTTTGGATTCATTGAGGAACCCTGATAAGATTTTCCCCGAGACCCTAGAGGAGGATGTCCTGCGCCCTGCCATGGTGGCCAAGTTCCATATTGCCCGCCTTTATGGCAAGCTTATTACTTCGGATGGCAAGAAACAGTTGGAGAACATGCAGACCTCGTTGGAATATTACTCGTTTTTGGTAGACTACTGCGAGAAGCACACAGAGGCCGTCCAGGCCATTGAAACTGAGCTAGAGCTCAGTAGAGAGATGGTTGGGCTTCTCCCAACAAGAATGGAAAGGCTAAGAGCCAAGCTTTCTACTTTCACTTAAACTCCTTCCTCCCGTGGAAATGTGCAATATTAACACAATTGCTGTCCAAAGAGGCAGTTTCCCTTATGGCAGTTGCCTTGTAGTCATCCGACATCTGTTGTGTGCTCCCACTGTGACAGGCAGCATAGAACCCGTATAAAATGGAAAACTGTCAAGTGTAGTAATTCTCCCACACTTCAATATTAAGTATACAGTGAATGGTCAACTGGTGCTCTGTATTGCTTGCTCCGTACTGACCTGCACACCTTCCTGCCTTATTTTTCTCCTTCCACTACGTGGTCCAGTTTCCAGCTGTAGTGCTGCTCTCCAACTGTTTCTTCCAAAAGGGAACTTTTTGAGTACGTTGTATTTACAGCCCAATCCATCCCCACAAAATAGAGACTTAGGTAGGTGGAATTTATTTTCCTCATTAACAGTCCCTGAAAAAAACCTTAACATATCTCTAATTTAATGGCGTCATATTTATTTTTGTATATGTTAGCTGTCCTCCTTTTGAATCCTGTTAAATAGGATCAATAAACAAACATGCCTGATTGCACATTCTCTTGCCGTCATTTTGTGTGTGTGTTGTGACCTGTTTGGCAGTAGAAACCTGTTCCAGTTTTTCTCCACAAGTTACAGCCTGAGTCTTAAATACATCCCAGCTATTACCAAACCATAGGCCAGGACTCTTGTTAGTCCCGTCCTGCAACTGAAGTTCATATTCCCATCTGTAAGGACCAGAGTTGAACATTTAAAGACAATAAAAGCAAAGATTCTCTG
This sequence comes from Podarcis tiliguerta, assembly GCF_965153285.1. Classification (NCBI taxonomy): domain Eukaryota; kingdom Metazoa; phylum Chordata; class Lepidosauria; order Squamata; family Lacertidae; genus Podarcis; species Podarcis tiliguerta. The sequence continues at coordinate 69,430,750 of NC_139538.1, read as the reverse complement.
GCAGCTCACATCTATGTTCAATGGCACAATCTCTTATTAATAGTGGATTTTGAAAGGGAGATGTTAAAATTAAGAAATGCCCACCATCCTATTCTCACAGTGGCCAGTCAGATATTTATGGGAAACTAGCATGTAAGACATGAATACAACAGCATTCTTCCACTTTTTACCCCCAGAAACTGGTATTCAGAGGCATACTGCCTCCAGCAGTGAAGTTAGAATCTAAGCATCATGGCTAGCAGCCACTCCTCCATGAATTTGCCTATGCCTCTTATGTGAAGGAGTACTTTATTTTGTCTGTTCTGAATCTTCCAACATGGAGCTCCATTGGACGCCCATGAATTCTAGTGTTATGAGAGAGGGAGAAAAACTTTTTCTTACCCACTTTCTCCAAACCATACATACTTTTAAACACTTCTGTCATGTTCTCCCCCACCCACATACTTGCCATTTTCCAGACTAAAAAGCCCCAAATGTAATCTTTCCTCATTGGAGAATTGCTCCAGTCCCTTGATCATTTCTGGTTCTTTCCTGAATATTTTCCAGCTCTACAATCTCTCTTTTGAAGTGTGACTAGAACTGTACATAATATTCCCAGTGTGGTCACACCATAGATTTGTCTAGCGGCCTTATGATATTGGCAGTTACATTTTCAACCTCTTTCCTAATGCTGCCTTACATGGACTTTGCCATTTTCACAGCTGCTGCACATGGGAGTCAACATCTCCATCAAGCTGTCTTCTGCAACCCCAAGGTCTTGTTCCTGGTCAGTCAACAGCAGCTGAGACTCCCATTAGTTTATATATGAAGTTAGGGGTTGGTTTGTTTTTGCCTCAGTGTGCATCACTTAAACTAAAATGCACCTGCTATTTTACTATCATTCACCCAGTTTGGAGAACTCCCTTTGGAGATCTTTTCAATCACGTTTTGTTTTAAACATCCAAAGCAATTTGGCCACCTCACTGCTCACCCCGACTTCTAGATAATTAAATAAAAAGCACAGGTCCCACCCAATACTAATCATTTAGGGACTCCACTTTCCCCATCCGCTGCATTAGGAGAAAAGTCCCATTTATTCCTGCTCTCTGCTTCCTGTTTCTTAACCGGCCATTGATCCTCAAGAGGGCCTGTCCTCTTACTTCATGACTGTTAAGCATACTCAGGAGTCTTTGTTGAGGTACTTCATCAGCAGCTTTTTGACAATCTTTAAGTACACAATATCTGATGGATCAACTTGTGTCAATATGTTTTTTGGCACTCAAGGAACAAGGTTTACTCTTGCGGAAGCCGTGCTGGTTCTGCTTCGGTAAGACCTGTTCTATACCCTTAGTAATTCTGCCTTTACAGTGCTTTCCTTTAGCTTCCCAGCACAGATGCTAAGGTAAGTTGCCTGTAACTTCCTGGATCCCATCTGGGTTCCTGGTTAGGAGCTGGATCCTGGCTTGTTCAGCTATTTGCACAAGAGGAACAAAGCAGCTGCAAAGGGGCTCCATTCACCTGCATGCAAGTCACCACAAGCCCACCACAAGACAAGAATGAGCAACATGTTTGCTGCAGCTTGGGCTGGATGTTTTTGATTTCGCAGTTCTGCCAGCAACTCATTTTTTGTGTTACTAAATACAGTACCCTTAGGGAAATAGAAGGGGGGAGCAAGGGCTGCCATCTTCAGTGTTCCTTGCATCTTGATGAGAGTGGGAGAGCTATGGGTAGACTTGAAGATCACATTACACTTCCATTCATCTGTCCCTCCTGTACGCAGTACATTAACCATTTGAAAAAAATAACTATTCAAGAGAAACACCATAGCAGCAGGAAGCTAAAACTGTAAGTTAATTGCAAGCTCACCGTGGATAAATATTGGTTGTAACAAGACAGTGAGGTATAATTGGGAAAACTATATATTTGATTTAGCTTGCCTACAAACCCCCTCTCCCCTCTGTGCTCCTGCTGGTGCTGCTAAAATCTCTGACTGATGCACTGTGGAATTCTTCAATGATAGGTCAAGTACCATAAGCAGTTACTCTGGAATTAGAAGGGTCTGTTATTTGGTTGATGCAGTCTGGAATACTTTTTCATGAACTAGGCAAATTTATGTTTTGCCATTTTTAGCTCTTATCAGGAAAGGGGGAAGAGTTGCCAGGCAGCGCCCACAGAGCAACCGTTGCTGAGAGCTTATGCCGCCTCCTCTTGCCCTAGTGAGAGACTGATCACATCACAAAGGCCAGCTGGGTTGCTGTGGGCAGCTGCTTAAGGGTCTGGCTATTCGGGACATTCTGTGGAACATCGAGAGAGGTTGCTCTTTGTTCTCTTCCGTTGTACAATTGCAAATTGTTTTGAAAGCCACTGAGAGCCCTAAGCATAGGACAAGATATGTAATCTGCAGGGTGCTGCCTTTGTAGATGGTCTGAAGACTGCAGTTTGTTCAGAGTGCTGTGTTCAGGCTAGTGTCAGTGACTAACTGTTTGGAGCGTATTCCTTTATTGCTCAGTCTTAGGAGGCTGCCTTATCCTGGGCACATTATTTGTACATCTAGGCCACTATTGCTTGTTCTGAGTGGCAGCAGTTCAGCTGCACAAAATCTAAATTGTCTTGGTCAATGTTGGCACACAAGAACATGGTTTAGTGAATGTAATTACCTCCTCTTCCAATCACAAATTATCCTGTATTAATATTTATTTAATATTTTTGTTGTGGGGAGGGGAAAAGAAGCTACTGCGCTCACTGAGGGCCCCATCCCCAAGCAGCGGAGATTTTATTCAGTAACACCTCTGGCTACTGAGGGCTAGAAACTATTATTACTACTGATTTTCAGAAAGCTGAATTCTGGACTTTTCCCATGTGCTTACAAAATAACAGGATCACTTTGGCTGTAAAGAGAAGCTGGACTCAAGGCATAGCGGCCCCTCAGCCTGGTTTTTTTGTTTTGTTTTTGCAACACTGTGTGGACTTCTGAAACCATAACTGCTATGTGAACATCCAGTGGGCTAACCTGTGTTGAAAAGTTATGGAGCAACTTTCCCAATTTCCTGTTGCACTGTAACAGTGTAACAGCGCAGATGTATGCATGTAATTTTCTTAGAGGCAAGTCTCACCGGTGGTCAATGGGACTTACTCTCTAGTGAGCATGTTTAGGTTTGGAGTCTAATAAGACCGTTGTCAGTTGAGCTGACTGTCATTACTGTTAGGCATGGATGGCTGTAACGCTCCATAGCTTCCCAGGCAAGCTGTTCTGTTGAAAAACTTTGTGAGCACTTGAGTGGTTGGTGTGTTCGTTTATGTAAAACCTATCAATGAAAATAACAGTTTTATGTCCTTGGTCTGTTGTTCGGAGAATATTAGCAACAACAGCTGCACATCCCAACCGCACAATTTCCTCTCCCAACTGGTAGTGATGTCAGTAAATGTTAGGTTTTGGTATGGAAATGCAATGCTGATAATCAAGTTTAATCTATTCACTGTGACCGCTGGCATACACATAGTTTTGCTGCTCTGAAGGAAAGGCTTTGTTTAATCAGGGCACAAGCCAGCCCAAGGTTATTTACCAATTAGTTGTATCAATTTCCATGAGAGAGTTATGGGGGAGAGGCTTTCTCAGTGACAGAGCACAAGGTCCCAGGTGTTCATCCCTGGAATCTTTAGGTAGGACTATTAAAGTTTTTCATTTGAAACCATGGTGAGATACTGCCAGTCAGTGTAGAGAATACACTGGTCTAACTTGGTATGGCAGCCTCCAACATTTCAAGTATGCACATTTCTAGTATGCACATTTTTAGTATGCACCACTGAAATATAAAAAAAGATGCTTAGCTTTGGGTGGATGGTGTTGTAGATCGAATTATCTTATCAGAAAATAAGGCAAGGTTTCCTGGAGCATACCTCATCAAATATCACCAAAAAACACACACTGCAAGTTACATGAAAGTTACAGCAAGAGGGTGGGGTTGGGGAGAGATAAGCTTGTTTGTTGATTAATGATCCCCGCTCTCCTTAATTGCCCCATTCTCCTAAATATGATGCAGTAATTTATAGGATCATGGTGTCTCCCCAACACAGCAGGAGTCATTGCTATGCTGGCACGTTCTATGTACAATTGCTGACAATTAAGACCTGTTGCAAACATGCCTAAGAGTGGGCTGCAAGTAGTTAAATTTGGTAGGGGTTCATATTGCATGGCTTTGCAACATACCTGCTCAACGTCTGTTGTAGCCTCAACATGAAGCAATTGCTGTGAGAAACCAGTAACTTGCACAAAAAACTCCCTCTAAGCCACAAAGCGACAAGAAGCATAGCCTATAACTATGGCCTTGTTCTTGGAAACAGCAGATGAGGTGATAACAGTTATCATGCCAGAACTGCAAATGGGGCTCACATGACTAAATGATACTGCATACGATAAAAATCGGGGTCAGGCCAAGATGTTTTGTGACCTGAGGCATAGGAGAAGCTGGCATCCTCCAACGTGCAGAAGTCGGCCAGATTGGCAGTTGACTCTTTCTTCAACACTGACAATGAGACGGCAACATCCACCACCGCAACCTGGATTGGTACACACAATTCTGTCATCGAACACTTGGGCAACGCTCCCCACCTCCAGCTCCTGCCACCAGAGGCACCTGCCTCACCCTGCCTAGCAGAAGGACCCTGGAAGACATTATTCCTGCACACAGAAAACTTGATATTGAGGGGAGAGCTTGGCCTTCTCCCTATCACAACCAGCTTTTTCCATGCAGAATTGTGTTTGCAGGAAAGAGCATTCCTTCACATAGTCAGGTGGGCGGACTGGGGGAAGAGCAAGTTCCTTACACAATCACTATGCATAGGATTGCGAGTACTTTAAATGGAAAAAAAGCTGGTAGCATGACGGGAGAGTACTAATCAGGATGTAAGGCCCAGAACAGGCCCAGTGCTGGAGTCTAGTGCAAATTTCTTGTCACAGGACAGAGCTCAGTGTTTAGGGGTGGGTCTGAGGGAGCCAGAGTCTCTCCCCCCCCATCACATTTATTTTGTTATCCCGTTCATTTTTGCTATTAAAGACCACTGGTGGATGCCATTTTGCCACTATGACTATATGCACACAGTGCCTTGGAAACAATGCAAAGTCCCTCGGCAGTCTGGGTAAATAAAATGAAGGCCACTGTGTAACAGTTGATGAGAAAAAAAATTTAATAATAATAATAATAATAATAATAATAATAATAATAATAATAATAATAATAATAATAGACATGTATGTTTTAAAATGGTCCCATTGTTGACTATAGATTTTCATTCATTTTGAAATGAATACTGACTGCACCCCAAGGATTTTTGGTTGTGTGGGTAGAATCCAGTAGTAGAGAGCAGAGGAAAAAGTTGTCTGTTCACCTAAATACTTTTGTTTGAACCATTAGAAGGCTGCTGCTGTTGGTGAAATGTGAACTTTGTCTTTTCTTTTCTTGGCAGCTGGGCAGAAAACTGAAATGTTATGGCTTGGTAAATTGATTGATTGACCGACTGACTGCTGGGTAGTTAGTTAGGCTTCTATAATGTGAATAAATTCTTAGAGGGAAAAATCTATCTGTCAATATATTAATTCTGGAGGAAGCAGGTGGGAATATGTTGACAGCTTTTGGCATCTCCCATGACAGTTTAACAGTTATACAGTCAAGACATACAACTGAGGTAGCCTGTGTCCTCTGTCAGAAGGACATCTGTTCTATGATGTTTCATAGATTGGAACTGTGTGGAACAGCTGTTTGCTGTTGATTTTACAAATGTTTCCTAATTCATCTTACTTGTGGTTTTTACATTTGCAGCTTTTTGAACTTTCTGCTTAAAACAATGTTGAACTCCCCCCACCCCCAGTCATAGGGGATCATATGCTGAATTTCTGTTTAATATCTATAAGATAAGAGGGTAACAGTATGTATAGGCAGAATGGACGAATCTGCCAATTTCATTTTGTCTCTGTTTTTCATTCTTGCAATTATAAATTCAGTTTTCCACATTTCCACAGCAGCTTAATTCCCCCCCTCAGTAAGTGCAAAGGACCATTCTGCAACCAGTTTGCACGAAAGATGCTTAGGCAGGCGATCACAAGAATCTGGCATCATGTCTATGGAACTTTTTCTCCAAGACCCAACTGTAGTGCAGGTAACTTTTTTCTACATTTTTATTCCACTGTGAAATGAACAACTCGTTCTATGACCCCCTGCAAGATTCCAATACAACAAGAAGCGTGTGTGCCCACCCACTCAATAATGAGCATTTGGTTTAAACCTTTTGGGTTTGCTAGGGGTGATTTTGTAAGGGGCCACCAATTTGTGTCTTTGCCTTGGGTCAGGCTTAGCAAGATTGTAATGGGACACAGGACACACTGTTGTGTTGTGTTGGAACTGCAGTAGTTGACCTACTTTTGACTGCAGATCAATAGCACTGATTCTAGCAAGGAAAGGGCCTCAATCTGCTGTTCATCCCTGCTTGTTCTAAATAACTTCAGCCTTTCCTTCTATTATCTGACAGACATTTCTGTGCTACACTGTAAGAATCATTGATCCGGATAATTTTGATGAACTTAGTCCGGAAGCAGGGGGAGTGTTGGATTTTACAAATCTCAGATACTACCCCGACATTATCTATGGCTTTATGAAATACATAATACCCTTTGGCAACTCTTTACCCCCACCGTGCATGCAGAATGCCTTTGTGTTATATCTGGCATATTTAACCTTCTGTATATAAATCATGGCAAACAAAATAAACCAAATAATTTTGTAAGCAGGGACCTGGATATTATTTCATAGGCAGGCAAACATTTTGAATCCGCAAATGCTTATTTGCTCATTATCAGCTACTTGCGAAATAACCCCAAGTATGCAACAATAAGCCACATGTGCCTGCTTCGATAGGCAGACTCAGAAGTATTCACAGGAAAGAAATCTCTCTCCCAATTTTAATGCCTTGGAAGAATGCAAAGCTCTTAATCTACTTTCCATGTGGCTTGAAAATAGTGTATGCATGTTGGTCCAAAGTGTAAGAAAAAGTTACAGAAGAAAGTAGTATATTGGGCTAACCTAAATGTTGTATTTCTCCTAGTAGGATATACTATTAGATGATAATGATGGTGGTAATTTAGGAAAGATGATGAATATCTGGCCAGTTCCAATGCAACTTTTAGAAAAACAAAACAGCCAGTAGACACATGTGCTCATAGTTTGTAGACAGTATAATTTGAATTTGATATGACTGTTGATATTTAATAAGAATAAGAATAGATAAAGCCATTTGATTAGGTGTGCCTTCCCCCAATAGAGAATGAAGTTAGTATGTAAATGACTTTGTCACTGAATAGTTGTGATTTGGGCCTCATTCTGTTCCAGGGATTTCCAGCCTCACACCCACAGGTGCCACGGAGCCTCATGCAGATGTCCCATACACTGAACGTTTCGTCTTCTTTTTCTTTAAAAAAGGTAAGCCTCTAGCCTCTAGCCATCCTAGAAAGAAAGTCACCCTTCTAAGCAATTTATGTGAAATGCGCAAGTCTGCCTGCTCCTGTCAGTGTTTTCAGCCAATGCGGGAAGTCAACACTGTGACTGATGAGTTGATTGGACCCCAGGCAATAGGAACTCCTAGAGACCTAAAGAGCTGCTGTTTCCCCTTCCACTTTAATGTTCTTTTTCCTGATTCCACCTTATTTTCTATGCAGAAATTGAACACATTAAGCCTTTTATTGGATGGCAATACAACTGAGTGAGACAATACAGTGGTTGAATATATACATCATGGTAATAATGAGTTAAAATTGAAAATGACAGAGTCATGTTTTGTTCTACAGATGAAACAGGCCTTCTTTTATTTTGGTCATCATAATTATGACTTAGATACATGCTATAATGTGATAGCTTATTTGGTAGAGCATGAGACTCTTAATGTCAGGGTCATGGGTTCGAGTCCCATATTGGGCAAAATATGACCCTTGTGGTCCCTTCTGACTCTATGTGTGCTTATGTTTTGGTCTCTGAAGAAAGGGTTAAAGACAGGGAGGCAGTTTATCCTTATGAAAAGATTACTGCTGTAGTGCAAGATAAGTTGTGAGGGATTTATCAACATCTTTGAGAAGAAGACACCGCTTTGAGGGAAGTGTTAAGATTAGATTTTGTCTGAGTTGCTATTTTGAACACACCTCCGCCCCACACCTCCACCAGGAGCCTACTGTAGTACACATTTACAACTCATTTTTAAACTCTCTTTCTCCAAACTTAGGGCTATCTCATACATGACAGTTATGACTATGGCTTAAATTAGTATTCAGGAAAAATGTGCAACTTACATTGGCAATCATGCACATTAAATCTCTCCCACATCCTGGCCTGCTTGAACGACTTTTGCATTTGACCAGAGCAAAGCACAAGACATCTGGAAGCCCTTTTTAGGGCCAAATGACAAGATACTACTCGAATGTTTAGGATTGAAGTCTTGTGCCATAAAAGCTTTGAAACTGATGCTGTAAAAGTTACTGTCTCTGTGTGTGTGTGTGTGTGTGTGTGTGAGAGAGAGAGAGAGAGAGAGAGAGAGAGAATTTGGGGTAACAAAAGAATGAGTGGGAAAGCCCCCTGCCACTTCTCTGTTCCCACTCACCTCCTCCTGAGGTGGCTTTTCCTATGAAGTAAGAGATACTTATTACACAAGTTTATGCATAACGTACAGTTTGGCGCTTAGTATCTCATGTGAAAATGATTGGTTGGCAACCTTCTCTAACCTTGTTAGACCCTTAATTGAGAATAGGGCTGTCAATGGCTACTATCCATCACTGATGTTCTCCTTTCACTGTCAGACATCATATGGTTGCTGGGGGTCACAAGTGGGGAGAGTGCAGTTGTGCTCATGTCATGCTTCTGTTCTGTTCTGAAGTACTTGCAGCTCTGCCTCCTTATGAACAGTGTCTCTAATGGCTTAATCGTTTTCTCTCTCATTTGCCTTTCTGTCAAGATTATGTTCATCTACCCTTTGTACATGGGCATACAAACCCACCCTGCACTTTTGCATACTATCACTGAGACCACCTACGTAAGTGTAATTCCTGATGCATTTCCTGGTGACATGAAATTTATTGAAGACATTGTCATAACTTTATCGCTGCCCTCAAACATGTCATTCTGGTTGTTGTTGTTATCATCATCATCATCATCATCATTTTAAAAGCCTTGTTTTGTTTCCCTCATTTGACTACTTATATCTATGTTGAGAATTAATGGCTAAATAGAAAAAGGGAGCCAAGTTTTTAAACAATGGGACTTAGGTTGTGTGCACACTATACATTTAAAGCACATTTGAAGCATATTTCTCCCTCAAAGCAATCTGAGCACTGTAGATGGGTGACTGAGGGGAAGAATGAAAGGCAAACAAAGCACAACCCAGTCTGTCAAACTCTGCTCACTATTGTGAATGACCGCCAAAAGCAGAGTAGCAATGAATATCCAGGGAAAAACAGGAAACTGTGCAAGCTAAAGTGCCGAATGTACAGAGACAGAAAAACCAGATCTTTATGACCCATTCACAATATAAAGCCTCCATATGGAAGCACCTTAAGAGGAGGTAATAGTGGGCTTCATAGTCATACACAGGATAAGGCAGCTTCCTATGTGGTCATGATTTTGTGCCATTCTCTCTGACCAACCAGGATGTCCACAGCATGCCCACTCCATTTTGAACCTTGGCTTCCTCTATTCTCAGCATTGCTTCTCCATTTGTTGGTTCCTATTCAGCCAACGCTTTAAGGTCTTCAGTACCTCACGGGGGGAGATTTCTGGCACCCACCTATTTGTATTAGGTGTAAGTGGGATAGAATATATGAGATGGAATATGGAGGTAGCTGTGAATTTGTTGTGTGACCTCATACTGGCCCAGAATATCACTCACATTTCCATATGCTGTAATGGAACACAGAGGAGTTCAACTCTTCCCCTCCCCTTGGGAATGTTCCTGTCCTCAGAATCAATGTGAAAGACTGTCAGTCTTGTTTAGTATTGTCTACACTGGCAGACAGTGGCTCTTGAAGGTTTGAGGCAGCGGACATTGTTTGGATGGAGTGACCAGCTTATTATTGGTGGGAAAGTTCTGTGCAGATTTTATTTCTTCAGTCATTTCAAAAGCTTCCATGGAAAGTTTGATAGTGATATAGTTAAAACACTTTCTGTGACATAAAGGAAGTTGCAGTAGATTGTGTCCTAAGTGCTCAGCCACAAAGTGATTCCATCAAACTAGCTACCCACTAAGGCTGATTATTGTGTCGTAACATGAAAGAACACCGTAAAAATAGGAAACAGGAGGCACTCTTAACTGCTGAATGTATGGCCTGCCATTTCCTTGAGGTGTATCTGCTTGGTATTAACGCCACTTGTTAGAGGTTTTGACCATGATGCATGTTCAAATGTTTAGGAATTCAGATAAATGTGAAATTGCTTGGTGTGCAAAAGCATAATAGAATCATAGAGTTGGAAGGGACCACAAGGGTCATGTAGTCCAATGCCCTACAATGCAAGAATCTTTCACCCAACATGGGGATTGAACCCATGACCCTGAGATTAAGAGTCTCATGTTCTACCAACTGAGCTATCCAGCTATCCCTTCACTCTCCTGAGAGTTTAATCTCTTAATCTTTACTGGAAAAGTTTGAAAAGAAGGAGGGGAGGTGGGAAGGTATTGATCACAGAGAAAACTCTTGAAATAAATGGTTGCTCCCATTCACATGTTCCTTGTGGCTTGCCAAAGAGTTGCTATGGTTTCTAATAATGGCTCGGTCTGGCTTTAACCCCCACCCTACGAAAAGAATGTTCCAGTTCATCTTATCAGCTATCCGGCAAGAAGTTTGTGCAGATCATTTGATTTGCTGCAGAAAGAATGACTGAAATTACTATGAACTTCTGATGCTCTCTAAAAAGCTAAAAGTATCTGTGAGGGGACAAATAGCTTTATACAACACTTTGAGGGGGGTTTTCTACAATCAAGCAGCATATAAATTTTATGAAATAAATAAATGCAACCAAAGATGGGTTGACTTAATGAACAGTTTCCCTGCGCAATCATTGGATTCCCCACCCCCGCAAGAAGTGTTAGTACTGCATTCTGTTTTCCCAGTGTTTCCTTACCTAATAATTTTCCCGTCTTATGTGATCTTTTACACAATGTAAACATCACTTCTATAAATGTGGGATCTAGTGCATGTCTAATGCTCATATCTGTTTTAATTGCTTCCAGACAAAACTCCATGGGCAACCCCGATAACTCCAGAAAATTGTGGGATGGAATTGGGGGCCGTATCCTGGTTTTCTGTTCTTTCCCACTGTTTTTGTTGGTGAATAATGGGGAAACAAACCATATGTACATGTGCTTAAAGGGTGGGGAGTGGTGTATGATGACGTCACACCAAGTCCACCAGTGTGAATGAAATTTAGTATCATATATAATTTAGTGACATGGTCATATATCCATCAAATAGTCACAGTTCCACAATGTAACAGGAACATTTGAAAGCGGGACAGATGAGCTGGCATGACAACTGTGCTGGCTCTCACCCTCAGACACAGTACCTGGACTCTCAGCTCAGGGAAACCAGAGAGCTTTATTCAAGAAATCAGTATATGGTATCAGTATTAGTTCAAAGTGCAGGACACGTAATTCAAAAGTCTATAAGCTTCTAAGATTCATGGCTAGGCAGCAGCTAAGATATTATCTCAACATTTGACATGTTCCTCCTGCTCAACTTTTGAAGTGGGGCAGGACGAGTAATTTGCATGGTTCTTGTCCCAGGCAAAAAAGACTACACTTGCAAGCGTGCACTCCTGTGGGTGTGCTGGGTCTGTTCACACCAGCACAATCATTGGCACATCTTTGACAATGCAGCCTGAGTTGGTTTCTCCAACTCAGCTTCTGCCTCTGATTCAGCTGGCCCTATTCAGTGGCCAGCAGCCTCCTTGATTACCAATGGGAACTTCACTCTCAAGGGGTTGGGTAAGATTGACTTAGACAGTTTCCACTCCCCATCTCTGATGTCCAGTAACAAAGGGGTCAATCAATCAACTCACTGCTTGGCCTCTCCCCATCTCTGAACTCTGTATCCTTCTTCTTCTCTGCTACATCCTGCCCCAGTTAATGCCACAGGACCCATGACACTAACCTGGAAAACTAAAGTAATAAGATCCGTATGGTGCCAATATGGCCTGAGCTGCTTCTTGGAACTTTGGTTAGGTGTGTCTGCCCCATGGACAGTGCAGTACATAGTGCAATACTATATATTTCTGTTCAGAAGCAGGCTCTATTGACTTTAATGGGACTGACGTGGGTGGCGCTGTAGGTTAAACCACAGAGCCTAGGACTTGCCGATCAGAAGGTTGGCGGTTCAAATCCCTGCAACAGGGTAAGCTCCCGTTGCTCAGTCCCTGCTCCTGCCAACCTAGCAGTTTGAAAGCACGTCAAAGTGCAAGTAGATAAATAGGTACCGCTCCGGTGGGAAGGTAAACGGCATTTCTGTGCGCTGCTCTGGTTTGCTAGAAGCGGCTTAGTAATGCTGGCCACATGACCCGGAAGCTGTACGCCGGCTCCCTCAGCCAATAAAGCGAGATGAGCGCCGCAACCCCAGAGTCGGCCACGACTGGACCTAATGGTCAGGGGTCCCTTTACCTTTACTTACTCTCAGGTAAGTGTTTATTGGATTGCAGATTAAATTACTGAAAAGATACACTCTCTCCCGTGAAGGAAACCAACCCTAGGAAGTTTTAGTAAGAAATAACTACTCCTCAGAAAAGAGAGAAGGAATTTAAAATATTTCTTTCTTTGAACCACCCATCATCTGAAACTCTTGTAGCCGCTTACAATATTTAAAACAAGCAACAAGATACTAATATTTAGTATTATTTATTATAGCTATATTATACTATAGTTATGGTATATAGTCATTTAAAACAATATTGTTATTTGGTATTATTTATATATAATACTATAATTATGATATATGGCCATTATTTATAAAAGCATTTGGGTTGGTATAAAACTGGTCGGTAGATGCCCTTATCATTATAAAACTGCACCCTTAACTACTCTATATTGTATTGACTTCCTGTGTGCATAGATTCTGAAAATTATTTTTTTAAGGCTGCAATCCTTAATGCTAAAAAAACCCCTGTAAGTTTTCTTAGAATGAAGCCTGCAATCCAGTTACTTTGGAGTAACTGCCGCTGAATTTGGTGGGACTTTACTTCTGGGTAGCCATGCACTGGATTGCGCTGTAACCTGTCAGTCTTGTTTGGGCAACTTCCTTCTTGTGCCGAGTGGTTTGAGAGCTGTAGAATTAGGGCTCCAGGTTTTGATGTTAGATGCGTCACTTTTCTGTGCTCAGGAAGTTGTGACGCAAGTCATGGGTTGGGTTTGAGGTTTTGGAAACCTTTTGTAAAGGCAAATCACTCTCCTTGCCCTGTTGCATTTGCAAAGTAGCAGTGACAGTTGGAGGATAACGGAGGCATGCAGGCCAAAATGCAGATGCTTGTCAGACATAACGGGAGGATTTTCGTGGCGCTTTGTGTAATCCTCTTTATGGGATACACAGTACAAGGTAAAACCGCAAGTGGCTGTTTTCTCTTTTTTCTTCTTCTGTAATCTTGTTGTGCTACGCAGCCTGATATAGGAAAAACAAGGCTAGTTAGTTGTGCAATCCTACACCTGTCTACTCGGAAACAAGTCCTACTGAATTCAGTGGGACTTAACTCCCAAGTAACTGTGCAGAGGATTGCTGTCTAAAACAGAGCTGCTCCATGTCCTTCTCATGTGGATTTTAAGATTAGCATTATATACAACACGAGTCATGTGTTACTCCAACCCCACATATGAATGTGGAGGTAGCCTTGCTGCAGCAGAGCAATTTCTTTGCATGGCTGGCTACCCTGATGTGTTGCTTTTATTCTTTTGAAAAAGGAGAGGTGTCTGCTCCTGCTCCACAAACACGGGAGTACACTGCCTCTAAAGACTTAAATTAGAAAGGGCAGGGGGAAGGAAAATAAAAGTGACCTAAAGAAGGCTGACTGAGTTACTGGGCATTGCTAAAAAAAAGGAAAAGGTTGTCTTCTTAATGCTCAATACTCCTTGTTTTGTTTTCAGTAGGCATGATGTGCTCTCCTATGTGTGAGTAGTGCAGTTGGGGAGCACGTATATATGGGAAGGGGGGGAATACGGTCACTGAATGACATTGGTATGGTCTGTGGGGGGAAGTGTGTCACTTGTTTCCAGTGATATCACAGGCGCTAAAAAGTTCAACCGTCCTCTACCCAGCACCTTGTTGCAACAGCTATACGAGCTGTGTGCCTATGTGCATTTGTCAGTGAAGGGAATTCCATTTTTCACAACAATATATTATGGTTCGAGCACCTGGAAAATGCATTTGGCGTACTAGCTGGGAAAGTTGCTCTACTTGCACTTTTGTTATGCAGCAGCTAGTCATTAGGAACGTGGAACCTATTATAATTCGGCTATAAAGTAATCATAAGAAATACTTTCAACATCAACAAGTTCCAGTCTCTGTAATAGGTAGCAGAATAAGACACATATATTTGGAAATAAGTTTCATAAGTAAAGCTTAATAGTTTCCACCCTTACTTTAAAATGCTATTATAATTTTCAAATGATTGATGGTACAGTGGTACTTTGGTAGTTCAACGCCTTAGTTGTCGAACAAATCAGCTCCCGAACGTCACAAACCCGGAAGTGAGTGTTCCGATTTGAGAACGTTTTTTGGAAGCCGAATATGTCTGATGCTGCTTACGTGGCTTGCCTTTGTTTTTGAACCGTTTCTGGAGTTGAACGGAATAAATTTGAGAACCAAGGTACAACTGTAATTTAAAGCAACGTTTCCCAGGCTGTGGGTTGTGAGGCCTGCGCAAGTGGGCTTTAGAATCCTAAACGAGTATGATGAATGCCACTTACAACTTGTAACCAATCATGGGAAAGCCTCAAGTCTTACATTTGAACACTTGGGAAATGTTCTCTACTGGTTGGCAATAGATGTGGTGACGGTTCACCACAAAGTGGTCATACAGGGAGTTGTTTTGAGTGACTGTTACAGTTCCCCTCTGATGTGCAGGAAGATTCCCCCAATTAGGTGATATTGCAGTTAAAATACATGAAACTGACAGCTGCCAAATACCTAAGACCCAAAATTCATGTGACAGTAAATGGATGAGTCACCATACCAAGTACGTTTGGACTTAGGGGTTTGAAATTTGCTGTATTTGGTAAGTTATAGAAAATATTAATTAAAAATGATATCTTATTACTTTATAAATCAAATATTACCTTAGGTGTGTTTCACCTATGTTCTCTATATTATAATAACCAAATATGCACCAGGGAACCCAATTCTATGCAGGTCTATTCAGAAAAAAACTCCCTCTGAGTTTAATGGGGCTTACTCTCAACCCTAAGGCTGCAACCATAAAGGGACTTAACCCAAGCAAACTTATTAAGGATTAAACTGTCAGTTCCACATACCGGTACTCATTTTTTAAGTCCTCTGAGCTGTTTCTAGTAACCTATTGTTATAGAGTTAGGGTAGAATCCAACCCTGTGTTTGGTCCATCAGCACAAGGATTTCTGCTTGTGTAATGGAATGTTCTCCCTTCTGATCCCCCATGTACCTCCTAAAATCTGTTTGAGGGGTCCCACTAACCACCAGCACCAGATTTGGGGGGGGCACCATTGGGAGGAACGAGAGAAGGGGAAATTCTATTGTAGAAATGGAAAGTTTGCGCTGACAGGATGCGTTAGTATACTACCCTCGGCTGGAAAATGTAGACACAGTTTTTCTCTCAGCCAATTTCTAGGCGCCTTGTTGATTTTGTTTGATTGGTGTGTGGTATGAAAGAAAAAAACAAGCTGTTTGAAAAGGCATTCAGCTTCCTCTGTTAGGGCTTCAGGTTGTCTTGTGGTACAAGAGGAAATTTGTGTAAGTGTGAAGAAATTGAGGGCTCTGTACCTCAGGAGTTACCACACAGGATACATGAACAGCTAAAAAGAAATGCAATTCACAGCCCAACGATCTGGACGTATTTATCCTCCCCCACACCATACATTTAAAGCACATGGCCTCCCCCAAAGATCCCTGGGAACTGTAGTTCTCAGGGTGCTGGGAATTGTAGCTCAGTGGGGGGGGGGGGGCGGCTAAACTCTAGTTTCCAGGATTCTTTGGGAGAAGCCATGTGCTTTAAATGTGTATAATGCCTTAAGTGTATAATGTAGATGTATAGCAAACTCATTCTATGAGTGAAGGTGCTTATGTAGCCAACGGGGCACCATCCACACACAAGAGGGGAGGTATCAGCACTTAGGGGCACCTTAAGGTTGGCAGAAATTAAAAACAAACCAAAATCTTCAGATTAAAAATCCCTAAGGGTGGATCCCTCACAAATGACTGACTGATGACTGAGCATGCTGTGTAGGCACAGAACACCGGCTGACTAGCTGACTTTTGGCAGGGAGAGGAAATGGAAATGGTGCAGAATGGAATAGAGTATTGCAAAGTACCGTGTTCTGGAAGATGTCCTGAACAATGAGCACTTTACACTGCATCATTATGCTGAAGGTCTGACTTGTGAGACCTCTCATTTTCAAGTTTCCTTGGGATAATAACATAGTGCCACATGTCGAACTGTGGCTCATCTTTTGGCGTTTCACAGTAAGCATATATGGCAATATGTCCTCTTTGTATTCAAACCATTAAGCTCTCCATATAAATGGCTAAATCTGTCAAATTCAGTTTATTCTCTGTTTCTCATTTACCTCATCATGAATTCAATTCTCCACATTTCCACATCCGTTTGTGGGAGAAATTGTCCTACTGAAAATTCACCAGCATTTTAGTGTGAATTTCTCCTAATTGACACCATTGTGCATGCAATTTTGCGTAATATACACCTTTTTGAAAAGCATTTCTCTCTCTATATTATTGTATGATATTTTCATCAATATATACTTTTTAATGCACACTTTACATGACTAAACGACTAAACAACAACAAACCCCAGTCCAGTACAGTATATGTCTTTTTTCTTTTCAACACATTGCTTGATTGGAGAATCAATTCAGGAAAGTGTGATCTTTGAAGGATGCCTGTGTTTTCAGTTCATGTATTGTTTCGGAAAGGTTGAATTAGGTAGATTTGCCTTTAATGTGAATTTCTTCCACATTCCTAGCTCTGGCATCCAAAGAACTGATTTGGTTTACATAAGGACACTAGCCCAGCGGATGTTTTGATTCCTCCCTTCCCTTTGAATGGCAGGCAGCATGCCATACACACAAGCCGCTTTTGTAACACTCCTAGATTTAAAAACTGGCTGCTGTTTGAGCAAAAAAAAGAAGTGTGGAATCCCGCTTGGGCTGATGAAAAACAGTTTTCACGATTTTTTTATCTCCTTGTTAAACTGCTGCCTATGGCACTTTTTTTTAAATAGCTCAATAAAATGCTGTTTGAAACTACTATACACAGGCTAAAGATAGCAATCCAAAAGTGTCAACAGGAAACAACTTTCAATAGCTACCCCCCCAAAAAAAATTCCTTAATAAAACCAGTCTGTGCTTTTCAGAAGGCTAGGAAAATAACTTAGGCAAATTTTAAAGCAAGTATAACAGGAAAGACACTGCCATAACTTTAACTTAAGTTAAAAAGCAACAAAGGATGGACACAACTATAAAGCTTGCTATGTCATCAGTTAATACTATTAAAGAACAGGATGGAAGTTTAATTCCGTAAATTGAAATGCTTATTTCTGCTTCTTTGATCTTTGGGTTGTGGGGAGGCCTGCACTGGAATGTGGTTAAGCTAAAAAGGAAGGAGTTAAAGTCAGAAAGTATCTAGGAAACATCTGCAGTAACTATTTATCACAACTGGTAAACAGGCCTTTATGAGGATTTACCGTAATCTATCCTTATTGCCTTTATCCAAGCCACTTTCCTATCCTTTGTATTAATATACCTGTTCCATTTTGGAACATTTTGGCTTCCAAACACCAAAAACCCAGAAGTAAATGCTTCGGTTTGCAAATGTTTTTCGGAAGCCAAATGTCCGAAGCGGCTTCTGCTTGAGTGCAGGAGGCTCTTGCAGCCAATCGGACGCCACACCTCAGTTGTCGGACATTTTGGAAGCCGAATGGGCTTCCGGAATGGATCATGTTCGACAACCGAGGTTTGACTGTATTCTGTATAAGATTATTTTCAAACTGATAAGTATGAGATTGTACCTGCCAATTCAAATATACTGAGGAAGAGGCTATGGAATTTTAAGGCTGATCTCTCTGTGTCTCCCATCAGCCACCAACTCTGCTTTGGTTACTCCCTGACTCGGAGCCTCCATATTTTTAAACGTTACTGTGCATATATGTTCAGAGGTGCCCATTTTAAAATGAAGTTACTTATGGTTTTCCCATGAAGTGATATTTGTGAGAAGCTACTCATCCAGAGCAGATTGCTAACCTTCAGACCTTGGCAAAAGACAACTCTGTTTGGAACTTGAATATTGACTTTTCTGTTCTGTTTTCCATAAAGTACAGTGGTTGCATTAAATGTGAGGAGTCTGTATTAGTATTTAATGCAGGGTTATCTGTTGATATTTAATTGTTAAGGGTTATGAATACACCTGATTCTAACAAATGTACATTTTCACCAGGGGCTCCTGTTCAGTCCGGCCACTATGCGTGGGTCAGGTGCAGACCTGGTGCCAGTTCTGCAAATTGCATCGAAGAGCGAGGGCTAAGCTTTGTGATTCCTGATGGAAGTGCTAACATGATCCTCCCTCCCAAGGCTGATCCAATGCTGTAAGGAAAAAAAAACTTTTGTCTTTAGTACTTATTATGAGTTTTCACTAAGCAATGTTTACTAAGCAGTGTTTACAGGATGATGATGCAAAATGCAATAGAGTTTAGGCAGCTGTACTGATGCCATGAAATATTTTTCATTTAACCCTATACATCTGCATCCCCATTACTTGGATTCAAAAAAACCACAGGCAAATAGAATTGCTGCTCCTTTTTCCCCAGCAGGGTTCCTGTGCATTTTACAGCAGCCTGACAGATTACCCTCTGCTTTCTTTTCCAAGCTCCTTTCACAGAGGTGTGTGTGGAGACCTATTCTTTGCTAATGAAGCTCTGCAAAACACCATCTATTTTATTTCTTTATATCCTGCCTTTCTCCCATTATAGGAGCAAAGGTGACTTACAACATGAACGAAAACAGATACAGCTAAAAATATACAATCAATATAAATATTTTAAGAAAATAAATAAAAACAAGTAGCCATATTAAGCACAGCACTGAAAATACTATAGCTACGGTATTTTAAAGCAAACACAAACACAAAAAGAATATTCAACACCCACCCTGCCTAACCACAGCCAGTTAGTGGCCAAAGGTTTGTCTGAACATAAAACCCTTTGCCTACCAGTGAAAGGAAAGCAGAGAGGGTGCCAATTTAGCCACCCGTGAAAGAGAGTTCCACAATCTGGAAGCAGCCACTGAGAAGGCCCTCTCTTGTTTTCACCAAATGTGCCTGGGAAGGGACTAGAGAAAGTCTTTCTCAAGATCTCAAAGCCTGGGAAGGCTCATATAGGGAGATACATCATATCTACTAGGGATGGGCAGGCATTAGACTTGTAGGATCTGCTTAATCTGCTTGATTTTAGAAGCCTGAGGTCAACTAAATACTGTAGAGGTGCAGCACAGTGTCTTGGATGTTATATGCAAGGAATAAAGGTTGCCTCTGGGTGCATGCTCAGCCTAGGACAAAAAACCCTAGTTTTCCCCAGCTTTGTTCCAACAGCCCAACTTAGAGTATGGAGGGGGGAGGTTGCTTTTAGTTGTTGCTATGTTTGGACTACTGGAAGTCAAACTCTAGCTGATATACTGCAAACCACCCAGCAATCTTTCAGTAGATCCCAATCTACATTCTGCTCATACTTTATCTACGCATTGGCAGGGCTGTAAAGACCCCTGACCATTAGGTCTAGTCATGGCCGACTCTGGGGTTGCGGCGCTCATCTCGCTTTATTGGCTGAGGGAGCAGGCATACAGCTTCCAGGTCATGTGGCCAGCGTGACTAAGCCGCTTCTGGCGAACCAGAGCAGCGCACGGAAACGCCGTTTACCTTCCCACCGGAGCGGTACCTATTTATCTACTTGCACTTTGACGTGCTTTCGAACTGCTAGGTTGGCAGGAGCAGGGACCGAGCAATGGGAGCTCACCCCATCACGGGGATTCGAACCGCCAACCTTCTGATCTGCAAGCCCTAGATTCTGTGGTTTAACCCACAGCGCCACCCGCGTCCCTTGGCAGGGCTGTATATGTAAACAATGAAGCAGCCATGCCTCTCATTTATTACAGTTACCCTGTCAAGTTGCTTGGGCTCTGCCCTTAAGATTTTAGCTCAAATCCTCTGAAGTCTATGTTTCATCAATTCCATTTTCACATTTACTCCACCTTTCTATCAGAATCGACAACACCTGGAGTCCGCCTCTCAGTTTCTTGGAAGAATAGGACTCTCATCAGCCATGGATTGTCCCAGATATCCACCTGTAAAAGGCCACTCTTCCCTAGATACACAGCATCTATTTCTGATGTAAATGGTCCAATCTCAGGGTTGGCCCACCCATGAGGCTAGGCCAGATGACTGCCTCAGATGGCAGGATGCACTGGGGCAACAGATCCAGATGTAGATCTTTATTTTCCCCTTGTTGCTGATGTAGATCTTCACTCACCACTTCTTTCCTACTGGGGAGAGAGCACATCATTTTGTGCTTTGCCTCAGGTGCCAGAATGGCTTGGGCCAGCCCTGTCCTATCCTTCATTTCAACATCATTAAATTGGTTCAGTTCATTCCCAAGCTTAGTTCTGAGAATGAGGATTTCAAAGTTATAGCCAAGGTCTATAATATTATTTTTTTTTTTTTTTGGCTATTTTTCAGAATGAAGAAATTTCAAGACCACCCTGAACACTTTCTAGTTTCTGGAGACGAGTATGGATCAGGAAATGAAATTGAAGAAGAATATGGGTCAGGCATCGAATTTGACGCAGATGATGCCACTATTTCTGACCAGATCACACCTGATCCAAATCTGAAGTTTAAACTAAAAGATGAAGCTTTGTTTTTCCAAGATAACAGACTGTAATCTGTTATGGCAATTGCAATCTAATTTCTTGCATGCTTTTGTGTTTTATGATTAAGTGAAATGACACCCATTCAAAAGTGTTATAAAAACTATCAAACAAACTATAAATGCCTTAATTTTTTAGTGCTTCTCTTTGGTATAAAATGTGCTGAATGCAAGTGTTCTCTTTTTAAAAGATGTAAACTCGCCTTCCAAAATTTGGAATTTCTTTTTAGTTGTCGGAAAATAGAATCTGAACATATCAGCCATTTGTTCAAATAGCACTTGAGTTAGGGGGAAATACAATTTTTAAAAAGCAGCAACTTTGGTCACATCCACAACATATGTTTAAAGCACATGACTATTCCCCAAAGATTCTTGGGACCTATAGTTTTGTGAAGAGTGTTGAGAATTGCTGCTCTGTGAGGGGTAAACTACAGTTACCAGGATTCTTTGGGAAGCCTTGTGCTCTAAATGTCTGGTATGAATGTGAAACTGAATTAGGTAATGGAATGTGAGGTAAATTTATTCCGAATGCCTCACTTCCTTTTACTTGGCTCTTGACTTAGGGATGGCTCACTCTTTTTAGCAGCCCAAGGCAAGCCAGCAAGAGTTTGCCCCATAGCCCTTGTGTGATTCTCAATGATCTGGAGACACATTCTACATTTAGCCATGGAGTTAGCCATGTAAGAAGCAGTGAAAGAACCCAGACGCTTCCACTGCTTCGGGTTTGGTGGACATCCTTTGAATTATACCAGGCGATACAGTTTCCTAGTCTGTATAACACTTTTCAAAAGTTTCATTAGTTTGCTATTCTTTAAAAAAAATTGACATTCCGGATAGGGATGGAGAAATCTGTCAGTTTCTCATTCTTCCCATCTTAAATTCAGACCACCAAAATTCTGCATTAAAAAAGGGAAAAAACACTGTTACAAAATTTGTATGCATTTGCCCTAATGTGGTGTAAACGCTTTTTCTAATATACACATTTTTGCAAGCAATTTCACCTAATATAATGCATTTTGTATGCTATTTTCACTAATAAAATGTATATATTTTGGGGTACACCTTCCCTGGATATACACATTTTAAACATATTTTCGAGTTGGAGAACTGCATTGAAACATTTGGAGAAGTGGATAGGAAGTGAAGGATAGCTGTGTCTTTGCGTATTGTTTCAGGAAATACAAATTAGGTCGGTTCACATTCAAATGCAAACCAAACCAGATTTCTTCCCCATCCCTAATGCCAGACCACAAAATAGATATACTTATGTTCTATCCCTTCTGGAATTTGTTATTTGCAGTCTGAGAAACTATACTGCTCTAATCACCCAAGTGTTCTTGTCCTGTTTCAGTTATATCATCATAATGTGGCCTTGTGTTTGCAAATCTGCACATCCTGAATCTTTTATTCATCTTAAAAGCAGCTACAGAACTTTTTATAGTATACTTTAAACTGCTTTCTAACTTTGATACTTTCTGATACTTGCATTTATTCAACTATTATTCTATTAAAATCTAGAGGCAATGAAAGACTCTTTTATTTCTTCAGTAATAATCTAAATATTCTTGGTTATACTGCCATAAGTATGGTGCTAATGTTATCTAAGCTACAAGACTTGTGAAAATGTTAGCGTAAAAGACACAAGAAAACCCACAAGTTGGAGAATATACATATAAAATGCATATTTCAGCAATGCTTTACACAAGAGAGGGGAAGGTTAGATTGTTAGATTATTATATGATATAATGTTCTCTGGACAGTGTTACCACCCACCACTGCCCATTGCTCTGATTACCATTTGCTCTGTTTACCATAGGCGTATGGAGAACCTAAAAGCTTGCACACCGTTTTTTGATGTTCTGGTTGGCTGCTGCAGAAGTGAAGAGTGATACTGGCTTAGTTTGAATATTTTTGCTATCCAAGACCTCTCTGATCTGGTCTGCCTCCCCCTTCAATGGCAGTGGCAGAGAAGCACTAACACTTGTGCTAACCTAGAACTGTTCTAAGGAGCTGCAGCATGTACATACAATCTAGTGCCAATTTAGTGACTGTGGGTCCCTCCTCCAGCCACTTGACTGTAAGTAGGGCAGTATATTTTGGAACCTTGTTTTGTTGCAGAAGTGCTGCCTGAGGCGAGACTTTCAGTACACACACACTCTATCCCCACTTCCACCTATTCAGTAGATGCCCAGAACTGATGGCTTTTTACTGAAGAATAGGGATGCCCACTGTGCGTGCAGCAGGAGGTATATACTCTTTTCCATATCATTGTACAGTGGTACCTCGGGTTACATACGCTTCAGGTTACAGACTCTGCTAACCCAGAAATAGTGCTTCAGGTTAAGAACAGAAATCTGTCTCCGGCAGCGTGGCGGCAGCAGGAGGCCCCATTAGCTAAAGTGGTGCTTCAGGTTAAGAACAGTTTCAGGTTAAGAATGGACCTCCGGAACGAATTAAGTACTTAACCTGAGGTACCACTGTACAGCCAAACCTTGGAAGGCGAACAGAATCCATTCCGGAAGTCCGTTTTACTTCCAAAATGTTTGGAAACCAAAGAGTGGCTTCTGATTGGCTGCAGGAAGCCACATCAGACATTCAGGTTCCAAAGAACATTTGCAAACCGGAACAGTCACTTCCAGGTTTGCAACGTTCAGGAGCCAAAACATCTGAGTACCAAGGTGTTCGGGATCCAAGGTAAGACTGTACAGTGGTACCTTGGTTCTCGAATTTAATCCATTCTGGGAGTCCGTTTTACTCCCGAAACCATTCAAAAACCAAGGCACGGCTTCCGATTGGCTGCAGGAGCTTGCTGCACTCATGATAACTAGGGAAAGGGCCATAGTGCAGTGGCACAGTGTCTGCTCTGGCTGCAAAAGGTCCCAGGTTTGATTTCTGGCATCTCCAAACTGCCTCTGGAGAGCTACTGCCAGTCAATGTAGAAAATACTGAGTTAGATGCGCAAATGGTGTGACCCAGCACAAGGCAGCTTCCATATTGCAAAAAAAATTAATGGGAGATCCAGGTAGAGCTTCCATCATGCAGTGGAGAAAACAGGTGAGAAATGCTTTAGTTTAGAGAGGAGAAAGAGGAGAAAGGAAAAATGGAGGGGAGGCAGGGACAAATGGCTTCCCTGAAATAATCTTGGGAACTGTAGTTTGTTAAGAGTGCTGGAAATTGCAGCTCTGTAAACTACCATTTCCCAGGATTGTTTTGGGGGAACCCATGTGTTTTAAATTTTCTTCATATGTTCTGTGTGGATATTGCAGCCAGGCCTCATCTGCTGCATCCTTCTGATCAGGAACAAGAAACACAAGTTTCCCAAGCATAGTAAGTAATATTTCTCAGTGCCCTCCTTTTGGCTACACCATCTTGAGTTCACGGTTAGGAGGAGCAATAACATGGATGGGGTAGAGATTGGGTTTCTGGCCCAAGGTCACCCAGACGTCCAGAACTCCTCTGAATTGTTATGTAATGTGGATAGCAAGCTCTTCTTCCCCTTCTCCTCCAAATCAGTGCATTCCCACACTTTACCTTCTCCCAATCCAGATTTTTTCATACCCTTTCCTTTTTGAAATATACCCAGCATGTCCTCCGTTTCTCTGATGAAAATAGGGACGCCCCATTCCATAATGATAATTTTATTCTTTATACCCCACACATCTGACTGGGTTGCCCCAGCCACTCTGGGCGGCATCCAACATATATAAAAACATAAGAAAACATGAAACGTTTAAAGCAACCCTTTACTGTACAGGATTGCCTTCGGACGACTCGGGAGTCGGATAACTCCATACCCCCCAACATTTCTCCACTGAAAATAGGGAGACCCTACAGAAAAGAGATTGACAGTCATCCTTCTGGTTGCTTGCTTGGTTTGGCTAGGAGTTGGCTAATTGGTTAATTGGTGAGCTATGAGATGAAGGGGAGGGGCAGATGCCTTGTCAATCAAAGAATGCCTTGTCAACCAATCAGAGGCAGCTTTGTCAATCCCAGCAGCTTTGTCAATCCCATATATATATGATTGTGCAAAGTATCCTCTTTCCTTCCAGCTCCTTTTGTCTCATGCTTTTACAATTGTGAGCCCAAAAGGAGGAGGAGGATTTCTATATGGCAAGTGCTTCAAAGTGGGGACTTCATCTGTGGTAAATCACAAATGGGACCTGCAGCCAAATGTTGCAGTGCATTCTGCTGCTTCTGTTTAGGGTTTCAGCCAGCTATTCCCTCCAAGTGCATTACACACAAACACACACACACACCAAGTGCCAATCTATATTCCATGGTTTATTTAGCATTCTCAGTTGAATCATTATAGCTCTTGTCCCAGTTTCTGCCCGCCCCAAACATTTCTCTATGGAGGGCCTCAGCAGAGAGGAGAAAGGAAAAATGGAGGGGAGGCAGGGACCCATGGCTTCCCTGAAATAATCTTGGGAACTGTAGTTTGTTAAGCATAGTAAGTAAAATTTCTCAGTGCCCTCCTTTTGGCTACAATTGAGGTGCACTGTATGTTTTTGACACGTGCCATAATATTGTTTCCACCTACCAAAATATATTTAATGGTATACATATTTTATTTATGTTGTTAAACTGTCTACAACGGGTGCCAGCCAAAAAAGCAGGCAACGGGGAAGACGCTCGCGGCTACAACCCTTTATTAAAAGTAGTTGGGAAGAAGCGCCATTGAACTCGGCGGGCCTTTCACTCCCAAATAAAGATGCCTCGGATTGGGCGACATGGTTAGCTCATTTGCAGAACGGAATACGTCAGGAGGGGGCGGGCCCAAACTTTCTGCTTCCGTGTGTGTTTTCAGCCTCGTTGCGAGAAGTAGCGCCCCCTAGCGACCATTGCCTCCCTGCCTGCCGGCGCCGTTCGCCTAGCCCGGCTTTCTCCGTCGCCGCCCGAGGGAGGGCTGGTCACGTGCTGGGGGCGTGGATCCGAACGGCGGCCTCTAAGGGTCACATGACAGGGGCGCGGGCCGGGGTTGCTACTGTTGCTTGGGGAGGGGGGCCGGAGTCCGACTGACCATGGTAAGTGAGCGGCTGCCGGGCTTCAGGCGGCGGCGGCGGGGTGCGGGGAGGAGAGAAGCGGGGCTGTTCATGGCGGTGCGTCGCCTCGCCTGTCCGAGGCCTGCAGGACCGTTGTAGTATGAGCGGCGGCGCCGGCGCCGCCTTCCTCCTTCCTTCTCCTTGTGAGGCGGGTTGGGCCTTGGGGGGCTTTTGAGGCGAGGGAGGCCGGGCGAGCCGTTGGCCGTTCCCATGGATATGGCACTCTCGGCCCGAGGGGCTTCCATTCGATGCCGCCGCCCCGCTTCCACCACGCGCTCCACCCCGCCTTTCTGGGTGACGCGGGCGGCGTGTGTTCCGCTGCTGCTTGAGGAGAAGGCAAAGTACGCGGGGAGGGGCGCTGTTGCCGCCGGTGCCCCGGGAAGATCAGGGTCTAGGTTTCTTACGGCGGGCTAAGCGAGCAGGGCGGGGTGGAGGGAGGGAGGGAAGTGGCTGGGATTTTCGTGGAGTGCGGGACACGTCAGAGTCACCTGGGCTGTCTCTGGTGGCAGTCCCGGGTTTGGCTTCTAAGAGGAGGAAATGTGGGCTGGGGGCGTAAACGTGTCTGCGGGTTTATATTCTCGGGGGGTTTATGCACCTCTTCGCGTAGGGAGAGGAGACCCTCACCACACAGTTACTTACAGTGCGCTGTTACTTCACGTGTTGCCCAGCAGCACTGGCATGCAAAACCTAACCAGCCTAATTGGGTTGTTGTAGTTGTAAGGTTTAATTTGAAGAATGCTGTTAGTAATTACCAGTAGGGATGAAAGGTGTATAGGGAACCCAAGAAGGAGAACTGGGAGCAGGTTGTAAGGACTGGACTGTGAATGCTTCTTTGCTGATTGTTTTTTTATTGGCTTTATGTCCTGCATTTCTGCCAAGACACTTGAAGTGGTTTACAAATTTTAAATACTATAATATAAAATGAAGAGTTGATAGAGCCCTTTCAGGCCGACTGGGAGTTGGTGGTGCAAACTCCCTGACCACCTACCCTCCCTCAGGGCACACAGGTATCCCTGAAGCAACCCTAGGAAAGGTGTAGCAGATGCTATCCTAAATCTCTCAGGCCGCTGATGGTTCTGTGAAGAACTGGGTGGTATGAAGACTTTGTCTGCACAACTGGTTGCAAGTGGTCAGGCTGAACCTGGAGTCTGCAGTACTCTAGGCATCACACTTTGAAGAAGGGCACTGACAAATGAGCATGTCCAGAGGAGGAGGGCATCTGAGATGGTGAGAGTTGTTGAAACAAAGTTCTCTGAGGAATAGTTGAATGAAAAGGTAAAGGCCCCCCGGACGGTTCAGTCCAGTAAAAGGCGACTATGGGGTTGCAGTGCTCATCTTGCTTTCAGTTCGGGGGAGCCTGTATTTGTCCTCAGACAGGTTTCCAGGTCATGTGACCAGCATGACTAAACAGCTTCTGGTGCAGCGGAACACCGTGACAGAAGCCAGAATGCATGGAAACTCTGTTTACCTTCCTGCCACAGCAGTACCTATTTATCTACTTGCACTGGCGTGCTTTTGAACTGCTAGGTTGACAGGAGCTGGGACAGAGCAACAGGAGCTCACTCCGTCGCGAGGATTCGAACCTTCCGATCGCCAAGACCAAGAGGCTCAGTGGTTTAGACCACAGCAAGCCTATGTTTGGCTCGCCAAAAGATTAAAGGGAGACATGAGAGTGGTCTTCAGATTTCTGACAGGTTTAATGAAGAAGATGGAGCAGGCTTGTTTTTTATTTCTCCAAAGGGCAGGACTAGAACCAGTAGGTGGAAAGTGTAGGGAAGCAGATTTCAGCTAGGTTTAAGGAGAACATTCCTAATGCTAAGTACCATTTGACAGTGGAATAGACCACCTGAGGAGGTGATGATGGGCCCTCCTTTGCCAGAGGTAGAAATCCTGTAGTTACTCCTTGCACTGGGCAGAGAGGGGGTTGGATTAGATTACCTCAAGGGTACTTTCCAAATTGGGGACGCGGGTGGCGCTGTGGGTAAAACCTCAGCGCCTAGGACTTGCCGATCGCATAGTCGGCGGTTCGAATCCCCGCAGCGGGGTGCGCTCCCGTCGTTCGGTCCCAGCGCCTGCCAACCTAGCAGTTCGAAAGCACCCTTGGGTGCAAGTAGATAAATAGGGACCGCTTACCAGCGGGAAGGTAAACAGCGTTCCGTGTGCTGCGCTGGCTCGCCAGATGCAGCTTGTCACGCTGGCCACGTGACCCAGAAGTGTCTGCGGACAGCGCTGGCTCCCGGCCTCTAGAGTGAGATGGGCGCACAACCCTAGAGTCTGTCAAGACTGGCCCGAACGGGCAGGGGTACCTTTACCTTTACCTTACTTTCCAAATTGCTAGTCATTTCATTCTAGCTAGTCATTTCATTCTAACATTTTTAAAAATCTTGGCAGGGTGCACTTTGTTCAGTGATTCCATCCAGGTGTGTACTCATAGATAAGTAGCTCAATGGAACAGGTTGGGTATACTATATAGAATCCTTAGGAATTCTAGAACTGGTTTAAAACCTTCTTTATTACATATCCATCCATAACAATGCCTTAAAGAATCTGCATGTGGTCTTACACTCATGTAATAAAATGTAAATTGTTCAGGCAATAGACTCTTGAGTCACTAGCAAAATAATATTTATATGAATCCTTAAGGTCAGTTGATTAGAAGTGACTTATGTCTGTAAAAAGCCTATGGCGGTATTAGTGAGCTTTCAGGCAGTGGCTTAATATTGCAAATGGGTCATTCAGATCTGGTTTTTCTGTGAGCATGATTGGTATGAGTGTTGACACATATTTTCATAGGCATTATGTTTTCCCCCATCAGTACTAGTGGGTGTTGGTGCCAGAATATTTCCCTGCTGTGTTTTCTTGTTCCTCCGCTGTATTAGTACTGCTTTGCTCTTCTACCTTTTCCAGTTTTAAGTAGGTGCACAAGTATTTCTGTACCTGGGTACACACCTTTAATCCACCTACTTGTAAATTCACAAAAGCAAACTTAGAAACCCATAGTTATCATGTTTTATGACATGTAAAATGGAGACTTTTGATTCTACAGGATGACTCATTTCCATATTTTTTAAAAAATATAATAAGTCTTGTGCAAGACCACAGAGGAAAGTGGGAAGGTCTTGTGCAAGAAAGGTATTGCATAAGACCTTTATTTTTTAAAAGTCTCAATGCATGTACTACAGTTTGTCTCTGAGATATACCCTACATATAATGTGTGAAGATGTCTACCTTCTCCGAAGTGGTTGGCTGAAATTTGAAGGTGTTCAGTGTATGGCAGTTGGTGGAAATAGGTAAATAGGCTGAGATTGTTTGGGTCACCAGAAACTGTGTGCAGTTGACGAAAAAATGGAAGTAGGGGTGGCAGTAGAGACCACTCATCAAAACGTCACAACACATATGACAAACTGCTTACCAAAAACAACAACATGGTAATAAGCGTCTGCACCAGGTGTGCCTGTAGCTGTATAATAGGTTGTTTTTACTTTCTTTTCTTTGCATAGTAAGGTGAAATTCAGATTAAACGGATTAAAAAATCTTGTATTATGATACAGATGTCTTGTGGATGCTGTCAAATCTTGCATCCATGAACAACACCTACTCCAGAATAAACTCCAGTCTGGAAGCACCCTGAGTCATTTACCGTACTTTGATATTTTAAGGTGGTGTGACAGTGCCTACAAGAATTATATACAGGGATTTCCTCAGTCTTCATAAGCTGTAGAAATCTTTGGTGTAGTTTGTAGGTCATAAAATAACTTTCAGGCATGGCTGGCTACCATTAGTAACACTTGGTCTGGACGAGCTGCTGTGAATTTAAACCCCATGACATGCCAAACCAACTCCCTCCCTCCCGGCCCCACATGCTGAACTTCTGCTTTTCATGCAGCTGTTAAAGGCAAATGAAGTCTGTCAGGCCCAAAGGTTGACAATGCTAATTTGCCTTTGCTTTACTAGCCTACTTATATTAATAAATTAATTATTGGATGGGTGGCAGATACTACCAGTACCTCTAGATGTTGAAATACTGAGGAGACATTTGCCATATATGCTCATCACTTGATGTCTGCAACATCAATAATGTGTTGTGCACGCTTACAAGTGTGCCAAGAGCCCATACAGATAGATGTCTGAATAACTCTTCAAATACAGCCTTTACTCTGGGGGCCTTGTGCATATTCAGCTGACAGTCATTGAGATGGCTCAGATTTAATGCTAAGGTTTGCTATTAACGGGAATGAGCCTCCTAGGACCCTTGGGCTTACATGTTTCTTCCTCCCAGCACATGCTGTGATCCCTTTCCTCTTGGTATATGACAAATTTGCCATCTTGTCTAAAGTGACAAACTATGCTTTGTGACTGACCGCATCATGTTCAGTGCCTGGCTAATTTTGAACACTGCTGTACAAGCTGAATGGCCTCTGCGTTCCAAAGCAAGACAGGATAAACAAATTGTAGTTAGACTTAAAGTATGCGTGTGTGTGCAAACATAACAACAGTGTGTTGCAAACACACTCATTTTAGGATTTGAAGGTCCCCCCCCCAAATTAATTCCTTTTATTGTAGATCAGTTATGTAGTGTGTTAAGGCACTCAACAATGTTTTCCAATTCAGTCAGAAAGTTCAGTTTGTTTTGCCTTTAATGGTGGCTTATTAGATTCTTGTAGGGCTCCTTTGAAGTCTGGACTTCCATTGTGCATATTGTTTGGATAGCTTGGTGTTTGCTTATTAGCAAGAATTGAATGCCATCTAGGTTTTCTTTTTTTAGAATGCTTTGAGGCACTGAGACAGGATACAGGTGGTCTGTTTTGCTTCTGTTCCCCCACAAGTCTCCTGGCCCACTCTCCTTCCCTGTTTGCTTTGGGGCCAAATTAAAGAGTCCTACTGATTCCTGAAAGAAGGAAATAGGACAAAAGGGATCAGTTAAGGAATGGGACAGAGGGCTTTCAGCTGAATCAGGCCTTTTAAATACTTCAAGTATAGCCCAGGTGTGGGGACTGGGAACCTTTTGCCCTTGCTGTACTTAAGTTCCCATCAGATTCAACAAGCATGTTGATGGCTAGGGATGTTGGGAGTTGTAGTTCAGCAATGTCTGACAGGCCGAAGGTTTCCTGCACCTGGTAGGCAGAGAGTAGCTAACGTCTACTTGGAGTAGGCCCATTGAAGTTAAGAAATATGTGATCCATTAATTTCAGTGGGTCTGCTCTGAGTAAAACTTGGTTGAACGCCCCCCATAGCCTCCGGACAATTCATTAGCAACTGAAATGCATCAAGCACTTTTTAAATGTTCCTTGGATACCTGAAACCACTATTTCTAATAGTCCAATCCAGGCATGTCCAACCGGTCGCTCGCGGGATGGGCGATCATGGTCAATCATGGGTTCCTGATCGATGGAAGTTGGACGTGCTTGGTCTAATCTTTCCCTGAGTAGTGGTGCTTTTCTTAGATGAGGCACAAAAGATGAGCAGCATCTGCAGCAATGGGACTAGGCTGCCAACTATTTGAGGGTTTAGGGCATGGGGCCTTAGCCTGTCATTTCCCCATTTTGTTCAAGAGGCCCTCAGACAAAACTAGTTGCTGATTAGATTTCTGTAATGTAGTTTTAATGTATTTTGTAGTATTTTTCCCTTCCATCAATGCAGAAACATATATGTAAGAATTGTTTTAAGTTGCTTAAATTAGTTATCTGTCACTTCACCCTTAAAATATTTTGATTTATAATTGTTATGGGGTAGCATGTGTGGTGGGGGGGCTACACTGGCACATAAGACATGGTGAATCTGTATTTCTGTTCTAGCATGATGCTTGCTTTTCCACAAATGCGACAATTCATAACAGTGTTCTGTTGCTATCTCACACCAGTTCAGTTTCTACAGCTGAAATTTTTGGTGGAATTAATTTTTTAATATATTTTTAAAGGAGCAATTAAAATAAGGGCCATAGAACCTTTTCTTCATTATTTACCTACACTTTGTGGCTGCTATATTGAACTTGATAAAGTTGCTGTTTGTTTTATCTAAGACTAAGTGAATTTGCTTTTTATTGCAGAGTTTTCTGGGAGGCTTGTTTGGTCCCATTTGTGAGATTGATGTTGTTCTTAATGACGCAGAATCACGAAAAACAGCTGAAATAAAAACAGAAGATGGTAAAATAGAAAAACATTATCTTTTCTATGATGGAGAATCGGTTTCAGGAAAGGTAAAAGAAGTTTGTACTTTATGTAAGATATAGGGCAGAAACGGTTATTAATGATATAGCTGTTCCAGATAATCTCATAATAGAATCTAGGTTCTAGTGTATATGTCATATTGAGGTTTGGTAGTAAAAAAATTGTTATTGTTGATGTTATCAAGTCAATATGTATATGTCAAGGAAGGACCAACACATTTATTTTGTTGCGGAGGAACCTCTTTCAGTGTTGGCACAGGAAATCCTCATTAATTTTTATTACACAAATATTTGATACTGTCACATTAATGATCTATGGTGTTAACTGATAATTTGTGAGTTTCTTGAAAATTTAAAAAATGTTAGATTAACTATCCAAATATTTAAGTTGTTGACATTCTTATTTTTATAAGTGGTTTCTCTTCACACAGATTCCCCCCCCCCCCCAATGCCTAAAACTACTCTGTATCTACATCTTCTAGTTCACAAGCTTGTCTTCTGTGGAACTTGGTTTCAACACTACTTTTTTGCTTCTCAGTTTGATATGGAAAGAATGGAAGAAAATAATATATTCCAATAGTTCAAGTAATAATACAAGCAAATGTTGCTGCACTTGGGTCATATTTAAGGTGTTCTTATGTTTTTACAAATGTTATACAGGATAACTGTCCTGTTATCTCTACCTAATGTTCTAAGAAGAGCCTTCTAGGATTAGGCCAAAGGCCTGTCTAGTCCAGCATTCTGTGGCACGGTTGTATTGAACTGTTTTATTCAGAGTAGACTCACTGAAATTAATGGACATAAGTTGGTCTTGTCTAGTATAACGCTGGATACAACCCACAGTCTTTTATGCTAGAGGTCATATATAAACATCATGTAAAGTTGTCAAGGATGGGAAGCAGGTGGCGCTGTGGTCTAAACCACAGAGCCTAGAGCTTGCCGATCAGAAGGTTGGCAGTTCGAATCCCCACGACGGGGTGAGCTCCCGTACTTCGAAAGCATGTCAAGTGCGAGTAGATATATAGGTACCACTCTGGCAGGAAGGTAGTCTGGTTCACCAGAAGCAGCTTAGTCATGTTGGCCACATGACCTGGAAGCTATCTGCGGACAAACGCCGGCTCCCTCAGCCAGTAAAGCGAGATGAGCGCACAACCCCAGAGTCGTCTATGACAGGACCTAACAGTCAGGGGTCCCTTTACCTTTAAAGTTGCCAAGGATAGTTTTATCTTCTACAGTTTTTCTTAAACCCTTTATAAGAATATATAGAGTCCAACAATACTACCCCTGTTGTGATGGTTTTGAATTTGCCTTTAACACAATGCCTTCAATTCTGGCAAATGATTAGAAGGGAGTTCTGGTGCAATCCAGACCCACAGTAGGGCGTCTGATGTGCAGAAGATGTATTTATAAAGCCTGAACCTGCCCCATCTTCTACATAGAATATTCTATTGGAATTCTCTTACTTATAAAATGGAAAAGGGCAGTGTCTGTGCACGTTGCACATGGCCAGATCCAGCGCCTCTATTCTTCTAACCTTCCGCTATTCATTGCCCCTTTAGAATGCTGGAATGGTGCCATATTTAAAACTTGTCTTTTCCTGCTTCTGTCATTTAATGAACTACTTTCACCCATTGCTAAACAGCTGCTTCACCAGTTTCTCTTCCCACAGTCCTATTTTTTTGTGTGTGTGTAGTAAATGATTGCATAAGAAAGAACTGGCAGGGGCGCAGGGAGTGCTGATGGCATCTAGCAAGTTTTAACCATTTTTGCTGTGAAAATTCAGTAAATAAGAGTTGGAAGAAGGTATGAAAATGCCATGTAGTCCAGCATTGTAACACAGGGCTGGAAAAGGGGCAATGAACCAGAACTACACTTCCTTTTGAAAAATACTGGTTTTATCAACTGCACCTATCTTTTTTTAACCGTTATTTTATTTTGTTACTGATTATTTTTTATTGTTCTACATTGCACTTAGTTTTGCAAATGCAGTGGAAAGGTGGGATGGATATATATATATATATATGGTTTAAATGATCTAAAATAAGTTTTTGTACAAATGGATCATTACACTTACACCTTTTCATTGCTGTTTTGACTTTTTCAGGTAAACATAGTCTTTAAACAACTTGGAAAGAGGCTAGAGCATCAAGGAATTAGAATTGAATTTGTAGGACAAATTGGTGAGTCTCTTAGAATTACCATTTGGTATGGATAACTTTGAGTGCTCATAACCCTGATATAGGAATCGTAAACTGGACTGGTCTATTGGTAGTTGAATACAGTGTTCAAAATTAGCCAGGCTCATTTTGCACCAGGCTTTTGACCTGGGCATCAGGATGTCACCTGACATCTTCACCATCTGGAGGCACATTCTGGGGAGCATTGTATCTGAACTGTTTTCACACACTATTACCACATCCTGTAGAATTCTATCAGTTAATTTTTATCTGCACAACCAGGAGCCAAAATTTTATTTCTATGCAGTCTGAGCAGGAGTGGTGAACAACATTATAGTGAATTGTTGCTTGTCTTCACTTACCCCATCCCACTGCCCTGCTCACAGTTGTGAAGAATATGGTTACTTTATGAATGGTCCATGTCACCATTAAGAAAAAGTGCTCAGAATAGGCCAGTATATATATGTGGACTGTCCCTGGGTCAGGTGACATTTCTTCTTTAAGTTCTCAAAGCTCTTAACCTAGCTCAAGGTTGTCATATGAACTAGGCAGATGTTTAACTGAGAATCAATCACAGTCAGCGACTTAAGAGCCATCTTGCCCCAAAATGGCAACCATTCTGTTATGGTGACTATAACATTGGTTAAGGAGCCATTTGGTGCCTAGCTTATATATCTGAGTTTCCAACACTGGTTGTATAACAAGTATCCCAAAGATGTTTGTTTTGAAGTAAATAATGTTTGCTGTCTGTGATTCAAATAAATTGTATTTGTGATATGTTGCAAAGCAGCAGTTGCACAAACAGCATGCATCTTAAAAATAGTAACTATATTCTAGCTAGATCATATGTGGATCTTAAAGATTAAGATGCAACAAGTAAAAATGACGTAATTTATTGAGGCCACATCTTTGTATGTTCTGCTTTTGTTTTTTCTCGAAGAGCTTTTTCTTAAAGTTTTTATATTCTGTTTCATAAACCAAAATTTGTTCAGTAAATTCTCTGTCTGCTTACAATATGAGAATATAAAATAAAATGAAACATTTTGGAAAACATTCTACTAGCCTACCTTTTAAGTTATTGAATTGACTCCATAAAGTCATTTGTTTGTTTGTCAAGCTGACTGTTGATATTCAACAATGGTGGGCTGTTCTGCAGTATAATTAACAGAACAGTTGTATTTTGTACTTGAATGGAGGATCTTTGCAATACAACTGACATACTGAAGGAGTTTAGAGTTAGACCACACTGTAAAATAAATAAATAAATAAATATTTTTTTTTAAAATTGACATGATTAAATGGAGATAGAAATAACGCCAATATTGTAATATCTTTCTATTGGTTTTCTTCTTTTCTTCCTTGACACTTGCAGCAGTCCCAAGTGTCAAGCCCTTGTATACTCCTTAAGGAAAGCTTCTGTTACATTTCCCCTCTGATTCTATTCATTACTTTCTTAGAGCTTTTCAGTGACAAGAGCAATACTCATGAATTTGTAAACCTAGTGAAAGAACTGGCCTTACCTGGTGAATTAACACAAAGTAGAAGTTATGACTTTGAGTTTATGCAAGTCGAGAAGCCATATGAATCCTACATCGGTGCCAATGTCAGATTGAGGTATGGAAACTGAAAAGTACTATTTCTGCAGTTATGGTTATAATAGTTTCTAACTTATAGCATTATATAGGTATGGGTAAAAATATATTATAAATTGGTTGCATCAAAAGGGCCCATCTGTTTGTGGAAGGAATTTTGATCTAGCAGAGACATCCACAAAGAGGGAAGGGGTTCTTTTGCCGAATACCCCCTGCAGCCTCTCTCACCCCTTAAATTGAAGGAAGGTGGCATGAGCATTACAAGGGGGAAATGGTATCTGAGAAAGTCACCTCCCTTCATTTCCATGTGTAGGAACCTTTGCTGAATTGAAAGCTGTTACATTCCTGAAAGAACTGTTTCCATTAATGGAAGCATACTTTTGAATCTAACCCATATGGATCCTTTTTCTCTCAGATCTGATGGCTTTGATGGAATTTTTTTCTTTTTTGGCCTTCAGAATCTAGATAAAATATCTTATGAATCAAACTCCCTATATGCCCCTGCAGGCTGGTAGGCTATTCATCTGAGTAGTCTCCAAAGCTGAGATTTTATGCAACCTGTGCTCCAAAGACTATAAGTGAGCAGTCTTGTCTATCAAATGTCACTCTGTACTAAGAAACTTGTATCACTTGCTTAGAATAATTTCTTCTAACAAAATCATTTTGCTCAAATCATTTTAAGTTGTTTAGAGTAATATCTGATTGTGGCAGGCCACTTTTACAACAGCTGTTTCGCTAGCCAGAGCCTTGTTTTGAGTGTAGCACAGCAGCTGAATCCAGTGAGAGAATTGTGCTTATGAAACAAGTTGCAGAACTTCTCAGTGACAACTAAGCTTTTGCACTACTGCTTGCAGAACAATGTTAATTCTCAATCTTATTCCACTAATGTTATGTTGGATGTTGCCCTTAGTTACATAGATTAATATGCAGCTTTTTGGAGAGATAATTGGAAGGTATTTGAGCCAAAAGGCATGCAGTGATGGAAGACTCTGAATTTCTGTTCTTTAGTCATTATTAAAATACTTGATTACAGCATTGTTAAAGAAATACAAAAATGAAAACAAGTTGCAATAAAATGAAAGAAATAAAAATTTCTACATAGAAAAAGTAATTAGCCATATAATAAATATGATTATAATAATAATGATAACAGGAAACTATATGGAAACGGTAAAAAAAGCTTTAGCAAGCAATCTGAAACACATTCCAAGGCGTGAATTTGGATGTGCCTGCCTTAAAAATAATATGTAAACCTTAAATTTAAATGTAAGTGGGTCCTCAAAATACATTCCATCCTGTTTATAGAGCTGTAAAGAAATACTGGATTGAATCCTTTCAGTTTGCATAAGGGATTCTGGTTCAGCAGAGACTCATGCTAGATTGAAGGAAAAGATTTCCTCTGCAGCATCCCACCACATCTCCCATGCTGTACCAGAAGGACCTTCAATCCTCTCAAGCCAGTCTTCATGGAGAGCTGCAGGGCAGTGGGAATGAATTGCCTTTTCTCTTCTACCTGCTGAAGCTTTAGAGTTCTGCTGCAGGCATGTCTGGTTCCAACCCATTGTGCTAATAAAAAATGGAATCACCTTCTCTCTTGCTTTAGGGAACGCTCTTATTAAATTCTCATTTTGGCCTTGCAACAAAAGGAATTAGAATTGTGAGCAGATTGGTTTAATTCAGATTTAACTGCTAATGCAGTTTATGAATCTCAATATAGTCTATTTCTGATGTTAGCTAATTTGATAAAGTTGGCCACTTCATGTATGTAAAATATTCTGTGTATACAATCTGTGCTAATTTCCTGTTTTGTAGGTATTTCCTTAAAGTTACGATAGTAAGAAGATTGTCAGACTTGGTAAAAGAGTATGACCTTATCGTTCACCAGCTTGCGACATACCCAGATGTTAACAACTCTATTAAAATGGAAGTCGGCATTGAAGATTGTCTGCATATAGAATTTGAATACAACAAATCCAAGTATGTATTATGAATAAGGGAATGTGTGACCTTGAAATGGGTAACCAGGGAAACTCCTTCAGGTTAAAAGTGTGGAACACATAGCAGTAATTAACTGATTGCTAATGGACCATGTATAGGTATAGGTGGGTGAAGCTGACTTTCTAAAGTTGTTACAGTTCAAGAGTATTATATTACTCTGTTCTTGAACCAACTACCCGCATGGAAACTTCATCTGATACAAAATGCTGCAGCTAGAATTATGATTACTATACCAGCTACTGGTACTGTACTGTGATTTTGATTACTGTACTATATTGGCTCCACTGACACCCAGTCTGTTTGTGAGCTCAGGTAGCTGGAGGAGACGCTGCTCTATGTCCCATCAGTGTTTAAGATTGAGTTGCTGGGTATACATAAAAGGTCATTTTTGAGAACTCTACCCAAACTTTGGAACTCCTTTCTCTGGGAGTCCAACTGGTGCCTCCTTGATGATTTAGAAAGCAGGTGAAAACTATTCTGCTTTGGTGGCTTATGATGATTTCTTAGTCTTGCCTCCTTTAAAACTGTTTTGCTGGTGGCTGTTTTTCTGTGTTTCTTTTAATTTTGCTATTTTTTTTAAAAAATGTGCTCATTGTATGCCAATTGAGTGTTCTGTTACTATGAGTGGGATTCAAACTAAGTTAGTTGTACTTATCTAAAAGTTAGACATTACTGACTTTTCACATTGATTGCAGTGGACCTAAGTGCAAATAGCTTAGTCTGGATCCAATTCTACATGATGCAAAAGTAGGATACAATTTTTAAAAATGCTTAGACCAGACCTATGTCTTCTGTTAGCAGGGGGCTCTTTAGCACTAACTGCCTAAGCAACAGAGAAGAGATCATTATTGCAATCTGATTTGTTATGGCATCAACATTTTGAAATCTCAATTTACCTTCAGTGCATATTGTGATAACTTGTAACAGTCTCTACTACTACTAGCACTTTCTGTTCATTGGGCTTTAAAGTGGCTTCTGAAAACATGCTGCCTGATAGAGGAATAAAACTGAGTAGCAGCTACAAACTTGAGTGTGGGTCTGCTCTTTGGTAAAATGAGTAACCCTGTTCAATATAGATAGTTCTGTTTTCTTATCCTTTTTCAGCAATATGAATACACAAAAGCATTGTAAAATGCTGTAAACTAGTTTAAAAATGTTAAATTCTGCAGTTTACAAGCCCCCTTCCTTTGTTTCTGTAAGGTATCATCTAAAGGATGTGATTGTTGGAAAAATTTACTTTCTCTTAGTAAGAATAAAAATTCAGCATATGGAATTACAGCTGATCAAAAAAGAGATTACTGGAATTGGTAAGATGAATTTTGAAACTGTCATTAATATTTTTACTTTTAATTTGATGTGTTCTAGAACTATCTTTTCTGATATTTCCAATTTATAATAGGCTGTTCTATTTTGCATATGTATGTGTAGCTAGTTAGCTTCTTTTAGCTGTACATAGTGACCAATACTGGTTTGCAGGTAACTAGTTTATGCTTCGCAGTGAATAGATTCCTGAAACCTCTGCCTTCAACTGTATTTAGCAATATACATGGCAATCAGGCATTCTGTTCAGCTACTTTTCAACTTGAAAGACCTTATTGTACAATTGCTTTGCACTTCTAAATGTAGTAATATTTCAGAATTCGCATGGTGGGTAGGCTGCAAGTGGCACATATGATTCACATTAAACTGGGGTAACCTGTTCAGATTTAAGACTTGGGTGACAGTTGTTTACTTTGACTAATTGGTGTACAGAACTACTAATCATGTTGGTCCTGATTAACAGCTGTAATCAGGGCTCATGATTCCTCTGAGGTTCTGTTGTATTGGACTGAGCTGGGGAAGTACAAATATTGGATATTACTAAGAGGAGCTGTGTCTTGAAGAGCTGAGAAGTAGTGATATTTTCTGATTACCCGTGTAATTCAGTACCTATTCATGATCTGATAAGGTATAACTGCTAAGGGGCTTTAGTCCATAGAAATAAATAAATGTATTCAACTAAATATGCAAAATTGAATTAAAGGACTTTTTTAAAAATATAATTGTTTAACCAGGACCTAGTACCACGACAGAGACAGAGACCATTGCAAAGTATGAAATAATGGATGGTGCACCAGTTAAAGGTGAGTTGGTGTTAACATTGTCAAAGCATTTTTATGTTAAAATATAAGTTGTTTCTCTAAATTGAGTGTTAATCCTATTATGGAGTACATAAAAATTATATTGAAGCCTAGAGTGGTACAAAAAGAAAATCTAAAACACTAAATACCAATTTTGCCTTATGCATCATTTAAGTGCCTTAAATGAATAAGGGGCTCCTAATCTGGGGCCTTCACTCCTTAATACCAATTGGATAGTATTAGTTGCTTTCATAAATTAGAAAACTGATTTCTGGTTTGTGCCAGGTCTATCATTACTTTTTCTTGTGTTCTTAAGAGTCAAGAAAAAGAGTAGGGAAAACATGGACAAATGTGCGACCCCTGAACATAAGAATAGCTCTGTTGGATTGGACTAGTTTAGTGTAGCATCCTCTCTCCCACAGTAGTCAACCAGATGCTTATCTTCTGCTGCTGTTCCCCAGCAATTGGAATTCAATAGCAATTGGTTTGTCCCTTTAAAGCCAATTGCTATTAATCACCCTGCATGTTGTGATAACAAATTCATATTTCAGCTTTGCGCTTTGTCTGTCCTGAATTGTGCTCCCCAGCTTGATTGGATGACAGAAATGGATGCAGAGCCATGCTCACATTTAAATATATAGCTGTTTTCCTTTTCAGAGGCTACTCCCGCCCAGATTAAAAGGCATGTTGAGATTTGGTGTGACTTGCTTAAGAAGAAATTCCCAGCCCCCTTCTTTTTAAATTGATGTCATGCCATTCCCTGTGACTCCAGATTATTCACTGTCAGGAACTATTCTAATCCTTTAAATGTTGAGGAAAGAAGCAAAACTAATCACAACTTCTTTTTATCTAAGGTGAATCTATTCCTATAAGACTCTTCTTGGCGGGCTATGATCCTACTCCTACAATGAGGGATGTGAATAAAAAGTTTTCAGTAAGATACTTCTTGAACCTAGTATTAGTTGATGAAGAGGACAGAAGGTACTTCAAGCAACAGGTATGACATTGTGCACTGAAGTATTGTAATGAGGTGGATTATTATTTATTTGTGTTGCCTTTTCTGTTAGAAAATATTCAGGGCAACTTTCAAAGTACTAAAGCCAGCACCCAATAAAACAATAATTGGGATACTTAAGCAGAAAAAATGCAGTCCATTAAAACATCAGTAATAAAAGCAGAACAATGCTAATAAAAATCTTATCTCCCATTACCTGCTTAAGGGAAGGCTTTATGAAACAATGTTTTTATGTGCTGCCAAACTGTCTAGAGTGGGAGCAAAGGAGACCTCATGAAGAGAGCTGTACAACATGGGCACCACTCCATGCTTCAGCATAACTTTCTGAAAAGGATTGTGGCTTTCAGTATCTAGGTTTTTTCAGAAGTTTATATGGAAATGCTAAGGGGCGCACGCGAGTGTTCTAGGAGAGATGCTTCTATCTGCGACATCAGTATGTTTAAAATATGAAGCCTCTAAACTGTACATTTTCTTCCACCTTAAACAGGAGATCATTCTTTGGAGAAAAGCTCCTGAGAAACTGAGGAAACAACGAACCAACTTCCACCAGCGGTTTGAAAGTCCAGAACCACAGGCATCAGCAGAGCAGCCTGAAATGTGAACTGGGTGTTGGGAGTGAAAGAACTGTTGATAGATCAGCAGGTTAAAGGTGGCAACAGCCTGTAGGGAAGAAGGCCACCCATTTCAACAGTCTTCCTCATCTTACAGTGCTGCATTTCCCACACTACTAAAACATTCTTTAAGTAAACATTCAAGTGTGTACATACATTTAAAATAAGCGCTTTCTCAAACACTGGAACTTTCTTAAGCTATTTTATACTGCACATTTTACTTTTTGTCTGGTGTGATGCACTCAGATATATGCATAAAGCTTAAAAAAGTTACGTTTTTCCATGCATGTAGGCTGGTGCATTTAAGTTTTGCTTATCATCGATGGTAGACTAAAGCATTTCCTCTTCCCATACCACAGTCATATCATACATCCTTCCTCACCGTCTACTGCCTGTATCCTTCAAAACTAATAAATATATTGTTCTAAAATGACAAATTCAGGGTTTATAATGGGATTTTGTCCATACACTTGGAATAGTTCTCATGCCAGAGTTTTCAGACTTTGTCTCTTTCTGAGGAATGTATATAATAAAGCAAGCTTCTTTCTCATACTAGCTTTATAAGAGGGGTGATGACTCTTCTAATTCTTTTCTGGGCACCTCCATCTTAATGATTCTACTATCAAATTGCAAAGCCCTTGAAGGCTTATATGCCCTAAGCGAAAATACAGAATTATCCCATTGAGCTGTGTTTCAGTGGCAAAGGTGTGTGAAAATGTAGCTTTTACTGATTACACTTTTGGAATTCGGGTCATAGGCACAAAATTCAGATCACTTTGCATTAAAATGCACACTTCATCTTACCACCTCAAACATTGGCTTGTAGGAAGGTCTGTGTATGTAAACCAAATTGAATGCTAAGTAGGCTTTGGAATTCTGTCTAGCAAAACACCCAGTCATTTTTAACTTTAGTGAATTTAGTATTTGGACAACCCTTGTTAGCCTCCATCTATCCACAATTAAGCATGTAGTTTTCAGAAACGGAGTTTAACTATGGTCACAATATGGAACCTGCTGAATTAGATGGCTACTCATATTTGTAGTTCACTTGGCCTATCTACCAAGAATGTTTCTAAACTTCACTGCAAGTGTTATTGGTTACCTTACTTTATGAGTAAGTGAAATTCTCAAATTATACTTCTGTAAGAACTGTTTTACTACCATGGCACTTTGATAAAGCAGTCAAAGATGCTGCGTGCTGGGATATTTCTCTTTAGCATGGATGCCTATGACTGAGAGAACTTAACTCCCTCATGTAAGTGCCTATTCAGAATTTCAAACAAAAAATGCCAAATATTTTCATGGACACTTGCATGTTGTAATCTGGAAACTATTCCAATAAATTTTTGAAAACTGATTGTATTTAACCAGCCTCAAATTGTGCAACTATGTATAATAGACATAATAAACTGCTCTTTGAATTATTAAAAATAGCTGTATTCTCACTAAAATATCTAGATTGTGTCTTCAATTTTACATTGTGCTGTAGTGAGTTTCACTTATAGAATTATTGAATATCTTAAAGTTAGACTTGGGATGTTCTTAAATAGCATTTAATGCATTGTTGGGGTGGAAGAAATTCTAGTTCATCTCAAGTTTTAGTGATCACAGACTACCCAAACAAAACTGGGATTCTCAATGGGTGGCATACTTTCCCTTTGAACCTGTTCATTTAGATATATTTCTTACACTGGCACAACAAATTTGGTTGAAGCGAATTGAACAGATAAGAGCGTTGTAGGCAGCTAAGTGGTACTCTGGGTAGAAATACTGAAATTAAGGGACCTCAGTTAGTCATGCCTATTAATTTCAGCATAGGACCAATCCATTTCTTTCAGTTAGACACGTATTTTTGGAGATCAGCATTTAGTGCCATGACGACTAATTATCTAGAGACAATTTTCATATCTAAAACCAAGCCATTATCATTTGCAACTCTATAAAGCAATATGCTGCCTTAGGATGTGGTTGATGCATTAAAAATAAGTGGCAGAATTTTTTTTATTATGTGGTTTTTAATCTAATTTGACTACACTTAAAGAGTATGTTTGAAGTCCTGCTCTCTAACACCATTTTTTTGTTTGTTTCAGCTTCTTGAAATTGATAAGGGCTTTTCTTTTGTATATGGATTTATAAAGTGTTTTGAAGTGCAAAGCCCAGTCTCTTTCATTTTGTTGTTATCTTAAGGCTAGTTTAAGGTAGTACTTGGTCCCACCCACTCCTTAAAATTAGAATATGGCATACTTATTTAAGAAATAAATGAAAACCTTCTGGCCTTTTCTGAAAATATACTTTAAAAACACCTCAAATGCATCTACTCTGAGGCTTGGATGACAGTGCCAATAGACAATAATAACCTAATTACTGCAGCTTTATTCATTTGCAGATTTCTTTATGACCGACATCTATTTATGCAGACAGTTTTGATTATAAATGCTGGTGATCTGCGGTTTCCCAAGGCTGCGGGCACGTTTATCCAACGGAGAAGGCTCAAAAGGCAGCGTCTGCCCTTAAGCGAAGGTCTGGAAAAACTTCTAATTCTTGAGGTGGAGCTTAACAATGGGATGGGGTGGAGACTAGAGAGCAGGACAGGCATTATACAGAGCAGCTGATAAAATTTTGAGCTTGGCGTGGCGAGGTTCGAGGATAAAGCGCTACCCGCATTAGCGGAGCGTCATCACCACCATCCCCTCACGTGCTTACTGCACTTGCATTCTCGAGTAGCGTCAATTCGCCCACGACCCTAGCAACCCAAGCCAATGCGCCTCACAGACACACCTCCGCCTCAACGCACGTGGCCGTCAGGGTGCTCGCTTGGCTGCCTTACGTACTGCCTGCGAGGCTTCTCTTAGGGGCCCATGGTTTTGCGAGGAATGTGGCGGTGCGGACGGC
This sequence comes from Podarcis tiliguerta, assembly GCF_965153285.1. Taxonomy (NCBI): domain Eukaryota; kingdom Metazoa; phylum Chordata; class Lepidosauria; order Squamata; family Lacertidae; genus Podarcis; species Podarcis tiliguerta. Next base: position 69,385,976 of record NC_139538.1, on the reverse strand, counting down.
ACTCCGAGTCTTTCCGCCTTCTAATAATACCCCTCCTAAATTCACCTAGCCAAGCACCGCCGTCTTTAGGCAGCTTTCCTCCGCACTACTTTTCAGGCACTACGCCGGACTTCCCTGAAGACCTGGGCCGCTGTCGCGATGACGAAACAGGCGCGCGCCGGCGAGCTCAAAGCTCCCTCTTGCTCCGATGTCCGTGAGCCGGTGCGCGAGGCTGCTCTGTCGGCTGCCGGCTGCCCCGCTCCGCTATGGCTGCCTCTTTGCTCTCCGGAGCCGGCGCGGTGGGCCGAGCCGGGCAGCCCCAGCAGCGGGTTTCTTCTCCGACGGGGGAGGCAACGGCGCGGGCGCCAAAGCCCCGGACACTTCCTTGTTCGTGCCTCTGCCCGTGTCGCCTTCGTCGCCTGGCCCCGAGGGGGACGTGGGAGCCGAGCTCACGCGCCCGCTCAACAAGAGTAAGTGGCGGCGCCGGCGGTGGGGCGGAAGGACAGGCGGGCCCTGTGGGTTTAGAAAGCCAACCGTGCGCGTTCGGTTAGGGGGCAACGGGAGTGCCCTTTCCTTGCCCGTTTCTTGGATTTTTCTGTCATCCAAACAGGGGTGGGCAGCGGGCAACTTGCGAGTCGCACCTGTACCACAAGGGCAATTTTACCTGCCCTTTAGTAGCCGTTCCAAATATACATTGCGGTAGTGCGTGAGGGGGAAGCTTCAACTTGCATATTAAGCCCGTGAGAGTTGGTAAATAAGAATCTGTAGGAGTAGGTGTTAATGTGTGAAAGCCGAAGCAGGGAAGGAAGGAAGTCTGAGCGCGACAAAGCGCAGTGTAAATAAGAAAACACGAAGATGCTGGATGCAAGAGTTTATGTTTAAGTGGACTTTGTTTTTGGAAATTTTACTTATGTTCTTCTTTGAGTTTGCTTTTGAAAACTTAATAAAAAGTATTAAAAAAGAAAAAAGTAAACCCGTGAGAGTTACGTTCCAAGGATAGTGCCTAAAGCCAGAATTGCATATACAGTGGTACCTTGGGTTACATACGCTTCAGGTTACAGACGCTTCAGGTTACAGACTCCGCTAACGCAGAAATAGTACCTCAGGTTAAGAACTTTGCTTCAGGATGAGAACAGAAATCGTGCTCCAGCGGCAGCAGGAGGCCCCATTAGCTAAAGTGTTGCTTCAGGATAAGAACAGTTTCAGGTTAAGAACGGACCTCCAGAATGAGTTAAGTACTTAACCTGAGGTACCACTGTACAGTAGTCCAAACAGATTGGGGTGCACTTGTGGTGTTGGTGGGGGATTGCCAAAGGTTCCCCCCCCCAACACCCGTCATTAAATATATATTTTTTTGCCAAGCATGTAAAGCTGAGTGTGCACAAGTTAAATGGGCATATGTTGTGGGTGTACTGTGTAGAAAAGAAGCAATATTGGAGACCCCATATTCATTTTGTCATATTATGGCCTCCGCTAGTTTCTGGGAAGGAATAGGCCACAGATCTCTTGAGGGGATCGTTCAAGACACACGTTTATTCCACCCCTATGTCTGCGAACGACCTCTTATAATCTGTGATGCACTTTAGATCATGCAGAATTTAGTGTACAACCTGACCATCCATGAGGTATCAGGCCCTCCCCTCACTCGCCCATCACTGTTTGGAGAACAGAAATTGACCATCCCTGATCAGATGGCAATTGTAAAGTTACCATAAAGGTAACTGTTGTTAAGATTGTTAGTCTCCATAGCAGATTTATAGAAGGTGGATTTCACAATATGTTTTTGGTGACTACTTTTTCTTTTGGTGTATAACCCTTTCTTGATTAAATGCTTGAAGTGTATAAAGTATTTTTTTGCACAAGTAATTTGCCATTCCAGTTAGCATGACAGTATCTGTATTTTGTCTTCTAGGTGAAGTCCTGAAAGTATTAAATAAATTTTACAAGAGAAAAGAAGTACAAAGACTGGGTGCAGAAAATGGACTAGATGGTATGCAATATGTGGTTCTAGGGATAATAGAATATTGTTGAATGTTTCTACATGCTTTACGAGAAGCTCATATCTGGACTTAATCTTTTTTTGACTCTTAAGTTTTTCTAATTCTACTTCTAAAACTGACTGCTTAAGTCAGTGCTTAATAAAATAGTGTGGTGTTATTATGATTTTTTATTGAATTTATAACCTCTCAAAAGAGCCCGAACAGCAAACACATCCACTTTTTGTAAAGCACTCCAAAACAGGTTTATAAATACAGTTACAATTAAAAACTTTAGTTCATCCAGGAGTTCATGGAAGTAGAATAGGCAGATTTTAGCTGATCACCCCTTTTCCTTGTCCCATTGAACAGCTTCTGAAAGTTGGAGACATTCTAGAATAGTGTGGGAAGCATTGCAGGGTTACATGGGGATTGTCAGGTATCTTAACATGATTTGAAATGTCTTGAGTGTTTCAGTGACCACATGCATGGGTATAATCCTACTGAAAACAAAGCACTCTTTAGTTTTCAAGCTAAAAATCTTGTTTTGTCATTAGATCTCTGGTCCACTTTGTAGGAAGTGGAGTTTTGTGTGCAATACTGAATTTGCTTGTGTGTATTTTCCCCTCCCCTTTATAGCTCGTCTGTTTCATCAAGCATTTATAAGCTTTAGGAAATACATAATGGAATCAAGTTTCTTGGGTCCTGATGTCCACATTCTCCTAAATGATATATGCTGTGGTGCTGGTAAGTATATTCAACATTATTTCCACTCCCCAATCATTCTTCTTAAAAAAGACACTTGCTTAAATGTTACGGGTGATAAACTTATGGGTAAATGAAATTTGCTTTACCCTTATAAATAAGGAACTTAGTGGGTTCGATTATAATAGTTGCCCGTGTATCATAATGGCTAGGAGTGAGAGATGGGAGTGAGTGCTGTGAACCAGTAAATGGCCTTAGGCAACCCTTTGTTGAATATGTGACAGAGGTGTTAAGTGCTGTTGTTTAAACATCAGATACTGGTACATTGCCAAGACAGAAGTGTGACTGCATTACTGTGTAGAACACAGACAAACAAGTGAAAGATCCAAGAGTGGGTGTACCCAGTTCCCAGGTAATGATGAATCGACAAAGCAAAATAAAGAGTATGTGTTAAATCTTCAAATAAATTCCAACTGAGCAACTTCATGCTGAAGCCTCATTTTGAACCCTTTTCCTTGAAGTATGTCACCTTAGACTCCTTGCTGGCTTCTGACTGTTGACATTTTAACATCTGGTTTGTATCCATTTATTCAGCTTGTTTCTGTTTTAGAGCTTATATGTCTACTTAAATGAATGGGCACAAGTGTGTACTTGTGTCTGCTGTGCACATCAACAACCTCAATAAGTTAATACTGTAATGAGAATGTTAGAAGATTATAGTAGGGACAACAAAGAGTGAAAATTATACTTTGTATTTGCTCTTGTTTCTGGTACCAGTTCACTACACTGAGTTCATTAGAGTTGACCCTAATACAGCAAATGGAAATGCCAAGAGTATAATCCTCCCCTTTACACAGAGGGCAAGGTGTGGATGGTCCTGATTAGCCTGCATTCAGCTGTTTCACAGGCCATGGCAAAGCAACCCAGGGGCCCTTTAGGACATTCAGATTTGCAGGTCCTGTACAGGGAACAGAGTACAACATGCTAATGGGAGCACCTTGGAGTCTCCCTGCTTCTTGCAAAGGAACAGAGGCTAAGAAACTGGGCACCCAGAGAGCACTGAGAAGGGAGGCAGAGAGTCCTGCTCCAGGCTGCTCCTTCCTTCTGCTTCCCTCCTGGCTCTCTTCCATGTCCACATGGGACATGGAATCCCTCTGCATGGGGAGAGCAGGACTCCAACCCAAATCTCATGGAAACCTTTTGATGGGGCTTCTTAATTTAAAACAAGGCATATGAGCTTTTGATTCTTGAGGGCATGATTGAAGTTGTTTGTTTAGTGCAGTACTAGAGAAGAGCTGCTGCAAATGGGCCTGTAATACAGAAAAGTATGTGTAAATTCTCAAAGTATATTAGAAATTATTTAGTCCCCAAAAGACGATTAAAAAATTATATTGTGAAATGATGCCAAATGTCTTAAGTTTAATTCTGAGTACTTGGGTTTTCTTGTAATTTAGAAGTTATTCACAGTTAATAGGGTTCTTAGAATTGTCCACTGACATTATTTATATCACCAGACTTAGCAATATTATAATTATTCTGAATACTGTACATCACTGGGTGATGGTTTACTACTTGTTGGTTTTAATATACCTTTCTCCTTCCTTCTAGGGCACGTTGATGATCTGTTTCCATTTTTCATGAGACATGCTAAGCAGATTTTTCCTATGCTGGAGTGTATGGATGATCTGCGTAAAATCAGTGATTTGAGATTGCCACCCAACTGGTTAGCTTTTTAAAATCACTTATATGTCTTCCTTATGATAATAACAATGTCAGTGCTGGGACAATGTGCATTTTATGTCCCTATCATGGCAGTTATTCTCACTGAAGTTGTCATCAGCGTCTTGTGTTACTTTTGAGTGTTTTTCTTTAATTGAAAAAATGTTATCAAAAATCACAGAAATTGAGGTGTGAGATTACATGGTTTGAAATCAACAAAGCTAAAGGTGTATTTAGTTTTTAGTTTATGTATATACTACAAAGTGAGGTGGTGTTTAAACATACAGACTGCCAGGCTCAATTATGCATTTCTCTATGTGTCGTTCTAGGTATCAGGACGCCAGAGCTATCCAAAGAAAAATTGTATTTCATGCTGGTCCTACAAACAGTGGAAAAACCTACCATGCAATCCAGAGATACTTAGCAGCAAAATCAGGAATATACTGTGGCCCTTTGAAGCTTCTGGCACATGAGATCTTCCAGAAGAGTAACGATGCTGTCAGTATGTTAAATGTGTTTCCATGCTTCTGTGACTGTTACAGTCTGTGATGATGATTCATGATATAGTATTGTCAGTGTACACAATATTTTTCACAGTTGCATAAGCAAAAAACAAAACAAGTACACCAATAAGCGCATAATTATATTTTGACAGTGAGTGTGCATAGTAGTGGAAGGGGAGAGAAGAAAGGAAGAGGTAAAAGAAAGAATAAGTGCAAGCTATATTAGCAAAAGTAGCTATCGTGATCATTTTTGCTATGCTGCATTGACTACCCTTTTTTGCTTGAGGCATTAGTAACTTCTGGAGTTCTGTAGCTGTCAAATGAGTAAACAATATCTGTAGCCGAGACAGCAGAATCCAGATCTTGCGGCTGTTGAATGAGTACCTCTGTCATATTTGAGTATGTGCTTTCTGCAACAATCTCACTTAAAGGAAGCCAAAACAGTTATGAGCTGTTCAAAGCCTGTATTGTAAGGCTTAGCACACCCTAAACCAAATGCATTGAAGGCAGCAGTATTCAGTCACACTGCAGCACCAATTAACATTACAGGCTCACGATCATTGCAACCTTCTCCACCCATATAGATTTATTTGCCATCATATTTATGTCTTTATCCATGATGGCTAGATAGGAAACTTTTTTTTTTTGTATTGTAGTTGTTTCTGAGACTGAAAGGGCTATAGCTCTTTGGTCAAGCACAAGGCTTGCTTGCAGAATACTCCAGGTTTGACCCCTGGCATCTCAAGGGAGGGCTGGGAAAGGCTGCCGTCTGCCACCCTCCTGACTTGCTGCCAATTGCTGTAGGCAGTTCTGAGCTTCTAGAACTTAAACAAATTAAATGCGTCTGCTAAAGCCACAGGGACTATCTCTTAGAATATACTCTCTTGAAAAGTATGTCTATTCCAAGCTGCCTGTGGAGAGTTTGCCTTTCGCTGAAGCAAACCTGGGAATGTTAATCTGGCGGGGCACTGGCTGGAGAGTGACAATGTGGGAGGGGTGGTTAACTCTGGCTGCTAGAGGCCTCCTTCAAGAACTTCTGCTTGGTTCCTCCTTCCTTGCTTTGGAGGGACGCTCTTCCCATCTACCCTCTTCCTCTATTTGCATCCATTTTTTTAGTAGCTCTCATTTAAAACAAAAATGGGGGTGCTCGGGATTTGTTTTCTAAGATTTTGATTTCTGCGCAAGACGCTTTATTGGGCTGTATGTTGTCTGTTCTCATATTTCAGTGTAGTTTCCTTTGGGAGCTTAGGTTGGATTTCTCTTCCTAGAAAAATCACCTGTATCTTCTCTCTCTTTAAACCTTATAGAACGTGCCGTGTGACTTGGTAACCGGAGAAGAACGTGTTTGTGTTGATCCTGAAGGCAGGCAGGCTGCCCATGTTGCTTGCACTATTGAGATGTGCAGCGTCACTACACCCTGTATGTAAACTTCTTTCTTTTTTTGTGTATTCTTCAAGGGTATTGAAGCATATCATGTTCTAGTTTTATAAATTTGCCTCTGTAGTGTTATGATATATTTCAATTTAGATTTTTTTCTCTGTTATAACAGATTAACAGGCCAGATAAATGACAATGTAGAAACCGTTCTTAAAACTGTTTGTAAAAACTGTTTAAAGAATTCATAATTGAAATTATTCTTTTTCTTCTGTCTTTTACCTTTTGAAGTTTGTTTTTCTGGTCCCTTTTACCACATACCACCATTTTTTGTATTTTTAAGATGAAGTAGCTGTGATTGATGAAATCCAGATGATTAAAGATCCTTCCAGAGGTTGGGCCTGGACGCGAGCGCTCTTGGGTATGTTTTCTGCAGGTTTCATGTTAGTAAAACAAATTACCTTTAGCTACTGATATGCAACTTCTCTCTCATATGGACAGTGTAGTGCAGGCCTCCAGAACAGCCTTCCTTCCCCAAGCTGGTGCCCTCCAGTTCTGAACTGTTTCTCTGACCATTTGCCATGTTGGCTGGAGCTAGTGGAAGTTGTACTCCAATAATATATCCAGAGTACTTGGTGAGGAAGTCTGCTCAGGAATGTTAGTTGAACCTGTCCTATGTATGAGTATGGTGTACTGACACATTGAACTGTATCCAATTTTATTTAGATTTAAAATAAAAAATAGCCAGTCTACTAAATTTGTAACGTGCATTTTGAATAGCTTTATTTCCATCCTGCGTGGTGGGATAGTGATGGCCGGGATCCAAAGAACCTCTTAAGGCACACCCTTAGCAGACCATCATACAAAGCCAAGTCCCCTCTGTTTCAAAGTCAGTTCACTATGTGACTTGAGGGGTTGAAAAAAAGGGTGTGCAGAACCAGTTGCAATTGTTTTGCTCCTAGCACTTGCTTCCATCTTGGGTAGTTGTTGGACAATGAAATACTGTCCAAATTTTGGCATGGTTTACTCAGAAGTAAATTCCACTGCTTTCCCAGCAAAGTGTGTAACTTGAGATGGATATTAGGGTGGGGTCAGTTATTCTCCTTGATATTATAGTTTTGAACAAGTGGCTCCACAGAACCTGCATAACAATTGAATGATTAATTAATTAGTTAATTCAGATTCATGAACTGGGCAAGTCTTACTGGGCTTTGCTAGCTACAAACATCTGCAAGCAAAACATTTGATTATGATAGCTTTATAGTAGCAATGCAAACCATATGTCTGTTTTCAGTATTACAATAACAACAACAACAAATTTTATTTATACCCCGGCCAGAGCCAGGCTCAGGGCGGCTAACACCAATAAAATCACTGTAAAAACTGCAGCCTCATTTTAATAGTAGCCGATAGATCAAGACCATGTGTGATCCATGTAACCTGCTTTTACAGTCCTCCTTTCTTTTGTTCACTTTTTATTTAGGACTCTGTGCAGAAGAAATCCATGTTTGTGGTGAGGCTGCTGCTATTAACTTGGTGACAGAGCTCATGTATACTACAGGGGAGGAAGTTGAGGTAGGAATGGTCAATATATATATCTATAGCTACATACTCCGGTTTTTAAAGCTCCCTTTCTTAAAAATACTACAGCCTGTGCATTAAAATCAGTGCATCAGTTGTGAAGCTGTTAATATGTTTCTGGCAGAAGCAAGATTATCCACCAGGCCTCTTTTCCCTTAACTGTCTCAGTGGGAGAGATGAGAAGCAGGGCTCATTCCATCAGCTTTGCCAAAAAACCCACCTCCATCAGACACCTCCTACTGATGAACTGCTTCTATGCCAGCTATTATACTTCCACTGCAACCAACCCCTTGTGTGTGCCAGTGTAGTTTACCTGATTGCTGCCCATGTCTCTTATTGACTGCAATTCTGTGATGGTTGCAAGGGTAAATGATGCTTTTTCTCTCCAGGTGAGAAACTACAAGAGACTCACCCCTCTAAAAGTCCTGGATCAGGCCCTTGAATCTCTAGATAACCTTCGCCCTGGAGACTGTATTGTCTGTTTCAGTAAGAATGATATTTATTCAGTGAGCCGGCAAATTGAAACCCGGGGCCTAGAATGTGCTGTCATATATGGAAGTCTGCCACCTGGTAATTACTCTTTGATATATGTTGGGGGAGTTGGGAGGGGTGAATGCTATGTGAATAATTAGGAAATTTCTGTTTAATATTTGAATATTGAAGTACTTGCAACATCATACCCAAGAATTCTGAGAAACCCCAAGAAACAGTGCAGTTTTGGAATCAGTGGTTAAAATCAGTGCAGGTTCAGTCCTCTTACCTTGATTCAACATGGCATCCAATTGTATCCAAACAAAGGAAAAAACTGTTCCTTGATCTTGGGAACCATCATGCAAAATTTGGTTATGATGTTTTAAGAGGGGTCCAAATGCATAGTGAACAAGCAGCTGTCCAGAATTTATAGTATGCTGTGTTTTTAAATGTGCATTTCTTTCTTTGGCACCTTGTCTTGGAAAATGTTAACTTGTTCATCTAGTACTTGTCTGGTTCACATATTCTTAGCAGGGATGGCCTTGATTACCATAAACTGTACAGGGGATAGATCTGCCCATACGTCTTTAATAATACGCAGCTCAATCTAGTTTTTAGTTCTGTACTGACTGCATTTCCATGTACGGTTTGCATTTCCTGAAGTCTCCCTTCTTCTCCATGGCCACTTATTATTTCTTTATTTCAAGAATTTCTAAACAGCCCTTTATCCTGACAGATTCCTAGCAGTGTACAGACACTTCACATTGGGTGTGGGCAGCATAAGTGAAAACTTGCAAGTTGCCTGACACACAGGAAGAGGGGAAAGCAGTGATGGTCCTGTCTTAGGAGCTGGTTCAGTCATGTCAGAGGGGCCTACACAGTCATCTTGGAAGTAGGCAGAGTTGCCAGGGTGGGATGGAATGTGCATGGCACCAGAAGCTTGGCCAATACTGGCAACTTAAGGTTCTGATGTCACCAGAAGCATATATGGCCACATATACGCTGCTCCACATGGAGATACCAGCTCATGCAAATAGTGCTTTTATGTGAGCCCATGCCTGCTTCCAAGGTAATCTCAGTGGGCCACTGACATATCTGAACTGCCCCTAAGTAGTTCAGAATATTAACATTTTTCACTGTCACCTGCAAAACACCATTGTGGAATGGTAATTTTAAAGTATTTACAATATTTGGTTTATTTCAAACCAAACTGAAAACCATGAATGTAAATTGCAACATAGTCTACACTTGTCATTGTTTCAGGGACAAAACTTACACAGGCAAGGAAATTCAACGATCCCGATGATCCATGTAAAATCATGGTTGCTACAGATGCAATTGGAATGGGACTCAATTTGTAAGTATCCTGGGTGGATTGCAGATTCTATCAGAATGAGTTAAATGTGTTGGTGGTAGTTCTTGGCTTTTTCCAAAACCATATCTCAGTGTTACATATCCCCTGTGACTCTTGTGTATAGGCAAGTACTGGTTTCTTAAATTAACCCGACTGGAGCAGGATTTCTAACCATTTTTGTCCCATTACTCAATAGAGTGCTGCTTCCAGTGCAGAGACATTAGATGATGATCTAGATAACTAAGCTGTTCATAAGAGCCTGTCTGTGTGGCATTGAGCCTCATATATCTTGTACCTTTCCAGCACTGTGGAAGATGGAACGCCATCAAAAGTTGGATAGGGTTGGAGCATTCACTGGGAGTTGCATTGCACTGGGCCTAGTGGGCTTAGATGTATAGGGGTAGAATGTTTGTTCCAGAATGGACATTGGACATCTAGCAGTCACCCACTACTATGTGGCAAACCTGAGACTGGAGATATCTGTGTTCGGAGTCATCTGTCAGACACCTTTATCTGACAAACCTTTGGGTTTGTGGTGAAATTCTGCATTGTATTGATAAGGTTCATGTTTTGAGAATTACAAATTATAGCTCTTTGTTCCGACTTCAGTGTTAATCCACTATCTATGCTTTTGTTCTAGGAGCATAAAAAGAATCATTTTTAACTCCCTCATTAAGCCTACTATCAATGAGAAGGGTGAGAAGGAAATGGATACAATTACAACATCTCAAGCTCTACAAATCTCAGGCAGAGCGGGAAGATTTAGCACTGTATTTGGAGAAGGGGAAGTCACCACCATGCATCGAGATGACCTTCCTTTGTTAAAGGAAATCTTGAATAAATCAGTGGATCCCATAGTGGTAGGATATTGTTATCAACAACATCATCATATTGTTGGTGCATTTTTCAGCTGTCTGATAGTAGAGCAGCATTGGAGCATCTTAAAACGAGTTGATCAGTCATAGGAAGCTTCTACCGGGTCAAAATGTTTTGTTTTTCTAGCTCAGTATCATATTAATCTGACTTGCAGCTATTCTCCAGAACCTCTGAGAGGGATCTTCCCATCATGTGTTGCATACAGCTTTTAACTGGGGAGTGAATCGGGGGCCTTTTACCACTGAGCCATCTCCCCCCACACCCTGCCAACTTATTTGTGCAAGTAGCAATTCAAGCAATTGACATGACCTGGAATATAAGTAGTTGTATGAGCATTAGCAACATTTTTTTAAAAATTAAATTTTATTGTTACCATTCACATTAACACACCATACAGAAAAAGAAAATAAATTTCCATCACTTTTGGTGGTGATCATTAGTAACATTTACTAGCAGAACACTTTCAGCCAGTGTGGTGTAGTGGTTAAGAGCAGTAGACTCATAATCTGGTGAACCGGGTTTGTGTCTCTGCTCTTCCACATGCAGCTGCTGGGTGACACTGGGCTAGTCACACTTCTCTGAAGTCTCTCAGCCCCACTCACCTCATAGAGTGTTTGTTGTAGGGGAGGAAGGGAAAGGAGAATGTTAGCTGCTTTGAGAGACTCCTTCGGGTAGTGATAAAGCGGGATATCAAATCCAAACTCCTCTTCTTCTTCTTCTTCTTCTTCTTCTTCTTCTTCTTCTTCTTTGGAAATGAGGAAATTCCTGCTCATGGGACTTACTGCTGCTTAATCAAATGAAGATGATAATGTATGAGCTGGTTCTCTGGAACTTTTTAGCTAAGTAGCTCAGTTACATTAATATTAGTGCAGTAAATGTTGCATAGGGCATAAGCTGACTGGGCCACCTTGTTGTTTAGATGCTTGTTCTGATAGTCAGATACATTTAGGAAAGTTTAATTCTTGTAATAATGAGACCCTTTTCTCCTCACCTCTTTTTTTCCACCCAGACTGCTGGCTTGCATCCTACCGCTGACCAGATTGAGATGTTTGCATATCATCTTCCAGATGCCACTCTATCAAATCTACTTGTAAGAATCAGGAAACCTGTTAAGTTTTAACATTTCTGTGTACAGCAGTTTAAGCTTCATTATCCTAGCTAGAGAATGCTAGTTAGGATTTTGAGGAGCTGTTTCCCAGCGTCTAATCTGCACAGCCAGGCTATCTTTGCAGTGTTTGCTTCTGCAGTTGATAGGTTTCCCTTTTCCTTTTCAAGTCTTAAGAAGGACTTGCCTCATTGGCTGCAGAGATGCTGCAGGAAATTGCTAGTTTTCTTGTGTGAATATTGATAGATTTCCATGGGGATAGTCAGGGCTTCGTTTAACTAAGAGCATGTTTATCTTTATTTAAAACAGGATATTTTTGTGAGCCTCTCACAAGTTGATGGCCTCTACTTTGTGTGCAATGTTGATGACTTCAAATTTCTAGCTGACATGATTCAGCACATTCCACTGAACTTGAGAGCCAGATACGTGTTCTGCACAGCACCCATCAACAAGAAGCAGCCTTACGTCTGCACTTCGCTGTTGAAGGTAAGTGACTTGCCTCTCCTGTGTGTGTGCATCAGCGTGCATTTCTGTGGGAGTAGTCCGTGTTGTACTAAGTTGGTGTCAGTCTCTTCATCCATTTGTGGGCATGATCAAAATCAGGTGACCCAAATGACAAGTTGAGATGGTGGTGATCAGAATGCTGTATGGATATTTGTCTGGTCTCCCAGCAGTGGTGCCACAGTTACATCCTGAGACAGTGAGGGCTTGGAGCAAGATGCTGGTAAATTTGGGTTGGCTTGGGCTCAGTGGTGGGTGCACCCGATTGCTTCTGCTGGTGTACCTGAACTGCCCCAGCCTTTACTTATGTTCCATAAAGCATGAGGAGTTACTGGACATTTCACAGGCCAGCAAAACTGTATCTTATTCATGATTACAGAAGCAGTACAACCTTCAGCCTCTCCTTTTCCTGCTCTGAGACACATGGGGGAAATTTGGGGGGGGGGTTGCATCCAAAGCATTGTAGAAAGTTTATATCATAAACTACTATCATGGCTGGGTTTGGCAGGAAGAAAGTAGGCTGCTGCAAAGGGCATTTGGCAGTGTGAGAGATTTAAGGCGGTATTATTCTTGGGGAAATATTCATTGCTTCTTCTTTTTCCTTTTCTAGTTTGCACGGCAGTTTAGCAGAAATGAACCTCTGACATTTGACTGGCTGTGCAGGCATATTAATTGGCCTCTAGTCCCGCCCCAGAATATAAAGGACCTTGTACACCTTGAAGCTGTTCATGATGTCCTTGATCTGTATCTGTGGCTGAGGTACTGGAGGCTCGGTTCCTTCTTCCTCCTCTTCCTTAATGCGGGCAGCTTTGGGGCATAAGGAGTCCTCCGCTTTGGGTAAAAGCATGGTTCAGTCCTCACGTGCGATGACACCAACGCAGAATGTTGGTGGGGAACTATTGGTCTTAAAGCTCCAACAGAGAGATGGCGTCTAATGCAGCCTCTTCCAAGATGGGTTTGCTTTCCATGTTCAGGGAGATTTTGAAATAGAGGCACTTTGAAACAAGCCATTTCCTGCATGGGTCTGGGGAAGGAGCAGTTCTGGGAGAGAGCTGTACCATATCAGAAACTGCATATTTGAAGTGTCATTAAGTTGGGACCAGAGAGGAGTCATTTACTGTCAGCTCTGCTAAGACAGAGGCTGAACAACCGGTTCTTTCGACCTATTCAGTTAATGCAGAAGAGAAACAAGACCTTTTTTGGAGGTGGAGAACATATAAGGGACAGGTGAGGGGTGGGGGTGGGGTGTAGAGCTCTGGGCATAGATTAGGGATACTTGGATTTAAATCCATGCTGAGCCTAAGCTGTTGCACATGACTGATGCAAGTATAAAATGGGTAACCCACTGCGTGCTGCTGCCACGAACTTCTTGGAGAACTGTGGAATAAAACACAGCTATTTTATGGATGGTTTCAAACCAGAGTGGCCAACGGGTTGCTCTCCAAATGCTTCTGAACTGCAACTCCCATCATCCTTGGGGTAAACTGGCTAAGGCTGATGGGATTTGTAGTTCAGCGACACTTGGAGAGCCAGACACTGCCCTCCTTTCATTTAAAATATTCTATCTTGTCTACTAGGCTATCCATAAACTGTGTGTGATAATAGTTTTTTATTTTAAGCCTTTTGGCTTAATGGTATTGCATATTACACTTAAACACCCCTGCACCCCAGATTACATGTGTTTTTGAGGTATAACAACTTGATCAGCAGTTTGCTCTAAATTGCTACATAGTTTCATTCGTATCTTAACCCCAGAAACTTGAAGTGCATAACAGATAATATGCTGATCAGTTAATGCCCAGGACTACAGATGTCCAAAGACGTTTGGGTTGAATCTAGCCAAGTTATTCCGAGAGTGGAACAACTTCTACTTGCATAACAGAACTTTCTTTTTTTTTTCTTCACCCCCTTCGCCAGCACCCCAAAATGGGGTAGGGGGGAGCTCCAGAGCAGATCCAGAGAGCATGCAGGTGATGGGAGAAAAAGGAGAGGAAGTTCTGTTTCATATGCAGAAGTTCTGCTCACACAAGTAGCTGGATTCAGCATTTTATTGAAGAGGTCCCAAAGTGCCTGTTGAAGGGGCTGGGGGCTGTTAACCTTTCAAGAATTCTTGGTCTGAACTTATCATACATGCATGTTTCCTTGTAGCTACCGGTTTATGGACATGTTCCCGGATGCTGCTCTCGTCAGGGACATACAGAAGGAGCTGGATGACATTATACAAGTCGGGGTGCTTAACATTACGAGGCTGATCCGAGTATCGCAGGCCGCTTCTGGGTCTGTCACTTTACCGGACGACTTTCCTCTCCAGAGGGCTAGCATTGGCAATGGGATGTTGAATGCGGAAGACCTCCTAGAGGCTAACGGAGAGCTTTCCCCAAGGGACGTGAAGACCCAAGGGCACCGACGAGCAAGGGGATCCAAAGCGATGAACTACAGGCCTGCTGAAGCACAGGGCCGAGCTCAGGGCGCTCTGGCTGCCAGACTAATACAGCAGGGACTCCTCACCCAAGATATGCTGAAACAGTTGGAACATGAGTGGCTGGCTCGTCGCAAGGGCGGTGCCACAGATGAAAACACAGGCCCAAACAAAGGGAAGAAGAGGAAATAGGATGCTGTGTCTTTGCAAAATAAAAATTATATTTAATAAGCTTTGGTCTTTTGATGGTATTAGGAAGTGGGGAACTTGTTGCCCTGCAGATGTTTTTGGACTACAGTCAGCCCCAGCCAGCATGGCCAGTGGTTAGAGAGGACAGAAGTTGTAGTCTTAACAGTATCTTGAGTGGCACATGTTTTCCATCCTGATGTAGGTATAGATTTTTAAAATTCATATTATTAACAGTAAAAGAATTTTCCAGTTGTACATTGCCTTAAACGGTGCTTTACACCAGAAGCAAGAAACAAAATGGGGCACTTAGAGTCTTGACTTCCAGTGATTGTGAACTGCATCTCCCATCAGCCTCAGCGAAGTTAATGGTCATGGACTGAGAGAACTGCAGTACAGCACACCATTCCTGATTGGGGCAGGTGGGTGAGAGCAGGAGGAGAGGAAAACATAATACCACAAGAGATGAATGTGAGTAAATGCAGCTACATGAACTTTATTG
Organism: Podarcis tiliguerta; assembly: GCF_965153285.1. Lineage (NCBI taxonomy): Eukaryota > Metazoa > Chordata > Lepidosauria > Squamata > Lacertidae > Podarcis > Podarcis tiliguerta. Next base: position 69,370,725 of record NC_139538.1, on the reverse strand, counting down.
GGGTTGGAGCTGAAGTTGTAGGCGTCATTATAAGTGTAAAGTTTGCAGCAAGCATATTCTGTGAATGTCGTGCTACCCCAAACCATAATGATCCAAAGGGACCACACATCTTTGTTTAAACACTGAACCTCAGATAGCTCAATGCCAATGAGTCACATCACAAAGTTCATGCGTATTTTTCTAATAACGCAACCTACCTCTGCAGTTGGTCATCCATCTCATTCGATGAGGTACATAGTTCAGCAGATAAACAGATTAGTAGAAAGGTCTTTTGACTCGTAACACCCTCAGATAGGACACCCGACCCACACTTTTTAATTGTCCTTCACAGGAAGGAAATAGGTTGCATTCTTTGGAAAAGTGCTTTGGAGGAAAGGTCATGATTCTATCTCACGGTGTCTCTTTTTGAAAGTAATTTTCAGTAAAGTGGTACCTCGGGTTACATACGCTTCAGGTTACATAGGCTTCAGGTTACAGACTCCGCTAACCCAGAAATAGTACCTCAGGTTAAGAACTTTGCTTAAGGATGAGAACAGAAATCATGCTCCAGCGGCGCGGCGGCAGCAGGAGGCCCCATTAGCTAAAGTGCTTCAGGTTAAGAACAGCTTCAGGTTAAGAACGGACCTCCGGAACGAATTAAGTACTTAACCCGAGGTACCACTGTACTCTCGAATGAAGTACGAAGAAAATTTATACAGTATTTCTCTGTGAAAGGGCAAAATATATTTAGTGGAAAGTGCCCTTAGAATTGAGCCTTTCATTCTCTGAACACTCGCACCCGAGCAGTTAAGAGGGGTTGATGCTGCCCATGTTGTAATACTTGCACAGAAGCAGACTTGGGAAGGGAGAACTTTGCTCCATGGAAGGGCACTGTGGCTACCTGAAGCTGATACCGTAGGCTTATCATTTATTGCTGTAGTATATATTTCAAGAATGAACTTTGTTGATTGCGGCAGTCAGAGTTGGCTGTGGCTCCCTTCCATGTGACCTTGAGATTGTGGCTGTGTGACATTTGAATGACTCGGAACATCTCGTAGACAAGAAAGCGCTGGAGCTGTGCGCTTCAAGTACAAAACGAAATCTTGGGTTTTGAGTAGTGAGCCTTTAAGGAGCAGAGCACTAACTGGGACATTCTTTTGAATTTTGCTGAGATTAGCACTTCCTTTAATTTGCTGCGTGTTCCCATAGTGTCTCCATAGTAACTGTTATAATCACTCTGAAGTTTGCTCAAGCGTTTCTAAGTCTGATTTGGACGAAAGTTTACTTCCACGCTAATGATGTGGATACAATTAGACTCGAAGAGTTAACTGGGTTCACATGATCTTCTAAGTGAATAGGGTGTACTACTGCACTAATCCTCTGCTAACAAGTTCTGGAGCTAGCTAGCTCGGGACAGAATTCTCCACATGTTATTAACCTGAATGGCATTTTAGGATTTAATAGAATTGGGGTGTGTAGACTGGCACAGTAGGCAAATTTTGGAACCTTGATTTTGCTGTGGGGGAGATGAATTAATGCCAAGTATTTTGTGGAAAGGAGACAAGTAGTAAAGACTAAGCTCCTCCAAGGTTGACTGTGTAAGAAACACAACTTAACTCCCTCTTGAAATGATCTCTTGTTTGTAGTGCTAATACAGAAGGCTTGCATTTAACTAGTCTGATCCCCTGTGGTGAGTAAGAATTGCCACCAGGTGACCATATGAATCTTCTTGCTTTAAAGCACTCCTGTGGCCTCTTTGAGGTTATACAGGAGGTAAATGTGAGTGTCATGCACATTCTCCTTATTATGTCTGGAGGCTGTGTTTAAGATAGTTTATTAGCATGCTGCTGAGTGTTATTGTTGGCTCCCCATCCAAGTTCTCCCTGTCTTCAAAAGACTTTGGGACCACAGAATAAGAGATTGGGCACAGAAGGTGATTGGAGAAGTGGCAAGAGAAGTGCCAAGGAGCCTGCCTGGTGCAGTGGAAAGAGAGGAGCAGCGCCTGAACTTGTATGTACAAAGCTGTGCTAGGTTTGTAAAGTGATGTGTCAGGTGGGAAAGCAGCAACCTTGAGATGGTGGCAAGCTATGAAAGAAAACTCGGGAGGAACATATTTTTTGCAGTCTTAACTTTTACAGACTGAGAATTCTCCTTTAATGTAAATATGCATTAGGGGACCCAGGTCTTAATTTTTGACTGCTGTCATATCTACCTTCGGTCAGGCAGTAGTGGGTGCTGACTCGTCCGTTGAAGACCAGCATGTTTGGGAAACTTTTCTTGCATTCGTCTCCCCCACTGCCGTTTCCCCATCAGCCGTTTTCCAGGAGGTCATCAGAACAAGGATGACATCGCTGTGCTGCCATTGTTCAACACTCTGTAGCTGCTGGCCTTTTAATTGAGGGTACAGGGGAACGGAGGATAATGATGCCACTGATGGACAATGAATCCATTGTTCTTTCTTTCTGTGTGCAATTGTGAAGAGGCTGAGAGCGGTTGCAGCGGAGTCTCCGGGTGTCAGTTGCTAGAAATCACAAGTGCAGAAAGTGATGTGCTCTTCCTCCGCTTGTAGGCTTCCCAGAGGTATCTGGTAGGCTACTGTGAGAACCACCTTGGTAGCTCCGTTGGTAGAGCATGAGACTCTTAATCTTAGGATCGTGGGTTCAAGCTCCACACTGGACAAAAATATTCCTCCATTGCAGGGGGTTGGACTAGATGACCCTTGTGGTCCCTTCCAACTCTATGATTGTATGAACAGGATTCTGCATTAGCTGGACCGCTGGCCAGATCCAGCAGCTCTCTTCTTATGTTATAATGTTCTATACCATTGCATATGCTAAGCATCAGCCTGAGGGGATGGCATTTCACTTACTAAGCAGAGCTAATCTAGGGCTAGGAAAGCTTTCTCTTGGATACACCTTGTCTAGCAGCCACCTGCTAGACACAGATCTAGTTCAGCTAACAAAACTCACAAGCTGTACTGGCGCCATGCTTTTTGGGCTCTTCAATTTGTTTTGAAGTTATTTCAGCTTCAGAAACTTCACCAGCTATAGGAGACAGAGGATCGGTCATGTTGGAAGATGCAACTGAGGCTGCTGCTCTCTAGATAGATCCACCTCCTTGGTTATGAACATTGAGCTTTATAAACCACAGGATAGGTTGGACCTAAAGTCGAGTGCTTGTGATGTCCATTATGCCTCTGTCAAAATACTGCATAGCTCAGCTCTTTGTGTTTAGTGGACGATTTCCAGCAATAAGCAAGGCTCCTTTTGCATCTGTTGCTGCCCAAGATCTTAACAGCCATGTTACTTCACTCTGCTATGGCAGCTCCTAAGCATCAGTGCATGGTTGAAAAATACATATATATTTTTTTTGCACAGCTCTTCCTTTCTCAAACTCTTTGAGATCTGGGGGTTGTGTGGCAGATGACCGGCACTTGAGAGCCCACAGGCAAATTATTGGAAAACTTGCCTAGATGAGACGAAAATGTAGCAGACTGGGAAAATGCACTTTGCAGTGCTGCAGAGTGCCAAGCGGCTGGGTGGCTGGGAAGGAAAGTGTCCTCTATTCCCATGCCGTTCCCAGCAATGTTTCTGAGCGATACAATGCCCATTGAAGTGGCTTGTTTTTACTACTTTTTCCCTACTGGAAGTGTGCCATGCTGTGGAAGATCGTGCTGGGTTTCAGTTAAGCAAAGAAGCACCCATAGCAACTGGTTTGTTCAGGGGTAAAACATTTCCAAATTGGGCCAGTAGCTAATTGTTTCCTTTTCTCTGCTCTTGGCAGTTAGCCACCTGTTCAGTATTAGACTATACCAAGTGGTGGGAGGGACTCTGTGTGTGGGGGGGGGGGGCAGGAGAGGGGAAGGAGGAGAGAGCAAGAGGCTGGAGATTAATCATTGAACCAACTACACTGAATGGACTTGTTTAGGACTGGCTGCTCTGGGGTTTCTTATTAACATCTCTGCTGGCAAATGGCCCCGGCAAGTGAGTTTTGCTGGCCTCATAGTATGTGAATAAGATCTGGAGTTAGTTGCTCACAGCCGTTCCATCAATACTGAGGCATTAGAGAGAAATGTTTGCTGTACACTTAGTGTCGTTTTATTTCACAAAACTAAAAGAGGACCAGATCAAAAAGGTAAGAGTTGGCTGGGCTCACTGTTTTGACATCAGCTACTTTAAATAAGAGAATTGTTTTTTGACTTGTGGGTTGTCATTAAAAAAAGAAGAAAGTTTTGTGTATGTAGTTACAACATACACTTAGCAAAAATTGGCAGAGGATGAGTTTGTTCGGCTATTTTTAATTTAATTGTACTCTCATAGGTGGAAAAAATATCTAAGGAAAGGAATCTTGGTGCAAGCAAAGTTCAGAATCTGTGACAAGTACACCTAAGCTAGAATGATAATTTTTAGATTTAACAACAACAGACTGCCCCTATTATGGAACTGTGCAAGGCTAGAGCTGCTAATTGGGATTTGCAGTCACATTTTAATACTAACATTTTATATGAGGACAAAGCTGCAGTTTTCTTCCCATGGGTAAACAGGCAGCAGTAAATAAATAGATCTTCTTTTTAGAAAACACACCCAGGAAAATTACTGCTACTACAATAATTCTTTTAATAATCAAATGGGCTATAACTTAAACCCAGAGGTTTAGTTAAACATAGCATTAGTTATCAATCTGGGAAAGCCTTTTAGATCTGGTTCCGTGATGTGTCTTTCTAAGGTCGTGTTATTAGCCTTCCATCATTCTCTGAGACCTCTGCTCTTCTCTCCTGCCCACCTTCCCTCTATGGTGGAAGAATGCCTTTTAGTCATTCTTCCACCATCATAAAAGAATTCCTAGAATTACGTGTAGGTTGTCACACAACATGTGCCCTAATCTCTTCAGACGATGTCTAAGTGAAGTAATTTCCCTATCTTGTAAGCATGAGTCAGTGGATTTGTTAAGAGAAAATGTGTACCTTAACATAAAATACGCTTTTTAAAAAACAAGATGCAGCCTTGATCAGTCCTGCAAAAAAATTTTTTAACATTGATGGTTTATTTTATTGCATTTCTATTACACACATCGACTGCCTGTGTCCCCTGCCCTGCGGAGGAGGCTGTCCCATCACTGGTGTCAAAAAAAGTTTCAACTACTAGTCTAAGCAGCTTCTACACTGAAATGGAGGAAGCTTCACTTTGTCCTTTGCCTCAGACAGCAAAATGTATTGGGGTGGGCCTTTGTATCCCTTTTTCCAGCCAGAAAGCTACCTGAATGACTTTAAAAAATGTAATCGATAAAGGCAGCCCCTTACCCTCAGACCCACAATTGGAAAAGGTATTGGAAGGGGGGGGGGAGCAAATCCAGGCATTAGGTCTAAATTTGTAATGACCAGCTAGAATGGAAATAATTGAAGGAGAAGAGGAGCCAAAATTTGTGGGTCTGTCAGCAGAGCTGATGGAGAGGCTCTGTGGTCCCATCTTCCTCCTTGGCATTGTCTATCACCTGATGGGATGGTTGCTGTAGATGACATTTAGGTCTGCCCCAATTGTGCATAATGTGTGGTCTGAAGTGAATATGATTTAGAGAAAAAAAGGGGGAGCATGTGTATCTGCTATACCTCCCCTGCTTGACCACAGTCTGCTCTTTCAGCTGCTTTTTCTCCTCAGCTGAACTCTGATCCTTGGCTCGGCAGAAAGATAATAATCTTGTGGGAAAGAGGCATTGAGGAGGGTGCAGTCCCTGCAACCTTCATACCCTCTTCATGTGGTAAACATTAGACATTTCCCCCTGCTTGTTATGCACTTCAGGGAAGGCCCAGTTTTCAGCAAATGGCTCTCTTGCTGCCATGTGTTGTTTGGTCTTTAGGAGCAGTTGCTTGCTAAACTTACAGCACCACACTGGAGATTAGTGCTGCCTTCAAGAACACACATCCCAACTTTTCCTTCTCGATAGCACAACAAAATAGTTAATGGGAACATGGCTAATTTGTAATCCCAGATATATCTTGTAATATATTAATTATTACCACCTTTGGGCCCTGCTGCCATCAATAAATAAAGCCTGCTGAGGAGAAACCCCAGTCTGTTGGTGGAGTAGGCCTTAAACATTTCCTAAGCTTAAAGGTTGAAAAGTAACACTGGTAAAATGTGCTATATTTTTTTTCTTTCTTTCACTTTCTGTGGTGCATTAGCTCAGACCAACTTAAAAGATCTTGTGGGATTTTTATATTTAGAGACCGTTGGTCTAGTGTAGCAAAAACGGCAGTGCAGTCCTACACATATTTACACAGAAGCCCTGTTGAGTTCAGTGGGGTTTACTAAGTGCATATAGAAACCCCCCGGTTTGATGGTGATGGTGATGGTGATAATATTATTATTATTAGTGCTGCCATCCACTCTGGGCAGCTTCCAACAAATTATGAAACCACAGTAAACCATCAAATATTAAAAATATTGCTTCGTCCATAAACTCACTATGTAGCTTTAAGCAAACCACCTGTCCTCAGTCGCTCCATCTGCAGTATGTGGTAAATGTGCTGACTTTTACAGCTACACAATGCATGTGAGTTACTTTGAACACAAAATACTTTACAAAAGTTAAGTGTGACTATGATTAAATCTCCCATTTCCATGTAATATTGAAGGAGGTGAGGACAGGTGACCCCACTACAATATCTTCTGAATGATACCCAAACTCATGCTTAGCACAGAATATCAATTTTGGTTTCTCTTGGTTTCACTCAGTTTCTCATTTTTCTAGTTGTAAGTTCAGTTTGCCCCCCCCCCCTTTTGTTAACAATGTGTTAAAACTCACCCGCATTTTATTGTAAATTTCTGCCAATTTACACATTTTTGTATGTAATCTGTGTCCACACTATTTAGTTGGAGAAGCACTAAATTCAAAGAATAACCGTGTTTAGGTTCACATGTGGTTTTGGAAAGGGTCAATTAGAAAGGTTCATGTTAAAATCCCAGCTGAACCAAATTCCTTTCCCATCCCTACATAGTGAATAAACTGTGAGATCTGTATACAGACCACTTTCAGGCATCTCAAACATAGCTCTGAAGTATAACACAGAAAGTGACCCCCATTGAGATGGCCCCCTTCTGGGCTCATCGATGCCATTTTTGAGTGGAATTCAACCCCATACCAGCAATCTGAGGTTGCAGAATTGCACTTGTTTGGGAGACCTTGTGCAACAAACCCCCTTCCCCAAAATATCAGACTTTTTGCAAGAAGGAAAGTGATTGGGAAATGTACCGGAAAGTGCGCAACAATACTTGCCTTGACACAACATCATCTAATTGCCTCACAAACAAATAATAAAAAACCTTGTTAGATAGCCAATGCTGTCAAACAGATCAGGATTAATGCTCAAGAAACAGCTTATCTGGAAGCTCCCATAGCTTGCAGCTGTGCACAGAGGCAATATATCTCTTCTCCAGTGCTTCAGTGACAACATCACTGCCTTATCGAGGGTCCTCCCGACTCTTGGCAGTGTCAGATAGGTTTCCTGTGTTGACATGGAAGCCCGGGGAATCATTTCTGCTCATTTGGTTTCCAAAGGGAACGAGGAAGGGGCAATATGTCCTCAAATGTGCCCCAGCAGTACAGTGACTGGCTGGCTGAGCGCGGAACAGACCTATTTGTTCAACACCCTTGTAAATAGAATTCCCTTCCCATTAGGTCACTCACATGGCTAGTTTTACTCATGCACCAGACTACCGTCTCTGTTTCTAAGATCCTTCATTGGATCTCCCTCCCCACTGCCATGTCTCCCAATAAGAACTGGATTTTCTGAATAAATATTTGGAAATGAATTTGGGAGGGCGGTTGAAGGGAGGAAGGGAAGACAAAGCATTCTCCCTGATCTGACCTCTGTTCATTGGATTGGCCTGGTTATTTACCCAAGGGGTTGGATGTCAACAACTCAGTAAAGTGGGAAGCAGGATTACTGTTGACACAGATAAAAGCGACAAGATAGCTCAGTCAATCCATAAATGGGGGAAATGACATGAGGGCAATAACCTCCAATAGGACCAACTGAACGGTCATGAAGAAGTAAGTTTCCAAGATAATAAAAAATGTGATGCATAACAAAAATAAGAGGGAGGAATAGAGAAAGAAAAATATATTGTCAAGGAGGTGCAGGGCCAATGCCAAACTTCAGTGTGATCCCACCTTGGGCCCTTGATGCCAGTAAGTGCTCCTGCTACTGCTGTTTGCCACTGCCACCAAGCCTCCCCTCTCCCTGCTTAGCCCCCAGACATGCTTTAGTGATGGCAGTTTTAAATAGTTGCTAAGCTGCTGCTTGGCTCTTTGGAAGGAAAATGTGTTTGAAATCTAGGGTTTCTTTGCAGCCTTATGTGGGTGGTGGGTGGGTTAAAAGCAGGCGGTGGGAGAATATATATAAAAAACAGCTTATAAGCATCACTGCTACAGTGCGGGATGGTAGCAAAGTCAGGGAACATGGACTTTGAAGAATGTCTAGTAACACTATATTGAACAAAAATATTGCAGGGTTTACACAGCTTGCTTGGTTCATGCTTTTTCTTTTCCAAAGCAAGGGCAGCTAGCATGAGGAATGTCTTGCCCTTTCTGTTCCTAGTAGCAACTTGCATTTTGAAGTTTCTTTGGGCAGATATGGGTTGTTGATGGAGTGTAGACCAGTGAGATTGCAAGTTCAGGACTGTGTACATAGGATGTGTGCATATATTCTTGCATGTGTGTCGCTACTAGTCAGTGCAAAAAAGAGAGAGGCCACCCTTCTGCAAGGGAAAACTGCTTTAAGGTGTTGTTGGTTTTTTTTAAAAAAAAATACACAACCAAGCTGTGTATAAATTTTATGAAATAAACACATATTTATTCATAATAACAATTAGTAAAAAATATCTTGAACCTCTTGCCCCAGGTTGATCGGTACTTGTACCACATGCGTCTCTCTGATGACGTTCTCCTTGATTTGATGGCCCGTTTCCAGGCAGAGATGGTGAAAGGCCTGGCAAGAGACACCAATCCAACAGCCACACTAAAAATGCTGCCAACTTTTGTGCGGTCCATTCCTGATGGCACAGGTAAGCAGCCGTTCTGCATTCCTCCTGCCATTATCAACGATAGCAATGAGGCTATCGATGGCTACTAGCCACAATGGCTATGATTTGTCTCCAGCGTCAGAAGGCAGAACGCCTCTGGATGCCTGTTGCTGTTAATCACAAGTGGGGAGACTCATGTCCTGCTTGAAGGCATCTCATGGGCTTCTGGTTGGAGGATGTTGGACCAGATCGACCTTGGGCCTGATCCAGCAGGGTTCTTCTTATTTTGTTAATTTTAAGAGGATGGTTCATGATAGCGGCGCTGAGATTCCCCAAGCCAAAAGCAGGGAGCAAGGAGGCAGTGTGGGGGGAGAATGAAGCTGCCTATCTTCCCCATCTCCCCTCAAAGAGATGAAATGAATTCCAGGATTGTATAAGTAGGCAGTTAAAGGACAACGAAGGAAAACCAAGATCCTGTGTCCTCTAAGTTTGGGCAGAAATTGCAATGCACCAGAGTTGGAACAGGTTGCTACATGCTAACCTGGAGATGGGAGTCCAGCAACATCTGAAGGGTCACTGGTTCCCCATCTCTGCTCTAATATCAACCATATAGTACAAATACATTGGACGATCTGTAACAACCAGACAACACACAATTTTTTTTTTACGTTGAGATTCCTGCATTGCAGGGGGTTGGACTAGATGACCCCCACGGTCCCTTCCAACTCTACAATTCTATGATTCTATGTCTCTGATAATCTTTTGCCTGTGTGCATTTTGGACTGTCAGAGGCAGTATGTCTCTGAATGCCAGTCTTAGAGAACTGGGATTTTGGGGGAACCATTTTGCTACTGCGACACATGGTATGCTACGTAGCATAATGCTAGATGCCTGGTGGAGATGCTTCTGGAGAAATCTTTTAAGAAGCATATATGCCTCATATGTACAACTGAGTTTCTAGAATATTTGGCTTTTAAAAAATATAGTAAGAATGGCACCAATGCCCATGTCTGATCTCTCTACTGAGACCCCGCTTGGGCTCTGATGCAGAGTTACCTGAAGTTTGGAAGACCCAATCATTTCTACCTGTTGTTTGTGTTACAGAAAAGGGCGAATTTCTTGCTTTAGACCTTGGGGGCTCCCGATTCAGAGTCCTAAAGGTCAAAGTGTCTGAAAATGGGAAGCAAAATGTTCAAATGGAGAGTCAAATCTATCCAACACCTAAAGAAATCATCCATGGGAGTGGGACAGATGTAAGTAGTGTATCTTCCTCTGAAACATGCTCTGTGAAGAATGTATCCTAAGACATAAAAAGATCATATTAGCCAATTTTAGTTTTAATATTTGCAAGCTCCCAAGGCATACAAATTCTCCAGGAATAGTTATTCAGAGCACCTCAACAGCTGCATCAGGAAATGAGCATGGCTTACTAAAAGTCAGCCAAATCATGGCTGCCACATGCTGAGAATATGCATTAATCTTTAGCAAACCAGTGACAATTTTGGGATGATAGATGCATAGGATACTGGGGGGTAATAGATATAGGATACAGAGGCTATGGCTGCATTCAGACACATGATTGTGTTGGTTTTATGAGTTATAGCGCTAGCACTTCTGCCCCAAATTCTAACATTCCTTTCACACCACAATAGCCTGTTGTGTTTTGATCACTATACTGCCATGATGTACTAAATTTTAAATGGCAGGAAATAACAGTATGCCAGGATACTGTCCCAAATTTCATCACATGGGTTTCAGTGAAAACAACAGGGAAGCTACAGAGCACAAATTTCCCGAGGTGCTCCTAGTTAATATGCAAACAGATTTTATTTTTCTGGAGAAAATTAAGAGGGAATTGAGTGCTAAACTTCTGCTAGATTCCACTAGATTTCCAAAAGTGGGTTTTACATTGTGTGAAAGATTACACAAAACAGGAAAACTGACAGGTAAGGAACTGTTGGGAAGATGAGATAAAGTACCCTCTGAATTAGGGTTGCTGTATTTCAATAAGAGAAAATCTGGAAGCAAAGGTTGTTGAGCTTTTGGGGCAAAATTGGAACAACAACAAAAATGGATGTTTCTGAGCCTTTCCCCCCCAGTAAAATTGCCAAAAACGGCACTGCTGACATGTGGTGCCATATGACATTTCTGCTGATTTCAGCCCAGACACTGCTTCCAAGAGCAATATTCCAAGAAATTCTGGACATATGACAACCCTACTCTGAATGCAGCCTCGTTTATGCTGACCTTGTGATAATGTACCTTAGGCTTTTTTGTTATCATATTGCATAGAAAATGTAACCATTGTTAATTATAGGCATTGCTTTTTATCTCCTATTCCATTTGAGCCGTACAGAGCCTGCATTGTATTCTAGTAGGTAATATATAATAACTCACACTTCCCCCCTATTTTGATGCAGCTGTTTCAGTATGTAGCTGACTGTCTTGCAGACTTCATGGAGACAAAGAATATAAAGCATAAGAAATTTCCTCTTGGCTTTACCCTATCTTTTCCTTATATACAGAGAAAATTAGAGGAGGTAAGGCCAATATTCTTTATGGCTTTGTAACCAGGGTGAATCTTCTCCCAAATTATTAACTAAGCGCTCCAGAGCTGAGAGGCTGCCATTAGCAAGCAGCGGGGGCTCTCATGAAATGCCACTTTGCCCATGCTTGGAAGGTATAGAATTCGTTATGCAGAGAATATAGCTTTGCAAAAGGGTGCATTATATCTGCTGATTGTGACACTAAGTATATAAAATAGGTGTACAATTTTTGCTTCTAAAACTCAGGGGCTGAGAGTGTGATGGGATGGGAATAGCAGATGTGCAGAAACAAGAATACTAGGACCAGTCACTGCATGGGACTCAGAAAGCAGGAAATATGAGTCCTGCTGCCTTGGGAAAACCTGAAAGTGCATAGGGATAGACAAATTTGTCAATTTCAGTTTCCTTCAGCTTTTTGTTTTCCGAGTCAGTTCTCCTCATTTCCATTTTTTAAATGCTTTCGAAAATTCATCAGCATTATATATCTCCCGATGTACAAATTTTTGTATGCAGTTTTGATTAATGTTTTGATGAAGGGAGGCTTGCCTGGTGCCTTCATTATACATCTTTAGGTGCCAGGCAAAAGCATTCCTCTTCAACTAGGCCTTTGGCTGATTAACACCCTATATCCTTCTTCAATGTGTTCCAGTTTTTATTGTGTATTTTGTGCTTCTATATTGTATTTTTATGCTGTGGGCCACCCTGAGATCTTTGGATGAAGGGCTGTTTACAAATAATAATAATAATAATAATAATAATAATAATAATAATAGACATATTTTTCAAGTGATTTCTCCAAAGATAATCAATTTCTGTATTTCCCCCCAAATATATGGATTTTATACTACTTCTGCCTCTTGGCATATCTGTCCAATCAAATATTTGATGCTTAAAAAATGTTTTAAGGTTTTATACACTGTTAATTTTTTATTAATATTTAAAATTAGAGCAAAACAATGCATTAGATCACGAACTACCGGTAAATTATAGTAAATATGTTACACCAGCCCATGCATAAACTAGAGAAAGAAAAAATAACAATCACACACACACACACACACCATAGGCTCTCTCTCTCTCTCTCTCCTTTATATGCCACTCTTTAAGCCATGCAGCACACATTGTTAATGAATAATTGCTTCTTCTTTTATTTCAAGGGTATACTGATTTCTTGGACAAAGCATTTTAAAGCCAGAGGAGTGCAGCAGACAGATGTGGTGAAATCTCTCCAGAAAGCCCTCAGAAAACACCAGGCAAGTTGAGATTTAATATTTGTTTTTAATAATCTGATTGCATTAAAAAAAAGCTGACATTTCCTAGCAGTTCTGGTGTACAAGCTGGGACATTGGCACATACCGTATGTAGCGCTCTGCAGAAAAAGAAACTGCCCCATTCAAACCTACAAAATTGTTATGTCAGAGCTTTTTCCTTCCTTGAAGTAAATGAAAGGACTTGGATCAACTTGTGCATTTCATCAGAGTATAATGGTCTGTCTTTCTGATACTCCTAGGTGGTGGTGATATGCACCACCACTTTGAAATTCCCGTCCCTAGGTATTAAGCTGATTTTGTTTTTGAGAACACTGTGGTTCTTATTGATTGTAAGAATCTGAATATGTATTGTTTTGACTTTACTGGTATGTTGCATTTGCCTCATTAGGACATTGATGTAGATATCTTGGCTTTGGTAAATGACACAGTTGGAACGATGATGACCTGTGGATACGATGATCAGCGATGTGAAGTTGGTGTCATTATTGGTAATTCTATATCTTTTTTTTACCAGAGGCAGGGCCAATCTGGCTTAAGATAAAGTGAGTGTTCTGGCAGTGTAGAACAGTTGAGCCCATGTGGCATTGCACAAGGCACAAAAATTATTTTTTCTTAGAAAAATTCAATTCAATTTTTTTATTATTATGAAGTCTACACATCTCCATGTGTTTCTTCCCCCCTTCACTTCCCCCAACAACCTCCAAAATGAATCCGCTGGACTCAGGAACAGGCACAAATGCTTGCTACATGGAGGAAATGAGCAATATTGACTTAGTGGAAGGTGATGAAGGAAGGATGTGCATCAATACCGAATGGGGAGCCTTTGGAGATGACGCATCACTGGATGACATCAGGACAGAGTTTGACAAGGAGATTGATTTGGGCTCTTTCAATCCTGGAAAACAATTGTAAGTTTAGTCATCAGCTTGGGATAAGGCATCTTTCTAGTAATGTAGCTATTTAGGCATGTGCACCATCTCAAAACAACCATGAAATAACATTGGGACAGAAGTAGCCTTGAATATATTGGCAGGCAAGTACTGTGAAGCGCCATCGATACTATTTAGGAGGAGTGTTTTGGCCAAGAATCTGGTTAAATCCTAAATCCCCAGGGGTTTAGTATCCTTCCAGTGATTGTTTGGGGTAGGCGGGGCGACAGTGCCCTTCTCTCTGACCCCAAACACATTCCTAACTGTACTTTCACAGAAGGGTGCTGAATGGCCCATGTTAAATAAATTGTGTGTGGTGCAGTGTGTGTGTTCTGAGTTGGGAGTTTTTTCTGAGTCCTTCCCCCATTCCGGCAGTAACTTAACTGCAAAGAAGAGGAGGGGGCGGATAAAAGAATAAAGAGTCCTTTGCTGCCATCTTTGTTTCCACAATCCTTTGTGGGTCTCTAGCAGCAGTAGTAGCAATAGGTAATCATGATAACAATAATTATTGTAATAGGGAGTGCTTCCAGACAGAGGATTAATATTACAGATGAGTCATTGGGAACAATTTTTTCTCCTTTTTTGGGGGGGGAAATTACTGGATTTCTCCCAAGAAATGTAAATCTAATTCTTTATTAGAAAGTATGAAATGCCCTTGATGCTTTCTGACAACAGCTTTCTGTTGAATTGCAGGTTTGAGAAGATGATTAGCGGTTTGTATTTAGGAGAACTCGTAAGAATTATCCTTCTGAAAATGACAAGGGAAGGTTTGCTTTTCAACGGGAAGTTGTCAACAGCTCTCTGCACCAAGGGCAAGATTGAGACAAAACACATTGCTGCCATGGAAAAGTAAGAGGCTTTAATCTGTCCATCAGAGAGTTTTCTGTAAGTGCAGCTTCCGTTCTACAATTTGTGCAAGCATTGATTTTGGGCAGCTACTCTGCTTTGGTGAGGCCAAACGCTTGCAGATGTTATTTAGGGATCCTCTTACTCCTTCTTGCTCCATAGATCAGACCAGGTACAATGAGATTTCAGGTAGGGTGGACAGTCAATCACACAAAAGCAGAACATGCAAAAAATAGGACACAGCTTTGCATGTAATCTGCATGTACTAATTGACATGCATAGATGCATCTTTAGAAATTACCATGATTTAAATAGAAACATAGTACATCTCAGGACAGTAGGGAAGATGGTGGCCAACGGTCTGTTGACCAGGTAGAAACTGCTGGTGGGCAACTGCAAGGCCTCTGCTCTCTTTTCTTATGGTTTCTTGGCTGTGTACATTTAAAGCACATGACTTCCTGCAAAGAATTCTGGGAGCTGTAGTCTGTCAAGGGTGCTGAGAACTGTAACTCTATGTGGGGTAAGCTACAGCTCCCAGGATTCTTTGGGGGAAGCAACGCACTTTAAATGTATAGTGTATATGCAGTCTTTATCTTTAATTCGATTTGGACCAGATAGCCCTTCTGATAGAAGATGCCTTCAAATAGAGGACTGTCCTCTGCAAAGTAGGACACATGACCACCTGCTTTCAGAAATTACTGGCCTGCTTACTGGTTCCATACAGAAAGTGGTTCACCGCTGTCTCCCTCTCACTACTAAAAGCTGAAGTGGTTTCCTCAGGCATGTTTCTGATTTCTTTGTTTCGGGTTAGGTACAAAGAAGGCTTGAGCAATACTAAAGAAATTCTGACAGAACTGGGCCTGGCTCCATCGGAGGATGACTGCATTGCTGTTCAGCACGTCTGCACTGTTGTTTCATTTCGCTCAGCAAACCTCTGTGCTGCAGCTTTGGCAGCGATACTCACACGCCTCCGTGAAAATAAAAAGGTTGCAAGGCTCCGAACGACAGTGGGAGTTGATGGGACGCTGTATAAGACACACCCTCAGTAAGTCACACAGCAAAGTAGGTAGGGTTGTCATGCCTGGGGAAATTATCATTGCTCATCTGCATAAGGATATGCAGACATCTAGCAATCATGATGACCATGAGCCAAGTTGCCTTTGAAAAAGGGTCAGAAAAATTCATGAGCTGTCAACAACTTACTGGCTGTGATAGCTATACATAACTTTAATGTATCCCATAATGATTGTCCACTGATGGAAGACTCTTTGATCTGGTGGAGGCTTCCATTGGCAGAATGGAGTTAGAGGGGCAATTTTTTTGTTGATTTTCCTCTCCCTTCAGAAGCAACATGGAGGATGGTGTGGAGGCTGCAGTGAGGAATTGGTAAAAATGTGCCTCCTTTGCCATTAGTGACATAAGCATCTGCTGGATCAAAGAACCTTCTGTCGGTAGAAGGGATACAACTTGATAAGTATTTCTCTGGTTTCCAGATGCTGTAGTCAAACCTGAGCAAATGGCTATTGCTATTAATGCCTAACTGATGAGCTTTCCACAGATATTTGGCTGGCCACAGTTTGATATTCTGATCTAGCAAAGCTTTCTACTTTGTTCTTGATTAAAACTGCCCTCAAAGGCACTGCTTGGTCAGCAAAAAACTAGCCTAGATAAGATCTTATGGAACTTCAGAAGAATGGTCTGGCAGTGGTTATTGCCAGGGAAATCTGTGGACAGTTCTCTGTGATTCTGTTTCCCTCACACGTCTTGCTTTTGGCATGGATTTTGCACCCACCAAGCTTAGGGGGTGCAAAATTGAGATGATCCATAAGTGAGAAGAACCATTGATGGTGCCATATTTTGGCCTCACACAGGGCACAATTTCCTGGAAAATTATGGAAGTCTGCCCCTGCTTATGGCAGCCCTATTTAGGGAAGCTTTTAATGTTTGATGTATTACAGTATTTTAATATTTTTGTGGAAGCCGCCCAGAGTGGCTGGGGAAGCCCAGCCAGATGGGCGGGGTATAAATAATAAGTTGTTGTTGTTGTTGTTGTTGTTATTACTATTATTATTATTCCATTGGCATCTGGTTGGCCAATGAGGGAAACAGGATGCTGAGAGGAGGGAGCAGGTAGGCCTTTGACTTGATTAATCAGAGATCTTTTGTTTTGTGCTCATGAACTGTGTGGACTTGAATCAAAAGGATTTCCTTGATCTGTGAAAGTCCTAAGCAGCATAAAGGAGAAAGCGATTTAGTGTAATTGTGTGTGCTCCCTTGTATTTTATTGTGCACACAATATTTGTAAGCATTTAAAAGACCTTTTTGGCTTTAGGTATGCTAAGCGTCTCCATAAAGTAGTCAGAAGGCTGGTGCCCAACTGTGATGTTCGATTTCTGCTGTCCGAGAGTGGCAGTGGGAAGGGGGCTGCGATGGTAACTGCTGTTGCGTGCAGACTCTTATCTCAGCGCAAACAGATCAACGAGGTCTTGAGCCTCTTCAAAATAACCAAAGAGAACCTCATAGGTGTGAAAAACAGAATGAGGGCAGAACTGGAGTATGGCCTGAAGAAAGAAACGCATCCTACAGCCACTGTGAAAATGCTGCCCACATTTGTTTATGGAACACCAGATGGAACAGGTAAGGAGCCAGAAAAGCATATCTAAAACAAAGGGGAAGGTCGATGCAGATTGGTTTCACTTATTTGACTATATTAACGGGGGATCTTCCCATATCCCTCCAGCTTCTCATTCTTTGTTATGGTTATACCATCTGATATTCCAGGAACAAGATTGTAGTTTGGTACACTAGTTTGCTGTTATTTTATTTCACAACTCTGTATTTTTCTCTGTTACTGACCTGGTTTTTCTGGTGTTTACATATTCTTGTATGTAACAAAAAAATAAATAAAAAGCTTTTTTTAAAAAAAGAGAGAGGAGGTAATAAAAACAACAGATAAGGTCACAGGAACCCCAGAAAGCAGTGAACATGTTTGGAAAGTGATTTATAATTTTTTTGAACAAGAAGCTCAGAGTCAGCAAGTTTGATTTGGAAATTCCAGAAGCCTTTCTGACCAACACTTAGGAAGGAAGACTTCAGTCAGATTAAAATGCTGATTTTTCTGTTGCAGAAAATGGAAAATTTCTGGCCCTTGATCTTGGGGGAACAAATTTCAGAGTTTTGCTTGTAAAAATCAGAAGTGGAAGAAGCAAGTCAGTCCGAATGTACAATAAAATATTTGCCATTCCTTTGGAAATTATGCAGGGAACAGGTGAAGAGGTAAAGTAAAACAAGTCAGTTATTTATTTTGATTGAACCTGTGGAGGGAATGGGGTATTTACTTGCTTACTCTGTAATAACAGAACCCAATTCCCACTCCAGCGGTTCTCCTAAACCCTGGCCACTGACACCATTCAGTCTCACTTATTCCTTCTGAATCCTTAACTTACCAATAAACCAGTGACTATGGGGTACAGGCATGATACAAAGCCAATCAGATATAGATATTATACGTAAAGTATTTACGTTTATTCGCAACAAGATTATTAAGTGCACAAGCTTATCTGGTTACTTTAAGATAATATATTATATTTAAATGTATACACTTTCTTGTCACTTTAAATACCAACAGCTTATCCCCAGCTACTTTGAGTTTGACCTCACCCCAAAGGCGCACTCCTGCATTGTCTCCTGAGACAGATAGATGCCAACAACAACAATATCCAGCTATTAATGTTAAATTAAGATAGCTTTAAGGAAGCAGTTAGTTACCTTATGAAGGCGTTTAGCAAAACTGCCCTTTTATTCTCTCCATCCCAGTTAAGTCCCATTAATGCTATAACAGAGGACTCTTCCCCCCCCCAAAAAAACCCTTTACTGATTTACTGAAGTGCAGATGTGTCTTGTTGTGTTGCTATTGAAATCTTCCCTCTTGTGATCCTGCCAGTCACCAGAGACCAGCATGCCAAGCTGCTCCTCACTTCTTCCACCCCCACTTGCAGATTGGTTCTTCCCTTGCCCCTTCAGCCTAAGCCAAACAATTAAGCTACCCCCAGCATGCCTTTGGCCACCAAGTCATTCCACCTGCCATTCAGACCTTCCTTCTACATTCCCCAGTCCTTGTCCTCCACTGCCTTCTTCTGACTCGACTCCACAAACATCAAGCACCAAGAACTCCAAAGCTCCAAGGAACTAACTTTCCACCAACCAACACATGGCCATATATATATACACTTCTTCTGGTGCCTGTGGTCAAGCCCCAGCCAATCATACTGCCTAACTGAAAACGCTGAACCTGCAACCACCAATAACTTGTATCTTGTTTTCCATGCTGAGAATTCTAACACCAACCCTTCCTCACAGTTGACAGTTAAGACCCTGAGTGACAGTTAAACTGACTTTCAGCGGACCAGTCAGAAAAAGTCCCACATCAAATACATTGCAACGTACATTACAATACACATGCCAGAGAGCATTACCGCAAACCCATTAAAACGCAAATAAAATAAATTGAATTTCTTCAGAATCCAAATACAGTGTGTGTGTGTGTGTAAATTTTTAAAAAAAATTTAAAAAATATTCTCTTTCTTTCCGTCTAGCTGTTTGATCACATTGTCCAGTGCATTGCAGACTTTTTGGAGTACATGGGCATTAAGGGTGCCCGACTTCCTCTTGGCTTTACTTTTTCCTTCCCCTGCAGACAAGCATGTATTGATAAGGTAAGGAGGGGAGCTGAGATTTGACATGCTGTTTTGTTTCCTCTTTTAATCTGGCTTAATCTTTACAGAATTTTCCATAGAAACATTTCATTCTTGTTTTTATTATTCCCTTCCCTTCCCTGTGGACTGACAAGAGTTTTATCACAGGTTTTACAAGAGAGTGTATAAAATTGAATGTTGTGTTAAACAAAAAACAATCTCATTCTTACACGCACTTAGGCAGTTTTACTTTGGACAAGGCATGCTTGACACAAGGCTGCTGATGCATACAGCAGCTCATGGAGAGTTAAAGCAAATTATTAACGATGTGTGGAATAAAAAACAACAATTCAGATTGGGCCCAATGTATATGTTTTTTCTGCACTGAAAAACCACTTCTATATTGTCAGAGGCTTTGTGTTACAACAATAACAGGAGTGGCAGTCAGTTTGAATTGCATGGCCACTTCTGATACCAGTGTTGCACCTCCATCAGAGATGCTGATACAGGAAGTAATCAAACCAAACAGCTTTCTGCTTCAGCCATGGCCAGCCAGTTACTTATGGCACCTGGCATACTGTGAAGTACCACTGGTTTAAACTTCCCAACACTAAGTATGTAACAAGCTGCCTTGGGAGTTGGCAATCTCTCTTTTGCTAGAGAGTGTACATTTGGAAGGGATCTTAGAGATAATCTTGTCTGGACTCTTGCTTGATGCAGGAAACCCACAACGACAGAGTGTATAGCCCTCCTGCTCTGTTCCCTGAAGCATCCCCCTCTATCAGAAAGGGAGCATTTTGGTATTTTAATATTTCCCCAAAATGCAATATGTTGAACCAAGCTCCTCTTGAAAGTGTAATCCAACTTTTAAGTGTTCTACCTGTTTTTCTCCTCTTGATGTAAGCATCTTTCATTTATTGACTCTATGACTTCCCCAATTTAGGGAACTCTTGTTGGGTGGACAAAAGGGTTCAAGGCAACAGACTGCGAAGGAGAGGATGTTGTTGATATGCTCAGGGAAGCTATCAAACGAAGGAATGTAAGTACCATTGTGGGGAAATCTCCCAAAGGTTCAAGCACCAATCCCTTGCTGTGACAGTAGTATAGAACTGAATCTCAGTTATCCAAATGTAGCTCTATCATTAGGTGCTGCAAATACTCTAAATGCTTTCAAAGGTGTTGGTTTCATTCTGTGGATTCCTCCGGATAGCCTTTTTATTGTTCTTTTATGATGATAGATAGTATAAAGCTAGTGCTTAGTGCACAATACATCAATGGGTGTGTATGTGTTTGTTTGTTTTTTGCTCTTTGCACATTCACAAAATCAGTTTTTTATTTCAGGAATTTGATCTGGATATTGTAGCTGTGGTAAATGATACAGTTGGGACAATGATGACCTGTGGCTATGAAGACCCAAATTGCGAAATCGGCCTCATTGCAGGTAAAAAGCAATCCTGTAACACTTGTGTATGGATGTTCCAAGGTGTGACAGAATAAGATTTGTAACCAACAGTGAAATGATATGCTAAAATCTTTTGGGAGATGGAATCTTGGTCAACTTGCTGTTTCTGGGGATGGATTCTTGTGATCAAGGAGGGGAGAACCTTTGGTCCTTCGGATGACATTGGACTCTAATTCCTATTGGCCCCAGTCAGCATGGCCAATAGTCAGGGATGGTGGAAATTATAGATGATGGGAATTACAGTGAGCCTTGATGGGAATGCTGGAAGCTAATATTGTTGTGAGCAATACAGATGAGGAGAGAAAGGGAGACCAAGTGTTGCATGCCACCTAGTGGTATGAGATATACACTGCACCCCAAGCTATAATATGAACCTTAGTTCCCTAGATATAGGGCATAAAATTGATTTAGTTCGCATTTAAAGGTAACCCTACCCAAGTCACACTTTTGGAAACAATATACAAACTGAAACATAGCCGCTGTTTGAAATTCGCACAACTTTGAATTTTGCAAAGCCAGGTAACGTGTACGGAAATGTAAATATTGCAGTAAAGTGTGTGTTTACCTGCATATATTATTGAAAAGAAAAGACCAACATGCAAAACATAATGGAAAACTGCTTTGCAAAATTGTGTATATTAACATTGCTTACAAAGATATGTCTGTTATGAGAAATTCACAGTAAAATGCTGCTGAATTTTCATGAGCGCTTAGTGTTGTTTTTATAAAGTGGGGAATTGAATTTAGGACTAGAAACATGAGAAACTGAGTGAGTAAAACAGAAGTTGACAGATTTGCCTGCCCCTACTTTTAGCCCCTAAATTTTATCTCCTAATTAGAGAGAAAAAGTAAACTTCTTCCAGGAAATGTTGGTTTTTTTTTCATTTCCCAGGTCATTGTGCTTCTCCTGGTGGTTGCTTTAAAGGAATAAAATATACATGCCTCTTCCTTCCTTCCAGGGACAGGCAGTAATGTTTGCTACATGGAAGACATGCGTAATATAGAAATTGTAGAAGGAGACGAGGGCAAAATGTGCATCAATACAGAATGGGGAGGATTTGGCGACAATGGCTGCATAGATCATCTCAGGACAAAATACGACAAAGAAGTGGATGAGGGGTCATTGAATCCTGGGGAACAGAGGTAACAGTCGGTGTTTTATTGCTATTGCAATGTCTTCAGGATGTATGTAGGAATGGCAGGTAATTCTACTGGAAAAGGACGTGAAAATAGCAGGTTGCATGTTCATGTGTAGTCAGGAATAGAAATCACTCAAGTGAACACAGTCGGTGTTTGTTCACATCATCATCACAGCTGCTTTTATGCCCACAAACAGTACAACAGTAATTATTTTTTTACATTGTTTTGATGTTTCCTTGACATAGAAACGAATGTAAGTTACATAAAGTATGTTAAGTAGCAGACAATGAGGTGAATGTTATTACATTTAGTGGAAACCAAAGTACAGTGCAACGGACATAGTGTTGATTGTGATGAGCACAGGCTGGAATGGAAATCACAGTTTCTTCCGTTCCTAGGCATATATGAACTTTGAGTAATCTTTCCACTTAAGAACACCCCCGCTATCCCACTTTAAAACACCTTACAAAGCATGAGTCTGTGGCTGTCGTGTTTATTTCCATCCTAAGAGTCAATGCACATGTTCAGAAAAGGCATGTGGTATGCACAGACTATATCCCAGGCCCCATTTCTGCATACGTAACTGGAAATGTGTTAAATGCTGTCCAAATCCTTTTTCTTTTTTCTGTATAAGGTATGAGAAAATGACCAGTGGGATGTATCTGGGTGAAATAGTGAGACAGATCTTGATAGACTTGACCAAGCAAGGACTTCTCTTCCGGGGTCAGATTTCAGAGCGGCTGAGAACAAGAGGAATATTTGAAACCAAATTCCTGTCCCAGATTGAAAGGTAAAACAATATGTTGTACTAACACAGTATTTTCCTCACTGCTTGCCACTTTCACACATATCAGACTAGTGAGAAGCAGCTGAATGATTGCAGCTTTGTAAATATTTTATACATCATCAGAAAATAATACAGTTGGGAAAAAGAAGTGTTGGTTGACTGAGATGCTGAACCCTGTTCCTCAGGGCCATCTGCAGTTATATAGTGAACAACTTTACTTGGGTTTTATTGGGTGTGAATGAACCCAGTGTATTTCAAATATCAGTGTCACGCTGCTTTCAGCAGTAAAGTACTTCATGTCTGTACTGTTTGCACTGTTGCTTCATAAACTTTAAGTGATCCTTTCTGCTTTGTCCTCAGATTGGAGGGGGTGGAAATGAGCAGCTATTCCCTATGCCCTTGGATTGAGTGAGCATGGATGATGCTAATTTTGAAAAGTACATTTCACCCAGGAGAGCTAAAATAGTAGCAGCCTGCTTTTAAACTAGTGGCTGCATTCAGACAATTAAATCTTCACTGAATAAGCCAAAGTATCAAGAAATGTTTTCCCCATGCACTCAGCCTTCTCTCTCTTCCCTTTGAGGTGCTAGCAAGGAAACAAGGAAAGCCTTTAGTTATTTATCATAATTCCCTGTTTAGTCTGAACAGGATAATGATGGTTGCCACTTCATAACATGACACAGGGCCCACATGACACAGGCAAAATGAGGCGACTTGCCTCTGGTGGCTGTGTCCACAGGGGCAGCAGATCCTGAAATACATCTTTATTCCCCCACCTTATTCCTGTCGCAGATCTTCACTCACTGCTTCTTCCCTAGCAGGGAGGAGGGGTGCCATTTTGTGGTTCACCTCAGGCACCAAAATGTCCTAGGCCGGCCCTGACATGACAGGATATTAAACCGTGGAGCAAACACATTTCCACAAAAGGTCAAAGGTCAGACTTTTTGCAATACAGTGGTACCTCTGGTTATGAACTTAATTCATTCTGGAGGTCCGTTCTTAAGCTGAAACTGTTCTTATCCTGAGGCGCGCTTTTGCTAATGGGGTTTCCTGCTGTGCGCATGAACCTCTGGCATGCAATTTCTGTTCGCGTCCTGGGGCAAAGTTCGCAACCAGGAGCAGCTACTTCCGGGTTAGTGGAGCTCGTAACCTGAAGCATTTGTAACCAGAAGCGTTCGTAACCAGAGGAAGTGATAGGGAAATGCAGCAGAAAGTAGAAGTGCCCTTTGTGATTTAGGCTCAGGCAGTAGGAGGAGTAGAGGGAGGAAAGTCATCTATTGACTTATTTAGTACATTTGGCCCTAGCTCTGCGCCCTAACCAGAAGTGCCTGTTGTGTTTTGTCTGAGTGCAGTGACCGGCTTGTCCTACTTCAAGTAAGAAGAATCTTGCAGCAGCTTGGGCTTGACAGCACTTGTGATGACAGTATCATTGTAAAGGAAGTTTGTGGCTCCGTTTCCAAGAGAGCAGCCCAGCTGTGTGGGGCCGGGTTGGCCGCTATAGTGGAGAAGATACGGGACAATAGAAATCTCGAGCACTTAAAAACCACTGTAGGTGTGGATGGCACCTTATACAAACTACACCCACAGTGAGTACACAGCATCACTGTTGTTGTTTTGCCTTGCAGAATTGACCGATTTTTTAAAGATAATATTCTGCTTAGTTGATGGGGATTAAAAAGGTTGGGGGAAAGAGAAATTGCCACAATGCTGTATCAGTTAGCCCTATTACACTTGATTAAATAAGATTGTAATAAAGAGCTGGGGAAAGTTCTGCTTTTAATGGGCTACAGGCCCCTCCAGAGAGATGGGTGATTTTCTAAAGGTCTTCTGCAACATGTCATTGATGGGAAGGACCATAGCTCAGTGATAGAGCATTTGTCTTGCATGCAGAAGGTCTTAGGTTCAATCTCCAGCATGTCCGGTAAGGCTGGGGGAGAATCCTGCCTGAAATCCTAGAGAGCCACCACCAGCTAGTGCAGACAATACTGAGCTAGATAGACCAATGGTCTGACTCAGTATAAGGCACCTTTGTATGTTCCTGTGCAATATGGACGCATTAGTGGTGGATTTATACTGGACCATCCACACCACATTGTGCTTTATTAGCTGTTCTGCGCTTCTTCCTCAATGCTGCACCCCAGGGCACCCCTCTACTTCCCCTCCCACTTATATTAGTGAAAACTTTCCATGGAGAAGGCTAAAGAGCTGTACTTGCAGATACAGTTGAAGTGAGAGAAGAACCTGCCCTCTTGCCCCTGATGCCGGTTGACTTACCTGTCGCAGGGAGTGGGATCTGCCAGGGGGTACAAGGTGTTTTGTGAGTGCAGAGCACAGAGAGAGAGAGAGAGAGAGAGAGAGAGAGAGAGAGAGAGAGAGACTGGATTACTGTCAATCCTTACAGTGTAAAAGTCCTCCCTCTGTATTCTCCTGTCCCTACCCATCATAATGACAGGCATTTTGCCAGTTAAGAAATAAACAGCAGTGTGCAATTATTGCATTTTTTTTGCTTTGTTTTTCCTCTCTTTAGCTTTTCTAGAATCTTGCAAGAAACGGTAAAAGAACTGGCGCCTCAATGTGATGTGACATTCATGCTGTCTGAAGACGGGAGTGGAAAGGGAGCTGCCTTAATTACTGCTGTTGCAAAACGAGTGCATAATGTTGCTGAAAATTAAGTGGTTAGGCAGGCATCTGTATGCAGCAGTGATTGGTTTTTTTTTTGTGTGAAACCTACCGAAGCAGTAGTTCAAAAGTGGTGCACGCATCTGTGGCCCAGGGTTGGCCAATGTTGTGGCCTTTAGATGCTGTTGGAGTAAAACTCCCATCGTCCCTGGCTGTTGGGACTTGTCATTCAACAGTCTCTGGAAGGCACCAAGTTTGGCCACTCCTGTTTGTATCCTGATGGTTGGGCAGCTGTGCAAACAGAAAGCAGTTTTTCTTGCCAAAACTGAGGCAGGTGTTGGCGCATCTGAACATAGGTTTCCATAAGTTGTCTTATGTTTAGAGATACAACAATATACTTGACATTTCTGTGTTATGCTCATAATATAAACCAGCCAGGCCATATAAATGTAACTATTTTGTCAACTATTTTAAACATATTTATATGTTCTACTGCTCCCTTTCCCCTTTCCCATCCATGTCCTTTCACATTCATGTCTAAATATTCTTTGTAATGTACAACTCATAATTTGGAATTAGATATTATGTCCTTGTATAGGTATCCTTGGATAGGCATGTGCTGAGAGCCGGCACTGTTGTTTTACTTTTTATTATTTCTTTTAGAAAAGGAAATTAAAAAGGCTGGTGTGCAAAAGATAATCAATCCATGTTCTTTTTCAAACAAATTGTTGTGTTTAATGAGTTGCTCGCAGTTGGCGCTGCTTGGGATGGAAATCCAGGCCTTTGTAGAAGGAGAGAGGAGAGATGGTCGGTCTGCACCATTCCACTTGGTAATCTGAAAATAATAATCTTCTGACTTCCCACAGCAATATGCAATGTGGCTCAAAGACTTTTTATGACCCCACTTTACACTTTAAAAATCAAGCTAAGGTGTTGGGCTTCGTGACTAGCTTTGGAGCATAATCTGATGGTCTGTGCACTTTAAAAATTAGCCTGTGGGTAGGGATGGGGGAGAGATTTGATTCAGTTTTCATTTAAAAGCGAATCTTATCAAATCTGCACTTTCCCAAAAAATGTGAGTACTGGCACACAGCTATCCTTC
Organism: Podarcis tiliguerta; assembly: GCF_965153285.1. Lineage (NCBI taxonomy): Eukaryota > Metazoa > Chordata > Lepidosauria > Squamata > Lacertidae > Podarcis > Podarcis tiliguerta. Next base: position 69,344,330 of record NC_139538.1, on the reverse strand, counting down.
AAAATTCACACCTATCTGAATTTTGAGATGCAGTTCTCCAACCAATACTTTGTGTTTTAATAAGAGTCGCTGAAAGTTGTGAGTGAAACAACACACAATACCACCTAAAGCAACATAAACATACTTAGACTATGCCCAGAGTCTAAAATGCACCACTATTTTTTGTTCATGATATTTTTGTTTCATACAGAATTGTAGGAGTTGTAAGGGACCACAAGGATCATCTAGTCCAACCCCCTGCATTGCAGGAATCTTTTGCCCAATATGGGGCTTGAACTCAGGCTCCTGAGCTGCAAAGGGTACCATCACGGCCTCCGCCAGTCACCTCAGGCAACTTGGGTTACAGTAGATTCCTTCTTGAAATGTGTCGGAAATGTTGCTACTTAAAACATTGCAAATGTTCTTAATGGAACTGCTTGATGGGTGTCCAACCTGTCAAGAGGCAACCTGAAGTATTTGTTTGAAAGGGCCCTGTTTCCTGCTGCTGTCAATCCAACAAGAACTATTTCCATTTCTTTTTTTACGAATGAGAATGTGCTTAGGGAAACATCTCTCTGGCAACTGGCGTGAGGGTTTGCAAACAGCATTGCCTTTTTGTATGTGGGAATCTGATTTCATATAATAAATATGGAATAAAAGGAGGACCTTGTATAATTGTTAATGACACGTAATTCCTTTAACACTTTAGAAGATGCTGCAACAAGCTACTTTCAAACATATTTTGGTTCAATTTATGGAAATATGTTGCTGGATTAAGCTTTGTAGGAGGTGTATACATTACCAAATACCTAAAGCAAAGAAAGGAACAAGTGGACTTTAAAGATACTCTGTTCTGTACAGATCCTGTTCTGTACATATTATTTATAAGAAATAAAAAAGCACATAGCTGGTGCAAAGTAAATTGGATTGTCAATGTGTGCTTTCAATATGCTTTATCTGAGATTCGAGACGTGTTTCTTGTTTAAACTCTGTGGTTTCCCTTTAAGATCAAACTTCACTTGTGCTTTCAGGCCGACTCTTTTGCAATTCACACTGTGTGGTCACCAGCCTCGCTACTGCATGCCAAAGCACAGCCACAGAACAATGGAAGGGCCTGCCACATGCCACATGCCAGCTGCAGCATGCAGTTTTGCTTAACTGGCTTTCTGAGCCATACTTACAGTGCAATCTTACACATGGCTACTCAAAATTAACTCCTCCCCTGCATTCAGTGGAACTTACTTCCAGGTAAGTTGGCATAAGATCGCAGCCTTGAAGTGCTACAAGCCATCATACACTTACGATCAAACAATTGCCAGTGAATAAGAGAAACTAGCATGGGTACATGCTTTCCAAAACTATAAAGGGGAAGATGTAGGATTTTATAACATACTGTTATGAGTTTGTGGGTTCCAGACCACTACAATCTCGGGATCAAGCAAGTGTTAAAAGCTAATTAACCCAGGCTGGTTTCCCACAAAGTTATAGCCCGGGTGATGGACCATTAAGAGAATGAAGCACCAAAGGGACTGGCAAATGGTTGGGGCCCCTCTTCCTCGACAGATAAGGGCACAGCTTAGGATAGAATAGTTAAGAGTTAGGTGTTACATCACCTAGAGGTGGGGAAAGTTTGCAGGTTGGTAAAGGCTGGAGAGAGGGTCAGAGTACAATGGTTGATACCTGAATTAAAGGCTGCAGCTAGATGAGAAGCAAGATCCTCTTGGGGTGATTATGCTTGAGATGATGGAACCCCTCCATTGTAGACACGGGTTGTATATACAGGGTGAATCCTTTAAAAGAGGCCCCGTGGATACAGAGTACACATGTTCCACGGGGCCTCTTTTAAAAGACTCACCCTGTATATAGAATCATAGACTTTTAGGCATTTGTGGGACACAAGATATCTTTATCAAGTTTATTCCCTACTGGCATTTCAGAAACTTTGCTGTTGCTTTCAAGTTTGTGTTTTCAGAGCAGCATTGTGCTTCCAAAGCCCGGGCAGTTACTCTGAAATTTAAATAACTGCACGGTCATTAAATTTTATACAAAAAAGGAATTGACTCTAAAACCAGCTGCTATGTTATCATGATGAGAGCAATAGCAAAGCCTTCATTCATTGCGGCAAAGCTACATTGTTGGAGAACATAAATCACAGTTATTGTTATTATTTTTTGTCCCTGGAAGATTAAGAAGAATTTGTTTTCGGACGAAGAGCTTTTAATTCAGCAAAGCAGAGGGGAGCGTGCAGTAAGTAACATCCCCCACCTCACCCCAGGCAAATGTTTAGCCTCTTTCATTGTGGCATGCATGTGACAGAGAAGCCAGGAACAATTTACAGCTAGATATTCTGCTTAGTCAAGGCTGCACTATGCCATTCTAGAAGGTGATACCATATCATCTTGAGTGTCGTGACACAAATGAGGATTATTTACGTCTAGCATTCTTCAAGAAGGCATGTTCTTGCTCCACACTGTCTCAGCTGTCTCTCTTGCAGATACAACTAAATCCTAGGTTTGTGTGGCAATGCCTTTGTCAAGGATGCTTGAGGTTGACACGTTGGTGTACAGTAAAGTAGGTACTTCATTGTTGTTACTTTGTTTTACAGGATTGGTTTTGCTTCATCGACAGGAACTTGCATTAGCCCAGCCTTCACCAACCTGGCCAGAGGCTGATGGGAATTGTAGTCTAAAACACCTGGAAGGTACCAGGTTGGCAAAATCTGCAATAGACAAGAGGCTGATAACTGTTGCTATGTGGCCTGTTGATTAAATTAAATTAAAACAGATTAATTAAATGCATAATTGCTGATTTGCTTATTTTATGTGTATGTGCTAGTAGTATTATAGACATGGCCAATGGTCTTACCAATTAATATGCTTTACTGAGTGGAAAGTTTTTAAATGAAATTTGACTTTAGCCATTCTTTACTTTTACAGACCTTTGGAATTATAATGTGAGCCAGGAAGAGATGCTCCAGTGATGGCCACAGATGAGGAGCCTGACGGATCAGACTATGGTTCTTCAGAATACAAAGTAGGTGACTTAATTTAGATAAATAAAAGCATCAACCTCACTCACTGGAAACTGGAAGGAGGCATGTCATTTTGTGTTGGGGCTTTTCTCCACGGTCACTAAAAGCATGTCAAAGACTCTTTTGGTTACTGTGTAAGAATCTAGTGTGTGTCTTTTTAAATGTCCCTTATCCATGTAGCTTGTGCACAAAGGAAAGGAACACGATATCTATGCTACTCTTTTTAAAAAACTGAATATATTTGCATTCATGTGTAGGAGTAATATAGGGGTGATGAGTTCAGATAATAAAAATGATTGCAAACTAAAACAAAATGTTTATGTCATAGACATTACTGGAGGACATGAGAGAGATTGCTGTGTTTACTGGCTTAAAAGTAATCTGTCTCAATATGTGCTCCCACATTACAGGTTGAGAATTTGGGAGTACAACAAAATTTTGCAAATAATAACTTTTTAAAGTCTTGGACAATGGGAGAGTTGTCCTACTTGTCACTAGTCACATTTTAAAAATATATATATCCAATAGCTGCTTGTGACACTTGTTCAACCATACTCCACAAAGTAACCACATAAACAGAGTGATTTGGGTGGGAGCAGGATAGCATTTTCCTTAGCAAACAATATTGTGGTGGAGTCAGTGGTTCAAAGTTGTGAAGGCCTAGAAGACATCATGTATTTGGACTTTCAGAAATGTTTTGATAACTCCTTATTTCCTTATCAAACCTTTACACCTAGGCACCCTCTTCCTTATGCAAAGTTACCTTGGAAGAAGGGAAATAGAAATCAGATACAGTGGTACCTCGGGTTAAGTACTTAATTCATTCCGGAGATCTGTTCTTAACCTGAAACTGTTCTTAACCTGAAGCACCACTTTAGCTAATGGGGCCTCCTGCTGCCGCCGCGCCCCCGGAGCATGATTTCTGTTCTTATCCTGAAGCAAAGTTCTTAACCTGAAGCATTATTTCTGGGTTAGCGGAGTGTGTAACCTGAAGCGTATGTGACCTGAAGCGTATGTAACCCGAGGTACCACTGTAGAAGGAATTATCCCACCTAAACAGACCAACCCTATTCCACACCCATGCCAGCAATGGGACGATACTCATACATACAACGGATCCTGGCCAGGGATCCTTTGTATTAAGCAAAAAATAGGAGCATGGTGAGACATGAGCATCATGCAGACACATGTTGCCTCTTAGTGGGGTTTGCTATGTACTAGCACTGCTTTTATAGAGACATGGAATGGGGAGCAAAGTCCTGTGCTCCAGAATGCTAGAGTTGCAAAACTCTGCCAAAAGCTATATTCTAGGAATTGAGAAATGTCTCCATTTCTCCTCTTCTCATACAGTACTTGGGAGCATCCATTAGGTAGGCCTAGAGTAGCAAAGTCCGGTCCCAGGTTTAGCTTGATCTTCACACTTCACATCCGCTAGACCCACCCTGCCCCTTTGTTCTCAGCCTCTGTAAAAATAAAACCATTCACACAAATGTAACCTTTCTGCTATGTGGTCGCTAAGCAGTTGCTAAAGACATTCTGGCCTGGTATCAAGATTACTGCTAGAACAATGCAAAGCTTCATTTATGCCAAGTTTCCAGTCTGTCAGGGTTAGAGACGCTTAACTTTAAAATGAAAGGACAAGAGTTGAATTAAGAGGAATGAGAGATATTTTTAAAGCCTTATGTGTTAACATGTGTTAATAAGCACCAATTAATTTACTACATTGCCAGATGCACAAGTTGACCATGGTGCTTCTGCTTTATTAGGGCTTGCCAACCGTGTTTGGAACCATGTTTATATAATACAAGGGAAGGCTGCCCTAATTTATCCTTCTTTTTTTGTATGCATTTTTGGTTGAGGAAGTGTTTCACAAAACATTTGGGAACTGCAAATTAGGTAGGCTTGTATGAAAGTGCAAATGGAGAAAAGAATCTCCCTCTTTGGAGGATTTCTGTGGCATGTGCTTGGCTTTCTCCTTAAGAGATTAGCTTTCTACAGGAAGTGTGTGGTACTTCACACACATAATCTTTATGAACCCACAGAACAACATATACCGTATTTTCCGGCGTATAAGACGACTGGGCGTCTAAGACGACCTTCAACTTTTCCTGTTAAAATATAGAGTTTGGGATATACCGGCCGTATAAGACTACCCCCGCCTGCAGCAAGCGCTGCTGGGGCAGAGTGTGCACCCCTCTGCTGACTCTGCCGCCGCCACAGCAGCCCGAGGCGAGGTGAGCGAGCCCCGATCAGCCGTCCAGCAAAGTGGCGGGCTGCGCTCACCGGCTGGTAGTTCTGGCTGCAGGGTGGCCCAGCTGCGGGTGGCCCAGCTGACTTCCCAAGGGGATATTTTCCAGTTTGGTTTCAAGTCTGGGACACATTGTATGCAAGGACTGTGGTCATTTAAAAGTCTTTGAAGCTGCGGCAGAATCAGCATTTGGTGGGGGGAACGAAACCAAAACCTACCACCCGGAGGAAAAGGCCCTGAGCGGCTGCCTCGGCCTCCGCCACCCTCACCTGTGGGGATGCTCTGCCCAGAATGCATGCGGCGGCCAATGAACATGCGCTGTGCCGGTACGGAAGAGGTGGGGCCTCGCGCTGCGTCACAGGAGGCCGGGACAGACGGTAATTCAGAATCCGCTTATTTGGAAGAACAATTGGCTCAAACCAGTGAAAGTTTTAAGATCGGCTTTTAAGAAAATTGGATGCAGAAGCTATTGGGATGGGGGGGGGGAATGTACACTTCATGGTCCCTTTTTCTGCAAAACAAATTTGTGTTTCCTTCAAGTTTTCCTCCAATGTATTCTGTCTTAAAACTGTGAAGTGTGACCTAATGATATTCCCCCTGTGATCACTAGAGGGTGCTAGTGCATAAATACAGCTGTTGGATTCTTCACTACAAGTGGGCAAAAAACAGCTTGGCAGTTCCACTGTATACTACTTGTCTTTAAGCTTTCATGTATATACTTTTTTCTTCTTCTCTCAGTCTCCTGCCTCTTTTCCATGGCTTACTTAGTAATGAAATACTTTCATATGAAGGGCTTAAACTGTGACCTATATACAAATGCAAGCTTCACACCCTGAAAGATAAGAAGGGAGTGTCTTACTGATTGATTATGCTAGAATGAGAAACATTGGCCAAGGTCAGACAAAGCAAAGAGTTCTGACCATTTTACCTGCATTTCACACTGATAGTTCTTCTGCTTTTCCTTTCCTGCGGTTACAGTAACCAACACAGAAGTCCTCTTATTTACTTATGGTAACCAGAGAAACTCCTAACCACAGAACAGAGCCAATACAGACCTGCCTACAATCCTCCCCATACACACCTATGTGGGAGCACAACCCATTGAACTTAATCTCCTTTCTTCTGAGTAGGCACCCATAGGATTACACTGTGGGGTACTTTTAATTGTATTTTACTAATGACAGATGTGCTGACACCAAGTTCAAGGGCTATTTTTTATGGATGCAACATTTCACTGATGAATAAAGTAATCTGTTAAGACACTTTTAATTTATTAAAATGTGCCCTCAATTAATTGGGAAGCATTAAAAAAAATAAAAAAAGAGTATGTACTTAAAAAACCCCACAGAAAAGCTATCCAGCTTCCTCTCACTTTGTAGCACAGGAACAAATGCCTCTTTTAAGATGGAGCCAACCACGAAACATCTGTGCATCATGCACAAATAAAGTTATACTTTTAGCTTCAGAACTATAATTCTTACATGCAGATTTATTCAGATGGAATAAATTCATTGATCAATCAATCAATTAAAATTCATGTAATTAACAAGCTAAGGCTAAAGCTATTTTTATTTATTTATACTAAACTTCACCAGCAGGGGTCTCCTTCTAAGAAGGGGTCACCTGCGTTTAAAATTCAGGGTGCTGCTAATTTGAATTTTAAATGGTTTCCCTAATCTGTAATGCAAACATATGGAAGAATGTGAATTTTATTACACATGTATTTGTTCTTCCAAGGAGGCCAGGAATACAATATGGTACCTCACAGGATTGTTGAAATATAATGAATGACCCAGAATTACCTGGCACACTTTCTAGCTGAGTCAAAATTTGAAACCAAGTGTTCCCAATCCAAGCCCAACCTTCTGTGTGATTATACTGCGCTATCTCTCACATGCCTACATAAATGCAAACACATCCCAGCTAAATACCATGCAAATTCAGAGATATATTCTATTGAATGAGGCTTGCCTCTAGGTAACCATGCACAGAACACTCAAAGTTGTTTTAAGTGTAATGTGTGCAAAAGGCTCTCTGTGTTTGTCTTTGCTATGAACTTTTAATGGTCACACCTTCCTTTCACAGAATTTTAGGAATTGTTTTCTGGAGGGTTTTTCAATGTTTTTTTTCCTAACAGGGAGTTGTACAGTTTTTGGGGGGAGAAGCAGTGGTGTAGCATGGGGCGGGGGGCAAAGGGGCAGTTGCCCTGGGTACAAAATTGTTAAGGGTGCAAAATTTCAACACCTGGTGCGGCCTCAATACAGCTGTGTGCTTCTGTCACTGGACTCTGTTGAAAACGGTTTCTCCATGTAAACCAGGACGTGAGCTCTCCAGACAATTGAATGACTCTTACTTTCTTTCTTTTGCAGCTGCAGTCTCCTGGGTGACTCGGTCACCATTAGGCAGTTGAATGCACATGCGTATTCCATCTATTTCCTTCTTTCCCTCCCACCTGCCCCTCCATGCGGTCCTGGGTGCTGGGAACCCATGCCACGCCACTGGGGAGGAGTTACTAGAGTTGGGGGGTGGGCGGTAAATATGCACTGCTTCATTACTGTATAGGCATGCTCTTAAACTTTCTGTTAAGTTTCTGAGGTAAAGTAAATAATAAGAAAGTGATTCATAGCAGAAAGTATGGTGCGAATGGTTAACATTTATTCACTTCTAGTTTTCAAGCGCAGCAGTAAAATGGTTGTATATTTGGGGAGACTGAGCAGAATACACTGCAGTCTGCTTTAGCGATAATCGTGGTATCTAGGCAATTTTAGTGCAGTCATTTTTTTCATCCTGACATGCATCAGCCTCATTCCCTCAAGTGGTGATGCAGGTGCTGCTTCAACATTAGGCAGCAGTGAGTTCTGCAGCTGACACTGCGATGTCTGATGTCGACTGTGTGTTGCCTTCATAAATCCAATCTGCTTCTAGAGTAAAGCCCGAGTGCGATCTCTCTGCGTCTACACCATCCAACTAACCCATCTTAGCCCCTAGTTTGTTTTTGAAAATTAAGCTTTATTTATTTTTAGATCAGCTTGATGTTTTAGCGACATGCCTGTTGGCCTCTCCTTAATATTTCCTCAGTTTGCTGTTCACTTTTACCTTAAAAGCTCTTGCATGACCACCAGCTGGCAGGATCCTCTCCATCTTTGCTGGTGTCACATTTCTCAGGAGACCTACTTGCCCTTCACAAATGCACACTCCTGGTGTGTTATATGCCACAAAAATAGTTCCTCCAGCGAGCGCTGTTTTAAACTGGCTAGTGTGTGACCTTTGTATGCGTTCAGAGAATCCCCTCAGGGCATTTACCCCTGATAAAATCTCCTAGTAGGGAACATGAGTATAGGCACCAAGGTCTTGCCGCACAGTGGTGTCTGTTTTTTCTCCCCTCTGCCCTTCAGTAAGGTGAAAATCGTGTCTAAATTCAAACCAGTATTTTCCTGCCATTTCCTGAGTTGTTCTCAGTTCACTGACATATATTACAAAGAGGTAAAGGCAAGAGAGAGTCATAAATCTTACTGCCTCAGTCCTTGGGCTTTACTAGTAGCCCGATGCAAATAAATTTACCACAGCTTTCCTTCACACTAGGAGAAAATTCATCAGTGTAATCTTTCTGCTGGCCATGCCGCTGCTAAAGATACCGAAGCAGGGTGAAAAGCAAAGACAGAACCCCCCCCCCAAAGAAAGGATTAACCAACAATTTAGTTTTTATTTTTATTTATTTGTTTATTGGGCTTAAATCCCACCTTTCCTTCAAGGAGCCCAAGGTGGCGTACATAGCTTTCCTCCTCCCCATGTTATCCTCAGAACAACCCTCTGAGGTAGGTTCGGCTGAGAGTTAAGTGACCCAGTGAGCTTCATGGCAGAGGGAATGATTAAACACGCCAAGCAAGGAATACACAGTGACTCCGAAAAGGAATCCTACCAATATTATGACTGTATAATTATGTACTGATAAGCTTTAAACCTGTTGACCCTTTGGAGCCTTTTGTGGGTAGCCCACAAAGACCTTTCTGTAATTTGATGGTGGAAAATAAGAAATCACTCACTTTGTTGCTCAAAGATTAATGTTATGGCAAACAGAGTGTAGGGTGGGGGGGATAAATGTTATATTGTTTGCAGGCTACTGAGGAACTACCTAATTTGCACTAATCCTCAATGATAGTATCTTAGTAGCTCTTCGGTAGTAGAGCTTTTGATGGCATAAAGGTAAAGGTACCCCTGACCATTGTTAGGTCCAGTCTTGGACGACTTTGGGGTTGCGCGCTCATCTCACTCTATAGGCCTAGGGAGCCGGTGTTTGTCTGCAGACCGCTTCTGGGTCATGTGGCCAGCATGACTAAGCCGCTTCTGGCGATGCCGTTTACCTTCCGCTGGAGCGGTACCTATTTATCTACTTGCACTTGACGTGCTTTCAAATTGCTAGGTGGGCAGGAGCTGGGACCTAACAACGGGCACTCATCCTGCCGCGGGGATTCAAACTGCCGACCTTCTGACTGGCAAGCCCTAGGCTCTGTGGTTTAGACCACAGTGCACCCGCGTCTCTGCGCCACCCGTGTTTTATTGATGGCATAGTGAACAAGTAATAAGAAAATCTGTTGAGATCTGCCTCTTTTGTAGCTGTATAGTCTCTCTGGTAAAGTAGCAACCCTATTTTACGCTTACGTTTGGCATTATCTTAAGTCTAGGACCATTCATCATATTGTTGTGATTTGGGTCATCATCTGGAGCTATTTATTCAAACGTTCCACTGATACTATATACCCATCTTTTCTCTGCTTCTGACATATTTAGGCCAGAACTGAGTAAAGAATATGGCTGTGTTTATGGTGCAGAGGATAGTTTTCTTATTCTGGAATTCAATATGTGTGGAATGGAATCAAGGGGAATACATATGTTGCAGCCAGGGCTTTTTTCCAGCCGGAACTTTCTAGAACTCTGTTCTGGCAGGACCTCTCAGGTGGGCGCCATTGCCACTCTAAGAGAACAAGGAAGGCATTCATGGTGAGTTCCAGCACCACTTTGTTTAGAAAAATAGCACTTAAGAGACATGAAATACAGTGGAACCTCGGGTTGCAAACGTGATCCATGTGGGAGGCATGTTTACAACCTGCAGTGCTGCCTGTGCGCACGCGTGGGTTGTGATTCGGTGCTTCCGCGCATGCGCAAGCGCCGTTAACCCGGAAGTAACCCATTCCGGTACTTCTAGGTTCAGCACGGTGCGCCACCTGAAATCGCGTAACCTAAAGCGTCTATAACCAAAGGTACCACTGTAACATATTTAAAAAATGATGTTGCAGTGAGTTATAACTTGAGTCTCATATTTTAAAACTAATCTGTCCTGTAGCATCAATTATTATAAGGATTTCCCTTCTGCTGCTTCTGTTCATTGCTGGCTTTGGGCTGCCATAATTGCAACCTGTCATCATTCTGTCTTTTGATTCAACGGGAGCAAGGCACACATGACTCAAGGCAGAGTTAGCCTTTGACAAAATGAAAGATTCTCTCAATAGGCCTGTTCATCCTTTCCAATTTTTTTTTTTTAACTCACTACTATAACTAGAAGAATGAGCTTTTCCTAAACTTAAGCTTCTCCTTCTTCATTACAATGGAACATTAATATTTTTTAACACCACACACTATGGTGATGTGCTTTATTATATAATCGTGTTTTATGTCAGTAGCTTTCCACATTTGGAACTGCAGGCTATTTACACATTGGTACCCAGCTTTTTAAGGTGAGTTCACAAAATGGCTTACAGTACTGTAATGAATACTGTTTTAAAAATAACAACCATTAAAAAACAATTTAGTAAAAGTAGTCTAACTATAATTACAGAAGCAGCAGCAGTTAAAAATAAAACTTAGCAACACTTTAATTAAAAAAACTAAACTAAATTAAGATAAAACCAGCAGTACTGTAAGCGAGTAAAAACCCAGCTGAGCATGTTAATTAAAAGTGGATTGCAATAGAAAAGATTCCAAGCCAGTTTAAAGGATAATAAGAAGGGGCCATGTGTATATTTCATGAGGTTAAGGTAAAGGGACCCCTGACCATTAGATCCAGTTGTGACCGACTCTGGGGTTGCGGCGCTTATCTCGCTTTATTGGCCGAGGGAGCTGGCCTACAGCTTCCGGGTCATGTGACCAGCGTGACTAAGCCGCTTCTGGCGAACCCGAGCAGCGCACGGAAATGCCGTTTACCTTCCTGCCGGAACGGTACCTGTTTATCTACTTGCACTTTGATGTGCTTTCGAACTGCTAGGTTGGCAGGAGATATTTCATGAGAGGGAGCTCCAAATTTTAGGGCCGCTACTGAAAAAGGCCTGTTTCTATTGCCTGTCAGGTTCACATGGGTCTAGGTGGTCCCAAATGAAATTCGGACTGGATTCTCTAGAAAGAGGGATTGGTTGTTAAAGCACTTTGGGAATTGTAACTCTCTGAGAGGAATAGGAGTTCCTTAATAACTCTCACCACCCTTAACAAACGACAGTTCCCAGAATTCTTTGGGGGTAGCCATGACTGTTAAAGTGTGTTAAATGTATGGTGTGGTTATGGCCTTGTATTCCTGTCTCAAGATTTTCTGGAAAATAATGTGGGCAGGGCAATCCTGTGCAGGTCTACTCAGAAGTAATTCCTACTGAGGTCAAAGGAACTTACTACCAAGTAAGTGGGTACTGTATCACAGCCTAGGTGTATCAGTTTGTCTAATGTAAAGGGAAGTTAGCTGAGGTGTTGGTTGTAGATTCCCCTACCCCCTCACGCTTAGCAAGATACTGTACTTCAAGTAAGATATCAACATCACTGCCCAAGCTATATTTAAGCTTGCAGTGGATTCCCATATTTAGTAAGACCTTTTGTCATCCACTTAAGTGTATATGTGTGAATGTGCACGTAGCTTGTGAGGTCTGGTGAACCAAGAAATTGAGAATGGCTTAATGGTTTCTCAGATTTTTTGAGCTTCAGTCCCAACCCCCTTTCTCACAACCATTTTATTTTTTAAAAAGCAATATAATGGGGATATTTTTAAAGGGTTGAAGCATTAGCAGTGGGAGAGGATTTCTTTTAACCCTTTCTCTTATCTAAATTGCTCCACAAAGCTCATTAACCCCAGAGTGGCAGTGGAATAAGTCTATGTGAGGCCAATAGAAGTTTCAGGCGGGTGGATTTAGATTGTGAAGCCAACATGGAAAGGAAATGGACCAAAAAGGCAATAAAATAAAAAAGAAACCCTTGCCCTGTGCCACTGCTCCCAATTCAACTGAGAGCACTCTGCAGCTACTTTTAAGCAACAACAACAACAACAACAGTTGAGTTTGATCTGATCATGGATCTTTGATGTCACATGTAGTTTGTACTCAAAATGTACTGTATGTCTCGGCCTTCCCAACCAAGACTAGGATCTAAAAGAGCCACATAAAGAGCTACAGATAGAAAAGGGGAATTCTTAAATTTCCAGTGAATTTGGATGAGAAGAGAGCACAAAACTTTCTGCATACCACCTATAGAATTTCAGAATTTATTATAGATTGACCAGATAACCTTTTTGGCAGATATACCTGAAGAACAGTGCTAAGACAAAGCTATGTTGATCATAAATTGTATGTGTGTGTGCATTGGTTTCTGCACACTGTACTCAGGATGCAGGGTAAGGCCTGCAGGCAAAGATGAGCAATTCAAGGTGAGCACTTTAGTGGAAATTTCGATGTGAACACTGATGAAGCATCAAACAGCTTTGTTTGGCACATGACTGCAAAGTATGAGCTGGGAATTCTTTCAATTCCTGCCTTGCACTCCTGTCCCTGCACAAGTCAAGGAAAGAACATTGTATTGTTGCCCAGATGAAGAACATGATGTCCTCTGTTTTATGGAGAAAAAATGTTTTATTTGCAGTATTAGAGGGCAAATGAAAGAGCAAGAACATATTTTCCCCAACACAAAATTCTGTCGCCCCTTTTAGAACTGTTCAAGGCGAATTCTCAAGAATACCATATTTTTCGCCCCATAGGACGCACTTTTTCCCCTCCAAAAATGAAGGGGAAATGTGTGTGCGTCCTATGGGGCGAATACAGGCTTCAGGAAGCTATCCGCAAGACAGCAGCCTGCAGCCCGAAACCCGGGGAGCGCAGCGGGGCGCACCCCGGGCTTCGGGCAGCCTGGAGAGCCCGGCGGGAGTTCCCGCCGGGCTCCCAAGGCTTGCAGATAGCAGCCTGTTCTGGGGGCTGGGGTCAGGGGAAGCTTGGGCTTCCCCGCCCCCAGCCCCACAAGCTCCGGGAGCGATGGTGAGGTTGCGCAATCTCGCCATCGCTCCCAGACCCCCAGCCCCAGGCTAAAAACGAAGCCAGGACAGCTAGCGGGATCCATCCCGCACGCCGTCGTGGCTTCTTTGCTCTTTTTGGCTCGGGGGGGTTCCCCCTTTATTCCCCCCCCCCAAAATAAGTGCGCCCTATGGGCCGGTGCGCCCTATAGGGCGAAAAATACGGTACTTAATTGCTCTGTGGTGTCCTCACTTCTACACAGCGTACACTTATCTCAACTACACTGAAAACTGCAGCTGAAAATACAGGCATGCATTTTTCCCTGCCCCTTGGTTATCTGCTCAGGAAATCCTGTTAATTTCATGGGTTTGGCCAGGCCAAGTGTAGCCTGGTTCCTTTAACATTTGGGAAATGAACCAGGACAGGACAGAGCAAGAAAGACATTTAAATATAATCAACATTAAAATGACCATCTTCTCTGCTTATTTCATGTACCTGGTGAATTGGGCTCTTGCCAATTAAAGTTCCTCGTAATATTAGTTAAAAAGTAACCAGTAATATGTTATATATACCTGTATGTTTCTTTCCATAAGGCAAGAAACAGCTTGGGAGGTGGGATTTAAAATTACAGTGGAACCTCGGAAGCTGAACAATTTGGAACTGAAATGCTGAAAACCTGGAAGTAATTGCTTCCGTTTTCGAAGGTGCCTTTTGAAGGTGATTTTGCAGCCAGCCCGTTGATCCTGAGTTTTCAAATGCTTTGAAAGTTGAACGGTCTTCTGGAATAGATTATGTTCGAAAACTGAGGTTCTACTGTATCTGGAAAATAGTGCAGGGGGAAAGATTGATCTCTCCATCCTCCAATACTATGGTCCTGAGTTGATTTTCCCCTCCATCTTTCCATGTCATATTATCGTTGGGTCAGAAGATTTCTGATGCCATGGGCCCTTCCTAAGGTCATAATCCTGTGTCTGGGATGTACCCTGTCAAACTTCAGATGAGGGATCACATGAAAGAATGAATGGAGGGATGGAGAAGAATCCTGGCTTGTACACACATAAAACCAGAGGTCCAGGAAAAGCCTTTTAGCATGCCCTCTGACATCAAGTCTTTGAGGTGGAATGATGTTTTTCTATTTTGGGATGGAGTAACATTCCATCGCTTGAGCTTTGTCTTGTAATATGAAGGGGTACCGGCAGAACCACAAACCCATGTTTAAAGTACATCCAATGCACATTTAAAGCACATGATTCCCCCCAAATCCTCCTGGGAACTGTAGTTTGTTGAGAGGACTGGAGATGGTAGCTCTGTAAACTATAGTTCCTAGGCTTTATGCCTTGCTTTACAGGACAAATATGACAACTATCCTGTTCTCTGATGCTGAGGCTATGGAGGAACTGGCAGCTAGCGTGCCCTTGATATATGAGGGACAGCAAAGGAATGTGGCCAGGCAACTATTTAGCATTAACTAGTAAAAATGTCCTACAAACCTGCCAAGACCTGCTGCTCCTTGGAAAAACTGGCATATTCTTGGGACTTGCTTCCATGATCTTACAGATTTGGAGTCAGGATTTTATAACGAGAGTATATAGAAATGTATGGCTCCCAATTACGTATCCCCCTCTTACAGCCGGATCCTATACGTGACTTTTAAGTCACGTATATGCATTTCAAAAAATGCATATAGTTCTAAACCTTTGGGTACCGCTGTAAAATCTGCTGGTAGGGTTAATCTTACGCTTACGGTAATATATTACCGTAAAATGTCTTCTTTTTGTTTGTTTTAAAGGTGCTTATTATATCTCAGGCACATTATGCTTCCCTAATGCAGCAAGGTCAGGACACATAACGCTCTTTGATTTACCAGCTTCCAAACAAAGCAGGTCGAACAGCCCTTGTTGCAAATACTATTCCGAAGGTTGGGAGAGAGCCGAGAATGAAAAAGCCGAGAGGATGCTGCATCATCGGCGTCCTCGTCAGCAGGTCACATGACAGCGACTTGGGCAACGCCCACATTGCTCAGCAGACGGTCGAGTGTCTAGAAGTAGTGTGCGCGTGTCTGTCTTCTCCGTTCCGCTGCCTGTTTTCCTTTCGCTAATAATAGCAGAAGGCAAAACACACCAGCCAGAGCCTTAGCAAGCGCTTGGGTCAAATATTGCGCGCTGCTTTCAAAATGCATGCATTTCTTTTGCAGTGACACAGCAGTTCCGCTGTCTTTTTTGGGGGTATAATTTATTTAAAGCCTGTCTGCTGCGTGCTTTCACAGTTCCGCCCTTGCGTGCTCAAGGAGGTGCGCTTTTCGGCGCAGAGATGTTCTGCCTTAGGAAAGCAATGAAAATGCATTGCCCATCTGTAGGGAGCTGACCCGAGCCTGGCGGTGGTCTGGATCTCTTTCTCCCGGAAGGTGTTGAGAGCGGGTATAGGCCATTAAAACACGTCTTGAGGATGTGTAGGGACGTGAGGAACGTGCACGGATGCATGCCCGTCCGGGGTGACCATGGCCATGCATCCTCCCCTTCCTGCACATAGAAGGCAGCGGAGGTTGTCCATCAAACCGGCAGCGGCGGGAGGAGGAGGGTGTGGAAATCGCTTCTTTCGCGACCGCTCCTTGAACAGCCAATCGCAAGGCAGGAAGTGGGCAGGTTTATAGCCGGTCGCTATCGCGTGGAGGGAAAGGAGGAGGGAAAAAGAGAGAGAGAGCGTTGCATTTTATATTTATATATTTTACCCTGTGAGGCTGAACCAAGGACCTCTAGAATCTTTCGCTTGTAAGAAGAAAGGGGAGGAGAGAAACGGATCGCTTTGCATCCTTGCAAATTTCAGCTGCCCTCCCCCGCCCCAATTGTTCTGGTTAGCAAAACCACCCTGGGAAAAAGCTCTTATTTAACCAGACAGAATGATAGCTGCTCAGCTTCTGGCCTATTACTTCACGGAATTAAAGGATGATCAGGTCAAAAAGGTAAGGTACAAAGCGAACGTCCTTAAAAACCTGCAGGTTCAAGTTCTTCAGTCTTGATGGGGGTGGGAGGGATATTTATTTATTAAAAAACCTATGGGGTGCATAATTTGTGTTTATATATACGTATGTACATGCATTTCTTAGCATCCAGAATATTAAACTGGCATCATTTATTTTATCTTTAAACCTGTGCCTTGATCATATAGGTTTTTTGGGTTGTTTTTTTTTTTAAAAAGCTTGAAAGATCCGCCCCATTGCAAGGTTTCCGAACGGGCTGCAGTGTCCTTGAAGCAGGATGTAGATGTCAGAGCAGCGATGAGTAACGCAACAATCATGGTTTACTCCCCTTCTCTCCCCCCCCCCCCTGAGTTGGATCCGTCTATCATGTGTTTATTGCTATAAACGGCTGGTCATCCGCTAAGTGACTGTGGGAATTGTGGACTAGGTCTTTTATGAATGTGAGCATTCAGGGCCTACTGAAATCGTGTATACAGATGCGTGTTTAGGGCCGGGTAAAAACAGGTGCATTCTTTGTAACTCGCAATGATAAGCCTCTAGACACAAAAGAGAGCCTTGGGTTACCTGAATGACTAACAGGTTTCTTTTGTGGCACGGGTTTTTTGTGGACTAGAGCATAATCTGCGTCTTGAATCTTCCCTCTGGAATTTGTTACCAAGACAGGTGCTGGATTTACCTGTAGGTTGCTCTTCTGGGATTGGTAGCAATCGTAAGGAGATAGTAGGACCCCACAAAAGGGACTGATAAGGCTAAGCTTGTTAATTAGATTCCAAAGATGTAAATGGTTTGATGGGTAAAAAGGTAAAATTGGGCATTTTGCTGAGCTGGATTTATTATATTCACTTTGGTCCCATATTGCCCAGGAGGTCTCTTAAGGACACCATCCCAGAAATATGGGGGAAATATCTCCTTTTCAGGAGAGATGTATAGTAGGCCTCTACCTGGGCACTGGGCCAATATTTTAACATGTTAACTTGCCCAGTGCTGTAAGTTGAGCTAATGAGCATGCTTTGCAGCAATAATATTTTATTAGGCAGATGTTAGTGTTTCTGTGTTTCAGAAATGCGTTGCTGATAAGGGAGGGATCTGATTATCATGGAGAGGAAATAATAAATAATCCAATATAAAATTACAAGAAAGAAATCATCATAGACATTTTCTACTTTGCTTCAGAAATGTAGTTTTCTACCCTATCATGGGTGTTTTCCTATGGAGGCCTGTCATGATGACTCTATTGTTGCTTGCATGTTAAACAAAACTGTGAACTCAAAACAAGCTTCACTACTTACCATCACCTTTCCATGTGTTGGTATTTTATCACTTTTGCAGCATGTGGAATTTTTCTGGGAAACTGATATTTGGCCTGTTTAGATTGATGAGGTTTTAAAAATAATGCAGATATCATCATCAAGCTCATAGTACTGAAGGCACACTTGAAAATGTGCTGGTCATTTTTTGCAAAAGCAGTAAAATAATAATAATAGCTAAGATATATTATAGCCTGACTGTGGAGCTACTATGGCCTGTATGAATCCGCTTCATGGTCTCTATTCCTCTTCTCTTTTGCATCTGCAATCACTTACAACCTGTTAAAAACTAACATTTTGCAAAACAGTCCAAAGGGGCTAAAACTAACCATTCAAAATAGGAAGTAGTATGCGGACAAATCTTTGTTTCACTGAGTTATTCTGGATTTTATTTTGTGCAAAAACGAACATATCTACTAGTATCAAGCTTATTGTGCAGAAAAGGCTATTGGGGTTTTCTGGGTAGGATGTTCATTCATTAGATCCCAGTGATCTTTTGCCACCCTGTACTGGAAAGGAAAATACTAGCAGATGGGGAAGGGCCGTGTGATTAGCCCTAATCTCTTGATTGTGATACACATATTCCCCAATAGTGTAGACTTGCATACCTGGAGGAAGTGGCTCACTCATTGTTTTGGGTGTGGCGTGTATAAAGAGAGAGAGAAGGAAGGAAGCCAATTTAGTGGAGTAAGGATAGCCCTGGAGGCCTCTTGCTTATCTTGGATGGTGATGCTGAAGCACTGCTTTTAATGCTCCAGCAGTCTTGGTGAGAGTTGCTGTTCAAGCCATCCTTATATGTTTCTCCTTGTATTCAGAATCTTACGGATGGATAGGCATCTGCATTCATCCGCCTTACAGAAACATAAAAAATATGTAATCTGGTGTGTTCAGCAAACAAATGACGCCTAGCTTCTTAGATAAGCCACTTGGGGTCAGTAGCACAATTAGGGTGTGCCAGTATGGACTCTTACAGCCATGCAGAGTGCCAGGCAAGATGGAACTGGGGCACTGCCCACTTCAAATGATTATAGGAAACAGTTTATAGGAAAAAGTTTATAGGAAAAAGTTTGGGTTTGAGTAAGGCACAAGAACTGTTAGCTATGGCTTAGTTTTGGGGGTTTGGAATTTTCCCACCCCTGCCAGTAAGTAAATGCTAACTTGAAAAACATGTTATCTGCCTCTTTAAAACCATACATTTTTGTTTTTGATTAGCCTGAAAACTTTTCTTTCTTTCTCTCAGAAACTTTGTATGGATGTATCATTTTTATATGTAGCTTGTCTTTTTGTAATATTTTGTTTTAAGTTGTCTGTTGTTGCTTGTGTTTTTTTGTACACCGTTTAGGTACTTAAGGTTTAGGAATTCTTACAAGATTTAGAGAAGGGAACTAAAATAAAACGATTGACATGTGTGGGCCAAATGAGTGTTTCTGGGAAATAATGGAAATTACAAACAATATCAAGACTAATACATATTGTCAAGGTCTGGCTTTATTCCTTAGTTCTTGTAGCAGCTAGTGAGGTCCTCAGTTCTTGTAGCAGCAGTTCATCTAACTGGTACAGATTTCAAGGTGCTACATCTAGAATGGCTTTGTGATTCCCTTGGGTAAAATAAAACCCTGCAAGGCATGTTTTGCATCTTGGTATGTGATATGATGTGATCACTCACCTTGTGAATATCTTGTATGGTATTATTCTAGGCACGGGGGTGTGGTCTCACAACATTCCACAGGTACATTAAAGAGATCCAGCATGGTGTAGCTCAGTTGTAGCCAAGGTGGCCTTCTCCAGAAACTCGTAACACACGGGAGTCTGGCACCCACAAACTCCTTATAGTATCATAGAATCTTAGAATTGTAGATTTGGAAGGGACCACGAAGACTCATCTATTCTCCACCCCCATCATTCAGTCCAGACACTGAGATCCACCTCTGAGGGCCTTTTGGCGGTTCCCTCATAGCGAGAAGTGAGGTTACAGGGAAGTAGACAGAGGGCCTTCTCAGTAGTGGCACCTGCCCTGTGGAACGCCCTCCCATCAGATGTCAAGGAAATAAGCAGCTATCCTATTTTTAAAAGACATCTGAAGGCAGCCCTGTTTAGGGGAGTTTTTAATATTTAATGCTGTATTGTTTTTAACACTTGATTCGGAGCCGCCCAGAGTGGCTTGGGAAACTCAGCCAGATGGGCGGGGTATAAATTATAATTATAATTATTATTATTATTTTTATTACGCCCTGCAATGCAGGAATCTTTTGCCCAGCGTGAGACTCGAACCTACAACCCTGAGATTAAGAGTCTCTTGCTGTACCAACCGAGCACGATAAGGACATATTTAACTAAGAAACTGAAAGACGCAACCCATTATAAGGCATTTATAAGGCATCTTTTTGTGTAAAACCTTTAGATTTCTCCAGAAAGAGAAACAGTTGTGTTAGCTTGCCTGCTGAATGTTTTAAATTTTGATAGGCCAATGGTCCCGGCCAGCCCACAAGGAGCATGTGTGCCAACGTCATAGAATCATAGAGTACAACTCTATGGAAGGGACCCTGAGGATCATCTAGTCCAGCCCCCTGTGATGCAAGAATATGCAGCTGCCCCGTACGGGGGTTGAACTTGCAACCTTGGTGTTACCAGCTCTGCTGTGGGGAACAGTTTGATTGTGACCGACGAGCCATTCCTAGTGCATGGGTTGCTGCTGTGGAGAGCAGGTCTGGTGGTATTAGCCCTCCACATGTTGATCTGTGAGATTATTAAATTATTACATTTATATTCCACCTTTCCTCAGTCTAAAGAACTGAAAGTGGGATACATAGCTTCCCACCCCCCACCCTGTCTTCCTTTTATCCTCAGAACAACTCTGTGAGGTAGGTTAGGCTGAGAGACTGAGACTCTCTCAAGGCCGCACAAGGAGTTTCATGGCTGAGTAGGGATTGGACGAAGTGTTGTAGTTCAGGGGTTAAGCTGGCTCATAGGCATTTAAGGCATTAAGCTCTTCCCACACCATTTGTCTGTGTAATATCTTCATTTTCGTTTTGTTGATGCGCTGTCTCAGACTGTGGGAAAGGTGGGTGTCCATGCAAAATGGCTGCTTCTTCTACAAACTTGTTCTTATATTTAGAAATTTGGCCTAACATCACACAAGGAGGATGTTACAAGCTCAAGGATATTGTATCCTTCAATGCTTGTTAAACTACATTTTTAAAGCCTGTTTGATTTCTAAATTATTTGAATTTGTCAAAGGCAGAGTTTATCATTTTTGGATTATTTGTCAGGGGAATGCTAGGGAAGAATGTTGCAGGGCGTGTTTCAGAAATGGCTGTAGATAATAATAGAATCACAGCACGGGAAGGTCATCTAATTCATCCCCTTCTGAGCTCACCCATTCCCCATAGCTCCTAGAGGTGATTACTGTATAGACATCCCAGACCAAAGCAGAAATGAGATGACACAGGACAAAATGGTTCTACAGGACTTGAGCAAGGAAGCTGAGTCTGAGCTTTGGTTTAAAAACACCTCGATACAGAGCAGCATCCTGTTCATTTGGAACTTCAAGAATACACAGCACTTCTGAGTGCTTTGCATTATCTCATAGATTTTTACAACAGCCGCGTGCGGTAGGCCAGTGTTGTTGTCCTTATTGCAGGTGGGGGCCAAAGTAGGAAGATGGTAGCTTGCCTGGTGAATTTGAGTTCTTAAAACTGGAGAACTTCTCAGTTCATACTTAGGCAGCCTAGTCCATTCAGGGTGGTTGCTGTGTAGAACAGCTATATGTGTGTTTACTCAGAAGTAAATTTCAAGGTATTCAGTGGACTTACTCCAGGAGACATATGCTTGAGATTGCAAGCGCAGAATTCCAGCACTACTTCTCCTTTCCGCTAGTAAAGGTAAAGGTAAAGGGACCCCTGACCATTAGGTCCAGTCATGGCCGACTCTGGGGTTGTGGCGCTCATCTTGCTTTACTGGCCGAGGGAGCCGGCGTACAGCTTCCGGGTCATGTGGCCAGCATGACTAAGCTGCTTCTGGCGGACCAGAGCAGCGCACGGAAACGCCGTTTACCTTCCCGACAGAGCGGTGCCTATTTATCTACTTGCACTTTGTCGTGCTTTTGAACTGCTAGGTTGGCAGGAGCAGGAACCGAGCAACGGGAGCTCACCTTGTCGCGGGGATTCGAACCGCCGACCTGATCAGCAAGTCCTAGGCTCTGTGGTTTAACCCGCAGCGCCACCCGTGACCCTTTCCCCTAGTGCTTTTGTGCAATTTCTGCCTTGTGGGTGAACCTTTTCAAATTGGGGGACTTGTCCCTTTTTGGGAACTGAAAAAGCTTGATTCCATGTGAATTTATGATGCCAAAAGTTGTAGTTGGCTGCTTATGCTTGCTCTGCTGTATCCACCCAGATGCAACTTGCCTAGTGTTAGATTTCTCCTTGCATTCAGGCTGCTTAGCATCACATGACAGAGACACAGTTGGTAACATTATACCCTTCAAGCTGTCAGCAATCCTCACGCATAGAAGCTGCCAAAGTATTGCTTTATCTGGCCTGTGGTATCTGAGTCTAGGGGCAAGCCCAGGGATGTTGTTTTGTCAAAATAAGGAAGGAAAATAGAGAGTTAGCTTCTGTAATTTTATCCTCAAAACATTTAGTTAACTGTGGCTTCTCAGTCAGTCTGAACTGAGGGTTGTGGTTCATGCTAGCGATGGTCAGCTTCAAAATAAGCCAACTCCAAACTATGAGTTATGATGCTGGCTTGTTTCAACTAAGCAGAGTTAGTGCTAAGTTATGACTTCTGGTTCAGTTAGTGAAAGTAGACACAAAACCTTCTGGAGTTGTTTTCCTACTCATGCAGGGTGTGGAAGGAGCACACAAGCCCAAGTTTTGCTGTAGCTTGTGTACATCCATGTGTTGCTCCTGCCAACTTAGCAGTTTGAAAGCACACCAGTGCAAGTAGACAAATAGGTACCACTGTAGTGGGAAGGTAAATGGCGTTTCCATGCATTCTGGCACTCGTCACGGTCCTCTGTGTGCCAGTAGCAGTTTAATCATGCTTTCCACATGACCCAGAAAGCTGTCTGTGGACAAACGCCAGCTCCCTTGACCTGAAGCGAGATGAGCGTCGCACCCCATAGTTGCCTTTGACTGGATTTAATTGTCCAGGGGTCCTTCACATTTGCCTTACATCCATGTGTGAATATGCTTGGGCCTTAATGACTAGAAGCCAGAGCAAAGATGAAAAGCCTGTGCAGCTTTTGTGTGTGTTTGTGCTGGAGAGAGCTAGGGCAACAACCTGTCTTCTGTGTCCCATTCTAAAAGCCCAGATCCCAATCTCCTAATGCCTGGGTGAGTCTGAAACAGTAGCAAGGATATTTCTCTCTTTATGTCAGATTGCAAATAGACCTTGTATGTCTTTTGCAGGACATGCCTGATTTGATTTGATTTGAGTATTGTGGCACAAGCCTTGGCTAAACCCGTGGATATGATTGAGGTGCACATTTGGATTCCAGCTGCTATATCTTATCCTTAGGAGGTTACCTGCTTTTATGTGATATTAGGACACTGCAATCAGTGCATTGTAAAAGTCCTTAGAGTGCTAATGTACGGAGTGGTTTCTTGTAATGATCAGTAATTTGCCTGAAAACTCTTCTAATCCGTGCTTGAGTAGCTTTCCAATTTTCTTCTATAAAGTTTTATAGCACTAGGAGTAGGTGGTTAGAAGGAGGAAGGAAAGATTATCTTTTATCATGTTGGAAGGATGTCATTGTGACCATGTCAGGCCTTTGGTAATAAAACATGGCTGCACTTTTAGTAGAATATTGCCCTCCCCCTGGCAACTTCTATTTGTTTGCTTTACAAGTCTTGCTGAATGTAATATTTAGTAAGATCATAATGTGTGTATTGCATGCAAGGCAATAACAAACCACATCCTTTCGAGTTTGTTGGAATGTTTCATGATGGCAAATGTTGAGGATTGGGGACATGAACTTTGCAGGGGTCGCCAATGGGCACATTTGCATATCAGAGAAACTGTTGTTGGTAGAACATATATACACCACAATAGAATGCTTCTTTCAAGTCTTAATTCCAACAAGTGGAGGTGATCCTGTGGGTGCCAGGAAAGGCCTTGTGGGTGCATAGACACTCATGGGCACTGTGTTGGTGACCCCTGATATACAGCTACAGAGTCTGGGACTGATGGTCATGTGTACTTCATAAAGCAGTAGGAGGCCATGAGCCTTGGTTTATTAGGATTATGCTGTGTTTTATCATATCAGAAGATTAAGCTGTACCTCATATCACATCAAAAGGGACAGTTGTGGAAAGTTATGCTTTAGGCAGAGTGGTTTTCTGTCTCCAAAAATGTTTATTGACATGGAGAGACTAGAAGTTGAATTAATGACATGGAGTTGAATTAATGACATGGGGAGACTAGAAGTTGCTTGCAATGCAGATTAAACAGCCATAACAGTTTCTGCACTTTCTAAAGATGCACTTTCTAAAGATGCACTTTCTAAAGATGCACTTTCAACTAAGCAGAGTTAGTGCTAAGTTATTTAAAATGTAAAAAATGTTTCCCTTTTTGAGGACCATAGGAAGCTGCCACATCCCAGATCAAATCATTGGTCCATCTAGCAACTCTTCAGGTTTTAAGACTGAGAATGTTTCTCCTCTTTGCTTCTCAAATGGAAGCAAGTGGAATGCATATCCTCATTTTTTAAATGGTTTCATTGGCTCCTTGTCTACTTCTGAGCACAATTCAAGGGGCTGCCGTTAATCTTTTAAAGCCCTAAATAACTTAGGACTCAAATATATCAGGGACCGGCTTCTCTCATAAAAGCCTGCCTATGCATTTAGATCCATTTCCAAAGCGCGATTAAGGTAAGATGGGTAATATGCAGGAGAAATGATTTTGAGGAGATATGGAAGGTATTTGTAGAATTTATCCTGTTAAAACAGAAAGGGGTCAAACCATCATAAGAGGTTTTGAAATTTTGGGAGGTTGGATAGTTACAATGGAATGGTACAATACAATACAAATGAAATGCACATTTTTATTTATTTATTATTATTACTTTGTCAGAAAATAAAAAAAGGAAAGATCCACTTCCAGAGCTATTCTTGGAGTCCTTTCCCTCCATTGGATGAATGATAGGTGGGGGGCGGGGGAACTAGGCAATAGGGCATTTTGGGATCTATGTTTGTAGTTTTGTGGTTGTGAGCATGTCTGTCCGCACTTCCCAGAGTGGGTTGGGATGAAGCTTTGGGGGATGCTGTGTTGGTCACACCATTTGAGGACCACCTGCGCTCCTTTGGATCAAGGCCATGGATAGCTTTTGCTAGAGCAGAATACAGTGGTACCACGGGTTAAGTACTGAATTCGTTCCGGAGGTCCGTTCTTAACCTGAAACTGTTCTTAACCTGAAGCACCACTTTAGCTAATGGGGCCTCCCGCTGCCGCTGCGCCAGCAGAGCACGATTTCTGTTCTCATCCTGAAGCAAAGTTCTTAACCTGAAACACTGTTTTTGGGTTAGCGGCGTCTGTGACCTGAATAGTATGTAACCCGAGGTACCACTGTAGTGAAGAGGCTGGGCATAGCAGAAAGCAATCTGAACAAGCTGTCTGTGCTTCAGTCGGGAGAGCCTGTGCCTGTTGGAGAACATTCTTTTCCAAAACTTGAAACGGAACCCATGACTTCTCCATTTGCAGCTCTGCTGCTGGTCGCAAATAGCCTTTAATAATACCCACTTGGAGAGCCCTGTCTCTCATCGCCTTCAGCAGCTGAGCCACACAGAATGTCACAATCTACTGCTCTATTGGGAGTTACTAGAGTATATCCCCAACTATGACCCACCAGAAATCAATCCATTGTTGCGTTAGCAGAAGCCAGCACAAAGACCCTAGCTAGCACAATGGGGTTTTCTCCTCCCTCCCCTGAATGCCCCCTGTGCCTCTCCCAGATCCACTCTGGAGGGTCAGCAGAACCCCGAGGACAGTCTATTTCCCCTATGCATTTTTTCCTGGGTTATATTTTCCCTAATCTAATGCATTTTTCTATGTTGTTTTCACAAATGCATGCATTTTATGCAAACCTTAGCCATGTGTATGCATTTTTGTACATGTAACGTGGCTGGAGAACATGATTTCAAAATTTGGAGAAGCATGAATTTCAGAAGATGGCTATATTTTAGTTCACTTGTTGTGTTGGAAAGTGTCAACTAGATAGGTTCACCTTTTAATGCTAACTGAATCAAATGCTAAGTGGGCTTTTAAATAGAGAAGGACAAGAGGATGATGATAACGTTGATGACAAAATAATTTCTTTGTGCACAATTTCTGCCTATTGCTTTCTGGGCTCCATTCAAGGTGCTGGTTCACCGAACCCTAAGAGACTTGGAGTCATTCTGTCTCAGTAATGGCTTCCATCCCTGTGTTTCATCATGACCTTTAAGATCAGCTGGAAACACCTCTTAACCTTGCCATTTATGCACCACCAGGACCACAAATACTTTTTGGTTGCTGCCTCTCGACTCGAGAATTGTCTTCCACGGAGGCCGAAGCCTAGGGGTCTTTTGGAAGCAGTGTAAGACCTTTTAATTGGCTTTTGGTGCCAGGGATAGGGTTGGGGGCAGGGAAAGATGGTGGTTAATTATTTTGTAATTGGGAGCTTTGCAGCTACAATATTGTTACCTGCCCTAAGCACTTGGGATGGAGCCAGATGGAAATCAAATGACACAAATCAAGAATGTAGCTAAGTTAACACAAAATGGTACAAGGTCTGAATGTTGTGTGCTTTTCTCTTATGTCCCCTCCAGATCGATAAATATCTGTACGCCATGCGGCTCTCTGATGAAACTCTGCTGGATATTATGGGGCGCTTCAGGAGAGAGATGCGGAATGGACTTTCCAGGGACTTTAACCCAACAGCCTCTGTAAAGATGCTTCCTACATTTGTAAGGTCTATTCCTGATGGCTCAGGTATGCTGTTGTACTTCGTTAACAAACAGTTTTCTGAAACAAAACCAGAACAATCTCTTGTTACTATTACGAGCACAATGAGAGCCATTAGCTACACATGTATGCATAAAGTGGTCCAAGTATGCAAAACTAAAAGAAACTCTCAGCAATGTTTGTACCAAAGAGGAACAGTGTTTTTAAAAAGATACAAACCTCAGCCTATTTCCCTATGGCCAGTAGCTTTGGCTCCTGTTGTCTTGGGGTCAGGGTGTGTTGCTTGTACAAACTTAAGAAGAAGACAGTGTGTTTGAAACCCAAATCAAACAACAAGTATGCTCAATACCTAGACACAGTGGCTGCATTCAGATATAACACAGGCCCTTTCTTCTTTGGTGCTGCCGTGAGGAGGTAAGAAGCTTCTGCTTCTTTCCTTTGACTAAACACAGTTTAGTTAGCTATCCAAACCCTAAACTGTGGTTAATCTTAAATTCAGTTTCCGAAAAGCGTAGAACAAAGAATCCCTGTATGCCCCCAGCTGCCAGAACATTCCATACATATGCGGTATAAAGTATCCAGTCAAATATTAGGCAGGTTTGCATAATAGTGTAAAACTGATTATACAAGTTACAGTTTTGAAGTGTCTTGTTGACTTGGATGTGAGTGTGCAGACAGGGTGTTAATTTGCAACATATCCCAGGGTGGACGTTTCTGAAGTGCTGCATTTGTCTGAAGTGTATTCCAGCGTTCAATTACTTTAGGGGGAAAAGGCCATCTGTTCTAGTGTGTGTTTTTCCTTTTTTAAAAAAAAGCTAATGGGGCTCAGTCTAAATTAGCGATGGACTACAGTGATAAAAGTCTGTTTGCACATTTTGCTTAATGCTCAGTACTTGTACAGAACAGTGATATTTAATTGGTTTTATCGTCAGAATGGTTTAAAAATTACATTAGCTTCAAAATGATGCCGGTCCTGGATATTATGTTGCCCTAAGTCACTGAGATTTTATATATATATATATAAATGGAGTGCAGAGCTGCTTGCTAAATAAATAAAATTATAATACACAATTTGGAGAGCTTTGCTGCAAACAGAGTATTGTGGTTGCCAGTAATGATGCACAATAGAGCATAATCAAAGAGCCATGGCGGTGCAAGGGATTCTGGGATGCAGCTCCCAGATTTCACGCTTCTTCATTGGCAGCCCTGAAAGTATTGCCTCTTGGATGCTTGTGTAGTTTGTTCTGCTATTTAGAAATGTGTTTTCCCAAACTGACAGATTTGGGTCTCCCTATTTTGATGGCAAACAAGACGAGTCAATTTGTATACCCGATACGATTTGCACAACTTCGGGCAAAAACACTGCATGCAAGAGACTCAGAGTTGCCCTAAGAATAGCAAACTGATTTACCTCCTGGCCTAATTTCAATTCTTCATTGATTTCTTACCCACATGAGTGGACAGGCCCAAAGAGAGGCAGGTGAGAGTAAGGAATTTGTTGCCATTTTTGCTGAGATGAGAACATTGTTGGAAGAATACTTTCTTTGGAAAGAGTAATAGAACACTTAAAAAGGGAAAATCCATGCCTGACATTTTATGTGGGTATGATGTTAGTGCTGAAGACAGAAACAAGGCTGCTTTAGTGGGAAGTTACAGCTGTGTTGCAAGATTGTTGGATGGGTATGATGTCCAAGGCTTATTTGTATGGGCGAAATTGATTGTGTCCAGGTGGCCAATAATGCGTTGGTGGTGATAAAGTAAGAATGATGTATTTAATGAGTCTCAAACTGAAAGTGAATGGTAAGCCAGCCAGTGTCATAAATGATCCAACATTGTATTTTGCTTATGACCCTTCCTGCTTTTTGCCACTTTTAAAGCTTAATGAAAATTCAGAAATCAATGAAGAATTGAAATTAGGCCAGGAAGTAAATCAGTTTGCTATTCTGAGGGCAACTCCGAGTCTCTTGTAGGCTGATGCAGAGCCTGTTTTGAGGGTTTGAACATCCTTTTAAAATAGAGTAGAGGGGGTGTGTGAGTGTGTGGATTTGCATCTGCATCCATGTACCTGAACTTCAGTGTTTGCCTGTGCTCTGTTTACACACACTGAGTTTTTCTTTAATCTCGTTCATGGGTTGTTTTAATTGGTAATCTTAGTCTCCAAACAAATAAAGGATTGTGGTCTTTGCTTGTCTGATTAGATAGGATGAGGCTTATCACTTGGGTTGATCAGATATATTTGCAGTGTTAAAAGGTGAATGCTGATAGTTTAACTTTCAGTACCCAATGCATTATTTTATGTAATGGATGGCAAAGATTCATTGTGCACCCAGAGTGACTTGATGCTTAAGTGTTGATGTTCTGTTTCATCCAAAACAGAGAAAGGAGATTTCATTGCCCTGGATCTTGGTGGATCTTACTTTCGTATTTTGCGAGTGAAAGTGTCTCATGAGAAAAAGCAGACGGTGCAAATGGAAACGGAGATTTATAACACTCCCGAGGATATTATGCATGGTAGTGGAACACGGGTAAGATTGCTTCCTAGGAATGTTCTTGCAATATATGAGGGTTGTAAAACATTTTTTGAAAAAGCTTCCACATGGTATTGTTTGGATTTTCTGATACAGTTTTGAAGGATAAAATAAAAACTACTACCTTGTAATTTTAATTTTTAAAGGAAGTAAAAGACTTACCTTCAAAATCATTTGGTGGAAAGTTAGGATGTATATTTTGAGGCCAACTTCTCTGTTGAGAATAATGCAAAATGCTAGGGTTTTTTTAATATTAGGAAATTGGATTCTTGTGATAATTTCTTCCAGTTTATTCATTGCAAACCAATGTTTCCTATACAACGATGACTTGTTAAATTGGAAGGCAGTTTAGAATCCTGATCCATAGGCATGAAAATGATGACCCAGTTGTGAGCTAAAATATGTATTGCTGCTTGTTTTTTTTGTTTATTTGTACACTTATTATACCCCTCTAACTTTGTGACCCAAGATTCATAATACATCAGTTCAGCTACAATCACAAACACCTTGCTGTTATCTTTCTTTCTCTTGCCCTTGCATATGCAAATTGGTCCAAGTATACATTTTGCAGCCAGCAACTCAGGCTGTAGAAGCTACATGGATGGTTGGTGAGACCAAGAAAGGCTGGAGGAGTTTCTCCTATTTCCCCCAGTAAAAGCTCCTGTGTAAGTTACAGGTATTGGAATCTGCTGTCACCAATGCTGCCATTTTTTAAAAAGCCTACCTTACCCAATCCATTGTCATTTCTTTATCTTGCTTCCCCTAGGATGAGACTTAATGCCTGGTTTCCTGTATGCTGGCAGCATGGCTGTTAAGCCTGAATGTCAGTAATTTGGCTGGTTAGGCAGAGGCATTCTGGGCATCTTCTTGCTGTTGCAGAAATTCCCACTTTGAGCCAGTAGATTCCAGGCTCGCCTGTGCTGTTCTTGCTATTTGGCTCTTGAAAACATCTGCGCATTCACTTCAGTGGCTCTCCTAAATGTCCCAAATGGTCTTGTTGGTCATTACTGAATGAGAGAGGTCAGCATCAGTCATACAGTAGTCAAAGAACCAAATTTCTTCTGTTTTATGTTTTGGGGGAAGTCTGTTGCGTTCCTGCGGCCGACACCTTATTCTGCCTGTGGTTCAATAACAATGACAGTGCAAATACTCTTTCATAGTTATTTAAAATGTATTTGTATGTTTTTCAGGATCCTTCCAATATCCCAGCTCCATGACATTCCAGTTTCTTAGGCACTAGAATCTAGATTTTTTAAAAATGAACCAGTATCAAAATGCTAAGGTGCCTGGGATGCTGGCAAACCTTACATAATTTTGTCAGGTCTTTGGATTTCTGATGACATGTTCAGCAACTTGTTATTGGACTCCAACTCCCATGAGCCCCAGCCAGTATAGCAAATGGCTAGGGATGCTGGGAGTTGTAGTCCAGCAGCATCTGAAGAGCTTAGGAACTTCCTCTGGCTTAAAAAGATGGCACAAGCTGCTGTTTCCACCGCCACAAGTAAATTAAAGGGTAGAGGTTGGGCCCTAAAGCTGCAGTGCTCTTGTCACTATTTACTGGCAGCTTGGTGATTTGAACCCCACGCCTCTTCCTAGAAGGGATCCCGAGGGTCATCTGGTCCACCCCCCTGCAGTGCAGGAAGGGATGCATTGGCCTGTTCAGTTTTGGAACATGCATGTTGTTGCCAGGCCATAAAAGTCAAATGGATGCCAACAACAGCTTTAAGGCTCACCGAGCTTTAGGCTTGCCCTCAAAAGATTTTGGAGATAAATGATGGGGCATTTTCTGTGACTTTGCAAGGAATATAAATGGGGAGGGTATAATGTAAAAGGAAATGGCTTTATGTAAAAACAAACAAACAAAACAACACAAAAGCATGGAAGATTTTGGGATTTTACTTGATGAAGTAAAGGCTCAAGCATCCGAGGAGCCAATTCTCTTGTTCTGTATCTAGCCTTATTTGTGCTGTGCCACCATTTCCAGCATCCCCATTGCAGCACTTGTCACACCTGTTCCATGGCATGGAAAGAGCTGCAGCACTGAAACTGTAATTGGAGCTCAAGAGTTCTGCATCGTTTGCCTGCATAGTGCTACGTTAAAAAAATAAAAATAAAAAGCTCTACATAAATTAAATATGAAACCAGTTCCAGGCATATGCTTTTAAAGAACGAGAGAAGACATTTTCGCTCTGCATGGAATCTGCATTCTGGTTATGATTCATCAATGCATTTAGGAGCTGCCAATTGAAAATGCTTGCTTGGGATAGTTGAGCTGGGGAGAGGACTGAGTGGAAGAGGCAAATCCTGACTAGCCCAAAACTGAAAGTTACTTTCCAATGTTGCAAACATTTTGTTCCAGAAAGCAATGGGCTATATTCAGATTTGCCACTCAACTGATGGTAAAATGTCCATCAGTGGAATGGGGAGGGGGATTTTTCTTTACAGTTAGCTGAATGATACCATTGAATACAATTCAGTAGGTCTGTGATACCTGCAGCTCTGTAACTTTTGAAATCAGTTGTTTAAAAAGGGGCAGTTGGGTGTTGGGCTCCTTGGGGGGTGGGGAATTAAGGAGGAAGATTCTTCTAGCATTACAAAATCACCCCAGATTTAAATCAGGAATAATTGATTTAGATCATTATTTTTATTTGTGGTGTATGAGTGTTTAGCCTTGTAAATAATAGTATACTTGCTCGTAGAGGTTTTTAACCTGACAAATGGGCATTCCTACTCTAAACCCAGTTGCTAAACTGTGACATGAAATGCCTTAGATAATGTCCGTCGAGAGTGCCAGTCTAAACTTTATTACCCAGTGCAGAGGTAATATTTCTAATTTTGCAACTATGGTTAGGAGATCAGAAATGTGCTGCAGGCTCATGTTTCGTCCTTCCCTCTCCCTGCATGAGTTCCTCCCTGCCTTTTCAGAGTTGACCATGGTTAGTATAATGTGTAGCAAACCATGGTTAATTCAAACCAGATTGTGTTATAACGACAACTGAAGTTAACACTAAGGCCATCAAAAGAGCACTTCTGGATCAGGTCAGTGGCCCATCTGGTCCAGTATCCTGTCTTCACAGTGGCCAACCAGAAGCCTATCGGGAACCCACAAGAGACTTGAACCCAACAGTGCTCTTCCCGCTTGTTTTCCCCAGTAACTGCCATTGAGAGGAATACTGACTGACAGTGGAGGCAGAACATGCACATCGTAGCTATCAGGGTGTTTCACATAGTTAAAATGACAAAGAATTGGGGAAAGAGAGCTTTATGGAACAGGCTATTGGGGTTTTTATTATTATTATGGCATAGGCCATAACTGTCAGGGTGCTGTCGACAGCTTCTGGCTGATTGCCCAGGAAAGCAGAGAGACAGAGAAAACACAGGCTTTATAGTCCTTTTTATTATGATTCCAGGTGCCAAGGGAAGTCAGCCAAGCACCTTTCAGTATCTAACATTGCTCTGAGTGAAGCTCCATGCCTCCCCTCCTTCGTACTTCCCTATTCATCAGACTCCTCCCTTCCTCTACGGTGGCTGTTAAGGATCCCCCACCTTTGAGCCCTTTGCTCTGCTATTCTCAGTGAACACCTGGTTTTAGGGCACAGGACGGGTTCTGGGAGACTCTCCAGTGACAGCATATCAGTCAGCTGCTGCTTGGGCCCTGTCTGCTCAGTACTACTTAGCTCTTCATCTCCCATTATTTCTCAACTTCTTCCCTCTTCCTCTGGGGTGTGCCCTGTGTCGAACCAGTCCTGTAGATCTATGCTATCTGCCCTTTCCTCCTCTGGTATGCTCCTGGGGAGGTGGTCTCCACCATTCTTCTTCATCTGCCCAGTCCCTGACAATAACCTAGCAGAGACTAGGAGTTCAGGAAGATGTATGCCTTACTAGCATGACAGCGTTTTCTGTACCATGGATTTCACTCTGACCTGCTTCAAAGGAAGTGTGTTTACGGTTGCAGTGACAACCAATGAGAGTTGTTCGCAGAGAAGTCTGCTGAGCATTATGGCTTCAACGGAGGATTCTGCCCCCATGTATGAAATGCATACCAAAGGACCGGATTCAACAGTGTAGTCCTGCCAGAGGATGCCTGCACAAGGTGTTCTGCTAGTGCATCAGGGCTTCTTTCCGCTCCCCCTGCACACCCTGAAATTGGCCTGGGGAGGTTCAGAAAACCCCCAGAACCTCCCCAAGTGGGAGGAGAGAGCAGATCATTCCTTCAGGCAAGCAAAAACGCTTGCACTGACTGAGTGATCTGCTTAACACTACGTTGAATTCCACCCCAAAGCCTTACTTTTCAAATGTTCCCGTTTTATAGGACTGCCACCAAAATAGTATTTATTGGTATGGGATCACCTAATGATTTTTCCAGTAGTGGTTATGGGGATGAAGATGCAATTATTATTTTTATCAGGCTCTTAAAATGTTGTCTTGTTGTCCTGCCTTTCTCCTCAGCTTTTTGACCACGTTGCTGAATGTTTAGGCGATTTCATGGAGAAGCAGGAAATCAAGAACAAGAAGTTGCCTGTTGGGTTCACATTTTCTTTTCCATGTAGGCAAACCAAGTTAGATGAGGTAAGAATGCAGGCGGCATCTGTGTTGCATCTGAAATTGCTTTTAGATATGTAATTGTCTGAATCTGTTTTTATATACGTAACGGTTTTAAATTGTTTTTATAAATGCACTTGTGTGTGTGTGTGTGTGTGTATATATATATATATATATATATATGTATGTATATATAAATATAGTGGTGCCTCGCAAGGCGAAAAGAATCCGTTCCGCGAGTCTCTTCGTCTAGCGGTTTTTTCGTCTTGCGAAGCAACCCTATTAGCGGATTAGCGCTATTAGCGGTTTAGCGGCTATTAAAGGCTTAAGGGATTAGCGGATTAGCTGCTAAAAGGCTATTAGCAGCTTAGTGCCTTAGAAAAAGGGGGTGGGGAGCAAAAAAAAATCGCAAGAATCGCAAGACATTTTCATCTTGCGAAGCAAGCCCATAGAGAAATTCATCCTGCGAAGCGTATTGAAAAACGGAAAACCCTTTTGTCTAGCGGGTTTTCCATCTTGCGAGGCATTCGTCTTGCGGGGCACCACTGTATGTATGTGTGTGTGTGTGTGTATATATATATATATATATATATATATATATATACTCAAACAGCACTGCACAACTTTATTACTGTGCAGAAGAAACATAGGAACCTGCCTTACCCCAAAGCAGACTGCTAGACCATTTAGCTCAGTACTCTGTCTATGCTGACTGGAAGCAGTGCTCCACGGTTTCAACTTCCCCAGCCCCATCTGGAGGTGGCAGAGATTGAACCAGGGACTTCTGGCAGGCAGAAAGAACATGTGCTGTGAATCTTCCCCAGCTAGATGGTACTAAAGTGCCCTTTAGCTGATATGACTGAACGTGCTTGGAATATTGTTCTTGTTGCAATATTGTGTGTGGAAACCGTTGGAAGACACTTGAATTAGAACTTCATCTCTCCCAGCACGTGGCCAGGAAGCATGCAGTGTTTTTTAATTTTGGAAGTATGGACCTGTTTAATGTTACGAAGAAGACCACTGAGAGCCCCATATAAATCCATCATATGGAAGAATTTAGCATGTGAACTGTATATG
Source organism: Podarcis tiliguerta (assembly GCF_965153285.1). Lineage (NCBI taxonomy): Eukaryota > Metazoa > Chordata > Lepidosauria > Squamata > Lacertidae > Podarcis > Podarcis tiliguerta. The sequence continues at coordinate 69,309,449 of NC_139538.1, read as the reverse complement.
CATACTGTTAAGCATGATTCCCTGATTGTGGTACCTCCAAAATGGAGATATATAATTGTAGCAAGGGTGGGTAACGGAGTATGTTTGTAGATTTGTTCACCCATATTATGTCCTCCATAAGAACATGGGAAAATTGACACGTAGGACACGTGTCGTCACATATGAAAACTGATCTTCAACTCTTTTTTTTTTTTTTTAACTGAAAAAGTGAGTCTTGACTCAGAGAAACATTGGGCCTAATATCTTTAGGCCATAATTTTACTTTATTTTATTTTTCATTTTATTAGGGTGTTCTAATAACCTGGACAAAACGTTTCAAAGCAAGTGGTGTCGAGGGAGCAGATGTAGTGAAGTTGCTAAACAAAGCCATCAAAAAGCGTGGGGTAAGATTATCTTTTTATATACATGTATAGCTAGCATTGATACATGAACTTGGCTGATAATGGAACATCTTTTGTTACTTGCAGATGTCAGGAATTGTGTCAATCTTTTTCAGTGTCATTGTAGAATGATTAGATGGTCGCTAATTTCACGTTGCTTTTAACTCATAGTAAAAGTATTGAGCCAAGAAGATGTTCAGACTAAGAAAACAATTTCTTGGGGAGGGGGCTATATAGCATTTCTTCTTCTAGATAATATTATATACCAAACAAACTTCCATAGACTCAACAGCCTTAGATTCAAACAATCCTCTCATTTTCACAGTGAAGTTTTATGCATGTTAACTTGGAAGTTTGTCCAGCTAAATCCCCCATTGAATGGGACTTGTAGCTAAGTCAACGGACCTAGAAGAGAAACCTAAGATAGTTTCAAGTAGTGGAAAGTTATGTTTATGTAGCTGCATTTGACATGGATAGGAGAGGTCTTTCGGTGGTCTAGAAGTCAATGGGTCTTATTTTTGGCTGATGGAGTTTTTAGAAGAAAAGGATCTTGAAACTCAAGGGTAAAGTCCCTAGGTCAGTAGTAATAAGGGGACAGAATATGAAACCACGAACAGCTAGCAGACCTAAACAATGTGCCCAGTAAATAACATTTACTGAGATTCTCAGTCACAGTAGCAAGTAGAATATGCCTATCAAAAAGTGTTGGTAAAATTGCATATTAGAAACATTCCCTTTCATTTTGAAGGACTACGATGCAGACATCATGGCAGTTGTCAATGACACCGTAGGGACCATGATGACCTGCGGATTTGATGACCAGCGTTGCGAAGTTGGCTTGATCATTGGTATTGACATTTGATTCCTTTGCCAAGCATAATGCATGTTGACATTTTTGGTTTGCTCTTTTTTATATATATATAAAAAGCCTGTTGGCTAATCCCACGGCCTTCTTTTAAGGTACTGGCACTAACGCCTGCTACATGGAAGAAATGAGACACATTGATCTGGTGGAAGGCGACGAAGGGCGGATGTGCATCAATACCGAATGGGGAGCATTTGGAGACGATGGCTTGTTAGAAGACATCCGGACTGAATTTGACAGGGAGATCGATCGGGGTTCCGTTAACCCTGGGAAGCAATTGTAATTGAGCTTCCTTTCTTCTACTGTTCTTGTTTTAGACTTTCATGCCTGTCCCAAAGGTTTGTGGTGGGGAGTTACGCCTTAAGGCTTGGATCCAAAGACCCATGAGCAGAGCCTCCTTCCATTCTTGCCTCCTTCCCTTTCCTCACCACTCCCCAAGAAGACTTGTGGATGGTTACAGGACTTTATAGAATGACCTAGGGAACCAGCATGACAGAGGGGTTCTTGCAGCTGGGGGAAAATTTGTCAGAAATTGGGGGACCCGCCCCCCTTGAGTGAATGGAAGTTCCCTTCATTTTTGCCACCCATCATTCTTTCCTAATTTTATTCTGGTGGCAAGTGTGTGTGTGTGTGTGTGTGTGTGTTAGGGTGGGTGGGTGGTCTTGGTTGAGTTCAGCTGAGAGGGAGAGGGATTCGCTCAGGATTTCCACACTGTAAGCATGGCGGCTAAAGAAGGATTTGAACCATAAGGATGCCTCCCATCGGCACCTACTGGGAATTGATCTTGGGTAACTATATGCAGGAGCCTGCAAGCCACTCGTGAGTGTGTCTGATTTGTGTTTCTGCCGTAATATCTTTCCAGGTTTGAGAAGATGGTCAGTGGCATGTACATGGGCGAGCTCGTCAGGCTGATCCTTGTCAAAATGGCCAAAGAAGGTCTTCTTTTCGAGGGGAGAATCACTCCCGAACTTTTAACCAAAGGGAAGCTAGAAACAAAGCACGTTTCTGCCATGGAGAAGTAAGTAGCTTTGAAGCTTTCCTCCTGCGCTTCCAACCTAGAATACAGTACTTGTGTAATGAAATGTAGTGGAATATATGCAATTGGATTCTAAGAGCAACTCCTGGACGGGCTTTTAAAAATAGAGTTTTGTCATTATCTTAATAGGCAGCACTTTCCAGCTTTCAAATGACATTCAGTGTATGTACGTCCTCTGAAGCTGCAGCCTTTTGACCTGACATTTTCTGGCTTTGCACCATGTGGCCTATTTTAAAGCAACGGCTTCCAGAATTTTACCCTAAACTGGTCCAACTGATTACAAGTGGTGCACAGTACAGAGAACCCACCACCCAGATCCAGCACAGTGGAACTGAAAACCTCTTTGTGCTCCGTAGGCTCTTAATATCGCAGATTCTAATCTCAGCCTCCCCTCCCCTTCCTTTCCTCGCAAGATTTCCACGCGACTCTGCTGCACCCATTCTCAGACTCTCGCAACACTCTCCCTCGGTGAGCAACCTGCTTATCCGTCAGGATTGTGTTACCTTATCGTAACTTTTTTGCGGTTTCTGTTTTTAGGAGCAAGGAGGGTTTGCAAAAGGCCAAGGAGATACTTACCCGTCTTGGGGTTGAGCCCTCCCACGAAGACTGCGTCGCCGTCCACCACGTGTGCACAATCGTCTCCTTCCGCTCTGCCAACCTGGTGGCTGCCACTCTGGGTGCCATCCTTAACCAGCTGCGGGACAACAAGGGAGTGGGCCGCCTGCGCACCACCGTGGGGGTTGATGGCTCCCTTTACAAGATGCATCCGCAGTAAGAGCCTGCCAGGTTTCCGTAATTACATCTTGGCACCTGTTAGGGACTGTCTCTTGCAAAAGGTCAGAGATGTAGCACATCCAGCTGACATTTGGCTGTATGCTCTGGACTTGGGCTAAGTAAACAGAGCTCTCAAAGGAGGTGAAAGTGGGCTGTAAATATCACAGTCCAAAGGCAGCTCAGTAAGTTAGGCAGGAGGCAGTGCTTACAATGCACATGGAATAATAGAAGTTGGAAGGGACCACAGGGATCATGTAGTCCAACCCCCTGCAATGCAGGAATCTTTCACCCAACGTGGGCTTGAACCCACAGCGCTGAGATTGAGAGTCTCAGGCTCTACCAGCTCTACCATCCCTCAGGGCTAATACCAGGTAGCTGCTTGCAGCAGACAATCTTTGCAGCTAGTTTTCTGCACATTGCAGTGATGTGCCCATAACATGCAATAACCTGTAGTTTATTCTCCCCCCCCCCCCCATGTTAACTTGTACAGATGCAAGGGAGTACTTTGCAGTTACACACTCCAAACCACCCTGTTATCCTTGGATGAAGGGTGGTATAGAAACTTAATAAAGAAAATAAACAAGTGATGCCACACCATTGGAAAAGCAGCGGTGGAAGCTCTTCTTTTTGTTTTGTTTTGGTGTTGCCTGGATATTACTCTTAACATATCTGCCTGTATGTGGAAAATAACTTGTCTTGGAGAAACAGAGCAGCAAAGGTTTATATTGCTGGGGCTGGGGAACCTGTGGCTCCCAGGGGCAAAATGTGGCCCTCCAAGCCTCTCTATATGTTTCAAAGCACATTCTGAGCCTAGGAGTTTGTTTTCAGTAGCAGAACTGAGTTGAGCTCACCATCTCTTTTTCACAAAAGTCGCTCATAGCTAGCTTTTTTTCAGCAGGCTGATTTAAGCATTTTATTGTTGCCTAGCTCAGTTGGTAGAATATGAGACTCTTAATCTCAGGAACATGGGTTTGAGCCCCTGCATTGCAGGGGGTAGGACTAGTTGACCCTTGTGGACCCTTCCAGCTCTACAGTTCCATTATTCTACAAAATCACCCAGCCAGTAGACCCCAATGGCCGTTCTCCCACCCACCTCTGGTGTTGGCTGTGTATGCGTGCATATAAGCAGAGTGGGTGTGGGATCAGTATCTGTGTGCTAGGCAGGCACCCCATTCCCAGTGCCCCATCCATTAGGCCTGCAATGCTGGAGCGTGGGAGCTACTTCCTGCAATTATTTCTTGCTCTGCTCCTGTGATGTCTGCAGAGAGGAACCATATGCAAGAGCTGGACGATGTGGCTCCTTCCCAAGCTGGCTTTGTCACTCTCCTGGTGGTGGCATTGCCAGTTTTAGAAAGAACCATGTCCATTAGTCTTCCCACAGCATTCTCCTGTATCGATATTTCTGGTCAGGTGTGGGACTATGACACGGGAAAGTTCCATGCATCTCTCAGATGGCATCAACTCTCAGTTATTGTCTGGATTGCAGTTATATGTACTGCTTTTGCATCATTAGGAGCGCTGCCTTATATCTATAAAGCAAACTGCTATTACACTAGATCAGGATGGGGAACCTGTAGCCTTCCTGATGTTGCTGGACTACAAATCCCATCATCCTGACCACTGATGGGAGTTGTAGTCCAGCCCATCAGATGGGTCTGATGGGAGTTGTAGTCCAACAAAATTAGCTGGGACACATGTTTCCTATTTATCCACTGTCTAGACAGCTCCTTGGCCTGACCCGTGATTCCCGCCCCCCCACCTTTAATTAAGGAAAAATTCCTATTGCTGAACCTACTGTTTCCCCCCCTCCTCAGGTATTCCCGACGGCTGCACAAAACCGTACGCCGCTTAGTGCCCGACTCAGACGTGCGCTTTTTGCTGTCTGAGAGTGGCAGCGGCAAGGGCGCTGCAATGGTGACAGCGGTAGCATACCGGCTGTCAGAGCAGCACCGCCTGATAGACGAGACTCTAGCTGAATTCAAGCTCACTCACGAGCAGCTGCTGCAGGTGAAGAAGAGGATGAGGATGGAAATAGAAGCAGGCCTCAAGAAGAAATCGCACGATCACGCCAAAGTCAAAATGCTGCCCACCTTCGTCCGCAGCACACCTGATGGGACAGGTAGGTCTTTAGTTCTTGGGAAGGGACCTTTGGAAGAGGCAGCCTAGTTTCCTCATTGCAGAGTGAGGCAGCTAATAATCTAAGGCTGGCAGCCCCCAGATAGAGGGGGTGCATTCTTCCCATGCATTTCTGGTTTGCTTGTTTTTAAAATACTGAGGTGCTGCTTTCCCAGCATCAGTTCAAAGTGACTTAAGAACACAGAGAGAAAAATAGAGGTACAAACATATCAAGTTCACAGAATTAAAAAGTGGAATGCAATAACTTAAAAGCATATGGACCAGTGAGAAAAGTTGCTCTAGGGAGACATTTCAAATGAAAAAAGGAACGTTTTACAGCCCCACCCCCAAATGCAGCTAAGGAGACATTCCTCCATAACTGCCTCCCCCCCCCCCCTTAGGTCTTGTAGAATTTTGTGTTCAGCAAAACTGAACACAAAAGGCAGTTTCAGGTTGCTATCACTTTTCATTGAGGAAATGGAAATAAAATAGATTATGTCCTCAGACTGATGTCCCCCTCCTCACTTTGGAAAGCTCCAAACTGCTTTGTAGAACCAGTCGATGTTGAAGAGCAGTTTTGAGAACCTGGTGGAAGCATTTTCTGAGGAGGCAACGGGGTGCAGAGGTTGTAGATGCCTGTTTAGATCTTGGCCTGTATCTAAAAGTTGAACAGATTTTGAATGCATTTGATCTAATAAATATGTGCCATGCCATATTGATCCTTAATAGTAGTCCTGTAGATTTATTTAGTATGTTTACAGTGCAGTCTTATGCATGTTTACTTGGAAGTAACGCCTACTGTGCTCAATTGGGCTTACTCCCCAGTAAGTGTATTTAGGATTTTAGCCTTAATATGCCACTTTTCAGCTGATCAAGTACAGTGGTGCCTCGCAAGACGAAAAGAATCCGTTCCGCGAGTCTTTTCGTCTTGCGGTTTTTTCGTCTTGCGAAGCAAGCCCATTAGCGGATTAGCGCTATTAGCGGTTTAGCGGCTATTAAAGGCTTAAGGGATTAGCGGATTAGCTGCTAAAAGGCTATTAGCAGCTTAGCGCTTTAGAAAAAGGGGTTGGGGAGCGAAAAAAAACCTCAAAAATTTTCGTCATTTTCATCTTGCGAAGCAAGCCCATAGGGAAATTCGTCTTGCGAAGCGCCTCTGAAAACGGAAAACCCTTTCGTCTTGCGGGTTTTCCGTCTTGCGAGGCATTCGTCTTGCGGGGCACCACTGTATTCATATGCTCTAGTCATCTCCATTCATCAGAAACAGAAAATCACAATTGTGGTCCAACTAAAATTTCCCATGCCTTTCTTCTATGAGGACGGCAATAAAAACACATCCCTGCTCCATGATGAGCTAAGATTCACAATTCCTAGGGACTACTTTTTTCTTAGTTTGCCGACACCTGCCTGACTTGATTTTTGGTATGTCAAATGAGTCCAGGGAACGTTCAAGACCTGTCTTTGCTCAGATTGTAGATGTTGTTAGGATGCGGAGAATTCCAGTTTGAAACCCATCACATCACATACAGTGGTACCTCGGGTTAAGTACTGAATTCGTTCGGGAGGTCTGTTCTTAACCTGAAACTGTTTTTAACCTGAAGCACCACTTTAGCTAATGGGGCCTCCTGCTGCTGCCGTGCCGCTGGAGCACGATTTCTGTTCTCATCCTGAAGCAAAGTTCTTAACCCGAGGTATTATTTCTGGATTAGCGGAGTCTGTAACCTGAAGCGTATGTAACCCGAGGTACCACTGTACAGGTTCTGGTCAGGTTCGGTATTCCAGAATCGAGTGGAGATAAAATCAGTTCAGCCTCATTTCACCACATAAAAAAATGCCATTGGCAACGGACAGGAGTCCTTGCTTTGTCACTTACTCATTAACTGAGTGCTCCTTTAGACTTCCAGTGGGTTTTTGATGTGGCAGCACACCTTTTAAATGAAGATGGAGAAACATCGCCATCTGCTGGCTAATGTTCCATGTGTGTACTGTATAGTAATTCATCCATTCCCAGCGAGCCAACTTCTCTTGCTTTTTTGAAGAGAATAATTGGATTGCAGTGTGTCCCACCCTCCACTCCATAGAGAAATCCTCCTTGTTCACCCAAGGGTTTCCCCCAACACTGTCACCATGTAAATAAGTTTCCTATGTATAGGGCTTTCCTTTCCCACACTGCCAGCATGTAACGTTTTGTTATTCCAAGTTGTCAGCGTGAGAGACAGACTAGTGAAAAAACCCAGCCTGCCCACTAGTACTGCCGCCACCCCTGTTGGTCCCCCCCCCCCACCCTTAGCCAAGGGAAATTCAGTTTTTTCTGGGTGTCCTTGGGATTCACACAGACAAGAGCCAAACAGTTTATTCACTGTCTTTTGAGCCTCCAACCTACAAGTCAGTCAGTCAGGTACAAGATGCCAAACCGAGCTTACTCTAAGAAGCCACCCAAGGTTAAATGCACAAACGTTTGTAAAAATAAACATGAGAACCCAATACCATAGAAGGTGGTTAATAAAAAGCTTAGAATGTAAAGATACCACTGGGAATTCAAGTACAGATAAAAAATAACAAAGCTAGCTTGTCTCATCCTCTATTAGGGTCACAGACCCCACCAACAAGCTGAACCCAGGCATATGTGGTTGTTGTGATTCACAATCAGCATCCGAATGGGGGCCATTAGACCCAGGCCAAAGACCAGTTTTTATCAGAAAGGCAGAAGAGTAGCTTTTTCCATTAACCAATCAGGGCCTAGGAGCATCTTTGCCCAGCACCAGGGGGTGTATATGCTGAAAGACCATGTAGCGACTCAAGAGGATTTTTGCACAGTCATTGCAACCTTGATGTGATCTTGCATCAGGCAAGATGAACTAATTAAACGGGACTTCTCCCCTCAGTAAGACGGTTCTCAGAATCCTGAGCAGCAGGCCATTTAAAAATGAGCCAAAAAGGGGGAATACTCCTCTTTCAGTCCTCCTTTCTGCTCTCCTTCAGTTAACTACATGTGCTGTAAGTCATGTATTTTGAAGAAGTATGCTCTCACCTGGCTGCTTCTGTTTTGTAGTAAAAACATTCACTTTTGTGTGTCCAGATTAGGGTCCCGCCCTGTTTTTTGTTGCTTGATTCTGAAAGTGCCCCTTTGGGGGTAAGTAGAATATGGGGCGGTTTTTAGCAGTAAACCAGCATCGGGCATTAAATTGCATTAGGCCGCTTTTTCACCAAAATAAAAGCAGCCAGGTTAAGCGTGTTTGTTTAAATGCATGAATAACTTGAGCTCAGTGTAAGGATGCATTCTCGTTACCGCCTCAGAGTGCCGTGAAGCCCCACCCCCAAGTTTCACATTGCCTTCGGCATGGCTTCATAAGTGTCAGATGGGTTTCTGCTTGTGTACACACCAGAGGGTATTGCCGAGGCAGGGATGTGTTTACACCATGCAAAGGCGCACGTTAGTGTGTTGGTGTGTCACACGAACGCTCCGCCCGCGCTCCTCCTGGGGCTGGAAAGGTTTAACTTCCTGTTTGCTAGTAAAACTGAATTACTGTGTTGCAAAATGATGCAAACCTTGAATTACAGTGGTGCCCCGCAAGACGAATGCCTCGCAAGACGGAAAACCCGCTAGACGAAAGGGTTTTCCGTTTTGGAGGTGCTTCACAAAACGAATTTCCTATGGGCTTGCTACGCAAGACGAAAATGTCTTGCGAGTTGCTGCGATTTTTTTCCGTTCCCCACCCCCTTTTTCTAAGGCACTAAGCTGCTAATAGCCTTTTAGCAGCTAATCCGCTAATCCCTTAAGCCTTTAATAGCCGCTAAACCGCTAATAGCGCTAATCCACTAATGGGGTTGCTTCGCAAGACGAAAAAACCGCTAGACGAAGAGACTCGCGGAACGCATTCTTTTCGTCTTGCGAGGCACCACTGTACTGTGTTGCAAAATGGTGCATGTACAGTGGTACCTTGGGTTAAGTACAGTGGTACCTTGGGTTACATACACTTCAGGTTACATACGCTTCAAGTTACAGACTCCGCTAACCCAAAAACAGTGCTTCAGGTTAAGAACTTTGCTTCAGGATGAGAACAGAAATTGTGCTCTGGCGGCGCGGCGGCAGCAGGAGGCCCCATTAGCTAAAGTGGTGCTTCATGTTAAGAACAGTTTCAGGTTAAGAACGGACCTCCGGAATGAATTAAGTACTTAACCCGAGGTACCACTGTATAAAAAGTGTGTCACCAACATAAGAAGTTGGGAAAGCTCTCGCTTGGGGACTCCTATTGATATGAAGCTGGGGTGAGGAACAATGCACCACAGGGATATGTATATATGCACACATTTGTACAGGATGCATATGCATTTTGGATAAAGTTGTGTAAACTCTTGATTAAAAACCCAGCACTGTGAACACAATGAGTTCACAGTAGATGAGAGAGCCTTTTCCTCCTGTAACATAAAAGCACTGGGGACTAAAAGTTCGGAAAATTTAGATGCGTTGTTCCTCACTTCCTACTTGCTCAAAATTATTTCATTGCAGAGAACGGAGACTTCCTGGCCCTGGATCTTGGAGGAACAAACTTCCGAGTTTTGCTTGTGAAGATCCGAAGCGGTAAAAGGCGAATGGTGGAGATGCACAATAAAATCTATGCCATTCCTATAGAGGTCATGCAAGGTACCGGAGAGGAGGTGAGCCTGTAGTGCAGAGGATGTTATGTTGTTGCTCTCTTTCAGAGACTGCACAGTGCTTGTGATATACACTACTTTATTTTGCTTTTTCCAGCTGTTTGATCACATTGTTTCCTGCATCTCGGATTTCCTGGACTACATGGGAATAAAAGGTGCACGACTCCCCCTGGGCTTTACGTTTTCTTTCCCTTGCAAACAGACAAGCTTAGATGCTGTAAGTTATTGTTCTTATTTCTGTAATGAAACTTTTCCATATGTGTTTTTTAAGAGTGGATTTTCAGCTGCAGTTTAGCGGTTGAGAAGAGGTATGCAGGCAGACAAGCATGGGTGTGAGCTTTGCACATGCACAGAATATTGACACAGTCAATATTCCTTATACTGAGTTAAGACCATTGGTCCATCTGGCTCAGGGTAATCTACACAGAATGGGAGCCTCCTCTCCAGTCTCTCCAAGGCCTTAATGGAGATGTTGAGGATTGAACCTGGGAGTTCTTGCCTGCAAGGTATGGGCTGTTATCACTGAGTTAAGCCCCACTGTACCTCCAGATTCCAGACTTAACTGCAGCGTGCCTTTAAAAGTGATGCCGAAACAAGATATGCAGGGGCATGGCTGGTTGCCGTCAATCTTTGTTGTTAACCCATGTTTCCATGGTAACGGCTAATGAAAGGAGATGCATGATGTCATCTCACTTGTAGTTTGGATATTCCCCCTGCTCTACTTCATTGGCTGCCATTTGTGCTCGGCTGGAAACTGAACACAGTGACATCACCGTGCATCATCTTTCAGAAGATGTTACTTGGATAATGTGGACAAGTGGTAAATACCACCCCACAGTTTGGATCTCCAGGAACAACAGCTGCATATGTATTCATACGAGGAGCTCTTGATGCCATCGTGGGTTCATTAGCTGGTTGGGTCTGCTACTGCACCTGGATGCCCAGGTGGTGATTATTTCTGGTTTGTTCTGATATTGCAATGAACTGAGATTCTTGTTCCTTTTCTTAGGGCATCCTTCTGAACTGGACCAAGGGCTTTAAGGCTACTGACTGCGAAGGGGAGGATGTTGTTAATTTGCTACGGGAAGGAATAAAAAGAAGAGAAGTGAGTTTCCCCCTCTGTGATTTCTTAAAATTAGCAAATGGTGTTGATCTTCTTAAAAATCATGTATTGTTTGTTTTATGAGTCACTGTTCTTATTCTTCCTCTGGATTGCTTAAGATCCCCTGTTCTGGGGGGTTCTCCTAACCTTCCTGAGCAGATCTGTGGAGGGTGTGGCGTTGGGGAAGGAAAGGGTGGTTTTCACGTTCTGCTGGCAGAACTCGTTGCTCTGGCTTCTGCCAGTGCAACAACTTAGTTGAATCCAGCCCTCCGGATGTTGGAATGAAAATTAAATTGCTATTATTTAAAACAGACCTGTGTTTTCCTGATTATTACAATATTTGCAAATGACAGGCATGGGCTTGTTTCCCTGAACTTGTAACCATTGGTGAATACTACTCCGCCGTGTTTCAAGAGAAGCAATTGTAGTATATAATTCTGTTACTTCTTCCAAGGAATTTGACTTGGATGTTGTGGCCGTGGTGAATGATACAGTCGGGACTATGATGACTTGTGCCTATGAAGATCCCAATTGTGAAATTGGACTCATTGTGGGTAAGAATGGGACTTGCTATTTAGTTTGGTTCATTGGGTGCCTCATTATTCTAAGACCCATTGCAGTAGGTCCTATAACTACCGGATGATTTTGTGTGCCCTTTTTTTTGTCTATTCTGGTATTGAATCTGATTCTTTCACTGCTTCAGGAACTGGCAGCAATGCGTGTTACATGGAAGAAATGAGAAACATAGAAATGGTAGAAGGAGACCAAGGAAGAATGTGTGTGAACATGGAATGGGGCGCCTTTGGAGACAACGGATGCCTAGATGACATCAGGACAATCTATGACAAAGCTGTTGATGACTACTCATTAAACAGCGGCAAGCAAAGGTATTTGGGGGTGAATTGTTGTCGGAAATGGGCAAAGGCTTGTGCTGAGGTGCTGCAGCAGAGATGGTTTTCATCACATTCAATACTGTGATCACGACAAACACGCACCCTTTGGGCATGCTTTCTTCTGGGAGCCTGAGTGCACAGAGGCAGCAAGGCTGGTGGGTGTCTGAAAACTCGCAACATAAACAAGAGAGGAAATTGCGTGTTTCTGTTGTGTCCAGAACAGAAATCAGTTCAGCAAACATAGCTGTGTACTAGCGGCTGCTGTTGCTTTCAGCCTGCAAACAAAATGTATTTGTATCCCCACCCCCCAAATATGAATTGTGTTCCCTTTGCATTGAAATGAATGGGGTGGAATAACGTAATCGGGCTTTTCTTGATTAAGGATTAATCACCAGCAAAACTTTTTGCAGTTGTCCTTAACACACACACCCTTCATTCTGAACCCCTCACCTGTCTATGATTTGCAGGTATGAGAAGATGATTAGTGGAATGTACTTGGGGGAAATCGTCCGGAACATTTTGATTGACTTCACGAAAAGGGGATTCCTCTTCAGAGGTCAAATTTCAGAGACACTGAAAACGAGGGGCATTTTTGAAACAAAGTTCCTTTCACAGATAGAGAGGTAAGTGAGCTTAGATGTATATGTCATTGTCAAGCTATTAACAACAATTACTTTTTCTCGGAAATCTTAAATAAAGATATCAGCATTACAATAATGCTCTACAATCTACTTTGAGTTTTTACAGAGTCCATATTTGAGGTTCTTTTTCATGCTTTGGTTTGGTTTTTACTTCTGCATTTTTTGAGTGGCAGACTTGGGCAATTTTTTTTTATTGATTTTCATTTGTTTTCCCCAAATTGGTCACTAATTAAAACAAATTAAATTAAATTAAAACAAATCAACCTTTTCTTAAATCTGAACAAATTTAACATTTTTCCAAATCTGACTTTCTACACGCCTTCCTGGATGTGTGGATGGTTCTCCTTGGTGCTGCATCATATTCCCCAGTTAACTCTAGGTTAACTTCAAACATTTCAAACAACTTTGCATTGCAATACACTTGCCACTTGAGTAGCAGATGTTAGGGTCAGCCTCCTAACGTTGCTGTAATACTGCAACGGTGCTGTAATACCGCAGTCTGACACCAGCTGCCGCTATAGTGCTGTTTTTTGCATCAGTATAGATGGAGACAGAAATGGCCGTAGAGCAGCATACCACTGCGAAGAGCAGAGACAGATCAACTGGGCAAAGAATGGCTTCCAGAACAGTTGATGATTCATTAATTATCTCCAGTGCAGCAGGACAACGCTCTCCTGTTCTCTGGGAACAAAAACCTATTACAAACCCTGAAAAAGTGAAGATAGTTTGAATGCAGTGAAAAGGGGCTGCTCAGAGTGTGATGGGAGGCATTTTTAGCCATGTAGATTTCAATATCAGTGTTGTATTTAGGTGTCTGGAGATGACATAAGTGGTCTTAAATAGGGAAAAGGCAGGAGTGCAAACGGAAGTTTCCCTGGCTCCATTTGAGACCTTCCTGCATTCAGCATCAAAGAGGGTTTTTCTGTGGGGAGGACCTTTGCACTTAATGTGGACTGGTTTGAGGTTGAGCTGGCATTCCAGCAGGGAGGGGGATGTTGGGTGCCTGCTCCTCCATTTACAACCAATGTATCTTTAGCCTGAATGCCAGAATAGGGCTTCAGTGTTACACTCAGTGATGCACGTGGTACCCAGGCCAACGGGAGTCTTTGACTGCATACACCTGTGGCCCTCCAGGTGTTGTTGGCCACATTCCATTGGCCATGTTTGCTGGGCTGATGGGAGTTGGAGTCCAGCAGCATCTGGTGCCCTTATCCCTGGTGTCCACCGAAGCAGAGGATTTTGGAAACGAGTTCAAGCCTCTGTTTTCTCTCTCTTCTCCCTTCTCCCCTTCGGTCTTCTCAACAGTGACAGGTTAGCACTGCTTCAGGTCCGTACAATCCTCCAGCAGCTTGGTCTGAACAGCACCTGTGATGACAGTATCATCGTCAAGAATGTGTGTGGCGCAGTATCAAGGAGGGCGGCTCAGCTGTGTGGCGCTGGGATGGCTGCCGTTGTAGACAAAATAAGGGAGAACAGAGGCTTGGACCACCTGGATGTAACGGTGGGCGTTGATGGTACACTGTATAAGCTTCACCCACAGTAAGTACTCGGAAATTATGTGCTTTTGCTGTCTGTGCTCCGGGAAAGGAAACAAAGATACCAAGTGTCTTAAAGCTTTGTGAAAAGCAGTGCTTGGCTTGTGTGAGAGACTGGGGATTCTCTGATGAAATAGCCAAGGGAGTCTTTTCTCCTAGCCTGCATGTTTTGTGGCTTACTGTGTGCTCGCTTAATGAGTAGTCACTGTGTACTCCACCACTCTTTTGGGCTTGAGCTTATGTTTCACTGCAGACTCCATAGGCATAGGTTAAGGATAAGGGGTTTCTAATTCTCATTTCCATAAAAATGAATGGACTCGGATGCATATTTCAAGTGCATGCCTTATAGCAGGCATCCCCAACCTTTGGCCCTCCAGACGTTTTGGCCTACAACTCCCATGATCCCTAGTTAACAGGAGCAGTGGTCAAGGATGATGGGAATTGTAGTCCAAAACATCTGGAGGGCCGAAGGTTGGGGATGCCTGCCTTATAGAAAAGACTGTGGATGGATGTGTGAAAACCGTGAGAAGGAATTCCCTTTATACCACAGCCGCTCCTTCCTTCCTTCTGCGATCTCCTGCCAGTTTCTTCTGTAAAGTCTGCATGTTGAGTGCCTGGCTCCATTCACTGACATAAGGAAGGCTTCCGGTTTAACATGGAGGAGCATAAGAAGAGCCTGCTGGATCAGGCCAGTGGCCTATTTGGTCCAGCATCCTGTTCTCACAGTGTCCAACTAGATGCCTGTGGGAAGCCTGCAGGCAGGACGTGAGCACATTTCCTGCAATTTCATAGAACCGTAGAGTTGGAAGGGACCCTGAGGATCATCTAGTCCAACCCCCTGTAATGCAGGAAGATGCAAGGGGATCGAACCTGCAACCTTGGCGTTATCAGCACCACGTTCTAACCAACTGAGCTATCCGTTTCCAGCAACTGGTATTCAGAAGCGTTGCTGCTGAAAAGAGAATGAAACCTGCTTGGTAATCTTGAGACCTTATCGTGATTATGGACTGGCAGAGAGAAGCCCTCCCTCACATTTCCCTCTTTTTGTTTGTTTTTTCCCCCCACAGTTTTTCAAGGGTCATGCACCAAACAGTAAAGGACCTGGCCCCCAAGTGCGATGTGACATTCCTTCTCTCTGAAGATGGCAGTGGCAAAGGGGCTGCCCTCATCACTGCCGTGGGATGTAGACTGCGTGACGCTGAGCATAACTGAACTCTGCACCACTGGCTCATTCTGCCTTCCGAGCACTTCCTTGCGAAAAGCAGCAGTTCCGTAGTCTGAACTGGCAAGAGGGGAACCCCAGAGTCCCACTGCTGCTTTATGGAAGCATTGGAGTTAAAAAATAAAAATAGGATACTGAATAGAGTTTGCTGCTGTTGCTGATAATATCTCCCCCCCCCCCTTGAACCCCTTGTCTGCATGTGTCTTTTTCTGCCCTATTTGGTACATTCCCCGTGTGTAAATCATTCAAAGGAGAAAAAAAGGAGGATCTATAATTTATACAAATGTCAAAAATAGGTTTATTATTCGAGGTCTAAAATTACAGCCAAATGATGTCCAAGGATAAGAGCAGGTGGTTCTGTGTGTCAAGTGTATTATTTCCAGCTGCTACTACATCCGTGTTAAATACATATACCAACAACAGTGCTGAGTAGGAGACAAATGCTTATGCTAAGAGGGCTTAGCAGTTCTTTTCCGAATTTCTAGCCAAATGTTTGATTCCCCGCACCCTTTTCCTTTCAGACAACTTTGAAGTTTTCACATCTGCTGAGCTGCACTCCGTGCTCCTGTAGCAAGGTCTCCTTTAGCGGCCAGAATTGTCTTCTTCTCACTGTATTCAGTCACTAGGAAAGAAATAAGGGGTTCTCCCGACATGTCTTAATATCACTGGCTTTTCCCGCTGCTTTGGTGAATGATGTCATGTTTCCAAGTAAGATTTGTGCTGTTCCAAAAGGCAAGTCTGTGCTAGTCAAAACAAAACAAAACAAAACCAAGAGAAGGATTGACCCCAGAGATAATCCAAACCTCTGACCGTAGAGATATCCATAGCTTTCCATGTGCCCTTCCCTTGGTTTGGCTAGATTCTGGTGAGTTGAAGATGTTAATTTTTACAAGGGGCATCCTGGTCTCCCTTGCTGCTCTGAGAGCCACTTCCAGTGTAATGAGCCGAGTTCATGGACTGCCTTTATGTAGCAATTGTACGAGTGCTTGCAATGTGGGAGTGACATGGCTGCAGGTTATCTAGGGGAGTTCTGGCAAGTCCACGGCATGTATTTGCTTCTGGAAACGTTGTGCCACACTGCAAGGCCAACACCATTCCCAACATCTTTGTCCACCTGCCAAATCTGGAGTTAACCTGGCTTTCTGGCCTGCCCAGGCCTTTAGCTGTAAGCCTTTGGCAGCTGTGACTGGGAAGCTGCCATTTTAATTTTCCCACAATGCCCTTGTGCACCCAATGTGGACAAATTAAAATAACAGGCAGCTTTCCAGACACAGCCGCTGCCTCCTGGTATGTCCATATGTATGGGAGCGAATGGATGACCAGACCTGAGTGAGCAAAGTGGTGTTTGGGTGCTTTGCTAGGGAGCCCTCTAATCTGCATTAACGGCTAGTTTCCACATGGCAGCGCTCACACGAGTGCTTAAAAAATTTACACTCGAGTCTAGCTAAATAATAGGGGAAGGGGTGGAATGAAATGCATCCTAATTGCCATTAACAGTGGGTCCTATGGAGACCAAAACCACACTGATTTTTAATGGAGCTGAATCATGCCCCCTGATGTTTGGAAGTATATACCTTTCCATGTGGTTTTAAAAGTGACATTAACTTCAGAACCAGGCTTTTAAACAGTGCTATTTTTCTAGAAAAAGAGGTGCTGGAACTCACCATGAACGCTTCCCTTGTTCTCTTGGAATGGCAATGGCGCCCAAAAAATCCCTGCTTTTAGATAGCAGCAGCATCTAACGATTAGATGAGTAAAGTTTCAAGGAGCTGTCCTCGTGTCAATCCACATAGGGCGTGGGGCAAGGAATTCCAGGGTGCTTGGGAAAGCATTGCAGGCAAGTAACACCAAACTAGCCTGCTCCAAAGGTGCCTAAAGCAAGGAAATTTCCAGCATTGGGACTAGATTCAGCTAGACTTGCAAGTCAAGCCAGCCTGCCACTCAGCAAATAGAAAGGGCTGGCAAACAGTGATGTGGGATGCATCCTGCCCCCCCCCCCCCCGGTTATTTACCTTTCCATGGATCCCCACCCCACTGGTTTGTTAAGATCCTTAGTAACAATGCATTTGCCCATTGCAAATCAGCCAAGCTTAGCAGATTCAAATCTTTTAGGTTTTTTTAGGTTTTTTTAAATGCAAGTAAAATAAGCATGCCGGATTATAGCCTTGCGTGAAACTTTCTGGTGCACATTAATTTATGCAAACTTGCCTAATTTGCACAGAAAAAAATTGCCATCGCACGCAGACAACCCACATCACCTTTCCCTTCCTATTTGGAATTGCACAAATACAAAATTAGCTAGCCTGTCTTTTAAGTTTGGTTAGCCTGCAGTTAGTTTCTGAACAGCTGCCGCAGAAGCGGCCCACTACCATTCTAGATCTTTCTGTTCTCTGAAATATGAATTGTTGTTTGTTCCAACTAAATACCACCATTGGCCAGAAGAAAAGAGATTTGCAGACTTACCGTATTTTTTGCTGTATAAGACTCACCTTTTCCCTCCTAAAAAGTAAGGGGAAATGTGTGTGTGTCTTATGGAGCAAATGCAGGCTGCGCAGCCATCCCAGAAGCGAGAACAGCAAGAGGGATTGCTGCTTTCACTGCGTAGTGATCCCACTTGCTGTTCTGGCTTCTGAGATCCAGAATATTTTTTTTCTTGTTTTCCTCCTCCAAAAACTAGGTGCGTCTTGTGGTCTGGTGCGTCTTATAGAGTGAAAAATATGGTATTTTTCTTCTCTGCTCCTCAAGATTTGGATTCCCCATGCTAATAAGCATTTCAGTATGCATTTTGGTGCACTGTGATCGAATGTTGTGTGGTAACACGAGTCACAAGCAGTAAGCTCAGCTTTAAGTGTGTGCGTGTGTGTGTGTCTTCCTGAAGATCTGCATGATTCCCTGGATTTGCAATGCTAGAAAGTCTTTTTACATTGCACCACTAGTAGCAGCAGTACTTACTAGTGCAAAGTGAATATTTGTGACAATATTAAACTTTTTTTGACGTGTGTTGGTGTTCGGTGATTCTTTCTGGCAAAGGAATGATTGGTGCTTTGGAGAAGGGTGGGGAAGATCCCTGTGTGTTTTAAAAGCAATGGAAACAAACTGGGAATATTTAAAATAAAAACTTGATTTAATTATAGATTACAGATATCGCCTGAGAAATGTTTTCCTCTAGCAAATGTATCTTTACACAACAGTGTTAAAATGTCCCACCAGATTTCAGCCTTGGGTTGAACACACTTGCACACCTCTTTGACACAAGAACTGCTACATGTTGTGTCCTTGAGTTGAATCAGCACTGACTGATGGTTAATATTCTGGGACCAGGCTTTACTTCCACCCCACCTCCTTGCAGGTTCACCAGTTTTAGCATAAGGTATAATCTGATGGTGTTTGTGTAGCTTGTCCCTTCAGTATTGAAGCGGTAGAGCACATGTGTTGCGTGGAAGAGTTCTAGGTTTCAAAGACTCCACTCAAATCCTGGAGGGCAGTTATATAGACAATGTGGAGCTTAATGGGAGAACATAGTTTCCTGTGTTCTAAAAGGCAATCCAAGTGATACTGTAAAAACTACTACTGTTAAAGTATACACTACATATTTTGGTACAGTGGTATCTTGGTTCTCAAACGCTTTGGTTCCCAAACGCTGAAAACCTGGAAGTAAGTGTTCCGGTTTTCAATCGTTTTTCGGAAGCAGATCATCTGATGCAGCTGTCATCTATTGTTTCCAGGGCGCCTGCACCAATCAGAAACTGTGCCTTGGTTTTCGAACATTTCAGACTTCTGGAGCAGATTGTTTGGTACTTATTTTTTTGCTATTTATTTTGCCTTTTCGTTTTTGAGGCTTTTTCGGTTTATTTGTTTTTGTGACTGTGGAACCCAGTTCAGCCACTGATTGATTGATGGTGTGACTGCGGAAATGGATAAAAGCCCCCCATCCAAACAATATAATCAGTGTAGGTAAGGAAAAAATAATAATTTTAATTTTGATCATCTACAATACTGTCTTACTTGTTTTATAGTACAGTACATTGATTTTGCTTTTATTTTATGGGTCAATGGTCTCGTTAGATAGTAAAATTCATGTTAAATTGCTGTTTTATGGATTGTTTTTTAAAAGTATGGAACGGATTAATCCGTTTTGTATTTCTATGGGAAAGCGTGTCTTGGTTTTGGAACGCTTTGGCTTTGGAACGGACTTCTGGAACGGATTACATTTGTGAACCCAAGTACCACTGTATTTGAATTTTTAATGCCAGCTGATGGACTGAAAAAAAATTAAGATTTGGTTTGGGGTTCCATACACAATATGGAAGATGAATTTGCACTTGTGGATCATGGGCTATAGCACAGTAATTAATAGCCACCATAAACATAATTCTTCGGTATGGTGAACTTCCACAAATCACAGTTGCTCGTAATTCTTACTTATCAGAAATGCGTTAACGATCAAACTATTTCGAAATATCTTAACTTCCACCTTGATTCAGATAACGAATGCAGTTGTCAGTGTTTTACTCAAATGACTGAATATGGTAACAGTCTTTTTAAAGTATATAAAAATAATAGGACAATGCTTTACATTTTCTGGGGAAATGTGTCATTTATGTATATGCCACAAGGAATGTAAGTCAGTCAGTTAAATGTGCATAACAACTGGCCGTTGTTCACCAGACCTGATGGAGACTGCACATAACCCTCCAACGAAGAGGGAATTGTGCAACAGGCCTTGGAGAATTGTGCATGTTTTGGCAAAAATTTGTACATTCTCCAGGCAAGATGCACATTCTTCAGTCAGCATGTACAGTTGGAAAAAACATGCGTTTTTTCTATTTGTTCTGAAGTATGCAATCTGCTCTGTGTGCGCCACAGTCCATCCTGGACCCCTAAACTAGTCTGTTGCTATCAGGTGCCATGATGGATGCTGTCCCATTGCCAGCATTGAAATAAGATTCAACAGCTAGTCCAGTTGGCTTCTGTACATGGAATAGGGAGGTGAGCCACCTTGTCCTTTGCCTCAGGCAGTAAAATGTCTTGGGTCGGCCCTGTGGCTTTCCATAATAGTATGAGCGTATGGCATTGAGATTATTTTCAGACACTAAGACATTCAAGCAATAACACTGATGGAGGAATTGATTGGTTGTGTTGCTGGTGTGAAACACTGCAAAGAATACTCCCAAATCTGTCACAAGCCTCTGTGATAATATTTTTAATCTGCAATGATGAAACACGACAAGAAGCCATTAATCAAGCTATTGGCATAACAGTCAAACAATCAAATACATAGTACTTAATGGTACATTGTCCGTATTGGTTATCTGTGTTCCTGTGCTTGGCAGGTTGTTGGATGCTTGATCTCTCCAGGTCTTTTTTAAAGGCAGTCGGGGAGTAAGGTTAAGTCTGTCTCTTTCCGTTGCTTTGATGCAAGGGCAGCACTGGAAAGCTATCTTGAAACCAGAGCGGAACCTGTAAATGGGTGCAAACACAAGCCAAGTGTTACATGGTATAGATGAGGGATGGAGAACCTCCGACTTTAGGGATTCCTCAAGTGTTTTGTCTGGGTGGACTGTGTCTTTGTAGGGTGATTGCACCTCTTGCCTTACAGGGTGAAGAGATAAATCTGTATAGAAAAACCTGACTTGTGTGTGGCTGATACCAAAGCATAAGTCACATTGGCTGTTCTGTCTACTTTTGCCTCTGACCCAGCAACCACTAGCATGTGACCCCCCCAGAATGTAGTCAGAAAAAGCTTCCCATCCCTGGTACAGACTGAGAAGGTAGAAATTCTGCAAAACCCATTATTCACGAGGATCTTGCATCACGTATGCAAGAGTGCAGCCTCGCCTCAAAACTGGTAAGAATCAGTATAGGAGGAACCTAATGGCCGATTGCTTGACAAAGGCACAAGGAAGTCTCATGTACAGCAAAAAACTTGGGTTAAGTAAGTGTTTTCAAGGACTATGGTTGGATGAGAGAAGGTGAGGTGCTGAGGTGGCAGAAGGTGGTTGGCTAGAGAATGAATGGTCAAGATGATGTATATTTCCTTATATAGGGTGTGTTCTCCCACAGACGCTTTTGTACTCTGTCCCGTAACACATTATTGAATAAAGTCTGACGAATGAGGAATTTTGTGTGAGCCTCCGTATTGAACCCCCAAAGGAAATTTTCTCTCCAAAGAAAAATGGACTGTTTCCCTGATGGAATACAGAGGCTATCAAAGGAATGTGATGCACATTTAGAGAAAAGCGCTGTTTTTTGTGGAATTTGTTAATACTGTGCCTGAGAGTAAGCACCATTGAACTCGGTGGTATTTGCTTCAGAGCGGGAATGTAAATGATTGCATTGTAAATGTTAGAGGTCAAGCTAAATATGATATAAGGAGAAGCCCTGAGCATAGGCCACACTGAGCAAAATGAGCCAATGATCTGATCTGGTATAAGACAGCTTCCTAGGTTCCTATATTTATATGCGAGCATTTTTATCCTACACTTCAGTGATACTCCCAAGTTGCTTGCATCCACTTAACGCATGCACTACTCACTTTTGATTAAGGCAGCAATAAATAATTGGGCTATACATCGCAGAGCTCATGGCAAGCAAAAATACCGCCAGGTATACTTGTTGAATGTACTTCTGCCTGTAAATGTCTTTCCGGATGTTCCCCAAGACGAAGTAGAGATGATAAGGGAACCAGCAGATGGCAAATGTGATCACAACTGCAACCATTGTCCTGACAAACTAGAAAAAGGAAAGAGAAATCTTTGAATGCTTTGTCATTCTTCTGGTCCTAGATTTGTGCCTGTGGTGTCAAATAGAGGCTGCCACCAATTTCTTGTGAAATACAGGCCTAGGGTGGGTACTCAGAAAGTCTGTGATGCATGGCTGTGCAGCAATTTGTGCCTGGAGTTTCTTATGAACCAAACCAGACAATATGTTAAATGCATAGTTGTTTTAATGACATGTTTCCTCATCCCTGCAATATATAGTAGTAACTTGTTTATAAAGGCAACTGTGGCTGTGCAGAATGCTGCTGTGATAATGTTGCCGCAAATCCCAGAAACGTGCACCTTTTAAGATTGGGAAGTGACAGGTGGTGACTATTCAAGTTGAATCCCCTTAGCTAGCAGTATCTCGCCCTACTTGTTTGCTGCCAATGTATATAATGTTGGTTACTGGAACGCAGGTGGCACTGTGGTCTAAACCACTGAGCCTCTTGGGCTTGCCGATCAGAAGGACAGCGGTTTGAATCCATGTGACTGTGGTGAGCTTCCGTTGCTCTGTCCCAGCTTCTGCCAACCTAGCAGTTCGAAAGCATGCCACTGCAAGTAGATAAATAGGTACCGCTGTGGTGGGAAGGTAAATGGCATTTCTGTGTGCTCTGGCTTCCGTCATGGTGTTCTGTTGCACCAGAAGTGGTTTAGTCATGCTGGCCACATGACCTGGAAAGCTGTCTGTGGATAAACATTGGCTCCCTCAACCTGAAGCAAGATGAGCACCTAGGCCCATAGTCACCTTTGACTGGACTTAACCGTTCAGGGGTCCTTTACCTTCACCTTTTATAATGTTGGTTAGAGGCATCATGCTGTAGTATCTATCCAGGACAGCAGAGGGCATTTGCTGAAACTTAGGTGGTAATTTGTAAAACCGAGACTGTACACATTCCCACAAACTCTGCACCTAATGTGCGCCTACCATTGGTTTGGGAACAGGTATTTGTCATGATCTGTACCTATCCTGTTGTTTTTTAAGAAATACTGCATACACAGTCTGAGTCTTAGCTGGAGATGTGTCTTGTCTGTCGTTCTTGCTCATAACGAAACTATGCAGCAGTGAGTTTTACCCCTGGGTTCATGTTACCACTGCGCTATAAGCATCAATTATTAGCTCACAATGACTAACCTTTTTTTTGGCTGTAATCATATGCTGGTAGCTGAGCACATTAGTGTGATCTCCAGGAACAGCATTATTCCACAGAGCCTTTCCTATTGCACTGTATGTGATAAACATCACTAGGAGAGGCAGCAGGTACACCAAAACAATGACTGTAACGTGGTACCTGAAAAAAAGAGAGAAAGAGCTGAGAATGGATAGAGCTTGTTTCCCTTCCTTCAGTCCAAAAAGAACCTCCGTGTATTGGGAAGATCAAGGAATGTTTTTCTGCCCGAGTTTCCAAAACTTTCCGGGGGCCAGTGGTTTCCAGGGCAAGAGTGGCCAGAGCAGTGAATGTAAATGGTATCTTTGTACACTGGGGTAGTTTCTACACACACACACACACACACACACACACCCTCTATTCTCCATCCAGGCAAGCAACAAGTCATTTTCAGAGTCCAATGGAATGTTCCAATCAGGCAAAAACACTCAAGGAGGATGTGAAGCAAGGCTGGTGAGGGGAAGCTATCAAAACACAATGTACCATTAAAGTGATACCCTCAAAATTATAAACTGCTGTTTAAGGTGGCCATCTACTCTACTTTACCAAGGACTTGCATGGGGTTGGACTAGATGACCCTTGGGGTCCCTTCTAACTCTTAAGGTTCTATAATTTCCACTATTCTGAAAGTCCTCTGTCAGAAGGCCTCACCAGATACTTATGAAGGGAGAGTAAGAGCCTTGAAGTTGCCCATCAACAGTTAACATGGGGACAACAGACTGAGCAAACCATAGTCTTCTCCACTATGACAAAATGATAGTTAATTTATATTTGAATTATTGTGATTATTTCTAAATTTGCAACCATACTTATAAATTAGCATATCATGTATACAGTGTGAATTTGTGTAAAATTTTGTGTGTGCTCCTTCCCCCACCTTTTTTTAGTGATGTGACAGTGGCTGCAGTAAACCAGTGGCATGAAGACAGCTTGTCAGAAGGCTACTATTTGTAGAAGATGGTTGATGATAAACGTTCAAGGAGTGATGTTAACGCAATGCTTAAATAACCGTGCCTCCTTTCTGGAGGGAGATGAGAATTGTACCCAAAGCTCCATAAATGTTTGGCCTCCTGAATTTCAGAACCTCATAAACAGAACAAAGGACTCTATGTTTTAGCCTTGAGTGTGGTTTTCCCCGGACTAAAAGGGGAAGAGGTGAGCCAGACAGAGGAAGAGATAAGAACACATGGGGGAAATCCTTCCCTTTGCCACAAATAGCAAGGCTAATCACTGCAAGGTCTCAAGATATCTCTTCATTTTCCCCTCAGTCCTTTTATCTACTGGACCCAAGGCCTACTTTTGAGGTCACACCGCTTCCCCCTTCTTTTTGCATCCACCACATTGCCATGTTTTGACTAAACTTTTTTCCACTATCGATAATCAACTGTCAAAATTTGTCTTACAGATTTAATGGGACTTTTACTCTATAGACGTGTTGCTTCATATCACAGCGAGGGCATCCCATTCAGTGCCAGATTTTGATTTGATATTTCTCAAACAGGAAGCATGGCAATTGTTCAAACAGACGTTTCTTGTTGATCCTTGTTTCTGTGTGAATCTCAATTGGGCCAGAAGATTACATACTTGTGCCTTTCTCATCAGTTTCTTGCAACAGGGAGAGTGCTGCTGCTGAGGTAAGTTCTTCACTTTTTGTGGTGGGACAAAGGCAACCCACCTACAACTTTAATTAGAAGCTTGCTCCCTGTGATCCCTTCCGCTAAGTATTTTCTGTTCAATATGATGTTTCATTAGGAATGAATTGCCCCGTATTTGTGACACTATGCTATTTTTCAGTTAAAAGAAAAAAGAAATCTAGTAATGAAAGTGTAGAGCAGGAAGGACTAATTAAAGGACAATTACAGGCTAAAGCAATTAAAGTTGGCAGCTGCAAAGAGGAAGCTTTTAGGTAAAGATACAGTAGCTCTGAAAAGCCTCAGGAATATTTTGCTAGAAAAGACATGAAAGCTAATGTTGCAATTCACTTTTAAAGACAAGATGAGAGGGTAACACAGCCATCCCATAGCACTCCAATGCTATGACATTGCCAGAATTGTCCAGCAAAGGCATCTAAACCGATAGATGGGATCCCAGACTAAATTACTAGTATGGAAGGAATACTGGCATCCCTTTTCCCCCAAGGATTTAAAAGTCTTGGGATGGTCCTGCCATTCAGTTAACTCGGATAAGTCTGAAGGATTTTTAATTGATGTATGAAGCCCTGTTTGAATTAAATTTGATCACCTTGGTCTAGAGTTCCTGGTTCCATTCCTCATTCCCCCATCACAGAATGTCACAGCCTTCTTTCACTTTAGAAAACTGCAACTTTATTGAAATCTGTGGATCAAACACCCTAAATTGGCAGTATCCCTGATTACTACATGAATATTAGCGTGGTCACCTGTTTGCCTCCACTCTCCTCCATCAAGTGTAAAGAAGACATAGTAGTAACATAGATTCTGGCTGAAAACAGATGGTTAAGGCAGGATTTTCAGCAACATCATTCACGTTCTCTCTTTCCCCTTAAATCAAGAGTTCTCAGCTGCCAACATGTATTTTGGGGTTCAGGATTTGGGATGTTCTTACGTGATGAGATGTTTACGATGAACGTCATCTGGCCAGGCAACAACACATTTGGTCATTCCGTAGTCGACGCGAATTTGTGCATAAAAGAACTGTGGGAAAGCAAGTCCAAAAGCCACCAACCAGATTATTCCTATGACCACTTTGGTGTACCCAGCAGAGAGCTTTTGCCTGAAAGGGTAAAGTATAGCCATATACCTGAAAGGGAGAGAGAGAGAGAATTAGGCCACAGTTCACCCTGCACAAAATTGCAATTCCTAGCAACCATTTGCAAACAGCAGCACCCAGAATTCTTTGAGGGGAAGACTGTGCTCTGTGCTTTGAAGGTATAGTGTGTACACAGCCATATTCACAATAAACAAGCCAAACATTGTAGAAGAGGCAAAGCATTATCCCCTCCACCCTACTCTACTGTGTACATTTATGTGGAAAGAAATCCACAGATCTAAAGGACTGTGGGAAATGCTTGGTGTGTACAAATGAGTCTTCTGAGCATTCACTCCCAAGCCAATTCTGAAACTTGGGGAACTTCTGGAGTGACCTCTAATAAAAAGCTGTGGCGAGGGGAATATACAGCTCTACTTCAATATTTGCATGCCTCCAAATTTTATAATGGAGTTCTCTAGTTAAAGAATGCATACAAATATGCATAGATTGGTGTAAATAAGGCCAGACTAATTAGTGATTTGTATGAGCTTTGTGAGGGGCAATCATTTATTTTTTTAAGAAAAAGTCATGCTGCTGCCACAGGCCTGATTTGTTCACTGAGCAGTGGAAATGTTTTCCCCTCAGCCTCTCTCCAACCCTTGCGCCTTCCAGTTTAAATGACATGTTGTGCATTTTATCTCACACCTGTTCTGAACACTCATCTCATGTTGCTGACTGACACATGACCAGGAATCCAGTGTTGCCTGCTTGATAAATGTGCTCTGTGATCGTAGCACACACGTACTGTAGGACACACAGAAAATGACATTTTCGACAATGATTGATGTTGCATGGCCAGTGTGGCTGAGTTTTTCCAAAATTGGTAGCTTTTTCTAACGCCAAGGATAGGATTTATGATCCCAGGGTTTTGTATACCTAAGTAAGTGGTTCTGCTGAGAAGAGTTATTTGTACAATGATTAATTCCTGCCTCCTTGTAGTTTGTTTACTCTGAGATTGCAGGAAGTACAGTAATTCAGGGCAAGTTATTCCATGGAAGTGCCATAGCTATGGATGAATGAATGTCTCAGTTTTGGTTTCTCCAGGTTTCTATTTTTTTTCCATTCTTAAATTCATCTCTTCATATTTCCACAGCAATTTGTGATTTAATCTTTTTAATGCCTCATGCAAATTTGTCAGCAACTTTTGTGCAAATTTCTCCTAATATACACCTTTGTCCGTGTAGTCTTAACCAATACCTACATTTTTAAAATATACCTCCCCAATATAATGCATTTTGTATGTTATTTTCACTAACAAGCATTTTAATGCACACTTTCCCCCTAATATACCCATTTTTGAACACGCTGGTTAGAGAATAGCATTGCAAAATTCAGTGAAGTGCTACTTTTGAAGTGTTTCGGTTTACTTATTAGTTCAATAATGTTTCTCATTAAAGAGCTAACGAAATAAAATTTCTCCGTCATAGCTTAGTGATAGGGCACCTGCTTTGAACGTTAATAAGAATTTAATTATTTGTACCCCACCCATCTGACTGGATTGCCCCAGCCACTCAGTTGAAGGTTCCAGGTTCCAGGTTCAATGCCTGACAACTTCAGACAGTGCAAGGGAAGAGAGCAACTGCTAGTCAGTACGTATAGACAATAGAACACAAGAGCAGTCCTGCTGGATCAGGCCCCAGGCCCATCTAACCCAGGATCCTGTTCTCACAATGGCCAACCAGATGCCTATGGGAAGCCTGCAAGCAGGGCATGAGTGCAATTGGTATTCAGAGACATACTGCCTCCAACAGCTGAGGGAGAACATGGCTGCTGTGGTTAGTAGCCATCACTAGCCTCCATTTTCCTAACACTCTTTTGGGGCCATCCAAGCTGGTGACCGGGATGCGGGTGGCGCTGTGGGTTAAACCACAGAGCCTAGGACTTGCCAATCAGAAGGTTGGCAGTTCAAGTCCCTGCGATGGGGTCAGCTCCCGTTGTTGAGTCCCTGCTCCTGCCAACCTAGCAGTTTGAAAGCATGTCAAAGTGCAAGTAGATAAATAGGTACTGCTCCGGCGGGAAGGTAAACGGCGTTTCCATGCACTGCTCTGGTTCACCAGAAGCGGCATAGTCATGCTGGCCACATGACCCGGAAGCTGTACGCCTGCTCCAATGGCCAATAAAGTGAGATCAGTGCCACAACCTCAGAGTCGGTCACGACTGGACCTAATGGTCAGGGGTCCCTTTACCTTTACCTTAAGCTGGTGACCATCATTACATTTATGTACTTTCTTCTTTCTGCCCCACTATCGTACTGGGTCAGTAGTGTGGAGATAGACCAACAATCTGATTTGGTACAATGCAGCTTCCTCTGTTCCTAATACAACTTGTGCAACAGTACTTGTCCTGTTCAATTGATATATTGTCTTGTCGATTCTTAACTTTTGCACCTTTGAGTGAATCGAAGCCCAAACAAAAAATATTAGCTTCCAATTACTTACCGCCAAGTTACGACAGTCTCTTTGCTTGGAAGATCTGTCCGGAGCTTTTGCAGAATGTATAAAATAAATTTTAGGGGTGCCAACTTTTTCTGGCATGGCTCCTGTGTCTTAAAAAGCCACATGACAAGCAGAAGTTTAGCAGGCAAAGCTTCCCCACATCTTAGCCGTGTAGGGAGGAAGATAACTTCATCCATTTGTCACACATGGCGCAAGAAAATCTGGCACCCCTAATCCAAACAGCAAGAAATGATGGCTTGTTTTTGTAAACTTTTCCAAGGAAGATAAATGCAGCCTACCTGTTATCCTGAGAAATCTTTTATGACTAGCAGTAGTGTGAAGGGAAGAAAAACAGAAGAGGCAGCCTCCCAAGCAGGAAAAGGTGGCAGTCCAAAAAGGCTGAGCTGAGGCTGGTGTAAGTCTCCGAAAGGGAGCATTCTGGGGCAGGACTGGGAGGGTGGGCCTTAGGCTGGATCCTAAGTAGATTCAGCATAGTTACGTGACCTGGCAACCCAGCACAGAACACTGTTTTAAAGACTTGTTTTTCCTCTGCCAGACTTAGGCAGGGCAGCAGCATCCGCCTAGCTGCTGAATGGGATTTAGGTCAGGTGTAACTTTATGCCAACTTTATTTCGACTGGCTTTCTTTACACCAGCTTCTTGCACTTAGGGTAGCTCCCTAAAGAGTGGTGCAGTATAGTTATGACACAAACCTTGTGCTATATAAAAATGGAAGTTCAACTTTTCCTACGTAACTAATAAAAATAAAAAAGGCATTAGATTTATAAGTTCTTCCCCAAGAATCCCGAAGTGGGAGATGTAGAGAAAATAAACTGATCTGGAGGACTGTTTTTTTTACAATAAATTTGTGGTAAGCTCCAGATTACACAATGTATCTGTTACCAGCAGCCCTTGACTTCGAACCGGAAAAAGCTACTTCTATTAAAGTCATTAATCTTTCCCAGAAACTGATTTATTTCTGTTTTCATGATCGACTACTACTGTCTACCCAACCAAGGAGTAGGCTTATCTGTGTAATAGCACATATTGCTTGCGTTCTGCAAGTGTGGCTATATTTGGGCTGTACTGGCTGATTCAGGTTTGTGAAAAGCGAACCCCTACAAGCCTGCGTTTTGCCCCATGAGCAGTTTGGCTTGCTTTCTGAACAATGCTATGCCTGGCTGATTCCACATTTGATATTTGCTTATTCCTCACTCACCTCTGCCTCCTGAAAGGAAATGTCTGCACAGTTCTCTTTTCTTCCTGTTTGGGTTTTTCTTTCTGTGGCTGACAGTGCAGCCCTATTAATATATACCCACTCTGAAGTAAGCCCCAGTTGAGTTTAGTGGGACTTACGGTACTCCCAAGTAAGTCTATATAGGCTGGGAGCCTCATATTGGTCCTCCCCTCCATTTCTTTCCACTTGTGCAAATCCAAGGGTTCACCAAAGCACACAGAGACCTCCTTATACAGTGGTACCTCGGGTTATGAACTTAATTTGTTCTGGAGGTCTGTTCTTAACCTGAAACTGTTCTTAACCTGAGGTACAACTTTAGCTAATGGGGCCTCCTGCTGCCACTGCGTGATTTCTGTTCTCATCCTGAAGCAAAGTTCTTAACCCGAGGTACTATTTCTGGGTTAGTGGAGTCTGTAACCTGAAGCGTCTGTATCCCAAGGTACCACTGTATGCCATATCGACAATATGACAATTGTCTCACACTCTTGGACTTTATTGTTACTAGGAATATAGGAACCACGCAGACACTGAACATAATGGGGAAATACAGCGTTTTACATCTGGTTAAAACGTGGGAGTTTATGAATTCTAAATTAATTTGAACGCAGGAGCTACACTGACATAATTTTGTATTCTTTGTATTTTATTATTACAGAAATATTTGATGACTAGTACGTTGGGTGTTTCCCAGAGGTGACTTTTGTCCTGTTGACTCTAAGTGAAAGATGTTTCTGAACTGGCAGGATCTTGCTAACTTGTTCTTTTTTTGACAAGAGGAAACGGAACCTAATTTGCATTGTCCTCCTCAGAAATAAGGCACTCAGATATTTCCTGTATTGTAGGTTATGAGTCACTGTCTGTAAATGATGGGTGAACAAGGACTCGCTGTAACACTAAACACTAAAACAAAAACATAAATATGAAGATCAAGTACTGGTATATTTGTAACTCTTGCTGGAGATTAAAAAAAACCTAGGGAACAGAATGGGACTTTCAGAAAATGATCAAGGTTGTAGAAGCTATGTAGGAGCCCGCTGAAACTTCTGTAATATCGCCTTTTTTATTTGGTAGTGAGAAACGATTTCCATAAAGTTTAAATTATCATAATAGGAATGGACGGCCTTTTTGTGTCCTGCAGAGTGCTTCCCTGCTGAATTATAAGACTCAGCCAGACTTTGCTATGGTTGAAAATCACACTTAACCTTTGACTTAGGGATCTGCTTTTACTCTGTTATATAAGCTCTTTGATAGCATGAAGGGGTGGTACCTGGGTCTACTGGGTACCAGGCTGTGCAGATTTCAGCAGCTTCAGAGTGTAGCCCCTGATGTAGGCATCTTAAAGGAACCAGATGGAGCTGTTTGGGAGCTAGTGGTGTGTATATGAGCAAGGAAAGGGAAGTGTTTTACCAGTGAACCCTTTAAATATTACATCTTTCAGTGCAAAATAATAATTCAGGATCAGAATATAATATCCCCTTTGTTCATTATCCCATGTTCCAAATGCAAGTTCCAAGTCATAGTACGGCAACTTGATTCTGGCTGTATTTAGAAGTGCGCTCTCTCTCTCTCTCTCTCTCTCTCTCTGTGTGTGTGTGTGTGTGTGTGTGTTCGTTCCCAGGTATAGGCCTGTTCCCCTTGACTACAATCTTAAACATACTTACTAGAGAGTAAGGGTGCAATTCTATGCATGCTTACTTGGGAATAAGCCACCGTGAACACAAAGGGGCCTCCTTTTGAGTAAACATGCATAGGATTGTGCTGTAGAACTCAATGAGATCTACTTTTAAGTAAATATGCTAGATTTGTAAAAATTCAGCTGCTTTTCCAGTTTGGTTAGTATAACTTCTTTCAACCCAGCTTTTACAAGTTAACCCTTTTAAAAAAAATAAGAATAGGATAACAAAATTTAGCTCAACTTCAAAACTCTTACCTCTCAGCAGCAAGAGCAGTCATAGAATAAATGCTCACAAACATTGCCGTAACAGGAATAAAGTTAAGAAACCGACAGAATCCCTCACCGAAATACCAGACGTTGTGGCTGGCATAAATAAAATTGAACACTGTGTTCAAGGCAGTCATTAGCAGGTCAGAAAAAGCCAAGTTAACAATAAAATAGTTGGTAACAGTCCTCATCCGTTGGTGAGACAGGATAATCCAAATGACAGTGCCATTGCCCACAACCGATACGATGACTATGAATAAATAGATGATAGCCCAAAGTGCTATTTGCCAGCCAGGCTGAGAAAACGCGGTCTGGTTGACATGGTCTATGGAAATGTCATCCACTGAAATGTTGCTTATGTTTGAGGAGGAAATTGTCTTCATAACTTTCTTTAGTTCACTGTCGAAAACTCTGTGAAATGGGATGACTTTCTTACAGCAGTCCTAGCATTGTTGCTGTGAACTCGCAGTTTGGAGATCTTCAGAACATGACACACTGACTTTGATGTGCATCCCACATTCAGCTTAGAGATCTTCCATGCACCACACAATGGTTTTCCACAGGAAGCGATTACAGCTCTTCTATGCTCATACCCACCACAAATCCATTTGAATATCTGCTGGTGTTAATGACCACCAGAAATATGCAGAAGATCTGTGATAAGAAGAATCTTCTGAAGAATCGAAGTGTCAGGTTATGGTAACTCTATTAAAATGTGTGGGTTTTTTTTAAAAAAAGAAGAGATCAAAAGATATCGCAGCATGGAGTTGCTGGACTTTAATTCTCCCTTCCTTTGTAACACTGAAACATTTTGGAAGCAGTCAAACAGGCAAAAAAAAAAATCTACAGGCTTAACGAGATTTGAAAAGAGGCGGAGAGGTTAGAATATACAATAGCTAACGAAATCCAATTTCGTGACGCTGGAGTTCCACCCCTTGCCCCACGTTTTTGTAGTAATCTTCATAGCTCTGTTCCTTTCAGGTTTAAAGCGAAGAGTGTCAGAGATTTTACCCTATTAGGGCCAATACATTTATCCTTTGCATATCCACAACTCACATTTAATTTGGTGAGAGTTTCACTAAGAACTTGGCCTGCAGTGTGCCATAAATATTATTAGGAGGGTTTGCGAGAACAGTTCCAAAGCAGCTATACAGAAGAAAGTAAAAATGTATTCAGGATTGTGAAATCCATCTCCTCCTGACTGCTGTGAGAGCTTCACAGAAGCTTACACATTGGACTGTGAACAGTGGCTGGGAGCAAAACTGCTGTGAACCATACTCTGCTCAGAAGTAGTCATTTTCATCCTATGAAAAGATCCCAATCTCAGGAACAGCCTTCCTGAGAAGGCTCTGTGAAGCACAAGGGAATGTCACAGGAAGGAAATACTGCCCCCCACCCCCATGTAAGCATAAGGGCTTTCTGCCTATGCCCAGGAGTTGGTTGCTTGGATCGTATACATTATTTTCTCCTAATAAAATGGTATTTTATTGATGCAGTGAGTTGCCTTCAAAGTGTCTTAAAATATGCATAACTTATCTAGGACTACTATTTATTCTTATTACTAGGCCTGTATAGTCTAAAACAGTTTCCTGAGATGTGCCCATTTATTTTTTTCAAACTTTTAAGTAATTGCACCACACAGAGAACCGTCTCTTTTACTGTGTATTTAAATCTTCAGTGGAAATTCTGAGATTATCCCATTGCTCTGAGACTACCCTTAAAATGTAGTTAGATTTCCACTATATTTAAACTGGATTATTCAAGTCTGTTGAGAAATTTCTGCAGAACAGTAGCTTATCCCATTTTTAAAAAAAAGCAACACAGGGAAAACCTCCAGTAATGAAATAGCTAGCATGCCATAGGTGTATAAGCACTATTTTAAGAATGTTTTGTTCAGCATCTAAAATCATGTAGTCAACTACTTGAAAGCCAAAGTTATGAATCCAAGCTCTGACTAGTGTGCACCATTGCCAGAAGACTACGTCTAATGTAACCTGTAGCACAAGACTTTGTTTTAAACCAAACAGTGTCCAACCTTGAGTCAACATTGTTTCACCCCAACTTCCCCAGCTACTTATTCATATCAGTACATTTCCATATATCAGTTCACCTGTGCAAGTGTACCTATAAAAATTCCTGGCCTGCAAACATTTTACTAGCACATGAAGAAGTTACATAGCCTTAGTTTCTATGCTGGCCACAGAGGAAAGGAAAGTTCTTCTTCAACCAGTATGGAAATGTAGGCTACTACTAAGCCATGTAGGCTAGCACCAACCAACCAACCAACCAACCAACCAACCACAACAACAGTCAATTGCCTTCTACCAAGGGGTCTGGCATAGGTACAGAATAGTTTGTTCTAATAGTCTGTTCACTCAGCTGCATGGAATTCCTGGTGGCCTACGGCAACCAGGCAAATGGTTAAATACAAGTTCTGCTATCATGTTTCTTATCATCAAATACTTTCTGCTAGAGACACTTGAACATCCCTCTAGACGCTACTTAAAGAAAAAGGGCCACTCTGTATACTGTAGAACAGAGGTAATTTAGTTAGTGCTCTCTGCAAAATCTCCTGTCTGCCAAATGTGCAATTATTAACAGGGACATTATATACCGTTAGCCTGGAATGAGGTGAGAAAAGTACCGGACTATTTGAGATGTCCCAGCTTTATTGAAGATGCGCTTTAAACCTTGGATAGCTTCCAAAACACCTTTAAATTGAAGAGGTTTAAAAGAGCATCAACTCAGAACTGACTTGTGTAAACAAGTCCTTAACGGATAAACCATTTTAAGAATGCAATATTTAAATGTTAATGCCTGGAATATTCATGTGGAAAATAATCATGTAAGCCATCTTTGAACTTTTTAATGCATCCTCACATATTCTTGCATAGTTGCATTAAAATTCTAGCACATGAAAAAGGAGAAGGCTTAAACTATTGGACATTGTCTATGTGGACAAGGACAGTACTTCATTAGACCCAACATTACCAGTGACCAGTCAATTTAATGTTATACTGTACTTTATTTAAATTATTGTTTTGTAAAAAAACAACCATATAGCATTTCCAAGAGTACTCTGACAAGCTGAATATGTGCAATTACATTCTTTCTGTGTTAGTTTCACAAAGGGAGTTTGATTCTCTAGAAGATGAATAAATATTTACACTGAGTATATATATGAAAGAGATCTGTTCCATTTTACTGTTAGATCCTTATAAGGGGATATACTTCTCTCTGGCTAGCAGAAAGGTTCTGTTCTGTTCCAAAAGGAAAACATGCTGAAAGGTCACTTGTAGAAAGCCCAATAGACTTCCAGGGAAATCACTATGACTTTACACAGTGGAAAACACAGCATAATTTAGCTAGTGATCTTAACAGTTTTAAGATACTCTTCATAAGAGAGAGAGATAACTAAGAGCAAAATCTACTTTTTTTATTAGAAAACACAGGGCTTTATCAAAGACAAAGCGTAAGATTACATTGAATGCTTGTTGCAGAAAGCAAGAAAACCTGAAAAACCATTGAAATGTTTTAATATCAGACACTTTCAAATTTCACAGCTTCTATAATGCAAATCATTTCTCCTCAATTCCTTCATTCATTCGCTTGCTTGTTGGCAAGTGGGCAAGAACAAATTCAGCAGTTGTCAAAGAGCTATTCTTCCTCAAGAAAATAGCTTTCTTGTGTAGGGCTTAGAGTGAGGCATTGCTTTCTTTTTCTCAGCTAGCTTAATATCAATCACATATTCTCTTCATGTTTGCTCAATAATACAGCAAAACAATTCACATTTTTTTCTTGCTATTTGCCATTGGGAGAGTGCTTGAACTCACTTTGTGAGTCCTATAGCATCTTCATCCAATATGCCAACGTTAGATTCACAATGCTAGGAACAAAACCGGGACATCTGTATACAGTGGTACCTCGGTTTACGAACTTAATCCGTTCTGGAAGTCTGTTCTTAAACTGAAACAGTTCTTAAACTGAGACACGCTTTCCCTAGTGAGGCCTCCCGCAGCTGGTGCACTTCCACTGTTCTGGCTTCCATTCTTAGACCGAGGTAAAGTTTGCAAACCGGGACACTACCTCTGGTTTTGCGGAGTTTGTAAACTGAATCATTTGTAAACAGGGGTGTTCTTAAACCGAGGTACCACTGTACTACAATGAAACATTTTTTCTGTTGTTGGTGTGAATGGTTTTCAGCTTATTTGATTCTTGACAACCGCCCATTGCGTTTGTCATGAGACAGAGTGGCACCTTTGAAGGAACGCCCACTGATCACAGTCACACCAATTCTCCAGTAAACAAGACAAGCGGGGGCCCCTCCACCTGTTCTCCTCTTTTTTCTTCCTAATGTAACCCTAATGTCTCAACAAATGAAACTGACCTATGGAAAATGTAACTTGAAAAAAGAGACATTGCACATAACTTTGTAAACCAAGAAAACTTTAATATTATTTAAAAAACAACAAGACAAGTGGGGTGGGGCTTTTACAGCACATTCCCACACATGCTTATTCGGAAATTATTATTATTATTATTATCCCACCCATCTGGCTGGATTTCCCCAGTCACTCTGGGCAGCTCCCAACAAAATATTAATAGCACGGTAAAACATCAAACATTAAAAACATCCCTAAACAGGGCTGCCAAATGAGGCTTATTCCCAAGTAAGTGGGATAGCTAACGATATCTAGAAGGGTACTTGTGTTAAGGCTGCCACCGCACGTGAAAGACAAATTTATTATGACATCAGCGCTTGTGAATTAAACGTCTGCTTCATCCGATGCAATGGAGCATAGTAATCAAGTGTCAGAAACACACACACGTGTAGACGCTGGAGCTCGATGAGAACGCGCAGCCTGAAGCAATTCAATCAGAGCTTAAACAAGCGCAGCGGGAGCTTCTCCGAGGGCGCGAAAAATCCCCGGGGCTGCGGCTCGTTTTGAGGTGCGAAAGCGGCGCAGTCTCCGACTAGCTGCCGCTCCAGGAAGCCGGGGCGCCGCCACTTTCCCGGCTCTCCCTTCCCGGCTGCCCTCGGGGACACAGGCAGGCTCCTCCCGCCATCTGGCGCAGGCGAGCCGCTTCCAGAGAAGAGCAGAGCAGGCGCCGCCGCCGCCGTCGCTCGCGGCCTGGGGCTCGGCAGGTGGCTGGCGGGCGGGAGGAGCAGGAAGCGCGGCGGCGGCGGAGGGGAGGCGCCCGGGCCGCGGCAGAAGCAGGCCGAGGGAGGAGGATGGCGCGGTCGACGGGAGACTCGGAGCAGGTCCGCTACTGCGCGCGCTTCAACTACCTGTGCCTCAAGTTCACGCTCATCACCTACTCCACGGTGTTTTGGGTGAGTGCGAGGGGCGGGCGGGCCGGACCTCCGTCAGGCGGCAGCAGCTCCCTTGTAGTAGGGTGTAGCCGCCGAGCTGGGGCAGGCAAGAAAGAAGGAAAGCGGAGCGACGAGCGAGGAGCTGCCATGGGGGGGGGGGGGAGAGAGAAGAAATGCCCCTCCGTGCCCGCGCGGGGTTGCCCCAGGGATGCCCTCCTGCTGCCTTTTGTGTTTTTTTCTCACAGAACCGGGGCGACCTGTTAGCAACAGGTGTGGTGCGATGTGGGTAAGGCTGCTGGAAAGAAGCACCAGGAAACGCTCAGCGTTTGGGAATGAGGGGGGTTTTGTTGTTGTTGTTTAGGGAGTTGCGCACAGAAACTACACACACATGCCTCCTCCTCCTCCTCCTCCGAACACGCCGGGGCGGTCCGTCCAGTTGCAAAGGTTTCCAATCCCACCCAGTGACGGGAAAGCAAACAGCTCGCTCGATAAGCACGTGCTTTTATTTATTTATTATTTTGTTAGTGGGAGGCTATTCCGTGGTTTAAAATAACGCCGATTTCAAAGTATGTAACGGAGGAGACCCTTCAGGGGTGCGGTCAGAATAGCTGTAGCTTGACTTGTGCGGTGAATTTAGCTGTAGGCTTTTAACTTGGCAAACTAGTGCCCTGACTCAGTCGAGGAAGGAAAAAAAAGGCATTAAAGTGCTTGTGACACCTGCTGCCTTTCTCTAAAGCGATCATATGCTAGCAGTGGCTATTAGAAAAGGCAGGGTCATATTTCCTTGTCATCTCCTCCATTTTCTTTTTGCAGTAAAAATTGTTTAAATAGAAATAGTCTCTGAAAATTGTACATATGCTCAGTTTTTTTGTGTTGTCACACACCTATCATTCTGCAACCAACATTGCAAACACACAGGTTTGTTAAGAAGTGCAGAAGAAGATAAAAACCATGCATTTATGTGGCCTGCATAGTTCTGAGTTCAAAGTCTCAATTTTTGCTTGTGGCACACCCCACATTAGTAGGGAGGCAAATTTTAACCTATAAGGAAATATTTAATGAATTAGTCACATGGATGAATTGATAAGAGCTTGCAGGTCTAATTCAAACAGACTGTTTTGTTTACAATTGCCACCATTTCCTTCCCTTCCCTTTTCTCTCTTTGCTGTGTTAAATATAAACACCTTGGGACAGGGATCTGTGTGTGCTTGTTCCTTGTAAAACACTTATTACACAGTAACAATGTAATATGACTGACTGACTGAATAATATTGCTCCCAATAAGACTTATTCCAGTAAAAGCCCCAAGCTTTCATGCTGTTTGAAAGACAGTTCAGCTGTCATTTTGGATTGTATTCATACTTATACTGGATTAATTAACCATTAACACATGAGGATCTGGACTGGACATAATGTTCCCTGTTACTATGAATAATAGTTTATGCGGAGTGTTAGATACACACACATTTCTCTCTTCTTCTGCACTGGCTTTGGTCTGGAGAGCCTGGTTTGTTTAAACTAGAGTTCCCTGTTTAGATGAAACAAGAGACTGTGGCTTAATGTTTGCTTACTAATCAGTACATTATTCCAGGGCCAGGAATTAACCTAAAGCTAAAGATGAAAAGAGGGGCTTTAGTTTAAACAAACCAAGATATCTGCACTGAAGAGGACTTGCAATGGGAGGGGAAAAGAGAAGCATAAAGTTTTGACACTCGTTCTTGGCTTCATGGTTTATGAAGCTAGGAATAATTAAGTCTGAACTGACTCTTACTTTGTTCATTATTGCATCTTCAGATCTGTGACTATCGCTCAATCAATACACAACACCACATAACATGTAGCTCAGTTAACACACAATGCCCAACCATGATTTTGTGGCTGGGAGTACATTGCGAGTTTGCAGGTGCTCTTTTCCCCTCCCCTCCTCCACTTCCTGAGGTTTTTCTAGCTCACATTGCTGTGATGTCCAAATTGGCACCTTATGATTTTGCTAACCTCTGAATCGTGGTTTGCAAACCATCTTCAACGTTTCAAATTCTGTTTAACATCATGGCAAACTATGGTTAGTAGATGGAAATAGATGGAAGAGGGTAGATTGTGGTCTGCTGGTGAACTATTGGCCAATTTTGGGTGAACAACCTAGTTCAGTTGTGGGTAACATTTGTCCCTGCAGGTGTTGCTGCACTCCAACTCCCATCATGCTTGCCATTGGAGTTCAACCACATGTGGTAGCTCAGAGGTTAGCAACCCCTGATCTTACCTCCTTTAAGTTGTGTTGTTGGGTTTCTTGCAAAAAATGCTTGACTAAATGCATTTTGATCTCCTAAGAAAAGAGTGCACACCCGTTTGTTGTGCTTTCATTGTTTAGAGGACTTGCATTCTGGATATGAACTCTTGCTTTGTAAATATGAAATATTTTGGTGGACCCCTGGGCTTCTTAAGAAAAGTAAAACAAGACTTGTCTTGTGGGTATCGTTAGAGTCTTTCATTGGGCAATAATGGCTGCCTCAACAGTGAGTAAGCTGAATGAGATGAAAGGTTAGGTAGCAGTTGCTCTGTCAAAATATTGTTCTGTTTCACTGAAGTGAGTTGAAGAGGTTGTTGGGGTCATGGAACTACTGTAAACTTAAGATCCAGTTAAAAGTGTGAATGTAGAGGCCTAATAATTGTTTTTGTGCATGCATTGTAGCTTTCTGTGTATTAATTATAGGAATCACTGCCGGATAATTCCAGTTTTCATCAGCATAATTCTACCTACATTGGGGGATGGAACTTACCGATCTGTTTTATTAATAATGCCAAAAATCATTTTAGAAATATTTGGGCTATATTTTTTGATGACTCAAGTTTAGCTGGAACTGTTTGGATCTTCAGAAGGTGTCTTAGAGGATCCCGGGCTGATATCATCTGAAGGATTACTCACTTTCTTCACTCTATTTAGGCATCACAGCTAATAGCTCCTCGACTGAAATTCCACTGAAGGTTCATGCTGTTCTTTATCCTTATGGGGAAATTCCTTACTTTCGTGTGACGCTAGCTGATTTCCTATTTACAGTTCAAGTTATCTGTATTCCAGGCGGCAAGGATGTAGGTCCCTAGTTCCCAGTTCCTTATTATTAGTGCCCAGTTCAACAGAGAGCTGCATGAGCAGCCTAAATGAGGAACTGAATTTCATAACATCTTGGCACCCCAAAATGAGATTTGGGGCTACCTCATACCTTACGCGGGTGGCGCTGTGGGTAAAAGCCTCAGTGCCTAGGGCTTGCCGATCGAAAGGTCGGCGGTTCGAATCCCCGCGGCGGGGTGCGCTCCCGTTGTTCGGTCCCAGTGCCTGCCAACCTAGCAGTTCGAAAGCACCCCCGGGTGCAAGTAGATAAATAGGGACCGCTCCAGCGGGAAGGTAAACGGCGTTTCCGTGTGCGGCTCTGGCTCGCCAGAGCAGCGATGTCACGCTGGCCACATGACCCGGAAGTGTCTCCGGACAGCGCTGGCCCCCGGCCTCTTGAGTGAGATGGGTGCACAACCCTAGAGTCTGTCAAGACTGGCCCGTACGGGCAGGGGTACCTTTACCTTTACCTTTACATACCTTACATCTCCATGACTGGGAGGCTGTTTCCTTCAAGATACAGCAGAGACATGTAGGGGCATTTCTCTGAATGTGCAAATATGGTACCTAAGTGTGGATGGGGGCAGGGACAAATGTTTGAACCCCTGATGCTTCTCAGGATGACGTGCATGAGGCTTTTGAAGCGGGGCTTGTTTGTGCACCCTGCCTCCCATCCACAGATACAGCGTTTGCATATTCTGAGAAATGCCCAAACATGCCTCCTTATTCTCTCTGGTCAAAAGCTTTGCTTTTGCACAACACACGATTCCACCCTGGTCATTCAGTGTCACAGTGTCAAGCCTTAGGT
The DNA here is from genome assembly GCF_965153285.1 of Podarcis tiliguerta. Taxonomy (NCBI): domain Eukaryota; kingdom Metazoa; phylum Chordata; class Lepidosauria; order Squamata; family Lacertidae; genus Podarcis; species Podarcis tiliguerta. The sequence continues at coordinate 69,268,678 of NC_139538.1, read as the reverse complement.
TCTAACCAGCTCACATATGCCCAGGAAGGCTGGCACTTCTTTGTATAATGATGCACACATTCCTAATTATGGATGAAGGCTTCAACCAAAAGTCAGACCTTTCTAGAAAGAAGTGACTTAAGAACCTCAAATGGAGAGGCCTCTCCCAGCCAATACACTTTTGTCATAAAAGATTGGTGAGAGGATCACTCCTTCTTTCTCAGTTTATTTTAAACTGCCTTCTTTGGCAGTTTTTCTTCCTCAGAGGAATTTTTATTGAGGGAAAAGAGACCTTTTTAAAGCTATGCTTATTTTTAACTTTGATAAATGCAATGGTTTATATTTCTTGGAAGTATATTTTGGCACTGCTTTTTTATATATATATAAAAAGGATTTCCCCTTAGTTCTCCGGCTCTCTTGGTTATTGATGGGAGAAATTTTGAAACTGTGTGTTGAGATATGGGAGCTCTAAAAATACAATTCAGGATTGGTCACTCGGGCCACATGGAGACAGGACCTTTCACCCCAGAGCTAATAGCACTGTGAGGAATATTTCCACCAAGATCATGGTTGAGGGGAGAGAAGGCTTAAACATCCCCGTGTGCTGCAGTCCTGACAAATTTAGATACTGTATTAATATTTATTAAATCAAAATCAATTTGCAGTGGATGATCATGTAGCAGGATAAACTGATTTTCTCTCTTCTAAAATGTTGGATAAGAAGGCTGCTGAAAATAAGTAGACACACAGTTTTAAACATCATTTTCGTTAGCTTGATTCAGGTAGAACAAGAACGGAAGAAATATTACCCTGGACCAAACCATTGCATCTAAATAGTCTTTAAACCTCTTTTGTTGACCAGCAGCATTACACTTTCCATTTTTAAGTTCAGAATAGCGTACAGTGGTACCTCGGGGTAAGTACTTAATTCGTTCCGAAGGTCCGTTCTTAACCTGAAACTGTTCTTAACCTGAAGCACCACTTTAGCTAATGCGGCCTCCCGCTGCCGCCGTGCCGCCGGAGCACGATTTCTGTTCTCATCCTGAAGCAAAGTTATTAACCCGAGGTACTATTTCTGGGTTAGTGGAGTCTGTAACCTGAAGTGTATGTAACCTGAAGCGTATGTAACCCGAGGTACCACTGTAGTTGCTTTGGAAGACAATAATCAGGCATCCACACAACATGACCAGTCCAACTAAGTTGATGTTGAAGAATCATTGCTTAGGCACTGGTGATCTTTGCTTCTTCCAGTACACTGGCATTAGTTCACCTGTCCCGGTTGAAATGCAGAGTGTTTGAGGACTGGGACATTCGCAGGGAAACCAAAATGCTTGTTTACAAAGCTATTGTCCTACCAACCTTACTGTATGCTTGGGTGTCCCTATAAGGCCATTAAGACCAGAGTGTAAGACTACCTTGTGCACCACTATTATCAATAAAAACAAACATTGAGTATTGTGGCACTTTAAAGATTAACACAATTATCCTTTTAATAAAATGATATTGTTTTATTAGTATGAATCTTTTATGAAAGTGGCACAAGACTCTTGGCTGAAGTGGACTTAACATGGTTAGTCTTCTGGAAATGTTAACAGTGGTATCAGTTCGGCTACAGAACAGTTCAATAATGTTTTGGTTGTGATATGGCCTGTTGGAAATACAATCTGCCCCTGATTTAGGGACCAGACAAAATAATGCTGTGTGCTTGATGCTTCCAGTTTGCTGTACCTGATTTAAGGGTTTTTGGTTTGTTTGTTTTTTTAATAAATTCCACCTTTCAAGATTCCTGCTAGTTTGTACTTTTGTGAAATAAGCAGTCATTTGATTTTCTCTTTTTAATAAGTCAGTTTAAAATACAGCCATTGGTTTTGTTTGGAAAACAACAATAACAAACACTTTTTCTCTTTCTTTCTGTTACAGTTGCTAGGAGGGTTTGTCTTAGCCGTTGGCATTTATGCAGAAGTTGAAAGACAGAAATATAAAACCCTTGAAAGTGCCTTTTTAGCTCCAGCCATTCTTCTAATACTCCTAGGTATTATAATGTTCCTCGTTTCCTTCGTGGGTGTGTTGGCTTCCTTAAGGGACAACTTATGCCTTCTTCAAGCTGTAAGTACTTTTATATAAGTAGGAGTCTACTTGTAACCTGAACTTGATGTTTATAAAACTTATTTTGATCTCTATTCTGTAAACAGCTTTAAGACAGCTTAGCTAATAACTTCCTTCTTTGGATAAATGGCAGAGAGAAAGGAAAGTGCAAGATGGATTCTAATATAACCAGTGTAAACGAAGTTGTCAAAGGCAAACGCTTTACTTTAGTGGCACTTAATCATGGTTTTAGAGAAAATGTGGGTGCAACTGAAAGAGCCTGCTTAAACAAAAGTAAGATTTATGTAAGAAAAATGCAATGTAAATTCAGGCATATAAACTGTTTTTATATTTAACAAATATTTAACGTGTTTATATAGCTTGATGTTAAAAGCGGAGTCAGGATAAAATATTTTCATTCACAAAATGTATTTACTTATTATTTAAACTGAAGTCCATTGATTTACTGCCTCCAGGTTAGCAGAGCAGGTTTCTTTCACAGCATGCATGCTTGAACTTTGTCCATCTACATGGTGTTTTTTTAATGTGTCATATTTTTATATAACGTATTTATTAATGAAAAGAGCCCTTTGATCTAAAGTTGCACCATGATTCCTTTTGGGGTAGAACCAGTGATCGACATTTTCACATCAACAGTAATACAGTCAATATGCCTGAATTTACAATAGTAAAACAATCAATATGCAAATTAAATTTAGAGCAATGTTGAGAATGAAAAGTAAACAGCAAGAATTCATTAACACTACAGTGGTACCTCGGGTTAAGAACTTAATTCGTTCTGGAGGTCTGTTCTTAACCTGAAGCCTCCTGCTGCCACCATGTCGCTGCTGCACAAGTTCTGTTCTCATCCTGAAGCAAAGTTATTAACCCGAGGTAATATTAACCCGAGGAAGTATACCTGAAGGAGCGTCTCCACCCCCATCGTTCTGCCCGGACACTGAGGTCCAGCTCCGAGGGCCTTCTGGCGGTTCCCTCATTGCGAGAAGCAAAGCTACAGGGAACCAGGCAGAGGGCCTTCTCGGTAGTGGCGCCCTCCCTGTGGAACGCCCTCCCACCAGATGTCAAAGCGATAAATAACTACCTGACATTTAGAAGACATCTTAAGGCAGCTTTGTTCAGGGAAGTTTTTAATCTGTGATATTTTACCGTATTTTTTGTTTCTATGGAAGCCGCCCAGAGTGGCTGGGGAAACCCAGCCAGATGGGCGGGGTACAAATAAATTATTATTGTTGTTATTATTATTATTATTATTATTATTATTATTATTATTATTTATTATTTATTATTATTATTATTTCTGGGTTAGCGGAGTCTGTAACCTGAAGCGTATGTAACCTGAAGCGTATGTAACCTGAGGTACCACTGTATTGGCCTCTGGTGGGGTGTTCCACTGCCAATCTCATGTATGCACGTGAATTAATGATTACAATATTAGAACAGCCCACTCGCTCTGCAACACTCAGTCAGGTGTTTATTAGAGTAAGCTGACCAAGGAGACAAAATGCAAAGTATAAAATACAAAACCACAGACTCCATGAAGCCAATGATTTTAAAATGACAAGCTCAGAACTAAGAATCATAGCAGGCCTATGAGACGTTACAACATTCGGAAGTCTTGCCACCTGCTTAATAATAAATGTATTGATCCCCTCAAGAAAGAAACTGGGAAAGTTCTCTGAAGATCAGTTAGGAAACAGTTTCGTAAGTGAATATATTGTGTGCAGTCTTCTGATAAAACAACAGAAAAAGAACTGATGAGAGACCCTTTTGACCTCTGAGAGGTCACACAGAAAGCATCTGCCTAAATAAAGGGAACTAAGTTTTGAAGTGAAACATTAAGATGGGCAAATCAAATAGCTGTTCTGTACTTTGGCGCCTAGCAACTATGTGCTTGCATGGTGCTGGCTGCAGTGGCCCGATGCCACAAGTGTCTCCTTGATGACCAAATGTAACAGGGAGAAGGCCCCTCCCCTGTTTGCCAGATTGCGATGATTTGTGTTTCCCTTCTAGTGAGAAAGAAAAATAACACCCCTCACATTAACCACTCAGTAAACTTAACTATATTCAAATGACTGAACAGGTATCCAAAAAAAAAAAAAAAAAAAAAAGGATTTTGTTTGTAAAAAATATGTTCAAATGTAGCAAGGGCATTAAGGTCTTCGGTCCATTGCGTAATAGAATCTAAAACATGAGTGCTGCACAGAACTCAAGAGAGGAGGATGAAGGCGGCTTGGGGACCTGACCGTGGTGCCACAGGTCTGCCTTCATCTCCTGTGCTGCTGCTGCCGCCTGCTGCTCATCCTTAGTAGTTGAGAGGCAAGATCACCCCCCGAGGCACATGGGTCTCTGCAGAGTAGCAGTGGCAAGTGCTCCAGTGGCACTGCCTCATCTACAGCAGTTCTAAAAGTTGCTTAATTTCACTGGAAGTGGTGAGTCATGATTTCAGTGCTGAAGATTTTAGATTTTGTATGTTAATGTAATATTTTTGAAATTCTTTTGCAGTTCATGTACATCTTGGGTATTTGTTTGCTCATTGAATTAATTGGTGGAGTTATGGCCTTAATGTTCAGGAATCAGGTAAGAAAACTGAAATATTCAAGAAAATGCCTAGTTAAAAAAACTTATCCCCATTTGTTATGGAAAAATGGAACCATTACTCTCTTGTCCCAAAGCAAAATTACTGATTACCCTATTTTTCTGTCTATAAGACGCCCCCAACTTTGGGGACTCCGATTTAAGAAAATGGGGGAAATCTATCCATGTATAAGACGCACCCAAATTTTGGACATTATTTTTAAGGGGGAAAACCTAGTATTATACACGGAAAAATACGGTATTATGGACGAGTCACAGAAGATCATGTATTTGAGTGGCAAGATTGGAACAAAATCAGGGCTATGCAAACACTACTGTAATAAATAAATAAAATTGCATTCTGGCACTCCTGATTCTGTGCCCTAAGCTACTACGTAACTTACAGAAATCATGCAAATTTCCATAATTTCTCTTACTTTGCATAATTTATTCTGCAATATTCACTCTTGCCAGCTATACAAGCTCTTTTTATCCTTCTGGCTTTTCAGCAGGTGTTTTCCACAGTTCAAACTGTATGTTTGTTACCTTAAAAGGCCAAAACTATTACCATTAAAAAAAATGAAATATGAGATTCTTAGGAAGTTAGATTCAGTGCCTAATACCACATTATATGTTCAGTAGACTGTGAGTTTAGTTTATTTGTATGTATGTTGTTTTTCCGTAGTCAGCTGTGCCCAAAGCAACTCATTAAGTTATCAAAAATACAACATTTGGGAAAAATCCAGTTTGTAACCAAATATCAATGTCAGTGAACTCAAGTAAGGCAAAACCTTTTCAACCAGAATTGGATAAATTCAGTATTACAAAGAAACAATTAGACTTCAACAGTTAGACTTAAACAATTTGTATGAATGAAGCTAATAACACACTTCAAGTGCTGCTCTTGCAGCACTCCAAGAGCCCACACTGGTCTAAATACATTTGAGAGGGGGTTGGGGGCTGCTCATCACCAGGCTAGATGGTTCACAATGGGCTCGCCTTTCTGTCTTCCAGAGGAGACTTTGACAGCAGCAAAAGGGAAGTTCCTGTTAAGGGCCAATTGGTTGAATTTTTCAGGCTATAAAGACTCTTGTGTGTTACTGTAGTAGGAAATGAAAGAAAGAAAGAAAGAAAGAAAGAAAGAAAGAAAGAAAGAAAGATGGTCTTTCCTTCCAAAAAGAAGGAAATATGTATATGATGCCTTGCACTTCCTTCAGTATTTTCAAAAGACACCCATAATTGAGTATTGGCAAAATAATGTTTAACAGAGGCTAAAAGCCTGGTAGCTAATCAACTAAAAATTCTGTAACTGGTTGGCAATTCTAACATTTTGTCATAAACTGGGAATAGCTTTGAGGGTTGCCAGAATATAACTTCATAGTGCTTTAAGAAGATAAGGATCGACAAGTTGTCTTTGGCAGTCCGCTACCCCTCTGAAGCTTCTAACCTGCCTGCTGGCCTTGCATGTGTGCAGTAGCATAAATACGATAGAATGAGACAACTTGCCTCTGTGCAGCCTGGATACAAGCACAGTATATAGGCATCAAATATCACTCAATACATTATTGCTTAGATTATGTTATGTGAAGTTTCTTTTCAGTATGGAGAAATGCAATAACATTTTCAAGATGTCAGATTACCTTGTTCGGAGATTTGCAAATGAGGCAGCATGGTACCACTGCAGCTTCACACTGGCGCTCTGCCTGTGGCCTAACACGATACAGGACATTTAGGCTGTAATCCTGCACACACTCACCTGGGAGTAAGTCCCACTGAAGCCAGGAGGGCCTACTTTCTTCTTAGAAGACATGTATCACATTGCTCCCATGCCTTGGGAAAAGACTTCAAACACAGTAAATTGGTGAAAAGGTTGTATATGTTAAAATATACCAATCAGAAGAACTGCGGAATAATAGCCAAATCAAACAAATGTGAGCAGAGGAAGTTAGCTCAGGTGTTGGAGGGCAACCTCGCTTCTCACATTCTGTGGCCCCCCAGCTAAAGATTGGCATAAACATCCCTCCTTGCTAGGTGAATCATGAGCTGTCTATGTGCCTCAAGCCCCAGTGTTCAGAAGCTTTCATCCAGGCATACAGCTCTAGTCCAGAGAGCACTCAGCAGCACCCCTAAAGCTTCTTGCTTTGGGTGATAACTTGTGGTTGTCCCCTGTCTAAAAATGCCTCATGGTACCAGTCAACTGTTGTTTTAATTTTCTTAATCAGCCTGCACAGAATGCTTCAGAGGAGATCGGTTTCTGCTTGTTTGTGTCCACCCACTTGCACACAACAGCTTGAAAATAGCTCTCGGCACTGGCAGATGGACCCCACTGACCCAGTGAGGGGCAGGAATATCATAACTGATTCTGGGGTGTGGAATATAGCTCCCCCCCAAAAAAAAACCAAGAGAAACTGATTGACCACGTGGGAGAATCCAACTCGAGTCTCAAAGTGAGAGGGATAGAGCAGACTTGTTAATTGGACAGCAGGTTTTTTGCAAAGAGCCAGAGCAATTCATTCTGCGTAGTGAGAACTTGGAATTTCAGCAGTAGCTTCCTTAAAAATCCACAACTTTTTTTAACTTGCCTGGGCATCAGTTCCTCAAGGCATGGATAAAGACTTGAGAGGCTGCCCAGGCATAGAAATTCCTGCCCGCAGAACTGTAATGTCCCTTCTTAACCTGTAATAATGAGGCATACACTCATTCTGGCTAGGCCCAAAGGGAGGAGATGTAAATTACTTCCTTCCCCCAAGCTTCTCATTGTACAGGTAGGTTTCGGTCAGCCTGTTCCAAGTGCTAGTAAGCAATTCTGAGCCATTAGTGTTTTGGAGAAGCGTGGAGCTTGGTGTTTCCTCTTGCAGCACAAGCTGGCCTGACAAGCCTGTTTTGTCTCTAAAGTTGACGTACAAGTCCTCTGATTTGCAAAGGCTTGTCTACCTTGAAGGTCTAACTCAGGGAAACTGATTGCTTGCTAATAAAAGTGAAATGAATAAAAGTTTGAGATAATAGGGACCCCCTCACACACATAATAAATTTTCAGTTATGATGTTGTACCTTCAGATGCCTTTCCTCAAAGTAGTATTTCTGTAGTGTGAATATTGCATTTTCCCACCATTCAAACTGAATATTGTATCTATTTGAAAAAGAATGGTGCACCAATGGAGACAGGATTCAGCCTGAGCAGATAGAGATTGTGGGCCTCACAAGTTGATTTTTTTTTTTGGGAAGAACTTAGCCATGTATCCTGCTATTAGAATGATACTCATGTGGGAGATAGGTATTTTCTGGTTTGTTTTAAAGAACCATTTTATATTCCAGCATTAGATGTTGGGGACAACGGTGCTGATTTGGGCCCCACACTGTGGGTGCCCAGCATGACTTGCCCCCTGCCCACACTGTGACATTATGATGCACATGCCATGACATCATGATGCACGCTGTGGTGTCATGACATCATAGCGCGGGGGAGGACACAAGCTCCAGCTGCACGGCAACTGGACCCCTCCTGCCAGAACTCACTCTCTCTCTCTCCAACTCCACGCTCTCTCTTCCACCCCATGCTTGATCTCCCTGCTCTTTCTCCCACCCACCCTGTCTGAACTCTGTGCTCTCTTCCAACCCAACTCTACACTCTTTCACCCCCTAACTCAACACACTCTCTCTCCCACCCCCCGTCAGAACTCGGTGCTCTTTCCATGCGGTGTGGAGCCTGCGTGCCATCTCCTGCATTTTGCGGGTGCCCAGCCCCTATATGGGAAATTTTCTGGGTGCTTGGGCATGCAGGACCCCGGGGAGATAGTGCCTATGATAGGGGCGTATGCAATCTTCAAATAATTTTGTGTGTGTGGACAAATTGGAGTAGAGGAGAGCTTTCTGGTACCCACCACTTGTTGAAGGGAGAGATTACAATCTCCAGGCTGGAATGGTATAGTGGGAGAGTTTTTATCTTCTAAAGCAGTAAAAATAAAGAAAAAAATCCAAATGCTACAAAATGGACATTGGAAGGATGTATTATTTGTTACTTATGATACATCGCAGGCATTGTCCAACAGTTAATAACCATATTCCACGCAGCAATGTGAATGAGAGGAAAAATCACATTTTCCCATTGGCAAAATACTCCCGTTGGTATGCTGGGAAAATGCAAAAATCCTTTAACAAAGCCACTTTTTCATTAAGTTAGTTCGGTGGATCCTACATAGTGGTCTAAGTAAGATGTTTCACATTTATTGCATGAAAACAACTATTAAACCATAAGCAAACATTTGCAGGAGTAGGTTCTTGTTTTCCTACAATTTTATATATTGACAGGGCCTAATACCAGACTAGTTCTTGCATATTGCTTATTTTTAGGGCTGTCAATCAGTTACACATTCTTGACCCGTAATCTGCCTTTGATTCTTACATTAAATTGTAGGTATCATCATCATCTTTCTAAGATACCAAAGGAAGTGTGAGAACTTACAGCATGTTAAAAATTTCTCTTTCATTTCCTTTTCTAGCAGCTTATCAGAACTAAGAGTCTAAAAGGCATTACAATCATTCTCAGCCCCACTGCTGAATAGACTTGTTAAAACTTGTTGCCGGTTATAGATGGTATGAGTGCATGCTTATACTTTTTTCTTTTCAAATTATGTGTGCTTGATCTTATTTAGTTGTTTTTCCCTTTAGACAATTGACTTTGTAAATGAGAACATCCGAAGAGGGATTGTGAATTACTACGACGACTTGGACTTCAAAAACATAATGGATTTTGTTCAAAAGGAGGTTGGTTTTTGGATGTCAAATTAATCAAACAGTAGTAGGCTATTCATTGATCCCATGTGCTACAATATAGCAGTAGCTTCCAGCTATTTGCTGTTCAGGTGGATGTGTTGGGGTGCTCAGTGCTGGGGTGGCTTCCTTGCTGACAGTGGACCCCCCCCCCCACTGGTGGAGGCTGGCAGAGCTGGGCAGGGGCATCTCTCCTCCATTCAGACCCCTCCATCATGGTGAGCTGGGGGTTTGGATGGCTCTGTTAATTGCTTACAATTTTTATGATTTAGTTTCCATACAAACATTTTTCAGGCACTAAGGTGTTTGTCGGAACCTGAAACCCTTGCTGAGGGAAATAGGCCATTGAGAGTTAGAAATTGTTTTGAACCACGGCTGCGTCTTATGCCATAGCATGCTTAATCGACTCATTGGTTTGTGTTGAAATACTTACTGGGTTGCTTTTGCCTTGAGCTACAGAGATGTTAAATGAAACGGAAAAGTTGGATATTTTTTAACATACAGAGAACAGCATGTGTATATAGAGGAAAACTCCCAACATTTAAAAGACAACTTTGACTTTATGGTGAAGATTTTGGACACAAGCCAGAAGAGAGGTTCTTTTGGGCAAACTAAATTGAAATGAAGGGAAGTGTGCATAAACATAAATGCTCATTTTAATGAGGCTTGCTCAGAAGACCATCGTGGTGAATTGTGTTCCTTATAAGATATTTTTTTAAAGGGGACAGCCTTCTTTCAAAAAAAAGGTCAGGAACAAATTGTTTTAGGCGTGTACTAATTCATAGCTTTCCAAGTCGCCCTTTTGTTAAATGTATACACAAAGTTTTAAAGTTCTCGTAAGTATCTGGTTTATTCTTGTTTAATGAGATGTTTAGTTAATGCGTTAATGATTGATTAACAGTGTTTAGTTTTCTAGTTCTTGTTTTATAAATGAAATTACATTAGCTATTCTCTTTTACTCTGTAATGATACTCATAAAATCTGGGACGATTCTGTGGTGCGTAGTCAAAGCTGAGAAAATTTTGATGCGGCAAATAGAAGCTGAAGGTCACAAATGATGCAAAGGAAAGTTTAATCAATCATTTTATGATGCTTATTGTAAATAGCGCATCACAATCCAAATGTTTTTTGAGTTTGACCTTCAGGAGTGTAGTCATCAGCAGATCTCCGCTTTTGGCTGTGGCTGTTTTGCCTGAAGGAAGATGCTACGTTCAAAATGTATGGGGATTTCATGATATTTTAGCCATTAAATTAAACACACACACACACAAATAAATTACACAGTATTCAGAACTATTCAGGACTACTAACTTACATCAGGTCCAGCCAGGGCACCAGGTTTGGGAAGGCTCCCTTATACCTATAATTTGGGGTTCTAAAGTGAATAGGGATTGCTTTGGAATCTGGGATTGCTTTGGAATCTGGTAGGATCAGGCCTTGAGACTTCCACACAGAGTTCTTTACAGGCTCTTCCTGCCCCAGAATAGAGCTGCAAACAATATACATTTTGGTGGTTTTGTGTTCCATCTGTTTAAATTGGTGATTTGTAAATAATGTTAGGCACCTCCACACATGCTAATAATAATAATAATAATAATAATAATGAGAAATTAGGACATGAAGCCTCTATAATAATCACAAGGTTTTATTCTTACTGATAATAAGGTTCTAAATTTCTGCAACAAGGATTTGTCTTTGTGTAACACCTTTTCCCCCCCTCTTCAAAGTTCAAGTGCTGTGGTGGTGAAGATTTTAAAGACTGGTCAGAAAACCAGTACCATGACTGCAGTGCCCCAGGACCACTAGCTTGTGGAGTTCCTTACTCTTGTTGTGTCACAAACAAGGTAAAAGTTATTTATTATTCCGGATTAATTTTGCAGTTACCTGTTGGTTCCTCACATTTCACCAAATGATTTTTTTTCCTATGAAAGAAAATCAGTCTGGCAAGCTAAAATTGCCACCAAGAATGGAGATCTGTACACGGAAGGGTTCGTCATCTTGCTTGATATGATCTGTGCACACTTAGACTATGTGTAACAAATGGTAAGCAAGTGTACATTTTCCACACAAAAGCAGATCACCCAGAAACAACCTTGGTAAGGATAACAGGCTCTTTCAGTACAATTTCCCAAAAGGAAAAGTTCTAGGAATCCTTTTTAAAATAAATTGGTTTATTTGTGTTGGTTTTCTACAGATATTTTAAGTACTGGATTCCCCCCCCCCCTAATATTTTTTGAAGCAAATGAAGAATTATATCCGTTTTCTTCTAGGCTGTTTGTGGAATTAAAGATTAATTATACCATGTCACCTTTTCCTGACCAATTAAAAATAACCATTAAGAAATGTTTCCAAATAAAGCCTAGTAATAACATCATATCAGTATGATAGAATAAAAAGCTCAACAACATTTGGATGAATTAAAAATTGACGCTCCATTGAGATTTTGTGACAGAGAGGGTGATAATAGAACGTTGTTTAGCAAAATATTTTTGCATCTCTTTTTTCATTATTGCCAAATGAAACCAGTAATGTTCCTATAAATAGTATTGCCCTTTTTAGGTTATAAGAGAACATGTTACCACGTATATCACAGAACAGTCCTTGAAATCTTGCAGCACCGTCTTGTTAGCACTCATTTGTCTGGAGGATGCCACACCGGCAGTCTTTAAAAAATAAATCAAGATGAATAAATCTTAGCCGCTTGACATGTTTCCAAAACCAACTTGGCTTTTGCACTGGAAATGTACAGATGTGAGCAATAATTAGTCATTTACTCTCTGGTCATGGAAAAGTACTGTTAATATGTGAGGGCAGCGTCTCTATCTTTGGACAAATTTCATGCAGTACATAAGATTCAGATACTGATACCCAGGTGGCTTCCTATCACAGCCAAGCTTGGGGGCAGCCCACAAATTTGCTTGCCAAGGAACTTTTTTGGGTCCAAGCGTGTTTATGTTCTGCCATCTCTGGCATGGCACTGCTCATAGAGCCTAGGAGGGGATGCCTGGGCACAGTCTGCTCAATTTCTCCTTCCACAGGCTATCAGAGCTTGACAGGACTAACTCCCACCTGATGGGAAGGCAGGATTAGGAATGACCTGACTCAGTCCAGTGGCCTCCTCCCACATCTTAGCAGAACAGAGCCAAGGATCTTAAAATGAAAAGTTGGCAGCCCTATGTGCTACTCCCATATCCTGTAATTGCTTAGAGTGATTCTGCAGACGGACTGACCCTGATTAAAGAGCACACAGTCTTACCATTGCCAGAATGGCGGAGGCTGTTTTGCTGCCCTGCGAATGAACAGGCATAACTTTGCCTCCAACCCTCTTGCCTAGTTCTGCAGGTGTTCAGTGTGGTAGATCCTGAAAGGAGGAGATCTGCCCGTGGAAGATCCTAGCTGGCTTGCAGCTTTGATGTCCAAACTCTAGAGCAGTTTTATGGCTTCCTTTGAAATTTGTGATTATTATTATTTTTGCTTTAGGAGGCAAGTTAAATATACTTTATACGTGTGTGTGTTTGTGTGTTGCCACTTTGAACAAACCCCAAAAGGGTGGCAACCCACTTGACTCATGATGGGAAAGACAAGAATTGGTGGTACACAGTATTCAGCTGTGTTCTGTGTACATTTGCAGTACTTGTGGAAATTGTACTGGCTGGGCATGAGCTGGGCTCAGCTGCAGTTGAAGAAGAGACACTTCTGTTTGCGTGGAACATCTGTCACGACGCTCAGTCTCACGCCTGAGACTTATGTGAAAGTACCTTCCAAATAGCATTGAAAATACTTTCCACAAGAAGCGTAGCAGGGGCTTTTAATGCTTACAGTCACTGTTGTTTTCCAGTTTACTCACTGTACTGTTTCAGGCCTGGTAAAATGAAGACATCCAAATATATACTGATTATTTCATAGTTTGCATTATCCAAAAATTGAAAATAAGCTATATAAATATATTCATGTTGCACTATACTCATATTGTGAAATATGTTTTTTTCCCCAGACAGCAGTTATCAATACCATGTGTGGATATAAAACTATGAATGAAGAGGTAGGAACATATATTTCCCCCCCATATACAGTTAGCTTTAAGCCATTTGAAATGATCTACTGTTTGAGGGTACAACTTGCAGTCTTGTGTCTGCACCATCAAGCATTTCTGTTGCAGACCCAGAAAAGGAAAACTCTCCATATCTTTTTTGTTCCTGTGCTGTTTTTTATGCCTTTGCAACCTACACATGCCAAGAAGAGTATGTGTATGATTTGTAAGGCTCCAGTTATCTTCATCACAAATAGATCTGTTTGTGGGCACACCACAACCTGCTGTTTAAGGCTGAGGTAAACAGATCTACTTCTGAGTAAATGCCCAAGCAACAGGGTTTAAATAAACACATTTTCTTTGATTGTGGATAATTCTGCAGTGAGGTTACTGCTGACTTCAATGGAACAAAACATGGATGCGGGGAGCAAGATGAATTGGCTGTTCTTTAGACCTAGCATGTGAGTAACAGCTGGCACAGAAATACCAGTCTGTTATTGAAGTTTCTTGCAATGCAAGAAAGCATTTTAGGCGGAATGAAATGCTCTGCTAAGGCGGCTGTTGCATTTGCAGTGTGCTTTCCGCTTGCCAGATGAAACCATTCTCCCCTTTTCCTCCCCTGTTTTGGGGGTTCTCCTGACCCAAGCAAATCTGAGGTAGGGGTCACTCGGGGGACAGTGCCATTGGGCTAGGGAGAGACTAGTTGTGTTGGCTCCCACTAGTGCCAACAACTGACTTAAACACAGACCTATGTCTCAGGTTGTTGGTCTGGTAATGTTGGCCTGAAAATAGGAATGAATTGCTTGCCATCTCTCCCATCCCTTTGCAGCTTAAGATTGGGATAAGATGTAACCAATGGAACTGGAATGGCAGCTTGAACTCAAAAGTAATTTATTAAAAAATATGTACTTTTTCGAACAAGTCTCTAGGGATCTCTCAGGGCACCTAACGTTATATAAAAAATCATTTTAAAAATCCAATTAAATCATAACGCAACCAGTGTCATCTTATAAACAAATCATCAGCAGTAAACTGCCCTGGCTGGGGGGGGGGCAGTCTCTTTTGAGAGGCGCTGCAGAAAAATCCCTGCTCTTTGGCATTAGTCTGGACTTTGACAAAGAGGGAATTGGAAGCAACACCCACTCAGACGATCTCAGTCCTAGTATCTGGGGAGGCGCAGTATATGGAGTAGACATTTTCAACCTGCCACGTAAAACCCACTGAGATCCCAGCAGTAAACTGGGAACTTCACTTTGTGTGAAATTCAATGGGGCTGTTAGCATTGAATACATGGCACATATTGTCTCAGTAGACAAACCAGGCTGGTTATTTAAAAGTCTCTGTTGTTACTTTACAGCGCCTGAGTGTTCAACACGTGATCTATGTCAGAGGATGCACAAGCGCTGTACTGATTTGGTTTTTGGACAACTATGCCATCATGGCTGGCATTCTGCTTGGTATATTGCTGCCACAGGTAAGTCTGGCAAGACTCTAAAAGGAAATATTCAGGACAAGGCCTTGGCTCCTTCCTTCCTTGTTGGTTTGTGAGCCACAGTTTGCAGCTTTGATGCGTGGCATGGGGTCAGTTGTTTCCTATATGTGTTTTGGGCTGTCAGAGAAGATGGCAAACTTCTCTGTTATTCATTGGTCAGTTTGCAGTAGAGCTGGACCCCTTTCAGTGTGGTCCGTAAAGACAAGCAGTAAGACCTGTGAAACTTAAGTGCTTGGGCATATATTTAAAAGACATACATATATATATATATATATATATATATATATATATATATATATTATATATATAAAATTATATTTTGCTCTTAGAACTTTTGAAAATCCTTTATGAATGATACCATGGAAAACATTTTTACAACTGACTAAATTGCTTCATGAACCAGATTGGGCAATCAGGCTGTCCGTTGACCAGCCTTGGTGTTAATGATTCTGATGACTGCCTGGATGATTCCGATGCTGCTGGTCTTGGAAATAAGTAGCCCTGGCAAGGATAACTAATATAAATGGTACGATATGTTGAAAGATTGCAGTTGGCAAGGGTGATCGTGTCTTGTTGAATTAGCATTTCCGAACAAAATATTTGTAGAAATGGCAACCATTGCACATCAAACTATATATGTTACACAAACATTACCTCATTTAAACAAATTGGGAGGGAAAGGGTTTACAAGCCCTCCTGTTTCCCTCTCCTTTCTTACCAAAATGCTATTGCATATGTCCTCTGAGAAAGTATAACTCCCATGAGATTTCGGGGCTTTTCCCCATGGCATGCTAGCAGCACGCCAGAGAGGGAAGGGAGAAATCCAGGGGGATTCCAGACTGCGATTGAATCCCACCTGAAAATACTCAAACGAGTAATTTGGGTTGTACAACTGCAGTTGATTGGGAGGTTTTGTGCAACAAACTTGCTTCCCCCAGAACCAGACTTTTAAAGTGATGAGAAGATGCGCTGGGAAGTATAGAGTAATGCTTGCTTTGGCATGTCTTCTGAAAGCAACCCCAATCTCTCTGCTTTCTCTTCTCGTGGCATTTGTAGCACTACTCCCACTTCCTCTGTGCCATCAAAGAAGTCTAAATTAAAGAGGAGGGGAGGAGGGCTTAGGAGGATTGTGATCCTGGCACCAATAATGTTTTGAGGATCGGAGTGGCTAGGAGGGAGGGGGATTTCTCAAAGTAGCTTGGAAAATGTCAGGCTGTTTTTGACCTTTTGGGAAATGCCTTGGCTTCCTTCAAAGTTGTTCCATTTTGGTTTGGGGAAGGCTTGCTCTTGTCTAACCTTTGTCAAGAATCTCAGTGATTGACTTCCTGGGGGATTATATTCAAGCATCCATCCTTTGGATGGTGTAGCGATTCATTGCTGTCAAGTCTTGCTTTTCCGAAAACACTTTGTTTTTCTGTGTGAAATTCCTTAGCTCAAGCAGCAATAGTCCGAGATCCATTTCTCATGTTTTTAGTACTTTGGGCACTGTGCAAATCATGTGTGAAGTGCACCAAAGTGCAAATTTCAGCACATTTAGAGTTATGGGTCCACACCAGCCTTTTCTGAAGGTTTTTAAGAGGACAAGTGCCAAATTTTAATATGCCTAGGTTATCCACACTTGTTGCTAGGTGCACGTTATAGAAGCATAGTTGTTATAGAATCAGAAGGGACCTTGAGGGCCATCTAGTCCAACCCCCTGCAGTTCAGGAATCTCAACGTGTGTCCTTTGATATCTATCTGAGTACAAACTTTAAAATGAGAATTGTTTCCCCCAAATGAGCAGGAATTGTAAACTGTTAGTGAATGGTGCTATTCTGATCATCCTCATCACTTTATTTTGCAGTTCCTTGGGGTTTTGCTGTCTTTGCTTTACATCACCCGAGTAGAAGATATAATTGCAGAACACAAGCTTAACGAGACTCTGCTTGATGGAGGGAGACGGAAGGCGGACATTGAATTTACTAGCGCTGGGTGCTGTATGTGTTATCCTGAGTGATCCCCAGGTATTCCTTTAAGAAAGACAAATGACTAACATCCCTTTGCATTGTGCCTTGACTGTAGTCAGAACTTAATGTGATTTGCAAACAATAGTCCTTAGGAAACAAACCTCCCAATTCTTTCCAGACCTTGATTAATTAATTTTTTGCTCTGAGCGTTCTTTACAGTTTCACTGGCTTTGAGCTTGAAATGTGTTGTCTCTTGTGGCATCTAAAAATCTAGCCAGTTTCCTGCTTTACGGTAAACAGTATAGCTAATCTGGGAGGGAAATGGTTGTGAAAATTAATACAATAATTATTGTAGCCAAACTGACTATGTACAAGGGCTGTTTACGTTCCCTATGCAAGGATGTCGCTAACAACATAAAATCATCTTTATTTCTTTCTATTTTTCTAGTCATTTTCAGAACATGGTAAGATTACCAATGCAGGGGCCACAATCTAAAAGGATCTTTTGGTGACTTTCCCACCTCAGAACGATGGTTAGCTTGAAGTAGCCATTTCCTATATTTTTCCAAAGGATATTTGCTACTTTGTTTTTTATTAGCTGACTGAATTCAGGCTTTTTAAAAACTTGAAAGTTTCGTGTAGGTTCTTTTAAAGACTTGTGTCCTACCACTAGGCAGATTTATTCACGGCAACTGCCGATCATACTATTTTGTGGGCATGTTCAGTTTTGGGTGGAAGCCTGTGTAAGTAATACTTACCTGTCCAAATTGGAACGTTTAAAATACTGTGCAATCATGTTTTGATGCTGCTTCTTATGGGTTAGGGAAAGCACTCTGGAGGCCTTGATTAATCTTTTGTGCCTTTCTACTATAAACCACTATCTGGATTAAGTCAGATAATGGCAGCTTGCTTTGATGCCAATTTAATTTCCTAATTTATATATTTTTGTATGATATTTGGTATCCCTGATTAATTTGAGTCCTGTATGTATTGTGATGTACTGTATTTTTCCTGCCTGTTGACTGGAATTCTGGCGTGTACAGAGATGCAATTCTTTATATAGAAAATAAATTTAATGATTTTGTAAAAAAAGAAAAAGGAAGACTTTTTTTAACTTCATAACCGAACAAAATGCAAACCAAGACATGCATTTTTTAGTACCACTGAATGGTTTTTCAATCAACAGGTCACATTGACAGCAGCGTGGCACTTTAAAATTTTTATTTTAAAAAAATGTACAAAGAGGAGGTACATTCCTGCTCTCTTACTCTTCAAGAGGAGCGTAAAAACATCTTAATTTGGCAGGCTATCGCCAATTTTAAAAAAAAGTCCTAATTTCATAAGATAGAGGAGAGACTCCAGCAGGGTAGCTGTTCTCCTAATGGCTCATTAATGCAGTAGTCTATTTCCAACGGTTTACTCTCAAGAGCTGCATGTAAGCTAAAAAGAGGAAGATGCATGTCAAGCAGAAGAGGGCCAGCTCATTCTCCCAGAAACCCCAGGTGCTGTAGTCAATCTCTTGGTCCTTCATGTATTGCTCTCCAGGGACCCTGAAGGAAGAATATGGGACGTAGGCTACTGGTAAAAGCCCCGTGAACCCAGACCTTCTGAGCATTGCACAGTACCCCAATAGCAAACAAGCAGGCAAACACTGTTGAGAAAAGCTTCTGGACTATTCCAGAAGCTTTCTCCTCTTACTTTGCACCTCATTTTTCAAAAAACCCCCACTGAATTGTCTTTTTATAAAAATTAAATTCATGGAAAACAGCTTGTAATGAGACCTATCAGCTGTGATAGCTAAAAGGTGCAACTTCAGAGGCAGAATTCACCTTCCCACTCAACCACAGGAAGAGGGGTTGGTATTATTTTTGATTCACTATTTCTTGCTCTCAGCCATAGGATGCTTGTGGTTCTTCATGAGTGCAATGGAGGTGGCCAGGGCCATTGGAGTTCTCTTGGAGCCATCCCTCCTTCTCTACCCTTCCAATAGCAGAACGGGGGGGGGGGGAATGCCAGGGTGGATGGAAAGCCCCTTGGGCTCCACAGTATCCCATGGCCTCATGTTTCTCCAACACACCACTGACAAGGGAGGGGAAATGCAAGCCCTGGAGGTGGAACACTTACTTTCCCATCCAGCTGCTCCTAGCCCCAGCTTTTGGTCCTGGCTGGTGTGAGACCAGCAGAGCTCTGGATTTGCCAGCTTTTCTCTGCTTCCCATGCCCCATTAGATTGCTCTCCCCAACAGGATGGTTTTTACCTGGTAGAGTTCAAGTAGAAGACTCTTCCTTTAAGTTCATTGATGGTCAGAGCCTGAAATTGAAACATGCATACAAACGCAAATTATTGGGGTGGGGGAGACATTTCTGACTGTCAGATCACCCAGTTTCTGGGTGCTTTCATATTGCAAACCAGTTCAGGTATCAATTTGTTTGCATCATGTTTTTTTAAAAAAAACCTTGGGTAGATTTTCTGCAAAAAGTAAATCTGGATTAAATTGGGGTGGGTTAGACATTTTGATGCTGATGCCACAGCTCAGGCTAGAGTAGATGTTACAATCAACTTGCATGAGCATCAGAACCAGTTCCAGAATCACCCATTTGTGACACTTTTCTCCCCAAGTGCATTTTTGTCATTGTTATTTTTTGTAAAAGGGAAAGAAAACATAACTGGAGCTAGGTGTACAAACCAGTGTTTGTTGGCAGATGGGAAGTGTCTGAGCATTTAACCCAGTGTTTCTCAAACTTGGGTCTCCAGCTGTTGTTGGACTCCATTATCCCTGACCAGTGGTCCTGCCAGGTAGTGATGATGATGCTGCAGTTCAGCAACAGCTGAAAACCAAAGTTTGATAAACACTGATTTAATCATTTACCTACCCACTGATTCTCCTCCTGGGAGACTCTCACCAGCCCCTTCCCAGCAGACTTCTTTCCAGACCTGTAGGGCAGTTGGGGAAATAACCTTAAAAACATCTTGGGGAGGGAGCTACAGTTGGAAAAAAGTCAGTCCCTGTGACTCACATTCATGCCATATCTGTAGATACTAATCCATTTGATCCAGGACAGCCAGCTCAACATGGAATTGAGGTTTACAAGAAACCCACCAAAGACCTGCAGGATATAGGATGTCCAAACAAACAAGTGAATAATTAAAGACCACAGTAAGAACTTAACAAGTCCCAAGGGGTTCATTAAACAGTGACAGGCACTTTGAGTCATCCTCCAAGTTTGGAAGCGTTAGCTTTCGCTTTTGGTTAACCACCAATTGTGGTGACATTAGGAGTATCAAATGGATTAATTTTCAAGAAGCCGAACTTCAAACCACGGTTTCTGAAATTGGCTTGACTAACCATGACCAACATTAACCACAGTTCCAGACTGTATGGTATGCTGCAATTAGTGTAGGCTAAGGCTTCCAAACTCCTCCTTGGGAGGGAGTGGGGAGCAAAAGAGCTCTTTAGGGGACTGGGCTCATTCACATCTCGCTTAACCATAGTTTGATGTGACATTTGGATCTAGCCATTCTATAGTTTGGCTCGAAGTCACAGAAGCGAGCAAAGCAATGAGGGACAAATACTTGGTGCTTTTGGGGCTACTGTTTGTATCTGATTTAAGTATCTTAGTTTTGTCTTTTGCTGTAACGTCTAACTATACCCTAGAAATTTCATACGCAGAGCTTAAACTCCAGCAGAAACTGTTTTGTAAGTAGCCATGCACGTTATTAAAAAAGGGTGCACCATCCATATTAATGTTTTGAAGAACTGAAAAACAGAACAGCTTACCATCATGAAGACGTATGGAAGGGCAATCAAGAGGTTGGCAATGGCAAATGCATTGACACTGGCACTCACTAGGAAAGCCATGCTCACTGCTGCAAGGTTAGTCAGGCTAAGAGACAAAACGTGCAGGAAGAAAGATTCTGCATCATATTTGAGACCTGGAGGTGGGCAGAAAGAGAAAAAGTTGCATGGCACCCTTCAAACCCTTAGCTTAGGGATGGGGAACCTTTGGTCCTCCAGAAACTGCTGGGACTCCAGCTCCCATCATTCCTGGTCACTTTGGCTAGGGTTGATGGGAGTCAGGAGTCCAAGAGCATGGAATGAGCCACAAGTTCCCCATCACTGTCCTAGCTCATTTAGTGCTTCTATCCCTGCATCCATTCGGGTTCTCCTAAGTGGCCTTTGGTTGGTTGTTTCTCTTCGTAAGTTTCCTGCTTGAGGAAATGGATTTGTGTCTTACTTTGGGCAAATATTTCTGTGTTACTGACTGCAGGGCTGACACTCCTAAGAGAACAAAAAAGCATAGCTGACGATGTACTATTCAAGGTTGTGAGGGGGTGGGGAACAGATCAGAGGCATATTTGTGTCCACAGACTCCTGCTGAAGAGAGATTTCCAAGCTTTGTTCATGTTTGGCAAAGAACAAAAGGCTCACAAAGGAAGAAAGAGAACAGTAGCTGGCTGGATTCATGCAGTCCATCATTCTCTGCAAGCATCCCAGCAAAACAAGCAGATCATGGTCCACTCCTAGATGACCTGTTGGAAATTGGTCTAACAGTGAAACATGGCCTACTCTCGGCTCACACTGTCCTTGATGTGTTTGCTGACCTTTCGAATTGTGTGTGTGTTTAAAAATCCTTAATTTGCGTCTTATTTCCCCCCAAAAAAAGATTTGGACTGGAAGAAATGTCACACTCCCCACCCCTTATGTCACCCCTGCCACCACCGGTTGATGGTTCAGATCAAATAACATAACACTTTACTCACCCATCATGAAATAGGAAATGGAAGAGAACAGCAGGACCGGCAGGATTCGATTGGGAACGAGATCAGCAAACACTTTGGCTAGAAAGTATGCAGATGTCCTATAGTAACCTCTGGCACTCTCATGGCTAGAAAAAGGAAAAGGAGGAAACTCAGGGTTGTATCCGGTCGTGTCTCCATACCGACAGAAAGCTCTTTGGTCCAGTTGACGTTGAAAGCAGGGAGAGGCTATTAGAGCCGATTCCCCCTTCCCTCTTTCAAGCAGCTGCATGAAAAATCTGCAGAGAACCCTCTAGGACAGCATGGGAGGAGAAATGCAGGGAGGGAGGGCTGCAAGAGGTAAAAAAATGGATAATATTTTTCAACACCATCCACTTTCCTGGAACACATCAGAGCCTTCGGTCAGCAGAGGGACACAAAGATATAACAACCCTACATTAATGTATTTAATGTATTTAAAAAGCTGTGCCACCAACACGGGATTCAACAGGGGAACAAGGTTTTCAGGAAGGTGGATCAGAGACTGTTTTAGGGTAGTGTGCCATGTTGCAGGGGGTGCCAAAACATTGCTGAAGAATGGAATGGGAGAGGTGCTGAAATTTGAGAGCCCCAAGTCCACCACTGGGTGGACTTCCATTCCCGCCTATAAAGAACAGTGTCACAATGGAACCAAAGTTCCCCTTGAAGCAAGAGAGTGGAATCATCTCTCTTGGAGACATACATATTCAGGATCAAAATACTCTTGGGGGTCAGTGGTTGGACCGATGGCCTTTCCAGTTCTACAATCCTATCTCGAGGTGCAAGGCTGAGGCATGGAAGGAAAAAAGAGGGGGAGTTGTTTTTACAGCTGATGATTTCAAGCTTGCTCCCACTTCTAATCCTGCAAGCAAAATTTGGAGAGGAAAACCTGCATTGGCTAGCTCCTTGATGCTATAATTACACCACTACGCATCTAATTAAATTTGAGACTCTGCAGGCACAGTTTTCTGGAAAGGCCATGGCACTGGGCATGTCTATTACAGAATGGATTTTCTCGGAAGCAGGAGTGCTGCTCACATGAAGAGCTTTCTGTCGTAGATGAAGAGCTCCACGGCTGACAAGTTCCCAAAGATCTGAGTGAGAACCATGAAAAAGAAAGCTCCTAGCCTGCAGCAAAAAAAGAACAGATGTACGAAAGAGGAATTACATATAACTCTGTGCATGCTGCAATTATGCAGGAGTGCAGACTGCGGTATTTAGTGCAGAATTCCACTGCCAGCCACCCACCCACTTTATTTTTAAAAGGGTAGGTTTCTAGCCAGTATTAAAGTAACAGCTTGAAAATGCATGAGAAATGCCTGCTGATACTGGAAATGTCAGAGAGGCAGTTGAGTAAGACGTCCAGTGGTTAGAAGGGTCCCTTTCCACAAGTCAAGTTAAAACTGCAACTGTGCAAATTAGCAGTAACAGCATAATTCTTCTTCATTAAGAAAAATTATGCCATTTCATTTCAATTCCCTCCCTTCATTTACTGCACTCACATATTGTATGGATTTTATATCAATTAGGGGGTGGACAAATCTGTCTACTTTGGGTTCTCTCTGTATCTCATTTTTCCAGTCTGCAATCCTGCACATTTCCACATCATTTTTTGTGATTCCTCCCCACCCCTCACTCAAATGCTCATAAGAATTTGTCAGCATTTTAATTCACATTCTTCCAAGATTTTTGCATGCATTTTCTTTATTATAATACATTTTGCATGTTATTTTCACTAATATTTGCATTTTTACGTACAACTGTCCCCCAATATACACACATTTATGTACACATCACTGCAGATGTGAATGTCAAAGGATAGCTGTGTTTTGGTTTGCAAATTGTTCCAAGAAGTGCAAATTATGCAGTTGTACATCAAAATGCGAACTGACCCTGATTTTGCCCCCATCTCTAATCCTGATGAAACACTCTATTCTCACAGGATTGCATCCAGAGGAAACTGCCAGGAGTCAGTCTGGAACTATAAACAGCTTCTGGATTCACCCAAGCTACAATTGCTGAGGAGGCCCATCAGGATGCTCAAAAACATGTTAAGCTTCCCACTGGGCATGCCAGAACATGGGAGAAAGAAAGATGGTGAAATGCTGTGCTCTAGGGCCACCTGAGTAGGAATGAGCACCTTACCTGTTCTGTAGGGCTTCCGGTAGAGTGTCCGGGATTTGGTAGTAAATGAGCCCCACCAACAAGGAGAAGACCATGCCCAAAAGGATCTGGCCAATGGAGGTCTGAGGATTCCTCAGCAGGTGCTTCACATTACGGCAGCTCACAACATACAACTAGAGAACAGTGTGGCATTAATAGCTTGATCTCTCTCCCTACTTCTTGACAATTTCCCCCCTAAAGATGTTGCTATCTGTGAAAATGTCCACCTTCCCAGCAAAGTGGCGTCCCATGTTTGGGACAATTATCTGGAAAAACCATACCAAACCAAACCAAACCAAACCAAACCGAAACCTTTTATGTCATAAACAGACTAGATCCACTGAAATGGACAGTTCAGTTCATTAATTGTTATGGGTCTGCTCCGAGGAGGACTTTGTCGGGTACAATCCCGCGATTGCGCTGCACACACAGCCTCGTTGTTCAGGGCAGGCGTGTCGCCATCTACAATGAGCTTAATGATGTATCACATTCCTCATTCAAAGCGGCAGACATCACTCTTAGCAGTAGAATGCAAATCAGAAGCACTGCCGCTGCCCATACGGCATATGTACAGCCACAGAGTTTGCTGCAAGCAGCAGAAGGCAAAACTATAGTAGCTGTTGATGCTGATGTGAGTTCTAAATACAATATTGGACCCAGAGCTCCAGCTAACGAGAATTGGGGGTGTTTTGGTGAATGATTTAGGAAAAGGAGGATAGCCCTTCCTTGGTAGTTGTATGGAGATTACTGTACAGAATCATGGAGTGGGAAGGGTCCTGCAGTCCAGCCCCCTGCAATGCAGGAATCTCCACTGAGAAATGGCCATCTTAAGAAGAAAAAAGATTTTTAATGGCCCCACATTTGGTTAAATAGGTCGAGAAAACAAAACTGATCTATGCAGATTGTAGCCCAGTCTTATTACAGGTTTATTTGAATGGATCAAGGCAAATGTTGTGCTTATTTGCGGATCCGTCACCCTTTCTCTGTCCCTGCCCCTGTTCCCAGCCCTTTCCCCCTTCACCTGCCGGGCGAATGAGGTGGCATAAGTGGCTTTTGATGTGGTAGCATCGCAGCCTTGGTTCTGGAATGACTGTAGGTTTTTCAGATCCTCTTGCAGCTGCTCATAGTAGGAGGACTGGTGGTAATAACTGGAAAGCGCGTTCTTGTCAAGGGAACAATTGCTGGAGAAAAGGCCATCCTTCTTGTTGCCTGCTTCAAACAAAAGGTAGATTTTTAAAAAAATAGGCAGTTTATTCATCTTAAGATACAAGCGGTATGATCCAGTTCCTACCAGCCCAAGGCATTTTGTTGCCTGATATGAGGGACAAGATGGCAGCTCCACATTCCGCATGCAAAAAAAGGACTGGACTGGCAGTGGAATCTTCCTTCAGCAACAGTGATGGGGCAGCACCCCACTTTGCACCCGTGTGTACAAGGCCCTGGGGGTAGGTGCAGACCAGACCACATCATATCTTTGGCCCTTTGATACCTTGACACCACTTGTACACTGGTCCACTTGGCACCTAGTCAGCCATGGTGCCAGCATGCACCCCATGCGCTGAGCAACATAAGTGCATGTGTAATGCCTGCTGGAGGGCATGGCTGACCACCCCCTCCGGCCTGCTTGCTTAGTAAGGGACATTTCTGGCAGACTGCTTCCTCTTCACTCAGCCTCAGTTACCTGCTCTTTGAGGTGGCCGACTCACTTTGTCTAATGGTGGCACTTTCCCTGATCCATCCCAGCTAAAAACAAATGTGATTTCTGTTAGCTATCTTGGCATCAGGTCGCAATCTGTTTGTTCACATCAGCCACCCATGCCAGCTACCAACAGAGCGACACTTGCAACACTCTGCCAGTGCAGACCCCCCTCATCCACCCGCTAAGCATGAAGGTGGCAGGTTCACTAGCAGGACGCCTCCTGGAGGAACCTTCCAAGGCTTCCAATTGTTCCAAGGGCAAAGCAGGTCTGGATCCCAAGCTACTCTTAAGTCAGCGCTGGCTGGCAAAGGGTCTAAGTCAGGACCAACTGCTGCAACAGCCTGAAATGGACGTCGGGATTGGGCCAAATTTGCTCCTGACCCACCACTTTTCACGTGTGCCACTGTGGCTAGCTAGACTGCAGGTGTGGCAGAAAATCCACTGCTCTTCAGAACCTCAGCAGTGGCAAATTACAATTGCTTCTGCCCGAAACTTTTTGTTTTTGACAAGACATGACTGCAGCCAGACTCAGGGCAATTTGACCACTGTGCCCTAAAAATAGCATTGTATAGGGCTAGTCTAATCTTCATTATACACTGGGAAGGAGTATCTAATGATCTTGAAAATTACCCATCATTTCAGTGTACAAAGCTCTCATTATGGCTCATTTTCATGCGCCTGTATAGTTCCGGCTTGTGGGAGACCAGCAAAGGCTGATCTCAGTGCTATTATGGTGTTAGTGGAAAATTAAATTTCCCGAATGACTGTATGCCATCTCCTACTTCAAGCCTGATGCAGACACATTAGTTTCACTGTGGGCTGCATTGCTTCAGTCTCCATTTATTAAAGGCTGAGCATAAAAGGCACAGGACAGAGTACACAGAGGGGATGGTAGCTGATGATAATCTGGCACTGCTAATCATTTGTTGGGTGGCTGGTTCTTGGGCTCAGTGATGGGCGTTTTTTGTTCTTGTCCCTGATAATATGTAGAGTCTCCTAATCCCACCATTCTGTTAATGGTGGGATAATTATAATTCTCAACAAGGGTGCTCAAATAGTTTCATTTATCTCATTAATTGTTACACCACTCCGGTATGGCAGGTCAGTATTAATACACCCATATTGCAGATGGAGGCCTGAGGCCAAGAGCATGTGGCTAGTCTGCAGCCAACAAGAACCTTTCAAAATGAGGGGAGATTTGATTTGAATCAGATTCACAGCTTACTCTTTCAGTCCCTCTCCTACCGTTGTTCTCGGGCTTACCTCCAAGCAAAGGTAGAGCAGCAGAGGCACTTGTGAGAATTTAAATGTTGCCATATCTAATGGACATGGGTGGCGCTGTGGGTAAAACCTCAGTGCCTAGGACTTGCCGATCGTATGGTCAGCGGTTCGAATCCCCGCGGCGGGGTGAACTCCTGTCTTTCGGTCCCAGCTCCTGCCCACCTAGCAGTTCGAAAGCACCCCTAAGTGCAAGTAGATAAATAGGTACCGCTTTATAGCGGGAAGGTAAACGGCGTTTCCGTGTGCTGCGCTGGTGCTGGCTCGCCAGAGCAGCTTCGTCACACTGGCCACGTGACCCAGAAGTGTCTCAGGACAGCACTAGCTCCTGGCCTCTTAAGTGAGATGAGCGCACAACCCCAGAGTCGGACACGACTGGCCCGTACGGGCAGGGGTACCTTTACCTTTACCTTTATATCTAATGGATGGTCTCTGTCCTTGGGAAGGCAGGCCCTGCTGTCTGAAAGTCAGGCTTCCATAACCACAACTACAACCATTATAGTTTGGGAAGATTACTCTCCCTGACTCAGTTTCTCAAACTAAATCAATTACTGGAGGGGGAAAAACACTCACCCAAGTCTTGTTGAGGCTGGGACTGTATCACCTCCCCACTGATTACATCCAGAAAGAAGTCCAAGGGATTGTTAAACTGCTCACACTGATAGCCTGAAATTGAAATTCATGTGAGAGGGAGACACACAAAGACAGGCCTAACATCGGCTTCAGTTCAGGGCATCTCCTGCCACAGCTCATGATGATTTACTGGACACAGAGAAGAAATCAGAATATTTTTACGAGCTGGCTTTAGAAGTTCCACCCTGTCTTTCTAAAGCTCCTCCAGAAGTCATAGGTGCTTTTTGTTTCTTTTTTGGGAGAGACACTTTTCTTCCTTACCAATGCTATTGAAATAAGTTGTGGCTTCATCTGCTGCTCCTGCAAATATTATTTCTCCCTTGCTCATCAAGGTCAGATGGTCAAAGAGCCTGAAGATGGAATAGCGTGGCTGATGAATTGAGAAGATCACCGTTCTCCCTTTCCTGGAAAGTCTGCAAAGCAGATAATATAATGCTTAGTTGTTGGAGTGAAAGAGGTCCTTACAGCACATGGCTGCCACCAGAAAGCGCTCAGCAATTGCTGAGTTCTAGCCCTGGCAGTGTGTTCCAAGGACGATGTGCGACTGCTGCTAGGCAGATAGGTGTTCTTTCTGGTGGTGTGTTAAACGCCAGTAAATAATGTGCATTCATAAAAGAAAAAACCGTATGCAGATGCTGCTTCACCTGCAGCAGATTTCTCTGCCATAGAGGCAAGCTGCTTCTTAAACTGGATGGTGGCTTGTCTCTTTAGCAATGGGGACTACTGCAGTAGAAACTGCATGTTAAGCTCTGGCTGTATGAACACTAGTTTCCCATGCATGCATATCACTCCGTTGCCTCATTAGCATTTGGGGGGGGGGGTTGAGTAGGTGTGTGAGAGATCTCTGAAGACCTATTTGGGTTAAGGCGTTTTTATTTCTAGCAGAGACAGAACGCACAGAAACTCACTGGTGCAAGAGCTGCATGATGGCGTTAGCTGTGTTGGCATCCAGCCCTGTGGTTGGCTCATCCAGAAAGATCAGGGAAGGCGAAGTGATCAATTCCATGCCAATGCTGCACCGTTTCTTCTCACCCCCTGAAACGCCACGCAGGAATTCAGTCCCAATCTGACGCCACAGAGAGAAGCAGGGAGCATGGGAAGAGAAAAGGATACAAAGGCTAAAAAAATATATCCATTGAATTGACCTTCCACCAAAGACAAACCGTAACCCAGCCATTCTACCATTTCCTGTTTCATTAACATTCACCATTCTAAAGCAGACGCTGAGAAGCTTGGTTCTCTATGGAAATCAGGGACAAGACAAGGGGATGGGCTTCTTCTATTACCTTCCTATGTAAAGGGTCCTCATACAAGCACAGCCCTCATGCAAGAGCAGAGGAGGAAGTCAACCTGTGTCAGGGAATATGTAGCGTCTCCTCTTCACAAGGTAAGTGTGGAGCAGGGGCTCATGGGGCTGAATAGCCTCCAAAGAGGGAGATTCTGGCACAAAGAAATCTAGCAAGTTAGGGAGAAGAATAGGCTGGGAGCCTTCTCTCCAACGCGCCAGTCTTCCATATACAGGAGAGTGTTTTATCATGCAAACTCCCACCTGCAGCCTGGAGCCCCCAAACAGGCTTTCCTGAATGTTTGTAAGAACTAGGCCTTCTCTAAGATGTACAACTCCAGATGTCCCGTAATCCCTGAACAAGGACCATGATGGCTGTGGCTGATGGTAACTGAACTCCAACCAGATCTGGAGGGCCACAAGTTGCTCTGTGGCTTACCTTGGTGTCTGCACAGTCCTGTAGGCCCAGCTCCTGTATCACAGCATCAACCTTGACCTTCTTCTCTGTGTTGCTGTTCCTGTTCTGTGGCAGCCGCAGGTTAGCGGAGAACTGGAGGTTCTCCCGGATGCTGAGGGTTCCTGTCAGAATGTCCTCCTGCAGGCCAGGGAAATTTAGACGCCTTAGGAAGTGAAAGGATTTCCACAGGGGAAGGAGGACACATTGGATAAGAGCACTGACACCATGCTGAGCAACAGCAACTTTTCTTGGGGCAACACTTGCTGGGCATCAGGCAGGATTACACATCCAATGCCTTTGTTTGCATGGTGGATCTCTTCAGTGTAACAGAACCAAGGCACCAAAGTCCCACCGTTCTAACATGCTTACAACCACTGGCCAATAGGATTCAAGCAGAGCCTCTTCGTTTGAGCTGGTTGACATAAGGGAGCAAAGATTGTGAACCATACTGTGCAATAAGTTGCACTGCACTGCACTGCAATAAGCAGTGTTCACATTACTATACACTGAAATGCAACATAATATATGCAAATTGATTAATATTTAATTCAATTACAATAACCAATTGCAAAATAAAATAACCAACTAGCTACAATAACTAATGTTGTCTGCTTCCTCTGCCCCCTTCCTTTCCTTTGATGAAGCTGTGCAGGAGATTCAATTTCCATTAATCCCTGGTTTAGCATTATGCTTGACCCCTAAACTGTGGCTGATGTTAAGCACTGTTGGTTTAAACAAGCCAGCTTCATAACCCTGAAGTTGACTGGTTTCAGACAAGCCGTAGTGAATACTAAGCTTCGTTTATCGGGTTCTGATGACACAACCAGCTGTGCCTATGCAAAAGCAGAAATAAAAGCTTCTAAAATCTGCCTTGCAGACATGCATTAGGAAGGGGGACGAAGTGCATGAGCCTGAATCTTCCTGTGGCTTATCCCCATATGGTTTAGTGTGAATTGGGCCAGTATCCCTAGAGGCATATTTACTGTACCAAGATGCGTCTAGAATATACATTCTGTCCCTGACCATCATTGAGATGTTAACTGGACATTACATACAAATAACATGGCCCTGACACCATCTCCTTTTCTTCTCCCCCCTCCAAAGAAGGAGCGGGGTGGGGTGGGGGTGGGGCTTGCTCTAGGGAAGCAACAATAAGGGAATTGACTCTTCCTTGACCTTTGCTTCTCTGCTCTGAAAGCAGAGATTTCAAATGGAAAAGTGGCCGGTCAGAAGAAAGTGAGTGTCTAGCTTCTTCTACATGGTCTTTCCATGCAAACTTCTTAAATACATTTCTGTATAAAGGGAATGCCTGAGGTGGGCCGTAATACCACTGTGATTTCATGAGGCTAAAATTCATTTCTTTTTCAGTTTCCTGAAATTATGTTCCGGTAAATCCAAGGGGTTAGTATATCCATATTCAGAGTACACTTGTTCAGATTATTGGTTAACTTCAATTAACTATAAACTATGTGAACAAATACAAAAAAAGTTGCACATAAAGAAGAGTTTACCTGGACTACATAGGCAGAACACTGATGAAAATTGGAGTCTACCAACTTTCCATCCATAAATATCTGCCCACCTGTAAGCCCTTTGGGGTCTTTCCATCCTGCTAGGACATCGAGGAGCCTAGAGATGGGGTGGAGGGGAAGGAAACAAGTCATGGTCAGCTCATCCCTCTGTTCCCAAGGGCTCTTGGAATAAAGAGGAAGGAGAAGAAAAAAGAAAGGGAGGATGTGAAAAGCCTACAAAATAAAGGAGGAGAAGGAAAAAACAGGGAAGAAGATTTTCGATGGAAAAAGCCAAGAATAAAGGAAGACAAGGGAAAAAGAGGGGTTTGGGTCTAAAAATAAAAAGAAGACCCCCCCTTAAAAAAGAATTGTAGAGGAGATAAGGGGAAAGATACTGTAGAAAAAGGATGCCAAGTAAAGGTATTACAATCCTGATTGAAGAGTTGAAATGGAAATAAAAGGAGGAAGAGCAGAGCATGATGTGAATAAATGTTTAAAAATGTATATAGAAAGAGCAAAGGAAAAACAAGACGAATCACAGAGAAGAGTAAATTTTGAAGGACTTGTTTATCCATGTCCTGCTTATCTGGCTGCTTTCTCTTACAACCCCCTCCCCAGAATTAATATTCAAACTTCCTGTTCTCATAACATTTGAAGAAAGAAAGACAATGGAATTAGGAGACTACAGTGGTCTAGTGTAAGACTACATGTCTATACTGAGATGTAAGTCCCACTGAGTTCAATGTGGGGAACTGCACTCAACACACATGATCCCGCAGTGTGGAGCCTCCATTTTAATAAGCATCCCACCCAGTTGCAGAAAACGCATTGGCTGCACCCAAATGCAAACAGCGACCAACAAGAACTGTGGCTGGTTGCAGAAGTGGATGGCTGAGCACCTTCCACTGGGAATGTGCAAGCACCGTTGTCTGTGGGTGGAAGAGCTGCCAAGAGAGAAGAGTAGGTGGGCTGGAGGCAGGAAACTATTGCATACAGAGGGAAAAGTGCAACTGGGGAATGAGTCATCCCTAGGACATGCAAAACACAGGTATGAAGGACAAAACTTACGAAGTTTTCCCACTTCCGGTTGGCCCCAAGATGGCATTCATCCCAGGCTTCATAATACCACTGCAGAAATAGAAATGGGTTGGTGCCAGTTCCCAGACCAGACATTTCTGAACTGTATTTTGCATGGAAGGAGCGTCTCCACCCCCATTGTTCAGTCCATACACTGAGGTTCAGCGTCGAGGTCATTCTGCTGGTTCCCTCACTGCGAGAAGCAAAGTTACAGGGAACCAGGCAGAGGGCCTTTTCGGTAGTGGTGCCCGCCCTGTGGAACGCCCTCCCATCAGATGTCAAGAGAATAAATTTGATGTTTAGAAGACATCTGAAGGTAGCCATGTTTAGGGAAGTTTTTAATGACTGATGTTTTAATGTATTTTTAATCCTTTGTTGGAAGCCGCCCAGAGTGGCTGGGGAAACCCAGCCAGATGGACGGGGTATAAATAAATAATAATAATAATTTTTAAAATTATTATTATTATTTTCTAAAGTTACAAATTGCCATGGGATTTTTTTTTTTAAGCGCTGAAGATCTGCCATGTGTCAGCAACAGTGTGAAAAATACCATGTTGGTGTGGCAGTTTTTATTTTACTGCCATGCCAATATTACCTTTCTCCTCAGAAGACCTATCCTTCCAGCTTTTGTGATATACACACAACTGATTTCATCTTACAATTAGTGGCTGGAAAGATAAATCAGCAAGGATGATTTGGGCACTAGTTTGCCTGCTCCCACTAACTCCCAATCGCCACCAAATGCATCTAATAGCCCAGTGCTGGGAAACCTGTGGAACGCCTGATGACGCTGGACTACAACTCCCTTCAGCCCTGATCAGAGTGGCCAGTGACTGGGAGGGGGGGTTGCAGTCCAACAACATCTGGCAGGCCACACTTTCCCCATCCTTGCAACAGGCCAGCAATAGCACAATTCTTTCTGAGCAGACATGCATAGTCTTGCTGAGTCCAATGGCACTTACTCCCAGGTAAATGTGGAAAGGATCTTAACTTGAATTAGATAGAAACAGTGGGCGATATCCGACAAAGTCATACATGGCCGGACAGCTCAGTTGATTAGAGCATGGTGCTGATAACACCAAGGTTCCAGGTTCGATTTCTGTATGGGACAGCTGCATATTCCTGCATTGCAGGGGGGTTGGACTAGATGATCCTCAGGGTCCCTTCCAACTCTACAGATCTATGATTCTATGATCTATGATTCCATGGAGTAAACCCATTGAAACTAATGGATCACTGATTTTAATGAGTCTGCTCTTTAATACTGGATATCACCCAATGTCACTGAGGTTGCGTGTGCACCATATATTTAAAATTCATCCCTCCTTCCAAAGAATCCTGGGAATGTAGTTTAACCCGTACAATTGCAAGCAACCTTAATCTACAACTTCCAAAATTCTTTGGTGTGTGTGTGCTTTAAATGTATGGTGGATATGCAGCCTAATCATTTGTGAAAAGGACAGTTTGTCACTACCAAAGGTCATCTTTGTTTGCTGTTGGCAAATTATGTTTGCATAGTTGCACGATTTCTAGCACAGGAAAGCAGCATGTGATTTGTGCTCTCCTGAGGAGGCTACATTATCTTCTGCAGCAAGTGAAAAACATCAGTCAGTTTTCTTGTTTTTGTTATTAAGAAAAGTGCATAATGTTATTCGAAAAAGAAACATCCCAGAAGCCAATTTTGCTTATTGTATGTGCAAAAACGTTTGTCGATACATTGCACTGTAACAAAGTGGTACAAGATTAATTTGCTGGTACAAATTTGCTTATTGAATTTCTGTCTCCAGTTGCCTGTTTCACCTCTTTGACTGGCTTGAGGCCCGGTCTCCAGACCCATCCTGCAATCAACTTTTACTATCATTTTATCAGATTGCTGACAAGAGTTGTGCTATTGGATGCTCACAAAACAGTGGTGAAGAGGGGAAAGAAATAAACAGAAACCCAACAACCAGTCCCACCTGCATGTGAAAGGGGCAGCATCCAATCTGTGGTACGTCCACAATATTTTGATTGTGGATAAGTGCCCTTTTATATTTCACTCAGATTCCCAATAAACCAAGCCTATGAGGAACAGTCGAGGGAGCTGGGGATGTTTAGCATGGATAAGAGCAGACGAAGAGGAGATATGATAACCCTATTCAAATATCTAAAGAGCTATCACATAGAGGATGGAGCCAGCTTGTTTTCTCCTGCTCTGGAGACTAGGACCCGAAGCAATGGATTCAAGATACAAGAAAGGAGATTCCGACTAAACACCAGGAAGAACTTTCTGACAGTAAGAGCTGTTTGACAGTGGAACAGTCTTCCTTGGAAGGTGGTAGACCAGGCATCCCCAACCTTCGGCCCTCCAGATGTTTTGGACTACAAGTCCCATCATCCCTGACCACTGGTCCTGTTAGCTAGGGATCATGGGAGTTGTAGGCCAAAACATCTGGAGGGCCGCAGGTTGGGGATGCTTGTGGTAGATTCTCCGTTCTTGGGGGATTTTCAGCAGAGGTTGGATGGTCATCTGTCGTGGGTGCTTTAATTGAGATTCCTGCATTGCAGGGGTTGGACTAGATGACTCTCAGGGTCCCTTCTACCTCTACAATTCTATGAATATTCAGCATTTATATAGGGCTTTAAAAGCATTCCACATAACTTTATTCATTTATGTCTTCCTTGGAAGAAGTTATAAACAACTCAAGATATAAAATACCAGAGGGGTGTGCATTTTAAAACTTGAAAAGAATATACAAAACAAAACAAGGATAAACAGTAAAGCATCTTCAGTAGTATGGACAACATGACTAGGTCAGACTACAGGGAAAGCTTGTGTGGATAACAAAGTTTAAACTCAGTATCTCAGCACCATGACCACCCAGAACAGGACACCCAACCAATATGTATGGCGTTATGCTTAGAGCAGTGATGGGGAACCTCTGGTCCTTCAAATGTTTCTGGACTCCAACTCCCATCAGCCCTAGACAGCATGGCCAATGGTCAAGGAGGATGAGACTTCTAGTTCAGCAATGTCTGGAGGGTCACAGGATCTCTCCCCCTGCCCCGGTATAAGCGTAGTGCCACTTGTTGGATGTCCAAACTACATGAAGCCGTGCTAAAAGTTCTGCTCCGGGTGGTCATGGAGTGAGCGTTGGAGCAGGGTCAAAAGCGCCTCTCCTGTGGACTGCAGGGACCTGGGAGTGGCTCTTCAAATAGGCTGGCCTCATTCTAATTAGAGTTACAATTCCTAAGGCCTTAAACCTGGTCTTGTAGCATGCTGGCAGCCAATGCAATTTTTTCCCAGCCACAGGGCTCTATGCCGGTGATAGGCTGCTCAAGTCAGGAGACACCAGCTGCAGCTTCCAGACCAGCCTCACGGGTAGCCCCCTCCCCCTTATCTCAGCCCATCTTAAAACAACTCTTCAAGGTAGGCCAGTGCTATCCCCATATTGCAGACGTGGCACCGAGGCTGGGAAAGCAGTTCCCATTGATTTCCGAAGGAACTGAATGGAACCAGATCTAACCCCAGTGTCCAAGTACACATGTAATTGCCGTTTGAAATGGCAACTGGCTTACCTGACATCCCTGAGAACTTCCTTTTCTTCTTTTCCTTTGAAAGGTAAAGTCCAGCATGTGGTGACCAGGTAACTAATGTTCTGGAAAGCCAAGGTTGGGCCATGGACATTCAGCTGAGTAACAGCATCCTGAATATTTGCAAGCTCCATTCCAGGCAGCCCCTTCGCGTCAGAATGGTGGGAGAAGACACAAAGGCTTCCCTTTTAGTCAGTCACCTGAAGGGAACAGGACATGTAGGCTTTACTCTTTTCACTCTGTCTCGCTTTGCCTCAGCTCATCCACCTTTGCTATCTCAAAAGCAATCTTTTATCTATTACACAGGCTCGAAAGTCATAATTCAGACAAAGTCCTTCTCAGTCAAGCCTTGTGCAAGCAGAGTTTTATGAATAATGATCCAGTGCTATTTTTCCTAGAAAAGGAGGCGCTGGAACTCACCATGAACGGTTTCCTTGTACTCTCGTAATGGCGCTGGCACCCACCTGAGAGGTGCCAGAACTGAATTCCGGCTGGAAATAAAGCTCCGGATAAAATAGATCTCCGTTGCCCCTTGAGGAAATGTACATTCATAAAGGAAAAATAATAGAACATGCCATAGCTGATCAATGAGCCATACAACTCAGCAGTCTACCTCTTGCCTAGGGTATGAAGGCAGCAGATCCACTTCCTGTTCTGAGTCCTTTGCATCTGGGACCTAGATTTGCACAATACTTGAGCGCTAGAGGTGTACTTTCGAATTTCATGGCTATTAGACATCTGCAGGTCGCCTTCCTGAAGTGTGGCTATCATTATGCAAATAGTGAAATGACATCAGGAAGTGAGTCATACAGAAACGTTTACTCTTTGACTTGTTGCTGTTTTTTTAAAAAAACAGCAACATGGGGGAATCTACATGGAAGAATGCTGGATCTTTCCGCTGCAGGTATCGCAGAAGATGTGGTCCTGGAGCAAAAATCACCTGTGGAGTGACTCCCAACTCACTTTTCCCTTTCATGTGAAACATTCAGCATGAGTATGGCTCTAATGACAGCCAGCAAGATGAGCCCAAGATCTCTGTGTACATTAGGAGAAATTCATTTCAGCCTCTGTCCAAATGAAAACCTACGTAATTCACGCCTCCCCAAACACTATATGAATGCAAACACAGCTATCCCCTAGAGCTCATACTTCCTCAAATTTTACAATGCACTTCTCTGATCAAATAACACATATTTGAGGGGGCAACGGACCTAAAAGTACACGTGTTAGTGAACATATAAAAATGCATCGTTATGAAAAATTACTTTGCAGAAATGTGTGCATTAGGGGGGAAATG
Organism: Podarcis tiliguerta; assembly: GCF_965153285.1. Taxonomy (NCBI): domain Eukaryota; kingdom Metazoa; phylum Chordata; class Lepidosauria; order Squamata; family Lacertidae; genus Podarcis; species Podarcis tiliguerta. Next base: position 69,232,032 of record NC_139538.1, on the reverse strand, counting down.
CACTCAAGTGTTGGTGGATTTTCATGAAGGGTCTTTAAAAAAGTTATTATGCAGGTTCCCAACTCCTGCATTAAAGATTTTTGAGTGGCCATCTGCAATGAGATGCTCTATTGTTGAACTTTAATTCCTTATTTTTCTTTTCCAATACTTTTTACAGTTGCAACTTGATAAAATACTCGAAGCAGCTAACAACTAATAAAAAGCAAAATATCACTTTAAAATAACGGTACATTAAAATGACAGCAATAAGTAGAAACTCAAATCAAAAATCCTATAAGAATCACAAAACAGTGCCTTTAATATCGCAGCAGATTCAGGAAATAGGAAGCAACTAAAACTTTGGGTTTCAGTGGGGAATAAATAAAACATTAGACTTGGGATTTGAACTTCCCGTTCAAATTTGGATGTTTCATTTCCTGAGCCAAAGTGCCTTGCAGCACAATATTAGGCATTTTACTCAGTTCTCAACATGTTCAATGCAGCTTACTGCCCAGGAAGTTTTTTTGTTTTTTTTTAAGGGTCAGTAGCCCTAAATCACTGGAAGAAAACGAAGGTATGCCATTATTATACTTGGACAGCAGGTGGCAGTGTTTGCTCACAATTACCATTCTACAGGAAACTTCCCAAATCAGCAGTCAGCTTTGGAGAAAAGCATCTTACATAGTCGGAGCAGGAGGAGAATACATTAAAAAAAAGTTTTCTGAATTTCAAACCCTAAGGTACCAAAGCTTGGAAGCTGGTATTCTACCATCCAAATGAGATACATGTGGTTTTGGAGGCCATGTGCTTCCCCCTCCAGCCAAGGAGAAGGGAGGGTTAGCACAAAGGTGGCATTAAGGTGTCGAGGTGAGAAAACAAGGTACCTGGTTGGAAGGAAGGGAACTCCGTCTCCCTCTGCAGAGGGAGGGACCTTCTCCCATCATTATTCCCAGCTGGAGGCAAGCTCAAATATACATGCATTTCTTCATGTTTGTTCCTTACTTAGAATCATAGAGTTGGAAGAGACCACAAGGGCCATCGAGTCCAACCCCCTGCCAAGCAGGAAACACCATCAGAGCACTCCTGACATATGGTTGTCAAGCCTCTGCTTCTCTGTTCTCTTCTTCCCCTCCAGCTTTTGCTTTCCCCACTCCTCCAGGACAGTAAGCAGAGATTCATTTTTTTCTTTACACTTACAAAACTCTAAAGCAGGGATGGAGCACTTACTAGCATTGGCCAATGGAAGCTGGAGTTTCCAGCAACACCTGGAGAACCACAGTTTACCCATTGCTGCACCATGAACACCATGGCTTGCTTTGCCCGAAGTTGACTTAGCAGTGAACTGGGGTGAAACTCACATGCAGTTATAACAATGGGGGACGGGACATTGGTGTCTTTTGCAGCAAATCTGTCCAGTCTGCAAGTAGTGTGTGTCTGTTTAAACACCTGTGTGTACAAGTCTGAGGAACCTGGCCAGGCCAGGCGTCAGAGATGTGGGCGCCCAAGTGTATAAATTAAACAGGTGAAAAGCAGCTGCAGAACTTGCCATTTCTTACTACCAGGGCAGTTGGAGAAAGATAGCAACCCAGCACAAATCTACAGCTACCAATTTCTAGCAAAGCAATTCTCCTTCTCTTGAGGGGCTGAGTAACGGAAGGCATAAGGGGGAGTTGCGGCAAAATGCTGCAGTGACTAAGTGCTCCCACATTCTCAAATTCCTAGCCAGCAGGTCATGTCCAGGAGACTCCGTTCTGTTCCACTGTTCCAGAAAAGTCAACAGTGGCCCCCATTTTCATTGGGACTGTGGAATATGGGGAGTGGGGAGCTACATTAAGGGGTTCTGATCAGACCCAGAATATGTCTTGTTCCACCAGGGGTGGGGGGGTTAGGGAGGAGTCCTCCCACTCGCTTTCCCCTGCAGGATTACAGTGGTGCCCCGCAAGACGAATGCCTCGCAAGATGGAAAACCCGCTAGACGAAAGGGTTTTCCGTTTTTCGATGTGCTTCGCAGGACGAATTTCCCTATGGGCTTGCTTCGCAAGACGAAAATGTTTTGCGAGTCTTGAGATTTTTTTCCGCTCAACACCCCCTTTTTCTAAGCCGCTAAACCTCTAATAGCCTTTTAGCAGCTAATCCGCTAATCCCTTAAACCTTTAATAGCCGCTAATAGCCGCTAATAGCCGCTAAACCGCTAATAGCGCTAATCCGCTAAGCCGCTAATAGGGTTGCTTCGCAAGATGAAAAAACCGCTAGACGAAGAGACTCACAGAACGAATTAATTTCGTCTTGCGAGGCACCACTGTACTTTTTTCTTTCTTTTCTACATCCCACTTCTCCAAGGTGGCATGCATGGATTCCCCACCCCCGCCCCACCCTTCCACTTTACCCTTACCACAACCCTGTAGTTAGGCTGAGAGACTAACTGGCCCAAGATCTCCCAGCGAGTGTCATGGCCAAGTGGGGATTTGAACCCTGGTTTTCCAGGGCCCCAATCTAACATTCTTGCCACAACACTCTGCTGGCTACCAGTTTCTGACTTGGACAGAGGTGTGCCTGGAGTGAGCGTCTCTTCCGCAAGCTGACTTGACTGTGAGGGCAGAGAGTCTTGGGTGCCTTTTCAAGCCTCTGTTGCTACTTTTTCCTTTGACTATTTTTTCTCATTAAGCCTTCTAGTGCTCCTTTTTTTTGGGGGGGGGAGGGAAGACACCTTTCTTTGAGCCCACATTAATTAGTTTCAGCTGTCACCCGGATCCTGCTTCTTCAATTACTCTGTGCAGCTGCTTTCCCCAGAGGTTTAACCGCTTCCTAACTAGAACAACTCGCAGTTTGCAGAGTGACCACAAATGTCCACTTCTTTCAAAGGCAGACTTCATTCAGCACTCTGAATGTGTAGAAGCTGCCTGGTGAATGGCTCAGTGCTTGCAAATGTTACCTGAAAGGCCACCTGCCCCTGCACTACTCCAAGATCACTTGGATCAGCCTCTGAGAACCTGCTGCCTCCTATCAGCCAGCGCTGCCAGTCGCCAGGGATGATGAAAGTTGTGGTTCTAAACACCTGGAGGTTGCCAGGGTGGTGAATAATGACTGACATCATCTTGGGAAATGCTATTCATGGTATCGCACCCTACGGAATACCGTACAAGGGTGATCCTGAAATGGGCACCTTCTCTTATTGCCCCTATGTGATGGAATGCCCTACCCTCTTGCCATAGGTGAAGCAGCAATCATCAGTTGTTTCGGGACATCTTGTAAAGACTTGTCTTTTTGTCCAGGTGTTCCCTGACCCATAGGATTGGACTCTTGATTTTATTTGTATGGATTTCCTGAATTCCTGCTTTCATACTACTGCTTTATTGCTTTTACCTTTTGTTCCAATAATAGTGAAGACTGTTTTCATGTTTTTAATCTGTTTTGAGATCTAAAATAAAAATTAAATGGTTTACAAATGCGATAAATAATGCACATGTGTATATTGAGCCTACGTAGAAGCTCCTTGCAAATCAGAAAGGAGCCATTTCTCGGTGGCAGAGAGCATGATTTGCTTGCAAAAGGGTTTCCTGCTGAACCACAGGCTTCTCCAGTCCTCAGGGATGGCTCAAACAGCAGGTCGGGTGAAAAACACTCTGCTCAAGACCCTGGGAAACTGCTGCCATCTACTGCACTGTCAAATAAGCTGCTTATACAACATGCCTTTAAAGTGAATGCATTCGCCTCCCCCCCAAATCACAGGACATGTAGTTTCTTATGGGTGCTGGGAACCATAGCTCTGTGAAGGGGTAACTACAGTTTCCAAGATTCTTGTTGCAGGGGTTAGGTGCTTTAAACGCACGATAGCGTGTATGCAGCCATAGTCTGACATCTTCTGATTTTCAACGCATGTTCTAATCACGATTTAAGAAAAATGCTGAATCTCTTATAGGTGTGTATGTGTTCCAAAACGGTTCAGTTTCACTTAAAATGGTTCAACTTCCCCTTTTTCAGCATACATATATTAATTTTCAGTCTCTGGACTTGGGGCAACCTGGAAAAGTTGACTTGCACTTGCATTGTCTTCCAAACATCAAATATAGCCATAAAAGCCCATCACCATCACCGTAGCCCAGTATGATTTAGGGATTCTAATGAAGCTAGAAAGCAATGGATCACAAGTAGTATAACATCTGGCACGTTGGAGATCAGTACTCTTTCCAGGTGTCCCAGTGTCTAATGCCCCCTTAGAATTATTAAGTTTTCCGAAGACAAATTGTCTAGGTATTGGGCTGCATTTCAGCTCAGCAAACTTCTAGTGGGGGCACGTCCTCATCTCATCATTCACCAACATCAGACCAATTAGCCCTCACCCCATCTTACGGCACATTACACAGAAGCAAACCCAGCTTTGCCATCGAGGGCTTACTTATCAAGGAGTTGTGGCCAATCCTCCGCCCTGACAAGTATATCCACATGATTGCAGATGTTTGCAAACATGATGTTGTCACATTACGCTTTTTAGGCATGTGAAACCCCCTGAAACCTGATGTCTGAATGGGCCCTTACCATTCAAGTCATCTGAAAATTGCAATGTCCCTGCTCTTCCTCTTTCCTGTCCCTTCTCCCCCCGCCACATCCGAAGCAACAGAAGAGAACAGCAGGCCAGCACCAAGTCACGATTGTTGTTGGGTGTTGGCGAGAATAAATGGAAAGAAAGAGGGAGAGTTGTGAAGAGGTCATTTTAGAAGCTCTTTCATTGCTTTTCTAACTTCCTTCTCCGTGAGAGGGGGTGGCAGAGTCCTCAAAGCAACACTGAAAGCAAGGCAGGATAATGTGTGCCTGGCTGAGGCAAGGAATCCCTGAGTGCGAACTGCAGTGTCTTAATTATCAGTCAACAATTACTCCTTTCAGGGTGGAACATATGGTAGATGGTTTGCTTAAGAAAGAAAACAAAAATACTTTAGAAACTTAAATGATGTTGGGAAAATAGTCGAAATTGCTTTAAAGGGATTGCGGAGGGGGAGGCGGCACGCTCAGGATGCAAGTCCCGCACGAGTCAGCTGGGACAGGGTTTGTTTTGAAGGCGTTGCTCCCACAGCACGCGACCGGATTCACTCGCTTGCTTCCTAAACAGGTCACTTCTGGGGGAATGTCCTGTCCTCGCAGCCAGACCTTTTGAAGCAACCACAGGAGCAGCTCCCAGGTGGTAGACCCGTGAACAGAACCCTCCATTTCTGCTGTGTTTTTGCTTATGGAGTACACTGGTGCTTCTACTCCAAATAGCTATACTGGCATGAGGTAAAAAAAATGAGGAGCCAGGACAAGCCATGGAACAGGTTGGAATTTCAGACAGTGGAACCCCACCATTTGTTTAAGCCAGCACTCATGCTCAAACTGTTTGGTTCTGCTAATATTAAAATAAGTTCGGCACACTTCATCTTTGGCAGAGTTCAATTGAAGGAGGAGCAAAGGAGTGGCAGACCTCCTCACAGAGAGTATTCAGGAATTTCAGTGTAACAAATTCTACAGGTGTTTCTGCCCGTTGCAGGAGGCAAAGTGTATCGTGAAACCATAACAACTAATAACTCTGTTGTCTTTAAGGTGACGCAAGACTTAATGTTGTTTTTTAGAGGAGCATGCAACTCCATTTCTGCTTCGTTCTGTCTGCAAACACATGAGAAGGGGCAGAGGTGAAATGATGCAATGCCTTTGGATTGTTCCTCATGGGAATGCAGTGTAGGCCAGAGAAATGACTGGCTAGTTTTGTGCCTTCCACAGCGGCTTCAGCTGCAGAAGTCAATGGGTGAAGGTTTTCACAACATGGAGAAAAAGGCTATCATCTTCTGCGCACAGGACTGGCTCTACTGTTAGGCAATATGAGGCATCTGCCTCAGGCAGCAGATGCTAGTGGGTGGTGAGAAGGAACAGTAACTGCAACACTTAGCCATTTCTTCTTCCTCCAGCACCAATGGTCACTCAAAACTTAGGGGGGGGGGACTACATGAGGGAACAAAAAAAGAACATAGCAGTAGCCCAACAAATTTATTTGCATGTCTGTCGCCTGGAACAGCTGATTTTAAGAAAAGGAAATGCCACAACTGAGCTAAAGTCTGTTTGGAAGTTTTTGTCCCTCCCGTCCCAAATATATTGAGGCTAGAATTCTATGCACGTTTACTGGGTAGTAAGCCCCACTGAGATGGCGCTGTGGTATAAACCTCTAAGCCTCTTGGGCTTGTTGATCAGAAGGTCAGCAGTTTGAATCCCCATGACGGGGTGAGCTCCTGTTGCTCGGTCCCTGCTCCTGCCAACCTAGCAGTTCAAAAGCATGCCAAAAAGTGCAAGCTGATAAATATGTACCGCTACGGCGGGAAGGTAAATGGTATTTCCGTGCACTGCTCTGGTTTTGGTGTTCCGTTGCGCCAGAAGCGGCTTAGTCATGCTAGCCACATGACCCGGAAAAACTGTCTGTGGACAAACGCCGGCCCCCTCAGCCTGTAAAGCAAGATGAGCACTGCAGCCGCGACTGGACTTAACTGTCAGGGGTCCCTTTACCTTTACGCCCCCCTGAACACAGAGGGGCTTGCTTCCTAATAAGCTCACACAGGATTGGTCTGAACGAGTGTGACTGGTTTACTGAGGGTGGGGGAAGAGAGGGAGAAAAATGAGATTGTTCCTCTGAGCCAGTGGTTCTTAAAGGGTGTGGTGCGCCACACTGGGGTGGCAGGAGAGGATGGCAAGTGTGGCAGGAAGATTCAGGGACAATTAAAGAAACATTTAAACATTTCAGTGTAGTATAAGATAGTATCAAAATAGTTTTTATATATAAAAGCAGAAACAGTATCCATGCCTCTCTTCAAGAGTATGAACAACTCTTCTACAGCTCTCCACAACATGGTGTGGTGAACAAGGATTCTCAACCGTGTCCAATAGGAAAAATCAGGAAAGAGAAAGGCTTCTTTATGTTGATTAGGATATGAGAGTTCGTTTGTATCAAATAAGACCTAATGTAATTGAGATTACCCGGCAAAAGCCAAGCCTAAAATCCTCACCAATTATCCACATAAAAGAGCAGATCCAATTCATCACCACCCCATTAAAAGAGAAGCAGAAAATTAAGGCCCCAAAGGCTTGAGAGAATAAAAATGCTTTTGCCAGGCATGCCTCCCTGAGGAGAGCATTCCGCAAGTGGGGAGTCACCACCGAGGAGTCTGTTCTTGTGTTGAAACCCTCCACGGCTGCCTCGGAAGGGGGCACACGGGGGCTGACTCTCAGGCCAGGCAAGCTCTGTAGACCTAGCATGGCCACCTGTCATAGAGGCTTTAGTTGAGATTCCTGCATTGCAGGGGGTTGGACTAGATGACCCCCGGGTCCCTTCCAACTCTACAATTCTGCGAGATTCTATTGAAGTGTTTTTTCAAAGCCTGCCTCTAATGGAAGACACACAAGCCACCACCTGAAGTAGCCTGATGCATGCTCTTACCTGAAGAGTTAGCCCCATGTACAGCCTCTTTCAAAACTGTGCTTCTCCCAGGACCTCAGCAGAATGGTCTATCAGCACCAAGCAGTTCCACCTACCAAATATAAATGCACACACATTAATGCCTAAGTCATGCTCTAGTCTATGTCTGTATTATATTCAGAAGCAAAATATTTCACCACTTAAATAAGGGCTGCATGCACCCCATGCATTTAAAGCACCCGAGTTCCACAAAGAATCCCAGGAACGGTAGTTTGTTAAGGGTGCTGGGAACTGCAGTTCTGTGAGGAGGGCAAACTATAGTTCCTAGGATTCTTTGGGGCGAAGTCATGGGCTTTACATGTGCTTTGAATGTATAGGGTGTATGCAGGTTGTGTACTTCCACTAGTCTCCTCAACCTGCTGTGGGGCAAAATGACTTTGGACAGCTAATGGAATGCAGGAAACCAAAGGAGCCGGAGGCACAGTGGCTCATTCAGAGCCTCGGCACATAAAAAGGTACTTGTTTTACGGATGTGCATCTGACATCCCAATACTTGTGCCTGCTTGAGGCTTCACACACATCTGCTGATATCAAAGGTGGCTTCCAAACAACCATCATCATCTCTGTCAGCTGCTTGTTCCAAATTACCTCACTACTCTGCACAGGCTGGGAACTGGGTCAAGAGAGCAACTGCAGGCATGCAAAATCTGCCTGCCTGCACCTTGGGAGAGGTTGACCTTTCGGTTCCAGTAGCAACCTCTCATGCACTGCTGTGGCACACATGTGTGGATGACCCCCATATTCCTACATGGATTCATTGCACCCACAAACAACAACTGCTGTGACACTGCAGGTTGATTGCTGCTGCTGTGAATTGCAACCCAAAGCAACTGCAGGGTCCCAGGTTGGGGGAGGCTGGTATAACAGGAGAACCACGCCATGCACACTTCTGATATGCTCCCACGCCTCCTGTGTGTGTGCCTGTAACTTAGCACAGGGTAGGGAGACTCTGGCCTTTCCAGTTGGACTTCCCTCAGCCCTAGGCAGCATGGTCAATGGCCAAGGATGCTGAGCAGTGATATCTAGAGAGGCGCATGTTTCCCAATCCTGCTGCAATCAATTGAAAGAGTATCACCAAAAGGGTTAGGATTGGAGTTTCCAAACTATGTTGCACAGACCACCATTTATTCAAGTGGTCTGTGAAGAACAGTGGCCACAGAGCATTAGATGTTCATATTGATTTTAACTGTTTTTATTGCTTCTTTTATTCCTTATATTGCATCTTTATTATTGTTGTATTTTGTATTGTATTCTGTAGAATCCAAATGGTAATATGATAAAGTATGAATAATTGAAACAAAAGAAGCAATAAAAATACAATTAGAAACCAGACAGCATCTAGTACAGAGCAATACAGTTGCAACAGCAGGCAGAAAATCTGTTATGCAATTTTTAAGAAGTTGTTGTGTGGGTGAAAGGTCTGGGAACCACTGGGTTAGGATATTTGTGTAACTGCAAAGACAATTTCATATTGACATGTTACATCTTTTAGTGTAGGGTGTTTTTTAATGGCTTAAATCTTAAAGGTTACACACAATAAACTAAATCATTTACTGGGTTTGACAACAGGCAAAAACTATGGTGTTCTTCATAGCTCAGTCGGTAGAGTCACACGTTGGGCAAAAGATTCCTGTCTTGCAGGGGGTTGGACTAGATGACCCTGCAGATCCCTTCCAACCATACAATCCTATGATTCTACGAAGATGCTCTTATGCTGGTGCAAGATGAGCTTGCATTATCTCCAAATCTGGGAGAGTTGTGTACAGCTATTAACCAAATGAAAAACAACAAAGCCAGCGGACCTGATGGGATACCTGCCGACGTCTTCAAAGTAGGCAGAATTGAACTTACACAACAACTTCACAAGCTCATCAAAAAAATCTCAGCGAGAGTGGAGATCCCAGCAGACTTTAGGAATGCCAAAATTACCACTCTTTAAAAAAAGGTGATAGAATGGATTGCAAAAACTTTCACGGCATCTCTATTAGCTGCGGCTGGCAAAATTCTTGGAAGGATCTTAGCAAACCATCTCCTAACAATATCTGAGGCTACTGTTCCTGAATCCCAAAACAGTTTTCGACCTTCTAGGGGGACAGTGGACATGATTTTCGCTGCTTGACAGCTTCAAGAAAAATGCAGAGAGCAAAACCAACCCCTGTATTGACTTGACTAAGGCCTTTGACATTAAATCATAATGCCCTGTGGACTGTCCTTCTGAAAACTGGCTGCCCAGATAAATTTGTGAACATCCCTCAGCTCTTCCATAACATGAGAGCAACAATTGCAAATAATGGCTCTCAAAATGAAGCATTCACAGTGGCATCAGGTGTTAAACAGGGTTTTGTTATCACCCCGAATCTATTATTTTCATCACCATAATCCTACACTTTGTTGAAGGGAAACTCCCCACTGGAGTAGAAATAATTATCAAACAGATGGAAAGCTCTTTAACTTGAGTAGGCCGAAAGCAAAGAGCAAGGTTACCATAACTTCCATCAGAGCTTCAGTATGCTGATGACGACGTGGTGTGTGCACACTCAGAGGATGACCAAACCATCCTAAATATCTTCACAGAAGCTTACAGAAAGCTTGGCCTATTGTTCAACATCCAAAAAACACAAGTGCTGCACTAACAAGCACAAAACAACCCCTCTGCAGCACCACAAATCCAACTCAATGGTGTAACGTTGGAAAATGTCAATCACTTCTCCTACCTGGGAAGTTATCTTTCCACAAGGGCCGACACTGATGCCAACATCCAGCATCGCACGAGTTCTGTGAGTGCAGCTTTCTCCCAATTGAAGTTCAGAGTGTTTGAGGACCGGGACATTCTCAGGGACACCAAAATGCTTGTTTACAAAGCTATTGTACTACCAACCTTACTGTATGCTTGTGAAACATGGACCACTTATAAACACCATCTCCAGCTCCTCAAAAGATTCCATCAATGGTGTCTCCAAAAAACTTACATATCACTTGGGAAGATAGGTGAACTGGTGCCAGTGTACTGGAAGAAACAAAGATCTCCAGTGTCAAAGCAATGATTCTTCAACATTAACTTTGTTGGACTGGTCATGTTGTTTGTATGCCTGATTATTGTCTATCAAAGCAACTACTCTATTCCAAACTTAAAAATGGAAAGTAATGCTGGTTTAAAGAGGTTTAAAGACTCTCCCCAGACAAATCTAAAAAAATGTAGCATAAACACAGACAATTGGGGAACAATGGCCTGTGAATGATCCAATTGGAGAACAGCCCTTACCAAAGGTGTCATGGACTTTGAAGACGCTCAAACTCAGGACAAAAGGGATAAACATGCTAAGAGGAAGGCATGTTTGGCAAACCCTCACCACGACCAACTCCCACCCAGAAACTTATGTCCCCACTGTTGAAGACAATGTGGATCCAGAACTGGCCTCCACAGTCACTTATGGACTCACTGTTAAGACCGGGTTCATGGAAGACAATCTTACTCAGCTACGAGTGATCGCCAAAGAAGAAGAACTCGATGACCCTGCTGGCCCCTTCCAACCATACAATCCTATGATTTTATGAAGATGCTCTTATGCAGGTGAGTTAAGGAGGGGGAAGAGAATTGGGGAAAGAGAAAAGGACAGTGGGGAGATCACATTTTAGGAAGTGGGGAACCTGTGGTTCTGCAGTTCCAACTGGACTACAACTCCCCTCCAACCTAGCCAATGCTCAGGGGTGCTGGGAGTGGCAGTCCAGCAACACCTGCGCCCCCAGATTGCACCTAATTTTAACAGTGGGGTTGAAACACGGGGGCAGATTCCCATGGAGCATAAGACAATGCAGAAAGGAAGCTTTGCGGTGGAACTCGTTTCCTCTCCCAAGCAAGCTCCCCGGTCTTCAGCGGTGCGCCCTCGCTAGGACTGCAGCCTGAAAGCAGCTCAGGCCCGGGGTGCGCGCACGTCGGGCGGGGAGAGGGGAAGGCAGCTCGCCGCGGAGGGTTTCGACGTGACTCACCGCGCTCGGGGCCCATGGCCAGGCGGGTCCGGGGCGCGGCCGAGTTCCCCTCGGGCCTGAAAGACGCCTCTCCCGGCTGGGCTGCGGGGCTGCTGCTCCTCTCGCTTCCCGGGTTCCTGTCACGACGGGCCCACCTGCTCCGCCCCAAGCCCCTGGCTTCGCGGGAAAGAAGCCTTTCCTCCCCTCGGCTGTAATACGAGCTCTTGCAACCCGCCCTCTCCGACCGCACGACTTGGTTTCCCCTCACGTGTCCGCCTTCGGGTTGTACACACCGGACGCCGATCTATAATAGAGGGGCGAAGCGTCTGGGTTGCGTAGAGGCCTCGTGAAAGGCTCGGAATAGCAGCTGCGGAAGAGGACGCATGTGAAAAAAATGCCGAAAAAGATCCCGCCAGCACTTGGGGTTATCTCTGCCTCTTGACCGAACTGGGCCAAAGTTATAGGCAACAAAAAAACTTGCAAAACGGAGCAAAGACTTTGCAAGTGCGGGACAGGATGCTGGTCTAGACGAGCCTTTGGTCTCTTGTGTTTAAGCAAACTTTAATGTTTTACTTATAATATTTAAAGCATGTTTTCCCAGCCTTAAAAAGGCCCCGGTGAGCACTAACAATATGGGAGGTTGCCTGCTCTGGATGGGGTTGCAGTCCCCCTGAAGGAGCAGGTACGCAACTTTTGGGGTACTTTTGGATCCTTTTTGCTGTCGCTTGAGGCTCAGGTGGACTCAGTGGCGCCCCTCTCTGGACAGGGATAGCCTAACTTCTGCCATCTATGCTCTGGTAACCTCTGGGGTGGAATCTAGACCAGGGGTCAGCAAACTTTTTCAGCAGGGGGCTGGTCACTGTCCCTCAGACCTTGGGGGGGGGGGGCGGACTATATTTTTTTTGGGGGGTGAACGAATTCCTATGCCCCACAAACAACCCAGAGATGCATTTTAAATAAAAGGACACATTCTACAGTACTCATGTAAAAACAGCAGGCAGGCCCCACAAATAACCCAGAGATGCGTTTTAAATAAAAGGACACATTCTACTCATGTAAAAACAAGCTGATTTCCGGACCATCTGCGGGCTGGATTTAGAAGGCAATCGGGCCGGATCTAGCCCCTGGGCCTTAGTTTGCCTACCCATGATCTATTCTAGACACACACAAAAACGCTGTGAATTTCTTTTTTTAAAGTGTTTTGAAATATATATTGAATTTGTCGTGAGCTCACCATCGCCATCTAGTGTCACACTTGTATAATGCACTTAAAACATATTTGCAGCTGTATAGCTGAGTCTTAGGGTAAGATTACTGCAATGGGTTATATGTAGGGCTGCCTCTGAAAACAATTCAGAAACTTCAGCTGTGCAAGCTCTGACAAGCAGACCAATTTAGAGCTTTGATCGATAAGAACAACCAAAAATCTTGTGGCATCTTAAAGAATAGCAGACTTACTATGACATAAGCTTTTGTGAACTAGAATGCTCTTCCTCCAGCTGAAACGAAACCATGAAATCTTATGCCGTAATAAATCTGCCTTTAACATGCCACAAAGCTATGTTGCTTATGGTGTGACACAAGCACAGGTATCTTGCCTAATATTCTCTAACACCTTCAGTGTGGAACCTCTGAAACATGCAGCTAGTACAGAATATTTTTTTAAAAAATCCATTACAGAGGGTTGAGTCGCAAAGAGCACCTGAACACCTGTATTCTAGGATATGCACACTGGAAGACCATTGAAATTCCAAGACTGTTAAGCTAGAGCAGGGATCGGCAACGTGCAGCCCATGGGCCGGATGCGGCCCACGAAGACCGTCTTACTGGCCCGTGAACCGCCCCCAGATTGAGCCGCCCGCGTGCTGCGCTAAACCAGCATGGCACGGGCACTCACCGAGTGGTGCCACAAATGGCACCTGTGCATGCGCAGATACCAGAAATCACGTCTGCGCATGTCCAGACGCTGAAAATCACTTCTGCGCAGGCATGATTTTCAGCGTCTGGGCATGTGCAGAAGCGATTTCCGGCACTGCGGACATGTGTAGACGCAATTTCCAGCATCGTGCTGCACCAGTCCGGCCCACGGACGATCTCCGTGAGAATGGCCGGTAAACTTTGCCGACCCCCGAGCTAGAGCTATGCAAGTCCCTTAATTTCACTGGAAACCCCTCTCACCTATTAGGCCTTGCTCTCTTAAACAGCAGATGAGGGGATAAACTTGTGTCTGAACTGCTTATCTGACTGCAAGTGGGAGTTTGCATGATGGAATTAAGAATAAAATAAAATCCATCCACTTAGAAAACTAGCCTACCAGTCAGGGAGAATAGTACATTAGAGACTTTCCGCTCTGTGTACAGGGATTTTTTTGGTACTCATGTGAGCCAACATCTGTTGCATGAAGTGAATTAATCCTGCACCCCAGGAGTAGCTTGTGAACAAGAGTTATGTTCAGCTGCCTCGTGTGGTGATCTGGGAGAACTGCAGCATAAAACTCCTTCCTTGCAGTGGCATATTTTTCTCAGGACATGGGCATTGGGGGTGGGGGTGGGGCTACATACGGTCCCTTTGCAGGAATGGAAACCGTAGTCAACCCTTGTTTACAACTCCTTGGAGGGAGCTTCATGTTCACTTTTCAGGCCAACACTAGTCATGCATTATCCAGGAGTGTGAGTGAATGCATGTCTGTATCTAGGGGGTGGGTCAAGCTAGGAGCATTCTCAGAAGGACTCATGTCTCTTATTCTGGAAAATCCAGAGCACATCACTGCCAAACTGCTGCATGCACCTGTCTTCCTGAAGGAGCATCTCCACCCCCATCATTCAGCCCGGACACTGAGGTCCAGCTCCGGGGGCCTTCTGGCGGTTCCCTCGCTGCGAGAAGTAAGGTTACAGGGAACCAGACAGAGGGCCTTCTCGGTAGTGGCGCCCACCCTGTGGAACACCCTCCCAGAAGATGTCAAGGAAATAAGCAACTATCTGACTTTTGGAAGACATCTGAAGGCAGCCCTGTTTAGGGAAGTTTTTAATGTTTGATGTTTTATTGTGTTTTTAATATTCTGTTGGGAGCTGCCCAGAGTGGCAGGGGAAACCCAGCCAGATGGGCGGGGTATAAACAACAACAACAACAACAACAACAACAACAACAACAACATGATGATATTATTATTCCAAGTTGCTTACCCATCTTTATCTCTCTCTCTCCCCACCCCTGACTTAAATGCAATTGCAGCACTAGCCTATCCAATATGGACCAGTGAAGCACCAATGATGCAACTGGTGGGAGTAATGGTCTATATAGCATAGTTGCCTTTCTGTATTGTGCTCCCTAACTGCATCGCCATTGCAATGTCTTGCTACATGGTCTATTCCCTCACAGGCTGCATTCTGTGCCTTAAACACTATCATATAAACGATTCATTACCCCCCAAATGTCAGAGAGGTTGTGAAGCTCTTGGGTCATTCAGGCATACGTGATGGGGCTGTATCCCTACTGAAGCTTTTTGGGAGACAGAATTTGCCCCCCCCATGTGATTGTCAGCATTTTAATTTAGACCCAGTGATACCTCTCTTGTCCCTAGAGAGTCATAGCAATCCAAATATTGTGCATAAAGAATTAGTGGCATTATCGGCCGCTCAAATGAAAATTTCTGCTAACTGGAAAATGGGCTGGTCTCAGGGCTGGCTAAATAGAAATCATCTCACTTACAAAGGGGAGAAAAAGAAATGGAACACAATAAAAACGCAAGGAAGAACAAAACCTGGCAGTACATTAACAAAATAATAAACACCAACACATCCATTAAGCGTTCAGACTGATACATGCCATCCAAGTGTCCAAATAGGTTGTTCAGGCAAAGTTGGTGTTTATAAAGAGTACATTCAAATGTAGTGAGAGTATTAAGAATGTCAGATCATTGCAAAATAGATAGTGGATATTTCATCCTGGAGAGCTGCCGCAAGTCACTGTTGACAATACTCAGCTAGATGGACCAACTGTCTAACTTGGTTTAAGGCAGATTCCTATGTTCCTATGATACCTCCAGCTTGCAGTACAAGTCTCTTAAAGGCTCTTAAAAAATTCTTATGTGCCATTGCCTCTCAGGCTGCTGAAATTGCAGGCGATATATAGGTCCTGCTCTTTTTACATACCTAGATCCTCAACACCTCCCATTCAAAAAGGGGTGTTTATGTAAGCCATATCTAAAACTAACCCAAAAAGACTTGCTGATTGTTTGTGCTTGCTAAAAGATACGTCTTATGAAATTCTCGTTCCAACATAGGGAACTGCATTCTTTTATGAGGGTCAATGAGGTAGAGTATCAGCCCAAATAAACTTCTGAAATAGCACACTGATCTTTTGAAGATATGCTTAAGGAACAGGTAGGAAATTATCATGCAGCACACATATTATTCATGGCAGAATATTCATTTTAAGTGCGCTAACCTTAGCCCCGAATACCAAGTCTGGGTAGTGCCCATCTTTCCAAATCACTGGAGATTTCCATTATCAGCCTATTCGTATCCATTTGTTGTCATTTGAGAAATGTAGAAACCAAAATCCCTAGACGTGTTTATGACTTCTGGACACCAACAAAACCACTAGCTGGCATACAAAGTAGCTGATTTACACTTGCTCATGGGCAGTAGTAGGGACGCGGGTGGCACCGTGGGTTAAACCACAGAGCCTAGGACTTGCTGATCAGAAGGTCAGCGGTTCGAATCCCTGCGACAGGGTGAGCTCCCATTGCTCAGCCCCAGCTCCTGCCAACCTAGCAGTTCAAAAGCACGTCAAAGTGCAAGTAGATAAATAGGTACCGCTCTGGCGGGAAGGTAAACGGTGTTTCCGTGTGCTGCTCTGGTTTGCCAGAAGCGACTTAGTCATGCTGGCCCCATGACCCGGAAGCTGTACACCAGCTCCCTCGGCCAATAAAGCGAGATGAGCTCCGCAACCCCAGAGTCAGCCACGACTGGACCAAATGGTCAGGGGTCCCTTTACCTTTACCTTTATGGGCAGTAGTAATTTAGTAACTTTTTCACCCCATGCACTCTGTGGCACTATCTTTCTCTGTACCACCACTGGGCTATTTGACACTCTTCGGTCACAGCACTTATTTCCCATTTGCCTACTGCACAGGTCTCTACAATCCATCCTTTCCTCTCTACAAACCACACTCTGATACTGTCTTCCATCTGCAATATCACAGTTTCATCCACGCTTCCTTCTAGATCCCCACTTTCCCCAGGTCATTCTGCACACCCTGTTCTTTTCTTCTTCCTTTAGACCACGGATAGGGAATCTGTACACTCCAGATGTTTTTGCACTGTGACTCCTATCAGCACCAGACAGCATAGCCAATGGTCAGGGATGATTCAAGTTGCAGTCCAGCAAAATCTGTGCTACAGGTCCCTTACTCCTACTTTAGACAGACTCCAAATGACCTGTTTGTTCAACATCCATCCTGATTTGCTTGCACAAAAGTTGCATGCTAGTCGGGCTACGACTGGTCTTTTTTTTGAGCATTCATTCTGTTGTTGCTTTATTACAGGGTGGTTATATGCAGGCCCAGTTGCTAGCTAACCCCCAGGCATGTGTGTAGGTTGCCCAGGAAGACCCCAGAGACCTTTCTCTCTGTAGACGGCACTGTTTTCTCCTACGCTTTCTTTGGACTGTACACACAAAGGGCACTCTTAAAAAAGGGTCGAAGATTTACTGTGCTAGAATGCAACTGGCGGCGTTTTTATAACAGCCCTTTGCAGCTTTTCCTATTCAGTGAATTAGTGACTGATTATTCCAAAGCATTTTCAAGTTAGCTGAGTAATTAATTATTTCCCTTTTTAAAAACACCATAGATCTTTCTAACTGTGTGTGTGTGTGTATGTACACAAAGTGGGAGATGGAGAGAGAAAGAGTTGGGTAAGGAAAGGACATATTTTAAACCAGCTTTTCGGAGGCAAACCACATTGTTTCAGCTTGCGGCAAGCAACTGAGACAAAAAGGGGAGCTTTGCATATCTCACCTCTCTCTCCATTGGTTACATTGGAAACAAATAGGCCACTTCCCTTTTGATTAATGATCATTTCTGTATGAATGGGTTGATCTTGCCACTGATCTCCTACCTAAACTTAACTTGTGGGTACGATTGTCTCTCTGCATTGGATAAATTTCACATCTTCTGTGCAGCAGTTCTCACTGAGGTGCTTCTAGAGCTTGGCTGGAGAGCCTGTGACTTTCCAAATGTTGTTGGGCTCTACCACCAGCCCCAGCCAGCATGGCCAATAATCTTAAGTGGTGGGAGTCGAGTCTTGGGTCAGCTCTCTCATGAAGCAACAGCCTCAGGAAATTGATTCCAGGGTGGTAGGCAGCAAATAGTTGGGCATTTAATGTTTCGTTACTGTGTTTTTTAAATAGGCATGTGGGATATTATATCTGAGCTGCTGAAAAAAACAACCTCAACAGGCTTTGGGTACTATAAACCTCAGCTTGGGGAGAGGAGCCTGAGACAGCCCTGCCATGAGGCAAATTGAGGCAGTTGCCTCAGGCAGCAAATGCTGAGGGGTGCAGAGTAGACAGAGCTGTTGTGCGTCCTGCAGCCTGCTTTATGTCCCTCCCTGAAGGAGCCTGCTGCCCTCAATTGCAGTGGAAGATTCTCACTGCCAGTATTGAAATAGGAGTCAAGTGCTGTCTTGCCATCTTCTGTACATGAAGCGGGGGACATTCCACCTTTTGCAACTAAGGGAGCAAAATGCTTTGGGTTGGGCTCAGTAGTAATCCAACCATATTCGTGGAGGTCCACAGGTTCTCCACCTCTGAGGTCACCAAGGGTGACCTGCTGAATGTCAATACAGGACACCTTCAGCAAATGCACATGAACAGTTATTCAGATGTACTGTTTATGGGATGATTAACAGGTGTTGCATCTGCAGCCCCTCAGCCACGTGTACTATCTCGTAGGGGTGGGGTACCTCAGCCAGAGGGCCGAATACAGCTCTGAAAGCCTCTCTGGACTTTCCCCAAGCCACAGCCCTTCTTCCCAGGCTCCAGAGCTCCCCGGTTCTGCTCCATGCACCCTTGAGGGCCTTGGTCTACTGGAAGTGTTCCCAAACTGTAACCACATCCCTTGTTTGCCTGGATAGAGAGGAATGTACAGCCTGGTGTGGCTGGAATGTTGCCTATTGTACACAGGAAAGCATCACACCTGTTGCTCCTCCCACTTTTGCCTCTTTCCCCACCCACCACTGACAAACGGCCTCTGGAAGGTTGCTCATGAGACAATGTGGCCCTCAGTTGAAAAATATTTTCCAAGGCTGGATTTAGACACATCAAAGAAGAATTTCAGTTTAAAGCATTGTAAATTTAAACAGGGAAAACAAGTAGAGAAAAACGGGACTCCACATTGCCATCTGGTGGCACAATGTTATATTGCATATACAACACATATAAATCGCCTTTTCTTTACCAGTCTGGCTGAGTCCCTATAGTCAGTGCCCTTGACATAACAGCAAGGTGACAGAGGAAGTCATATGTGGACTGGTGCCATGCAGCACAATCCCATAAATACATCAGGGATGGATAACCTTTTTCAATCCAAGACTCACGTTCTTTTGTGGACAACCTCTATTCCACCTTCAATCCCTTTTTCTTTCCCCCTCCTCCTTACTTTTCTCAACTCTCTGTTGCACATGGATCATCCCTATTTCTGTACCTTCCCCCTTCCCTTATTTTGCAGCCCTCTTTGCAAACACACACACTGCCCTGAACCCCTGGCCTACCTGGCAGCAAGTCAGTATGCCAAGTTCCCAGTCCAGGGCCAATCCACACGTCCAGAGTCAAAAACCAAAGAACAGTCCCACAGAGATCCTGCAGGATCCGAGCCATGGCCCAACCACGGGCAGCTGAGCAGACACAGCCCCTCAGCTCTGCTTCCCTTTTGTACTTTGCCTGCTGATTGCAGCATCTGGGCTTGACGAGGCAGATGACCCTCACCTGCTCCAAGCCTACTCCAGTTGAGGAATCACAACCCAGAGCTAATGAGTCCCACCTGGCCACCTAGGGAGCTGGGCTGTGGGCCCTTGCCTGCCTCTGCCTCCTGGAATTGCTCCCTACACCTCAGAGCCTGCCGTGTCCATGGAGACAGGGGTTCCTCTGGCTCTGGTGATGGGTCCTGTTGCTCTGGTTCCTGTGCACTGACCCCCATCCCTTTGCCACCCTCTGTCACCATGTACTCCTATCTCCAGCTTGCCCTGGTGTGTCCTAGTCCTGGCCACACCCCTTGCCGGAAACCTCTTCCTCCTCCCCATCTTCCTGCCAGTTCATGACACCTTTGCTCTGCAGGCACCTTATGGGTGGCACAAGCATCTGCTCTCTGCTTATGACAGGCTGTGATCTGAACTGCATGTGTTTTTCTGGGGTAGCATGGTGGATAATGATACCTGATACTAAGGAAGGGACAACTGGACAATAATCTTTCCAAGGCTATGATTTTGGGTGTCTACAAATGCTATGGTTTTCTAACCCAAACTGAAAATTGCCAACGCTGAATGAAGCTGACTAAATTGATGAAAATCTGGATTCAAATCGGAGAACTCCAGAGAGATGTAATTTTATTAAGCACTGAAAAAGAATAATTTCCCCCCCAGACATTTACTGATATCCGTGGTTCATAATTCAATATCCAGCAAGCATCCCATGTTATTTAGCCATTTGCACCAGTGTAGCAACGCCAATAATTTGCTATGTGCATGTAAATTTTCATTTTGGTTTGTTTTTATATATTTGTAAACTACCCTTCAGCCAATGATTCCCAGGGCAGCGCATAACGCAATAAAATAATAACATCAGCCACCAAATAAGCAAGAAATTAAAGGCAGCAGAGATAAAACTCAAAAGTCTGGGAGAATCCAAATATTGTTGCCCGAGGCTGAAGGGATAGCGCTGCAGGTGCCCAGGCCAGCGTCTCTTGGGATGGAATTCCATAAAAATGGGGGGGGGGGGGCAACGCCACAAAGGCTCTCTCCCCTAGTGCTGGATTTATGTATAGGCAAAAGCCTAGGGCCTGTAAATCTAGGGGGCCTTGCCAGCCCGCCCGCTCCCTAGTGGGCAGTCTCCCCTCTCCCAAAACTGCAAACCCAAGACTTCATGCGAGAGAAGGACAACTTGGGCCTCTAAATCTTGTGGGCCTGGTCAGCCTGCCTATTCCCCAGCAGGCAATCTCCTCTCTCCCAAAATTGCAAATGAGACTCAAGGTTAGCCAGTGGGGCCCAGTTGGAAGCAGTGGGGCCCAACCTGAATTATTATTATTTATTTTTTTTGGTAGGGCCCCAGTTCACAGCCAAAGTCTGCAAAACCTTATAGATATAAATAAAATCCATCTACATTGCCTTGGTGCAGGGGCCCCATTAGGAGCGGCCCACGGGGCCCAATTTGGCCCAATTGCTCCAATTGCCTTAAGGTCAGCCCTTATGAGACTGTGCAGGGGTTGGACTGACAAGCCCTGCACTTTCTAGGTTCCTGGTGTCACTATTCAGAGTACAGACTCAAGGACTTGTTATGGAACTAAAGGGGGATGTCACTTATTGGAAATCAGTTTTGTCACCTCCCCCCAAACCACAAGATGATGAGCCCAGTCACGTTTTATTCACAGTCACATAACCACTGTAGTGTAGTGGTTAAGAGCAGTGGACTTGTAATCTGGTGAACCGGGTTCGCTTCCCCGCTCCTCCACATGCAGCTGCTGGGTGATCTTGGGTTAGTCACACTTCTTTGAAGTCTCAGCCTCACTCACCTCACAGAGTGTTTGTTGTGGGGAGGAAGGGAAAGGAAATTGTTAGCCGCTTTGAGACTCCTTAGGGTAGTGATATAGTGGGATATCAAATCCAAACTCTTCTTCTTCACTACAGCATAGCCATAAACCTGTACATTCAACTGCTGAAATATACACTCAATATGTACCAATGGAGATTTATGTTACTGCTTTATGAATGAACACCGTGTTTTATGAATGGACTCTGTATTTTGTGAATTACCTGAGAGCCACCAATAGGGAACTCTAGAATCTGACAGCTAACCAATTGGGTACTACCAAACAGCAACCCCTATTGCTGAAAGCAGGTAACCAGCAGGGAACACTTCAGCTCAGCCTTTGCACAGTTGACTGAACACCCTCTGCTGTGCAGATAATGAAGAAAGCTCGTAAATTGTATCCCTTCTGGCGGCCAGGGCTGGCCAGGCCAGTCTTCCTGTTACATACCTGCTGGGATTGACAAGGCATCTGACCCTCGCCTGAATCTCATAGCTCTCCTGACGAGTGATTTGGCCCACCAGATACCAGGCACTCTACTATTCAAATTAGGCCCCAGTGTTTTTCTTACAATCCCCTTCTCAATGAATTAATCAATTTTAATCTAGCATGTAAATTCTCAAAACTTTCTTATTTGTTAATTCGAGCAAGTAAACTACTGCTCTCACTTCATTACAAACAGTATTTCTACCTGCAACACACTTGAGCAAACCTACTAGTTGATTAATTGATTCGGCAACTTCCATGCACATGATGTGTGATGCTAATTCCCCCCCCCCAAGAGTTAAATGATAACTCATCAGAAGCAGCTACAGTTGCAAATGGCCACAAAACATCTGTGAGAGGAGTAGTAGTCCTGTGTCTGTACTTTGAAAGTGACAAACTTAGACAAACAAGTTTTGATGAAGTTTTGGATGATTTTGCTATGAGGAAGGCTAGAAAATATACATTTTAGCCTTACTGTATTTGATGGTTGTAGTTTACTTCTTAATATGTATTTTAAAACTGACATTTTAATGGTAACATAAAGTAGATTCTAAAAGTGCCACACTGTCAGGTAACCATGATCATATTATTTACACTTCCCAGGCAATATAAACTGTAAACTCAAGGTGGTTTTTTTAATAATAACATTACAACTTCAGTTTCCTAAAAAATAATGCTTATTCCACAAAAGGTTTACAAAGTTCAGTTATTGCAAAGGTTTTTCAGTGTTAATTTTATGCATTTTTAAAAATCACCATGGTATTAAACAATAACATCTTAGGTCCTTTAGAGGAGAAATTGTGAATTGCAGAATTTTAAATACTCATCGTCATCCTTGGCTTCACTCAGTTTTGTTTATAACACTCTTCCATTTTCTTCTAGACATGAGGCTGGGGAGGGGCCTCACAAGTGGAGTAGCCTAGGGCCTCTCTTCATCTAAATCCGGCCCTGCTCTCCCCATTCATATTTTATAGTGTAATTTTATGTTGGGTAGCCCCCTGACACCTATGGCAATAGGGTTGTATACAAATATAATAATAATAATAATAATAATAATAATAATAATAATAATAATGCTATTTCATTCGGGTGGGGGGGGGGCGGGGCGGGGAGCACCTGAAGAAGAACCTCATGGGTCTGAGACTAAGGGGGGAAGGGTTGCTCTTTCAGGTCTCAAACTGTGACAAGCCCTGAATCCAACAGCTTTCCAGATATAGAGTGGGAGGCTACAGAGCTGGATAAGCCACTCTGCCTAAAGCCGCCCCAACAATTCCTCCCCCCCCCCCCACTCACAAATGCAAACAAACTTCACTGCAGCCAACAACAGACAACCAACTACACACTGCCCCCCCCAATCCCTCTCCCTACCAAGAAAATGAAATAAGCGAATAGGAAGAGAACCTAACCAGTAAACACTGACGCAAATCCCCACATAGAATCATAGAATCATAGAGTCATAGAATCATAGAGTTGGAAAAGACCACAAGGGCCATCATGTACACTATATAAGAGAATATGAGTCTCACCACCACCAGCCTCCCCCCCCTCTTCTTCCCCACCCTAATTACAGTGGTACCTCTGGTTACGTACATAATTTGTTCTGGAGGTCCGTTCTTAACCTGAAACTGTTCTTAACCTGAAGCACCACTTTAGCTAATGGGGCCTCCTGCTGCTGCCGTGCCGCCAGAGCACGATTTCTGTTTCATCCTGAAGCAAAGTTCTTAACCCGAAGTACTATTTCTGGGTTAGCGGAGTCTGTAACCTGAAGCATCTGTAACCTGAAGCGTCTGTACGCATCCGAGGTACCACTGTACTGTATACAACACTAATGTCTCATATCAAATGTAACTGATCAGTAGAAAATACTTTACAACCTAAAAAAAAGAGCAACGCACTACTTTTGTAAACCAAGGAAATCTTTAATAAAAAATATTTAAGAAAGAAAGGCTATCTAGAGAGAAGGACCACCAAACTTCCTGCCCTTGTGCTGACCTGTGTTGACTTTCTTTCCCTCTTAGGGTTGCTGACCTCAC
Source organism: Podarcis tiliguerta (assembly GCF_965153285.1). Lineage (NCBI taxonomy): Eukaryota > Metazoa > Chordata > Lepidosauria > Squamata > Lacertidae > Podarcis > Podarcis tiliguerta. The sequence continues at coordinate 69,208,280 of NC_139538.1, read as the reverse complement.
TTCCTCACATAGTAAACAGGTACATATGTCAAAAACAACAAAACAATTGCATATATATATATATAACAAATGTAAAAGTCATAAATATAAAAAACAGTTTAAAACAAAAGCAGAACATCCATGGAAAAAAATTGGAATCCATCGTAGACACAAACTGTGATAAAGTTTTCTGAAGGCTTGCTGAAAAAGGGAAGTCTTTGGATCAAGAGGCAAGAGAGAAGATACTTGTCTGATATGCGCTGGGACGAAGCTCCAAAGGGGAGGCAGAACTGGGTCCCCACTAATGAATTGTGCTGCTGCAATCTCAGGTGCTCACTGCTCAGATAGCTTGCACCTGCTGCTTGCTGCTCCACTCTATATATCTATATATATGAAAGAATTACTTATTTTCAAGGAACATAAGGTGTATGGTAACGTCTTTGGCTCATTTGGCTTCCCTCTCCAGGTTGCATGTAGGTCTGGGGCCTTTGCTGCTGCAACCTAGTTGATACTTCAGACGAGGTAGTAGGGTTGGAGTGCTTTTGTCCAGAGGAGGACTAATGGATGCTTCCTTCCTTCTGTTGATTTTGGGGGACTGAGGAGATGACATGTGCATGCGTGCGCACATGCGTGCATGCGTGCGCACATGCGTGCATGCGTGCGTGCATGCGTGCGTGCCATTAGCATGCCTCACAGCAGAAAAGCTCTTCTGTGTGTACAGCCAAAGTGCATAGGGATGAGAAGGATACAAAGTCAAATATGAGTCTTTGTCCAAGGCGAGAAACCCTCTAATTTGACTTGCAAATTTGCAAGCATCATTCTTCATCTCTGCATTGGCATTTTGCACTAGACTGCTTCAGGTGCTGCCCCTCCTCTCCTCATACCATAAACAGTGGTGGCACCAATTTGAATGAGAAGTGTTTCCAATAAATCCTCACAGAACTAGAAGACTGAGACACTGTGTGTGTGTGTGTTTTCTGGTTCGATCCTCCCCACATTAGCTTAAGGATTATTTTATATTTAAAAAAACCATAATCCAACAAATCGATTTCAAACCAAATCACTGAACACAACCAACTCCAAACCTAGATACAACAAACAGGGTTTGAAATTGGTTAGGTCTGATGGTTGTTGCACGGGGGAATAGAAAAAGAATTAACCTGGTGCACTTAATGCAGAACAATTTTCCAGAGTGCCAAAATTCATCACTTGTTGTGATCAGATAATGGTGCTTGTTCCCTATTTTCTTAGGAAGTTTCCTATCCGTTTTTTTCAGATTAACAACTGGATGTTTCTTTAGAAAGATGGAAGGCGTTTTGCACCATTATAGGAACTGTTTCTGGAACTTCTCCATCATTTTCCAGGTTCTTCTAAGGCAAGGTTGGGGAATGTGTGGCCCTCTAGTTGTTGATGGACCACAACTCCCATCATCCCTGACTATTGGCTCAGGAGAGGAGGGCAGTGGCCTGTGGGGACCTGTACCAGCCAGGAGGCAAGAATCAGAGGCGGGGGGGGGGGGAGCTTTAGAGCTGGAAGAAGAGGATGACAAGGCAGCCCAGGCAAATGGACTGGGTGCTTCCCCACCCTCTGCCACACCACTCCCAGAACCAGGACAGAATTGAAGCAGGTAGAGCAGAAACAGCATCTTTCATTCAGGTGCAGTCCCCAGCTATGTTTGGACAACCCGTCAGGGGAAGGTACATAAGCTGGTGGAGGGGGAGTGGTCCCCAGTTGTTGCAACTGCTCTATAGAGTGCAGACCTGGGAATAGATGCCTGGATGCCAGATTAGTGTGTGATGGTCTCCAGAGCTGTGGAAGCGACTGTAACTGTTATCTCTGATGATAAAGAGTTAGCTCTCTACCATGCGCATTCGTTGGCTGGGAAGCACCCGTGACATTGGCTATGCTGTCTGGCACTGATGGGAGATGGAGTCCAACTACAGGTGGAATGAGACAGGTTCCCCATCCCTGTTCTCAGAGTGCCATTGAACAAAACACAATTTCCTTCATCATTGTCTCTGGATTGCTTGGGGGGAACTTCAGTACCCCTTCCTGAGCATCGCCAAGTGTCTTCCCCAAAGAAGCTGGGTGATCCTCTTCCTTCCTTTCCAAGACTTTTGCAGGAAGCAAAACAGTGAAACTCCAGTTTACCTAAATGGGTCCCTGCCTCCACCATGCTCCAAAACTGGCAGTCCATTTCTAACCTTGCTCTGTTTTGTTTTTGGCAGTGTGTTTGCTCTTGATTTCAATACAAGTCCTCTGCTCCACCATTGCTAACAGAAGAAATCCATTCGCTAGCCATATTTGCAAACCAGGACCCCCCCCCCAATGAGATGCAACCCTGGGTCTCATGTTCCATCACTTTGTAAGCTGCCCGTTATGATACTGTTGGTTCCAAGGGGGATCCAAATCTACACAGATAAAGGCACAGAAATCCAGACAAAATCAGGGCTGTCACTTTCTCACCTCCACCAGTGCTATAATACATGGTCAGCATGTGGTGCTTTAGGGCAGAAGTCCAGGGCCTCACTCTGAAGGCTGAGGAGGAGGGTCCCCAAACACAGCTACCCGAGTTTACCACATTTTGGAGGAAGTGACATGATGCACTAAAGAGCCATAAGACCATTAAGGCCAGATGTAACAACAAGGATGGAGAACTTCAGGTCTGGGGACCAAATGTGGCCTTTCAGCTCTCTCTGTCTGGCCCTGGGGACTCCCCCAGAACAAACTCTCCATTGCCCCTGCTTTGCACACCCTTTGAGAGTATTTAGCTGCAATGTATCCTTGAGCTCCCATACTGTTTCTTGCTTGCTTGCTTGGGTGCAGGACAGTGAGAAGTAAGAAAGTGCATGTCGAAATTAGGTCCCTCAACAAAGGGGTAATCATTGCTCCAGCCACTTTGGCCTCTAGTCTCTCCCTCCGGGGGTATTCAACCACCTCCGTCCTCCTGCCAAGGTTGTCTAGACCAGAATGTGTCCCTGTGACAGGAAAAAGGTGTTCTCAACCCTGGTGATACCTGACCAAACTCCACCAGAGGCCAGTTCCTCCCACTGTGTTTCTGGATGGAGAATAAGAACGGTAGCGGGTTGTTGATAGAGTCAAATAACTATCCATCTCCGAACAAGACCTGGCCTGGGATCCCGTCCCCGCAAAGCGCTTTCTTTCCAGAAGCCTCATCAGACCCCACACGAACTCAACAAGTGAGAGCGCACCGATTTCCAGCAGAACGTCTCTGTTCCTGACAGACTGAAGGCGCCTCTCCTCTTGGGATGGGTGGTGGGGGTCTTGGAGAGGGAGCTGCCTCCTTCCTCCTGGCTCTAGAGATGGTTTCGCTGCCCCCTTTCGATGGCGGGAAGAGAGCCACCTCTCCACTTTTGCGCCCGGCGGTTGCGCTCCAAGCAAACCCTCCTGGCGGATGAGTTAAACTGGGGAAGGGGGGAAATGGAGCGGAGTGGGAAATAAAGAGCATCTGTCGAACTGGACAAGGAAGCCCTTCCCTCGCAATCGAGGCCTTGTTCTCAGCCATATTAGCGGGGTTCTCGTTTGTCAACCGGTTGTGTGTGTGAGAGAGAGCGGAGGACGCCAAGAGGTGGCTCCCCAGTTATCTCTTCTGGGTAGGTATGTCAGGAGCGGCAGCTGTTCCTTCTGTGTGCCTTCTGAAGAGCATCCATATGTGGCGGCTCAACATATGGCCTCACAAATCACGGTTTCCAGCTAATGGTCTCCCCCACCTCCTCCTCGCCAGTTTCCTCCTGGCTTGGGGCGGGGAAAGAGAATGAGCGAGCAGGGCGCTGAGAAGTCTTGGAGGGCGCAACAGGTGTTGCGCTGCGCCCTTGTACCTTTCCCCGACATTGAGCGCAGCTCAGCTCCTCTCAAAGCTTCGTTTGTCCGCCGCTGAATGGGGAGATCTTGTGTGTCTCTCTCTGTGTATAGAGGGAAGCGGGGGAGAACGTGTCAGCACAAAGCTCCGGCCACTTGGACTAACCCTTTTCCCTTGTCTGGGTTCATTTTGTGTGTGGGGTTGTTTGGGGGGGGGGTCTATTTCCTTTCCCAAGTGTTCCACGTGCGTCTTGGGTTACCTCAGATGGGGACATATGGTCGCCCTCTCACCTCTCCAAAAATAATAATGGGGGAATGCCTTCTTTTCAGGGATGCGGATGAACCCGGTGCCAGTTATTCTCTCTCTCTCCTTTAATGGATTGTGTGTCTGTGTGTGTGCGTGCCTAAGATTGTATTGACACAGTTTGTGTGGGAAAGGGAAGCCAGACGGCCCTGTTATCTCCACGAGCCCTCCTCAAACCAAACAGCGCGCCAGTTGGCCGCGGCAGCCTGCAAGAGGAGAAAGGGGAGGGGGAGGCCCAGATTGCACGAAGCCTTCGCCGACGCCTGGCAGGCGAAAAGGTGGGGTGCTTGGCTCCTCTGGTTACCATATGGTTTCAATAAAATAAGACAAATAGGACGGGGCGATAGGGAATTGCAGTAAACCTGTTATAAAGTAGCAGAAGGGAGGCCAATGTAAACGCCAGAAGGGCCCCAACTGGGATGGCCATTTAATGCCAGCGAGGCATTCAAGCTGCCCGGACAGGTGTGAGGAAGAAGCCAAGGCAGCGCCCCCCCACCTCCGGTCGATTTTTATCACGTTTGTGGTAATATTGCGCTTGTTATGCTAACTATGAGTAAACAGAAGCGACCAGCCAATTGTGGCAATTGGAGGGAAGTTATCGGGGAAAGCAATGGCACAAAGGGGGGTTGGGGAGAGGGAGAGAAGGTGATCTAACAATAAAGTTGCCTTGTTTCCCTGAGCAGGTGATGGCTGCCCCCCGCCTCATGATTAATGTTTCCCCAAAGCACTCCACTTTACAATCTCTTGTCATTATTTATTAAACGAAATCTATTTATTATTATTTTAGCAAACAGTGCGACCAGGTGGGGCTTTCTTTTCCCTCTTCAGCTTTTGTCTGGAGGACGTTTGAAGTGGGCAGTCTAAGGGGTTGGTAACTCGCTCACCAGATTTTTGTTATCCATTTGTGTGCAAGCAAAAAAATCTGCCAGGAGCCTATTCAGTTTTCCCTCGCGCCCCCCTTTCCCTCCTCTCGTCGCAAATCTAAAAAGGGCACACAAAATTCGAGAGGGGAGAAAAGTCTCTCGCTTCCTCCCCGCCCCCGCCCCCAATTTTCCTTGTGGGGGAAAAGACGGGAAAGTCTTTCAGATCACCGTAGAGAAGAGACTCGAGCGGCGGTCGACAGATGCACGAGGCTGGCGTTCAACGACGCCTCTGCCCTGCGCTTTTGGAGACAGCCGTGCGTAAAAGGGGTCTCAGGGGGCCCCCGTGCTACCTGTCGCATGGAGCAAACCGCAGCTTGTCCGAGGTCACCCTTCCAGCTCTGGGAAAGGAGCTGTTTCAGCACCACCGCTTTCCACATAGGGATCTTTTACACAGATTCCAACGGCGATTCTCGCTGCCGCAGCCAACGGCCGGTGAGGAAATGTTTTTGGTGAGGTGAAACGGAACCCACAAAACGCCTCCAAATCCGCCCTTTGGGGCTTGACAAAGATCTCAGCCCCACTCCTATTCCAGCTCGGCAGACTCCTCCAAGCATGGGAAAGGGCACCTCAGAGTTTCTCCTTCCCGCCCCGAGGGGGGAAAACAGACGTGCCCAGAGCTTTCCAACTGTTTGCGTAAATTTCCCGGGTAATTTTTGCGCACAAAAGTGCCTCCTCCTTTTCCTTTACTCGGGTCCGCTTTCTTAAAGGAAAATCACATTTGGACCTTAGAGTTCCCACCACCAGGTCTCTTTGAAAGACCCCAGCCTTTTTAGAGCTCCAACCTCTCTAATTTTTAAGCACGGGGGCGAAAGTTCCAAGTTTCCCTTTAGAAAGGAAATTTCTTTCCCCCTTCACTTTTTTGCTTTTACTTTGCTGGAGGGTTGGGATGGCGAAGTCTTTGGAGAGCCGCATCCCCGGTGCTGACTCCCCCCAAAATAATATTTTTTGGTCACCTGGTGGGGGTATTTGGCCATTCTGGGGCGCGGGGGAGAGCTTGGAGCGACCCCTCACCCCTCTCTGATGGAGGGAAGGGAGGTCCTTTCCGCTGCGCGGGCAGCAACAGGTGTGCGCAAAGGAAGCCCAACTGTTGCTCCCGCGTGCCATTGTCTCCAGTCCTCCCAGACACGCTCTCCTTGGGTCTCTGGTTGAATCTTTTGCACATGGCTCGGTGCCAACGCCTTTGTTCCCTTCTGTGGCTTATGTGTGTAACTTTAAACACTTCCTGACAGTTTGCCTTGTTTGGCCAAAGGCTTTTTCAAAACAGGCCGTCTATGCAAAACTCAATCTAGCGGTTGCTTTTTACAAGTCAGAGGGAAAGACTGTTTAAAAAAAAAAAAGGGGGGGGGAGCAAATACACCAGTACAGAGAAAAGGGGAGGGGAGGGGAGAAAGGAACCAAGGCCTCTTTCCTCAAGAAAACTGGCCTCTTCCTTAGGGTCAATTGGGCGGCGGGTGGGGAATGTTATGAATGACAACCCTTGTATGGTATAAACATAAGATCTGCAAGGTTGGACAGAGCAAGGGCCATCTAGTGCAGCACTGTGGCTGGTCAGATGCTTCTGAGAAACTCGGAAGTGGAGGATGCAAGTGATGGTGGGTGGGGGGGATTGAGTTTCCTCTACATTAGATGGTACTCAAACATAGACTGGCACTGTACAGGGAGGTTCCATTAGCCACCATGGCTATGGAGAGGTCTGCTCTCCCTGAATTTGTGCAGACTCCCCCCCACTCTCCCCACAAGCCATCAAAGGCAATTGCCACCCTTTGCACTTGCAAATCCCATAAACAAACTCCTATCCCTGTGAAAACTGATTTGAGTTTGGCACATAGCTAAGTGAACACGTCTCCCCTGCCCCAGGTTTCTAACACTGAGGGAGAGAAAGAGAAAAAAAAAATCCCCTTTTCACTCTCAAAACCATAGTTCTACAAATCTCATGTTTTCCATTTTTCACCCACCCACTAAAAAGTCCATAAAAGACAGCAACACTTTACCCACCTACCTGGGAATGAGCCCCACTTAACAAATGGGGCAGCAACAGAACAGCAATAGAACCAAAGGCTTTCTGGAAAAGAAGTCTTCAGTCCCCAGCAAAACACAGGCAAAGAGGGGCTTCCTCTAAGCCTTTGGGTAGTGAGTTCTGTAAGCGGAGTTCCACCACAGAGAAAATATGAATTCTCCCACATTGCCACCAAATGTGTCTCAGAGTTTATTTATTTGCGGACAAATAAATTTCTGTGCACTGCTCTGGTTTTGCCAGAAGTGGCTTAGTCATGCTGGCCACATGACCCAGAAATACTGTCTGCGGACAAACGCCGGCTCCCTCAGCCAGTAAAGCGAGATGAGCGCCGCAACCCCAGAGTCATTCACGACTGGACTTAACTGTCAGGGGTCCTTTACCTTTACCTTTTTATCGTGCCCTTTCTCTGCCATGGAACCCAAGGCATTGTCTGTAGAGTCCCCAGGTGGTCACTCACCCATGTCCTGACCTGATCTACAGCTGCTTAACTTCAGCAGTGAAAGAGGTTGATCACCATGGATTTAGCCTGGATACTGATCTAAGCTATGCTGAGTGTGGAGGTGCTGGAAGGAGAAATATAACATTAAAAAAGGCAAGGCAACTTTTATTATCTATCAGTATTTACTTATGTATAGGGCAGTCAAGACCCCCTTTGCTCCATGCTGGGGGTTGAGTTGGGTGTGGGTGTCCCTCTGTCCAGCCCTGTTGACCTCTGTCAGTCATCATCTCCACTAGTATGGAGTCCCACTTGCCCAATAGGCAGGGAGAATGACTGCCAGGAGAACCCCTACCACCTGCTAGCAGAAAACCCAGCTTTCTGGGAGCAGAACTGAGCTGGCCAGAGATCTGAGCAATCACTTCTTCACTCTCATGATGACACTCAGTGGCGTAGCGTGGGGGGTGCAGGGGGGGCCTGCCACACCGGGCGCAACATCTGGGGGTTAGGGTTAGGGGGCACAAATCCACGGGTTAGGGGGTGCAAATTACTTGCCTTGCCCTGGGTGCTGACAACCCACGCTACGCCACTGATGACACTGGTTCTGATTCAGGCCCAGACACCCCATGAGCTGCAGGCTGGTGCAGTATTCTGCCTCCCCCCTCCCCATGTGTGGCACTGCCATTCTGTAATGCCCCGGGTGGGCTGGGTGAGGGGAGCTGGGATTACTCCCATACTAAGAGGTTTTGGTACTGCCTCCCTAAGAGTCTTGAAGTGGGCTACAAAATTTAAAATATAATACCTTAATAAAATCTCAATGCACTAAAATAAACGCAGCTGAAAGACAGGGATTAAATAAATCAGATACTGGAACTACGCACCAGCTGAGTACATAAATAAGTTTTAAGGAAGGCTGTTTCCTTTGTAGTTTATAGCTAGCTGGGCATTGATGCCAGCCAGAAAATACAAACTGGAATCAAGAGCTAGGGCTTCCCTTTCTTAAACCTTTCCAGGTTCTTCCTTTTAAAACTGCTTTTTACACAGTATAGAAACCACTTTTGCCTGCTGGGTGCTCCAAGTTACAGAACACATGGTGGGCACAGGACTGCACTGTGTCCAAATATCCCAGAGGACTGAAGAGACACAGAAGTTGGTGAAAGTGGAATTTTTTTCCTTTGGAACAATACCCGGCAATTGTCAAAGAACAAGCAAGCCTTAAGTGATGCACAACTCGTAACGGAGACTCATTCTCCACTATGCACTGTCTGTTGGATCCATTGTGAAGTTACTCATAAGCAAGCCGAGATGCCTGCATTGCAGGGGGTTGGACTAGATGACCTTTGGGTCCCTTCCAGTTCTATGATTCTGTACCCCACTGAATTCACTGTAGTAGCCTTAGGGAGTTTCCCTCTACTTGCAAATAGCTTTGCTTTAGCACTCTGCATAGAAACAGAGAAACCGTTTCAAGAGACCACTGGTGGCAGAGCTGACTTCTGATGTAGCAAGTATAATGTTGGAATACTTGGAAGAAGCCACATTTGGGTTATTATGTGGAGAGAGTGAAATGTCCTGTTCCCTTGCAGCAGGAGAACTGCAGCAAAGAACCAAACGCAATGGAGACAAGAGAGCTCTCCTTTTGAGGCTAGTTAATTGACTATTAAGGGATGCGGGTGGCACTGTGGTCTAAATCACAGAACCTAGGGCTTGCCGATCAGAAGGTCGGCGGTTCGAATCCCCGAGACAAGGTGAGCTCCTATTGCTCGGTCCCAGCTCCTGCCAACCTAGCAGTTTGAAAGCATGAAGTGCAAGTAGATGAATAGGTACCGCTCCGGCGGGAAGGTAAGCAGCATTTCCGTGCACTGCTCTGGTTCGCCAGAAGCGGCTTAGTCATGCTGGCCACATGACCCAGAAGCTGTACGCCGGCTCCCTCGGCCAGAAAAGCAATATGAGCGCCGCAACCCCAGAGTTATTCGCAACTGGACCTAATGGTCAGAGGTCCCTTTACTTTTAATTGACTATTAGCAGTGCTACAGCTAGTTGTTTCTGTGCCTGGGAAAGGACAGCTACACCAGTTGCTAGAGAACTTGTGTGCCTCCAGATGTTATTGGACAGCCCCTGACCATTGACCACAAGTTGCCTGGGGCTTATGAGAGTGTGAAACAATACCCTAGGAGCACGGGCTCCCTAATACCCTCCCAGAACTGACACCATGGAAAGGGTGCTTTAAACCAAAGTTCTCAACTAAACACAGGAAGCTGCCTTTAACTGATATGTTGATTCGTCTGGCTTGTACTGGTCTACCTTGGCTGTCAACTCTCCGGAGCTTCAGGTGGGTGCATTTCCCCCAGCCCTACCTAGAGCCGCCATGAATTGAACCCGAGACCTTTCGCATGCAAAACATACGCTCTGCTACTGCGTTGTAGCCCTTACTTATATAGGGATCTCAGATTAACTGCCCTTACTCAAAAGCTACTGTGCAGAACACCTGCTGTCTGCTGCTGTCCAATGGCTCGTGGGTCTGTTTTTCTCCTTCCCCGAGAACCTGCAATTGTGCCATTCTGCTTGGCTACCTGCTTTCACTAAGTTGACATCTGGTTTGAATCTGCCTTCTGCAATTTTCTTTTCTTTTTTTAATCAGCACCTCAAATGCTGAAAAATCTCAAATCATGCTTTTGTTGGAGGGATGGTCCGAAAATGTATCTATGTTGCGTAGAAATTAGTTTCAGACTGGGACCCGAGTTCAAATTTCCGCTAAATCTTTCGGCTCGCTTGAGCTAGTAAACTCTTTCTCAGCTTCACCTATTTCACAGGGTGGCTGCGAAGAAGGAGGAGAGATGACTTTGGATGTGTTTTTGCAAGCAACATTGGGGGCAGAGAATAGGTTTAAAAAGATTTCCCCCAAAGCTTTGTTTCCTTTTTAGTTTCTAAGTGGCTTTTCTTTCTCAAAACAGACAAAATAAAGTACTCAGAGGACCACAGGTTAGCCCCCCTGGGGCCGGGCGGGCTTCCCAGACTAGATACTAGTTCTGGAAACGGGGATGCTGTACTAAAGGAATTCCTTAGTTTGCAGGATGCATTTTCTACTGCGCATAAACCCGCTTGTAGCCCCTCCAAGAATCCATCTTAATTGCTGCACGTGCAAAGCAATCCTACACCCATCCACTTACCTGGGAGTAAGCCCCACTCAATTCTATGGGCCTTACTTCCGAGTAGATACGTCTAGGATTGCGCAGCATGGGAGGAAAGATTCCAGAGTCCAAAGACCTCTTCTTGGCTAACGCATAAAAACGGAAGGTTAACATGCCATTAAATGAATACGTAAAAATAAACCAAACTGTACCGAAAAGAAAAGCGGCGCGTGTGTTTTAGGAGTTTATTTGAAGAAGCTTTGCTGCCATTCTCCTTTTGAACCATCAAGGCGGCAGCTCTATCAGTGCTTGGCAATCTTGCGCTTCTGCTTGTGCGCCCGCGCGTACACGCACCTTGCCGTGAAGCAAAGGGCTTTGCGCCTTTGGCGGGCGCACCTCGCCCGCGCGTCTCTATTGCGGGGGAGCTGCTGCTGCTGAGGAGGCGACAGGGGCATCTCCCCCCCCCGCAAGTTCTTTGTTGGGCCGCCAGCTGTGCAAGGGGCTCGCGTGGCTCAGCCCGGAGGCGCCTCTCTGATTGGCCTCTTGCGGGCGGTAACGAGACAGGCACGCTCCGAGCCGGCCTGATAAGATAAAGCGTGCCAAGCTGGACGCGCTTTGGCGAGGTGGCGGGGGTGAACCGGACGGGGGGGGGGCGGGGAGGAGAGGGAGGAGAGGACGGGACGGGACAGAGAAAGCACCACACGCTGCCCAGATCAGGAAACCCTGCATTGTCTCTGCGCCCTATATATAGGGGCCCCCGAGGCAGTCGTGTGCCCGACCTGCAGCCTCCACTCTCCTGCCGTCGGGGAAGGCGCTCTCCTAGCCTCGTGCTCCAAGGTGGGCTGCTCCCAAAGAGAGATCGTCGCCTCTGGCTCAGGTAAGAAGATTCCCCCTGTGGATTCTGCGGAGCTGAATGCCTCTCATTGGAGAGGTGCCGGGAGCCGTCGATGATCTGGGCAGAGAGGTCAGGGCGCTTTGCATACGCCCAGAGGCTTCCGTTCCTCGTGCAGTCCTATTCTTCTTAAGAGCTGCAAACTGGTTCGGGGGCTTAAAGACCAGCTTATTTCTCCCAAGGGGGTTGCAAAAAAGAAGAAGTTGGTACTTGCCCAGCGATTAATTATTTCAGTGCCTTGCGTGAGGGCACAGCTAAGTTCTTCTCCCACAAACCATCGAAGCTGCAGCACCCAAGGGTACCTTCCCTTTAGATTCCCGGGATCCCTGCTTGCAGCGCACCCACCTTCTCAACCCATTTCCCCAGCAAAGGGTCGCCCCCGTGAATGCGCCACCGCGCGCCCACAACCCTGCGCCATCTCTCTGGGTGCCTCCTTGCCACTAACGTGGCCCCCTCGCCCGGCTTTCTCCGCTTGCCTTGCAGGATGTCTCCCAAGACGGCCTCCTCTTCGCCGGCCTCGACCACCAGCGAGGGGGAGCCGCCCTCGTCAGGCATCTCCGACGACGACGCCTCCTTCGCCTCGTCTTCCCCTTCGCTGGGCGCCGGCGGCAGCCTGCCTTCGTCTCCCAGCCCCTGCCTGCTCCTGGTCGAGGTGGGCGCGCGGGCTGCGCGCGGCGGCCCGGCGAAAGGGCGTCGGGGCCGAGGGCCCGGCAAGGGCGAGGGGCTGGGCCCCAGCAAGGCCAAGCGGAGCCGGCGCATGAAGGCCAACGACCGGGAGCGCAATCGGATGCACAACCTGAACTCGGCGCTGGACGCGCTGCGAGGCGTTCTGCCCACCTTCCCCGACGACGCCAAGCTGACCAAGATCGAGACGCTGCGCTTCGCGCACAACTACATCTGGGCGCTCACCGAGACCCTCCGCCTGGCCGACCAGAATTTGGCCGGCGCCGGGCCCGGCCCCGAGGTGGGCGCAGCTTTCCAGCAGCTGGGCGCCGGCTGCGACAGCCTGGCTGCCTGGCCCGCTTGCTGCCAGTGGGACGCCGCCTCGCTGGACTCGCCCGGCTCGCAAGAGGGCAGCCTCAGTCCCACGGACTCCTTCCAGGCGCCCCCCGGCGGGGGCCCTCTCCGACTCAGGCGCCCCCCGGAACGCGCGGTCTTCCCGGACTTCGTCTGAGCTGCCTAGTCTTGCCCGAGATCCCCTCCTCGACGGACTTCGTGCGCGCATGAACTGGCGCGGCTCGGCCGCTCGGCTCTCCGACCAAGCGGGAGAGGAGAATGCTCTCCCTTCCACTAGATTCGCCTCAGCCCAGTGGCGTAGCGTGGCGGGTGCAGGGGGGGGGGCGCACCGGGCGCAACATCTGGTGGTTAGGGTTAGGGGGCGCAAATCCACGGGTTAGGGGGCGCAAATTACTTGCCTTGCCCCGGGTGCTGACAACCCACGTTACGCCACTGCCTCAGCCTTTACCTTAAGAGGGATAGCTCCCTCCACTTGGTCTGTGCAATTTTCCTGACAACGCCCCCCACCCCCCACCCCTATTCTTTTTGGAGAAGCCAAGACAGGGCTGGGAAGAAAATAAGACATGGTAGCCCTCAGAGCTAGGGATCGGGAACCCGGAGCCTCCGAGATGTGGTTGAACTACAACTCCCATCATCCCTGAGCATTGGCTCCGCTGGGTGAATATGATGGAAGCTGAAATGCGACCGCGTCCGGAGGCACCAGGAGGACTCCCGTCTCTGCACCAGAGACTTTCCAGATGGGGTGGTTTTCTCATCCGGAGACTGTGCAGCGGACATATGCAGTGGCCTTGCCCCAGTTAGCATAAAACGTTAAGGGAGAAATGCGTTTTCTCTAGGGCTCAAATGAAAGCACTGAATTGGGGTGGAGAGGAATGCCCCCCCCCCAGCCTCCATAAGCATAAAATCTGGGTGTAACTCAAAGTCACCCTTTGGAGAGTTGCTCATGACATCACTAGGCAGCTAATTCCGCTGCCTCATCCTCTTTGGTACTTAAATATTTTATTCATACTGTACTTAAATAATAATAATAATAATCTGTAATGGGTTAACTGCACCCTATTGTAACAACACAGCAAGGTGCGCTCACTTAGTGTGGAATTCCAGCAAGGATACTCGCCCCCTTTCCCCGCGCAGCAATGTCTTACCATTTCATGCCAACTTTTGCATCTCTTCCAATCCCCCCCCCCCATTTAGTCCTAAAAGGAGAACACCTACTGATTCCGACCTTTTATGTTTGTTCTGGTGGGATAATTGCACTGTATTGGAGGTAGTGTGGACAGCAGGCTAAATCAAAACACAGGGCCATAAGCATAAGCACAACTGTTCTCCATTGAAACCAATAGGACGTAAGGTGCTTCACTAGGCTGCATTCCCCACTGCCCCAAGCCCCAAATATCTCCATACTGAATGCAGTTGCTTAGAAACTGCTGCTTTCAGGGGGACCTTGCTTGGACATAGGAGCTCAGCCTTTTGCTTCTGGGAGGATGAATCTGGAATATTATCCAGCACAACTCCAGATTGATTGAAAATCTCTGTGAGCATGTCTTGAAGAGAGGGTGAACCTGCTCTTTTAAACCACCCTCAAATCACTCATGGGGAAAATACATATTCAAGAGCACTTAATATATAGATTAGTTGCCCTTCGCTTTGAACCACCCTGTGGTTGAGTGGTTGTGGCTGTAATCCTATGCCTTATTCCCTGGGAGGAACACAATGGGACTTACTTCTGGGTCAACATGTATAGAATCGGCCTCTGAGAGTGGGACGGATGGGCTTTCCTTACCCAGTTTTCAACACGCGCTAAGGGTGGCATAATTTATGACAAAGCGTACGCTCTAAGAAAATGAGAAACAGTGGTGAGCATAAAACCTAGAGTGGTAGTTGCTCTGGGTGAATCAAGCAGCATGCAAAGGTGTGAACTTGTGTGTGTGTGTGAATGCAACTTGGACAGGCAGGTAAAATGTGTGTGGGGTTTGGAGGGGGGAGGTCAACGTGACCTTAAAGGGGATGCCACTCAGTGACAGATGGTCCAATTGGCATTTCCACTGCAAGCCTTAAGCCCTGGGTGGGATGGCCGGCTCTACCATTAGACAGAATGAGGCAGCTGGCCAGGGCTGTGGGGGGACAGTGGCAGCAGGTCCCTTTTGAGATTCCCATGCTGTTCCCCTCTATTGGAGGACAGAGCTTTGCACATCACCCAAGCAGCTCTGTACACTCCCCCAAGCTAGCCCACAGCAGCCCTTTGTTGCGGCACTGTCCTGCCACCAGTCTTGAAGTAAGATTCAGCAGCCAGTCTGACTGGCTTCTGCCCATGGAATCTTATCCTTCGCCTCAGGCCGCAAAGCCAGCAGCAGACGGACCGATGGCTCACCTCAGCAGACAGCAGCAGCTTCCCATGCCCATACACTCCTCTAAGAAAGAGAAACAGCAAACTTATTTGCATTTAAAATTGAATTGAAGGCAGAGGGATTCACTGTGACAGTCCTTCTGAAGCAAGGACTTTGTCTACATGGGGAAGTGTGCCTAGGCGGGGCAGAGAGAGAGAGCATGAACATGTATGTGCTAAGTGCACATGCATTTAATAAAAAGTCTCTGCCTTTTGGTACATTTCAAACTAAGACTGAAATCCTATACCCACTTACCTGGGAGAAAGCAGCATGGAATCCAGTGGGATTTCCTTCTGAGTAGACATTTACGGACTAGCACTGCAAGCTCCTATTTCTCTGTAAAATGGTACCACGCCCGAAAGAAGCATTGATCCCTTCTTTTTGTACTGAAGATAATAATTTATAATAATTTCTCACTGTTTTGTATTTATTGATTATATTTCAGAACAAATATATGAATATATGAATATATTATATATACAGTATATATGTTTGGTACCGAAGATTATATTATATACATGTTGCGGAGTTACAATGGGGAGAACTAAAATGACTTTGCTGGTGGTGGGAATTAAATTTTCTTTGGGATAAAAATATGGAAGTGGTCTCCTTTCAAACTTGATGAACACAGAGAACTTTCCAAATGCACATGCAAAGGATAAGGATCCACCAATCGTCCTGAGGGCACCTTCACATGCTATTTAACATGGGGACATTCTGCCAGCAAATCCCAACAGGAGCAATCACAGTTTAGCGCTTACTAAATGGAAGATACAACATCCACAGTAGGTCTGTTCTGCACCTGATGTCAAATGTAATTTTTTAAAGGAGAGCAAAGCCACTGATGATGTGGCCAAAGGATAAACTACAAAGTTATTGCTGCACAGATCCATAAACACAACATGACAAATATGTGTGTATCCATATTTTTGTCATATCAGAACAATCTTGTTTGCTTTAGCACCTGTTTCCCCCATTTCCATTTTTTTAAACCAGCTATGAAAACTTGAAATTTTGTACTTTTTGTATGTAGAGGCACTCTCATAATCTGAGACTCTAAGATGTTGTTTACTTAGCTTGTGTGCAAAACTGGCACTGAGTGGCTCAGTTGGTTAGAGCATGGTGCTGATGATGCCAAGGTCACAGGTTCGATCCCTGTGTGGGTCGGCTGCATATTCCTGCATAACAGAGGGTTGGATTAGATGATCCTCAGGGTCCCTTCCACCTCTACAATTATATAGAATCAGAAGAATCGCTATTTGCATCAGCCACTAGCCATAGCAATAAAATAATAAAATAAAATAAAATAGAGGTAAAAACTATACAAAATACATTCCGGAGGTTTACATCAATAATCAAATAATAGATCTTATTTTAATCACCCCTGCTATTTTTGTGTGTGCAGTTTTTGCTGTCACCTGATTATCTTGATCTGTTAGAAGAAAGGACACAGTAGCAATGGTTGAGCAACCAGGCATGGACAGTAGTAGAGGGATAATAACCTCACTCCTCAAATCTTTATAAAGAGTGCAAGCCAGAAGCACATGAGCCACTGATTCAATACAGTGGTACCTCGGGTTAAGAACTTAATTCATTCCAGAGGTCCGTTCTTAACCTGAAACTGTTCTTAACCTGAGACACCACTTTAGCTAATGGGGCCTCCCGCTGCCGCCGTGCTGCCAACATGCAATTTCTGTTCTCATCCTGAAGCAAAGTTCTTAACCCGAGGTACTATTTCTGGGTTAGCGGAGTCTGTAACCTGAAGTGTCTGTAACCCGAGGTACCACTGTACTGCCATCTCCACATGGACAAAACATGTAATTTTTTAAAATCAACCCTCAAGTACAGCTGAAGGCAGCATTTTAAATCTTGCTTAAGTGAAAGCGCGTCTGTATTTTGGATTTGTTAAATTTTGCAAATAGGGTGCCAATGTGTCAAAATGACTAGGTGGAAAATAATCATACCATGGACAAAATTTCCTTATCTTGGCCATATTATTCTGTCGCTCAATATCATATAGGCACGGTCTAATTAAATTGTTTGCTTTACTGAAGCCTGGTGTTAATAACTGTTGTGGTGGTAAACCAGAAAAGTAAAGCTGCTTTTGGTTGACAATTTTAGTCCAAGCACTCTCATGACAATCTTGCAATACTAAGGGCAGTAGATCAGTGGGGTTTTAATTTAGCCAAAACCAATAATTAAATGTCCTACACCAAGTCTGTAATTCAACGGAGGGGAGATTAGCCTCCAGGCATAATGAAGCAATTGGAACACAGGATGAAACGGGGAAAAAAATGCCTTAGGAACTTAGATTGAACAGTTTCTGTAGATCCAAGGTGAGTGTCTGTCCAAATCTGAGCCCTGTATGATAACTGTGCTGGGGGTTTAGTTTTAAACACTTCAAGTGCTGGTGGTATGTGATTGACACCTTTTGGATGGAAAAAGCATGTCAGAATTTTGGCGCTTTGAGATGCTTCTTCCTTTGCATATTTCTGATGTGCTCCCCATGAACCTATTGACTGAAAAATAAGGCTGAGGTGTTTAAAGACTTTAACTTGTTCAATCAACTGATTTTCCATATGCAATCTATGGGCCCTATAGTTTCTTGAAAACAAAATGATTTTAGTTTTCTTGTCATTCACAGCCAGCTGTTCTCCTTGGCAGTATCCTGAGAATGCCCTCATAAATCTTTTTAGGCCCATTTTTGTCTGAGATAGAAGTACCGCATCATCTGCGTATAGTAATATAGAGATGACTTTTGTGGCCAATTTAGGGGCATGATACTCTGGGGATGTTAAACTCTGAACAGTATCCTTTATATATAAATTAAATAGAGTGGGAGCTAGGATACAACCTTGTATAACTCCCTTTGTGGCTGGTATGGATCCTGTGAGCTGCCCATTTGTAGAGCAACACACTTTCAGCACAGTGTTTTTATATAAACATTTACTACAGTTATATATATATGAGTCTAATTCCTTGTCCCTCTCATCCAGAGATGGGTGAGTTGATGGCAGATTCAGAAGTCTACAGGACTGGAAATGCTTCACGTCTGTCCTCTCTGCCCAGTGGCTTCCAGCCCACTGAATTCTAGCTTCCATCACATCAATGGCCATTTAACCATAGCTTTCAATGTAATTTGAAGAACACCCAGCCCTGCAAGATTGGGTGGCCTTTTAGGAGAACTACCCAGTGGCTGCAGCTCTGGCAATATATCTGCACATTCCTCTCTTCCTCCAAGAAACACAGTCACCCATTTGTTGGTGCTCCTCAGCGCACAAGCAAACAGCCTCCTGGCTCTACAAAAGCTTCCCAGTTTATTTCAAAAGTGATATATGGCCCCTATCAAAACCCGGATGAAGGTTAACTAGCAAACACACAGATGAAGGAAGGTGTTGTTTCATTCCTGGGGGTTTGACTGAGTAGCCTGAGATTAATGCGTAATTGGTGGTGTTTTTGCAGAGCTCTGAGGAAGAGCAACGCTTGCACCTGGAGCTGCAGGTGGAGCTGGTTATAGGCAGCAAAGGAGGCCCAGCCACTGACGTTTCACAAAAGCCTCTCCAGTGCACCAAAGCTCTCCCAATGTGGGGGGGGGGGGCTGATATTTCAAGTGGATAATAGTTGTTATATAAGGTTGCCTCTTGGTGTTTCCCATGGGACCCCAGGAGGCTGGCAAGAAATGTGCTGCAGACAGTGAGCGCTGGAACTCTGAGGTGACGTGCTTCTATTCTGTCTCCGCCGTTGGACACCGTGTGCCTTTGGCTGCCAGTTTCTGGGATTCAGAAGTGGGGAGGCTGCTGTTGTGCTCCCATAGGCATCTGGTTGTCCACTGTGAGAACTGGGTGTTGGACTAGATAGGCCATTGGGCTGACCCATCAAGGCTTTTCTTATGTTCTTATGCTGGTGGAAGACAACTAGAGACTGGGGCACTGCATGGTACATGCTGGTATCTGAAAGTCCTGGGTATTTAAAAAAAACAAAACCAAGCCAGAGAAATTTCCCTTTTCAACTACAGTCATATCTTGGTTCTCCAACGCCTTGTGAATTGAATGTTTTGGCTCCCAAACGCCACAAACCCAGAAGTGAATATTCCAGTTTGTGAACGATTTTTGGAAGCCAAACGTCCGACGTGGCTTCCATGGCTTCCGACTGAGTGCAGGAAGCTCCTGCAGCCAATTAGAAGCCATGCCTTGGTTTTCGGAAGTTGAACAGACTTCTGGAACAGATTCCATTTGAGAACCAAAGTACAACTGTATGGGCAATTGAAGACAGGAATTATATTTTAAAAGTTGGGGTGTGGGGGATAGATTCTCAGATCAAAATTTCCACACTCAAATGTAATAGTAATAACAGTCCATAGACTTCTAATTTGATGCCTCCTGCAGCATCTCCAGTCATGGCTGCTGTTGCATTTAAGATTTTAACAAACCAAACTAAAACCTAAGCATGAAAGTGTTAAAATTGGCAAGATGATCCTGAATGTTATTGCCTTAAAAAACCATCAAAATATAAGCCTCAGTTGTTTCCAATGGAACTCTAAATGTACTAACCTTGGCTAGGATGCCCCCTAATTTCAAAAAAGCAAACTTCACAGTCGACACAGAGGGAGGCAGCGACACTCCTGAGCACCAGTTGATGAAGGCCACCGGAGGGGAGAGTGATCATGTGCTCAAAATGCTACTTGTGGGTTTCCCACAGGCATCTGGTTGGCCGCTGTGTGAATGGGATGTTGGACTCGATGAGCCATTGGCCTGATCCAATGGGACTCTTCTTACATTTGCTGAATTGGTGGGAGATTTCATTCCAATTTTCTAGAGATAAACAGCTTGGTGGGTGTTGCTTCTTAAGTACAAGTTGGATCAAGGTCTAAGCTTCAGGGGAAGAATGGGGTGTGGAAACAACCAAACATTGTGTGTCATTGTGCATAGAATGGAGTGGCCAATTGTGGCCCTTCAAGCCATTCTATCTGGCTCTCAGCTCTCTCCCAAGGGCTACACTGCTTCCTTAGCCATACCACCTCTTGTCAGGCCACACCAATCACCAGACATGCTTGTACCCTCCTTGAATTTTTCTGTCTGTCTGGACTGTGTCTGTGAACTCTGATCATGCCTCTTGCTTCCCTGGATGGAGGTAGAGAACAGTGCATGAGTTTTCATGGAAACTAGCCTACTGTACCAAATTAACATTGACATTTGTTTTTCTGCCTCCTTTTGCCTCTGGTCTTGCCTGAATGGCCTGGCCCATTTCACCACCTAAGGTGGAACGGGAAGGTGCAGCCCCCTCCCTCTGCTGCCACCCTTCCACCGTTGTCTGTCTCAGGAGACAATGGAGGAGGGCGTCTTCAGGGGTGAAGTCAAACTGTTAGAAGTTGCAGCGCCTGCTGTGGCTGTAGAGTCCGATACGGGAGAGGCATGCTTTGTTGTAGTCGGGGCAGGTGAAGGCTTATGGGTGTGCTGCTGCAGATTACACCATGATGTTTCTTCTGTCTGTGCTCCTCCCAGCGGTCATTCCTCCTCTGGTCACTGCTGTGGATACACAACCTTTCTGCCTGTCTCCAGGCACTGTGGTGGTCTGCAAGGGATTTCCACACAATGGGGTTGATGTTGCCAGCCTTCATGTAATGTTTACAGACATCTTTGTAATGCGGAGATGGTCTGCCATGGGCCTGGTGCCTGAAGCCCTGTAGAGCACACTTCTCCACCAAAGCTTTGCTTATCGGGGTCGTGCAGCTGAGGCTTCTGGGTTCTGCTGAGATCTCGCAAGAGGTCCACAAGATCTCACCGGAACCTGGAACCTGCATTCCCTACCCTTCTTGCTTCCCCGGCACTTGCTTCTTCCACCACGGAAGAAGTGAGAAGTGGAAGTGGTGGCGAGATGTTGTGTGAAGCCACCGCTGCCCCATCTCCTCTGGCAGCAGGGACCCACCGGATTCTGCCACTTGAGGCAGCTGCCTCAATCCGCTTCATGGACAGGCTGGCCCTGAATCCTAGTATGTGACCCTCTGATGGATGCCTAGCATGGAATGCAGCTCTCACACTGAAAAAGATTCCCCATCCCTGCTACAGATTATGACATCAGGGAAAGCCATTCTTAGTTGTCTGGAGAGAATGACATTATAGGGAAGCCGGCCTAAGAATTAGGTAGCTTACTGAAGGCCAGGGTTGCATGTGGCTTCAATACACCTTTTCACATCACAGTCTGGTGCATGTTGTCGAGCTTTGAGTGGGTTGTGTATAGAGAGTTGGTCTCTCTAAAATATAACTTGGGTAGCATACAGTTTGCTTTCACTCAAAGTACAGGATAATTTTGCAAGGCCAATCCAAGGGATTGTCTTACTGCTCTCTTTTTCTGTAGAATCATCTCAGTTTTATCCAGGGATTTTTTGAAAAAGGGAAATTGCTGCCTGCCTTGCAGAGATTTCCCCCTTCTCCATCCGAGAGGCTTTGTCTGGGTTAAAGAATGCCCAGCCTAAAACCCATGAATCTTGGAGCTTTCCCCCCTCCTTCTTCACCCTGTCCTCCTCCTCCTCCTCCTCCTTTTTCACCACCACCACCACCACCACCACCTCCTCCTCCCCAGACTCAGTTTGCAGGAGGTAGATTTATGGTGCCTCTTTTTTCTCTCCATTCTCCCACTGCCTCTTTTGCAATGCAGCCCATTAACAAAGGGAGGCTTCTGGGCCAAAAGGCGATTGTCATGCTAACTGATGTCAGCAGGGGCCCATTTGCCAGCCAGCAAAGAGAGGCTATTGAAGCAATTTGTAGAACAAAAGAAATTTGGTTATTGGGGGACAAAAGCACATGCACTTCGCTCCCTCCCTCCACCAACCCTGCTCCAGAAGAAAAGGCAAGGCTTGCAAAACAACAGCCCAAGCTGGGATCTCTGCAGGCCTGGGATTGTTGTGGACCCTCCGCTTGGAATGACTTTCGCTTCTCAGCTCAGAGCATTGATTCTCCCTGCCCTGAGGGTCACGTTAAATGAGGTGCCCTGCTTCCGAGGGTGGCCAGGGTGACTTTCTGCCCATCCTCTTAATCTGATGTGCGCAGGAGACGGTGGGCCTCAGCCTCTGAAGTCAGGAATTCAGCCAAAACTTAATGAAGAGATAGACGCTTTATGGGAGGAGATGTAGGACTCGGACTCCGTAAACCCAGACTCACTAACTCGCCTGAATGGGTGGCATTTGCTTCCACGCACTGCGATTGGTCGGTCATTTGGGGGAAACAGCTCAGAAAAAAGGGGGTTGGACCCTGTGCTTTGGCAAGGCTTGTCCCTGCCCCCCATTCTCAGTTTCTATCTGAATGGCATCCTGACCCCTACACACATTTACTGAGAAATACATTCCATTGATCTCAATGGAACACATTTCCAAGTAAGTACTTTGGCACTGGGGCTTTTTGATAAAGGCTATTTAATTAATGAATGGATCCAGCAATGCCTGGTGACCTGAAAAAAGGTGAGTCATAGGGTCACCGGTCATTAACCCACCTGCACATACCCTAAAACTTCCTTCTCCCCAGCTTTATAGATGCTTGTCAGCTCCTGCCAAATCCTTAGATTCTTTTTATTGTGTTCCCTTGCACCCCTCCTTTCCTAATCCCAAATCTTCTTTCTTTCCTGAGCACCTAGACTATGGTCTAGGGTGGCCTCTAAATCTTACTCCCCAAAACAAAATCCTTTTAGGCTGCAATCCTTTACACACTTGCCTAATAGTAAGCCATGTTGAATACAGTAGGATTTGCTTCTGAGTGCATAGGATTGCAAATATGCATAGGATTGTACTTCTAAGAGTTTATTTCATTTGTACCTTTTCCTCTAAGGACCTTCACGTGGTATATGCTGTTCTTCAAACTCCCATTTTATCCATACCACTACCTAGAGATGTAAGAAGCATAGGAACACCAAAATACTATGCTGTCCACCTAGCCCAGTGTTGTCTACTACTATGACCAAAGGGGCTCTGAGACAGAGCTCTTTTCTGTCACCTGCTGCCAGATCCTTTTTTGAACAAACTGGAGATGGCAGTTGGCTTTCACCTGCACTCAGCTCTCACCTGTGGCTGCTAGAAGCTGTCAGCATGCAACAGCAGCCACACCCCAGGAATGGCTTTGACTGGCTAGCTAACTAGGTGGGGGTAGTCAATGGGTGTAAAACCCTTGGTGAGTCTGGGACTTCCCCTGCATGTGAAGACAGGCTCCGGTGGGTGGAGTGGATGAGACCAATAATGGGTCCAGTGGCCAAGAAGGCATTTTCTGCACATGCTGTAGAGGTAAGTGCGAGGTAAATGGAGCTCATAAACCTGGGAAGATAGCCCATGTAGGAGAAGGAAAATTCTGACCCAGGACCTCCACTACCTTGCAGAACATCATTGGGAGAATAAAAGTCTAAGGAGTAAACCCTACAGAAATCTGGAGTAGTGTCCCTAAGATGGTTGGATGGTGCCTTGTGCACCTTTTTCTGGCAACTCCTGCAGCCAAACATTACCCCTTCTTCCTAAACTTATATCAATATTCAGTTTTAATTAGATATAAGTTTCTATACCGTTCTCACTATAATCTAAGGAATTATTTAGTTGTTGTTGCTGCTGCTGTAGCAGCAGCAGCATTTTGAATAGCATCTGTGCCTTGATGCCTGCCACATTCCTGCTGGTTAATATGCTTCCTCCTCCTCCTCCTCTCTCTCTCTCTTTGGCTTGCCACAACAGTAAAGTACCAATCACCCAAAAATATGAACTATTAGTAAAGAGGCTAAGGCAGGAGTGGCCAGTGTGGTGCACTTCTGATGTTATTCAGGGACAATGGGTTCAACAACCTCTAGAGGGTGCCATGTTGACTACCCTGGGGCATCTTTACCCAACATTGGATTATAGAGGGTTCATGCGGGGCACAAAGGAAGCATCAATATGAGAAATTTTTTAATCTCGAAATTGAGTTTAGATATCTGGTGGTGATTTTGAACTGTCTGCACCTTCTGCCATGCTATTTGTTTGAGAGATGCCATATTTTGCTTGCGTCTTGTTATGCCAGCAAGTCACCTGCCATCTCGCCAATTCTAGGATACTTATATAAGCTTCAAATCTGGTGGAAAAAAGTGCTCCACCCCCCACATCTTCCAGCGTCTCGCCGCAAAGCCCTTTCCTTCTCCTTTAGCAAAGAACCTCCAGCCAATTATTTTGGCAATGAGCAAAGCAAATGAAACAGAGCGGGTGCATTGCCTGCACATTGCCTTGGCCCGTGAGCTTAGTACCAGCTTCTCTGTCGTTAAGGAACACCACAAGTTTGTGTGGTGCTGGGAGAATCTCTCTGCAAAAGAATGCCAAGTGTATAAAGACCATTTTGTGGAGCAAAGGCCGTTAGAAGGGAAGGGAAGCCACTGGCCATGGTGCTGAAATATGAGAGCCACAGTTAGGAGCTTTCACAAACTACACCAAACTGCTGTGGATGTGTCAAGCCAGTGCCACCAGCTGCCCTCCCAGTTTCTTCAGCCACTAGCTGGTTATGCTTGTTTGTAATGATCTAAACCAGAGGTTTTCAACCTTTTTGAGCCCATAGCTCCCTTGACCAGCTACATTCTTTCTGTGGCACCCCATTGGGGGGGTGGCTCAGGAGCCCAGTTATGTCACCCCTTGCCTGCAGAGCTGGCAGCCCCTCAGTGCTTTTCGAGCACCCTACCTTGTGGAGTGTTCCCTCAGCCTCCTCTCCCTGGGAGTCTTCTGGGCAGCAGCAGCAGCAGCAGCTGCCCCTGGTCTCCGAGCTACCCCCCTGCCCCAAAGAGAGGTGCCTCTTCACACTACTCCACAGGGACTTGGAAGCACCCCCTGGGAAGCACCTGAGGCACCATTTGCCTGGGGAGCTTGTAGCCAGGGCTGCTGCAACAAACAGCTGTGCAAGCCTTTGGGTGGCAGAGAAGCAAAAGGGCATCAGAGGAAGGAGGGAAAAGAAAGAGGGACAATGTGGCCTGCGGCACCCATAACCATCTTTCAAGGCACCCCAGGGTGCCATGGTGTACTGGTTGAAAACCACTGAAAACAGTTGTTGCTCAGTGTTCATCTGTAATCTGTGTCACCTTTTCCTTTTGGGCATCACAAACCCAAGCTCTGCCAGCCGCCAGCTACTGATTGTAATATATGAAGCTGTTCTAAGCATACCTGTTTAACATGGGGTGCATTGATTATTATACAGGGTTAATATCTACTCCTTGCCCCCTCAACTGTTGATGTTTTATTGAAGCTGTGAAGCTAAATTCAGGTGAAATAGACTTTTGTGTGTGAAATACTATGCATCTGGGCACCTGCTAGGTGGGGAAAGTGGCTCATCAATTCATTTGTGTTTCACATCCCTTGTCAAGCAGAAAAGAGATTTATGCTGGGGTGGGATCTCGCCGCCCCCGCAAACCTCTGGGGTCTTTAGCACCAGCAATAAAACCCCTGGGCTGTCCATCACACCTACCTCACCTCCAGCTAGTTCTGTTCCCATCTGTCCCATCTATATCCCACATATAGGATATAAACTTCCAAGAGATGCTATGGTTCTAGCTCCTAAACTGTATGGAAACAGAAAATATCTGAGTCAGGGATTGGGAACCAGGGATGTAGCTCTATTGCTCTCACCATGAGCCCTGATCAGGCTGGCTAGGCCTGGAGAGACTTGGAGTACAACCACCTCTGAATAGCCACAGGTTCCCCATTTCTGTAGCCTGCACATTCTGTTGTTATCTGTGGGGACCATGATGCAGCTTGCAAAAGGATGGAAGTTCATCCTAAGACCAAAACAATGGTTTGCTAGAGTGTGAAACTGGTTTAATGGAAAATGTAACCTACTGTCGTCATCAAAATAAAATACCGCCCCCCTCAAAATCATAGATACTTTAGGCAAATAATTATCCTTTTGAGTAAAAGAAAACGGGGCCATAAAGAATGGAATCTAGCAGTATGTAGATATTGCAGAGCTCAGAAAAGTTGTTAGTAAGTTGTTTTAAAAAAGAAACAACTTTAAAGCTAGTTCTTTAAACGTATTCACTTAAGTGGGTTTTACGGCACTGCAGCCTCCTTTTTGAGCCTTGCTCTGTATATTGTGGGGAAATTTACAACTTTTAGAGAAGCGGATAATGTTTTAGGGTTTTGAATGCATCTCCCAACCCCCACCGCTTTGCTTCCACATTATTCGGTTAATCATTGCTTGAACTGGTTGCTATGGTTTTGGCAAGCCCATGGAGACTTTATAATGAAGACTGAAAGACTCTTCCATTTATCTCTGCTCAATGTTTAGCACATGATGGTTTCATTTCTGTTCACCAGGCAGCTCCAAAGCCATCATTACAACCAAGGCTTCTTTTTGCCCTTTTCAATGTCTAATGAAGTGGTGACCAATTGGAACACTTCCATTTCTGTGGGTGTACAGAATACTGCATCCATGCAACACTTTAAAAATTACACAGCAGCTTGTTTCGAAAGAAAGAACAAAAGGAAATTCAGAAAATAGCAACCCCTTGTCAAAATTGATTTAAAAAAGAAAATAAAACCTCTTGTACCCAATGCAGCTAAAATTACTTGAGTCTAAGTGCCATTGCCTTTTATGGGATTTAGTCATGGCCAACTTTAGCTGGGACCAGAGTCAGCCTATATGAATGATCTCTGTTATATCTATTCGGACCAGGATCTAGAGCAGGCATGGAGAACCTATGGCCTTCCTAATGTCATTGAGCTTCAAGCCACATCTGTGGGATATTTACAATGCAGTCAAACCAACAACGCATGTTTGCTAGATAGGCACATGATAGAAGCTGACACTCACAGAGTTTTCTTGTATATTTGCTAGAGAGAACTCTGTGAGAGACAGCCCCACTGTGCCCTAACAGGGGGAGGGCATAGTCATATATATATTGTCCTTACCTGCCTGGGCACATCCTCTTTCTTCTCTTACTCCTACACCTTCATCATCAAGCGAGAAATGTGAGAACAATCGGCATGTCTGAGCTCCAATGCTCAGACACCATCTTAAGTTAGATTTAAGCATGCCTATGTAACTGAATTACCATTTGAAGCCGGCCTTAACAAAGCTGCTGTATCTGTCATTCTGCAGCAGTGAGTCAATGTTCTTTTTACCTTTCACAAGACTGTTTGTGTGATTATTGTTTGAAGGGGGAAATACCAGGAGAATCCATTCTGCCTTAAAGCATCATGGATTACTTAAGCTAAAAGGCTAAAAATGAATAGCTAATAAATATATCCGCTCCTGGCATCTGTACACATCCCTACACCATTAGCCCCAGCCAATATGGCCACTTTTTTGGAATGATGGGAGTTGTAGTCAAATAAAATCTGGAGAGCAATAGGATCTCCATCTGTGACCTAGAGAGATCTGTGTACACACACACAGAGAGAGAATTTCTAAAAGCAGATGGAGGTGTATGACTGGTTTCTCTGCTGCTTGACATCCTTTTACATCTTTTTGGATGTTCTCCAGAGGATCTTTGAGGAATTGGGTGGGGGGAGGCCTGAGAAGCTGCTTCTAGAAGATGAAACTGAGAAGCCCCAGTACACATATGGAACACCACACACAAAGCTTAGGATCTTGGCTATAATGAATGAAAAGTAGCGACACTGAATGGCTTCATTACAAAGCGGGTTATTGATTTTACAACACTGGGAGAAACAGCTTTCCTACTGATCATTTGTTAGGAATTCTTTATGATGATAACAGTATAGATCATAAGAAACACCGGACATATATTCAGCCCACTTTCTTATAGGCTAAGACCTCCTCTGCTCACCCTGCTAGTCTCTGTTCACTTCCATGGAAGGGATGGCTGTGTGCCTCAAAAACAGGTATGTGCAAAGAGATGAGTCTGCAAAGCCGCTCTCTCCATTGCTGTGAATGGGGAAGCATATTCACACAGATGCTTTATGTGCGCACACTGGAGTATATGTGGGTTAAAGCACCTCTAGGGGGCACTGTGCAAGAAGGAGAACCCCAAAGCAGCCATGTTGTTATTAAAGAGTTCACAGCGCTGAAGCAAAGTGCCTTTGTTTCATACTCCAGTCAGCAGGGTGCATCACTTTAGAAAGTTGACAGTTGCAACAAGTACAGGGTTAAATTCACACAACTACTCTGGAGTCTTGAAATGGCCACATGTGTCAGCTTCCTGTCCATTGCAAGACAGATATTTAAGACGGATGCCAGGCACCAGTTTCATGTTTCTGCATGCCACTGGAAATGGCCCCCCAAATAGGCTTGCTGCACCATGCAACCTCTCCCCACTTAAATATTGTTTGTGGTACCCTGCTTGCAGGCAGTCAGCCAAAACATCTGGCTACTTCAGGGATGGTGTGAATTAGCCATAGCCCATGTTTGGCAGCTTTTTCATGGAGCAGCAGTGTGAATTATGCCATAAACTGGGCATCACCTGGACTGCTTCAGCTCATGAGAAACTCTGTGAAGTTCCACATGACTCCCATTGTCACCATATCAAATTGGGAGTGGTCCTAAATTCATATTGCTACAGCTCCTCAACTGTTGTTGTTGTTGTTGTTGTTGTTATTTTTAAAAAAACCCATTGCCACAACAATTTCAAATAATGCAGTGCCATTCTCCATGATGCAAGGAACTCCAATCCCATTTGCTGTAGAAATGTAAGAATTGGGATTCTTTCACATGAGCAGATCTCTCTCTCTCTCTCTCTCTCTCTCTCTCTCTCTCTCTCTCTCCTCTTTTCCAGCTTATAATGACAATCCAAAGAGTTCCTGATAGGGTTTTAAAAGATGCTTATTCATTCACTGTCCACCAAGCATGAAAATCCAGCTCATTTGTTTCCTTTCTTCATGCAAACGACCTCACAGGGTTCAGTTCAAGCTAAAGCCAGTTGCTGAAAACTTGTCACTCACACATTTAACTCCTTTTTGTTGGCCTCTTTCTATTTTTGTTCTTCTTGGTCTCCGCCTCCTCTGCAGCCCCGCCCACTCCAGCAGTCACAAAAGGAAGTCTGGGAATCTCTTTAAAGCTGCAGCGCCTCCCTTTAAAAATTAATACCAAACCAAAACAGTAGCTTGAAAGGAAATGGCAAACATGTATAAGATAGAAACTTCCGTCTCGTCTGGTCAGCGGTCTACATGCTGTTGAATTTAAAAGAGGAAATAGTTGGGATTGAAATCTGAGCAGATATGACAAGAGGTCTCTGTCTGTCTTTGGGCATAAGTCAAGTGTCAGCCCATTGAAATGAAGTGCCTTTTTCTTACCCTATAAATGGCAGTTTGCAACTCACAATAGTTGCATTGAAACCAGCTATTTGGGTCAAGGAGTCGTGTACAAACTTTACAGACCAACACCCTCTCTTTCCATATTATATCTGGGAAGGGGTCCTCACATGATTAAGTGGCTGAAGGGGCAATGCTGCCGCCGGCCTCACCCCAACATCATGTAGCTCCTCCCCAATGTCTGCACATTGAGCATGGATACCTGACAACAGGAAGCCAATGAACACCAAGCTCTATGTGCATAAGCTTCTGTGTGATCTAGAACTCCAATTGCTCAGGGTTCTAGATCATTTGGAAGGTTATGTGCACAGCCTTGCCCTATTCAGATGTAAGTGCTCAACAAGCAGATATTGGGGATCAGGAAGGCACATGATGATACTGGAGGCAGGGCCAGACCCACTGCCCCATTTCTCCTTAATTGTGTGGAGCCCTCATCATGCATATTGATATTTAGAAGATTTCTTACCAGTCCATCGCCATAAGGTCTCAATAACAATATCCAAGATGATAAAAAGAAATAAAACCATTACAAATGCAACAGAGCAGAATAAGTACAACAAAAGTGGTGGAACCCTGCACCTTAACTGCAGAAGGTCATCTTCAGCACACATCAAAAGCTGGACAAGCAAGATGATAGATGCACCTCTATGGGGATGGGGTTTTACAATTCAGGGGCTACCACAAAGCAAGCCCTCCACTTCTCTGCTGATCGTATCACACATAAAACATGTGAAGCAAGACTTAAGTTTCAGTATGAACCCCCCACACTCAGGGCGTATATTATATTATAATGCATTTTGTCCCTTTTCTCTTTCCCTCCGAAATGGATGTGTGCATGCGTGGAGGGAGTTGGGTGGGTGTTCAGACTTCAGATGGTTATGTTTTGAACCATACAATCCATGCTTCATTGTGATCTCGTAGAGTTCAGGGTAAATATCACGTCACAAGGTGTTTTGTCTCTTTCCTGACTCCTGGGGAAATGATTGTGGAAGTGAAGCCCCAATTTCAAAAAAGGCACCAAATTGTGCCCAATTTGTGCATACTAAATTTTATTTTGAAATCTTAGCGTTGAAAAGAGATGTTGGGCTGCAATCAAAGAACACTGAACTTTGATGAACAATAGGTGCTGAGTGGGACATCGAAATGGCTAGACAAAGAAAACACAAAGAACTGAAATGGAGAATTATTGAGAAATGCTCTGGATGTTCTTCCTTCCTCTTGCTAGACTGTTCATATAGCCACTGAAGATGACAGAGGGAATGCAAGGCTTTAGGAGTCAAGCCAGTTAAGAGCAGGCCAAGGGAACATACATTATTTCCCTCAATATGTCACCGAGATCCATTGTTATAACCATGAATTGTCTGAATAGAGGAAGGGGAGGAATTTTTGTTAAATGGTATGTAATCTTTGTGATCTGATGAAGCAGGTCCATCTTGCCTCTGCAGCCCTCAGTATGTTATGTAATCTTTCCCTGTCTTTCTAAAGAGAGTTGCATTGGTGTACTCACAAAGCTACAACTCCAATCTCTCATGATGACCTATGCTGGACAACCCACCTAAGAGCTAAGCATTTGATTCAACGGCACAATCAGGAATTTCCCTCTCTAAGTGGGGCAGGAGGGGGAGGTTCCCATCTCTTTTACCTCCCAGGTACCAATCCATCATTCACAAATACTTCAGAAAACCAGTCCTATCAGCTTCAGTTGCTTAGCAGCAGCAGGTACAGAGAGTGGAACGCCACCCCTCTGATCTTGTTCAGTCTTTTTGCCTGGTCAGCAAATAGCCTGCCTAATACAGAGCCCTCATGTGCCGGGGTCAGGAGATTAATGAATTAAAACAGGTGTTTTGAGCCAGGAGCTGGAAATGCCACTGATAACATTTCAGTCTGAGATACGGTCACATCTGGCCGTGCCCAGGAAGGGGAGGGAGACAAAGCACAGGCATTCCTCTTTGGCTGCTGCTGCTGCTGCTGCTGCCAGCTCTCTGAACTATCTGCCTTGCTCTGTGTTCTATAGACATTTCACCCGCATGAACAGTCAACAAGTGTCTGTGTTCACAGTGGCAGGTTTATGGTCTGTACGGCCCTGTGCACGATCCTTTTTTTGGGGGGGGGGGACCTATTCAATCACTTAAATAAATAGTGACTGCTGCGAGGAGCACAGAGAGAAGAAACATGACGGTGTGTCTGCATCAGGACAACTGGATGCCTTCGTTTGCCTCACCTGCAATAAAACATATCTCTCCCATATTGGTCTCTACAGCCACAGCAGGCGCCGCAACCTTCCAACAGTCTGACTTCACCCCCAAAGGCACACTCTTCCATTGTCTCCCGAGACAGAAGGATGCCAACAATGTCAAAACTAAGGATGTATAAGATGATAGTAATAATGTTTCTGCCTTTGCACTGTGCTCCTGCCTCCCAAACAACTTGGGGTGATCCCTGCTGAAAAGGTGATAATAATGATGTCTCTGAAACGGGGGCTCTCCCCATAAAGGGGAAAAAAAACCCTGGGAACAATCAGGGGGAACATTTGTCTGCATGTCAGTTTCAGTTTATTGGTTACTTTTTCTAATAGGGCTGTTTCCCATACTATTTGATACCATTAGTCCATGCTTACTCCTGACAGGTCTCTCCAGTGTCTGGCTATGATACTTCTGGCTGCTGAGAGTAGGTGGGTTATGAGCTCTTTATAATGGGCATTATTATCTTGGAATATGTTCAGTAGGCTAGTTCTGGGGTGACTTCTAATACTTGCTTAGTTATTTTGCATATTTCTTGTATGATTGATGTCCAGAAGAGTTGAATTCTGGGACATTCCCACCACATGTGGAGATATGTTTGTGCATCTTCTGATCCAGCTCACCACTGCAAGTCCAAAACAATATACACAGAAAATAACATGTTGGAACTGGGTCCCCTCCCACCACAACCATGTGCTAGATAAGTTTAAACAATGAAGAATCTTGTGGCACCTTAAAGGTAAAGGACCCCTGACAGTTAAGTCCAGTCGCGAAAGTCTCTGGGGTTGCGGCGCTCATCTTGCTTTACTGGCCGAGGGAGCCGATGTTTGTCTGCAGACAGTTTTTCCAGGTCATGTGGCCAGCATGACTAAGCCACTTCTGGCAAAACCAGAGCAGTGCACAGAAACGCCATTTACCATCCTGCCGGAGCAGTACCTATTTATCTACTTGCACTTTGACGTGCTTTCAAACTGCTAGGTTGGCAGGAGCTGGGACCCAGCAACGGGAGCTCACCCCGTCATGGGGATTTGAACTGCCGACCTTCCGATCAGCAAGCCCTAGGCTCAGTAGTTTAGACCCCGGTGCCACCTGTGTGGCACCTTAGAGACTGACAAATTGATTATGGCGCAAGCTTTTGTGGACTACAGTCCACCGCAGTTGTTTAGTGCACAGAGATCGATTGTTTTGGACATATCCAATATGTGTGCAACTGCACATGCATGCATTGTGCCACACCGAGAAGTGCCCAAATATGGCACAAAAAGGGGCAGGGGTGGCATGAGCTGTTTGCAGGCTTTTTCAATGGGTGTTTCGATTATATGTGATTTCACGTTAGCACATGGTGCCTCAGAATATAACCCCGGTGCACACTGGTCATTGCCTGTATCTTAACAGAAATTGAAAATATAGTTTTGCTTTTTTGCAAGATCACTTAATGGTGTATCGTGTTTTCAGTGCAATGATGCTTCTTGAAATTGTGAAATTAGTTCAATGACCTTGTATGCTCCCTTCCTCAAGGCTACTTGGGTTCGTAGGAACACAAGAGTAGTAGATGAAGTGTTTATGTTTTTGATGAGCTAAGGGAGCCAGAGTGGAAAGGGGTGCAATATCTTGGTGCCAATTGAAGCCTTTGCCTTTCAGTGTCTGAATGCGTATGCATCCTTGGGAGGCCTGTAGGGTTAACAGTATCTTCCACTGAGAACAACTGCCTTTCTCCCCTCCACCCACCCTCCACAAAGCGCTCATACAAACAAGCCAAGAAAAAGGTCGATTTAGACCTTAATGCGAGGCAGACGGCTCGGTGTCTGACCTTGTGGCTCTGGTAATGATTTAACAAGACATTCGCAAACCTGGTGTGTGTGTGTGTGTGGTTCTTCCTTGTTGCATGGAAGCTCCAGCCAAGCACTCAGTCTGTGGAGGGTGGGTGGGGGGAGCGGAGGACAGAAGGGCAGACCTTCAGCTTGTGCTCTGTCCTACTCCGTGTGTCCCCCCCCACCTGGCCTCTCTTCAGCCATCTGCTGTGGCTGGCTGGTTCTATTGATCAAATGCCACTCAATAGCTCATCTTCCCCCAGCTAGACCAGGCAAAGCCAAGGTTTCAACCTCATTGTCCATTAATAATTCCACAGGGGCTGCTGCCTTTAAATTTATCGCTTCTTCTTTAAAAAATAAACAATTCTTCACGTGCTTCGCCCTTTCAGCCCATTTTAATGCTCCGGTATTTCATCACTTGGCACAATGTCTTTCAAACACTCTTCTCTTTTCTCTCTTTGGTCAATCTAGGGCTCCTCTACCTTCCCCCCAATAAATGATTGCTGTCTCCCTTTATATTTCAGTGCCGTTTGCTGCAAGCAATTTCTCTTCTCTCATTGCCTACCAAACCCATCCCTCTAGCTATTGCTTTTATGGGGGGCGGGGAGTATAACTGCTTTGGAAACCATTGTCTTTTAAGAATATCTGGCAAATATATATTGTGAATAATCACCCAGGGGGACATCACCCACAGGGAAACTGTGTTCACATTAGTGCGCCACCCCATGAGGATTATTTTATGCTGCTGGACTCAGTTCTGCCACCGGTCTCTGCTTAATTATCTGTATGAAGCTATTGCAGTGCCAGATTTAGTGCAGTGAGGACAGTTCCTCTGCACAGGGCATAGGATTGCACTATAAGTGGAGTGCCAGGATTGTATCCTCTGCCTTCTTTTTAAACCCAAAGCAGCCTTACTTTGAGCCTCAGTTGGAAAATGGCAGGTAGAGAGAGGCTCATTTTCCACCTGCTCCTCGCTGAGATGGGCAAAATGCTGAAAAAGCAGCTTGCGGGTGGGAGGGAGTAATTTTGAGCTGAAAAACAAAACAAAACCCTGAGGGGAAAGCAGCCTCGTTCCCCTGCCCCTTCTGCTCCTAAATTTCAAGGCTGAAATAGTTTTTAATTCACCATTCCTGTGCCCCTGTGGTGATGAACACACTATCTTAGGCCACAGTAAGCAGTGGTGTAGCATCGATTGCTGGCACCTGGGGCTGGCATGCACGCATGCTGGGTGGGGTGCTAGCCCAGCCCTCACCACTGATGCCGCTGGAGCAACCACACCCTCACCGGAGCAAAGCAGGGTTGTGCTGATCCACCTGCCCATCGGAACAGGGGGGAGCCCGGCCAGCCGACACAGCCCTTGGAAGGCGGAGAGCAGCATTGGGCTGGGCCGCACTGGGGGCCCTTACATGGGATTGCCTGGTTTGCACCACTCAAAAATTGTGCCCCCAGCGCCACGGTCCCCATGGCCCCCCCCCCATGCTATGCCCTTAACAGTAAAGACAAAGGAAGAATCACTAGGTTAGCTTGGGAACATCACTGTTCTCTTGGACAAAGGTACAAATGTGTTGGTGCATATATCACGAGACTCTTGTTCTGCAAAACACTGGATGACATAAATAGAGGGATTTATAAAGTTTGAGGTTTTCAGTGTTATTACCTCAAGAAAACTTTTTTGAACAGATTTGTCTGCTGTGAACCGTTTTACTTTGCAAAGTTCTCTCAGTACAGCTTACCCAACACTGAGATTTACCTTTTCTTTTTCCTCAGAGGACCCCTCTGCTTTTAACAGCAGCAAAAACAACAACAGTGGCCTCATTTCCCACCACAGATTCTTCTTTATTGGAAAATCTCTCCTTGCTACACTTCTGCCTTGTATGGATTTGTGAACAGACTATGTCTTGCACGTAAGTAATCCACAACAACCATTATGAATAGAATTACCAGCTGACCGGGGGCGGGGGGGACGGGGACGGGCTAGCCTGTTGCTGTTTAGCATCTTGATCTGAAGATAAGCTTACCTCACAATGAATGCAGATTAAGCTGCTATTAAGCTGCTATAAAGGCAGAGGAGCAGGGGCCAGTATGGAAGCGGGCAACCCTGGGATTAAACCTGGACTGCAATTTGACCATGATGCAGAATCGGGACCTGGCAGTGCCGGGCGAACAGGGAAAGTAAGGAAGTCAAGTAAGGAGGAGGTGCATGAATAAAGCTGGCTATATAGCACGGGAGCTGAAGCACTGAGCCCAGGGTCTGTAAGAACAGCAGTCACGGCTTTTGCCTGGTTGATGTGTCAGACACATCTATAGAGTGTAGTGACTAATTGGAACTGAAAGGGAAGCCGGATAGTCTCAGGAAGGAGCACGTTGCAGGCGCTAACTTGGCCATCTAGTTTCTAACCTTTTGACCTTAGAGATGCTGTTCGGGAATCAGAGTTCATTCATTGGGTTGGGAAAAAAGAAGAAGAGATCCTTTCTCTCTCTCCGCTCCCCTCGGTTTCCCCCCCCCTTCTTTCTTTTACGCCCCCTTCGCCACCGCCCTTCGGGGAGAAACCCTTGTTCGGTCCTTCCAGAAAAGGAGAGTTCAATTAGCTCAGTCAATCGTCAGGAGAAGAAAAGGGCACAATGTGTGGGCCTCATTCAGGCCTGCAGTGGCTTTGAAGATATGATTTGCTCAGCCTGGGGAGAACCAAACAGATGCTAATTCACCTGCAGTGTGCAGAGAGGGCCGAGCAAATGCCTCTCTCCCAAGGCAGCGGTTGGTTGAGCAGGCTTGTTCTGAACTGACAGAGTGACTAAAAAGGAAGCCATGTGTGTGTGAGAGAGGAGGCTAAGATTCCTTTCATTTCTCCTCCTCTTACCTCTCTCTCTCGTTTTCTCTTTCATTGAGTTGGGCGTTGATAATAGTTACTCTTCCTCTTCATGCTTTGTTGACGGGAGACGAAAGGCATGGCAGCTAAAGGAAATCTGAAAAACTCTGACTGGAAAATCATAGAATTGTAGAGTTGGAAGGGTCCATGAGTGTCATCTAGTCCAGCCCCCTGCGAGGCAGGAATCTTTTTGCCCAACAAGACCCTGAGATTAAGAGTCCCATGCTCTGTGGACCAAGCTATCCACTGTTGTGGTCTTACAGAAAGTTTTGTGGCTCTGAAGGAAAAAATGCTAGGGATAATCTTTCTCACTCTTTCTTAATCCCTTCACTCTTTCCCTCACATCTGCAGTTGAAGTGCCAATTTCATCCGGTTCAGGCAGATCAGATGAGGGGATAAAACTGTCCCCAGAGAGAGCCACTTTGGTGTGGGCAGGTGAGGGACTCCATCACTGAATGCCGTTCCAGATTAAAAACAATCACAACTGAGGGCTGGCTCAAGCCATTTTACTGCCTGAGGGGCAGGACAAGATGGTGCCCTACCCCCCAATTTTACATACAGAAGCTGACTGGACTGGTAGCTGAACCTAGTTTTTGATAGTATTTGATAAATATTAAATAATATTACTTGTAAGTATGATATGGATGATATTATCTAAAGATACATGTGGAGAGAAGATTGATAGAAGAGATGTATGTGAGAGACAGAATAAAATGGTTTTTCTCAGAGTGTGAGGCTGAGAAGGACGGGAGCTGTCCCAGGTGGGAACTGGGAGATATGGATCTCTGTGAATTGAAGATTAAGATAGAAGGTTGATAGAATATAAAATTTTGTTTTTGTGGGGGTGTTCCCCCCCCCGCTCCTCTCTTTCCTTCTTTTTATTATTTTGCTCTCTTTAGATATTAACTTTGTTTGGTTTTTATTGTATTATATGTTGAAACCTTTAATGAAATTGATTTTTAAAAGAAGAAAGATTTCCATACTGAATTCAGCAGAGCTTTCAGGGCAGTTTACAAAAACACCTCACGACTTCCTCTACCCCAACTCCCATCCCAGCATATGCTGCCTAAACTGTCCAACTACCTTTCTCCAGTGGTAGGGCCTAAACAACAACTGCCTCTGCACAGAAAACTAGGCACTAGAGAGAAATGTTATGGCTTGATATGCTAATTTTCTTCACACAGAAGTGTTCAACCATGCCATTTCCCAGCCTGAAGTAGTGGAATCCAGGAAAAGTCTTGCTTATCTCATCTGCTGATCTGATTTGCGAAACTAGACTGCTCAGATTGGTGCTTCATCTCAGTGTGGAAAGACTTCTGAATTGGGACTAGATTGGTCAGAAGAAGTTTACAGAAGTGTGGGATTAATGAAGACACTCACACGGAACATTCACAGGGGAATCTCAGTTTTGTTATAACATTGCACTATGTACAAAGTCAGAACAGTTTCTTTTGAGCTCTTTTGGATGCAAATTACCAAGTAGATAATTAAAATCAATAAGTCACAGTTTATCATTTTCTATGCAGAGAATATATATATGAATATATATATATATATATATATATACACACATACATGTATGTATGGGCTGAAATTTTCTTTTTCAGGGTGCTCTTGTTTGACATGCATGTGGAAGTGCAAGAATTCATCAACTAGACTAAGTTCCACATCCTTTGGATACTCTTGCATCAAATTAAAAAAAATGCCAGCTACACCCCTCCAGAGTGTTGCTCTTCTGTCTAGGCTGGCTTCAAGAGCATCCATAACAGGGATAAATGAATTTACCCTACAC
Organism: Podarcis tiliguerta; assembly: GCF_965153285.1. NCBI lineage: Eukaryota > Metazoa > Chordata > Lepidosauria > Squamata > Lacertidae > Podarcis > Podarcis tiliguerta. The sequence goes on along the minus strand of NC_139538.1, from coordinate 69,170,420 downwards.
TTGTTTCTTGGAAAAAGTTTGTCTAAGGTCTTGGGTGCTGTCCCATCCTTGGTCGTCCCCCCACTACTTTCTGCCTTCTTTTGGCAGTTTTGTGCTCAGGATCGAGTAAATTTTGCTTGCTGTTCAATTTCACCAACGTTAATCCAAGTGTTTGATATGAACTGCAATAGTGTCTAACAGAGAAAGACGTTCTCCAAGCCAATGTGGTCACTTATATTCACACTGCATCTGTTATGTGACTCGTTTGCGCATACCCTTAGTGACACTCTCAGGTGAATGTACGAACTATCTCCACTGGAAAAATATTGTGTTTGAGCTGACATACATGGCTCAGTAACTGGGCCAGTTAAATAAATAAAAACAAACACTTTTCCTAGTCATTGTTTCTCATGCTCAATATAGTCCTTCTGCCTTCTGTGTCATTTTATAAAATTTATGCTACATGTTACAATATGATGGTGCGTTTCATTTGCCCTTGAGTGCTGGGGCTCCGAGAGAAAATTTGTGGCATTCTTTAGGAACCACTCTTCCATGAAGCATCATTCAGCCACTAAGTCTGCACAAGGTTTTATGTGAACAGGTGCTGAGATTCTGGAGGGATAAAGAGCTGATGTTTGAGATGTTACGATAATCACTTTAGTTATTGGTCTTCAGTGGCCTAGAAATCCTTCACATTGTGGATCCAAGTTTGCCTTTCCAATAAAGCGAAGGAATTTTCCTCCAAGTTCCCTTCTTAAAAGCATGACCCTTAGCATCTGTCTGGCTCCAAACCAGTGTTGTTGTAGTGGGCGGTCTCTCCTATAGGCTGTTTCCCCCTCTGCCGGAACGCTGACCACATTGTTATCTGCCCAGTATCCTGTAGCCACAGAGACCCCTTCCAGACTTTGGTTTGGAGAGTAGTTCCACGCCTCTTCACCCTCCCTCCACACACTCTCCAAGTTGAATGGCCTATTAGGGAGCCCCTTTGTGATGTAATTGGATTTCTCCTCTTGTTAGTTTGCAATGAAAATGTCATCTAGATCAAGGGAGGGGCCCATTCATTGCAAATTAAATTCAGTCATCTCTTTGGTGAGCTGTGAAACTTCACGCTGCAGGAAGCAGCTGCAACTGGAGGTGCCCTTGACAAAAGCAGCTCTGTGAGCAAAGCCCACCTCATTCCTGCCAAGTTGGTCCACTCTCTTCTGCTAGCCCTTCCAATCCAGAGAAATTAGATGCCAGGCTTGCCCCAGTTTTGATATGGGAGCCGTCTTGATTGCCATATTTTAAACTGATTCCAGTATAGTCTAGTAGGTCTTGGAGGCTGGGTGACAAACCAGGATGTCCTAAGTTCAAATGTCACCTCTGAAATGAACTGACTAGCTGGCCTAAGGGAAGCTGTTTCTCAGCCACAATACTCCCATCCTGTCACGCTGGCCACATGACCTAGAAGCTGTATGCCGGCTCCCTCAGCCAATAAAGCGAGATGAGCGCCGTAACCCCAGAGTCGGCCACGACTGGACCTAATGGTCAGGGGTCCTTTTACCTTTATCTAACAGGTTAGTTAAAAGGCTTACAAGATAATGTTCATGTGAAACACTTTGAAGAACCTCAAGTGAAGTACTTTACAAATGCTAACAAGAGAGGTGGGGAGGCATGCCTGATCTACTTTGGTTTTTACAAAAACTCCAGGATCCAGGAACCAGAGCCAGGAACAAAGGGCATACAGTTAGCATTAAGGAACAGAGTGCCTCTGAATTCATTGTAGACTAGGAATTTGTATTTGGTATTAAAACTGAACTGAGCTCACTACTGTTTCACACAAGACATCCACTCCTGCTTAGCTCTCTTCATTTCAGCCGCATTATTTAGGTGGACTAAACAGTTTTGTTGTTGTTGCTACAGTATTGTTAAAACTACTGGGAATCAGAAACCCTTGCCGAGCTACTGTAAACCACTAATTTACTAATTAAATTAAATCTACTAATAAACTTCAATGCACCTTCTGGCCACTTTGATATACAATATACTATGATTGCCAAGGGCACTTCTGATACAACTGCTTGTCTTAGTTTAGAAAATATTGCCTGTAAATCTCTCTCATGATGAAAGCCAAGGTGCCAGCCAGAAGAGCTAAATCTCTGTGCTTACTTCTGAGTTAGGCACTTGAATGCCAGTCCACTTTTAGCAGTACCTGTGCCTGACCTGTAAGCAGAGCTAGAGAGGCATTAAGAGTTGCAAGGATGAATCAATTTAATTGGAAGGGGAATCAAGTAAAGTTTTTATTTATTGGCTATTTAGGGCACAAATGTTGATTAGCAGGGGCAAATTTTAAAGCAGAGGGCTGAGACTGAAGGGAGTACTTCTTTTTAAAAGAGAAATATGGACCTGAGATAGCTCAGTTGGTAGACCATGAGACTCAAGGTCACAGGTTTGAACCCCACATTGGGAAAAGATTCATTCATTGCAGGGAATTGGACTAGATGACCCTTCCAACTCTGTAATTACAAGTGTGTGTGTTTGTGTGTGTGTGCAATGAATATTTCAACACACCCCAAGTCTTCTCAAAACAGTTAACATCACGTTGAGGGGTGTGGCAGGGGTGAGAGAAAGTGAATTGAAACAGCACAATACATTTTCACAATAATTCCTTTTGGTACAGTTGCTTTTCTTATGGATTTTCTCAGTAAGCACCTATACAAATATAGGTTTCATTTTTGTCATTATTAATATTTTGCACCTCCTCAGCTTGTCGCGTTGTGCGAGGGAACCGTCCATGCTGTCCTAAATTTGTCATCTCCTTACTAACTTGATCAATGCTGGCAGAACCTACAATATAAGTGAGCATTCAAGTACAATTCAGGGATCAAGATTATATTTTCTAGAGCTGCACAAATGGTTTGAAAACTGAATCTCAGGAGGGTCTCTCAACAGACCAAAGGGCGTCTTGACTCCTTAGCATTCTAGTCAGCTTTAGAAGTGAGAGGTATGGGAGACTTAAAGTGCTCAAATGTGTTCCTGAAATGATTGTATTGTTTCTGAGGCATAGGGAGGGGATTAATGTTGCAATCCCAAACTTTGAGCCTGCTTTCCCTACTTTTCATCTCCCCCCCCCCCCCATTTAGCAAAGAAAGGCAGCCAAGTGTTAAAAGGATTAGTTCTGTCGTTCAGGCTCACAATGTGGGCCTACAGCAGTGTGTCTTTGTTAAAACCTATTTTGGGGTTTGTTTTGCTTCCCCCTAAGGAGGAGATGTATGCAAAGGGAGACCCCAAGAGATGGTTTTGTACTGGTGTTTCCATGAAGCAGAAACAGGCTTCACCTAAACAAATGAGAGATATACTGGGACTGAGAAAAATTAACATGCCCTCATGCCCTTACTGTTGATTCCTGCACTTGCGCAGTGAGCAAAAATGCACACATGCAGGCAAACTCTCAGTTGCCTGAATTGAACTGGAATCCCCTTTTCCCACAAAAGAAAAAGCAATGGATTTTCTACCAGGACTTCATTTAATCCATATATCACTTGAACCATTTTTGATGCCCACCCCTCCCCGCCAGCTCTGGTTGCTGAGAAAAAATTGTAAATGCATTAACTATATCTGCAGAAATTGTAGACTTTGGGTGGTATTCAACATTGGTACTAATGCAAGGATTAACTCCAGTGCAGCAGGATTCCCCACTCTCCTCTTATGGCAACTGGCCCATGCCACCCCCAAATCCACTCCAGAGGATTAAGGGAACTCTGAGAACAGATTTAGGGGGCACACAGGGGAAGGAGAGGGAGAAACCATTCCATTGTGCAGGGGCGAAACTAGGCTTTATTTTACCCGGGTCAAAGACCCAGTTTGGCACACTCCCACACACATTTGCATACACACACACACACACACACACAAAAAAAAAAACATGGCCTGGGAGTCTCAATGGTGCCCCCCTGGAGGCTTCACCGTGGTAAAAAAATCTGGCTAGCCACCCCCCACCTCCCCATAGCTACAGCTCTGCATTCTGAAAGGATAGGGGGAAGTGGGGCAGATTGATGCAGAAAAAATCAATCTCATATTTTATGTAACAAAATGTGTCAAATAATTAAAAAAATGCTTTATCAATATTTGCTAATCAATATTATAATAGCAATCAAAAGAACAATTAAAGTTAGACGATAATGAGAATATAATGACATGAGTGAAAAATGGGTTTTGTATCATTCTGCCCCACCCACGGGGCACTTTGAAACAGTGGATGGGGCACTTTCATACAAAGCGTAAATTGTATGAGAATGATAAATTATTGTAATTTATTTACAAAATTGTAAATTTACAGAAATTTAATGAAAAAACAATTTTTATTGTGAGAGATCATAACCAGCCTTACAATTTGTTACTTAAAAACTAAATTACGTATCAAAACTAACAGTGTTTCACATATATTATAGACCATGGCAGGTTTTCTTACCAATACATCAAAACTTATATTAATCTTTCTTCAAACACCTATCCATTAAAAGAAAAAAAACTTTAGAAAAAGTTTAAAAAGTATGAGAACGCACATTAGGTAGCCAAAAAATAGTAATTTAAACAAAATGCTTATAAAAAATAAGATAATTAACGTTTAGCTTCTATTGCACATTATATCCACTGAAGTCAAAAGAAAAAGTATGTCAGGGAACTGCCATCGGAGCTGGAGGCGGAGAGAAGGCTCCAGAGGGATGCCGGAGAGTGTCCCAGTGGGGAGAGAGGCAGCCCATCCGCTGGGGAAGGAAATCAGCGTAACACCAGTGGAGAGGGGGTAGGGAGTAGGAGAAGACTGGGCGTCAAACAGCTTTTATGCTGGAAAAGGTTCAAGAAATGCCCACTGACGGATTTTGCCAGCGACGAAGGCAGCCACGAAGCTTGAGGCTGTCCAGACAGAAAGGGTTCAACCAGGTAACCTAGCCAGGAGTGGCGGCAACTTACGCACGAGCAACCCCTAGAACCATTACAAAGTATAAAGAGATGATGTTCGAGATGTGCCATTTGATAAATATGGTTTTGGCAACTGCAAAACAACATCCTTGAAATCATCTCTTGCCTTATCTTCTACAATGGGGAAGACAAACATACAATATCCTGGTTTTTCCCTGAGATATGACACTTGATAATCTGTCATATTATATTTAGAAATGACTTTGGCCACGTAGTAAACAAGTGTTTTTCTTTTCAAATTTCATGATTAGGAAATCAGTTTAGAGATTTCATGCAAACTTGTATATTGGGGCACTACTGTACACTAGCGGGGCACTTTTATACGTATCAATGTGCCCCACGTCTTAGTGTATCAAAGTGCCCCAACAGACATTTTCAGAAAACTAACAGTTATTAATAAAACCACTGAACTTATTTAAAAATCAAGTGTAATCCTGATTACTGAGTGGGATAACTTACCTTTGGTATTTTTAAATCTTAACGTAAAACAGTGTTGAAACACTTTTACATTTCACGTAATTTTTTAGTTGGCTGCGCTAAAAACATACCTACTCTCGTCAAACACCAAGAGCGAACTGGCGGGCGGTGCATTCGCAACTATCATACTCACACATGCATAGACAGGTTTTAGTGATGTCACGACACGAATAACGTTTCTCGATATTGAAATATTGTTGGTGTATCAATGTGCTCCTTGCATCAATGTGCCCTGCCTCCCCCCTATAGCCTTGCACTAATACAACATTGATCTTCCTGCTCCTTTGAATACAACTCTTCACCTTAGGGCCAGCCTAAGCCTATATATGCCTACTCAGTAATGTGCTCCACTGATTTCAGTAGTGCTTACTACAGCTAAATTAGTAGAACTTAATCTAGGATATAAGTCCCACTGATTTCAAGGGTGAGGGGAATTGCAACCAACTTAGTTTGGGTTCAACTTTCTGAAGCAGAGAAGCAAATGACACCCCCTCCCCATGTTAGCACAATCTGATGAATCAAGTTATTTTGGCACCTGAGGCAGAAAATCATCCAAATGCCCTTACACCCACTTTGTGGCAGTAAAAATACAGAAAGTTAAATACAGTGGTACCTCGGGTTAAGTACTTAATTCGTTCTAGAGGTCCGTTCTTAACCTGAAACTGTTCTTAACCTGAAGTACCACTTTAGCTAATGGGGCCTCCTGCTGCCGCTGTGCTGCCGCTGCACGATTTCTGTTCTCATCCTGAAGCAAAGTTCTTAATCCGAGGTAATATTTCTGGGTTAGCAGAGTCTGTAACCTGAAGCGTATGTAACCCGAGGGACCACTGTACTGCTTAAGGCAGCTGCCTCTCTCTGCCTAGTGTAAGGCACTCTCTTCAAGAGTTGGTTGATCTGCAATAACTAGCCAATTATGTATTAAGTTACTTGTCACTAAAAGGGTCTCCTGCTGACCTCTGCACCAGGATATTTCCTAAAGACAGAGAAGTGGGTAGGGCCAGCCCACATCTGTTTACAATAACTAGCATGACCACCATAGCTGTCAACTTTTCCCTTTTCTTGCGAGGAATCCTATTCGGAATAAGGGAATTTCCCTTAAAAAAAGGGAAACGTTGACAGCTATGATGACCACGTAAAGGAAAAAAGAGTGCAAGTCTCCTGAAGCTTCAGAAGAGGAAAATGTCAACAGGTATATTGTGCACCTGTTGCAATTCTCTCTTCTACCCAGCGGTTAAAGGTGCAAGGGGAGCCCTGCCTTCCTTTTCCCCCTTTACCGGGGGGGGGGCGAGGAACACGCGGCCATCCCGAGGTCGGCTGGCCCTCCCATCAGCCGCAGCCAAAACATCTGGAAGGCCCTGGTCCAGCAGAACTTCCTTCCGTCCGCCAGCGCGAGCTCTCTTACCGTCAAGCAACCTGCAGTTCACGGAGGGCGCCTGAGGAGGGGGCTGCTCAGGTTTTGCAAATGCTTCTAGCCGCAGGATCTTGCTTTGCGCCTCTCCCTTCCCTCGCCTGCTTGCAACTTCCGGCGCCGACAGCCTGTAGGAAGTTGCCAAGCTTCAGATGTGTCACAGTCGAGAGGAAGCAGCTGGAGGAGCAGCAGCCGGAGACGTTTTGCACCAGCCGGAGGGGGAGAAAAGAGGCGAGTGGTGCATCTCTAACTGCTCCTTCAGCCCCCCCACCCCGCCGCCAATTTTTTTTGCTTTATCCTCTGAAAGGGCAGCTCTGTTAGAAACGCAGAATCCTAAGATGCAGCCGAAGAAATGCGGATCCCCTTGGTTAAAGCAGGGCAGAATTACCTGCTTTTGTTTGAGCCAAATGCAGCGTGGGAAGTTGGTCCCTTTATCCGAGGGGGTTTGGGTGTCTGCCCTGGAGCAGCTGCAAGAATAAGTAGCGCTTTGCGAGCATGTGCAGAGTGCCCGTTTCCTTGTCAGAAGGGGTGGCTGGGCATTCACATTTTTTAAAAAAAACTAAGCTCTGTTATCATAACTCGTAGCAGTGAGTCCCTTAATTCTGCTACCTGTGTTTTCTGCTTGCTTGTTAACTCTTACCAATGCGAGGTAGGTCAATATTGCAACTGTAGAGCTGAGCCTGACAGAGAAGTAGCGTGTCTAAGGCTACCTGGTGAATTCAAGCTGTAGGTGAGAAATTTTAACGGGTCTGGGGATTTTTCTAGCTTATGGCTTAATACTGTGTGAATCTGCCTGAGTGTTTTTTAGGGGAACTTGGATGTTCATCTCACTCCTGAAGTACACTATGTTGTGCTTTTGTGAAGCTGCCTTAAGTTGCCTCTAGCGAAAGGCGGTGCCTGATAAATAGAATAACAAAAATAAAAGATATGCCTGGGCCATCAATCTGTAATGGTCCTCCTGACTGCAGTCAGGTCATGTATGACACCAGCATCAGACTGTCTTCCACCATGGCATAACTGCTTTTATGGGACTGTTTCCCAGGTTTGTTTGAGTGCTTAGAAATCTATATTCAGATGCAGCCCTGGGGTCTAATCAAATGTGTGGAGCTTTCTCTAAAATCTGCCCTTTGTGATTTCTGTTAATCGTCCAAGGAATTAGAGACAGACTTTCACCTTTCTGTTTAGATATCAGGCTGCAGCCATTTGTCAGTTAATTGGATTAAACGATTAAAAGTCTTCTGACTCATCAACTGTGCAGTCCTATCCCTGCTTAGTCTGAAGTTAGCCCCATTGAATTCAATGGGACTTGCTCCCTGCTGACTGTGCCTAGGGTCACTGCTTGAAATGGACTGTGATTAATTGTTCTTCTCTCTCAGCTAGGAGGGATTAACTTTTCCAAGATGGTGTCTTGCGACAAATGCATGCATCATCTAAAAGCAAAGCATGCTTTTCATTTTCATTCTTACGGTGTGTGTGCCAACTTAATCGATTAAAGAGTCCTGTGATTAATCCACTTTAACTGGATGATGATGGCTCTACTGTACAGGAGTGTGTGAGTCAGCCTTTCTTCTTGCTAGTCAAAGGGCTTGTCTGGTTGGTTTTTTTTGGCAATTTGTCCCCCCCCCCCCCAGTGTTTTTATATGAATGATCCATGGAATAGATTTTTTTTGCGTACAGTTTAGGATTGTGTGAAAAGTGTGATAAGTATTCCAATCTGCACTAGCCATTGTGACCATGAAAAGAGGGGGGGGGGGGTCAGTATTAATTGTGAAGCAACTAATAGAGAGTATAAAAATGTGCCTTCATGCAGTGCTTTTTTTCTGGGGGTACGCATACCCCTAAACATTTTGTGAATCTAAGTTTGGCCTCATTGAGGGGTAGTATTTCAATATGAGTAGGAAAATAAGAGAACCCCTAAACATTTTTATTTTTTTTAGAAATAAAGCACTGCCTTCATGTATATTAATTTGATATGTCCTAGCTTCTCTAAACTGCACTCCTTTCCCTAAGACAACAGTTGGAGCTTGTTCAAAACTCTTTTCTTTTTTATGTTAACAGGGGTGGCAAAACAAACACCACACAACCCTTAAAGATGGTGCGGATTTTGGCCAACGGCGACATCGTACAAGACGATGACCCTCGAGTGCGGCAGAGCACTCAGAACAGAGGAACCTCCTCTCGGCCGGTGAGGAGAAGACCTTTATGTGGTGTTTCAGTTTTGCTGGGAATTATTATATGAGGAACTTGAAAGGCTTCAATATTCCTGTTGCAAATGGATGCTTAATTCTGAAGTTTGGTCGATCTGTTCAAAGATTACCCTTTTAAGTACATGTGCATGTTTCCTCTAAAGTAAATTTGCAAAATTGAGCCAGGATTGCTTCCAAGTAAGCATGCACAGAATTGCATTTGGGCACTGTAATCTGAACCACCTTTGTACTGAACTTGAGATGGAGAGGGGGAGTTGGACTGGACCACAGTTCCTAACCCTGCCAGTCGCTGCCCATGTGGAGTTCCCTATTCCATCTGCAAATATGCAGGCTGTCCGGTGAGATTCCTGAGGTGGCAGCCTGCAGAAAGACCCAATATGGGGTCCTCCAGGGGCAGGAAGGAGAAACTTGCTGGATCCTGAGTCGTCCCCACTGCTGTCACTGGTGCAGCAGATTTGCCCACCCTTCTGGCCTGACTGCCACGATCAGCAGGGCTGTGGATACTGTAGGGCCTATATTGCTGCCTAGCCAGGGTTCACATGGCAGCCTTAATTCTGAATCATCAATACTAATAGGGGTTTTAGTTCTCTGAAGTCATTGCATATCAAAAACAACACCATTCTCATCCTAGAGGGGTTATCAACAGACTCAGGGAAACACCAAGGTTTGTAGATGTGTGTTCAAAAGAAAAGCCTTGGGTGGGTGGGGTGGGAAAGATTAAGGGGGCGGGGAGAGAGGAGGCCAAAAAACAGTTTGGTGAGTACTGAGTGTGCTCACTGGTCACAAAATACTGACTTGATTATTTGGAGCAGGAGTGGGACATTGTCAGAGGAGTTTGTCAGTCCTTCTCCACAGGCAACCCTAGAAATTTTAGTTCTTTGAGGGAGGAACAACAGCTCTCAGCAGCCTTGATGAATTACGATTCCCATGATTCTTTGGGGGAAGCCATGACTGAAAAAGCTGTATGATACTGCTTCAAATGTATAGTGCAAATGAAACCAGGGACAGAACATGAGGGAGGAATGGGAGGAGGATGGGATATCCTGAAAACAGGAGTCATCCACACTGCAGCATTTTGTTTCTGGCTCCATTTCTGTGTAGGCGGGGAGCCTTCTTTGGCATCTTAAGTCCAGCTGTCATAGATAGGATTGCAGGCTTACTCTTTCTTAAACCATGTTGGTTTTTTTAAAAAATTAAGTTTTCTGGTGCATTTTAATGCCTTGCACTATTTTTAAGGATGAAGTAGAAATTAAAAATATTTTTAAACGTTGTCTGTGGAATATGCTCACCGAAGAGGGCTGTAAGTTTTTCTGTAGTTTCCTCATTTCTCAAAACTCTCTCTGTGGTAGTACCTGCTCTTTGGAATCTATGATCCACCCAAATGGCTGCATTTCTGGCTCTTTATGACTTTTACTGTATCTGACAAACTGGATCTGGCGCCATGAATTCACTCTGTTTCTCTGGGGTTCCTCCGCAGGGTTTTTTCAACATGAACGCAGGCCCTACTCCACAACAACACTACCGCCAACAGCAGCCGCCGCCGCCTCAGGATGCAGCAAGGCCAGGGGAGCGCTCACTGATTTCAGACATCAATCAACAGTTGGTGAACATGGGATTCCTCACGTGGAACCTTGGAAACCAGGTGGTGGAGCCAGTCATGTCCATCCTTCTGCTGCTCCTTCTCATGATGGTTGGCGTGCGTGGCCTACTCTTGGTGGGCCTCATCTACGTTGTCTCTCACTTAAGCCAGCGATGACAGGGACTTCTCTACAAGCCATGACTGCTGCTTGGCGGATGGAGAACCACATTTCCTTATCCGGTGTGTGAGCGCATGTTAGAGAGAGTGTGTGTGGGGGGGTGTCAAATGTGCCCCCTTTGTGTGTATGTGTGCCCATATGGGCTCCCACCCTCAAAATGTTATGTAAATAGATTTTGTAGGGAACAGAAATGAGTTGGGGGAGGCAGTATATGGAGTGTGAGTTTATGAGGGTACAGTTTCTTCTACTTCAGTTGGCTTCCTGCGGAAGCATGAAAAATTACTTTATTTCAGTGACACAAGGCTCACTACATTTTTTCTCGTTGTGCTGCTCAGGTTGTAGCAGTTGGGTGTGGAGGCAATCTCAGGGTTGTTGGTTGAAGCTTAGTTTTTTGACTGAAGGGGTGAAAAGGCAGCAGGTGGATCTCTCATTTGTTCTCTCAACAAAAGCGCTTAATGAACCTCGTATGTAAAAGGCAGTTTTATGAGATGACTAAGTAGGCATTGTTTATTGCCCTTAGAGAGGAGGTAGGTAACATGATAACTGAGAAGGTTTAAAGCAGAGGTGGGAAATGTGTGGCCCTTCAGGTTCAGATGGACTACAACTCCCACAATCCCTAGCTATTGGCCATGCAGTTTGGGAGTGATTCAAGGTGGCATCTGGCAACATCTGGAGTGCACCAGGTTGTACAAGGCTGCATTGCGCTCATAATCTGGGAGTCGTAAAATGGATTGGGTTTGGTTTGGCACTCTTGGTCACGATCCGACCTTGAGCCTTTGCTTCCTTTGGTTGGAGGGGAAAACACAGGCCCCACATCCCTGGTTTAAAGCAAGTTATATAGGTATAACACCTATCACTTCTGAGATGTGTGTCCAGGTCTTTTAAAGACAGGCATGTGCATGAAGATTGATTGAAAACCAAGCTTCTTAACTCAGGTCAGTCACAGGATTAAAATACCATCTCCAAATGGAGAGAAGCTTGGGTTTGTGTGGAAATGTCGATCATGGAACCACACTTTGCATAGTTGATAGGAGGCCACTCTGTAGCTAATCAGCGTACATGAGGACGGCCAATTCTGAGAATTATTTTCCATGTTGGGAGCTGTATGTGTGGCCCCTGTACTTTGCATTGTCGCATACACAGTCCCCATGCTGGAGGCAACAGTGCTGATGAATGGTTGCCTCTGTGTGAGTGCTGGCTCCCGGGGTGCTCACTTGGGGTCTGCCTTAAGCATGAAACCATCCATTGTCTCATAATGTGTGTGTGGTTTGTGTGTGTTGCAGTGGGGGAGCCTTACTAGGTGAGTGTGCAGTGGGCATGTGTAACGTGGTTCTCATGTCTGTTAATTTACGTGAATGGACATTTCTGCGTCCTTGCAAAATGACCTGGTGGGAGAACTCCCCACCCACCCACACTTTCCCCCCTGCTAGTGGTGGCCTCCTCTTGAAAACAGGAGTGGAGGAATCTAATCCAAGCAAAGGAAAGCTTTGTAACCACTTCCCTCAACTCTTTGTAATACTAGTTGCAAACTGTTCCTTAATACACATCTTTTGTTCCTTTCCAAATGGCTGTGGCTTCCATTCCTTTATGTGTTTGATCTTGGGCTGCTAATAATGAATGCTGCAAGCTTAAATGAAAAACTGGCTATCAACATAACTTATATTTCAGATTTATCCTGTGGACGTAAGGCAAGTTACAACATGTTTAAAACCAAAAGTATAACATTAAGCTGTAGAAATATAACATCCACAACACTTTGACCACTCAAATGACTAAACCCTCCCATCTGAAGATACACCAACAGCTTGACAGTGGCTGCTATAAGCTGCTATAAACAAAAATACCTCTATTTGCTTTTGGAAGTTGTTTTGCCTTGTCTAGATGAAGAACAGATCTGAACAGGACAGGCTGTGAATGGGTTAGAATTTATTTTTGGGGTGCCTTTCAGCCAAAAAGCCCCCCAAAATGGTTCACAAACATTTGTCCGTTCTTAAACCTCAGCATATTCTGTAATTTTAAACAAATGCAAACGAGGAAACTTTGCTTGTTCAGGTTAGTAAGGTAGCATTGCTTCCAGCTTTTCAGTCACTCACTTGGTTAGCAGATGTATCAAAGAGAAGGCGGCAGTGCTGGCTGGGATCCAAAGAGCCACGCCACTGTTTCTGCTCACCCAGGGGCTGGAGAGACAAGCTTGGAGAAGTACATGGGGAGATGCTCAGCCTCTCCGTGCTCATAAGCAGTTTTAATGTGTGAGTTAGGAGCTCACAGGATGTGGCTGCAACAACTTCTGGAGTCTTGATTGCTATGATGAGGATGATGAGAATGATTTTATTATTTATATGCTTGGCATGACTGGGTTGCCTAACTACTGGGTTGGGAAGCTGACCCGCAATAATCTGTGACTCCCCCCCCCCCCCCAGTATTGTTCTCTCACTTGGCTTTTATTCACCCGCATTTGTGGATTGTCTGAATTTTTGAGGGAACCCCCTGTCAGAGGTGGTCCTTCAGTGCCGGCAGCCACTATTGTGAGTTCAAGTAACAGAACTAATCCTGTTAGCAGCTTGCTCCTGTGCTTGCTGTAGAGGTGATGCTCCCTACAATAACAGAACAATGGGTTTAAGTGGAAGGGGGGTGGGTGGCCTGTCCTCCGGGTGCATTAATCTTCAATCCTAATCTCCTTAAATAACCATGTTCCCATGATATGTTGTATTTGAAACATGTCTGCTCAGACTTGAGGGCCGAGCCTGGCTCCTTGAGGGTATTTGCCATGTATTTGCCTGTGTCTGGAGTGGTAAATGGCGGCAGCAGGAGGCCAGGCTGGGCCTGGTAGGTGATGAGGCTACGGTCCCACTCCCTGTCCCAGAATGGCCTGCTTCCAGGCTCCCTTGATACTTGGGTTTTGGAGGCCATTTTGTAAACCCATTACTAATACCTTGACATAGTACTATCTGCATGGGTGAGCTTCACAGACCGTGGGCTCACCTGGTGGTAGGGAAGCTGCTATTTAACGTGTGTCACAGTGCCCAAGGCATTGTGGAGAAATATAAATGGTGGCATGCGGACCCAGCCACCTGGGTTCTGTGGTCCTGCTGATGCCAGGCCAGTTGTGATGGCTCATTCACCTAGGGATCCCTAAGATTCTCCACTTCAAACCCAGTTCCTGACATTTCTGTTTCCTTGGGACCTTGAGCTTTCAGCTTTCCTGACTAACATGTGCTGTTTGGGCTGGCCAATATATGTGTGTGTCACACCACAGAAGCAGACCAGTTGTGTGTGGTGGGGTGTGTTGTGGGGAGGGAGCTGGGGTTGGAGAGCACTTCTGAGGCATTGTCGAGAGCGCCTCCAGTTGCAGCTGCTTGCTGCAGCATGAATAGCTTCACAGCTCACTGAAGAGATGACCGGCTTTAATTTGAGTTGAATGGGCTCCTCCCTCGATCGAGATGACATTTTCATTTCAAACTAACAAGGGGAGAAATCCAATTACACCACAAAGGGGCTCCCTAATAAGCCATTCAGGCATGTGGGGTGGGGTGGGGGGCTCGAGGAATGGGTTGCGGAGGGAAACCCCTCAGGCCATCCATCAGTCACACAAAGCAAGGCCGAGGGAGGGAGGGAAACACTCAGCCCAGATTTGTACGTGCGGGACTCAAAAGAGAGCATCATTCTGAAAAGTTCAAGAGATGCAGAGAGCGAGCAGTGCTCTGCCAAGAAGGGGTTTAAAGTGTCACTTCCAACTGGCTGGTTTTCATGAGTGCATGTTTACACTTCAGCCACTATATTGATCAAACATGGCTTTGTGAGTCCTAAAGTGTTGGGTTTGGAAAGCCCAGGATGTGAGAGTCTCTCTGAGTGTTTTCACAGGTGATGTGAAGGATGCTTCCTCTCCCTCTAAGAGAGAGTTAAACTTACATTACTGCACCACCCATTCTTGTAACATGGGAAACATGCTGATTTCTTAAAAAACTAAAATGACAGCTCCTGGAAATGTGGCTATCGACTCGTGGGTCTCAGATGTATGGCTGCTGCATGTTTTCTCCACTTCTCCACCCACCCTAATAATGAGTGAAACAAAACATGGCATGGTAGGTCTTTGCAAATAAGAGTTTCCCCCTCCTTGCATGCGACAACTCCCGAGGTTGCTCCCAAAAGGGCATGTTGCAGGAGACTGGGAAGGTGGCATGTGAAAGTGGCACTCTTCATATACTTGATTCTGAACAATCTGGTTTTCCCTACTGCTGTGTACAGGTACCAGACTTAGCAACGTACATTCTTGATCTCCAGTTGCCATAAGAAAATGTGGCATCTATTATCTCCTGGTTGTCTGAAAATAACAAACTTGGTATTTTCTAAAAGGCTTCCCAATATTAACTTACTGTGGGTTTCGCGTTAAGAATTCAGAGCAGCCCTGGATCAGTTGCTGTTTCTGACACCAGTCAAACTCATGGAGCTGTTTAGGGAATAAAAAGTGGGTTGAAGGGGGAATAAACCTTTACCAGCACTAGGTATGTATGTACAGAAAACTGAGTGTGTTGGTAGCAGAGGGGCTGGGGATCACAGCTGGAGAAGGAGGGGAAATGGAATGGAGTATCCTGAAAATGGACATGGTTCCCTGGCTGAAACCCTGAAGGAGAGCACTCCACAAGGCAATGTCACAGGTCCCACATGTAATTGTTTAATTTTTTAAAAATGTATTCCTGTCCCAAGTCATTAATGAATGACATGCTATTATAAAACAGCTGGTATTGATCCTTAGTGCAGAGAATGAAAGGCAAAACAACAAATCAGGGCCCATAATTATTGGAGTGCTGTGAAAATAACCACTGAGGGGGCAAATTAATTTGTAAATTTAGTGTAACTCATCTATATATCTGGCAGTACCCAGGAAAAAAAGTAGCAGGTCTTTTGCCCAAGTACTGTAGGTGTGCCACCTGGTGGATATTGTGCAGCTTAATGTTTTTTTCTGCCATAGTGTGCTTCTGTGTATCTTTGCATCTTGAAATACCAGAGAATCTTTGCCCAAAACTGTAACACTGAATTCCTTGCTGGTTGAACAAATTACAGTCTCTGGCTGAGGAAGTTCACCCATCCCTGAGAAGCAACCAACCAATTAATTTTAAATCCATGTGAGCCGAGGAGGGGCAAGTTTGTGTTTTCCTGTTATCTCCACTAGATGGCACTAACCCCCTGTTAACTTGCTCCTGTGGATGAGAGAAGAAACGACTTCATAGGAAGAAAAGAGAACTCAGAAGGGGAATGAATTACATTTGCTAATGTGAAAAGGAAGCCAGTCGCCTTTCAGTGCAGTCCTATGTGGGAAAAGCCTTTTAATTCCAGCTATGTTTGCAAGGTGAAATCAGGCTTGTTTTACCCAATTCATGGACAGAAGGAGAGGAGGGCAAGTGCCTCTTCTCTCCCTGTTAGTTGCTGTTGTTGCTGGCATCCGTCTGCCTCGAGAGATGATGGAGCCTGTCTCTGGGGGTGAAGTCAAACTACTGCGTTATCATCACCAAAGTGACCTCCTTGGGGCACAAGCCTGGGCAGTGTGTATGGAGGTCCTGGGCTGCCCAGATGACAAGATGTGGTCCAAAGGAAAAACGAGCAATATGTTAGGCACCAGCCGGAAGGAGGCGTACAAGGCACCATCCAACAGTCTTATTCCTTAGCTTTTTCTTCTCCCAAGGATATCGTGCAAGGCGGAGGAGGTTTAGGATTAGTTTTCCTTCTCTTAGATGGGCTACCTTCCCAAGTGGATGACCCTCATCTGCCCCTCACTTCCCTCTAAAGCACTTGCAGAAACCACCTTCTTCCCTGTTGAAATCAATGGACTCAACTTACTTAACATTGATTGTAATAGGTCTATGCTGAATATGCCTTAGTTGGATATCTCCCCCCCCCCCGCCATGGCCAAGAATAGAAGATTACTGAGCAATTTTGAAAGAGAAGATAAAAAATATATAAAAATAAAAATTAAGAGAAAGCTGCATGGTATTTTAGGATTTGGACTATGCTCCAAATGCCAGTCCAGGATAAGTGAGCAAGAACTCTGCCAATGCTGTAGCCAATACAAGTGGCACACGGACTCATGCTTATCCCTCTAGGACTCCCTGAGGAAGCAACTATAGAGGAGGAAGCAGAACTGTCAAGTTGTCCTTGAATGTCGTCTTGATGTCAATTCTGAATGAGCAGTCTACTCCTCTTTCCCTGATGTATGTATGTCTAGATTAGCAAAACATTGCAGTAAATGCAATTTAGGGCTTTGTTAGTTTTTAAACAAGCTGCATCCTCAGTCTCGTATGCCCAAGGCAGGTTGCCATTTCAGGCGCTGTGTCAGAAGCCTTTCTTTGGTTGCAGCTGCTAAAAGTTGTGGGGAAAGGGGAAGAATAGGATCCAGGGGCTCAACTGCTGCTGCTTTTGCTGCTGCCTTCTGCTCAGCATGGAGGAGGTCAGCAGTTACTCTGAACCCAAGTCAAATTGGGAGTGAATTTACCTATATGGAGTTAGAGTGCTCACAAATGGAGAACACACCCATCTCACAACTCAAGGAGTCACATGACCCCTACGGCATGCTCCAAGCCCTGCATGGGTCCACTCAAGCCACAGTCTCAACATACACATCTTGCTTTGTGGCACTTGGGTCTCTCCCTTGGCAATCTATTTCAACTATCTTTCCCTTGGCTGTAACAATACAACAATAATCAATAACCAACAATTTGCTGCCCTTTCATGACACCCAGAATTGACCGCCTGAGGCAGCTGTCTATTAGCAGGGCCAGCGTCCTGTCCTGGAAGCTAAAGGGGGTTGGATTACAAAGTATTAAACAGAGATTAAGTACATCACATACTTTTTGGTCCTTGTATCAAATTGCTGTCACTGAAAATTGGAGATGTGTTGTTTTCTGTAGACTCTAAAGCACAGCTGTAGTTGTATCCTGACAAGCTGATGGACCCTGGACTCTCTTTCCCCCCTGTTACTGAAACAGGCTATGCACTATCACTTGCCAGTCAAACCATTTTGTGCTATGCAGAAACACAACATTCACCCAGCCTCTCCTTTAGGACTCATAGTGTTTCTAAGTGTATGGGGGGAAAGTAACATTTTAATATGCACTCTGTGTGCTGTTACAGTGTGCAGATCCAAAAACTACAGAAACAAATTACAAGCAGCCAAAATATGATAAACCGTTTCAGCTTTCCTTCATTATGGTGAAGTCCAGCTTTACTGGATCTGTTGTTAGGGAGAGATAACTCTATCAACGCACGTTTTCTGCTGGTGCCTAAATTTATTTATTTATTAGACTGTTTATATTCTGTCTTCCTGAGACAATGCTTCATGCGACTCACATTTTAAAACAAGAATAATTAAAAAACAAACCAATTCAAAGTAAAAGAGAGTGAGAACTACACACACACACACACACATACACACACACACACACAATATCTCTTTAACTGAGGGGTGGGGAACTTCTGGGTCCTGGGCCCAATTAGATCTGTCATGGATCTCAATTTGGCTATGAGGCTATTCCCATTCCCAAGCCATGACTGCCTGCCCCACACCTGATGTCATATATAACATCAGAGATAGGACAGGTAGAAATGTGGCTGTCAAGGAAACATCAAGAGCTTTCAAGTGCTCCTGATTGCTCCTTAGCAAAGGAGGATTGCTGTTGGCACCAATCAATTGATTGGAAGCGACAACTAGCTTGCAGTGACTGACAGCACTATGCAGTTTTCCCATCAGGACCTTCATGGCACACACAATCCCACTGGGCTGCCTGTAAGCGACAAACAGGTGATGTGCAAAAGCTGACCAGACTGACTGACTCACATTGACACTGGCAGTGGGACAGCATCCTCCATGTCAGCTGAAGGCAGCAAGGCACACACAGCTCTGTCTACTCCCAGCCCATCAACATTTGTCGCAGGAGGCAACTGCCTCACTCTGCCTAAAAGCAGGGCTGGTCCCGATTGGAGAGCTGAGCAACTGAAGTCAGTGGCAATAGTGTTGTCCAGTGGTTTCCCTGCAACTGTGGAGCAGCTTGCAGATGTCGCTGTTCTTTCTACACTTAAGGCTCAATCCAGCACTCTTGTAGTTGTTGGCATGACAAGGGTAGGGTCATGTGAAACTTTCTGCCAAGCAGGATGCAGGGTTTAATTTGCCATCTTTAATAAGTAAGAGCAGGAAATGAGAAAGGAGAGGTTAACCATAAAAAGGAGTCTCGGTGGACAGTTCTTAGCTTCACGAAGCATCAGTGTTGCTTTGAGGAGGCCAACATACTGTTCCATTTATTCACCTTTCCCTTGGCAGAGCACAGCCCTGGAATATATGAGAAAGCTACAGTCTTAGGCCCAAATCCTTCTATTCCCACCACATCTGCTGATGCTAAGAGGGAAGACAGATGTAGCATGTAGGGAGGGGGGCAACCTGGAAGCACACCCACTGTGTTCAGTCGATGGATGCCTATCACTCTGAAGGGCCAAGCTAAAAATGAATCAACCTATCAATCAATAATTTCCTAGAAGTTTGCAAAAGATGTCAGCTATGCATCATGCTAATTAAAAAAATCCTTTAATCCTGTAATGCCACCGAAAAACCTCTCTTCATTTTTTATAATGATGCTGATGATGCAATGAAGAAATGGGAAAATGCATTAATGGTTATGTGACATTAAAGAGAAGAACAAAGGCGTACGACCTGCATGAGGTGAGGTGGGTGGGAAGACTGATGGCTGTCCCTGCATCCAATTCACTGGAATGTCTGTCTGAAGTTGCAGTTGTAAGGCCGGGCAGCAATTATTGCCAAAGAGTGGGCTGTTAGCTTCTTTTTCCCCTCCCTTTACAGCTATTTTCGCTCTCATTTGGATTATTACCAAAAATCTCAGGAATATCTCTTTCTGTTCAGCAGATCCCAACATGGACCGTTGCCTGATTAAGATCCACCTAATTTTACACGCGGTCAGTGATCTGGAATTCCTCCTGGGAATCGAATGACTTTTTCATCAAGAGCAGGATAATTTGGGAGGCCCAAATAATTAGAGGAGGTTTTTGAGGAGATAATTAGGAGCAGAAAGGTTCGGGTGGGTGTTTCTTTTCTTTTTTTGTTCCTGTGCTTTTGGAAAAATCCACTTCTCCTTCAGCACATCACATGTTTGTTACACAGAAACATCCATAACAATTCTGGGATGGCCAACGAAGCATTGCACTTTCCTGGTGTTTCTCCATACATATATTAATAACTGTGATGATAGGCAAATGCCACAAAGCGTAGATAGAATTGCACTAAAAACTGCCTGTCCTTCTCATCAGGAATCTGAGTTTTCTGAATTCCCTCTCCTACTCCAAGAATCTTGGTGGAAGAGTGGTAGAGTACACACTTTGCATGCAAAAGCTCCGGGGTCCAGCCTTTCCAGGCTGGGCTGGGAGAGACACTTGCCTGGAACTCCTGCAGTCAGTGCTGGCAATACTGAACGGAGCAATTATTTCCCTTGGTGTAAGACAATTCCTTGCTTCACTTCTACACAGGGTGCCTGCAGACTTTCAGTATTTTGCAGAAGGGATTGAAGCACATGCAAGAGTTTCAGGTTTGCACAATTAAAATGGAAAAAATGCCCTGTTGCCCTAGTGCAACAAATCTACTTTTTCACACATGCACACGCACACACAAACAAACACACAGGAGTTTTTGCAGTTTGGCACGTGGTGGTGAAATGCACTGGAAAGTGTAGAATGAACCAATGAATAATAGAAAGATGTAAATGCCCTGCAAGTAATTCTGGATGAATGCTCGTTGTTCATACAACTTCTCAAATAAACCAGAACAAATGCTCAATAAGGGCTGGACATAGTCTAACCACCACACAAATTCCACAAAGTCCTTTTAAAGACTATTTTGTTTTTATCTGACATCCTGTTTTTTAAATCTCTTTACGCTTTTATATTGTTTTGTGTATTTATTGTAAATCTCTTATTTTTAATGTTCTTAGCTGCTCCAGGAGGTGTTGCTTTTTAGCAGAAGATCAGATTAAGCTCACAATCCTATACATGTTAACTCAGAAGTCCCACTGTGTTCAATGGAGCTTGCTCCCAGGGTTGCAGCCTAAACTGTGTAAGCAAAAGCAAATTTTGTACTCTGTTTTTATTTTATTTTTTGCACTGCCTGAATCATAGAGAAGACTCTATGGAAGGGACATTCCTTGATTGCCTTTCTGCTTTTCCTAAATGATGCTCTGGCTTTGTGGTCTAAGGTGACCCCAGTGTGAACCTCCTTCAAGTTTTACTTCATTTTCTCTCTCTCTGTCTCTCCCTCCCTCCTGTTAGTTAGTTTCATTCCCCTGCGATGGCTTGATGAGAACCAGACTCAGAGTTAAGGTTCACATATTCTCAACAGGGTTAATTTTTGCTTCCTGTGTGATGGCCGTGAAGTGCGAGTTCCACAGTGGAATCTTTGCCTCTTCTGCGACAGGGTTCATGGATATTAGCAATCCACCAATCTCACAGAATTGACCTGCTATATGACTGTGGTGACTCTTCCCACATCTGTGTTGTCTCAACTCCCTTTAGCACCAGGCAACTGTGAAACAAGCTGTAAGTCCAGGAATAAGGAAGTGCATGTTGCTTCTATCATGGAAGATGTGCAACCACAACAAATGAGACAAACTTGAAGAGTACAGACTGCATCTCCTTGAAATCAGTGGTAAAGCTTCCATTAATTTTAGCAGGTCTAGATCACTCTATAAATCCAGGAACTATAGTGATTTGGAGGTTGAGCTAGATAAATCTTTGTTTGTCTTAATAGCACTGTTGTATCTTACCATGGCTGGGCATCCTGGCTAATATAGCTGTTCCTGTAACAGCATTGGATCAAGTAGTAGAATGAGAACTATTGATGGTGGGACCTTGTGATTGATCTTATACACTATAATCCAGCACAGCAGTTTATGGGATTGGACTGTTATCAATTCCTTGCTTTATGTCCAATAAAAACCACTGCAGCACCGGATCATTGTAAGAAATTCAGACTTCACTCTCAGCTGGAAGTTAAAGAGGAAAAGTAAGTAAAGTTCCATTGCGCAGGGGGAATAATTAAAAGTCAACAGCATTGCTTCTGAAAAATAATGTAGTTTTTAGGCACTATTCAGATTTAATTCTCCTTAGTGCTATTCATAATGCAGGTTAGAGCTTTTCCTTTCTTTTGTAATCCAAATTAAAATCCGTTTTTTAACTACGACCCTCTCGATATTGAAATGGCACAATTTCCTATATTTATTTATGGCCGGCTGCAAAATGATTTGCAGAGCAACTTGGGACTCCATCACTGCTGCTACTGGTTTTGTAAATGATGTCACTTTTCAGCAAGAAGACCACAGACAGCAGGAGGCTAAGAAACAAATTACGTTTCCCAGGACCTTTGCAAATGAGATGGATCCCTGGGATGATAAAGGAAATTTCGTCCTGCAATTCATCAAGATGAGATGAATTTTCATGGGGGAATGGGAAAATTCGTTTTCCACTGCCTATAGCCTCAGATCTTTCCCAGGGAAGTTCCCTGCCCCTTCTCGACTGAAGGGTGCCTATTGAAGCTGATCTGGAGGTGTTGATATAACACTGACTGCTCGATAGTTTTAACCTCCAGTTAAAGCGGAGAGTCAGGGAAAGTGTTTGTGTAAGGGGAACTTATTAGACCATGTTGCTCTGCAAAAATATGCCCATATGTTTTTTTGCAGTTGCCTGGCTCTCGGTTCTCTCTCCTCTCTGCCACGGAGGTGTAAATTGTTTCCATGAGGCCTAGAACCAGGGCAGGAACCCTGTCAGTTCCTGTCACAAAATGGAGCATTCTCACTGACAACTGATTGGTTGTCCCAATACAGTGCTGTCATGGCAACAGCGAATTTCACCTCAACCTCTTCATCACACCCCTGCTTCTTTCTGAGAGACTGAGACAAGGGTTAGCAAAGAGCCTGAGGGAGACAGGGATACGATTTCATTTAATATCTGTATGCCGCTTTCGCAACAACAACACTGAGCTCAACGCAGAGGCAGATATATACAAAGTGCAAAGTATTTCTGTTGCTCCAGCAATTCAAGATGAAACACAGACCCCGACTCATGCTTCCGGTCGGGCTTACTCATTTCACAAGACTGGCCCTGACACACACTGAGCTGATGTGCCTTAATCACTTATATAGATGGCACTGGGCTGTTGCCATAGCAACTGGCTTGGCTGACCTGACCTTGCACCTGTCGGCTTACCTAACACATGGGGTGATTTGGGCTCATGAAGGAAATTAACCCCCTCCTCCATGTCCAGTTCCTCCAAAACAAGTGACAGAGCAAAGGATAAACCTGTAGTTTCTGTGTGGGGTTGTGGGCAGAACAGTCCGTCAGTCTGGAAATGGCATAACAGATGAGGGTGCTGGAAGAGGTAAAGGTGTGCAGCCTTTCATCTACATTTCTATTTTTTCAAGGCTGATCCAGTTTTGGTTGAAACTTTGTCATTGCCCAGATTGTCCCTAGCAGTTATTTACACTGGACAATCAGCATTTAAGGTGAATGCAGTGTCTGCTCACACTGCATGCCACAGCAATCTCAGTGAGCTTGTTAAGTATCTTTCACATTCCTTTTCTCCATTTTGTGCCTCAGGGAAGGAGTTGGAGCAACCTCCTATCTGCCCTCCTAGACACTAGCTTGCTCTTGCCCATAAATTAAATGATAAAGATTTAAAGAGTAAAATGGGAAAGCAAACATTCAAGTGGAGCTTATGTATGTACCTGGGAATCGGGCCATCTCTCCACTCAGATGCTCTTTCCAGCTTGGTCTGAAGCCACGTGGGAGGAAGAACTCATCTGCAGAGGACATAGAAAGTCACACCACGTGCCTGGAGGGCTATGCAGGCCCGGCTCTACCATTAGGCAGCATGGGGTGGCCACCTCAGGCTGCTAATTTTGGATGTCCCCCCAAAATGGCAAGTTATTACTTTATCACTTGCTTTTCCTGTATTTTTACTTCAAGGGAGAGGGTGTTTGTGGGATTTTTCTGTCTCTAGTGCCAAAATAACTTGACTAGCCTTAGGTACAATGCACCCACTCTTGGGGTTGGTGGGGACGGGGGTGACATTTGCTGTTTGGACTCAGACAGCAAATACTTGTGTTTATTATTTGCATTTATGTCCTGCCCTTTCCCACAGGGGCCCAGGGTGGGTCATGAAAATATAACAATTAAAACAGGTACAGTTACAAACCATAAAAGAAAAACCACAAGAACAAACCATATTGGAATACAGTGGTACCTCAGGTTACAAACACCTCAGGTTACAAACACTTCAGGTTACAGACTCTTCTCACCTGGAAGTAGTACCTCAGGTTAAGAACTTTACCTCAGGCTGAGAACAGAAATCGCACGCTGGTGGTGTGGGGGCAGCAGGAGGCCCCATTAGCTAAAGTGGTACCTCAGGTTAAGAACGGTTTCAGGTTAAGAACGGACCTCTGGAATGAATTACCGTAAGTTCGTAACCAGAGGTACCACTGTAATAATTCAGGAGCACAAAACAGTCGTGCTACGAGGAGGCAAGAGATCCACTCTACCAAAAAACTGACCAAAGCATTTGGGGTCATCATGTTATTATTATGAGTATTGTTGTTTTATTGTGACCTTGCTCCAAAAAACTCAGAGCAAAAAACCTCACAACAACAGCCCTGTGAGGTAACTTCATCCATTTGTGGTAGTTGCCCAAGGCCAAAAGGGATTTGGCAGCTACAGAATAAAATATCTTGGGACTCGTCTGACCGGTGAAATAGATATTTAAAGAGGTCGTCCTTATAGTCGTTTACTTTATTTACTGTAGACAACACACTCCACCATCGCTGCTTCCGGCAGAACCCCAAACGCTTCCACCTGGAACAATTTGGACAGGCCCTATATAATGAGGGAGCAGAAAGGCTTGTAAAGAGACTGACAAACTGACGTGTTGGCAGGCGTATGCTCTGCGTCTGAGTGGTCTCTTCAAGGTTGGATGAGACATCTAAGGAGGCCTCTCCCACGCTGAAATTTCTACTCTATGCCCATCTGGACATTTCCCCTCAAATAAGTCTCAGGTGGCTGCAAACATGCCTGTTTAATCTTGCAAGAGGATGCTAAGCTTTTATTATCACATTTAATGTTGGAACACGGCTCTTTTCCATATGGAAATAAATTGGAAAAGAAATTCAAATGGATCCCCTGTATTTCAATCATTCCTCCTAATTGCTCCAAGCCTCCTCTCTCCTTTTTTCCCTCCAAATTTTTTTCATCCTGCCGGATTGTTTTCTAAATGATGAAAGGCATTTTAATTTTAAAGAGAAAGCAGGCCCTGAAAATCAAAGCCCCTGCTTAAGATTTCTCAGAATTACTGCAACCGGGGCTAATAAAGCCAAGGTTATGAAGTGACACAGAGCCTGGAACAGTCAGGCTCGTTCCATAATACGCGGCTCAACAAAAATCTATTCATACTAGGTGAAGGGGTGGGGAGGTTATGTAGAAAAATGGAGCAATTTCCCCAAAGTTTGGTTTATTGGCAGAGTGCTTACAAATATCTGTTTAATGCACTACTCTCCCACTCCAAAAGAAATTGGCAAATGTTCCTGTACAAAATGTTCATTATATAAGATGCAGTCCATACAGTTAGTTACTTGAATAGACCCTGGAGCAAAGTAGCCTCAGGTGCCTTCTGCCTAGGATACTTTTGATTTAGCAAGCTCAGTTTCAGAATGCTTTGTTTCATGCTTTCTCTCCCCAGAGTTTGGACTTGATATCCCACCTTTCACCCCACTAAAGGAGCCTCAAAGCGGCTAACAATCTTCTTTACCTCCCCCCCCCCCACAACAACAAACACTCTGTGAGGTGAGTGAGACTGAGAGACTTCAGAGAAGTGTGACTTGCCCATGGTCACCCAGCAGCTGCATGTGGAGGAGCGGGGAAGCGAACCCAGTTCACCAGATTACGAGTCCACCGCTCTTAACCACTACAACATGCTGGCTCTCGAGTGGTAGGAAGCTCCAGAGCTGGGTTGTTACAGGTCAGGGCTGGTCCTGCCCCCTTTCAATTTTTTTTGTTTCATTCACCTTTTGCTGAGAAACAATACCAGCCAAGAACAGCATTCAGCGAGAACAAGTTCACAACCTATGACTTTCATTATGAGGTCCCCCAAATTCGTGGGACTTCAGGCACACCTGGAACTTTTTTCAGCATTTGGCTGTCACGTACATTGTCCCAGGGCCAAACTAGATTGAATGGTGAAGATCTGCAATGAAATTATGGAAGTCACAGGTGGGGATTCTTGACTGGAGCTGCAGCCCTGAGGGATGGAATAGGGAAATATTGTGGAGATGGCAAACGGCAACTTTAGGGAGCCATATAAGGTAAACAGCATGTGTGTGGGGGGAGGATGAACTCTCCCTCTTCTAGCACTGTTGTCCCAATCCACACCCCCTCCCTAGTGGCATAGTGGTAAATTCTGAAATGCAAGTGCTCTCCCTGACAACTTCCCACAGCCACACCCATTCTAAGACTATGAAACAAAAATGAACTTTTGACCAATGCAGATATTATGGCTTCTATACCAAACCAGGACGCGGGTGGCGCTGTTAAACCACAGAGCCTAGGACTTGCTGATCAGAAGGCCAGGAGTTCGAATCCCCACGATGGTGTGAGCTCCCGTTGCTCGGTCCCTGCTCCTGCCAACCTAGCAGTTCGAAAGCATGTCAAAGTGCTAGTAGATAAATAGGTACCGCTCTGGCAGGAAGGTAAACGGCATTTCCATGTGCTGCTCTGGTTCGCCAGAAGTGGCTTAGTCATGCTGGCCACATGACCTGGAAGCTGTACGCCGGCTCCCTCGGCCAGTAAAGCGAGATGAGCGCTGCAACCCCAGAGTCGGTCACGACTGGACCTAATGGTCAGGGGTCCCTTTACCTTTACCTCGAGCGCACCTCCCCCCCCGATGTTGCGGCCGGCCCCACACTACGCCACTGCGTCTGTCGTTGGGACAGGGGCATGGCAGGAATTTTCCCCACTTGGCTGACTGGCTGTTGCCATTTGGGTTTTGCCTGCCACGTAGCAAATCGTCACAACTTGTAAGGTTGCGGATAGGCTCTGGTTCAGGATGGGAGAACGCTCTCACCATCCCTATGTGAAGGGTATTCCATTAAAGGAATACAGGGACTCAGTGGTTTGCTCAACCCCTGAGAAGGGGTTCTGCCCGTGCCTGAGTCCAGGGGGACATTTGGGTGGCGGAGATAGCCTGTTCCCGGCTTTCCGCTTACCCAGGTGTTCACCCTTGGCTGACCTATGCTGGAACCCTGGGTTAGTGCTACATCCATGACAGGGAGCTAGTCGAATCAGAGCCTATGCAACCAATCACTTTCTGTAATCAATAAAGTTGTGGCCTAAATTCTGCCAAAAACCAAAACCAAAATTTGAGTCAAGTGTGAATTTATTCAGGGGGGAGGTTTCTGGGTCTGAACACGCAAGAGATCCCATTGTTGGCCCTCAGTCAAAATTAGCCCTCAGCAATCCTTCTAGTCAACAATCCTGTGCAGTTGGCCCGTGTTCTTGTCATCCTTATATTGCAGATGGGCAGTTGAGATTGTGAGACTAGTGGCCTGCCTAAAGCCACCAATGAACTTGAAGGCAGTAGTGGCTTTGAATGGAAACTTCTTGGCTGATCACTCAGCCTTTCAGCCTCACCAGCTCCTTCCTTCCTTTTATCTGCCACTGGCCTGCCATTAGTTGATGGATAAGTCACTTTCCCCTGTGAGTCTCCTTTACTAGGGGTAGGGAGGAATTTCAGCCAGAGGGGTGCATTCTCTTCTATGAAACCTTATGAGGGCCACATGGGGCCTGAGCAATGACAGTAAACTTTATGTTTGTACAGACCGGACAATGAGGTCCAGTTCTGAGGGCCTTCTGATTGTTCCCTCACTGTGAGAAGTGAAGTTACAGAGAACCAGGCAGAGGGCCTATATGACTTTTAGAAGACATCTGAAGGCAGCCCTTTAATGCTTGATGTCTTACTGTGTTTTTATAATTTGTTGGAAGGCGCCCAGAGTGGCTGGGTCAACCCAGTCAGATGGGTAGGATACAAATAAAAAGTATTATTATTATTATTATTTATTTGGCTAGTTTACCTAAACACAGACCTCTATCTTCCATTTAGATAAGCAAGAGACATTATCAGAGTTCAAGGACATATTCTGGTCAGACAAAAACATTTGGGCTGTGAAACAGGACCAGTGAGGTGAGTCACCTGAGGAGAAATCTGAGGGCCAAAGAGAAAGAGGCTTGGAGGGCCACATTTGGACCCCAGGCCTGAATTTCTCTATTCGTACTCTGTACACATATACTAAAAATACCAGCACCTGGCACTGAATACTGAGACCATGTTGCAATAGGGGGACGCTGCGAGAAAGTGTGTGCTTTTGTGAACACCTCACAGGGAGATCCCAAAGCCAGGAGAGTAATTGAGACAAGCCATTTGAGAGCTTTAAGCTAATGGACTAAATTCCAACATTATTCTGAAAGTGCCAGGAATGGGCTAAGCTTGAAAGAATGCTGGCAAATACTTGACATTTTCGCAGCACCCAAACTGCCTGCCCTTACAGGGCGCCATGGGAGCAGGAAAGACTTAAAATGGAATTGGCATTGCTGAGAGCTATCCACTTGCCTCAGCAAGGAGGAATGCTAACCCATTTCAGTTCAGGGAATAAGAGATTTGGTGGGAATGGCAGGAAGGAGGGGCAGCAACAAGGGGAGGGGGATAATGCAAAAACTTTTGTAGAGCAATTTAGAACTTAAGCGGGTGGCCCAAACACAAGCCCCGCAGCTGACGTTAGGGGCTACAACCCCGACTTAATAATAAATAGGTTTGCCTTCTCTTTATTACATGGCTGACATTCTTCTCATACAGTGGCTTCTGATAGCTTCAGAACAACCAGCCAGGCTGGGACTCCTGCAGGGGTCAATTGTGCCATGGATACTTAATACCGTTTGACCTTGCATAGAGCCAGTTTACTTGTTTGAGAGCACCGGGCCTTTGCAAACATATCTCAGAAGTAGACACAGTATATAAATGTAATGAATGTGCTGCTGTAAACATTGTAAATTATACAGACTGGAGTCAAGTATGGGCAAAGGAACTTGACTCTTATCATGCTGCTATAAAATGGCTGCTTCTCTAAGTTCCTGTTTCTTGCTTGGTGTTCCCCAGAACGGCTTCCCTCACTACAACCACACATTGAACACTTTAGTTCCACTTATAAGCTGCTGTCATCAGAGGGAAGAGGCCCTCTGATGGACAGTTTTCATTATCACTCCCCAGATCCTTCATCAATCACCTCCTACAAATGTTTATTATATCTAGTGAAATTTCATGAAGAATTAGTCCCTGAAACCTTGTTTTCATGTTCTTTCTTTCCTTCTTTCATGTCTGTCCGTCACTGTGGGCAGGAACTGTGACCATTGGTCCACCTAGTTCAGTATCATATACAATTACTGGTAGCAGCTCTTCAGGGTTTCAAACAGGAGTGTTTCCTCAGCTCCACCTGGAGATATTGGGAACTGAATTTGGGACCCTTTGTATATGGACTATGTGCTCTACCACTGAGCTATGACTATACCCCTGACAGATATACACAGAAGGAAGTACTATTGGTTTCAGTGGAAACCACTTCCACTTAATGATTTACCCTTGTCTATGCCTGAAGGAAGGCGCAGCTTCTTTCAGGGCCTCATTCAGCAGCAGCAGCAGCAGCAGCAGCAGCAGCAGCAGCAACAAACCTATGGGAAACACATTCATTCTTCACCTCAATTGTTCTGGAGTGGGTTTACATTTTAAAATATTTCATTCATGAGTAAGTGTTAGGAAAATATGCAATTTTGGTAAGAACACCAATA
The DNA here is from genome assembly GCF_965153285.1 of Podarcis tiliguerta. NCBI lineage: Eukaryota > Metazoa > Chordata > Lepidosauria > Squamata > Lacertidae > Podarcis > Podarcis tiliguerta. The sequence goes on along the minus strand of NC_139538.1, from coordinate 69,140,712 downwards.
TTTCTCTCTTTCTTCCCTATCCCCATTTACATGGATGTTTATTTGGGTTGCAACCTGGTGGTCCTAAAGTTTATCATGTAATGATCCCTTTTGCTATCATTGACTGTTTTGAAGAGTTAAACACCATATACTGTAGGACGGTCCTTAAGTGCCTGTAGGAGGAGCTGTCTTTCAGCACTTAGTAACCATGTGTGGAATAATCATCAGGAGCGGAGGAGGGGGAATGTGTAGCCACAGAATTCATTTCCTGGCAGAAATGAGGAAGGCAGCATGAAATGACTGGCAGTATCTAGCTGACTGTGAAGTTACTAAATAGACTGTTGGGATCCCCACACTTGGTTGGGAAGCCCCAAGCCATTCAGAGATGGTAAAACAATATCACACTAGTCGTCTTGAGACTTGTCTTAAGACGAAGACTTATGCAATATTCGTGGGCTGTGTGAATTGGGGAAAGACGGCTGGTTTCAAAAGTGCCCTCTTACCACATTAAATATAAATATACTTTCTGTCCCAGTGCAATCTCAAAAAATAAAATAAAATAAACGGTCCCTCTACATTTCCAGCACAGTCAGTTTGGACAGGTAAAGCTAGTTTGGAAGGTTACCCATTGGCTAGTATCAATGATGTCACTGACACATCACTCTCAGTAGCAGTTTTTTCAACTGTTTTTAAAAATAGTTGTTCAGGTTTTGGCACAAAGGGTGAAAATATAAGAAAAAAGAGCCCCACCTCCCACACAAAGGTGAGCATGAGGGACATGGCAGAGCTGCAACTGATTTAGTATATGTTTGCTAGAACATATGCCTATAGTGTGTTGTGAGAGCAGGATCACACCACAAGTGATGCCTCTTCAATCTTTTGCTTATCTTCAGGATCTATTTGGAGCTAGAGACCAAGCAAAACTTTGAATAACAGGCAAAAAGCATGAATGCCTGAAAGGTATCTGCATTAAGAACATAGCTTAAAAATCTTGATCTGAAATTAATGCTAGGTTTTTGGTTTTCTAAGTTTCTTTTTATTGAAATAAAGTTAAAAGCAAGATGTTAAAATCGTATCGAAACTCAAATAACATTGGTGGAACCCATCTTAACATGCGAGGCGCAGGGAAACTCAGGCCTAGGAACCAAATATAGCCCTCCAGACCTCCCCATCTGGCCCTTGGCGCACTCCCCCAGGCTGCACCCCTCCTGTTTCGCACCCCAAATCTTTGTACCTGATTAGAATGTGTCCCTGAATTCTTGCTTGTCTGGATGGAGAATGGAGAGGCCTGTGCAGGAACTAGCCTACTGCAATTTGTTCCTCCGCCAACTTTTGCCTCTGGATCTGCCCACAATTGCTATGTGGCCCTCAGGTGGTTGGCCGAAAGAGAATGTGGCCCTTTGGGCTGAAAGAGATTCCCCACTCCTGCAATATGTGATAGGGATTAACAGGCCTGGGACTTTTCACTTGCCGAGCAACTAATTGAATAAAGCTGGCCAAGTGTGCTCCACAGATAGCAATGATTAGCTGTTACACAAAGTGGGGTTTCTTTTGACAGCCAAGAGGCTATGGCTGAAATGGAATGAGAGGCAGCTCGATTCACAAAGAACAAATAATAAAAACAATTCCTTGGAATTGGTTCTAAGATCTTTTGAAGTATGATCTAATTTGTGTCCTTTAAATTTGCAGCGGCAGTACGCATGGTTTCAACATCTACCCTGAAGATGACACAGGATATAATTATAAATTGCCCCTCCCTGCTATTGAAGCCCCAGTAGCAATACCAAGGGGCTTCTAAATAAAAGATCAGCTTCCGAGCAAAGCCACAGACAGGCATGGAAGGGCGACTACTGTTCTGTGACTCATTCCGAGATTCCATCTGTCCGCCCTGCCTTTGGCAATTTGTTATTCCCATTAAGGAGTGCAGTCTTCCTTTCCCAATGGAGTTAACTGCAAGTCTGAGGTCAGAAGTGTGTTCTTATAATAAGTGGTCTGAAAACTGTAACAGGCAGAATTCAACAGGCTGTATTCAACCCTTCCTCCCAAAGGAGACTATGGCGGTAGTGTATTGATGTTTATCATTTATGTTGATTTTAATGTTTATTGTATACGTGATTTTGGTTTTATAGCCTTTTATTGTTGTGTTTTAACAGTCTTGTACTCAAGGGATCTTGCGATGAATGGCGGGTTGGAAAAACCATAAACACACAAAAAGCATCATGCTGCTGAGGTTCTCTTCGCATCTGGAAGGTGACAGGATCAGATTTTTTCTCTGTCTCTAAATCATAGAGGTCACCTGGTTGTGTGTTTGTGTGTGTCCAAAATCAAGGCAAGATGGTGGGTTGTGGAATCAATACATTTATGAGACTGTTCTCATCTGTCCGTCATACAGATATAGCAGTGAGTAGAAAGAGGTCTTGATGCTGGGGCCACCTGTAGATAAACATGAATTAGCAGAGGGATAGACCTGGAAAGTAAGTTTTTCAGGGTCCAGGCCTACCCAGGTCTCACCACCACTCAGTAGATTTGTTCTCTGATGCTAGTTATGTTTCTTTATTTGGAGTATTTACTTACCTGGGAACCTCTATGGTTTTTGCTGAGGACCATCAGCAGTTATATTGTTAGAGGTGAAAAACACATTCTGATTCTCAGACATGGTGACTGTGTGCCTCCTCTTTTACATACCCAGATTCAGCACTTCCCCAGGTTTGGAACGGTTTCCCTCCTTGTCTGTGTGGATAAGCCATTAAAGAGACAGATGATTCCTGCTGGGCAGAAGAAAACCCTGCGGTCACGAGAAACGGTTCTCTGGTTACGTCTAGGCAGGTGGATAGACTGTCTAGCCAAATGTAAACACAGCCCATGTTTTCATTTTCTGCTAACACCTGAGAATGAGTACTCCCACACAACTGAAAACCCCTAGGAGGTCCAGAGGAGCCGGAATCCAAGGCAGCTACTGCCAAAGAAAGTCAAAAGACAGGATAACCGAGGGGGAAAAAAGTGGGGGGGGCAGATATCCTTGCTGTCAATTACTGTTATAGGAGTGTTGGAGCTGAAGAAGCACCTTTCACCCATCCAAAGGACAATCAGCTCCCCTTGACTGTAAACCACCATCTGAGAAAACACTGCCGAAAGGCCTGTTATGAAAAAATAAACCTCCTTGTAACTCCGAACCAAGGCAAATAAATATCAAGCTTTCCTCAGCATATAATGTCAGCTTGTCTCTAGTGCTTTCAAATATAAGCTGCCTTCAATGTAAATATCTATCAGTCTATCCATCTATCTAGCTGTTGAGGAGGATGTCAAGGTAAGTACCGGTAACTAGTGTATGACTTGGATTTCGGTGGAAAATATATCTCAAGATCAGGGAAATGAGGATTAATCGAAAGAGCATCATTCCACAAAAGCTGCTGGAAGAGGAAGGTGGGGGTGTTTTGACAAAATGGGATTGAGGGGAATTGGTGCATAATGCAGCAGCCCAGGACTAGCTTACTTCAGCACCCATGCAGGTTTGGCAGCAGGGAAAGTCACATTTTCCTAATATTATGCTTGACAGCTGCTCACTTCCTTTTACATTGCATCAGTAGCAGACACCACAGTGAGGTGGTAGTGCTCACCTGACCTCCCAACATCTGAGTCGCTGTTGCGGGAATGGAAGGGGAGAGGCAGTAAGGAAGTCTATGTGATGCAAATGCATCTGCAGGAGTGCCAGGTTGGCTCCACCAGTGCATTTGCAACATGCCAACCTCCCCACTCCCTTGTCCCTCCCCTTCCTGGTAAGCAGCAGCGACTCAGGTGTCAGGAGGTCAGGTGTGCATTGCTTTCCCCAGCATGCTGCCCATGACTGCATTATGTATGTAGAAATTCTGCATACCAAGAATGGAAAGCCATACTTGTCTCTTGCCCCTTGTTATGAACACCAAAATCTGATATGTTCTGCGTAATCATTTAGAGCTGGGCTGGGTGCTGGTGGCCCTCAAGACGTTTTTGGAGGCCAACTCAGTCCTAGCCAGCATGCCAATAATCAGGTTTGATGGGAAGTGTAGTCCAACAACATCTGGAGAGTCCACTGGTTCCCCATCTGTGACCTAGAGTGCAGACCATAAAGAAGGTGAATGTGTGGGTGTTGTTTTTGGGTGGATGCTTAGGTGCATGCATGCACAAAGTCTCTTCTCATATATTGCTGCTTTGAGGGGAAAATATATTAAATTGAATGGCTATCCTTAAAGCCTCCATTGATTTGCAATGCTTCCACAAGAACTGTGAACACAACCAAAATCCTCTGCTGTTGCTCACTTTTCAAACTTTGTTATGTTCAGTGATTTCATTCATGGGAACCCTTCTGCTCGAAAAGGAAGATTGAATGTGACAAGTTCTCCAGTATTCTTTATGGCTTCAGCATTTCCTCCCTCCTCCTCCTCCTCCCCTCTCCATTTTCTTTGGCAGTGAAAAAGGAACATTGCCTGGACACTGCCAGAGAATGCCTAGCTTGGCACAGGTCACCCCACCACCCCCTTCAGTGCAGGCCTGCAAATGGACAACTTTGAAGAAATCTGTGCAGCAGAAACGTCAGAGGGGAGATTAACCTTTAGAAAACCCGCAGGTTACAGATACAGCAACTCATACCAAATAGGAGTTCCAGGGCTGAGTATTGGAGATGTCAGCAAATGGCAATTCCAGAATGTTCAGAGAGTAGCAAGAGTTGTGTGGGATGGACAAACATTTAGTTGTGCGTGGAAGAAATGTTCCAAATAATAAAAGGACTGGGACAGGATCACTGCAGAGGAGGAAATACTATGCATTTTTCTAATTTATTAGGCAGGCTAATATTTCATGAATTCTCTCTCTCTCTCTCTCTCCATAGACAAGTGTTGTGCAGGTTCACATCCCTTTTTCTACTCGAAAGCTCCCAAGACATAACTCTGCCAACACAACTCAATTTTGACTGACAACACTCCTTGCTTTCGTCAGTCAGCACACCCCCTGGGGAAACACTAATTGTAGCTTTCTGCTCTGCTGACAGACTGTTCCACTGGCACCCATCTTACCCTGTGAACTGCCACCCAGTTCTTTGTCCCTTTTACAACCCATCATTGGGATCCGTCTTCACTTGAAATTGTTAGGGCAAATGAACCTCAGTTTTACTTGGAGCAAGCATCTAACTTCATAGCAACTGTTCTAATGCTTAATCAGCTACAGCAATAACTTCCCTTTGGTCAGTTAAAAACAACACCGCCTTCTTACATATAAAAAATGATATCTTTGTATGGCTGAAGCTGCAATCCTAAACACACCTGCTAGGGAGGAAGCCCCATCAATGTCAAGGAGCTTCATTAACACGTAATCCCAAAATTTTGAATGCCCTCCAAACTGAAGTTTACATGTTAATGAACCTATCTCAGGGGGACATCCTGGGCTGTATCCAAAGTAGTGCTGAGAAATGCTTGAGTACTGGAATTTCCCTTCTCCCTCCATGATGCACACCCCCTAAATCTGTTCTGGGTCCCCTCATCTCTCCAGATCTCTTTCTCTCTCTCTCATCTGTCCCCTCATCTCTCCAGAGCAGATATGGGGAGGGCACAGGGTGCACATCGCGGCCTTTCCATCCACATTCTTGAAGTATGCGCAAGGATTCTGTATGCACAAAAGACTAATATGCAACATTGAATGGCTCCGGGCACACCCTCCCAGGGATCAAAGGATAGCATCCTAATTGTTTCCCATATATAGGTAGGGAAGCTCAGGCTGGGAAGCTGAATGTGGCACTCTAAACCTTTCCATTTGGCCCTAAGCACTCTCTGAAAGTCAGCTCCCACCCTACCTAGTCACATCCCCTACTGGCTTCTTTGGGAACCTCCTTAAGTACCGGAGTTTTGCCTGGCTGCAATGTATCCCTGAACTCTGATCATGCTTCTTGCATTCCTGTATGGAGGTTAGTGAGGGGTGTGTGAGGATGTGTAAAGCCTAGCCCAGTACACCAAGGCAAAATTTACATTAATTGTTCCACCCACTTTCCCCACCAACCACTGACATGCTACCCCCTCTCCCAAAGGTTGTCCCAAAGGGAACAAGTTGCTGAAAAGGTTTCCCTGCCTCTTCTATAAGTAATTTATCACATTTTACGCAATGAATCACAAAAAGTGTATTCCTTGTATATCAAAATGTCCCTAGGCCAAGAGAAACATCTGTCAGTCTAGCAGTGTTTCTCACCCTTGGGTCCCTGGCTGTTGTTGGACTACAACTCCCATCATCCTTGACCTTTGGTCCTGCTAGCTAGGGACAATGGGAGTTGTAGTCCAACAACATCTGGGGACCCAAGTGTGAGAAACATTGATAGACACTGCTTCAAGGCATGGAACGCTTTGTCTCCCCATGGCAGTTTGGAGGCCTGTCACAGCCACCTGTAATTGGTTCTCAAGTGCAGTCAACACATAGGGAAGACCATTCCTTAGGTTTAAAGCAGATTCATTGTGGGAGGGAGGAACAAACAGGATCGGGGGGTGTTTCTGTTATCTCTCAAAATGAGAACTAGGGAAGGCAGAGAAGGGAAGGCTTGCTCTGACAAGGAACAGGAATCAGGCTTCCAATAAGCAGGAGAGGCAGGTGCAGTCTTCAGCTCAGTGGCATATGTTAAATTGCTCCGAGGAACTTTTCAAGCCTCCCTTGTAAAAATCCACATCTTTCTCTCCGTATTTAAAGCATCTTTGTACAGACACTAATTCCTCAAGTATCCAATCCGGGATTGACTTTTAGTGTGTTTGTCCAGGCAGGCTGCCAGCACATCCGTTCCTACGACGCTCCCAAGCTCCGACATTTTTGTTAACACTGCAGTAAATCACAGCAACTGCTCCACGTTTTCACAAAAACATAGAAGCGGGTAGACTTGCTAGGGGCACACAACAGAAGTACAAGCAGCTCTCCTTTTCTTTTAAAAAACGAAATAAATCCTAAATCCAAGGATGTGGGGGGTGGAGGGGAATAGCATGAAAGAAGAGCCAGCAGATGGGAGAGACTGAGGAATGAAAATACTGCAAAATGATGACTTGTCACTACTGTTTGGTGGCAAATGATAGTATATAGAGATTAGAAAAACCTCAACATTTTCTTAGGCTGACTTCGTCCAATGGACAGGGCTTGGGGAAAAACCTCTCAAATTGTGGTAAAGTTGCTGGAATTCTGTAATCTGAACCCTTGGTTTACAACCCCCCACTTCTCCCAGGCATCAGAGGGAAAAGAAGTGATTTGGACCATTTAATCTGTTGGACTAACAGTAGCAGCAGTTTCATACCAGATTTCAGCAGGGAAAAAAAAAAAGCTGGGAGTGGGGAGGGGGAGAACACACAACCTGTGGTGTTATTGAATACCACCCACCCACACATATTGGAGTTGTGCCCATAACCCAAGGCTCCTTGAGTTTTGCCAGTATTTTGCCTCTCCACCCACAGACTAGGCTAAGCAGCGCATTTATATGCTTGCTAACTACGCTACTTCTCCCACCCCTCAGAATACTCTGACAACTTAACACAGTTGCTGGTGACAGTAGCTTGCTAGCATTTAATTCTTCTCCCATCAGTGAATTAGAAAAGCCCCCCCACCTTCTTCTTAAAGCCTTTTAAAGTAGGGTGGCAATTTTTTAATGAACATTTTTAAACGACATTATTTTTATGAAAATTTGCCAACAAATCTACACTTCTGACATGCGTTGGCATACACCGGGTTTTCCTAGACATTTTGGCTGATTTTTGCAAATTCTGCCTGGACACTGTTTTTGGCGGAAGAATCCCAGCTATGTATGTCCAGGAAATTCCGGACATATGGCAGCTCAGTTTTAAAGGCTAATGGTGTTAGTGCTCTTATTGGTGGCTATGTGGATGGCAGAATGGTAGCAAGTCCTGTTGACTCTGAAGTATGACTTGTCATCCCCTTGAAACTCTAGCAACAAGTGTTTTAATTTGTCATGGTAACCACTTATGGAACCGCATTCTATAACTTCATGTCCACACCCCATATTACTATTCCTATTCCTATTATTATTATTATTATTATTAATCTATTTAAAGCATGTGGCTTCACCCAAGGGACCCTCAAGAGCTACAATTCCTAGTACCTGTAATCAGCTCCAGTTCCAAGGATCCTTTGGGGGAAGCTGTGTGCCTTAAATATATGGTGTGGACATGGCTGATAAGAGAGCTGCAGAAGGGCCTCTCCCCTTTAAAAATGCCCTGGATTTTGTCATTTTTGCTTTTACATTCTTCGGAAGAAATGGTCCAAGTAGAGAAGAAACACTAGTTAGGAAGCTAAGGGGAGATCAGAAGTAACTATAGATTTCGTCCCTTAGAGGAAATCTCTTCTGTTTTTGTAATATTTCCAAGAAGAAGCAGGAAGCACCAAAACTCTAGGGGGAAATCTGGCAACATTCTTTGCTTATTTCTGCAGTTTCAGAGAGATTGGATGAGGTTCAGAAAAACTTTGGGGGGTGCTTATGCAAACTGCATCTCCGAACCTGCAGCGACCCGTCCATTCATTTGCAATGTCAGTTCTTCTTGTGACGAAGATGTGCCTTGGCAGATTGAAAGCAAGCCGAAAGGAAACGATGTGTTTAAATAATACGGCGAATAATAAAAAAGATGGAACTGGCTCCCGCTTCTTGCCGTGTGGCCTTCTCTTGGGCCATACAAATTATTGCTCAGATTTGCAGATCCCAAGGTGATCTCTGGCTCTCTAAGGCAGTTGCTTTCAGAGTGTACACTTTGAAGAGAACATTTTCTACAGATCAGGGAACGCCAAGGCATCCACTGCAGAACGCCTGCATTTTGCAAAGGATTCTGGAGCATCTACATGGACAGGTTACACAGAGCACTGGCTAGGCAGGTGCGCAAACTTAGAAAGCAACACATCCGACACTCCTCTGGGTCACATATTTTAGGGGATGGTGGTAATGCAGGAGCAAATGCTCAGCAGTAAAGATGGGGCATTGCCTAACCTCCATGTGCAATCAAATCAGGATGAATGCTCAATAAACGGGTTGCCCGAAGGAGCCCACTGCTGCTCCAGGGAGACCGTCCACACCTTCAGCTGCACATCTCTTGAGTGATGTAAACCGTCATGTACAAACTGCCCCACCAAACTCCTGGGACAGGTGCAAGTAGGATGGGGAGCAGGAGGGAAGCCAGGACAAAGTGCTGCTTGTTCTGCTCCTTGTCTTCAATAGCCTTGGCATCTATTTGTGCGAAAGTCTCACATGGCTCGACAACAGCGAGGCCTTAGGAGAGAGAACAAGTCCTATGTCTTAATGGCCCGTCTGTTCTGTTGCATACTCCACAAGGCTGGCAGGACTCCTGATCTCCCATTCCATTTTCAGGAAGCAGCCCATCACCCCTAACCCCCACCCCACCCCTATTCTGCTCCCACAGGCCTGCCTGTATATTTTACTGTCAAAGTGCAGGTATTTATTTTTTGCCAGCTTCCTTTCTGTTTTATTTTCCTTGCCTTATTTATGGCTCTTCCCTTTCAGCTCCTTACTGTCTCGTCCTGAACTTTTGCATTATACTGCTTCTCATCTAGGAGGCATTAATCTCTTGGACCAGTGTGCAGAGTGATGGACTTCCCTCATCATCATTAATTTCCCTTCAGCTCCTGGCCCTTCTTCTGGATCCGCAGCAGCTGTACGTGTCCTGCCGGCAGCCTCGGCAGCCCCAAGAACCATACGTCGAAGCTCCCGATTACAGAGGCCTATTGTTTCGTTCTCTCGGCTGTCAGAAGTTCCTCCAGCCCAGCCTGCCAGACATACTAATAACACTTGGCCAAGGCTTTAAATGAACACCCTAAAAAGCTGCTCTTTAAAACAAGTTGTTTTATGCTAAATAAACTAGGCAGGCACCTATTGCCAGAATAAATTTAATTAGTTTTTGTGTGTTTACCCTGCTGGTCTCAATACTCTTACCATCCCCTAAAATCTAAACAACAAAAACTCATGTGGCATTATGGATGCATAGAATCTGTCAGTTTTGGTTTCTCATTTTTCCATTCCTTTTCCATTACTATTTTTTAAAGTCCTCGTGATAATTTGTCAGCATTTTAGTGCATGTTCCTCCAAATGCACACATTTCTGTATGTGATTTCCCTTAATATACACATTTTTGCAAGCAATGTAATGCATTTTACTAATCTGTGCCTTTCTGGTGACTCTTTCCCCTAATGCAGTATGTACACATTTTTTGTTCGAAAAACTGCACCACAAAATTTGGAGAAGTGTGAATTTTGAAGGATAGCTGTATTCAGTGCTTTTTTCTGGGGGGATGCAGGGGTACGCATACCCCTAAACATTTTATGAATCTAAGTTTGGCCTCATTCAGGGGCAGTATTTCAATATGAGTAGGAAAATGAGAGTACCCCTAAACATTTTTTTTTTTTAGAAAAAATGCACTGGCTGTATTTCAGTTTGCACATTGTTTCAAGAAGTGCAAATTAGGTAGATATGCAATGAAATGCAAACCAAATTTCTTCCCTGTCTGTATGTGTCATAAGGCTTTTGTGGAACAGAGCCAGTTTGTTATTTACATGAGGTGCTCTCTTTGTGCTAGGGCGATATGTGTGTGTGTGTGTGTTTATCATAGGCCATGCTGTGTATGTATGCATGCATAAAATTAGACTGCACACCTATTTTGTGTTTCTTTGATTGCCCTTTTTTCTCTATATGCTGAATGAATGTGTGCATTTGTGAAATGAGGACAATATCCCATGCATTTAGTCCACACAGCTGTGCTTTCAGAGCAGGGGAACGAGGCAGACATCAAGACCCCACTCCACAGAATGAGCACAAGAGACCTCAAAGGCAACAGGACTGGTTTACCACATTTGGATGTAAGCAAAGGAATACACATGGCCACTGAAAGAGCCGCAGGCTGCTCTATAAGACCGTTAAATCCATAATCTAAAATTGTGTCAGTGTACCACTGAGTCAACGAAATATTATGCCACAATACATCTTCAAGGTGACACAATACTTCTTCCCTGCCTCTCTGCAACTGACTAACATGACTGGAAGTGCTTAAAATACTTAAACTATCCATCAGAAAAAAATACAGCTGGAAGACGACGGAGCGGAGGAGCGGAGGAGGAGAACAACTTATACCACTTATAGAAGATGTTCACACTTGAATGGGTCTCCAAACAGCACAGAGAAGAAGTGAAGGAAGATATAAAGTTGTGCCTTAAACTGAATTACCGGTAACTCTCAACTTATGCACATTTAACTAGTGTGTATTCAACTTTAGGTGCTTGGCAAAAAAATAAACAAAAGGGGTGGGTGTCCAGGAAAATAGATTTTAGCAGTTCCACCTGCCATTGAATCCAACGTGTCTTGACTCTACCCAATTTTGGCTTAGGTGCTATCCCCGGAACGTAGCCCCAGCTTAAGCTGAGAGTCACCTATATTAAGCAAGCCAACCCATATGCTCTGTACCACTTGGGCAAGTGCAGATATTTGGAAATCCAGAAAGAGATTTTTCTGTCTCCTCTTTCGAAACATACCACCAAAGTTTCAGCACTGAGGATTCTGTTGTAATGAATCAAAGATGCCAATGGCCCCATTGCTGGAGGTTTAGTCATGGGTGGGGAATGCTAAGCAAGAGGCTTCTATGCAAGGCAGTGATGGAGAGGTGGATCTATGCAGAGCTTGCCACACAGCATGGGCGAATTACAGCTCATGGGGGCATTTCCTTAATATGATCAAATAGGACAGTCCTGATTAAAGAGCCCATTTATTCTTAAGGGAGTCTGGGATGTCTACTGGCTGAGAATAGACTCATGTGAAACCGGCCCCATCCCAGAAAAAACGGACAAGTGGCTTTCCGCTCCAAGCCACTTGCCAGTCAACGACAACATAAAGCTCACCCTCCATTTGCTGGGAATTTGAGAAGTTTGTATAGGACAGGGCAGTGCAGGATTAGAAAGATCCTTAAGGCAAATCCCCAAGGTAGTTATCTGAGCTGTCCGGGCGTGAAGCTGTCCCAGATGAATGGAGTCAAGAGGCCTGGAAGCCACAGTGAGCTCCCTAACTCTCCCATCCTCAGGAATCTCGCTCAGCTGCTGCGAAGGGCAGCTGCCTAGACTCAGATCCACCTGCTGCTATTGTGTCTGAGAGGAAGACCATGAGCATATTTCCTTAAATCCCATCGAAACCAGCGAAGCTACTTATGTGGCGCTTTCCTTAAGAGCCCAGTTTTCCACAGTTGTAAAAACCCCAGAAGGAAGGCCAATAATATATTATCCCCATATTACAGACTGGAGGAAGGAGACAGTGGGTGAGAGGGACCCAGTAAGGCCGCAGCTGAAAGGGAGATTGGAAGCAGGAGTTTACTGGCTCACATGCCTCATCCCCTTAATCCTCAAATGTAATCGGATTTGGGGCAGGTTTCCACATGCCTTTTAAATATGTAAGGGCATGAGGGTTTGTATGCATCAAGCGCCACATTTGTTCCTCTGGGGCCTTTCCTTTCAACTTGTCTTCTGAGTATACCAAGAGGTTTTCCACCTTCACTATATAATCCAAAATCTTGTGATTTCTGGCTAGATGCCTATGCTAGGTGATACTGGGTGCCCTCTAGCGGCGACATCTAGTTCAGCTATGAGAGGGATTTAAAAGCAGCGATGGTAGTATAAGGCTAAGATTCCATTGGATTGGTTCTTTTGGCAGTGAGGGGAAAGAGTAAAATATAGAATTGTAGAGTTGGGACCTCAAGGCTCATCTAGTCCAATTCCCTGTAACTGGTGGTGTTCGTGATGGCTTCTCAGTGGAAATGGAGTAAAAACGGCCCTTCTGAACTCCCATTACTAGAAAGTATGGAGTTTAAACAAACATAAACCAGCCCTTAAAACAAACCTGGCAAAAAAAAAATTAATGGAATTTGCTGACACAAGCTGTGGTAATGACCTCTCATTGCAACGGCTTTAGAAGGGGATTAGGCAAAATTTGTAGGGGCCGATAGGTCTGACATCATAGCTGTCAACCTTCCTTTTTGTGGGAAATTCCCTTATTCCAGCGCTGTTTCCCGCTGCTTCCTGCTGCTATCCCGGATTGTTAGATATCCCGTAGACTGTCCCCGGGACAGATGAGGCTGCTGATCCCTTATTTTTGAGGCTGCTGATTCCTTATTTTCAAATCTGAAAGTTGACAGCTATGTTACCCATGACGGCTAGTTTCAAATGAAACCTCTAAGTCCCAGGGCAGAATGCCACTGTGTACAAGTTGCTGGTGAGGAATGGCAGGTGGGGGCTTTTTGTCTTCCTCTCTGGATGGTGGTCTTTGTAGAAGCTTCCAGTCACTGAGCAAAGCAGGGGCCTGGATACAGTCCTTTGTTGCAGTCTAGCAGGGCTTTTCTTATATTCTTCACCAAGAATAATACAGGGTACATTTAAAATATGATAAATTGGCTCCTGAATGGGCAGGGGTGGTGTGGTATTTTGCTTCATAATCATTTTAATACTGCTTTAGGAAAGCTAGGACATCAATATAAAATGCTGTGTTTGCTGCAATTTTGGCTTTTTCCTTTTTCCTTAACAAGGCAAAATTGCCCCAAAGATTATGGACCATGGAGGGGGCAGGGTGGGGAGGGGCGATTTCTTGGTGACATCACGGGGAGCCAGTCAGTCGGTGCTGTACGCGGTTGGCTGCTACTGTCAAGTTTGGACGAGGCCTACCTCTCTGGTTATATAAAGCACCTGCTTCACATGCATGGAATACCAGACATTTATGCGCCTATTTTACTTTTTCAGAATTGTGGAGGGAACAAATTACTTGTGGTCTGAGCACAAGGCACTTCCAGATCAGCTAATTGCACTGTATATGTCTGCCTTCTGTTCTGCACACAGAAACAGCACTGTTCATAGGAAGAGCTTGGTAGTTCAGGCCAATGGCCCATCTAGCCAAGCACCTTGTTCTCACAGAGGCCAACCAGAGGCATGTGGGAAGCCTGCAGGCAGGGCCTGAGCCCTCCAGAGGTTTCTAGCAACTGGTATTCAGAAGAATTACTGCATCCAACCATGTAAGGCAGAGCAGATAGAACTCAAATAGGACTAGTAGCTTCTGGGTTTGGCTCTCAAGCCCCTGAGCCTTCCTATATTCTTTCTGCTCTTCACCAGAGTTAATAACTCAGAGGACTGCCAAGCCCTTTTCTCCTCACACATTAGTAATTCCATGTTTCAGTGATGAGCCTGCAGGAAGCAGAACTTAACCAAGGACAAATGTGGCTTATATACAAAACCAAACTGGGCAATGCAAAGGGAAGAAGAAGCAACACAGCAGTGTAATCCTAGACAGAGACTGCTTCTCCCTTCTCCTCCTTCCGCATTCTTAACGTCGGGCTGCAGCTTGAATGAAGCAACAACAGCACCAGCAACCAAAGAACATGAAAGAAAAGGGAATGGCTTCTGTGTAGCCTCAAGTTACTTTCAAGAAAGTGTCCTCATTCAAAAATAATCCGGTGGTGCAGGCAGTGTGTATGGATGGGAGGCAGGAGCGAGGAGGGTTGTTAGCATGCTGCAGCTTCCAGGCTGTATTTTTAGGACTGGCATTTAGACTTGGCTCAGGTGCAAATGGCCAAGAAATGTATGGGATTTCCACTTCCTGCCAGATGATACACTGTGTGCATGTATACAAGATCCCAACCGGGTGGACGCTTATTTGGTGCATCAGGTAGCAGCACATGGCACAGGTACAGACGCTCTCATTTAATTGATCTCTCTCTGGTAAACCAGACATGTTTCTACACTGTGTCATTTCAGAGTGCAAGGGAGGTGCTCAGAACTGAATGCTCCTCTATACAGAAAAACAAATAAATCACTGCACATAGAAAACCAGCATGTCAGGGAGAAGGGTAGGCTAGAATCTTCCTCCCTGACATATAGCATTAGGAAGATAAACCTATAGCATCAGGCCAGTGGACCATCTAGCTCCTCAGAATATTGATATCATGAAAATCATGGTAGGCCAGGTAGGGCACTGTCTGGTGAAACATTGCAGTTGTGGAATAAAATCCAGTACCTGCAGAACTCATTGTACACCCCCTTGCACTAGCAGAAATAGGCTAGAAATTTGCAAAATAGTACGGAAACGCAAAACAAACAATAATGCTAAATGCAGGATGCATCTTTTGCTAGTACAGGATTTGTATTACCTTGGTGCAGAATTTTCCATACACATTGCTCTGCCCATAGTATCCAAGGTAAATTTGGTCTCGGCTCTCTTCTTGTAGCATGTCCAGGTATCTAAAAAATAATAATAAGAAGTGTGCAGCACTACTGTAAGGCCAGAGACAAGTTTAAATAAATGTGACTACTGGCTTCCTACACAGAAAGATTTCCTCTGGCTCAAACAAATGAAGAAGGGGAAAAGCTCTTACTGTGCAACTGGCCAAGACTAGACAATGAGCTGTTCACTTGCCAAGGAGCCACCTGCCCATGCGTCAATTTAACATGTTAACAAGAGGTCAAAAACGGGCTCTTCAGTATTGGCCATACCCGCCTACCTTTGTTTCAAATCTTCCCATTCACCTGAAGGGATAAGGGGGAGAGAATAGTGCAAAAAGTTCATCTGGGGAAGTCTTTTACTGGGAGAAGCTCATAAATCTCGATCCAGCCTTCTGACCTCCTGGCCCCCAGAGAGCCATAGAGTGGGGAAAGAAGCATTTTCCCTGCTGTGGTGACACACAGGACGGAGGTCTCCCCTTCTCAAAGCAGATGTTATATACATAGTGCTGGGCCAGGCTCTCAGCTGTAAAAGTTGCCTGAATCCTTCCACCGGAGAAGGTGATATTCTAGTTTGAGTTTTGCTGATAAGTTGGGGGCAAAGCAAGGTTTCGAGGTTTGGAAAGAAAAAGCCTTGGGTGGTGACTCAGGGCACTGAATTTGAAGGTTTCAAGTTTCACAAGTAGATAGGATTATGAGTCTGGGTGCAAGACCTTCAGGCCAGGGCAGGAGAAGATTATTCGGATGGTGGAAGCATTTTAGGTGGCAGGCCAGCACCCCGTGGGGCAGGATGAAGTGCCCGACTCAGGAGGTGGAAGTTCAAGCGATGGGGCTCAGCATGCCCCACCTCTTTTGAAGCCACCAGAATGCCCCCCTCTCACTGGCATGCATTTTGGGGCATACTTTGTGGAAGCGGAGGGGGGCATGGCCTTCGCTTCTGCACTTAGAGAAGATTTGGATTTGAAGAAGAGAAGAAGAGTTTGGATTTGATATCCCGCCTTTCACTCCCCTTAAGGAGTCTAAAAGCGGCTAACAATCTCCTTTCCCTTCCTCCCCCACAACAAACACTCTGTGAGGTGAGTGGGGCTGAGAGACTTCAGAGAAGTGTGACTAGCCCAAAGTCACCCAGCAGCTGCATGTGGAGGAGCGGGGACGCGAACCCGGTTCCCCAGATTACGAGACTACCGCTCTTAACCACTACACCATACTTTGCCTAGAATGCATCCCTTCTTGCTCTTGATGTACAGATTCAGCCGATATTTCTCATCCCCTGTTATCTCTGACATACAGAATCCCTGCCATTTGCATAGGTCAAGCATTCTTTAAAAAAAGTTATCTAAAAGATCCCCCCCTGGCACTATAACAGAAGAGTCTGAAGACATAGTGTGCCATTACAGACTGCCGCCATTTTGAGGTGGGGTTCAGTGTCATCCCATACAATTCAGGGTGCACAATTAAAGCGGAATTTGGAGCTCTTGTGCGACAAACCCACATCTCTCTCCCAAATGGACTTTTTATGATAAGGAAAGGAACAGGAAGATGTGCCGGAAAGTGTGGGGTGACACTTGCTTGACAAAATGCCTTATTACCTCCCCACAAACAGATCACAGTGGTTATTAAATATCTCTCTGCAAACAAACCAGGATGAAAGACTAACATGGTGAGAACTTCATATAGGAATCCAGCTAAACATTTCTGTGGAACTCTTTCTGAATAGCAAAGAAAGATGCTACCACTGTCTAATGAGGGCATATTTCCAGCAGGTGTCACTATCACCCACTGTCAGCCAACCAACCTGCCGCCCAGATAACTGTAGCCTCTCTCTCTCTCTCTCTCCAGAGAAGGAACATCCCTATTAGTCTATTTCCTGGTTACAGGTGCTCTTCAATTTCAACCTCTCTCCACTTTAGTAGACCTTCAGCACGCTTGGGACTGAAAGCACGTTATTTCTCTTAACACCCAAGCAATGTAATTCTCAATTCAGTGGGGAAAGCCTGCAGAACATCTCGGAGAAATAAGCTCAGGCTGCTGAGAAGTGATAAGAACAGCTGCCACCTGAGGTTAAGACCTCTCTAATGGTCCCTCCGTGTTTAATTGCTGCAGTCCTTTACTTCATCAAATGAGTGCTGAAAACGGAATGGAAAAAGATTTTTGGTTTTTAAAGCCAAAACTTACCTCATTTTTGTAAGGCTTTCTTGCCAGGGAGAAGACTATATTCCCTCTAGGCAAGGCCTTCTCCTAAATATATTCCAGTGTCTCCTAAAGCTTTTCCAGCGGGTACAGGCCTCATTTTAATAATGACTTAATGGTGATATGGAATATTAGTAGCTAATGTCTGTCAGCGTGACAAAACGTAACTCCATTCTCCTAGGGGAGCAAATGTAAATGGGTTGCCAGGGAAGCAGAGGCCCCACCCAACTCCAGCGCTGTAATTAACTTTTCCCTCTCCTGACCACTTCACCTCCCACTGAAGTGAATGGGAGGAAGTAAAAAAGCACTGTGCACACGTCATCCTGAGGACTCAAAGACACACAAGTACCTCAGAACCAGGGCATTGGGGCAATAGAAAGAGGCTGTCAATTGCTAGGACTTTTGTGGGAACAAGTAGGCAGCTCTCCAGGCTCTGCATATAGACATGTTATTAGGGCTGGTCCACCCATGAGGCAAGGAGAGGCAACCACCTCAGGCAACAGGAGCAGCAGATCTGGCCTCCAAGGAATGCATTGTCCACTGCTGCGATGGCTGCAGCATGTTCCTTTGAGATTGGATCTGTCGCCTTCTCAGCCGCTGCCCCATGCTGCCTCTACAGTAGCTTCTTGGCGCTAGCAGGGTGGACACCATTTTGTGGTTCTCCTCAGGTGCCAAAACATCTTGGGCTGGCCCTGCACGTTAGGCCCCTGGAAGGAGGGAGAACCTTCTTTCCCCATGCTCCTCCTCTCCTCCTACCACAACCTGTCTCCTGGTCCACCTTATTTTCCTTCTCCCAGGTGGTCCACGAGGGCATGGGTTAGAGAGCGCCACCTTCCCCCAGTTGAATCTCAAGGAGAAAGGCATGCCTGGCAGTGGTTGGAGAGAGAAGGTGACGGTGGAGGGGAGGGGGTGATGGCGGCAGTGGCACAATGGAATAATAGTGAAGGGACAGGAGCTGAGAGAAGGAGAGAAGGAACTGTGTTGCTGAGAGGACGAGAAAGGCAAGGAGGGGTATATTTAGGGTGGAGTGAATGAATGCTCACTTATTCATAAAGTAAATGACTTTTGGTTCCACTTCTGAGGACTGGCTTCAGCGAAGTGTTCTGAGGAATCTCTTTCCCCCTCGCTGTTTAGTAAACGGACATCCGAAAGGGAAATTGGCAACTGAGTGGAAAACAGATAATCTCTCCTGTGTGTTCATAAGCAGTTATGGGATAAAACTACTTGGCTTTACCATAAATGCAGGGCTGCTTCTAAAAATAGGGGCAACAGGTTTAGCTTCTGTTCCCCTCCACCCATGTAATGTTTAGCAGAACATGTCGTGATACATCACAACAAACCTCAGTTCCCCATCGTCTGCCAGCTGTAGCTATTCATTTACTTCTGTTCATTTAAACCATCTTACCCTGTTCTTTATCTAAAAAAAGGCTCCTGAAGCAGTTTTATTTTTAAAAAGAAAGTAGTAAGGCTGTATTTACCCTAAGCCTTACTGTCTAAAAGACATGACACACAAGGAAAAGGGGATAAGGAGGAAGAAGGAAAAAAGCAAACTTAGGAGCCAGTTCTTAAAGGTACAGTTCTTCTGAAGATCAGCTGGAATGGAGAGCATTCCCTTCTCTCCTTTGCCTTGTTATATGAAGTAGGGGCAGGAAGACACAGAATCCTCTGTTCATTGTGTCATGTAATAACTTCTGTTTGATGGTAGAGAGGAAGAAGAGTGAGCCAAATGCCCACTTGCTACTTGCAGAGCTCTTGCATCTTTAGGGTAATACCTGCTTTAACCGCTGAACAAACATGGACACTGGATTTTCCCTCAGCACCCTGCTGTGTGTCTGAGATAAGCCAACACAATGTTTCAGGTGAATACTAGTTTGTCCTAGTATCTCAACAAACTGTAAATACAACTTCTGGACTGGAAGGCGCAACACAGAAACAGTGTGCAAGAAAAACAATACAAGATCCAGGAAGCTGTCCTTGAGTTTGTAAAAGACAGATTTGATGTATGCGCAGTTCTGAATTTGCACTGTTGTACTGTAGATCGGACTGCAAAACAATGGCTGAAGCAGACATAGCAGATGGTAACAACATAAAGGCTTGGGATTTTCTACAGCATTTGTTGTCCTTTAAAATAAAGAGGCCTCTTGGGTTACAGTGAAGGGCCCCTGTTTCAAACTATAACAGGTCAACTGAGGACCATAGAAAAGATGGCAGACCTCTGCAATGTATCTTGCTTTGATATTTTGCCCTGCATCACTCAACCACCCCAATTTGAGTGAGCATCCCAGAGGCACAGAAGCCATCCTGCAAATATGTACACCTGATTTGGCTGGAGAACTGTGCTGCAAAAGTTGGAGAAGTGTGGATTTTGAAGGATGGGTGTGTTTCAATTTCAATTTTATTTTGGAAAACACATATTTGGTAGGTTAGCTTTTAGATGTCAGCTGAACCGAATTTCTCTCCCGACTCAAGGCATGCTGGTCTGAAAACACAGGAAGGGTACAGCCATAGGCATATTTACTTGGAAGTGGGTCGACAGACTCAGCCAGCTGGACTTCTGAGTAAGTATGCAGCGCACAAGATTAGCATGCAAGACTTCCATTGTGCCCTGGTTTTGTAGCAAACCTGTATTCCTTCAGCCCTTCACAAGATCAGCAGTCTAAATCCTACACCCCAAAAGTGGGTGGGTGGAGCTCGCCATTGGTGCTGGTGATCTCACTACCGTTACTAAGCAAACTATGCTCAGTCTTAGCTGTCTAGGAACTGCTTGCTTCCCACACTTCTCACCCTGCCAAATGGCCAATTACAGCATGAGAGTTCATCATTTCCCCGAAGCCTGCCAGTACTTGCAAGAATCTGTTAAGCTGAGGATATTCAATATCTTTTGGGGAGGGAGGGGGAGATGGCATCCCTACTGGTCACCCTCACATCCACTTTAAGAACTGAATAGACTCCCATGTGCATGATCAGATTCAATGAAGTCATTCTGGAATCCCCTACATTTCTTCTTGGCTTCACAGCAAACCATTTCTCATATACCTGCCGGTTTTGTCCATGGAATTCTACTGAGCATGCTCAAGTGCTAAGGGGCACGCTCAGTAGTGGCAACTGCGAAGGCCTGTGCTCTTTGGGCGCCCACAACTGGAATCAGATTTCACAATACTATAGGAAACGTGTACAAGAGAAATCTAAATTAGCAAACAGAGGAGTGGACGGGAGGGGGCAGGGCTCTTGAGTGGGGGATGCAGTAATGTCCTGGCAGTGCACTGCACTCATTGTGATGGGGATGGTGTGGGGCAAGGGGGAGTCCAGAGGTGGGGGGAGTCCAGAGCAATGTCCTAGTTGACTACTTTCCATGTCTTCTTTTGCTGGTGCATATTATATGTCATAGGTGGCTGGCTTTAAGTAAATTGTGGGTGTGGATGTGTGAGGTGTTGGAATCTTGATATGAATTGACCAGATCCACACCTCCTAGAGACTCATGTGCAGATTGGACTGTATGTTCCCATCGGATTTTGCACATCTCCAAACGTTCTGGTGCATTTCTCAGCAAAAAAATGCATTTTAAAATGCGTATTTTGAGAGAAAGTGTATTTTAAATGCCTTCTTACCTAAATTTAAATGTGAATGTTCATGTGAATTTTTTTTTAATGCCAATTAAGGCAAAAATGGGGTGAATTAGGTTGATTCGCCTATGTTTAGTTATGAAATCTGGTCTTTTTACAGATTTCTAGCAAACAATATGTTGTAGGAACATAGCACCCAGAAGTGCTGGTCTGAGGAAGAGGAAAATTTCCTTCTTTTCCTTATGGTAATTCTTTCCTCCTAAAGCCTCTCTGAAGATAGACATGCTCAGACTCAAGAACAGATGCTCCAGATGGGATGCTCCAATCACACCTGAGTCTGGCCACTGAACAATGCCCACTTTCTTTCCCAGTGAACTTTGTGAAAGCAGAGGCGTGTGCTGCCTTGGCTTTGCAAAGGGAAGATTTATGAGGTGTTCCACTCCAGGGATTGTTGGCAAATGTTAATTGCTTCTGCTCCAAGGATTTCTGAGTAAGGAAAAGGAGCGACTCTGAATTTTCTTTCTGAAAACCCTGTGTTTTGAAGTTCATTGCCTATAAATGGAGTATCATTTCATATCCTTGCTGGATATGTAGTAACTTTTGCTTGTGCTTTACAGTGCCACATCACTACAAACTCCCCCCCCCTTTTTTTTCTTTTGCTGAATTTAAGCAGATACAGATATATACCCAGTTACTTAGAGGTAAAATGCAAGTGCTCAACCTTATGTAAGTGTGGTGCCTTCCTAGGGCATCTGTTGTCTTGTTACCTTCTTGCTTCGAAGAAGGGTTTCTCCTGGGAGCTGCAAAAAGAGGTAGAAGAAATTATAGATTTACCTCAGACAGTGGTTTGGATATTCAAAATATGGGGTCAAATTCACACGGAGATACAGCTGCAAGCTGTATTTAATATGAGATCCAGGCAAATTATTAAACCTACACATGAGTGCTCCCTTCCAGCGCTACAATTCTAAGACTGTTCTATTGCAGTTCCACATCAATCTACAAATCAATTTTTAAAACACGCACACAAAATATACACTTTTAATGCATTTTACCCCGATAGAGGCATTTTTCTATGCATTTATTATAAGATACTCCTTTTCGTATCCATTTTTACCTAAAATGTTTTGTAAGCACTTGGTGCATTTTTTGGGGGCCCTGAACTATTGCGATATTCAGAGAAACATGAAAATGAAAGGATAATTGCATTATGATTTGTGTATTAGTCTGGGAAGTGCAGATCAATTCAGTTTGGTTAAAAAATATGGACCAATCAAAATCCCCAAGCAGCTCTATTCTTGGTTATTATTAGCTCAAGGAATGGAACAGATAAATCTCCTTTTTAATATATTTGCATATTGCCAATGCGGTTTCAAAATATATATACTGGGTTAGGTAGTTTGGGCATTTTAAGCACAGCATTATCCTCCTAATGCTTGAGGGAAAGAGCAATAGGGCAGCTGTGTCAGGTGGATTGATTCTACCATGTGTTCCTGCCTATTCAGCCCAGGTGCCTGCACAGAGCAAAGCCCCAGGAGAACCCCCCTCCCCTCCTGCTTTTGAGCTAGGCATTAAAGGTTGATTTAAAGGGTTCCACTCCAGTTGTCCTCCTCTGGTTCTATAACGAGTGGAGCCTTGTATTAACGAACTCAGATTATGCACTTGCTGGGGAATTCCTGCTGTTGAGTATCTCTGATTTCCTAGCCGCATAGGCTGCCGAGAGCCGCAGTCGAGTTATTCCGCCCCCACAGCTCTGTGAAACTTTTGCGTTTATTGTTGTAGCCCACCAGCATTACAGAGTAATTTCAGATAGCTGGGTTTGTACCTCTCTGGTCAGCTCTCGCCTGGGCTCCCAGAGCAGAGGGAACATTCTTGGCCGCCGGATCACAGTCAGCGTTGCACCTGTTCCTCTCCAGTGGCACCATGGGAGTTTAAGGCATAATAAAGGGATATAAATAATACCCTGACATTGCTTACACAATCCATTACGGTAGTGTGCACAGTCTGCAATGAGATCCATCAGCTGTTCCCTGGCCAACGCCTCATCACCTAGTCCTTTCAGTAGAGGCAACAGACAAGGCTTTAGGTTTACTGCATAGGAAGTAACGGACAACTATCCTGTCATGACTTCTCAATGCATCCAGCTTCTCAGTGATGAGCCAAAGCAGGAAGAATTCTGGTACAAGGAGGGCGAAACTACACATTACATTAAATGAACTAGCCTGGATAGGTCAGTTGGTTAGAGTGTGGTGCTGATTATGCCAAGGTTGCAGGTTTGCTCCCCATATGGGACAGCAGCATATTCCTGCACTTCATATTCCTGCATTGCAGGGGTTGGACTAGATGACCCATACAGTTCTATGATTCTATGTATAACAGCTTTCGATTACAGCATTTGATGCAGCCACCCCGAGGTTGCCCAGAAGGAAATGTGACCCTTAGGCTGAAAAGGTTTCCCCATCCCTGCCCTATAGTACACCCTCACATCTAGAAAAGGGTGATAATAATACTGTAAGGACTACTTACAGTTACTTACATTGATAATGTATGTGAAGTGATATGAATATGAACACACTACATATGTAATCGTAAAGAGCTAAGTGTTTATAATGATTCGTTGATCATAGGGCACTCTCCAGCAGGGTCTGTGCTGCTTGGGCAACTACAAAGGATGCAGCATTCACATTTGCAATTGATGCACTAACTGCAGGGGGGTCATAAAAGACATTTTTGTTACAGAATATTGCCATTTAGGTTCTGGGGAAATGTAATAACCAGCGCTGGATTTAGGGCAGTGTGAGCAGTTCCTCCTGTGTAAATACAAATACTGCTACTAATAAAACCCAGGGTGTTTTCCCCCCAGCCAGAACTTGCCAGAACTCAGTTCTGGCACCTCTCAGGTGGGTACTATTTCCATTTTAAGAGAACAAAGGAGGTGTTCATGGTGAGTTCTGACACCTCTTTTTCTAGACAAAAAACACTGATAAAACTTATATTTATACAGGTACCAACTGAGAAGATCCATTAAAAACAACAGCTGTACCAAAAGGAATCATTGTGAAAATAGGAAATATTTAGGGGTTTGTGTGCCCTTGCTCTGGGCACCATATTACCAAAGTCCGTCCCTGGTAGCGTGATCCTCTGCAACAAATGAGTGACAGCCTTGCACTTAAGTTTGCTAATTAAATTGACAAAAGGGAAAAATGGAATGGTCCCTGAGAGATTAGCATGAATTGCATTTGAGCTCCTGATATATATAGGGCTCTCTACTAAGGTGGGGAAGCGTCACACTAACTGCTTACCGTGAAAAGTGGCAGCCCAGTGGAAGCTGATGCCACGTTGATGGTTATCAAAGAGAGAGGGCTCCAAAACAAGGGATTGTAAGCTAGTCTTTCCCAGCTGCAAAACTGATTTAACCACCAAGAAGTAGGAAACACAAAAATGTGTCCAACATTAATTTCATTACTGAAAAGTACCAATAGACAAATGCTCAGTACTTCTTGATAAATAAACCAAATACCTGAGGATCCAGTGAAATTGCCAAACCACCAAATTAGTTGCATGGGCAGGAGCAGCAGGAAGTTGCTCCATTTGCTTTAAATATTCCCATCAGCATATTGCCTTACAAGAAGAAATTTCTTGTGGCCAGATTTCTAACCCTATACTATAGGGTCAGATGCATTTTGAATGCTATTTAATTTGCCTAGAGTCCAGAGAGTTCTTGCTTACTGGTTTATGATGCACTATTTTGTGCCACCAAGACGCTTTTTCCTGGTTTTGAACCAAAGTGACTTTTCCAGAAGCTTCCTAGCAGGATTGGCTCTGGCGGTGCAACTACACAGTCTTGACCTCTCTGCCACTTTGGGCTTTCCCCTCTCCGTCCTAGTAAGTGGCAGCAACACAGCTGCCAGGATGCTAACATTGCAGCTCCACCCCACCAGATAAGCTGCTTCTGGTTTTGTAAGGTCTGCTGTTACCAGATCTGCCCATGTGAACCCCTATCTCTTTACTAGAGACCATTGCATGCTGCAGAGAGTATTTTCTCGCTGAGCTAACTAACAAACGGCAGCAAGGCAACCTTCCAGAATAGTTTTGACTCCTCACATCATTACAGGGCAGCAAAATGACTCCAACTAGAATG
Source organism: Podarcis tiliguerta (assembly GCF_965153285.1). NCBI lineage: Eukaryota > Metazoa > Chordata > Lepidosauria > Squamata > Lacertidae > Podarcis > Podarcis tiliguerta. Next base: position 69,115,593 of record NC_139538.1, on the reverse strand, counting down.
TATGAGCAAACAGACACATCTTTCCCCCATCTTTTACACTAAGAGGGCAAAACATGCGTGGTGAGCAGCTGCACAGAACAGGCACTTGGTCATCAAAGTCTGCTTCTGTGCATGATTTTGTGATTATATGATGTATGTATGTAGTCATTTCAAGGGGCTACCATATACCTGGAGATTATGGTCTGGATCTTAATGTAACTTAAGGAAGCTCACAGAAAAGAAGCTTCAGGCCTTCTCCTCCCCCTGCACCCAAAGCATGAGATTTATTCCCTTTGTTTCCAATGTGTGTGTGTGTGTGGCGGACATGTGCTAGTCATAAGGCTGGCTTTGGTAGCATGTTGTGGGGGCCTGGGAGAACAATGAGTATGAAGTATGAATCAGTAAGGTAAGGGCTGAAGAGGTTTCCACAGCAACAGGGAGGGAGTTCACAAAGTTGGGTCTCAGTCTCTGAATCATCCCAGGGATGATAGGATTGCAGCCTTAAGGAAGACCACAGAAAGAAAGTTCCATAATCCATTCTCTCCTCGGCAATCCTCAGACACCCCACATTATTCAAGAGGGCCCCCACCCCTACCATTCAGGCTGGGGGGGGGTGTATGGATAGATGTCGGGGGTGGGGAAAGGAGGAAGTGGGAAACTTTGCTTCCATGACCATTCTTATCCTATGTGATATATCCCTGAGCCTTTGACACTCAACACTCATTATTTGGGAGAGAGTTCCCTTTCAGACATTAAAATCTGATCTCTGTTTCCTCCCCTTCCCCAATCTTTTTTCTTAAGTTTTACATTGCAAATTAAAATTCCAACGTTAAACATCAACATCATCATCTAGTATTCCCTGAATCCTTCAACTCCCCTCTGTCCTTCCATGGTTACAATTGTCATCTTTTTTCAATTGCTTCTCTTATTTTTTTCCTTATTACAAGCATTACTCAAATCCTGCCAAAGTTTTACATTATAAATTTTCCCCATTCCTTATTGAAGTTCTCTTCTTCCTGGTTTCTGATTTTCCTAGTCAGTTTCGCCATTTCGGCATAGTCCATCATCTTCATCAACCATTCATCTCTGGTCGGGACTTTGTCTTCTTTTCATCTCTGGGCCAGGAGCATCTGCGCTACTGTCATTGCATACATAAATAATTGTTTCTGCTCCTTTGGTATCTTTGCACCTAAAATTCCAAATAAAAAAGCCTCTGGTTTTTTTTACAAATGTTATTTTAAACATTCCCCCCCCCAACTCATTATAAATCATTTCTCAGAATGCTTTTGCTATCTTGCACATCCACCACATGTGGTAGAATGTGCATCTGATCTTTGTTTCCTAATGCTAGAAGTGTATGACTTGACCTAAATATTTTGATTCTCTTATAAAGCCTGCTAGTCATAGAGGTAATGCTGTACACAGATGTATACTACTGATGTCTCTCCTTTTCTATGAATGCCGCAGAAATTGACAGAAAATTGAACACTGCATTCAGAATCTGATGTCATACTTCGAAAAGGAATTACAAAATTTGCAAGTTTCAAACTGGGGAAAACTGGTTTCCCCTGCCCCAGCCATAGTTGCTTTCCTAGCCTCAAAAGGGTGTATTATACAATATAAGCATTAACTCTTGCAGACTCAGAACCAGCTAGTTTAATCTAGGGAGCATTAAAGACAGCACATGACCCAAAGCCCAACAGGTGGCAAGAGTTAGCCTCTAACAGTTGTTTGATGATCTAATGTCAAACTCATTGGTTGCATTATCCCACATCCTGAGAGCAAACAGGTGACCACATCTCCCAAACCACAACTGGTTAGCAATTTCAAAGAGAGAAGTCATGAAACTGACTGACTAACAGGATACGGTACTTGGCCTACCCTGTACGGACAATCCCCGGTAGATTGATGCCACGACACTCTTGCAGGCAATGTACAGAAGAGTGAAATCTTGCTCCTTGAGCACTGAGCAGTGAAGACTTCCATCTCTCGCATGTGGCTGCATTTAATCAAACATCTTTCACCAGCACCACATTTATAAGGTTTAAACAAAAGCACCGGGGCTCCTTAGCTGGTTATTGGTCCTGCATAGCTAAGATGGTTAGGCGCCAGAAAGATATGGGAGGCAACTCCCAAGAGATGCAGAATCTCAGCACATGGTGTTTACCTTCATTTCCAGGCACTTAATATACACTGATGTGCCTTTGAATTGCTTGTCATCAGGTTGTCTTTGGCATTTGGATTCCCCTGCCCTTTTTTTAGTCCCTGGATGGGAAGCTCTCTATGTAAAACAAGGCGTTCTTCCCCCTAATTAAAACCTGTGATCCAATTCTGAGTGGCAAGTGAGTTTTAAATTATTTATAAAACAAGGCAGATCTTAAAAGGGACATTGTTAGGAAACTGTATGCTAATATACGTTACTTCTGGAAATATCCTTTGCTGGATGGAAACATGAAAGATCAAGGACTTCAGCTAATGCTTGTCGTCTGCCGTCTAAAAATCTGTAAAGCTGCTGGGATTCCACTGGTACCACGGCGCCTAAGGACTCTACTAATATTTTTGTTAACCAGGAGTAATGGTGGCAAAGTCACCTTTTATTAGGTTTTTGGATTGGGGAAAGTGGAGCTATGGCTCACTTCTGAACATGGAGCTGCTTTTGGTCTTTTGGGTTTGGCTTTTGCTGCTTAACTCCCCATGGGACTCTTGAGTCCGCTAAGATCCTGATTGCATTACTTGGGTAGCCTGGCTATTCTTTTGTGATGGTTAATACTTTAGTTCCTGAATCCAGGTCACAGGCTCACCCTATTCATACACAAATGTGCCCTGAAGTCAGGATTTGTAAGCGAAAAGAAGGCTTTTGCCATTTGCCTCCCTTACTGCAGTGGAATATTTGAAGTCATTGAAAGAGTCAAAATGGCTTCAGGATTGCTTTCCTGTACTATTTCAAACACATGGTTTATATATTTAGATGTGTGTGCATTTATGAATATTTATTCTATATTTGAGACCTCAGAATTCTTATAACAGCAGAAACATCTTTACTACTGTCTTGATATTATCATCATTTCCGGAGTTGGGGGTTGGGCGGGGAGATGGAGACGCCATATAAATGAATGACATCCCTTGAACACAATGGGCTCTGTTACTGTTTCGCTTTATTATAGAATTTCATTTTGAAGTTCCTTCCTTTCTCTTCCAGCTTGTTTCTTTATGTCCACTGAGCTTCAAGCTCTGTGTGAAAGTCTGGGGAAAGAAAATGACAAATCGATAGGAGGTGTGCTCATTTCAGACCATTAGCGGAAAGTGGCAAATACGGTAATTATGCTTTCTCTTTTGAGTTTTCCCTTCTATTGACAGTACATAACAGAGCTTGCAAAGGGAGATTCTCTTCTGTCACCTGCTCTTTGAGCTCTTCTGGCGCTTATCTGCAGAGCTCCCTATGACATGATGCTAGAACCTCTGTTCCTTTTTTCCAGTCCAAGTACAAAAGAAGGAGTGGCCTTCTGGGCCATTCAAGGTCCACTTTGAGAAAGCATTTGTAGAAATGACTGCTGCAGGAGGTGTTATACTCTCATTCATATGCCCCAGGCAACCAAATCAAAGTCATAAGACTTACTTGTCTGCAAAGAACCACAGTGGATAGATGCCTGCTAAAAACTTTTTTTGTTTTGGCAAGCCTATCCAAGCATAGGCTTTTATTGTGCTTACTGATTTTTAAATTCTGTTGATTTTATCAGTATTTTTAAAAAATAATTTCACTATATACAGATTGCTTTTAAACTTTGTTGATTGTATCACTGTGTGTATCAGAGCATGGATAGCTTAGTTGGTTAGAGTGTGGTGCTGATAATGCCCAGACTGCAGGTTCAATCCTTGTATGGGACAGCTGCATATTACTGCATTGCAGAGGGTTGGACTAGATGATCCTCAGGGTCCCTTCTAACTCTACAATTCAATGATTCTATATTTATTTATGGCTTCAAGTAAGATTAGAAAGAGAGAGAGAGACAGTATTGCAATAAGTTGCACAGGAGATCCAGAGGTCTAACGCAGGCATAGGCAAACTTGGCCCTCCAGATGTTTTGGGACTACAACTCCCATGATCCCTAGCTAACAGGAGCGGTGGTCAGGGATGATGGGAATTGTAGTCCCAAAACATCTGGAGGGCCGAGTTTGCCTATGCCTGGTCTAACAGAAGTTAAGCTAGGTTTGAGCTAGCAGATAATATTTATGAAGGCTGACGCCCTTTCTTCAAATCACTGATCCCTTGTTTTATGTAATTGCCGTATGCTGTAGGTTATGATTTGCAGTGTGGCAAATTATAATGGTGAAATTGTTTTGGCCTTTGGCCAATAAACTTTTGATTGATTGGGGTCTGTATTTTTCAAGAAAAGATTTTGCATGGTGTTATGTTAGAGACGTTTCATAGCAGTCTATAAAAGTTCTTAAATAAATAACATTTAAAATGTGCTTTATAAGAAAGCAAAAGAGAGAAGTTAGCATCTCTGGTAGAAGAAACATTTGGTATGTTTACTCTAGAGTGGAGTTAATACTGCCAACATTTCAGGTGGCAGAAGGTTATTACCAATAAAATAAGACTGAATATTGCAAGGCAGTTCCAGCAGCCTAGCCTGGGTGTCCTGTCTAGGATGGGGGCAGATTTTCTGTACCTCAGAACGCATCCCTAAATGCAACCATCTTACTTCATCCCATAGACTTCAGAGCTGATAGCCATTAAGATCTGAGACGGCATTGCTGCTACCCTGGGTGCCATTACTCAGTAATGCTAGTGCAGCAAGACAAAGAAAGTGTTGTGTGGCTTGTTGTTATTATTTTGTATACATGATTCAACTGAAGCTTGTTGAACATGAGGAGGGCCTGACAGCGAATTCCAGTCCACATGTCACATAGATCTCATAAGGATACTCTGCATGTGCGCTGAAGACAAGAGAAAAATAAGTAGCCAGATCAGATGCAATGTGCAAGCTGGCTTGGCCACTATTTCACAAAAGCACTGAGAGGTGCCCTCCTGTTTTCTTCAGCAGAGCATACGCGATAGGATCTGCCCACCAATCTTCAGAAAGAGGGCTCCACTTAAGATCATTCACTCCATGCTTTTTTACTTGGTGTTTCCACTTCCTATAAGAAGGCAATTCTTAGTGAGAAGAAAGGCGGCTTTTGCTTCACCCTATGCTTCTCATGCTTGGGGGGAAGAGCTCAGCAGTGGCTGCTGTGTGCTTTTCAATCCCAAGCCAAAACTTATGACCCCCAGCTTTGCTTTGTCTGATTTCCATCTTGTCACTTCTCCTGCTTTATTACTTCTGCTGTGTTTTTATTCATTTCTCTTATTTTACAAGCAGGTCCCTGAAATGCTTTCTCTGGCTATGTCCTTCCTGCAGTCCTGAAGAATCAGTTACCAAAATCCCAACTGGACTTCCTGCCAAATTGCTCCAAGTAGCAAAAAGCTGCTCCTTCCCCCACTTTTTCTTCTTCTTCTTCTTCCCCCGCTTCATGTGCCTTGTAGGCATCTCTGCTTTTCCTCCCTTTCCACAGATGTTTTGCATTACTGCATAGTCGCATACAGGAAAGCAGGGGACTGTGGAATATTTTGCTAGATTAAGTAATGCAGGTCAGACCTGAATTTGTGTAGGAGACAGATAAACTTATAAAAGACTTGCTTGTTGAAGTCTTGATTTTGTGGGCTTCAAAGCAGCTGCGGGCTGATTTTTAAAAAAATGGAGGATGAAGGCTGACATTTGGACAAGCAGCAAAGCTAAGACTTTGCTGCCCTTATTCTCCTTCACCCACACTAATTCAGAAGGGCTCCAGGCCTCTGCATGCATTGAGGGTTGCCAACCATTCAGAAAAAAGACTCAGCCTAATGTTTTCTTTTTAATCCAGGGATACAGACAGATAGAGAGAAAGAGAGGCAAAAATGTTCCTCTTTAATCAGGACTTTGGCTGATTGACTTTTAAATATGTTGGAGGAAGTGGGGGGGATTATTGGTTTGTTGTGAGCTGCCCTGAAATCTGCGGATGAAAGGCAATATACAAATTTGTTCCTTAGCCACAGTCATAGTTCATAGCTCAAAGGACTGTAACAGGATAAGGAGGTCAGCATTTCAAACTCCTGCAAAGATGTGTGCTGCCAATTGTCTGCTTCTGTTACTAGTGTTCTGCTGAGGTGCGAACGATGCGCGGGAAGTGGGAAGCCTTGAGGAAAGGGTTAATGATCCCTTGCCACAGCACCACTACTGCAATCACATTTGCAACTCTCCAAAGCGGCAATGTACAATGGAGGAAACGCCAGCAGATCAATCATGGATGTCTACTGATGCCATGTGCAGGTGGCGTCTCGGTATGCAGAAGCTGGCCTTACCAGGGTTGTCTGTGACGGACAGCAGGGAGAGTGCAGTTTCTCCTTCTGGGCTGGTCTAGAATGGCAAAAGTCCAAGGCAGTATGATGCAAGTCACTTCTGTCAATATACAACATTCCAGTATATGCTTTGTGTTATTCCGAGACAGTAGTTCAGCATTTTCACTCAGCGTTTTACGTTTACGTAGGGGACCAGAAGTGTGCCCCTGGGCTCAGAAAGGTGGCTGAAGTGAAGGCCACTTAAGAATCTGTGCATTCCCTGCTTTACAACATGCAATTCACACACAAAAATGTCCATGACGTCCTGCCCCAGCAGACCAAAATATCTCCAGAAGGCTGCCGTGTCCATTAAAGTGTTAAAAATGAGGATATATAGCAGGCCAAAATCTCCGTTTCAGACTTTTCATGAACATATATAATCTAAATAAGAAGCAATCCTCCCTTCAAAGGTTTCAGGATATTTATTTTTAGGAATTCCAGAGCGTTCATAAATTGAGCTCTTTGTCTGAGCCCCTCAGAGGAATACATTACCTTATTGAGAAATAATGTCTGGGGGTTCATTTCACAGGGCTTACCTCTGGACTCCGTGATGGAGAAACAGCAGATTTCAATTCCCATGCCCCTTCTCTGGTGCAACTTGTACCGTAGCTGTAAAGCAACCTCCAACCACGGCAACCTGGAAAGAGGTGAAGGAAAGAATGAGCATTTAAGCCAAGAAAAGGAAATGGAAAATATTTATGTAGATAAGATCTCCCACCTTTTTGTAAAACATAATGGCATGAACTTACAAGTTCAAAAAATAATATCTAACATGGAATGGCGCCCCACAATAACCCTTCATCCCAACTCTTATCTGTAGGATAATCTGCACTTAGGTCTATTTGTCTACGCTCCTCATAGGTTTTGAGCTTAGCGGGTGTGCCTTGGCTGTTGGATATATCCTCACTGGGCTCAGTTTCATTATGTCAACCCTCCCACTTCCATATTTATTTATTTATTTATAGCAGGAGTAGCCAACTGCTACCCTCCAGAGGTTGTTGGACTCCCATCATTCCTAAACACTGGCCATGCTGGATGAAGCTGATGGGAGATGGAGTCTAATAACCTCAGGAGGGCACCACATTGGCTACCACTGATTTCATAGCTTTTGTAAATTACTTTTTAATATACATTAACGAAGTGTTTTATAATATAACAATTAACCGGGGGGGGGGGCACCAATCTGTTGAAATACATAAAACAGCCCAACAGCAGCAGGATTATCTTCAAATCTTTAAGACAGCAATTTTTGTCAGCACTACAGGTTGTTAGTCAACAGTGGGAAGACAGGGATCCATCTTTGCTGTAATGTGTGAAGAGGGCAGTAGAGCAACCAGGAACAAGTTTTGGTGCTTGTTATCCTATGCAAATCTCCAAGTGTTGACAAGAGGCGCAATAATTTTCTAAATCTGACCAAGGTCTATAGAAACGTGCTCATTATGGGATCAACCTCTGGAAGATCACTCTAGAAAGTATGTAGCAGATCGCTTCAGAAACCATCAGGCAATACAGAGAAGAGACCCTTTTATATTACCGAGCAGGTCTCCTAGCCATCCCTTCCACTCAGGGCTGGCCCACCCATGAGGCAACTGCCTCAGGTAGCAGGGTCCTCAGGGGCAGGTGATGTCATTCTTTCTCCCCCCCCCCCATTTTGGGGTCCGCCTCAGGTGCCAAAATATCTTGGGCCAGCCCTGTTTCCAATACAATATGGTTCTAATCTGCAACATCTGCTACTATTCTTGTCGAGTATGATTAGACTGAAAAGAAGACAGGGTGCCAGTTCCTTTAATAATTGTGCATAACAAGGATTTGTTTGTTTGCTTGCAAGTGGAGCTTGTTATGTGAGGATGAGAAGAAGAAGAAGAAGAAGAAGAAGAAGAAGAAGAAGAAGAAGAAGAAGAAGAAGAGTTCAGATTTGATATCCCGCTTTATCACTACCCGAAGGAGTCTCAAAGCGGCTAACAGTCTCCTTTCCCTTCCTCCCCCACAACAAACACTCTGTGAGGTGAGTGGGGCTGAGAGACTTCAGAGAAGTGTGACTAGCCCAAGGTCACCCAGCAGCTGCATGTGGAGGAGCGGAGACGCGAACCCAGTTCCCCAGATTACAAATCTACCACTCTTAACCACTACATCACACTGGCTCTCCAGAGAAGCCACACTCAGGGAAATTGTCTCTCTAAACTAGGTGCTAACAAATTACCTGGGAGTAAGTCCCAGTGAACGGAGAGGGACTTACTTCTGAGTCGATATGTATTGGATTGCACTGCCTGCTTATGTATTAAAATACACATTAAAATATCCTCTAAATTCATATTTTGAAGGGGAATTATCGCCACAAAAATGGAAGAGAATTATGAGTAAAAAATGTGAAAACAACACAGATAGGAAATTGAGAGATTCATAGTGATAGTTCACAGCTCTACACATTAATCCTGCTCACTCTGAATAAAAATTGCCACAAAATGTCACTAAAAATTAAATGTTGGGGCAAATGTGGAGGTTCCTCCTCAAACTAAATGTCTAAGGAATTTACAGGAAAGCAAAAAGTTTTCAGGAATGACGAATGACATTTCTCATGGGGTATCATAACATTTGGCACAGTGTTTCACCTAAAGTGAAAATTTGAGATAAATTTTGCAGTTCCTGCTAAGGAGAAACATCCAATAGTTTATTTATCTTTTGCAAAACAAAAGAAGTTTAGATAAAACTGCAGAAATTTCTCAGGGGGCGTTACATGCACGTCCCTATTCTGACATTTTGTATACTGATGATGCAATTAATTAAAGGAGGCACAAGGTCTAAGTGTTGAAAGTCTGCCAAAACCCTTCATTTACAAATTAAACAGGTTCTGTATATAGACCTCCAGAGGAGAATTGCTATTGGACTAACCTTTTGTGCAGCCAAATCCAAGGGGGGAAATGGCCTCTTCTTGTTCCATCTCTCTAGGCTGCTTATATCGTTGACAAAGTGGCAAATGGTTTAGACACAGAGTTCTCTCACCGGAACCCCTCCTGTGCTGCTCTCTGTTTTAAAAGCATTTCAGGCAATGGCTGAAAAGGTGTCAGTCAGCTTAGCTTCTATATGAAAATCTATATTGGCCATTCACCTCTGGAGCAGCAGATCCAACTCATTGTAAAGGTCTTGAGTACTACAACTGTGCTGACACCAGGATCATTCACATTAATAATATTTCCAAATGAGCCCCAAATCTGGCAACACCTAGCCATTATTAAAAGTCTCTGGACTGAGCAACTACAAGGTGTGAACTTGTGAATTCCAGCTTGATTGTAGGAAAGGGGGCAAGGTCAACAACAGGCTTGTGAAGAGGAAGAAACCTCTAGTCAGCCATGTTTATGATATATATGCAGTATAATTACCTCAGAACCAGGATTCAGACACTCTCCTGTTATATCATAAGGAACCTTAAAGTGGTCCCATCACCTCCAAGTTCTAATATTCTCCTGAAAATTAGCAATATTGAGGTCAGAGCCAGACTGCAAAAAAGAACCCTAAAAACAGGAGCAGATGCATGGTGACTGGACAGAAGAAATTGCAGTGTAGAGTCTAAAGAGCATCTAGGTCCCATTTCACATCAGAATTCATGTCACACAGCTGCATGAGTAATAGCTTGGGAAGACTATTCATATTAATCTGTATTTTACCCCATGCACCTCTCTCAGAATTTACCCATTACCACCTGCAGACAAGGTTAAATATTAAATATATTTTCCTTCACCTCTAAGGACACATAAGACCATAATTGTTGTCTTGCTGAATCTCACTAGGATCCACCTAACTCAGCATTCTGTTTTCATTCCAACACTGCCAAACCATATGCTTTCATACACTCACAGTTGGGACATGGAGGTGATGACCACTGAGTGGTGAGATGTTGTTTTCAATGAGTTATTGTCCAGAACCCAATATATTTTTCTTGGGTAGACAAAGAAAGTTTAGACTCAATTAGTGTGTGTGTTTTTTATTTTTTATTTTAATCCCAAATGCATTACTCTTTTACTGCATTACATCTACTCTTACGCCCGGTTTGTAGAGATCTATTTGCAGCTCTTTACAGTCTGCTTGAGATTTCTGCAAAGTAAATAACACGGCTATTGGTTCACTCACTTCCTTCCTTCCATTAAGAAAACTGTCTAGTTATCCCCACCTTCTGTTTCCTGATTTTTATCAGTTACTCATCCTTAAGAGGACTTCTTATCTGGATTACTACTATTTATACATAACCAGCTGATATTTACCTATTGGCAAGAACAAGAGTTGGGACTTGATATCCCACCTTTCACTACCCTTAAGGAGTCTCAAAGCGTCTAACAATCTCCTTTCCCTTCCTCCCCAACAACAAACACTCCGTGAGGTGAGTGAGGCTGAGAGACTTCAGAGAAGTGTGACTAGCCCAAGGTCACCCAGCAGCTGCATGTGGAGGAGCGGAGACGCAAACCTGGTTCGCCAGATTACGAGTCCACTGCTCTTAACCACTACACCACGCTGGCAAAAGGAACATGAAATCATTAGTAAGGCGGCTGTTCTGAAGTATAATATTATTAAACTGGTTTTAACCAGTATAATATTATTAAACTGGTTTTAACATGGCTATTGCCATCTAGTAGACTTTCCCCATTTGACATGACCGATTAGGGGGCAAAACATGCAGTATAGGTTTTATAGCATTAAAGAATATTGAATTAAGTAATACTATCTGAAAGAGAATTTGCTTATTTCCATGCATTGAGACATGACCTTGCACACCTAAACATATATTTCTGCTTATAACAAAAGAATGCTACCTGTGGTCATATCAAATCATAATGTGGCACAAGCAGATAGCGGATTGTTAAGCTATGGCACTCACTCCCACAATTTCGTGGAGAATTGGGCTATCAATGACTACTAGCCATGATGGTGGGGCTCTCCCTCCACAGTTGGAGGAGGTAATGCTTCTGAATATTAGTTGCTGGAAGCCACAGTAGCTATTGTGCTTGGGTCCTGTTTGTGGGTTTCCTACAGGCATCTGGTTGGTCACTGTCAGAAGAAGGTTGCTAGATAATATGGGTTACTGGCTTGATCCAGCAGATTCTTCTTATGTTCTTATGGTATGGGTTTCAGTTTCCTCAATGCCAGAGGTAGCTGAGGTAAAAAGAGCAAGTCTAATAGGATATATACACCAATCTCAAGAACAATGAACTTTTTCATTTCCTGCAGGAGAAAGAATTTCCAACCAATTAGACCTGTAGGAAACAATTTTCCACCCTCCTAATACAATTATGAAACTGAGCAATGATGTTCTCCTTTGCTGAAATCCCATCCTCATTTGTGGCTATTCCACTTGTAAGAAAGGGGGATCAAGGATACCTGGATTTATGCTTGATAATGCAAACAAATGAATTTCTTGCCCCAACTACTTCCCATATGAATCTGAACCACAGTTTTATATGAGGATATATAATCTATAATATAACTAGCAACATGAAACACAGAGGTATGGATTAACTGAGAAAGCCTTGCAAAACCTTTTATAGCTTTCAGTTCTGAAGGACTCCCCCCACCCCATACCAAAGTTTCAATGCTTTTTGAATTTCAAACAAATCCTGATCAGGAAACTCAGCCAAAATGTCTGGGTTTTGCCTGGTTTCAGGTTGAAGCTGCCCTGAGCGAAGGCTTGAAGCTGCTCATGATTTCAACCCTCCAAACAATAAACTGAAATATAAATTATAAATTGGCTCAGCTTCATTTGAAACTCAGCCCAGCCTTCCATGAAATTCAGCCCAGCTTTGCCAGAAGGCATAATTTGAAAGTGAGTTGGTCTGGGTGTCAGAGATGGGGTAGAAGACACTTGGAAACTTCCTAAGTTGCAACATGGGGAGCATTTGTTTGAAAATTCTGGAAAAAGAATAAAGCAGCCTTCACCAAGATTGGTGCCCTCAATATTTTTTGGACTACAGTTCCCATCATCCCCAGCCAGCATGGTCAATGGTCAGAAATGATGGAAGTTGTAGTTCCACATTTGGAATGCTACAGGCTCCCCTTCCTTGATCTAGAGTTTAGATTTTAGTTAAATACACACAGTTAGCAATGCTAGACATGCTCAGATTGTGAAGCCAATCCTCAAGATTAAAAAGCTAAATGATCTTCTCCTGGGATGCACGGAGGAGTGCCGGTTTTCCAATATTGAGTCTGGGTCTGGTAATCCCATTCGTATCCTGTTTTAAACAACAACAAAAAACAAAAAACCAGCCCTGCAGAGCACCTGCAGCTGCCTCCTCCTTCCTATTGGTCAAAGTAAGTTTCAGCACCTTGGGGCTGTTGTTCATAAGATTTAGGAGGCTAGGGCTTTGCTTACCTGAATCTTGCTCACAAGTATTCTAGCAGGGTATCTGAACACCCGGGACATCCCTATGACTATCACTGGGAGTAAAGAAATTAATATTTAAAAGCTTACACACATACAGCTGCTAGTTGCAGTGATTACTGTCATTAGCTTTTTGGCTGTTTGGGGATACAGTGGTACCTTGGTTTAAGAACAGCTTAGTTTATGAACAACTTGGATTAAGAACGCTGCAAACCCAGAAGTAGGTGTTTTGGTTTATGAACTTTGCCTTGGAAGCAGAACATGTTCAGGTTTCTGCTGAGTGTGTTCAATTTGTAAATTGAGTCCCCCACTGCTATGGGAAAGCACACCTTGGTTTAAAGAACGCTAAGAACGGACTTCTGGAACAGATTAAGTTCATAAACCAAGGTACCACTGTATTACTTGACCTGTTTGTGTGCTTTATGTTTAATATTCTAGCTGCATTTTATATGACTTGTTAATGATTGATCAACAATAATGATTAATTAGTAGAATGTTAATTTAGCACTGCAAATAGTTTTATGATTTTAATCATGTAGCATGGTTATTATAGTATTTCTTTGGCCTGTTATTCTGCTGTAAACCACTCTGAGGACAAATTTGTAGAAAATGTGTTATATAAATAACATAATGGTGAATATAATAATCCAACCTCAAATCTTTCAGTAACTTGTCAGCTGAACAAATAACCAACACTCAGTGCGTTGCTTTACATTCCAAGCTGGAATGCAATTCAATTTGCATTCCTGTTTTCTGAAAGTAACAAAGAACTTTGGTGACATGTAAACTGAAGGGTGTGTGTACATGTGCAGTGTTGTCCATCACAGAGTGTGATGGGAAATTGGAGATGGCTTTTAAATATGCACATAGTACTCATTAATATGTATGTTCACTGAATATGTTTGGAGAAAGGGAGAACTGTGTCTCATGCATGTACAGGGTTGTGCTTGAATGTGTCTTTGGAATCTGTCCATTGATTAGTAGCACACTTTGCTAGGAATTACCTAGCGAAAGTCCCCTCTGGCAGGCAAAGAAAGGCAAAGTAATGGAGTTTTAAGCAAGAGGCAAGTCTGAGGCAAGAGAAAGTGCAGACGTGTCTAGGAAATAAAGACCATTCAGCACATGTACAAATCTCTATCTTCAGCTTTGAAAGCTAAGCATCTCTGTTGTTGCACGGCTGAGTAACTAGGCTTTGAAATATGTTATAAACTGAAAGCAACTGACTGACATTTTCAAGATGTCAGAAAATTAGGAAAGCTGGACAGAAGCACTAGGCCAAGAAAGAGACGGGGAAAAGAAAGAAAGAAGTACATTTTGTGCCAAGAAACCCTGAGCTGCCAGAATGACTACTTGCGCCAAGAGGCTCCAAAAGCTTTGGGCTTTTTGTACTACTTGACCCAAGTACACTGTTCTTCTTCTGGGTCTGGGCTTCAGGTTCAGTGCAGGAGGTCGAAGGGATTTGGGATGAAACCAAAGAGGATATTTGTGTGCATTTAATGCCTAGCTCTGGGATTATTATGTTGAAAAGCAATCCATTTCCCTTCCCTTCCCCAGTTCTTTCGGAATATATCGCATTCAGATTTTGATTCCTCCATATTCTTACCTAGACAAGGATAACTATTTCTGTTGCAGATATTATTATGAGTTTGTGTCTGGCTTGATATAGCTACACTTTCATGCTTAATCCAGACTCAACAAGTGTCGCTATTTTCCAGGGACAGTCTTGGATTTACAGAAGCCAACCTGGTTTCTGATTTGATCCCAGAATGTCTCCTTAGGATGTTTCTATTTTCATCGGAGAAATCTTAGAGGGTATGGAGTTATCCAACCCCCAAGCCATCTGAAAGCAGAGCTGTATGGGGATTTTTTAATGTTTAATGTTTTCTAATGTTTTTATATATGTTGGAAGCAGCCCAAAGTGGCTGGGGCAACCCAGTCAGATGGGCGGGGTATAAATAGTAAAATTATCACCATCACCATTATGGAATAAAAAGGTAAAGGGACCCCTGACCATTAGGTCCGGTCATAACCGACTGGGGTTGTGGCGCTCATCTCGCTTTATTGGTCGAGGGAGCCGGCGTACAGCTTCCGGGTCATGTGCCCAGCATGACAAAGCTGCTTCTGGCAAACCAGAGCAGCGCACAGAAACGCCGTTTACCTTCCTGCCAGAGCAGTACCTATTTATCTACTTGCACTTTGACGTGCTTTCGAACTGCTAGGTTGGCAGGAGCAGGGACCAAGCAACGGGAGCTCACCTCGTCGTGGGGGATTTGAACCGCCGACCCTCTGATCAGCAAGTCCTAGGCTCTGTGGTTTAACCCACAGCGCCACCCACGTCCCTCATTATGGAATAGGACATCCCTATTTTCCTTGGAGAAATTTTGGACAAGCCTACTCCTAAACCTCAGGAATATATTTTGACAGTTAGGAAGCCTTGCGATTTTTGCCATCTATCTTGGGGAAATCACAGATCACCACCATAAATGGTGTTGTTCCCTAGCCAAAGGCAATAGCTAAATATCAGGCCTTTGGGACGCTTTGCTTGTCAGCATGCACAGACTTCCCATAGCAGCCATCACACTAATGAAGCTCCTTGGAGTTCCAGCAGGGCTATTTCACAGCCTGGTTTCTGCAGCAATTTAGGTTTTTATTGCCTCTGGGACAGAGCTTCTGCAAGTCAATGAAACACTCTGCTGCAGTGGTAAAAGGTGTAAATTGAACTAACTTCATGGGGTCCCCAAGAAGCAGTGACAGATGAAGGAGGCTTTCACCCCTGCAACCATTCTCTTCACTATAGCTGGGGGGGAAAGAAGAAGGTTGAGGTGTTACAGTAAGAAAAGCAATATTTTATGAAAGTTGCAAGCTGTATGCCTGAAACAGTCCCCCATAGAGTACTCTATGGACTGGTGTTTTCTGTTTATTGTACCTCACCGCACCTAGACCTGGTTTCCTGCTGGCTTTCTTCCTTCCCATGTCCTCACTTTATTTTACCTCAGTCACTACAACCATTTCCAGTATTTGTCCAAGTTTCCACTTAGTTCCTTCGCATCCGACCTCATACACTTCTGTTTGCCTTTCTCTTCTATGGTCTGGACTTGGGCCCCAGACAACAGCAAAGAGTTTCTGAGTTCATTCAGAGGTGACAGTGTAGGGTGTGCAGAGATGCTTTAAACGGGTTTTTAACATTGCACGTTACTGCATTTTAACATTCAGGTTTGCTTCAATTGTTATAACCCACTCTGGGGCTTTAAGGGGAAGGGCGGGTAAGAAACTGGAATCAATAATTGCTTGTCTTCTGTATCTCAAACATTTGTATTGTTATATGCAATAAAATAACATATGGTAATTAAAATTTAGGGAGGAATGTTACTACCTTCACTCCCAATAACAACAACAATAATTCTTTTAAAGGATTGTCGATTAAACAACCCTAATTTGCATTTTGCATTTATGTGTATGTTTAATTTTAATTCAGTTGTATTGTCTTTATTTCTTCCTTTATTCTTGTATGTTATTGAAGTGAATATCCTTTCTTAAAAAGAAGAAGTAATAACTGAAAATCAGCAGCAGTGGCATGCTTCCTCTGCTCCTCTCTCTACCCTTCCCTGCCACCCAGCAGCCCAGGCTTGAAGCCAGATTGAAATGGGGCTAGATTATCTGTTTCATCCAATAATCTATGGAGCTGTATATGCATTCAACACACTGTTTCTGTCCCTGTTTGGTTCTTTTCTCAAACTTTCCTTCTCCTCTCACTTAGTTCCCTCCCTTCTGTCTAAGTCATGTCAAACACCAGCCTGACTTAGACTCTTGAGCACATTTACCAAGATCTCTTGTATCCCTCTTGTAAATCTGTCTCTCTGGCTACTACATTTGCATTCCCTTTTGCTCCTTCAGGCTTTCACACCAGTTCATGTTCCCAGTGCCTCCTGTGTGACATCCATGAACTTGTGCCAGTTTTTGTTGGCTGATACTCAGTTTTAGGATGCAGTGCAAATAGCAGGAGTTTATAGTCTTTTCTCCCAAATATTTGGGAGAAGGAGCCAACTGCAGGCCATTTAGAAAGCTCGGTTTCTTGAACTGTTCTTTTCTAGTCTTTTCTTGGGGCATGGTCAATAGCACAGAAATATTAACTCAGTAGGAAACATAGCTAGGGATATCTGTTCATATATTGCTCCACTGGTATAATGAATACTTAGTTTCCTGAGGTTAAAGACGTACATCCTGGCATGCACTGCAGATACTACTTTGTTCAGTACTTGAAACATGTGTGCAGAACAAGAGCAAAGAATATTCCAGATCTGAGGCAAAGTGCCCTCAGTAGGTCACTCCCCACCCCACAGCAGACTTGTCAGGTGGTAAATTGCAGCAAGAGGCCAGCTGTAGCACCGGAGCACTGGGCTTATGTGGCTAAACTTGTTGGCACAGCCATTAAATCCCCCACAATGCAACGCTGTAATTATGCTCCTGTCAGCACCAGGAAGGAAAAGTATGCCCAAACTAGGCTAGTGTTAGCAGTGGGAGTGGAGCTTGTGGGGACCTCAGCATATGCCCAAGAATGGTGCTTGCTGGTGCTGGCCATGAGCACATGAAACGTGCATTAAGACCCTGGGTGAAGAGGAAGGATAAGGTTATTTGAGGCTGCCCATTAAGAGAATCTGCATCACTCAGGGTACACAGGAAGCAAAAAAGGCTAATGCTATTCTAGGCTGCATCAACGTAAGTATAGTATCCCGATCAGGGGAGGTAATAGTAGTGCTCTGTTCTGCCTTGGTCAGACCACACCTTGAGTACTGGGTGCCACAATTTAAGGAGAGTTATGACAAGTTGGAACATGTGTACAGGAGGGTGGCTAAGATGACCAGGGGTCTGGAAACCAAGCCTTATGAGGAATGGTTGAGGGCATTGGGTATGTTTAGCCTGGAGAAGAGGAGACCATCTTCAAATATCTGATGGGCTGTCCCCTGCCTTGCTGCTTATAGCCTCTCCTGCTTCTAGTTAACAGTTTCCAAGTTGGTGTTGTTCTTGAAAGTTCTTACACGAGATCTACCAAATTCTGGAAATAACTAGAATCTGCTTGTGAATTTATGGGTTTACTCTGAATTGGACTTGGGACACAAATGAAATAAATAATGTTAGAAAAGGGGCAGATGACTGCTGGGAAAATGAAAGAACAAAGCTCTGTCCCTGTATGCATGTATGTACATATTCATGGATTTATTTCATGGATTTATATCCAGCACTTCAGTAAGTTCCCAGGGAATCCTGCAAAGAATCAAAAATACTTATCATGATATAACCCTTGCTCTAAGAAACCTCAGCTTATGTATAGCCAAAAATGTGGCATCTGGAATTAAGAACCTCTTCTTTCATTCAGATTACAAATTGAAAACAATTCAGACTCAAACTGAGGATTACGGTGGTTTTGGCTCTGTAGCTACTAAAGGGGCCATGAATTTCCTAACTTTTATAGGATGTACGGGAGATAGGTTTGAACTTTTTATGCTTGCCTCTTTTAAAATTCTATAATCATACGGCTGTTCAATTCTCCTGGGTAAACTGAGACCCAAGTAGAATTTAGTTGGTTGTAAAATATATATTTTGTGTTCTCCATCATATATATCCCTGGTGAATTTATTCATTCTCTAGCAGTCTTTTTTATAGCAAACTACAGATGTGTATTACTTAAACAGATTGTCCCATCTTCTGAGCAGAGTCTTATTGAGTAGAGGGATGCTTTGATAAAATGAAGATTTCTTGTATTTTCAGAAACTAGTTATCTTATTCTCACCTCTTATTCAAAAATAGCACTGAAAAAAACGATAGAATCTTTAAAGTCTTTCAACTACAAGTTTTTCATCAACTTGGTTTTTACTTGCCTCATTTGGTAACATATAAATAGCCTTGGAGATAGTAATATAAAGCTCCAAATCTTTTGGATTATTTAATATTTGTGTCTTAATAATTTAATTATATGAAATAAAATAACTTAATCCAGAGCCACATGCATGCCTCTTTACATCCTTGGAGCTTCTGCATAAGTGGAGCTCTGTTCATTTAAATCAGGGGTTTGGCTATGGCCAATCTTCACCCAATAAGGAGTTTTCATCTATGTTTGGACGCTAGGTGCCATTTTGATTCAAGATGTCCGACAGAAATGTTCTAAACTGATTTAGACAACGCTGAAGATACTGTCACCCAGCTTGGCATGATGGTTCCTGAGTGGGTTAATCCCTTGTGCACTCTATTTTACCAGAGTGAATTTAATAGCCAAGATTTATGGTTTGGCTATCATTAAGCATCATGCAATTATCGCCATCGGCGAGCTGCCAACAGAAGATGTTCAGTCTGCCATGTTCCTCCTCTGTAAGTCCACCATCAGACACCATTTTGAATCAAGGTGGTGGGCCAAATTATTCCAAACTGCACCACTTAAGATATCATTGCTCAAATTGGCATGGCAGTTCCCAAGTAGTAGATTTTGGTCTAGGCTGGGACACTATCAGACTTCGTTTTGACTCAAGATGGTGAACTGAGCCACCTGCAATGATTTGAACACCTTTGAAGATGATATCGTTCCCCAATGTGGCATGATGGTTCCTGAGATCATAGAGTAAATTTGAGCCTACGTTCGAATACCATCAGATGCCATTTTGAATCAATATGGCAGGCTGAACCCTTCATAACAGCACTGATTTTAACCATCATTTGGCAGGAATATAATGAGACTATGCATCAGATTTGGCCAAAATCCCAGTTCCAAACCAAATTTGGCCAATTCAAGCCGATCTCAGCTTTGACCAAGTTGGGTCAAGAGAGCCCTGTACTGCCCCAGGTTGGGTTGCCCCAAATTAACCAGGACCATTTTGCATAACAAAAAATGGATTCTTTTTCAGCCATAAAAATATATATATTATCTGCTAAAATGTTCCCTTATCCATTTAAATTTACCTCACTTGCCCTCAGTGATAAAATCACATAGCCAGACATGATTGGCTGCATAGTGTTGTGATGTCATGCTGTGATTCCTGACAGTTATTCTCATGTGACTACTTCAGAATCGAGAAAGAAAATGAAACCATAGTATTGCTGTTTCAAAACTTTAAAAATTAATAAATTTATCAAGTGATATTTACAGTTCACTGGAACAGCTATTCTTGCCTTTAAAATCGATACTGGCAAATATTCAGTGCAGCTCCAGTTATAACATTTTTGGAAATCAAATATAAACACACTATACTTCCCTCTTAATTCTTCAACATGCTTTTGTGCTTTTTGCAGTCCATCAGGTTTTCTCTTCAATCCAGTAACCCCTGAAACAGATCCACTTTTTCATATTGTAGCTGGGATGTATATTTTAAATACAGCAAAGCAGTTTTCCGGGGCATATCCTCCAGACCCCTGTTTGTCAGCATTGTTCTTCTCATCAACCTTATCTATCTTCCACATGTACATACTAAAGTGGAATCTCTTTACAAGAAAGCTGTCGGTATATGTTGTGTCCTTGTTGTGCCCTTTTCATATAACCTTCTTCCCCCAGAGGAGTACATTTTTTTTTTTTAAGTTCACCATTTTAGGTAATTCACAAATGCTGAGGACTCACAGTTTTTACACGTACTGTACAAGCCTTGATTGTAGCCTTGTCCAAAGGAAGGAACTGCAACAATAAAAACATCTGTGTAAGGCTTCACCTCTTCAAAATCTCAGAGATCTACTCCTTCAACAGGTTGTCAACACAATAATTCTCTGTAAAGGATTTGTGTCATATGCCAGGAAAATTGAGAGCAGAAGTGACAATGACACATGGCCCCTCAACTTTAGCTTTTATGAAAAATTGGTTTCTTTAAGTCAAGGTTAAGGGACAGGGGGTTCAAAACCCAGACCCTGCTTCAATCACTGCAATGGTCAGAGATCTTCTAGATTCCCCTGTGCCTTAATAGGGGGACCGCTACTAACAGAAATGCAACTTCTTTCTGCAACTCCCTCCACCTTTCTTCACCACCTGCTTGCTCACCCACCACCCATCTCCCTTCTAAAAAGGAAGCCAATGACTTGAGGGAGGTTAGGTGATCCTGGGTGACCAGGCCAGCAGGTCACAGCTCTTTCTGAACAGATGAGAGCCTGGGAGGGGAGGGTGCTGCTGGTATTTGAAGGGTGCAAGATTGGCCCTACCAATAGGCAAAGTAGTGAGGCAGCTGCCTCAGGCAAAAGATTTTCATTGCCACAAAAAGCCCACAAACTGTTAGCTATTTATTATGGTATTTTTTACAGAACTGCAATACAGAGCAAAATGGAAAAGACACTTGCAGCAGCCTCCTCTAAGTTGGTGCCATGGGAGAGGTAGATGCAGGCCTCACCTCAGTTCTCTCACACAACCTGCTATATTAAGGGGATCCCTGAGGGCATTTTGCCCCGCGCCCCAAGCCTTCAAAAACATGCTCAGATTTCCCTGCAGTGAACAATGAGGTGAGAAGTTATGTGATAATGGTGTACTGGTAGTATGAGGAACAGATGACTTGTGAAATGCCACTAGCTTCTCCTGCAGTGGCCAAGAACCTCAGTGGAAATTTAAAACAAATATAGCAGACAGAAGAGTAGTACATTCCATATGTGGTGGCAATTCCACCCTTGCATAGTGTGGCATCATGATGCTCCACTTCTGACCACAGTATCTCTGGCCAGGGGCAACAGTTTTTCTTTCATAGTTTATTTGTGGTTCTGAAAGGCAAGCAAAACCAGCCCAACATATTTTGGAGAGGTTGCTTTTTTTAAAACAACAACAACAAAACACTCCTACATTTATGACATTTAATTCAAAGTCCACATGTGAACATTTCTGGCCAAATCACCGTTTCTATGCCAGCAAGTGTAACAGGAGATTCTGCACAGATGACCTAGCAAGGTTAGAAAGTAAGGTTCCCTGTATTTACACCAGGGAGCTTCATACTGCAACAGGTATGTCCCCTCAGGAGTCAAGTTGTTTGCTCTGAAGCAGCTTTCTGTTGCTGCTGCTCTTGTTCTTGCTGTTCCTGCGGTTTCCTCTCTTTCTCCCACGGGCCTTTCTTCTTTTAGTGGCTCCTTCTCTTTGGCTGCTGCACTGTGTTCAATTGGTGCTGTTGTTCTAGACTGTTCTTTTACAATAAGGCAGTCCCTCAGTTAAGCAGCCATTTTGGCCCACCTCAATTGAACGCAGCGCCACCTGTGGTTGAAATAGCAGTACAATAGCAGTACAACTCTAGGTTACACCCTGTCAGGTCTGAAGCTGCTTATTAAATCTTTTTATTCTGATGGATTCACAACGTAATGGAAAGTCCAAATGTGAAGGAATCGTGAGGTAGCGAACCTTTTATTGTACAAGACCACTGTAGCACAAAAACAAGCGTCTCCCTTCTAACTTCTATCGGACACTGTTTCTTTTATCCTTCACTTTGTCTTGCCCTCTTGTGAGTTTTAAAATCTCATTTTCCATTACATGTGATTTTGACAGCAGGCTTTGTGTAGATATCTTGCTGAGGTCACTTATGGAGCCAATTACATGGAAATTGCTCCCAGTTTGGATGTTTGTTTGGTATTCAGTTGATGTTTTGTCTGTTAATTCCAGAGAGGTTTCCTTCTTAGGCGTGTTAAAGGCATCTGGAGGTGAAGAAAGTCAAGGTGATATTTTTTTCTCCCTCCACCATAGAAATGTGAAATAAACTGAAGTGCTAGGTCAACAAAATCCAAATATACCAAAAGACAGAGACAGGAAACTGTAGCGAAACAATAAAAACTCGCTCTTCGATTTTGAAACATCAAAGGCCTTGTAATGAGGAAATGTATGACAGGGAACAGAAGTTTATAAATAGAAGAATTGTGGGAAATGTCACATTAAAAATGGGCTTGACATTCTTACGAGATGTATGTTTTGCTTAAAATCCTAGGTGTGCAGACGTCCGTGCCCCAAAATGACTTCAACAAGGCCCAGAATTCACTCGTTCCAAGAGACTCCATCTGACAAGGTTTGCTCTGCATGGCAGAGGGTGAGTCACAGACTGCGGTTCTTTTGTGCCATATTCCTGCCTGTGCAGGGGGTATTCCTTAGGTATTGTATACATTTAAGATGGCTGGCTACCAGCGACTTTTCTCACTTGGAGAAACAAGTAGCTGTAGGAGCAGAAATGTTTGAGGTGATGCCTATGGCCAGTTAGTGCCAGGGACAAGGCAGATCATTAAGCTTAAGCTGCTTTCTCCTCCTCCTCCTTCGTATATGTCTCAAGGAGATGTACAAAATATAATAAAAGTAAAAACAGCACAGAAAATGAATGATTTTTTAAATAAAAAAAATACATACAAACCAGACACTCGGGGCAGAGACCTATGTGTTCAGTGGGAACGAAAACTAATTCAAATTTTTTCAGGAAGTGCAGGCAGTGGGTGCCTGTTGTTTCTCAATTTTTTCAGCCAGCCCCAGCCTGCTGCAAAAGAGGGAACTGCACAAAAATTCAATCCTGTATCTGTGTGGTGTTTTGGCGCTAAAGCTGACCTCACAAGCGATTAGACTTCCTAATAAAGCATAATCTTTTTGGCAAGAACACAGGGAGCTGCCTTCCACTGAGTCAGACCTTCTGGTCTATCCAGCTCAGTATTGTCCACACTGACTGGCAGTTGCTTTCCGGGATTTTATACTGGAGGGAGATGCCAGGGATTGAACCCAGGAACCTGGGACTTCTGCTTGCAAGGCAGATGCTATACTGCTTGAGCTATGGCTCTTCTTATAACTTGTTTTAACCCCCCCCCCCCTTTTAAGGCACGTTGCCTTAAAATACATCATCTTTATTAATATAAGGGACACCAGCAAGTAATGATCAAATCCTTAAATCACTAATACTGATTGTGCCAAATGAAGTTGCTGAAGTTTCCTCAGTTCAGTATGGAAATTTGTTCAGCTTGTCATGCTCAGCAGTGTTACAAATTGACTTCCATTTGGAATCATTTTCTGGCTCAGAATGTTGATGCAATTCTGCACATGCACACAGTTTTGTTTGCAGCAACAACCTAAACATTATGGGAGCTCTGACCTAACGTAAAAGTTAGGTTTCCTGAAATTTTGCAGCCCTGAGCTGGATTGGAGGTCCATATTACTAATTTCTGTAAACAAGGAGATGAGGTCATTTTAAGTATTTTTGTGTGTTGTGTACTTAAATGTCTTGTTTAGTTTGACCTTTACTTTTCTGACAACACCTGTATACTTTCATGTTCTGCATGAAGTCGTTTCTGGCACTCGATACTCTGTGAAACCTAAGCAAGGTAGGAGGAACCTTGCTAGAGTGTGGTTTTTCATTTTTAGCACTTTCCATTGCTTCATTGTGCATGTTTCTCATGCTTAATATTCTCAGTCTTTCCTCAACTAAATTCTTAGTTGTTTCCTGCCTTTTCTTGCTAGGTTTCCCTCATTTGGACTAATTTACAAATGCATGCGTATCTTTTGAAGTCTCACCACTTACAACTCAGTCTTATGGATGTCTACAGTTTATTCCTATGCACATTTGCTCAGAATTTGTAAGCCCATTAAGATGCATGGGGCTTACTTCAGGGAAAGTGTCTAGAGGACTACAGCCTCCATGACTCTTCCTTTGGTGATTTCAGCTGAATGTAGAAGCTACCTCCATTAGAAAGCTCCATGTTTAAGGTAGTCTTCACTGTTAAGATAGCTTTGCCTGTGGTGTGTGATATGTGGTGGCACTCACTGAATGATAAATATGAATGTGTGAACTTGCTCTTAGCTAAAAGGAGATCTTAGAATCAATGATCTGTGGGCAAAGTTGCTGCCATAAAGAAAAGCAAATGTAATGTAAGTATAATCTAAAATTATAAAAAG
The DNA here is from genome assembly GCF_965153285.1 of Podarcis tiliguerta. Lineage (NCBI taxonomy): Eukaryota > Metazoa > Chordata > Lepidosauria > Squamata > Lacertidae > Podarcis > Podarcis tiliguerta. Next base: position 69,090,981 of record NC_139538.1, on the reverse strand, counting down.
TAGTCAAAGTATTATAGTTTCCTTAAATAAATCTGTGCCAGATTTACCCTGCAATTATGAGGCACAAGGAATAGCATGTGGCTAGCAAGGGCGGGGCGGGGGGGGGGGGATCTTGGTTTCTCTCAGTTTCTCAGCTCCCCAGTCTTAAATTCTGTTCTCCACATTTCCACATCAGTTTGATTTTTTTTTAAAGTCCTCATGAAAATTAAACAGCATTTCAGTGCAAATTATTTCAAATATACACAGTTTTCTGTGGAATTTTGGATAAGACATGCATGTTTACAAACCATTTTCCCAAATACAAATCTTATTATATACCATAATAAGATACACAATTATTTTTGCGAATGTTTTCATTTATTTACACACTTTCCCCTAGTATATACTTTTGGGTACACATTTACTTGCCTGTAGAATTACACTGCAAAATTTGGAGAAGTGCAGATTTCAAAGCGTGGCTGTGTTTCAGTTTGTTCATTGTGTGAATTAGATAGGCTCATTTTAAAATGTGAATTAAGTCAAATTTCTCCACCACCTCTGCTTGTGGCACACCATGCTCATAACTAAAAAGAATTACTTTTAGAGTGTCTAAAAATTAGAGCGCCCAACCTCAGGGGAGCCTGGCCCCTTGAGCGTCTGCATGAGTCATTGGACTGGCATGCTTCCTTAGAGGGCAGGTGATTCTGCTGCAACATGAATGACTGAACAATCCAATCACATAGCACAGATGCAGGAAAATGTCTAACCCCCAGCAGAGGTTAACTGATGGCAAGGCCGAAGCAGCAAATCATACAATGATGCAGTGGTAAGACCTCTGTCGATGACCCCAGTGGGGCTCAAAGAAGCCTTTAATTAGTTTGTTTCATGTGATGTAGAAGGAAGTGAGGGGCAGATAAGGCTCATCATCAGCCTGAGAAAGTAGCCCATCTAGGACAAGGAAAACACTGACCCTAAACCTCTGCTGTCTTGCATGGTATCTTCCGGAGAAGAAAAGGCTAAAGAGTAAGCCCTACACAAATCCAGAGTGGAGTCCCTCCAATAGTTAGATGGTGCCTTGTACTCTGCCTTTCAGCAGTTGCTGCAGCCAACTGGTGCCAAATGTATTTGTCTGCTTTCCTTTGGAGCACCTCAGTGAGGCCGAGAGGAAAGTATTTTTGACTGGGGAACCTGGGACCTCCATACACACTGCCTTGGCTTGTGTCCTGAGGGGGAACTTTGGAGCTGATAACACAGCAGTTTGACTTTGTCCCTGGAGACACACTCCATTGTCTTTTGAGTCAGACAAATGCCAACAACTGGCACTTTTCTCCTGGCATGCAGCTTGGAATGACTGAAACGAAGCCCTGACTTTTCCCCCACCATTTTTGTGCAAGGGATCATTGAGTAGACTGAGGGTGGATAGGCAGAGGAAAGTCAGGGATATATGCCCCATGTCCACTTCCCTTTATTCAATTCTGTATTGCTCACTTCTTCAATTGGATACAGATGTCAAGAAATATTTCTGAAGTGAAAACATATGCTGCTGGAGTGGGGTGGGGGCACATTTGCTAGTTAATTACTGTCAGCTCTGGAAATCTGGAGGCTGTTGGGGTGACTCCTGCATGAAGAACAGTCACACATGCATGTGCGAGTGTGTGCTCATGCAGGCACATGCATTCATATGTACACCTGGAATATACCACATGCAGCCAGCCACCTAGTAGTTATGGCTGAATACTCTCCTGTTATGATGTAATAATAAGCCAGAATAGGTGGCTTTGAGGCAATTTACTGGTCTACCCAAACTTGTTTTATGTTCTTAAAAGTTGCAGCTTAGTGTGGCAGAGGGAATATTTTTTTAAAACTCTGCAGTTAAAGGCCCTTGAAGACGACAGAAAAAAGGCTTCAAACTCATGATCCTGGCTTGGTGGATGATGATGGTGGAGAGAAGCATAACACTGTGATTAACCCACTGATCTAAACTTTGGTCTATAGAGCAAGCCTTCCAGTTTGCACATTTAATAAATTATGATGATAATAATAATAATCAGGATACACGAACAGAAGACATTGGCATTTAGTGTTACATTGATTGGGCTCCCCTCATCAGGGAACATTTGTCAGGAACTTCTGTTCTGAGCTTGGTGTGCTACCACCAGCACCCTACAAAAGTAAATCACCCAGGCAATCACTTCAACACAGGAACCTAGCCAGGCTTATATTTTAACACTTGCTGGATCTAGGAGTTAGAAGGGTCTCACATATAGCCTACTTCTTCCCCTTCAACTCTTAGCAGTATAGAGAGAATATGCTGTGTGTCTGAGGAATATAGGGGAAGGATTTGTACAAAAAGGTATGGAGTTCTCCATCACAACCTTTTCTCTCATCTATTCTATGAACTTTCTGGAGATAATAAATCAGAGAGTATCCTCAGGAGTTCAGAATCTTTAGAAGAGTCTTTTCCATTGCACATTTGTTTCACAAAACTGTGGCTGGCCTTTGCGCCTGGTCAACCCACAGACTTGTGCACATTAGCTTCTGTGTATATTCAGGTGTCAGGTGCAGAAGATAGCTACTGTGCAACCTTGCAGACAGCTGCTATTTACTGTAGCACAAGGTTTCGGTTTGGGAAAAGATTGGAGCAATTGGGTGGGCAGGGAAAAAGTTTTTAACCTTACGTTAAAACTGGTTTGGTTTAAAAAGAAAGACAAAATAAGTATCCAGAGGGGTAGCCATGTTAATCTCTTGCAGCAAAAACAACAAAGAGTTTGGGGGCACTTTGAATACTAACACATTTAGTATGGTATAAGCTTTTATGGGCTACAGTGCACTTCAACAGATGCATGAAATGCTATTTTGAATTGCAGGTACATATGTACATGGTCATGGGATGGTTTGGGGAGGACTGTATACAGAGGTCAGAAGGGACTGAAATGCAGAAAAGTACAGTCACTGATATTTACTTTATTAACAATGACAATTCTCTCTCTCTCTCTCTCTCTCTCTCTCTCTCACACACACACACACACACACACACACACACATTGATAACAAAGGCATTCCAGCATTGGAAAGCCTTTTTCATAATACAATACAATATAAGAAACTAATCTAAATTAAAAAAAAAAACAGAAAAAGAAAACAAAATGCAGAGTCCTCTCTCTAAGGTAGCGTCTCCTTGCGTCTCCATCCCAAAGCTCAGGCAGAGTCTTAGAGTGTTCCCATCTCCTTTCCAAAGCTGGGCAAGCACTAACTAGGCTTTTGGAAGGAGGCAGGAGGACTCTAGGACCTTGTCAGAGCTTTGAGCCTACTTTCCAAAGCTCAGCATCTCGCTTACCCAGCTTTGGGAAGGCAGCATGAGGGCTGGGGTGGGTGTGTCAACTGTTGCCACGGGTTGGCAAAAATGGTCTTGAGGGCCACATGCAGCCCTTGGACCGGATGCTGGACCAGCCTGCTCTAGAAGCAAGAAAATGTGTGTATTTTTCTCAAGAACCTCTGTTGTCTGGAATAGATTACTCTCACGTTTTACTTAGGCTAAGAATGTTTCGTTATCTTATTAGCTGCCCTGAGGGCTCTGGACTTCCCTGTCCCCTTTGGTCGGGGACAGAGGGTGGCGCTTGGGGGGGAATTGTCATCGCGCCACTCCTTGGTGTGTGGAGTGCCTCAGGGTGCGATACTCTCCCCGATGCTTTTTAACATCTTTATGCGCCCCCTCGCCCAGCTTGTCAGGAGTTTTGCGCACAGGATAAAGAGAAGTGTGGATGAGCCCATAATGTACTCACCCACACAGTTCCTGTTTCCTGTTTCCTTTTTACTTTTTCTTTTCTAGTCCTTCAGAGTTTAGGAACCACCCAGTTAGCTCAAAGGGGCTTTTAAGACGCTTCAGTTACAACAGGGTTCCTCTCTTTTACATTGTGTTCCCCAACTCGAACTATAAGCTCCTTTCTTTCTAGGTTACACAGATGTCTTTAAACCAAAAGGGATTATTATCTACTGTATTCTGTTCCACTGGAAACAGATAGGAGATGGGATTGCGTGCCTCCTAAATGGAGGAAGAGAGTTCCATCAGCCAGGAAGTTTGTTTCTAAGATGTTCATAAAGTATAGAGAGACATCTCTGACAATGCTCTCCAAACCTACAGACGTTTCCTACTGTATTGCTTAAGGCCTGGTTTCACGGCACACACCGGTGGCATGGATCCAAACCGAGGTTTTACTAAACATTTCTTCCCACAGCTAATTTTGCTCCAGCATATGTTATTAAACAAAAAAACACACAAGCTCACTTATCCTGAAATATGTGGAAACACATGTAAAACGGCATTGAAAGTGTTTGATATAGGATGTTGAGCTGTAATGTTAACCATGAGGGAACATTTCGCATCAACGTCTGGAATGTCATTCCCAAGAGGCTGTCAACCTCATAGGCCTAGAAACTCAATTTGCTCAAAATTACAGGTGAAGAAGTAGAAATGCTGAGATTGTGTTTCTCGACATCTCTACTGGGCTTCCACAAAACAGTTTCCTAAAACACTTTTAGCTTTAGCCATGTGTAGTTAATTGCAACTCTGTAAACCACGGCACTCCACAAAACAACTAGCCATAAAGCAGTGTGACGGTGAATGTTACAGTGTGAGTTTCACAGACAACGTAGCATGAACAACATTCAGCAACCAGATTGAATGCAGTATTTGCGCATGATGGCTCTCATTCAGTAACTCATATTGCATTGGCACTGCCTGAATGAAAAACAGTATTTATTTTTATGCATGCAACTGGGAATGATTTGAGGTCTTTATGTTTGGCAGGCAGTGGCTGAAAAGTTTGAGAATCTCAAACGTGTTCTGAACCACAGCTGTGATGAGGAAGCTATAGACCCAAGGCTTGTCTGCTGCTTCTCATGAGGTTTTCCAAGCCTTTCTTTTGGTTCAGATAATGGAACTCTTCCAACCACGTTTCCTTGAACATTAATAACAGCTAAAAGAAGCTGTAGGCATTCCATCTGCCTGTGCAAGATAGATTCTATAGGCCAGACAGGAGTTTTGTTCCCAAGCAATCCCAAAATCAGCTCTGCAAAGTCTGGGGTTGCTTAAAAAAGGTTGCCTTTGTTCATTGACCAGCTCCGTAAATATATCAAAGAGCATAAATCCATCTGCAAGAGTCTGGTAAGAATCTGTATTTGATAGTTACTTTTGGATTCCTACTCCAGCAGGTTCAGGTTTTGGCTCTCTCATGTTTTACCTAAGCAAGATCAAAAAGTGAAAATGTAAAATTTCTGTCATTCACCCTGGGCACATCTCTTTTAGTCAGCCATTTCTTTAATAACAATCACAACAGCAATAAGATATTCTTTTAAAAACAAACAGCAGTATTGATACATTCACCCAAAATACAGCCATTTATTTAATAACAGTTCTAACAACAATAAATTAATTTAAAAAAACTGAAACACCAGCAATATTGACACATTCTGCAAGAATGATTGTCAAACACCTAGGATTCATTTGGACACTTTATATATGTATGCTGTCCCGGTTCATGGCTAGGAATAAAACAATATACCTTGTTGTGACTTATGGACTCCCAGCCTCAGTTGTTCAGTAACAGGCAAATAAAATTATGTATGCAAAATTCATGTAAAAGCATTAAAGGAGGCCAGGATGTGGTCCGTGGGGAGAGAAGTGGTGCTGGGGAGAATGTTGAGTTCCAAACAGAAAGTCCTGGAGGGACATATTTGGGCCCTGGGCCTGAGGTTCCTCCCCCTGAGTAGTTCTTATAAGTGTGGAGTAAGGTTTAAACTATCCATATGGGGGGGGAGGCTAAACATGTGGGTTTGCCCCACAGAACTAGCACCACTCCTCCCAGTGGAGGGTTGTTTCTGTGGTTGGGATCTATCCTGCCCTAGTAGTTGGGTCTTTTAAAATATTCCTCCTGCAATGCAGGAGCCACTAGCAGAAAAAGGGCTCAGTCACAACTCAAGTGCTGCTCTTTCTCATAGCAGCATATAGTGGTACCTCGGGTTACATACGCTTCAGGTTACATACGCTTCAGGTTACAGACTCCGCTAACCCAGAAATATTACCTCAGGTTAAGAACTTTGCTTCAGGATGAGAACAAAAATCGTGCTCCGGTGGCGCAGAAGCAGGAGGAGGCCCCATTAGCTAAAGTGGTGCTTCAGGTTAAGAACAGTTTCAGGTTAAAAACGGACCTCCGGAACTAATTAAGTACTTAACCCGAGGTACCACTGTATTATTTACCTACTTATTTGTTTTTTTAAAAAAAGTGTACTGCTTAATATAATAAAAAAAAATTTAGGCAGTTTACATAAAATGCAACTGAAATTCAACAACGCTCCATAATGAAACTAGATAAAAATAAGATAAAAACCAAACATATCAGTGTACCACAGAATAAAACTCAGCAATGTACAAAATTAAACATTAAAGAGTCAGGCTTGAGTCATGTTTTTGACAGGAATCTAAAGGTCATTAGTGTCTTCTTAAGGGAGGATGTTCCCTCCAGAGGGTCAGTACTGTCACTGAGAAAGCCTGCTTCCCCATTATTATCTGCTGGTCATGGAACAACCAGCAGGGATTCCTTGAAAGCTTTTAAACATCAGCAGAAGACGCAAGATGGTAGGTAATCTTAGTCCAAAATTGTTTAAAACAATTAAAACAACCAAACCTTAAATTTGTATATTTAGCTAAAACTAATAAGGCAGTAGTGTTGGTAAAGTGTTTGCGGACAGTGCTGGCTCCCGGCCTCTAGAGTGAGATGAGCGCACAACCCTAGAGTCTGTCAAGACTGGCCCGTACGGGCAGGGGTACCTTTACCTTTACCTATTGGTAAAGCTGAAGGCCAGGATACCATTAACACTCCCCAGTAGCTTTTCTGTAGCAGATGGTCCTCTAGTCAGATCCAGCATTTTTAAACAATGATTTTGCAATAGCCTAGATTTCTCCTTTGCGTGCTGAGAAAATAGGTTACTACTACACTGATGTTTGCATTAATTGACTTACACTGTAGTGTGGATGAGCATGCAGACCTCTCCTTGCCAACAAAATTGGTAAGACTCAAAAGTATTTAACTTTAGCCAGATTATATCTGTAGAGTAATGAAAGTGTTATTAATCTTAATTGAGCCTTAACTGATATCATAACTAGCAATTCTCTTTTGGGTTTCACAGGAATTCGGTAATTTATAATCTAAAAAACCCCAAATGCATTTACTTCTTGGCAGTAGTCTTAGGAAATGCATAGTCCCACCGTAAAATGTACATTAACAATTAGTTTGGGTGGTACTGATTGTGCAAGTACATTACATTTTTTAAAAGGTATATTGATATATGGGTTCCCACACTATCTGGCTCCAACATTTCTCCAAAATCATGGTTCCATTTATTATCTACATGATTTTAAAAGTTTCCATTCTGAGTGGCACCCAAAGGCCTTGTGGTAGTAGTGACCAAGAACTTTTTGGGGGGCATCTATTCAGGGCCAGGGATATTTCAGAATTGTGGGGGAAGGTTTAATCCAAAGCACAATCACAAAAGCATAAGGTGGAGAAGAGACTCTTGGGAAGTTAACCACTGAGCCTCAGTGCCCTCCCTGCTTTATGCCGATTGGCTGCTGCATATTGCACCCCCCTCTCTCCTAACCCTTGGAAAACTAAAAATGTTCTGTAACCAAAAGTGCATGGGCTGCACATTACAGATTTACCAGAAGATTTACTCAGGAAAAAGCACACCAAAATGTATCCAACAATATAGAGATCCAGTAATTTTTTTTATATCAAAAAGATCCTTCCTGTATACAGAAGAATTTGAAGACTCTCAACAGGTTTCAAGGCCCAAGGAATTTCATCCATATGATCCCATGGAGATGTGTGCTGCTATTCCTGTACATCTTGAAAGGAACCTGCTATCAGATCCTTTGCTATTTTCTCTCCATATGGCCCTGCTGAAAGGCATGATATTTCATTCCACTCCAGCCCATGCACTCCAAATATTTCAAGACACTTGTGCTAACATACAGACTCACAATTATGCTTAGATAAAAGCAAAAGGAGGGAAGGAAGGAAGGAAGGAAGGAAGGAAGGAATCTATGTGTGCAAGCAATCCTTAGCATAGAAAGAGGTTCCCAATCCCTTGGCACATTTAAATCACAGTATTATAATGGACCAAGTGGAATTATGGTAAAAAATTGTTTGACAGTGTCACTAACTTATCACAGCACTAGGTGCCATTTTTCCATATATGCCATATTTGAACTCCATCTTTCATTCAATTACAGAGGTTGTTTTGACTTAATCTCACAGTAGCCCTGTAAATTCATTTAAACTGAGGCTCTGTAGAGAAGTTCACATCCTGGGTTTCCAACATCCAAACTAGTGATGGATTTTTATATGAGAGTTTCTATTGTAGTTGGAGTGGGGAGAACCACACATTTTGCTTGTCCTAGAAAATGGTTTAAATTATTTTTTACATTATGTCTTGGTAGGTTTAGAGGACACATTGGTCAGGAAGGTAAACGATAACTTTATTGTCTTTCCCCAACAAGAACACAATAATCACATAGCCCATACTTAGTCATATCTATGGAAGTGAAAAGACTATCTAGTGCTGCAATCCTAACCCCATTTAACTGGGAGTAAACCCTACTAAATTTAGTAGGACTTACTTTTGAGAAGACAAGTTCTGGATTATGCTGTAAAACAAACAAGGGTTTCTCTCTTATATGTTGTAGAAGATCAATTTTAAGAAGCAATAGCTTAGTCAGCAATCAAAGATCACACTGTCCTCCTGGCAAATGCAGGACAAGTTGTACACCTATAGGCATTTGCTGGTGAAATCAATGCCTATAGGTGTACAACTGTTTCACCCCTGCCCAATATGCTGAAGGAGATCAGGCCTGATCTCCTTCAGCATATTGGGCAGGGGTGAAACAAAGGTTGACCTGGATTGGAACATATTCAAGAAGGATGAAAATGAGGTAGCTGATGGGAGTGAGGGATCAGTGTAACAAAAAATGAGAACAGACATATAAATACATATTCATTTTCTACAATCCAAACCCTTATCCTGTTACAGAGTGTTGTGGCGTATCTTCACTGCATGATCCCAAACAATTTAGGATCACATTGTGAATGGGCTAGCATCATAACACCATGAAGTGAATCAGATTTGGCTACATTACAATTTCACTACTTATTTATGAGTGGCAAAATGGAGGGTGGAGTGAAGGAAGAGAGTGTTCCCAAATATTCTCATGTAGAATTTTCACTCAGTTGACACAGAATTAAACTATACTATTAGTTCATACTGGTGGTTGAAGGAAGCAATGAGCTGAGAGAGGAAGACTGGAAGGAGCTGTGGCCAAGTCCATTACTTGTAATATCTGGACCCACAGTTGCACATGAATTTCTTCATGAGGCTGTGGGGGTGGGAGAGGTGTTCTCCCTACTATTCTTTAGGGTGAAATTCTTTAGAGACTGAAATTCTCCCAGCAGTTCTAGGGGAGCCTGAAAAACAAAATTATATGAAAGCCAGTTTTTTTAAATCCAGCATATACAGATGCAAGCTTCTGTGTGCACAAGTAATGCAGATTCAGAGATGCACCTTTGGTTTTACTGTGTGCACGTTTTGTGGGATGCCTCTCATGCTGCTTTTGCTGGATATGTATTACAGTGCAGATGGAAAGGCACATCCCAGTTCAGGGCCACTAGTTGTAGTACAAAGTTCCTTGTGCATGACTAGAGTTGGATTAGACCCCTTAACTTGAAGTAGAGCCATTCTTGTATTCCTCCGTGCATTTGCCTTCTTAGTGCCTTCATTTTTCCAACTTCTTTTTAAAGGTATGCTAACATTTTCCCCTTTTAATTTTGCCCATTTTCTTTGGTCACGCCGTAATTATCAGCAAACACAAAAAAACTGCTGAATGTTTTAAAACTTTTTTTAAAAGCACTTCAACATTCATTAACTCATTCTTTCATTTTCTGGTTGGACAGTTTGCACTGCTGGTAACCCCTTGCACTTCTGATCAAGCTTGGTTGACTTTTTTGTTCTTCTACTTTTCCATGCTTCTTGTTAGTTCTTAATTTTTTTCTCCTCATTGTTTCCTTCCTTCTTCCTTCCTTCCTTGTTTCTGCTTCTTTTCTCTATGTACTATTCATGATTAGTCTGCTTTACGAATATTCAAATCTTGATCATGTTTAATTGGTGAGTGATTTTGGAAACAGTTTGGTGTACATACAAAATGCCACTAGCATATATCTCAGTGACTGGCAACTGGGTAATCGCTATTGAGCCTTGGTAAGTCATTGTTTTGAAGGCTAGCCTACTTTACAAGGTTGTTGTGAGAACATTGAATAACCCTGATGTTCCCTATCTTGAGTTGCTTGGAGGAAAGGCAGGCTATAAATGTGGTGGTAATTATAACCAGTAATGGTAGTAAATAGTAGTATAAGTTCCAAAATAACATACTAGGGCAGGAACTACCCTAGAGTCAAATAAAAGGATCCACATATTGCCTTGATCTTTCTCTGAAATTCTAATTCATCACAGCAACTGTAAAAAATTAAAAATTGGAGGACATCTCGCATATGGTGGGTCTCCTTTTTCTTTCTTTCTAGTTGACTCTGATAAAATAGGTTAACCCCTGCCACTGAAAGATTTACATCACATTGCCGACACAAAGATGCAGAGAAGGCTGATACAATAAGAGCTGTGTGCTCAATATGAGACATCTAAGCAGCAGAAGCAGCTGCTACCTTATCCCCTGCTAGCAGCTGTAAGCTGGAACGACTTCAGTGGACGTCTCCATGCAGACGGCAAGAAATCTCTTACTGGAAGGCTCTGCTGCCCATCTCCAGCCTGACATTTCTAGAAGCAACTGACCCAACCACTTACAGGGAAGATATGTGGCCAGAGCCTAGAGGGATGAAGAAAGGATAGGGTTTAATACTTTGGCTGAAACTGCAGCTGAAACAAGTATCCACAAATGTTCGAAACTCACTGAATTTTCTAGTTTTGTTGCCAGTGATTTCTTCAATTTGACATTTGAAAGTGAAGTGTAAACTTGCATTTTGAATGTGATATATATCCTATAGATTTGTTGGTATCTTTTTGATTGTTAGCATGTTTCTAATACGAAACAATGACCAGCCTGTTGTGTGAAGGTTTGGTCCTTGGGTCAAAAAATGCAGCCACATCAGTCCACTCGTCAGTATCAATCACTGCCTTCTTCAGCTCCAAACTCAAGAGAAGAGGAATCCAAGTAATTCAAACTCTTTTCCTTCAAGAATTTGACCACAGGAGATAATCACCTGTTAGCATGGAACTGAAAAATGGAAGAGTAGTATTCATCTTAGACTGCCCTGAGAAGCATCCAAGCACAAGATTAATTGCAGAGCTTCACCCCGGTGCCACTCAGCATTGTCCACAGATAGCAGATTCCCATGTCCTGGCCCAAATGGCAACACTGCTTATTCAAAGGGTTGTCAGAATTGTGTTTTTATCTTTTGGAAATCCAGCCATTAGGCCAGCTTGTGTCTTAAATTTCAACTTCAGAACGATTTGGCTTGAGACCTGTTCTGAGGAAGGAGATGGGCATCACCAGAATGTCATGAGCAATTATTAGATATGTTCACTTATCTGGGACTGCAGACTTTTGTTTTGAAAAACAATAGCCCTCGAGACAGGGCTGGAAGGCAGAGCCAGGGCAGACAGAGCAGAAGCAGAGTCTGGAAGTACCCCGCTGATTGAATAAGAGCAAGATTAGAATCTACCAGATCAGAATGCAGGGATGGAGCTGGTGCGGAACCTGGTTATGGGTGGAGAAAAATAAGGAAGACGTATATCTGTCCAAAGGTGCTGCAGACGGCTATTGTATTCTCAGAAATGACCTCAGAAATGTTGGGTTGTATGGATCTTTTTCCAAGGATATTACCTACCCTTTACCCTAAGGTCCCAGGGTGGATTACATAAACTCAAATACCTGTCAAAACCTCGTGAAACCTTATATGCCATGCTAATAACATCCCATATAGTATGACCACTCCTGACTGCCCACGCTTCCATTTGCTTCCTTTGCTATGTCCTTAAGATCTCGTGTGATCTCTCATGCCTACTAGATGCTTCATCTTTCTTTCCAACCTGATATGACTTCTACCAACAACGCTTTGCCCACCTGCAGTACCTTCCTGCTCTAATATATGGTTTCCCACTCCTTGCTGCATATAGCGTGCTTGTTCAGCTCTCTAGGCTGCCTTTCTCTGAAAATTCAGAGCTGTCATATGTGATAGTGACAGCGTAGGAGGATGGAGGCACAACGTTGTAAACCAATTTTCATCCGGCTATAACCACACTGGTTTTGTAATCATAAGAATAATGTCACCACTGAAAATGTAAATAAAGTGTGCAATGTTAAAATGCTTAGGCCTCTCTTTTACTTTAGCACTGCAGGGAGGGTCCAGGTGTTATTGTGCACAGAAGCAAGTCCAGGATCAGAACTGAAGACAGAGATGAACAAGCGCTCCCTCATGGCTTATAACACCCAGGATGATCTTTGAAGGTACAGTGAATGGATTTTAAGACTGCGTCCAGGAATGCTGGAAACGATGTGGCTCCCAGATGACATTAGCAGCATTCCTTGTCCCTGGCTTTTCTTTGCAAACAATGCTGAGAGTAATTGAAAACGACTCTGGTCCATTAGCTGTGAACCTCGTAGCCACCACGCCTGTCTTTTGCATTATCCTGGAGTGCAGCTGTGCTCTGCCAAAACCTTACACTTTGCTGTCAGAAAAAGAAGGATCTTTGATAAAAGACTAAGTGTTTTGAGGGATAGGAAGTTTTTACTAAAAGTTGTTTTCAATTTCCTGAGCTAGCTATCCATTCCCATTTCATTCTTGGGTTCCTAGGCAGTCTGTCTTTAATGAAATATACTCTTCTTTTCCCTTGTTTTGTGTTCACAGAGAGATAGACTGTGCCCCCAGGCAGGTTCCCTCTCAGTAGAAGACCTATGACCTATGGTTTGGAGGGGCCAGGAGTCTGATCCCGCCCCAAATGCAGTACTTTTCCCAGAGGAGCAAAAGTTTGGCATTCACTTCTGTAGAAGAAAACTGCAAACCACTGAGAAGTGGGGGCATATTTCCTCCTGCACTTTTTCCTTTCCCTCTGTTGCTGGCACAATCGCAAACTTGGTCCCTGTTCTTTGTCCCTCCTCCCATTGAAGAATCAATGAAAGTGAGAGCCCACCTTCATAGCTTGCTAATGAGGGTGGAAAGTTAGGTCTGATGTTTTGATTCAGCCTTATGTTTGATATATAGGGCTAGCAAAATGCCTGTAAATTAGACAGATTAGGGTATTATGTGTCAGAGGAAGATTTGTATTTTGCAAGGAGACCTGGGGGTGAATTTGGATTGCCGTGTGGGATCCCTGAAAGTGGGACCTGGGAAGCCAATGTCAAAGCAGATTTCACCTTCCACTGTATTATTTTCAAGTACTGTGGTACTTCGGGTTAAGAACTTAATTCGTTCTGGAGGTCTGTTCTTAACCTGAAGCACCACTTTAGCTAATGGGGCTTCCTGCAGCCACTGCTGCACAATTTCTGTTCTCATCCTGAAGCAAAGTTCTTAACCCGAGGTAATATTTCTGGGTTAGTGGAGTCTAAACCTGAAGCGTATGTAACCTGAAGCATATGTAACCTGAGGTACCACTGTATAACACTTGTATAGCGTGGGTTGCGCTGTGGGTTAAACCACAGAGCCTAGGGCTTGCCGATCAGAAGCTCGGTGGTTGAAATCCCCATTGCTTGGTCCCTGCTCCTGCCAACCTAGCAGTTCGAAAGCACATCAAAGTGCAAGTAGATAAATAGGTACCCCTCCGGCGGGAAGGTAAACGGTGTTTCCGTGTGCTGCTCTGGTTCGCCAGAAGTGGCTCAGTCATGCTGGCCACATAACCCGGAAGCTGTACACTGGTTCCCTCAGCCAGTAAAGCGAGATGAGCACCGCAACCCCAGAGTTGTCCGCGACTGGGGTCCCTTTACCTTTACCTTTTTTATAACACTTTAGTGGTCCCCACTGGATGGTTGACTACCATTCATCTGTACAGGAGAAAGTTAAAGGTTGTGTTTAAGGTAAGGATTAATCTGCACCATGTTGATGGGTGATCTCAGTAATCCCAGCTGCTGAAATTTTCATCATCTTCTGTCTTCAGAACAGCATCTTGGCTGTGGTGGAATGCTTAAAACTTGCCCACCATAGGAAGCCAATTCTTCCAGTGTAGCATATGTTATACTAAAGGGATGAGGAGCCTGTGGCCTTGTATCAGGCCCAGCCAGTTTGGTCGGCTGTCATGGATGATGAAAGTGTAGTCCACTTGTCCCCTGGCTATGTTGTACCAAGTGACAGGGGGCTTCATAGTGCTTGTGAGATAGTTTATCTGTTTTCTACAACTCTTTTTTTCTCAGCAAAATGTTTTACCCCAAAGAATCTGAAGAACAGTACACAGATTTTACATGTGCATTTTTATTTATTACTAGTTCCTTTTCCTTTCTACTGCCTTTTTTTATCAGTGCTTCATTCTTCTGTTTCACCTTTAGTTCTGTTTTAATCTTGGTGTTGTCATTCTCAGCCCACTCCCACCTGTCCATCTTGTATTACTTCCATCTTGTGCTTTTCCTTCATTCTGAGCACTTGATTCGTCTAATTGTGTAAGTTTTTGTATATGCTGTATAACTATCATTACCCTTTAACTGCAACATTGTTTAACAACCAAAATAACTTTGTTGGGACCAACCAAAATGTCACAGAAGTGTGACAAGCTTTTGAGTTGTCCAGCACTCCTTATCAGGCAAGATAGCAGCGGGGGGGGGGGGGGGGAGAAGTGGAGAAGTGGGGTGGGGGGGGAGTACAAAAATTAGGCTGATGTTGTCATGAAGTCAGCTTACAGATAGTTCCAAGATGGAGATTGCAGTCTGAAGTCCCTCCCAGGTGCTATAGATATCAGGTTGCACACCTGGGAATCTGGGATAAAGAAGCAATAGCTGCTCCCCAACTCTGAGAAATTAAAGTCTGGCTTGTAACACACAGGTCCCTGGGTTTGGCAGACAGCGGGAGTAAAGTGAAACCTGGCAGTCTTTAATTTAGCAAGGCCAGGGATTAATTTTGGATGGTGTCCTAGGTAAAAAGAGTCAATTGAAGTCAAACAGTATTATCTAGCGGTTGGAGGGGATGTAATTCTCAAAATGAAAAGTCCACATGGTGGAAAATCATCTTCCTCTGGTTGTAGGATTCTGCCTGAATGGCTAGTTTTGTATTCATCTATGCACATAAAGAGCAAAAGTAGCTGTGTTGATCCATACACACCCACCCTCCAAAATCTATAGTTGGACTATGCCTTTTTGGGGAACCTACTAAAATGTCACAAAAGCATGGCAAGCTTTTGAGCTCTCCAGAAGTCTTCATCAGGCAAGATGCTACAATAAGCAGGGAGTGAGGGAGTTGAGAAGTGGGGCAAAGTTCAGAAATTAGGCATGAAGTCAGCTTGTAGATGATTCCAAGATGGAGTTTGCAGATAACCTCCATCTAGGTTATGCACCTGAGATTTTGGGATAAAGAAGTAATGGCCCCTCCCTATTTCTGATAAATTAAAGTCTTGAGTTATTATTATAAGTTATCTAATATTTAAATGTTGTTTAACATGGCTTCTACTTTCCATCATGAAAAATGAATTGATACACACAAAAACACATACAAATATCCTGTATACAGTACTGGTGTTTAGAAGTGTGCTTTGATACATTTTCTGAACAGATTGTCAGTACTTTGATGTTCTTCGGCATTTTCTCACTGGAGAATTTTTTTTTCATTTTTGCAATTTTGCCTGTTAAAAAGTCTCACCACCCAGGATGATCAGGAAGTGAGATCATTGTGCCGCTCCAGCTGGAGAAGATGACCATCTCTGTGACCTCTGATTGCAGAGGGGTACGTTCTGGATGAAATGAAACCCAGACACCACCAGGGGAAAAAAATGCAAGTTCGGTTCCTGTGAAGCATTGCACTTTTCCTTTGATGCAGAACAGTGAAGAAAATGGGTTTGGAATCATCTTGTCTATAATGAACCAGAATTTGGCTTTGTTTGGCGCAATGGTCCCACTTTGACTAGAGTTCTCAACCATCCATTTATTTTTATCCATTTAGTTTTTTCTGTGTTCTGGCAGGTAACCTGTAATGAATGAAAAGCCATTGAACTCTACCTTATGCACAGCTCTGCTCATTACCATTCAGGATAAACCCTGGTTCTGTAGCTGACCAGCCACTTGTGAAGAACAATATTTTTACAATCTAAGGTTGGCATCCTCATCTTTGACTGAAAAGTGAGAAAATGAAACTTATGTTTGTGAGAGGTGGCTTTTGTGGAAGAATGGTAGCCACCAGTGAGAACTGCCATTTTCTCCCCATAGTGCCCTTATGAGCAATGGCACAGCATGATGTAGCATCACTTGGAGGGGCATTTAAGTGGCGAGGGGGAATGGCAGTAGACAAATAGTCACCATCAAAAGGAGTTCTGCTTATGCCTGCAGAGTGGGGGGTGGGGGTAAATAAACTGAAGTTCAGTCCAGGTAAGACTGAGGTACTGTTAATGCAGGCATCCCCAAACTCAGCCCTCCAGCTGTTTTGGGACTACAGTTCCCATCATCCCTGACCATTGGTCCTGTTAGCTAGGGATGATGGGAGTTGTAGTCCCCAAACAACTGGAGGGCCGAGTTTGGGGATGCCTGTGTTAATGGGTGGTTCCCTAGACTAGATGGATGCCTGCTCTTGATTGGGTCACACTTCCTCTGAAGGAGTGGGTATGTAGCTTGGGGTGACTCCTGGAACCTTGGTTGTTGCTTGAGACTCAGGTGGCCTTGGTGGTGTGAAGTGCCTTCCACCAGCTTTGGCTGGTGGCCCAGCTGCACCACTATCTGCCCAGGAATAGCCTAACTTCTGTCTATATTCTGGTAACCTCTAGGTTAGATTACTGTGATGTATTATACATGGGGATGACTGTACAGTGGTACAGAATTCGGTGGCCAGGTTGCTCACTGGGGGAATGTGGTTTGAGCATATTACACTGATCCTGGCTCGACTGCGCTGGCTGCCAATAAGTTTCTGGGCCCAATTCAAAGTGCTGGTTTTGACCTAAAAAAGGTAAAGGTACCCCTGACAGTTAAGTCCAGTCGCTAACAGTTCTGGGGTTACGGTGCTCATCTCGCTTTGCAGGCTGAGGAAGCCGGCGTTTGTCCGCTTCTGCAGACAGTTTTTCTGGGTCATGTGGCCAGCATGACTAAGCCGCTTCTGGCGAAGCCAGAGAAGCACACGGAAACATCATTTACCTTCCCACTACTTGCACTGCGTGCTTTCAAACTGCTAGGTTGGCAGGAGCTGGGACTGAACAACAGGAGCTCACCCCATCGCGGTGCCTCAAACCGCCGACCTTCCTATCAGCAAGTTCAAGGGGTGCAGTGGTTTAAACCACAGCGCCACTCGCGTCCCTGAGGGTTTTGACCTATGAAGTCTCAAATGGCTCAGGACTGAAAAACCTCAAGGACTGTCTCTCCCCATATGAACTGGCCCAGACCCTGTGGTTATCATCTGAGGCTCTTCTTCATGTGCCTCATTCACGAGAGGCCCAGAGGGTGGCAACATGACAAAGTACAATTTCTGTGGTGGCTCCATGTTTGTGGAATGCTCTCCCCAGGGAGGCTGGTCCTATAGAGTTGTTGTCTCTGGCCTGGGTTCTCAGCCTAATAGTTGCTCACTCCCAGATTGATTTGCATGACCTGAGACTCTTACTGCTGATGATATACTACTATCAGCAGCTTCAGGTCTTTCCTCTATTGAACATTAACTTTGCAAACAGTGGTTTATGACTACTTCCTGTTGTGCTTGTCCCTTGTGATCAGCAGTGACTAATCACTGACAAACTCCATTATTGTTGCTCCTTGCCTTACCACTGCGCTGTGAGCTATTACTGTTCTTCCGCTGCCTTTTATGCTGCTTCACAGAACATCTGTTTCCAGATGTTCTTTCTTGAGTCTAGTGAATACAAAGAAAGTCTTGCATTAATATATTTACAATAGCTTGAGATGTTGGCCTGCTAGTTATTGACAGCAATGGATCACCTAAACGAGCCAAGACCTCTCATTTCCCTACAAACTACAATGAAAAAAAGGGATATTATTTGCACTTAAACATGGTATTTTGTGACAAAACCATGGCTCCATATGGTTAGCAAAGCAGATTGTTGTTGGCAGTACAGTGATGTTTGTTAAGAGAAACATAGATTAGTCATCTAAAGGCCATGTACACATTCACTCAGCAGCACTACAGCTGCTACCAGAGAGGCCCATAAGAAAGCATGGTGGTGAAGTTTGTTGGGATAGAAATTGAAATGCTGGGGATCTAGGGAACAGGCAGAAGAGATTATTTATCCCATTTGTATCATTCCCTTGCTCAAGATGCTTAGAGCTGTAAACATGAATGGGTTTACATCTTTTCATCCTTTCGACAGCCCTGAGAGATTGTAAAAAAATTACCTAATGCTATCACCTGATTTACTTCAGGACTGACTGGAAATCATAGCCAGTCCAGCACTGCTAACTACACCTACTAGCTATTAAAGATTCATACTGGCTACAAGGGTGGTTCATTGCTCTTTGGCTGCACGCAGATATCTTGTTCTCATGTAGGATTTGGAATGAGCTGTTTGTAGGCACACTCTCTCCTCCCCTTCCTTGTTGTGATGGGTGATTGCAAACCATTGTTTATTCTTGGAGATTTATAGCCTGGACCATAGACCAGTCAGATGATAAAGACCCAGTGGTATCTTTCTTCCCTTCTTTCTCCTTGCTATATATATAGAGAAAGGCATGTTACCTAGAAAAGGGATGCTTGTGGATTCTGTTAACTGATTGGGATCGCCACAGACTAATGTGTGGACTAGAAGAAAATAACTCTTTGGATTTTACACTTATCTGAATGTTGTTCTCAACTTAAAAATTGGCAGACTAGAATGGACCAATCCAACTTACCCAGAAGTGATTTTTAAAATTTAGATTATTAATAGGCTATTTCTCCATAAATACATGCATTAACATTTACATATCTGTTATGTGTCACTACCCTCCTCACCCACTTTGCCCCATGCTGCAAATAGTCTTGGTCTTATTATCGGCAGATGGAAACCATATGTGATTACCATTTGCCAAACCATTGGTAGTTTAGAACCTATGATATTTTATAGCTCCAGATAAACCAGGAGCGCAGCAAATATTTTATGCATTTACAAGTTTCTCATTTTGGAAAACCAATATTTAGAGCACAACTGGCTAACCTAGGGTTGGTGGGAGTTGGAATACATCAACCTTTGGAAGGCCACCTGGGAAACCCAGCTGGATGGGTGGGGTATAAATGATTTAGAGCATAATGATCAGCCCTCCATACTGATGAATTTCTCCATTAGAAATTAGAAATTTTGGACTAGTGAAAACCATCTGCTAGCATTGTAGCCATCTATTTATTTTTTCCCAGCTTTCAGACACAGCCATTCCCAGTCCCATTTCAGGGTCAGGAACAAACACTCCTGCCTTGTACTTCACATTTTTAGGAAGGTCCACACCATGGATCTTTCCGCGTGTATCAAAGAGTCAGAAAGTGATTCCAAGGTCCCCTGGGGGGTGGAGAATGTCCCTGGAGGCACTTTATTAAACAGGGCAGCCCTGATAATTCAGAGTATACCAGCTGGAAGAGGACTGCAGCTAAATTAGTCCGTTTATATTGGCACAGGATTATAAGACTCCTTAATGCCTTGTGGATAAAGAAATTACCCGCCCTGCACATCTGCAGCCAAAGCTTCTCATTTGACCTAAACTACACTGACATGCAGCAACCCGCGCCTAGAGAAACAGCATGACATGGCCAGCAAATGAACTGAGGGAAGAGAGGATGGAGGTAGCTGGAAGGCAGGAAAAAGCAGTTATAAACTCATCCAGGCATCTTGGCTGCAATACCTGTATCACAAATCAATAGTGAATTATGGAGAACTCTCTCTGGTTAGTTCTGAGGTATGAAGGCTACACATATGGTAGCCGTTTCCCCTTGTAAACATTAAGGATAAAGTTTGGTTCAGATGTAGCCCTCACACTGGTAGATTGGGGTAGTGGGTGGGGAGGAAGAATGCCAGCAACTGGCTTACTTAAGCCATGGCCATGGCTATGATGGAATATTTAAAATACTTTTATTTACCCAGGCATTTTAATATGTTGCAAATCTCAGTCTCCTTTAAAGGGTCTTAGCTGCTGTTTTGTAAACGTTACTTTGCATTATGATATAAATTTTTGTTGCATACTGCACAGAAATCCCAAAGAGGTTGAAGGGTGGCATAAATGTTTTCAAATATACTTAAGTAGTGGTCTGGTTTAGGAAACGATTAGCATATTTTGGCACAATTGGTAATTGTCTATATAGTACTGAAAATAGATGTCTGTGTGTGGTTAGCCTTCCAAGACAGGGCAGGCTGTAAGCTGAAACAAATGCATGGTATAATCCTTAGTACATGCTGAACACCCTATAAGTATAGAATCAGTTACCAAAATAAAACTTACTGTGACAGTTTTGGCATGCAGTAATGGTTATGTGTATACGCTACAGACATGTCAGGAGAATCTGAAATTGAATAATTTATGCTGTGTACACACTATACCTTTAACACTTATTATTTCCCTCAAAGAATTCTGAGTACTGTAGTTTGTTAAAGGTTGCTGGGAATTTAAATCTGTGAGGGGTAAACTACGGTGCCCAGAATTATTGAATGAAATAATGTGTTTAGAATGTGCTTTGAATGTGCTTTAAAGGTATTGTTTGAACACAACTATAGAATGAATTGTTGTAGACAAGAAGGGCAGACCTTGAACACTGTATTACAATATTGGCCTGAATATAAGCCTTACTTTCCCCCCAAATTTCGACCGTGAAAAGTTAAAGTGCTGCTTCTCTTCATGACCTTACGGTATATAGCCAGGATCTTGGGGCAAACAGCACCAGCACCAGCAGTGCAGCAAAGCGGTGCCCACTGGGAAGGGAGAGAGCGAGAAAAGGGGAAAGCTGCCGGCAACGCAGCACGCCCCCCCCCCCCCAGTATGTAGCCAGGGTAGCCAGGAGCAGTGAGGAAGAGAGCGGCTTATATTTGGGTGGTTTTTCTCCCCCACCCCTCCAATTTTAAAGGTGCGGCTTATATTCGGGTGTGGCTTATATTTGGGCCAATACGGTACTTCAGACATTCACTTTCAAATCCCCAGTTCCATATTTTAGGGTATCCTTGAGTTTACAATCCTAACACCATTTACCTAGGAGTGTGGCCCACTGAATTCATCAGGACTTACCTCTGAGGAGGCATGGTTAGGATTGAAGTCTTAATGTACAACAATCTGATCAGTTCAAAAACCAGCATCTGTTCCCTCTAGTGACAGGAATTAGACATCTCATAGACCTATCGTCATTAGTGAAGAAGGATTGGGAGTTCGCAAAGAAGTGAGATTAATTATTTGAACTGTCACTACAGAGGATTCTGTAAAGGTAACTCACATCAGAATAGCCTTTTCTGGGGATGGTACCTGAGGAACACAGACTGAGGTATAAAGAGATGAAGTTCTAGAGCTAATATCCAAATTAAATATAAACGTGTATTTGGGTTCACATGGCATACAGCCAGCATGGTGGGCCTGCGCCTCACTTGACCTCCCTTCCTCCTGCCAAGCTGATGCAGCACACCAAGACACACATGCAGCTGATCATCTTCTAACAAAAATATGCATGCTATCCCTAAAATTGACCTCGTAAGTGGAGGATTGGAAGGAGTGGTCAAGGTAACACCTGTTTTTAAAAGGAATTCAAGGAGGTCTGGAAATTACAAGCCCAGTAGCTTAATATGCGTAACAGATAAATTGATGGGAAGTGTTTTTAATGCTAAAATTCAAGCATATAGAGGAATAAGCCTTTCTGGGGCTTCTGAATGATTTCTACGAAGGGGAGTCCTATCTTGTTATGCTTTTTAGAATTCTTTAAGTGTGGCAACAGACCATTGGTGAATCACCACTGGGGAGCCACCAAAGACTCCTAAATAAACCTAGCAATCAGAGAGCGAGACCTCTTATAGATTGATAGCTGGATCAAAAACAGGATGCTGTGGGAATAAAATAGGAAGTTTTCACAATGAAGGGAAATAACCAGTGGGGTCTCTCAAGGACATGTATTGGGAGTGATGCTGTCTTTCTTATTTATAAATTATCTAGAGTCAGGGGTGAGTGTCCAGATGATAACAAATTATTCAGATTAGCGAAAACCCAAGCAGACTGTGTGTATAAAAATCCAAAAGGATATCTCTAGAGTCCAGACTTGGTGAATGAATAACAAAACGGCAGGTGAGATTCTATGTAGGTCAGTCTAAAAGTAATACACACCGGAGAGGGAAACCATAACTCCATTTATACACAGTTAGGATCTAAGTTGGCTGGCAAATCAGGAAAGAAAACCAGGGTGGATTCTATTAAAGAAAAGAGCAGCAGTAATACAAAAATAGCAACCCAAAATTAAATACAGCATTTGGAATTGGGAGGGAGACTGAAAGCAAAACGGTCACTATCATAATGCCTTCACATAAGTCCATAGGTACTGGGGAAAAAATTGTTGAAAGAAGAATAGATATTAGAATGATCAGGAGCTTGGAGCACTTCCCTCCCTGTGAGGAAAAAACCCGCTAACATCCTAAGGAGATCACAGCAGGGTACATTTATTCTTTTCTATGCCCATTTTCCCATCTCCCTCACATCCACAAGAGGCAGTCCATGCTCACTGATCTTTGGGCTGGGTTTTTGGGGGGAGGGGGTGGGGTTGGTATCTGCTGATGTCTCAATTTGTGACTCCTAGAGTGGATTCAGAGAGTTTTGCCCTCTAGACCACATGTGGAAATTACAAGTGAACAGGGGTACCAACCTGAATAAAATATTGGGGATGGGCAGGTAAACTCCACCCTGCATAATTGATCACAAGACGTAGCACCCCCCCCCCTTTTGAATGGCAATGCCCATCACTTGGGTGGGGCAGCCCCATGAAATATTTTATTGGGGTGGGGACACGGGACCTCGGCCCCTTGGAGTTGGCTTCTATGCAAGTGAAGTACACAGAGATTCTTCTCAACACATCTTAGGGAATTTCAGTTACTGATCCCCATGATTTGCACCAACAGAAGTTGTACCATATACAGTCGTACCTCCTTTTGCGTCCGGGATCCGTTGTGGAGCCCCGGACGCTCAGTGAAAGGGACACTCAACAAAGCGCTGCTCTGTGCATGCGCGAAGCATGATTTAGCACTTTTGTGTGTGCGCGAGCGACAAACCCAGAAGTAACCTGTTCCGGTACTTCTAGGTTTGCCGTGGATGTTGGACGAAACGAAATGGGACGGACTCAAAATGAGGTACCACTGTACAGCAAATAAATTCAGAATTCATCTGCGTAACTTCTTGTCCTGCTTAGTTCATGGTCTGAGCCACTCAGCAGAGATTCTGGCAGACTTTGTTTGAACTTTGACCATATAACCCAATCTGGTGCTCTCCAACTCCCATCAGCCTCAGACATCTTGGCCCACAGTCAGGGTTGATGGGAGTTTTAGTCTAAACCATCTAGAGTGTACTAGGTTTGGATCTAGGTTGCTCAACCCATCCACTTGACCTACCAGCTTGCCTCTTTGCTGTTCTAATCCCATTGTTCACCAGTGTTTCCAAACTTTTGTTATACCCAATGAGATAAGATTTCAAAGTGGAAAAGTAACTACTCTTAACCGTCATCCCGTGTCCATCCCATGTGATTGCTTGAATCATTGTTCTAAGCAAGTTCAAAGCTGCAACTCATGCAGAGGACAGCCCCCTCTATAGATAAATACTATGAACTCACAAGAGCCTTTAATTCCTTATTTCATTTATTTCTTGCAACACTGTAGCAGTTTTTCTCATGATATACTTTGGGAATTACAGGATTGTGCCCATCCACAGTTCCTTATTGCAATTGCCATCTCTACTGCAATTGCTATCCTTTTTAAGAGAGAGCAATACTAATTTACTATCCGGAGGACATATTGATATCATCAGACAGGAGCTTTCTGTGAACTGATATCTTTATAATCAGCCAGCCCTTTTGTCCATCTGCACTTCCTTCTTCGTTTTCCATCTTGGAGGAAGAACCTCAGTATGGAACCTGGACAAGAAAACAAATTGTTAGGGACCAGAATAGATTGCCATAGAACACTGCCAGGCACCCCAATCTAGTGTGCCTTTTCATGAATTGCATTTGTATATTTTTCTAAAGCTACATCAGGAGCTGATCAGGATTAAAAAATGGGGTGTAATTGAATAAACAAACGAAGATTAATATACTGCATAACAATGTTAACTGAGCTGGATCCATAGAACCTTTAAAAAAAAATCAAAGCACCGCAAAGATCAGAAGAAATCTACACAACGTTCTTCAAAAATTAATGCACTTATTCCTTGCACCTCATCATGTGTTAGAAAGACTCAGATATATATATGAAAAGCTGTTGAAAGAAGATATCTGTTAATAGGAGCATGTTTGCAAAGCATACCAAAGGCACAACATTCATTTGAGCTGTTAAATGACAAGGAACCCATTAGAAGAAATTAAGAAAGGATTTCCTGTCAAGCAGACACTAAAATCTCATTTTAGAAAACAAGTGGCTTGCGAAAGGGATATGGCTGTTCAAAGAATAAACACTGTGTGCTCTTGGGTCCTTCAAAGGTTTATTTGACGGAAGGGTAACAGATCTCTCTCGCTCTCTTCAACTGGGTCCCAAAAGGTCCATTTCTTCAAAACACTCTGAAACTGAGCTCAGGCTGGAGACAAATATGAGTTTCCTTTGCCAGCAATTTCCAGCACAGACTGCACGCAAAATGTTCATTTAAACTGTGTAAATGACAGGCAAAGAGTCAGAAGGGAGCTCCATTTGAGAGGCCAATTTTCAGCATGTGTTTTAGTAAGCACGCTTCACAGTAGCCTCGGGCTGCTTTCTTTCAGTGTGTCTATATGAGGTAGACTGACCCCAAACCGTGGTGCCTACTGGGACATTCACAAAGAAGGCACACATCTATTAAGGATCTGTGGAGTCGTTGTCTTTCAGAATATGGGTTATTGACTTCAAATGGTTATTTCAAACTGTCTACCTTTAGGGAACCTTTTTCACATCATCAGCAAATAAATCCTTGCATGTCGGCAGCACATCTTGCACCATGCTCTAGGGTGCACAATCAGTTCATTTGGGACACTTGTCTGGCCTGATCTGTCAGTTAATTGGGATAAAACCATTGCATTGTTCTGCCAATCCAGTATCCTGGACACTCCACAGGGTCCACTGCTAACACCTGCCCTACTGTCCTGGACTCTATTTACGCAAATTTATTCTCATAAATCAGGTCATGGTAATAATAATAATAAATAATAATAAAATTTTATTTATATCCCGCCCTCCCTAGCCGAAGCTGGACTCAGAGCAGCTAAGAGCCTGCTGCCATTTTAATTTTACCCAGTGCCCCAAGCGTAGTGGGCATTTTGGGAATTAAAATGGTGTCTGGTTCCTAGATCCAGGTGTTGTTGTTTAGTCATTTAGTCGTGTCCGACTCTTCGTGACCCCATGGACCAGAGCACGCCAGGCACTCCTGTCTTCCACTGCCTCCCGCAGTTTGGTCAAACTCATGCTGGTAGCTTCGAGAACACTGTCCAACCATCTCGTCCTCTGTCGTCCCCTTCTCCTTGTGCCCCCCATCTTTCCCAACATCAGGGTCTTTTCCAGGGAGTCTTCTCTTCTCATGAGGTGGCCAAAGTATTGGAGCCTCAGCTTCAGGATCTGTCCTTCCAGTGAGCACTCAGGGCTGATTTCCTTAAGAATGGATAGGTTTGATCTTCTTGCAGTCCATGGGACTCTCAAGAGTTCCATGGGCTGCAAGAGATCCAGGTACCTGGCCCTAATCAGAGTACTGCTGTCATTTGCCATCACTACCTGGTAAGCTCACGTGGCAAGCCTGTTGCTGTTGGAGGGTGCTACTCAGAGGGTACTTTGCCAAGGGCCTCCTCAAACCTGGAGCTGGCTTTACCACACTGTTACCTTTTGTTAAGCGGCCATGTTTGTATGCTGCACTAAACTATGCTTGGTTTATTTATCTGATCTCTATACAACTCTTTCTCCCAATCAATAGCCCAGGGCGGTGTACAACATAATTAAAATACCATTACAAAAAATTCCAGGCAAAAATTGGGACATTTAATTCCTGAAGGACCAGGTGAATACAGGAGTCTTTAGCAGGCCTCTAAATGTCTACAGTGAGGGGAACAGCCATATTTCTTCAGGGAAAGAGTCCTAAAGTCTTGGTGCCATCACTAAGAAGGCCCTGTCTTCTCTAATCACACCGTAACAATGTAGCAGCATGTAGCATCAGCTATAGTACATCTTCTGAATCTTCTTCAAGAATAGTCCCATATAATGCACACTGTAGCAGTTCGAACATGATGTTATCAGAGTATGGGTTATTGAGGCCAAGTTGGACAGATCCTGGAACAGTTGTAGCTGGCACACTGACTGAAGTTGGGCATAAGCACTATCTGGTGTTTCAATCAACATGGAAAACCAGCAAAGGGTTTTCAACCAACATGGAATGCTTGGGTAGTTGTGGCACATAACATTTGTTAGTCTTCTCATGTGCCACAATAGTTTTTGCTGTTTAAACTTAGGAAGAGTTCGCATTCACCAACCCGTCCTTTCTTTTGGGTTGTTCCAATCTACTATTGGCTCGTGGCTATGCCTTTGGATGAGCTAGCAGTTCTTCTGGAGTAGATTATTTCCATTTCTCAATGTTTCCATCATAACCTGCAACCAGCAAGCAAGACCTTCCTCCTTCAACATACATGGTTTTTCTTTCCCACCCAGCTCACCTTACTTCACCTTATGGAACTGCCTCCCAGATTAAAAGCTATGATTTTGTCTTTATGGCTCCATAACTTGCCTTAGGTTGTAGCTGACTAAAGTTATAATACTCTCTTGACTCAACCTGGCCACTTGCCTGTAGACCAGAGCTCACTGAGTTCCTGCCTGTTGGCCAAACTCCTGGCAGAGCCACATGGATTTTCAATTTCAATTCAGCATTTTCCAAATATTACTGCTTCATAGGAATAATTACAGAGCGTTCTCATGGAATTTGACCATTATGTTGGAACTGCTTCTGGGTAGACTCATGAACTGCCAAATTAATTCCTGTAGCATTGAAGTTCTGGAGAATGGCTGGGAGGAGGTGTGCAATTTCAGGACCTGCAAAGTGAGTTCTAAGGCAATTGTATCCAACCAAAGAAGTCTGTTTCCATTCTCTTACCAGCTACTGTCAGAGAGAAATTGAAGGGGTTCTTACTGTTGAACTAAGATTTCTGAATCTCAGTGTTACAGAATCTACAATTCATTGGCTCATATAAAGCTTACACTAATTATTGTGTCCTGGGGGCATACAACAATGCCCATTCTTCTTCTTCTTCTTCCTCCTCCTCCTCCTCCTCCTCCTCTTATTTATTTTTCGGAGGCAAATGGAGCCATTGGATCCGTACTATTTCCTTCATTTAATCTAAACTCTAGGTCCTGGGCTTTAACAGGCTAGATTAAAGGATGCAGGAGCCCTATACTATCCCTGTGTCAGAGACCAAACCTAATTCATCTCTACCAGCATTTCAGAACATAAGAACAGTCCAGTCTAGCACCCTGTTCTCACAGTGACCAACCAGGAGCTTATGGGAAGCCTGCAAGCAGAATCCTAGTGCATCAGAACTCTCCCAGTTGTGATTCCCAGCAGCTGCTATACAGAAATGCCCTGCCTCTAGCAACAGAGGTAGAACATAGCCATCATAGCTAGTAGCCAAGAGAGCCAATGCTCATCCACAGAAGCTGCGGCCATTCTATTCTTCATTCTGGGAAGGTGTCTGAAATTTTAGTCAAACCTACATACTGTAACTACTCTCCCTTTCTGACGTTATCACTTTTTAGCATCTTCAGCTCACTATGAAATTCCCCTGTGGTTTCATCATAGTATAAGGTCCATAGCCTACTTTGCATAACTGTTAATCCGTCCTATGAACTTACTATTTTTAAATGAGGGTTTACATATCTGTACTCTGGCAAACCTAACTGAGAAGGTTTGAACCGTTAGCCTGAAGTTACATCCCCCACACACATTGTTCTCCAGAATTGCAGTTTGGTTTCCTTGCTGACATGAGGAACATGCTTCACACGTGTGAAATGCCTGAGCCAAAGGGATCCAGACATATCAGCAATGAAGCCACAACACAAAGAAAGGAGCCGCAAAAAAAGATTCAGGACAAATCAACTGACTGAAAGCACTTGGGTGACTGAACTATCCAAAGTTCTTTAGATCCGAAATTGGTTCGAAAACAGCAGACCTGTCTGGAAAGAGCAGACCAGGAGGATGCTGCTTGACTTCCACAGATGCAATGAAAATCAAAACAAACCCACAGACATAATCGCCCTCATGTGAGATGGGTGGGTGGGTAACACAAGTCCTGCCCCTCTGCTTTATAGTCACTTTCCTGCAGCTATAAATGACTGCAGTGAGTGCCACTTCAAAGAGAAGCTGATGAAAGGCACTTGAGGGACCTGTGGGGCTTTGGAGGAGGTGGGAGCCTCAAATCCAATCCCACCCAGCAGTTTTGCATAAATAAATAAATCATCGGCAGAGAAAGGGAGAGCAGAGGAGGTTGCTTTGGGAAGCCGTGCAGCCAGCATATCTGAGACAGAGAGGAGAGGAGAGAAGAGAGAGAGTGTGTGTATGTGTGTCATATTACAGAGAAGTCAGGAACAGCCACAGTACAACTCCCAATCATTTGAGAATTACCTCTCTCTAATGGGGACCTCCATGCACAATCTGTTGCCTGCTCTGCTAAGGAACTGAAAACTTATCAAACAAAGAGGGAGGGAGGAAAAACAGAGACAACAAACGAGGCTGAAAGACAAACAACAACAACAACAACAGCCCTGATCAGATTCTCTCCCCTCCCCAAAAAACTCCAAAACTTTTCTGGAGTTTGATTTTTTCCCTCGGAAAGGGAAAATTCTTTTCCCTTCACCTCCTTTTGATCCCTATACATTTTTGTTTGGTTTTGTTAGCTGTCCTTTTTTTTCTTCTTCCTTCAGTGGCATTTGGGATTCCCTTGGACGGTGCTCTTTTCATGCGTTCTGGATTGTACTTCTGAGAGGAAGATTGCAGCTTTATTTATACTATATTTATTTATTTATTGCCTCTCAGGCCAGGGAAGGAATGGTGGTGGAGGAGAAGGGCTGGAAGGGGGCTGCTCCTGGTGCCTTGGAGAGCGGCTGCCTCACACATCCCAGGACAGGAGATGGGGAAAGATGCTGTAAGATACCTCTTCTGCTGAGCTCTGGGCTGCCTGGAGTATCTTTACTTTCTTTGGTGCTCAGCCTCTTGCTGTACTTCAGGACGTCGGACCTGCAATCCAGGGTTTCAGATTTGGAGGCAGACAGATCCGCTCCGCTGCCTGCCTGCCTCTCCGCAGACCAAATGGAGACAGCTATTTTGGGAAGAGTTGACCAACTGCTTGCTGAGGTCGGTGCTCTTTCATTTTCACAAATATGTTTAAAACCCTCTGTCCTAGTCTTCTTCCTGCAAAATCCAAGCTTCTTGTGGAGTTGTTTTGGCAAATGATACACCAGAGTCTCTGCTGTTGCCAAGCACTGTGAAACGTCTCTGATCCTTTCTCTGGGGCTTGGGATTTCACTTCTGTTTGACAGCCCACGAGTTCTCCGAGCCTTCCTTGGCAGCTTTAAATTATGTCAGCTTTCCTCCCTCTTATTCTTCTCCCCAGCAGAAATAGATGAATAGGTAGGTTGACAAGCAGACCAGATAAATGACTAGCATAGAATTAACATCACCTGTTTAATCTATGCAGCTTGAGTCTATAGGTGGGAGCGTGAGTTCACTGGGACTTTTGCCCGAGGAAGTGTGCACAGGAATGCAGTCCCGAAGTGACAGCCAGATCCTATGCATCTTTACTTCAAAGTATGCACCCCTGGATTCAATAAAGCTTTCTTCCATATAAGTATACATGGGATTGCAGGCTTACATCTGGTAACTGGAAGCTTGTGGACTGATACGGCAAAGCTGAAACCAATCGGAAGCTGCACATGGGGGAGCATGCATTGAAGCTCACTAAAGTAGCTAAACATGCAGAGTCTATAATCAGGTAGAAGGGAAAGAGGATCAGGGAAAGGTTAAGGGGCATCTTGATTCCTCATTGCTTGTTGGAAGGCTTTCAGAATAAGCTGCTCTCCATTTCAACCCAGGTTGCTTTCTTCTTCTTTTTTACAGATGTTGCTTTGCAGCGGGGGTGGGGTGGGAACACGATGGCAAAAAGCAATATACTGGCAAGGCAGTGCTAAGAAGTAAAACTAACTCTGCTAAGAATCTCATAGGTGGAGGGGGAGGAGAATAACAATGAAATTAGAGAGGATCTGTTTACTGACTCTTGGCGGGGTGGGGGGCAACTGCATAAACAAGTGCTGTTACGAGGAGTTGGCAAGACCACACACAGAGAGAAATAAGATCTTGAAGCTCGGATGCAGACTACTCCAGTCCGGTCACATGAGAATTCCCACTGCTCTGCTCCAGTGTGCCAATCTCTGTGGCCCCTTAACTCTTTCTGCCAGGTGTGGCCAATGGCCATGTTGCATCTCTTTTACATCATTAATTACATGTGTGTTTGAAGCAGCATTCTACACTCCCAACCAGCAGTGGCTCCTTTGGACCTTATCCCGAGTTCTTTCCGAGTCCTGCTGCCTGAGATCATGTTAACTGAAGATGCCAGGCTTTGAATCTAGGACCTCCTGAATGCACTCTGCCACTGATCTGCAGCTGTTCCCCTATGCTTTCCATGTTTAATATTAAACACCTCATGGATACGGATGCATTTTAGACTCACAGCCATTCCATAAGCATTTCTCCCAGTTCACTGGTGGTGCAGATGAGTCACAGAGCATATTCCAAGTTTCAGAGTAGCCAGGGATGGGAGACAACTCTCCAGAATCTCAATCCAATGCCTTGACTGGAAACTAGCTTCTTTATCCTTGCCATGCAGAGCTCCACCCCCCCCCCCAAAGCCGGAACTAAGTTCTCAGGTGAGCGCCATTGCCATTATAAGAGAACAGGGGAGGCATTCACAGTGAGTTCCAGCACCTCTTTTCTAGAAAAATAGCACTGTTGCCATGTTTGTACAATCTATTACATGCAAATTGATGCTTTTGAATTATGGTGCTGGAGGAGACTCTTGAGAGTCCCATGGACTGCAAGAAGATCAAACCTATCCATTCTTAAGGAAATCAGCCCTGAGTGCTCACTGGAAGGACAGATCCTGAAGCTGAGGCTCCAATATTTTGGCCACCTCATGAGAAGCGAAGACACCCTGGAAAAGACCCTGATGTTAGGAAAGATGGAGGGCACAAGGAGAAGGGGACGACAGAGGACGAGATGGTTGGATAGTGTTCTCGCAGCTACCAGCATGAGTTTGACCAAACTGTGGGAGGCAGTGGAAGACAGGAGTGCCTGGCGTGCTCTGGACCATGGGGTCACGAAGAGTCAGACACGACTAAATGCCTAAACAACAACAATTGCATGCAAGCCCCAAATAATATGTTGATGCTTGCTTGTGGGATGAGAGTAACTTAAACAATGAAATATTGCCTCTCAACTAATTATTGTTATTTCCTGTTCTCTAAAAACAGCTATGTTCTTCCTTAATTAATTTCATGTCCTTAGGAAGAACAAACAGATGGTAGATTTTGAAGGGGGATACATGAGAGAAGCATAGAGACACACAGAGGCAGGAGTCCTGTCTGTGGAAGACTGGCTGCACTCCAGCATAAGGAGATAATTCCCTATCAGATTGTGCCTGAAACCTGGCCTACATGTGCAGCAGGATAAGGTTGTTGAGTTCTGTGGGGATGGGATGGACTGTACCACTTTGGATTAAGGGCTGAGCCAAAATTTCTCAGAATACGATTTTTTTTTGCCAGGGGGGTGGGGACCCTTAAGATTTTTCTTTCTCCACCTAGCTATAAAATGAAGGCCACTTTGCAGCATTTTATTCAAATATTCTGCCGTCCTTCTATCCCCCCCTTCCGCTGTATGCCCTGGAATGGCACAATGTTCAGCGCATCAAAGAGGATGCAAAATGATGCCTACATAGTTGCTGTTGCTGTCCTTTGCAGCAGAGAGCCAGTGTGGTGTAGTGGTTAAGAGCGGTAGTCTCGTAATCTGGGGAACCGGGTTCGCGTCTCCGCTCCTCCACATGCAGCTGCTGGGTGACCTTGGGCCAGACACACTTCTTTGAAGTCTCTCAGCCCCACTCACCTCACAGAGTGTTTATTGTGGGGGAGGAAGGGAAAGGAGAATGTTAGCCGCTTTGAGACTCCTTAAAGGGAGTGAAAGGCGGGATATCAAATCCCCCCCCAAAAAAGATAAGGAAACAAACCCTTTGTGGGAGGCTGAGGGGGAGGAGAAAAGAAGCTGCTAAAGGACGCGGGTGGTGCTGTGGGTTAAACCACAGAGCCTAGGGCTTGCCAATCAGAAAGTCACAGTGGTTCGAATCCCCGTGCCGGGGTGAGCTCCCGTTGCTCGGTCCCTGCTCCTGCCAACCTAGCAGTTCGAAAGCATGTCAAAGTGCAAGCAGATATATAGGTACTGCTCCAGTGGGAAAGTAAACGGCGTTTCCATGCGCTGCTCTGGTTCGCCAGAAGCGGCTTAGTCATGCTGGCCACATGATCCGGAAGCTGTACGCCGGCTCCCTCGGCCAATAAAGCCAGATGAGCACCACAACCCCAGAGTTGTCTGTGACTGGACTTAATGGTCAGGGGTCCCTTTAAAGGTAAGGCCCATCCCTGAGAAAACGTTGGAGATTTTTTTCCTGCTCTTGGAGAAAATCGATGAAATGGTTCCCTCTGTTTTTCTGCCCACAAACAATGTGGTGACCACTCTTAGGCACAGCTGTGTTTCAGACTATATGTGGGAAGGACACCACTTTTGAAAACGCTTGTATATGTATTTTAAAATCTCTGTAAGTAGGAAATTGGTGCCACAAGGGTTGAGCTGAGCTAGAACTGGTGTCCTATTTTGTTTGTTTGTTTTATTATCTGAAGTAGAACAGTGCCTCTGGAAGATTCTGCTACCACCTTTTCTGCTGCATGTGCAGAACAATCAAGTCTTCTGATAGGAGGGACTGGGAAAAACAGCACAATGAGAGTTTTTGATCTAAAAATATGGGGACTTCTTGCTTTTACAACCATTAATTGCTGGTTTGCGCAATTGTTTTGACAAAGCTGTGCCATTGGTAAGGGCTGCAGCTAAGTGGCAGGTAGAGCAGTTCCCAGTTCAAACCTTGGCATCTCCAGCTAGGGCTTGGAATGTCCCCCTTTCCAACTTTTCCCTGCTCTTCATCCATCACAATGATTGGCATTTCATTTCGCTAACATACACTGAATAACTAATGTTTGAAACCCAAACACAAAGTTTGTTATATAAATGGTGGGGCTCGTGGTGCGTGTGGTAAAGAAAGTGACATTCTAGGCAGTACTGCAAAGATATTACTATGCTCAACAACCATAGACACACACTTCCTCCTGACCGAATCATAGAAATTATGTTCCCTAGACCAGCATTTTGTTTTGTTTTTAAAATTTCTATTGGTTTATCTGTCCATTTCTTTAGGAATATACATACCATATTTCACCATAAGGTCACAGGACGACGTAAAGCACATTAAAACACATCAGCAGATATTCTAAAAGCTATTAAAACAGAAATACAAGACAAGCACAGCATAAACTAAGGAAGAAAGCATAAAATTTCTATATTACGATACACAAGGTGGTTTGCAAGCTGAAGAAACAACAATTTTTGCTGTGAATTGCAGAGGAAAATGGTGGTTAAGCTTCCTTTGTCTACCATTAGTGAAAGACCCATGATAATCTCACAAGGAACAACATGGTTCAATGGCACATGACTGGGAAAACCTTTTGTTGTTGGACTACAACTCCCACCATCCCTGGCAACTGACTGGTCTTGCTAGTTAGGGATGATGGGAGTTGTAGACCAACAACAGCTGGGGACCCAAGTTTGAGAAACACTAGATTCATGGAAAAAGTGTATTCTATTAGATTGATCAAGATGCAGTTGCACTTGCTTTGCTGGAGTTAACCAGAGCAGGTGAGAAGAGAATGATACACGGTAATGGGCCCTTTCTACTTTGTTCTCTGTGAGTGCCAAAGAAAAGATTGACAAGCAAATATGGAGGAGAGAGGCATGAGGGAGTTGCTGAGGCAAGATAAAGTGGAAAAGAAATACAGGCAATTCTGGTAAGCGACAGGGAGAGGAATGGAGAAAGCAAGGATAGGAGACTATCATATAGGATGACAAGAGAGATGGATAGCAGAATGGAACCAGGAAAGAAAACAGTATAGAATGACTCACCCCCCAAGCAGAGCATTAAGTCCCTACTCTTTTTCACGTTGTCAGTACTTCTACCGTCACATTCTCATGAACAAGTTACAGTGGCTCCTAATGAGTTTTACAGCTGCAAGGTTCACATCATTCAACAACAACACAGAATAAAGCACAGTGTGGTTTTTAAGGGAGGCGGAGGGAAGCAAATGCACTGAATTAATGAAGCAGCTCAGCTTTAACTTGGTTTCTTTCCTCCTTATTTTGCAAGCACGGGGCATTTTAGAAAGTTAAGCACACTTGGGCTTCCTTGATCTCAACAGAAAAGTAAAGCATTTGCTTAACAGTCATTAAATCTGGCGGCTGATCCATCCTTATCTTCGGCTGAGTTCTGCCCCATAGCAGTAAATGCAAAGGACGATGTCCTTTTCAAGCCATGTGAATGGATTTCTGTGCTTCATACATTGTGTCTATATGGGACTTGGATGCATCCTTATTCAATGATGAATGCCATAGTAAAAGTAGGTGGAGAGAATGGGCTCCTGTAACTCTAGAACTAGGGTCACCCAATAGAGTCAAGACAGACAATAGAAAGTATTTTTTCACATGAAGCCTAATTAACTAATGGCATTTCCTGTTGGCACTGCACACTATGTGGCAATGGCCATCAACTTAGCTGCTTTCAAAATGAGAATAGACAAATTAATGGAGGAGAGGCCTTTCTGTGGCTATAAGCCAGAAAAACTAAGTGAAACATCATTATTCAGAGGCAGTACACCACTGGTGGGGGCATAAGCTGGGAAGGGATATTATTATGTGGCTTAGGGCCCTCGTATTTCTGGAACCGCCTCTCCTGATATGCCCCGCAGAGGACCTTAAGGTCCATGAATAATCATAGTTTAGAGGTCCCGGGCCCTAAGGAAGTTAGATTATCCTCCACCAGGGCCAGGGCCTTCTCAGTAATGGCTCCGACCTGGTGGAATGCTCTGTCCAATGAGACCAGGGCCCTGCAGGATTTAACTTCCTTCCGCAGGGCCTGTAAGACAGAACTATTCCACCTAGCTTTCAATTTGAACTTAGCCTGATCTTTTATTCCCCTTCCTTCCCTCCTCCCCTTTTTATGAAGATTACCCACTCTGGGATCCCACAGCTAATTCTTCCCTGGTCTCCTCGCTGGCCCAAATAGGACTAATTTAGCCAGCCTGCCCTGATGATCATCTAATGTTTATTGGATGGATTTCCCCCCTAAATTGATTTTTGATTTTATTGTTATTCACTTTTTATACCGTATTTTATGCTTTTTTTGTAGCATCAATTAAGTGTTTTAAATTTGTTGTTAGCTGCCCTGAGCCCGGTTTTCTGAACTGGGGAGGGCGGGGTTTAAATAAAAATTTATTATTATTAAAATTTCTATACTGCCATTCATTCGAAGAACACAAGGTGGTTTACAATATAAAAACACAAAACTGCATACAGTGGTACCTCTGGTTACGTACTTAATTCATTCCGGAGGTCTGTTCTTAACCTGAAACTGCTCTTAACCTGAAGCACCACTTTAGCTAATGGGGCCTCCTGCTGCCACTGCGCCGCCGGGGCACAATTTCTGTTCTCACCCTGAAGCAAAGTTCTTAACCTGAAGCACTATTTCTGGGTTAGTGGAGTCTGTAACCTGAAGCGTATGTAACCTGAAGCTTAAGCAACCCGAGGTACCACTGTACTTCAATAACAAACAAAAACAATATTGTTTGTTTCCTTCATATCATGCTATGGGCATCCTGAAAACCTCTGGGTTAACCACTGTGGAAAAAGAATGCAGTACTAAATGGAAATTTGCTCTGATCCAGGAAGGTTCTTCTATCCCTTTTCTTGTTTTTTAATGACTGATCCTAATTACATTGATCACAGCTAAGGGGGTCAGGTGCAGAAGAACAACAGGGTTGCTCCACCTTTAAGAAGTTAGGAAAAGAGAGGATTTGAACAGGTGTAGCTTGTAACTCTGTCTTCTATACAACCATCAAAGGTGCAGGAACCCTGTCCTCTTTTGCATCTGGCTGTTCCACATGTCTTAGATCGTGGTATTTATTTTCAGGTGGACCTCACAAAGTGGTTTGCATATGATTATGACAACAATAAGCATTGGGGGCACAGGGAGAGGTTATAAGAACATGACAAAGACAACTGTTTGTTTAGGATGTGGTAACTGCTTCTTCTCTACTCCCAGCAAGGTTAGATGATTCTGTAGGTGATGACATTTCGGGGAGGAAGGGCCATCACTGGGAGCTGGTTTGTTGGACGTAAGATCAATTGGGTTTCATGGGAGTTGTTTCCTGGTAAGTACACTCCAGAGTGTGGCCTAATGCTGCAATTCCATTTCCTTTATTGGTAACAAACCTCACTGTACTCAGTGGAACTTCCGCATGTGTAAAACACAGATAGGGTCAGGCTGCATATTTGACTAAATTCAAGACAACTCAATAACACTTAACTAAAGGCTAAAGATGGCCTGAAGTCAAGATGTATAAAGAGGTTCTTTCTGCGTCTGATACTAAACAGCTGGGCCTGACAAGTACCCCAATGGAGCCCTGCATATGCCACTAGATACTCTGAAGAAAGGGTGATGCATTTCAAAGCATCACATAATAGTATGCTTTTCTCAAAATATGATCAGTGTATAGAGGTTTTGACGGACTGGTTTCTTTGTAAAGCATTACTTGGATCACTGTGTAAATTTAGTTTTAATATTCTTAGCTGTGGAAGGACCTCCAGCCACGTGTGAACCTAAGACACTGAAAGCCAATTAAAATATGATCCATGCATATTGTCTAACACTCAGAAGAGGGGGTGGGGGGATGAAGGACTTGTGAATGGGATGCATACTTTGAGCATGGGTATATCCAGATGCAATTATCAGTTGGGACATGGTATAGTTTTTTCCTGCCTGTTGACGCACTATTGACAGATACTCTGGCAAAAATGATCAGATCCTGATTTGTTCAGAAAGATTGCACTAACAAGAATTTTTGAACACCCAGAAGCTTAGCATTCAGCAGCTGAATGTTAATTTGAGGCAACCACCCTTCTCGGTTGCTGTTTGTCAGCATTGATGTGTCTTCCTCTCTCTATATGTGGCGGCCCAGGGCAAGTGCCCTTAAATGCTCCCTCCCCCGCAGGTTCTGTTCCTTAAGTACTACCAGTGACAGTGAGCAGCAAGCAATGGCATGAGGTTTTCTGCCAACTGTGTTTCCCTGACAAATGTGTTTGTAGACTGAGAATGATGTAGATGATACAGAGAGTACCCTGGCTGCAAGGCGAAATTCTTCAGCATTTATGGGACAAAAAACAAAACAGTGGCATTTTAGGCATAGGCAAAGCTTTCAAAGAGAAAAAGCAACTTTCTCCCATAGCAGGTCACACTAGTGGCTCTGACTTCTAAAAGTTGACTTTATTATCACTTTGCATCTGTGCTTGTTGGACAAAGGCAACCTGGGCATGTATAAGTCATCCAATAATCCATTTGTTGTTTTTAGAGTTGTTGGAGAAGTTTTAGGAGCTGCATAGTGGGAGGGGCAATAGAACATTGTCTTCAGTTATGAATCAAGACCTAACTTTATGCTGAAAGAAACCCACAATATACCAGTACATTTGTGCTTTGGATTTAAAATCGATCATCTTGAAGAATACAGAAGATAGTGGTCTCAAGAGATTATTTTAGTTCTTTGGT
Organism: Podarcis tiliguerta; assembly: GCF_965153285.1. Taxonomy (NCBI): domain Eukaryota; kingdom Metazoa; phylum Chordata; class Lepidosauria; order Squamata; family Lacertidae; genus Podarcis; species Podarcis tiliguerta. The sequence continues at coordinate 69,052,678 of NC_139538.1, read as the reverse complement.
GATCCAGTAGTCTGTAATGGTCTCATCTCTGCTCTGATATCCCTGTACATTCCCAGCCATGCCCTTCCCTCTGCTCCCTCAAAAGACACCACTCTTTATCCCTTTCTGCACTATATACTTGGAGCTGCTTACCAGAATACCTGTGTGATACCACCTTAAAAAGGTAAAGGTAAAGGTACCCCTGCCCGTTCGGGCCAGTCTTGCCAGACTCGGGCCAGTCTTGCCAGACGCTCATCTCACTCTATAGGCCGGGAGCCAGTGCGGTCAGCAGACACTTCTGGGTCACGTGGCCAGTGTGACAAGCTGCATCTGGCGAGCCAGCGCAGCACACGGAACGCCGTTTACCTTCCCGCTGGTAAGCGGTCCCTATTTATCTACTTGCACCCGGAGGTGCTTTCGAACTGCTAGGTTGGCAGGTGCTGGGACCAAACGACGGGAGCACACCCTGCCGCGGAGATGCGAACCGCCAACCATGCGATCAGCAAGTCCTAGGCGCTGAGGCTTTAACCCACAGCGCCACCACCTTACTTCCTTTAAATTCCTCCTTAAGACCTACCTTTTCTGTGAGGTCTTTGGGTCAGGCCCCCAATTCTCATGCCCTACTGCAACTAAGCCTGTAACAAACGCTAAGCACAGGTATGTGAAACATTCACATATGGCTCCTGCCTCCACTTCCCTCCCAGCCCTCTGCTGTTTCCCCTGTGTCAAACTTTGATTGTAAGCTCTCCATGATGTGCATCTGCCTTTTATATTCTATAAAGTGCTACGCACAGGCTACCTAAAACTAGCTTTCAAAGGATAGCTTTTGTCATTTCCATTTTGCTTGAAGGGCAATCTGAAAACTTACATACTAAATAAGTTGTTTTGATTATCACATCATTTTCCTTGGTGGAAACCCACAATTTTTTTGAAGATAGGGGTTTGTAGCTTTTCTCCGTGCGAGTACAGAAATGGTCTTTCCATGTCTTCCAATTTACATTCCAATATATTAAGCTTCCTAAGACAGTTCCAGCCCTATGACCACCATTCTTCAATTGTCTTTAGCAGTCTAGGGTCACTTCTGAACAGCTAGTATATTGAACATTTGTCTCTACTTATTTGCACAAAATTTGTGGGGCAGAGAGGCAAGGTCAGTTATTTATTGAGCATTCATTCTGATGTACAGTACTTGCAGGGAGATTACACAATGTTGTATCAAGCAGTCATTATCCTACACTTCCCAGTGCCTTTTCCTGTCACTCGCCTTATTGCAAAAAGTCTGGTTTTGAGTAGAAGCTGGTTTGTTGTGCAAGAGCACCAAATCAACTTTAATTGCACAAGCTGAATTTACCAGTATGTGATTGTATCCTACCCCAAAATGACAACCATCTGGTAGTGCCCTAGGTCAGAAGGTGCATATTTCCCAAGTTATTGGAATAGTATGGGAAGTAACAGTCTTTTCTGATAACAAAAAGAACCAGAAAATGCTGCATTTCTTTCCTGAGAGCCGAAATAACCTTCTCATTTCTTCTGCCACCTTTGAGTTGCAACAATACTTGGCCACAGCCAAAAAGGGAAAACAATGCCACTTTTTTCGTATCCCGACTGCCCTCCCCATTTTGATTGCCATTCTCTTTGCATTTGCCATATTCTGGTGCTATAAACAGTACATCAAAGAGCTATGTTCTAAGCCTGAAGCATTAGCTTTCACTTGTTAGAGGACGAGTTGTCACAGAGACCTTCTGACCATGCAAATCATGTCACATGGCCTCATCCCTGAACTTGCCAGAAGGAATGACATATGGTACCCTACAAGTTCCTAATGGAGCAATCTTACTGAGATGGCAAACGCCTGTGGTAAGATCCTTAAATTAACACTTGGATGTATAAAAGGAGGCAATTAGGTCTTCAAAGACCAGGTTACATATCAAACTAAAGGATATGGATGTCCTATTTATGGCCCTAGCTGAAACTTAATACGCACAGTTGAGAAGATCCAAGATACAGAATTAGAATCTCTCACTGGTTTTGAGGTAAACATCAAGGATGAAGAGTGGAACATTTCCAGAACAGAGGTTCATATGCATCCAAAGTTTTTGTTAAAGGGAAGACACACAGTTACATAGTATTTATTGGGAACTCCATGGTTTCAACTAGAAAACCTCACAGGCTGAGACCTAGCCTAGTAAGTTATTGTTTATGCTCAGCCATCAGAGTCTTAAGGCACTGAAGGGACTAGGTGTGTGCAGCTTCAGACCCTCTGGTCGGAAGTATAACATCTCTGGATTGACCAGCCCAGTATAAATACTAGTAGCCTAGTTGTTTTCCCATGCCAAGTTAATAAAGCAGTACCACCCTGCAGATCAGACCCCATTAAATTAATTGAGTTCAAGCCCCTGGGTTGGACAACTCACCCTTCAAGCCTAAATTTGAATATTGTTTCTTATAGCCCTAATGTGACCCTGATAATATGTAAGGTACAACTATCTGAAAATACAGACTTGTGAAGGTTGAGGGAGAAGAAATGGCATATCAGTGAAACCTAATTTCTAGCAGAAATATGCTAGGGATTGCAGGTTTATGGCCTGATCCTAAACATACTTGGAAGTAAGCCCTATTGAATCCAACGAGACTTTCTCCCGAGTAATTCTGCATTGGTCTGTAGCCAGATTAATAAATGATCTGATAACACAGCCGTTCCTTCTGAGTCTGAAGTGGTTAAGTTTGTGTGTGTTGCTGAGCATCTCAGTACAGTACTTAGGAAATTCAGGTCACCATATACCGAGTCTTAAAAACAGATCAAGGAGGCTAAAGATAGGTTCCTATTTCTGACAGTGTTGGTTCCTCTTATCAGGTACATGGCTAAGAAAAGGTGAACATGATACATGGTGGATTTGAAGCAAAGCTCCTTACTTAGTTGCAATAGTGTGCCATTGCATTGGCCATGGCACATGAATCTGATGCAGTTTTCTAAATGTTCTAGGAAGCTGCCTTATACTGAGTCGGATCCATGGTCTGTCTAGCTCCGTATTGTCTATATTGGTTGGCACTGTATAACTTTATCTGCTAAGAGATTGTTGTAATTAAGCGGTATATAAATTGTCAAAATAAATAAATAATGTAGAGGAGAACTAGCAACACTTGATGGAGCAGATTTATTACTGAGGGTTGGTGTATGTGTAGTAGATGCAGCTGTCAGAAATTAGTCTTCTCTATTAAAGACTATAATATTTGCAGGTAGGCACTCACCCCACCTCAACTGCAATCTGCATTTATGGTGACTGAGGGTAAGACAGGGGTAGGGCTTAAGGGAAGTGATGTGGTAGTTGAATACGTGTAAACATTAGTGATCGCATAGGATTGGGTTGTCTTATTACATGGAGAACGATTTTGCCTGACATTCCCATGGTGGCTACTGTATTTAGAAGAGTGCTCCCAAACCTAAATTGTTGTGTCTGCCACATGGAATTTTCCCTGCGTGGGTAATTGCCCCTTTCTGCAGCAATCCAGCCCCTCAGCAAGGAATCACATTTAGAAATTCTGTCAAATTTGCTCTGCCTGCTTTCAGTCAAGCGGATGTTGAGATTAAATTTGAAGGCAATTGTCTGTCTTTGATCCGAGACCAGATGTCTTTTCCTCGCTACACTTCTGGGCTGAATTCCTTTCAAAAGCTGTTTTCTAACATGCACAAGTCTTGGGTTTCATTATTATTAATGTAGCTTTCCTCTCCTGCCTTCACTTTATAGAGATTACAATTCAACATGCCAAGACATCGGGAAGCCAGAGACATCCACCAGCGATGCAACTGTCCAGCAGGTAGGAACTCCATAATGTGGTGGTGGTGGTTATGACGGCTTTTATATACAGTAGATATGGAGTATCATTTGAGTCTTTATGGGTATGCAAGGAGAGGGCAACTTTGATCAAATGCAAAACGCAAGCCCTTGAATTCATTGAAGGTTGTGTGAAAACCAGCATTGTTTTGGAATATTTGTTTGTTCTATGATTATTTTTTATTTGTCTCCTTTGATCTTTGATTACTTTATTTGTTTTCAAATATTTATCCCCTGTTCCTCAACTAACAATTAAAACCAACATTCTGGTAGTGTTCATGCTTGCAGTGTTCAGGGGCATAGCTAGCTGCTCTGGCACTCAGGGCCGCATGGGAGCGCCACGATCCGCACACGGAGGTGCCGCAGTGAGCTGCCCACAGAGTCTGCCTGGTGGACGCAAGCCCCATACTGCCGTTTTGGGCAGTGTGGGGCCCCGAGCCACCACATTAGTCCCAGGAGAGATGCGTGGCTCAGACTCACTGCAGGCCAGGCCCTGCAGTAAGTGCCCCCCCCCCCCCGCGGTGTGCCATTTTGTCACCCCCCTCAAGGATGACACCGGGGTAGACCGCACCTCCCACACCTCTCTTCCTATGCCCCTGACAGTGTTCTCCTCTCTTCAAAACCTACCTCTGTTAATGCCACACACTGATGTACCATAATGTCATAATCTCTTGGGAAGGCAAATATGTCACAGCCATTCTAATTGCATTGATTTAGCTACTCTGATGACAAAGAAAAACTGGGTAGTAGGCCAAGGCATCTGAATGTTTAGAGGGTCTGAGGACTTACAAACTTTGAATTCTAAGGTCAACAAGCAACATGTGTTTAATTATATTATTTAAGGGATAGAGGTGAAATTTATTTGGTCCACATTTTAAAGCAAACTGGCTTAATTCCCAGTTCTGGATTTCTATAGGGATTGGACCTTAGCAATTGAGTTGTGTATTTCTCTGGATTTTGTGACGCACTTTCAGTTCAAACATGCGCATTTTAGAGGGGAATCCATAAAAATTGCACAAAATGCATATTTATGAGGAAAGCACATACAAAAATGTGCACAATTTTGTTGTAAAGTTTTCATATGGTTAAAAAAAACTTCATGGAAAATGGGACGGAATGAATTTAAGATTGATTGAATGTATGCAAAACTGAGTGTTCATCTAGGTAGTTCCGTTCATCCCTATTTTATATAAACATTTCCTACGAACCATGTTTGTTCAAAATGCTGGAATGGTTCCAGGTATTATTTTTTTAAAATAATTACTTAAATAATAAAAACAAAACACACTGGTAGAAATATCTAGACATATGTCAAATATATAAGTGCTTGAAAAGGCAAACCAACCTGTGCTTGAATGGCATTTTAGATTGGCCATCTTGATCGGGGTTTGCATTGGACCCATACACCACCTCTAGCACTCCCTGCCATTCTCCCTTTTCCAATGAAAAACAACAACATTCCTTTGGGGAAAGGGAGGAGAGTAGCCGGTTGTGGAATGGTTGCATCTACACAGGAGAGTCTCTCCTCATCAGCAAATGACACATGGGATGTCTTTTCCTACTGGGCATCATGGAGTTTGACCTACGGGACCACCTCTCCTGGTATGCCCCACAGAGAAACCTACGCTCTTCAAATAAAAACATACTGAAGGTCCCAGGCCTCAGAGAGGTTAGGCTGGCCTCAACTAGAGCCAGGGCTTTCTCGGCTGCGGCTCCAATCTGGTGGAACGCTCTGTCACAAGAGACTAGGGCCCTGTGGGACCTGACATCTTTCCGCAGAGCCTGCAAGACAGAGTTGTTCCACCAGGCCTTTGGTCAGGGCCCAGCCTGACTCCCTCCTCTAGCAACCTGCACAGAATTTTGCTTAACGGTTGCCATTAATTTGATTTTAATTAATTTTTATAATGGAATGTTTTTAGAATGTTGGATTATTTGATTGTTTGATTATTTAATTGTTGTTCGCCGCTGGGGAGGGCAGGATATAGATAAAATTTATTATTATTATTATTATTATTATTATTATTATTATTATTATTATTATTATATCGCCTCTTATTAGCTACAAATGTTGTGTGTGGGTTCATTTTCTCCCAGAAATTGTTACGCTTAAAATCAACCCCTATGATCTCCAACTGGAAAAAGTGTTCCGCATGTCAGTCCCTCTGCTGTCAACTATCCATCCATCTTCTCTAAGCCAAGGCTTTTCCTTGGGAAAGGAGGAGACGTAACAGTGAAGGGGATTGGCTGTAGCAGTGGTTTTGAATGTTCATATTTACATCCCAAAAGCCCTTTGATGGGAATGAACATTTGAAAATCTTCATTTTTCAAGGAAATCAGGCGGGGGAGAGCAAGTCTCCTCTGTAGAGACTTGCTCATGAAATTTTTTAATAAAACATATTTTAATGAGTGAGACCGCTAGCTCAGGACATTGAGACTGCCTTGAATCAAAGTAATGTATACCTTTGGAATGTAAGCACAATTTTAGAAGGATTCAGTATGTTAAGGCAATGATTTAGAATGACATCCTTTAGCTACTCCTGCTTTTGATAATAATGATGATGATGTCAGGGCTGCAAGGTGATCTATGCCAGCAATATAAAATGTGGCTGTTAAAGCCAACATATTTGGTATTAATGTGTTTTTTTCTAATTTATACCACTGGACACAGCTGTAGAAAAGCTATGAACACTGCAGTCCTATTCAAAATGTAACATCATGCATTTTTCTAATTTCTAATAGTGCAATCCTACACATGTCTACTCAGAAGTAAGCACCATGGAATTCACTGGGCTGGTGGGAATTATGAATGGCCATGCAGAACTGTTGATAATCTCACACATGTGGTAAATGTGGAAAGTAGTGGAATTATACTAGTGAATTTCTGCAGTTGTCAGAGTACAGTTGTCATCAAAATTTTGCCTAAAGCAAAATTCAAAGCAATTTTGACGGTGCTTTCTCAAGTGAAACATCTGAGGAATTTGAAGGGAAGCCAGAAGAGTTTCAATGATACGAGCAACATTTGTTAAGTTAATTTTACACATGCCTATGTAACAATGAGTCAGCAAATAAGTAAGTGTGTGTGTGTGTGTGTGTGTGTGTACATGTACATGTACAAGACTGAGTATAGCAGGGGTGGGGAATTGATGACTCATAGTTCCGATCCAGCTTGTCTGTTCTGTGGACAACAATCCTACTAGTATCTCATAGTGGCAAAACCACTGAATGAAGTGTCTCTTCCGTCCTTTAGCTGCTGCCATTGAAAATAGATCAGAGCACTCCAAAAACAGGGAACAGCACTCTCCTCTGCTCTGATGTTTCCTGAGTGCACCTTTGGGAAACAGAGCAGTTAGGAGTACTGTTTCTTGTTCCCAGAATACTTTGATCTGCTTTTGATTGAAACATGACATTGGACAGGAAGGGTGCCTTGTTCAGCAGCACCAATGGTGGACTGGGTTGGGGCAGACAGGTAACATTGCAACACTGAGCTGGGCAATTTAAACCCCTCCACACAATCCAGAACCACAGCAAAAATGGAAATTGAGCCAAAAAAGGTTATCCACTTATGCTTTATATGGATGCATATAAGCATTTATTTATGTATTTATTTATTTACTTACATTCAGATCCGGATTGGTCCATCAGTATAGTGACAATCCTAACTTAATCTTATACAATATTATGTTGAGGCAAATTAGTTTATTTCCCCAAATATTCCTTTAAAACCCGCCTTTTAGAACAATGTCCCCTTGCAGCGGCTTCCAACAAGAGATAAAAGCAATACAGTAAAATTTTTAAAATATATATTCAAAACTAAAAACCAGGCAAACACCAGTAGTGTAAAACAAACATCAAGAAAGGCTGGACAGAACAAATAAATACTTAGTGCCTGCTTAAAAGTAACAAAATAATGGAACCTCATTGAGATTCCTGCAACTCTTCCTTTCCCTAACCAAATAGCACTCCTGTTGCAGCTGGACTGGCACCTCCATATGCCCTAAGAGCCCCCCACCCCCACCCCATTCTACATTCTTGACAATTTTCTTAAAGTGCTGCAATATCTCACCAATACAATTGATACACCTGAGAGAACACACATGTGGTGTGTGGACTTTAAAACTGCAAACACCACACACGGAGGTTGAGACGTCTGATTGCATAATTGCTCTGGAAGATGTGTATGAAACAAACGCTTTAAAACATAAACAGTGTGAGCAAGAGCAGACAGCAAGAGTGATGTAGTGCTGTCTGTCTGCATACCAGCAGGTCAGAGAAAGCATGACTTTCATAATGCCTCGAGGTCCACAAGCAAACTGAAGCATCTTGTAAACTTATATCCCTCAATGTCTGTCATTGTCTTCTTTTGCACTGGCCATTATCAAAAGGAGGGATCTAGTCAGCTGCTGAAATACTCTTGGGACACCTCTCAACTTAAGAGTAGCTATTTATGCCACATTTCTCAATGAGAAATAGGTCTTTATTTTACTGGGTAGCTGAATCATATGCTTCCACTTAGTGTTGAGCGAAGATGGGGGGGGGGCGTTTCAAGAAAACTTTGCTCTCTGTGACATGCCCCCCTCCCAATATTTCAGCAATCATTCTGTGTTGTTCCTACTCTCCTCTGGAGAGGTAGCCTTGTTTCGAATGAATGGATGAGTAACTACATAACCAAGGAATAATTGGGTAACATGCATACATGAATCTGTGACTTCCTTTTTTGCCTCTAGGCACCTGTTGTATCATTACCAAAGATTCCAAGGACACGGATGCCATCTGCAAAATTCCCACTCTCATCCATTTCAGTCACTCTACTGAATTCAATGGGGGGAATGCGGAATTGGAGTAGTGGTCTGGCAGGTGGGGCTCTGGTTGACTTTGAACAATGCAAGTGTGCTTTCTCACTGTGAATATTAAACCAGGAGAAGACCTTGGAAACCAGTACACTCTTGACATCCCCCCCCCAATGCCTGATATGCTTATGGCCTAAATGGATTCTTGATCCTAGACATTGTGGTCCTTGTGGGCAGACGTGAAGCTTTCTCAAACTTTAGGAGAGTCAGCATGATGTTTTCAAGGTTCTATTCTAAAGCCAGCCCCTTATGGTGCCTATAAACAAGGAGACCTCATGTTCCTTCTTGAAAATAAATGTTTACCATAAGTGACATCGCACCATATTTCCCACAGATTCTTCCCCGATTTCCGAGTTCTGCCTAGTGTGCAGAAAGGAAAAGAGAACACAAGTTCATCTGCAGACTTTTTGAAAGCAGCAGGGAAATTGTAAATGGTCCAAACTGTAAAATTTGTACTTTTAGTTTAACAGAAGACTGAGTAAAGCGAAGCTGTAAAGAGGATACATAAGTGTGTGTGTGTGTGTCGGTTATCTTAGCACTAAAGATAAGAACAATATAGACAGAAGTAAAAACACAGTGTTTTAATGTTATTTATAGACACGATAAGGAAATCTATGTTTCCTTAGGCTCAGGAAACCGACACTACTAATCTGTCATGCTTTGGGATAGGTGTGGCACCCGCTTTGAGTTGAGTTTTTCTCTAGGGTCACCAAAGGTTTAAAGATCACCATAAGACTGTGCAGGAAGTCTCCGAGCTGTGTCCGTGATTGTTAGCTGCTGTGGTGTTGGCTGTTGCTGCCTAGCATCTTTGGATCTGATAAATGTTATTGTGAACTGTTATTGTGAAGTCTGTACTTCACCCAATTTTTAGATCAAGAGTTGCTGCATGTTGTGTGACATGCTGACCCCATTCCCAAAATAATATTTTCAAGGTACTCTTAATACAATAAGTTTCTGGTTAAATGAGATAATTCCATGACTCCTTAAAGGCTAACACATTATGGGAGCATAAGCTTTCATGGGCAGCCTAGTACCCACTTTATCGGCTAAGGAGCTGAACTATTTTTGGATTTCAATTGCTTATGCAGTTGTCTAAAATTCATGATTGCATTTTCATTTAAGAAAAAATCCCCCAACTTTTAACCTCTGAAAAACATTTTAAAGAAAGAAGGAACTGAACACACATCTGCAAAAGCATCTCATTAATTAAGCATTAGAATATCAACATATGTTGTTATAGGCTTGGGTCTCATAAGTCACCTTTGAAGGAAGAATCCTTAGAAGTTTTAGAATGAAGTGCAAGGGATTAAGAAATAGCCAGCACAAAGTTGGCCATGGAGGTATTGTTCCACTCCATATCTAGAAGAAACCTGTTTTCTAGTTTTAGGCATAATTGTCTACTGTCCCGCTTTGAGCGGGACACCCCAGAATTACAAAAGTCATTCCAGCTTCTGACTGTGTCCCTGTTTTGGCTCCCACAGGAACACAGCCCCCAAAGGTACCCGTTTTGAGGGGCCGTACTCTCCCAGGAGCCAGGTGACAACTGTGGGAGCAGGATCCCAAAAGACGCATGTCCTGATCGCCCTCTGTGGCATGTTGGAGGATATGGTTACAGGAAAAGCTATAAATTTAATCTGTAGTTTGGTGTGTATTTATTTTTTAAACTTCAAATAGGAAGTTATGGAGGGCACTCCTCAGGTTGGGATGTGTCAGTTCTGCAGTTGCAACAAAAATAATTTCCCCTACCAAAGTTGCTGTTTGCATAAGGAGGGATACCAATAGAGGCATTGCATATGTGGACATTGCAAACAGACAACCTTTCTCACAGGCTCTACTTTTCTGTCCAAGGATACTAATTTTAAAAAGTGACTTGCTCTCACCCATTCATTGAGCTTCATGGCTGGGCCATGAATCCTGCACTGGAAAGGCTAAGTGTATCTGTGTGTATCCGCTATATCACATTGTAACTAAGAAACCACTGAAATAATTTTGATTATTTTGCCAGAAGAAGGCTTGCGCTGCCAGCCTCTCACTGTTTACTATAGGATTTGGGATTTTGACACCTCTCGTTTCCACTGTTCCTTTGTGCTGGCTTTCTTCTTTTCATTCTGCCTGCAGTCAGCCTCCATTTACAGCCCACTTTTCTACTAGTTATTTTTTCTTTGTCTCTTCATCACTCCTTTCCGTCTCTGTCAGAGCTTCAGTCGAACTTTTGAACCCCCAAGTGGGTTCAAGGCGAAAGCAAAATGAGTTTTCCATCTTTCCAAGTAGCACTTTATTGTTTCTGTGGATTATAGTAGCACCTAAAAGCTGCATTGCTGTCAGGTTCAAGACTCTTGGGTGCTAGACCCAAGATATACATGTAACTAAAGGAAAGTTCTGACCCCTGGAGCACACATAATCTTAACATCTGAAGGGGGACAACTGGCCAACATTTTATAAAACATAGATGTGGGAAGGGAACAAGTGAAAAAGGCTGAGGCTGTGGATTATTGTTGCAATAAACAGCAGATATCAAACTGTAACCAGGTGTGGCGTGGACATGGTGTGGTTAGTTGTGTGAGAGGATTCAGGCAGCAACACTGGATAGCTGTGGAAGCTCTACACTTGTAGCATGGGGGTAACTGCTCATAGATGGCTCACGTGTCTTCTCATGCTAAGATGCAAAGCAGCATTGCATAATCACCATTCAAAGTGCAGCAACCTGACCGCACCCTGCTGCCTGTCATATGAGCTGAGTGTTGGAACGGCCTGATGAAATGATTCTACCATCTGTCAGCTGAAAAAGGGTTCTGCTGGGGAACATCTTCAGGCCCATTTTAGAGGCGTTCTTGGAAATCGATTGCGCTAATGACTTCCTTATTTCCTCCGAACATTTTTTTTTCATTGCCTCAGAATATATAGAAAGAAAATAGGGCTATAACATCCAGATCTTGCTTTGTGAAGACACTTGTGCCCTCTGAACACTGACAGATGAAAATAGGCACATTTCAGCAGGTCCTTTGAAGGTCTGGCATCGTGGTGGGGTTATGTGGATTTTAAAAGTAGGGTGGCAGCCTTCAAACTTGGCAGCTTCTGGAGAGTTCAGCTACTTGCTGTGGAGCAGAGCAGCATGAATATTGCATACTTTAAGGGCTTATTGCAACCAAGTATATTTGTTGGTAAGCAGAAAATGGAACAGGTGTGGTGCAATGATGAACTGTGTGTGAACTAGGGAGTTCCTGGTTCAAATTATGCCTTGCCATGAACTCACTAGGAGAGTTCACCCTTTCTGACTCAAATTCCTATTTACAATATGAGAATACGAATGCCATCTGGAGGGAGATGAGGGTAAGATATGATATTAAATATGCTACTTTTCTCCAGAGGCTCTCTGTTGGCAATGACGGTTTTAGGTGTGTCCAGCTGATGTGTGATTGTCGATGTGCAGGTCCTTTTGGACCCGGAAGAAAGCAGAATGGGGGCGGGGTGTAATGAGATGCTCTGCCAATGCATGCAGGGGCTGGGAACAGAACCCTGGTGCAAAATGGTCGCTGCCTGTAGTCCGGTCTTAACTGAGCTATCTCTGACCTTGTTATTTAAGAGAGACTATAGCTCAGTGGTTAGAGCACTTTCTTTGCATACAAAGCTTCCAGGTTCCATCTCCAGGTAGAGTTGGAAGCAAATCCTGGCGGAAACTCTAGAGAGCTCCTGCCAGTCAGTGTAGACAATACTGAGCTAAATGGACCAATAGTGTGACTTTGTATAAGGCCGACTCCTTCCTATGAATGCATAGGGTGTCCCGGTCAGATGTACAGCATAATCTTCCACATATAATATTGCAGTGTATGTACCTCTGTGTGGAATGAAACAGTCAAGAGTCTCATATTTCCCCCTCTTTCCCCCTTATGGCCCTGTTTCATAGAGTGGCTGCTCAGACTTCATTTTATACATGTAGTTAAATCCTGGGTACAAAATAGATGCCTAGTGTGCTGCATGATAAAAGGAACACGTATGAAAAAAAATCTTTTCATTCCCTTTAAAAATAATGGAAGAGGTGTCAATGAAAGGACTTGGCCTCCCATTCCACGTACTTAAAAAAATAAAAAGTAGCTATTTTTACCACCCTTCAAAAGTGCATACCTATTCTGTGATTGGGTTACTGCACTTGGTTACAAAATGCAGTGTTGGAAGACACCCTCGTTTAAGCTTGGTTTATTTTCTAATTTTGAGCAAACAGTTCATGGGACACATCACCATAGAAGCAAGTCTTTGAATGGGTCCAAGATAACCATGAACAACATTGCATGCCAATGCCTGGCAGTTGGAGCAGCTATGCTGAATGATGTTCGCAAGCTCAAGTTCTGCTAAAGTCCCTGTTGTGAGATTATTGCTCCCCCTAATGCACCTCATATATCTTCTCTACTAGGAGGAGCACTGGGGTTGCTCAATAAGTATATTTCATGGCAGGTGAAGTAATCAGTTTACAAGCTCTTAGTAAGTGTAGTTTTTAAAAAGAAGAGGCTAGGGCCTTCTCTTACTCTCATTCTTGCACTCTCTGGGACCCATACTATAATCTTATATTGATTTTATATCAGTTTAACTGTCATGGTTTCTCCCAGATAATCCTGGGAGCTGACTTTTGGAGTGATACAGAGCTACAGGTTTCATTGTACCCAGCAGAGAAAGAATTACTATGAAACCAGTTCAGTTATGGTATAGATTTGCCCAGCGCTTTTTTTCTTAAAAAAAAAAAAATGTTTAGCGGTACTCTCATTTTCCAACTCATATTGTAATACTGCCCCTCTATGAGGTCCAAAAATGTTTAGGGGTATGCGTACCTCTGCATACCCCCAGAAAAAAAGCACTGGACTTGCCCCACCTGGCAGGAATGTCAAGGAATTTTATTTACTCCTTTGTTGCATAAGCAAAAATCATTATTTTGTTCTCACTGTTCTGTTTAAATCTTTGTATGTTGAAATTTATTATACAGTGCTACTGCATAGCATCCTGGGAAGCCAAGATATGAGTGACTTTTACACTCTAGTCAACTCTACGGACTTTTGGATATCCGGAAATGGGGGAAAAGCCCCCAAAATAAACTCTCTTTTTAAAAAAAAAGTAAAGAGGTATCTTGGCCTAGCCTTTGCTAATGTTTATAACATACTGATCTGAGGTAGAGTGGAATACCTCAGAGGTCAGCACTTGTCTTTACATTGCCCTTTATATTTCCCAGAATGTTTCTCCATAGCTGAGGGAAGAGAAGGGGCTAAGCCCTTCGAAAATTCCACACAGAAGCCAGGAGTATTGTTTTCTCTACATTAGGGTTGCCAAAAATGAATGAAGTTCAACTCCTTCCTCACATATAATCAGGCTACTCTTCCAGGAGGATTGCATTAGTACATAAACACTACAGACGTTGGTGGTGTACTATAGTGGTCAGGAAGCTGCTAGTTCGAACTGTACCTCAGCCTAAAAAAATGGCAAAGCTAACAACCAACAGGTTAAAAACAACCACCACAGAGGCAAAAGAGTGAGAGTTTATAACTTAGAACAGTGTTTCCTAGACTTGGGTCTACAGCTGTTTTTGAATTACAGTTCCCATCATCCCTGACCACTGGTCTTGCTAGCTAGGGATGATGGGAGTTGTAGTCCAAAAGCAGTTGGAGACCCAAGTTTGGGAAACACTGACTTAAGAGATATTTCCTTATTCGGGATACTAAACGCTTCCTTAGAGAACGATTTTTGGACATGATCTAAGATGCGTAGCCAACAGGGATAAGGAATGCAGATATTGTTGGATTCCAGCTCCCATCAACCCCAGCTAGCATAGTCAAAGGACAGGGATGATAGGAATTGTAGTCCAACAATGGAGGAAGCCATGTTGGCTACCATTGTCCTAAGAGCATGTGGGTCTGTTAGAGCAAAGAAAGGTTTTGAGACTGCTGTAAACCATCAAGTTGCTCTGCAGATTGTGGTTATTTGTTAGCCCTTATTCTGTGGTTTAGATGTATGAACCCAAGACCATTCCAACAGTAACTCATTAAGGACAGGGACCAGAAAACAGGAACAGTACCTGACAAATTGGGACAACTAGGGCATGTTAGGCAAGCATCACAACCTCCACCCATCTGTACCGTATACAGAATATATGCGTGTGTGTGAGTGTGTGTGGAATGAACACAACAATAAGTACTGTGGCTGTTCTTCCATGTTCATTCTAACAAAGCAGAACCTTGTTTGGTAAGCAGCCTTCGCATGTCATCCTTCAGTAACTCTGATTTGTATGGTCTGAAAATGCAGAGCCACAAATGCTATTCTTAACTGTGCTCGTGAATGTATCCACTGCTTTTCACCAGCCTAAAACAAGGAACAAATTTGTTAATTGCATAGCACCCAAGTTAGGCTGAACATCAGTGTATCAGCAACTTATGTGTGAGAAAAGGCTAATACTATTTTAGTCCTATTTTTAATGTCTTTTTACTTAAGAAAAAAAATGAGTAAGGGGGGATATAATGGAGGTCTATAAATTTATGAACAGGGTGGACAAAGTGGATTTAGCAACATTGCCCCTTCACAATATTAGATATTGGTATCAGCCAGCGAAACCGACTGGATGTGTTCAGGACTGACAAAAGGAAGCACTTCTTACACAGAGCAATGGACTTTATGGAATTCAAGAGGGTGGGTTTTTCTGTTGTCATCATCACCAACATTTTCTTCTGTTGTTTACTTGGTTAAAATTGAATTAGTGCATATATAGAAAAGCACACTATTACAGGATGTAGTGATGACCACTGGCTTAGATAACTTTCAAATAGATTGTGCAAATTCATGAGAATTGACAGCTAAAAAGCCCACTAACTGAATGGGACATCTGTATACAGAAAATATACAGAATTATACAACTCTGAATATCGCTCAAGCTTAGATTTGGTTAATTGCTGCTACTCGCAATATTATACTTTGCCTTTCTGCGATAAAACCTTGCTCTGAGATGAGGAGCAGCAGAAAGAGTTTCTTTAAGGCAGACAGTTGCTTTTCTGTCTTACTGTATAATGTGTACTGGTGCTTACTGTTTTTAATAATTTTATGTAATCATATGTCTGCCTGAAAAGGGGGGGGGGGCTATAAAGCATCATTATAGCAGCAGCAGCACAGAAACACCCTTAGAGGCTTTACATAACAGAATGAAATGAAATGAAGGAAGAGATGAACATGGCCTGATCTAGCAGTGCATTTTTGTGCTTTTGTATTCAGTAAACATCTCAGCTGTGCTAAATATAATTCCGAGGACCCACATTGGTGTATAATCCATACAGCCAGGATTCCTTCCTTAGATCATGTTTTAATTATGGTTCAAGTAAGCATAATTTTGAAAACAACCACCTATTGCCTGCAAAAATTATTCCCTGTTGGGAAACAAGATTGCCTGCACCCACCTTTGTTTGCATGGTGATGATGATTAATTTCCTTTCATGTTCTCTTAAGAGGCCTCAGTTGGCTCTGACATAAGGCACAACATGACAGACACTGGGGCTCCTAACCTGCCTGTTAAGATTAAAGGCCTGGACATCAGCTTAGCTCTTGGCTTTGGCTTGTGCTCCATAGGGATGCATTGTAGAGGGATGCTTGGGATTCTTGGAGGTGGGGGGCTCTGAACTGGAGTGGTCTGACTATTTCAGGGCAGAGACTGTGTTGAGAGGAAGTGTGATTTGTCAGTTTGCCTGGCTCTGAGCCACCAAAAGAGCTAGGCAGGGTTTGTAACAAGATACCCTGTCCCCTGCAGCCGCCACAGCCATGCCTGTTTGTCATGAATAAAAACTCCCTGGTCAAATACAGAAGGAAATGGAGAGGAAAGAGAGGTTGTAGTTAGTGAAAAGCAAAGTACCATGCTGGGTGTTTTTTTGTGAAAGTGCAGCCACCATTCTTCTTTCCAATAATGTATATTCCACATCGCTTTCTAGGAATAGTACACACAATGCACGTTATCACCATAGCCCTAGGAGTGCCAGCTTGGCCTTGAGACTCTGGATGCCTGGGGCCGTGGGTGCTATGCAGCATGCATGGCCCTGGTGCTGAAATTTGTGGGTGCCTGGCCCCTTCATGAAGACTTTTGTGGGTGCTCGGGCACCCAGGGTCCCAGGGAGTCAGCACCTGTGCACAGCCCTGTACAACCTAGTCTTTGTCAAGACACATGTATTGCATATTTGGCTTTCAGGAAGCTGAGGTTAGGGTTGCCAGCTTTCTGCTATTGCACTGGTCTGACTGGTCCAGTATTGTATTGGCTGGTTATCAAGGTCTGAAAAAGAGTGAACCTCAAAGCAGGTCTGAAAAAGAGTGAACCTCAACTGAGATGTTTGCTGCCTATCCCCATGACCCTTTAGGCCAGATTCTGCAGGGCTGTACCTATTGATGGCAAGATTTCTGTCCTGGCAATTGACTACTACTTCAGACGCTTCAAGTGTCCCTATTTTCCAGGGACAGCCCCAGATTTACAGAAGCCGTCCTGGTTTCTGATTTGATCCTAGAATGTCCCACTTTTTCTTAGGATGCTCCTATTTTCATTGGAGAAATGTTAGATGGTATGCCACTTGACCCTCCATCATGATTATTTGACATCATTAAGCCTTTCCTAGCAATGGGGTTTTAATTAATTAATTTATCAGGTATCCTGATTATGAAAAAGGCAATGTACAACAAATTAAAAATAAAACAGGATTTGCCCATAGGCTTACAACCATAAGGATGGTTGCCACACTTACTGTCAGGGATGCTATATGATGTTATGTAGCTTGTGGAGCCCAGCGGAAAAATAAAGGCCAGAGAGTAAGCAAACCATCAGAAAATTACATTAGTATCAGAATTATTTCCAAAACAAATTTATTGTGTGTACACCACTATTAACATCAATTTCACACTATTGTCACTAATAAAATATGTGCCCCCCCCAAAAAAATCATGCAGTTATAAGAGCGTATTGCATGGACAGGCGGAGTGCCCCAAACCCGTGTGGAATAACGACTCGACACAACGTGCTATGGGATTAAAAATTGGCCACAACTTTATTATGTTTCAGATGTGGGTAGACCTTGGCTCAGGCATTGGGCATTTATCCCTCCCAGTCCCCTCAGAAGAACATATGTTCAAGCAGAGCATGCCTGCCCCATTACGCCGCCATCGCAGGGGAGAGCAATGACAACCTCTAGCTGTATGGCCAAAGCCTTCCCTCAAAACAACCCCTTTAATGGGGAACCCTGGGATCGCCGCCACAAAGAGAAGGGGGGCGTAGGTCACCACTACACGCCCACCCCCATTTAGGGAAGATAGACTAAAGGATTCCGCCCAAGGCCTGATACCGCCAAAATTGTGACCTTTTGCTATGGAAAAGGCAAACCTGCCAATGCAGAAGACTTCCTTTCCGGCCCTTCAACGGCAGCCTTGATGTAGCAGTGCTCGTATACCTGTGGAGAAAAGGCTAACCTGCAAAAGAAGTCTTAACTGAGGGAGGGTAGGGTGGGAGAAGCTCTGGAGCCATCTGATGATTCCCAGGTAAGATCCTCCCCCTATTGTGTGGGCAGGGTGGTCCCTCCCCCTACCTGGCCTGATCACCTGGGCAATGCCTCCCCAGGCGGGATTGGGCAACTGGCTGAGGTAGGCGGAGACCTCCAGGTATCCCACCTGGGGAAGGTGAAGCCAAGCCTGTGCTAATGGTGCCGCATAGGGTCCAGGGGGCTGCGTGCGACCACACAAAGCACGCACCCCATTTAATGTGGGGAGCGGTCATTGTGTTTAAAAGATGGAAATGCTCATATTTTTGTTTCAGTGTAGCAAAATGTAAGTAATTTTAAAAACTTTCCCCCATGCACTTGGAGAGAATAATCTGATTTAAAGGGAATTTAACCCCCTCACTAATATGATAGTAGTTATGATACATGTATGATATGCTTTCAATACTGTTTGACCTGTAACAGTTTTGCAGTGATTGTATTGCTGTGCTTCAAATCAGTGCATGTCCTGCAACATCTTTATGATATCCTGTAACTTCTATACCAAAAATGTTCTGCTTTATTTTTTATTTCCCTTTTGTTGCACTATAATACAGGAATGCCCCTCCAGGTGTCAAAAATGTGGTAGCATTAGAGAAGCATTGCGGAACAACTAATAAGGCAGAACTATATGTGGATAGTCCAGTATAAGTCCAACGTTAATGCACTATTAATGTGTCAATGACAAGTTGCAGAACACACACACAAATCCTGCCCCTAAAACCCAACAGTCTGCAAGAGCCCTGAGTTAATTAATTCCACATGCAGTCAGGGGTGCTAATGCCCCTGGACATAGGTTTTGCACCTCAGTAAGAACGGGGTCATGAACATGCAACAGAAATGGAATCATGAGTCCCAGATGGTGATGTGAAAGTCCCGTTTTTCTCTACCTGTTTTCCCTGTTTAAATTTACAAAGCTTTAAACTGAAACCCTTCTTTAATGTGTCTAGATTCAGCATGGCCAGTGTCTCCTTTTGATGCAGTCTCCCCACCAAATAAACTACTCCTAAAATAACTTTGCAGCAGAAGAACTAATTAATAAATGGTCTAGAACGCCTTTGGAGTGTGGGACATCTGGTAACTGTCTCAAGATAAATTTTCCACTGTATTTTTCTTACAGCTAACCCCTTGGAGTTTGTTTAATTCTTTGGAATTGAGGACTGCTGCTTTTGCAAAAGTTCTGCTCTCCTGCTGTTTATGTAAACACAATGATCCATGGGTTGTTCCTATGCAATGAGTCTCTGGCAGACAGTATTCAAGACTGGGGCTTGTTTGCTTTAGAAATGCCAATGAGTCATCTGTTTTCAGCATATTATCACATGCAAAGAATTCTCACAGGTAACTGCTGACTGGACTAGATGACCCTTGGGGTATCTTCCAAATCTAAAATCCCATGACTCTATGATTCTGTATAGAATGCATAGTACGTGGGTGCTGATTCAAGGGGTTGAGCAACTATTTTGTAAAGAACAATTTGTTCAGTGATTTCATCCTTTGTCTCTTAGATAAGTTGACTGGAACCTTGTTCATTTCACCAAAGCTGTGAACAAATACTATGTTCTGAGGCTTAGACAAAAGGATCCTGCTTCTAACCTCCACATGTTAATCCAGTCTGTACAGAACTAATGTATAAGCTCTATGTGCTTATGTGTTGTATGTGGGATCTACTGTTTATCTTCCATTTGTTCAGAAGCTTAGATGATCACAGAGATTTCAGGCTGGGACTGAGGTTATAGTCACTCCAGTCACCACAATTTACCAGAGATTCAGTCAATTGAACAGGGATTATAAGCAAACTGCAATTTTCCCTTGAGTTCTTTGGTGCTGTCATCTGAAAACACTCTCCCTGTGATAAGTGAGCCCCGCCTGATCTGTAACATTAAGAAGTGATTGCTGCATGGGCATCTGCTTAGAGTGCCCACACCACACATTAAACATACCTGAATCTTGCCAAGGTTGCTCCAGTTTCACTTGAAGTAGAGGTTGTGTTGTGTGTTCTTCTGCTCCTAATGAAGGGCCTGGCAGTTTTGTCCGAACGTGCCTAGATTGAAACTCAACCAACATTCTCATCGTACCATTTAGTCAAATGAATTGCCCCTTACTAATCCCCTTCCTACACAATAGCATGATCTGGGTGCCACATATTTGGGGCAACTGCAAATTCATTTTGTCTGGTTTAACAGGTGGACATTATTAATAGCCGTCTTTGGACTGATTCATAATCCATTTCTTTTAAGGTCTACACAAATTAAACTTCTGTATATGTTGCATATGCCTTGTGTGTGGACAAGCATGCCCCTTATCTGTTAACTCAAAACATTATTCAGAGATTTATTTATTTATTAAGGACTGTGAATCTGGACAAATTCCTGTGGCCTGTTCTCAAGACTAGTTCAACAAGTGCAAATCTGCTGAAAATGTCAATTATTGTTCAGTTCACTTCAGCACTTAGTTGTGCAAATTGCCTTTCTGAACAGAGGGTGGGGCAGGTGTCCTTTCAGCCCCTTCCAGATCTCTGGTTCTGTTAAACATAATTAATGAAATCGGAATATGGCTTAATGAAATCCTAGTCTAGCCTCACGCCAGATCAATGTCCAGTAGAACAGTTCTGTTATGCAGGTGATTGATTAACCCCCTTCCAAAACTGCTCTGAGCGTATGTGTATACTTCTGCACAGATACTCAGCAAAAGTGTTTACACCAGGGAATGCATTTTCAGGGTTTTACAAATTCCCCAGTAGCACACAAACATACATAAACCAATGCCTTGTCAAAGCAATGTCTCAACTGTAGATGGAGAACTGAAGAAATTCTTGAAAACATGACACGCAGAATTAATGTAGCTCTTCTGACACCCTGTTGTGCACAAAGAATGCCTTGTATTATGGGATTTAGCAAATATATATATACAAAGACTTGATTTATTTTGGGCATGCATGCCTAATGTTTCTCTTGAGTATCTGGTGTAGATGGGGAGTTTCATTGGCATCACCAGCAAGTGACTTCTGTGTACTCCTGCATTATTGAAATGCTTAACAAGATCTCGTTTTCACAGACTGACAGGCCAAAGTCTGGAATGCTGCAGCTCTTCTAATAGCTTAGAGATTTTTGAAATATTAAGCAGTATACAAATGCTTATAAACAAACAAACAAACAAACAAAAGCACATTGGCATGTTATAGGCTAATGGTTTCCAGACTTTCTGCCATCAGGGAATGATTTCTGCATGGTATGGGGAGGAGCCCCTGTTAACTGGCCAAGGGATACTCCCCTGCGCATGTTGCAGAAGATTCTGGGTCCTGTTCTAAGACATATTCTCAGGTCAAGAGCGACACTTGCTGGGCCTGCTGGGCCTCACCCTTGCTCTGTACGTATAACTGCAAGTGTGCCCTAGGATGCCTCTAATTTATCTATTTATTAAAACATTGCTATACTGCCCTTCAGTTCAAGATTTCCAGTGTGGTTTACACTGACTAATACAAACACAATTAAAAAATCAATCACAGGAGGGGAGAAAATGCATCAGAGGTTAAAAGCTTAAGGAAATGAATATGTCTTAGCCTGGCTCCTAAAGGATATTAGTTTAGGTGCCAAGCAAAACTGGGAAAGGAGTTCTACAAGTGGGGTGCCACAACTGAAAAGGCTCTCTCCTATATAGCCCACTCACTTTAGATGGAGGGGATACCCAGAGGAAGATCTTAGTATATGGGCAGGTTGGTGTATCCAGGTCCCAAGCCATACAGGGCTTTAAAGGTAAGCACCAGCACCCTGAATTGCAGTGGAAGTGGACTGGAAGTTATGGAAAGTCAAGTCAGATGCATTCCCAGAGCCAGGACCTACTCAGTTTAAAACACAGGTGCTAGGTTACTAACTGCAGTTTCCAGTCATTCTTCAAAAGCAGCCTATGTTCAATGAATAATTAATAATTTCCCCAGAGAACTCCTCATTGCAGTGAGCAAGCTGTCTTTCAGGGAGCAGGGAAATGGCTAGGAAAGAAGAGCTGAACGCTTTCACACTTCTAATTTCTCTGCTTCAAATCAGTCCCAAGCAGCTTATGTTTCTCATGAGATTTATAATGGGTGCAAAACTATTTCAGTCACATTTAAAATTCTAAGCTGGTGGAAATCATTTGGGCAGGGAAAGGGTTAAATGCTCATAGTGAAGCACTGTTTCCTGGCCTAAATCAGTTGTTTGGCTATAGTTACATAAATGTGCATGCAATGTGCATGTAATGCGTTGACCAAATACAACAACAACAACAACAACAACAACAACAATTTATTATTCATACCCCGCCCATCTGGCTGGGTTTCCCCAGCCACTCTGGGCGGCTTCCAAAAGAATATTAAAATACTGTGATACATCAAACATTAAAAGCTTCCCTAAACAGGGCTGCCTTCAGATGTCTTCTAAAAGTCTGGTAGTTGTTGTTCTCTTTGACATCTGGTGGGAGGGCGTTCCACAGGGAGGGCGCCACTACCGAGAAGGCCCTCTGCCTGGTTCCCTGTAACTTGGCTTCTCGCAGTGAGGGAACCGCCAGAAGGCCCTCAGTGCTGGACCTCAGTGTCCGGGTAGAACAATGGGGGTGGAGATGCCTGGGTAAAGAGTTTAATACTGAACAATTTTTCTGTGTTGAGAACTTCAAAGTAACGGCAGCCATGGGGAGAAGGGTAGCCAGAAATCTTAACTTCCTTCTCTTGATGGCTGCTACCTCAAGGCATTCCTTGCTTATGTAAATGGGCCGTCACAGATGTAACAACACAGACAACATTTTACCTCCCATGCAGTGATTTTCAGTGGAGACTTGTAAGTGATCAAGCGTACAGCCATCAAGTGACATACATGCATGCATGTGACTATGAAGCAGGCAGTAGGTTCCTGATAAGCAGTGGGCTCTGATAACTAGTGGCTAGTCTGAATTCATGGAGTGTGTTATACCCACATGCCTGGGTGGGGGCTTAAAAGGGGGGGGGGTGCTTGGCTTGGAATTTGACCAGGGCAGGGGTAATAGTTTGAAGTCTGAAGCTGGCAGGGAAAGGTTACTAAGAGCATTCTGGCAGGCACAAGCAACTTTGTAGGCTGATGGGGTGCCGAACATGCTAGTCTGAGGTTGGCTTTGCCTTTCTGTGTGACTGCTTGCTTACTGCCTGATGGATCTGTGAATGAGTACTACAAAATACCAAATCTGTACCAAAGCTACGTTCTATTTTCCATGAGCGTTCTTCCCACTGTTAAAAGACTTTCTCCCTTTCCCCTCAGTTTTCAGCACTGCTTGAGAAAATGTTTACCTGTTTGTTTACATTGCCTCACCTCTCTCAGTTAACCCCATTTCCCCTCAGTTATGTCATAGCCAATTCTGGTTAGCCACGTAGTGTTGCAATGGCATCCCATTCACCAGGCTCTTCCTCATGGGTAGGCAAACTAAGGCCCCGGGGCCAGATCCAGCCCAATCGCCTTCTAAATCCGGCCCACAGACGGTTCGGGAATCAGCGTGTTTTTACATGAGTAGAATGTGTCCTTTTATTTAAAATGCATCTCTGGGTTATTTGTGGGGCCTGCCTGGTGTTTTTACATGAGTAGAATGTGTGCTTTTATTTAAAATGCATCTCTGAGTTATTTGTGAGGCATAGGAATTTGTTCACCCCCCCCCCCAAAAAAAAATATAGTCAGGCCCCTCACAAGGTCTGAGGGACAGTGGACCGGCCCCCTGCTGAAAAAGTTTGCTGACCCCTGCTCTTCCTGTTTGGCTTGGCTTGTTCATTTGATCAGTCCAGGGAGAAGAAAGGAGCAGCAACCAGGGGGGCGGGGAAATGACACCAAAGTAGTGGTGTCACACTTCACAATTGCGAAAACATGAATGTTTTCACAGTGTGCTTTTCAGGAAATAGTTCTATTTCTTAGTAACTACTGTTTTTTGCCTTCAAACCAAAAGCGGAGAATATTTGGCACAGCCCTATAAAACCCCCTTGAGATACCCACTATTCCTTACCTCCACAGGAAGCCACCTCCATTAAGCTGCCTTAGAACTTCCTGCCATGCAAGGATCGGGGAGTGAAAACAATCTGAAGCACCACTGAGATGGCATTCTCTTTGCAGTGCTTCCAACCCAGCAAATCTAGTTAAGATGAAGGACCTACCAAACTCTACATGATTGGCCGCCAAAGCTGACTCTTGGCAGTGTGTGCCAATCTGCCCTAGTCCTGCTGTCTCCATCCTATGAGGAAAATGAATACTTTGCCATTCCCCCCACCCACCTCGCCCCAGCCCAAATTTACTTCTTGCCTTGCTACCTACAATCAATGCAGCAAAGCTCCTGTCTCTGACAAGGATCGGTAGTTATTTCACTAGGAAGCATTTAGCTGCTGGATTAAGACAGATTTACTTTCAGCTGCTCGGATCAGTCTTTTTGGCCAGCCTTTAGTGCAGCCTTTGGAGACAGAAGAGGCTGAAGATCTGCTGGGACCGGTATCTAAAGGGTGTCCTTAATGCACTGATCAACAGGAAGAGCGGTGACGTTGCCCTCTTCCTCCTGGATCATTTTTCTGCCCAGCTGCCAGGACACATCTTTAACTGGGGCGCTCTCTCTCTCTCTCTGTTAGGTCTAGGGTGGGAGGGAGGGGGTTAGGAGCAGAAAGAGGAGTTCTGCTGCGCCTGCTGGGAAGGACAGCTAAGGAGGCAAAGCTGGTTGAGAAATATCATCTGGTAAACACATAACACCCCCAGCCTCCTCCATTCCTACCCCTCCCACCACTGTGCTTCGGAACATTCAATCCCCTCTTTGATGGACGTCCAAGAAAATACTTCTTCCACATCCTAAACTTGTTAGCACCAGTTAATCATCTTAACCTTCTTCCCCTCCAAATATATGCTCCAATGAGTTTCCCATCAGCGACAGTTACTGAAGACCAGGCAATACTTCTGAGGTTGGGTTGGGTTTTGACGTTTAAAACTAGCAGCAATTAATGATTAAGCTGTTGCCTTCACCCTGAGGTAAACACGGGTTCTCTTTTTACTGGGTTGGTGCTCCATATTATTAAGCAAAAGGTATGATTATTAAGCAAAACAGAAGAACTCACTTCTTTCCCCTCAGTTAAAGGAACCACTTCCCATTTTTGTATGTCTTTGCATGGCTGTGGAAGAAGAATTTCTGAAAGTAACAGCCTTCCACAACTGTGTGAAATTCAAATGACATGTGCTATCTTCATTCTCACAGGTGCTTAATTTTAGCAAGCCGACATCATGCTATTAAACTCCTGCTCTCTTTTTCATTGAGAGCCCGTACAAAGAAACAAGCTAGTGTGCCAAGTTTAGTCAACTGTATCATCCTTCCAAGTGGTAAGGAGGATTTTACATGTCAGGTGCAGCTGTGTAGTAAAACATGTGGCACAATGTGTGGTAAAATGGTCGCCTTGATGTGGCTCTGAGAAAGTAATTAAACATAGGGAGGGCAGACTTCAGCCTTATAGAATCTACTTTGTATTTTATTAGGATCCTGAGGCTCACCAACTGGGATAGTGGGAGAAATGCAGGGTTTTTTTTGCAAAAATTACCGAATTTGTACTTTCTGAAACAATAAATGAACCAAAATGCAGCTCTCCTTCAAAGTTTGCAATGCAGTTTTCTTGTAGTTGTGTACAAGTATGTGTATATTAGGGGGAAATGTATATAAAGTGCAGATACTCATTATCATACTGAAATGCATTAGACTGGAGGGGGAATTGCTTGCTAAAAATGTATATATTAGGGGAAATGTGCACTAAAATGCTGGCAATTTTTGATTTATTTATAAAACTATTTATATACTGCTAAGTGGCACTGTGGTCTAAACCACAGAGCCTAGGGCTTGCCGATCAGAAGGTCGGTGGTTCGATTCCCTTGATGGGGTAAGCTCCCACTGTTTGGTCCCAGCTCCTGCCCACCTAGCAGTTCGAAAGCACGTCAAAGTGCAAGTAGATAAATAGGTACCGCTCTGGTGGGAAGGTAAACGGCGTTCCCGTGCACTGCTCTGGTTCTCCAGAAGTGGCTTAGTCATGCTGGCCACATGACCCAGAAGCTGTCTGTGGACAAAAGCTGGCTCCCTCAGCCTATAGAGCGAGATGAGCGTGCAACCCCAGAGTCGTCCGCGACTGGACCTAATGGTCAGGGGTCCCTTTACATTTTTAAGTCATAAAAAGAAACCCAAAGCAGTTTACAACAATCGTACATTTAAACCATACAATAAAAAAGTTAAAACCAGAAATCAGGTGGCAGTTGTGAGCTGACAACACTAAAAACTTGGTTTCTTGTTGTTGTCAAATGAACCTTGCTAACTCATGGAACAACTAATGATGCTTCTGCAGATGATCTCAGTGATTCAACTGGAATATAACCACCCACCCAAAGGACACCAGAGAAGGGACCAATTCAGCTCCCCTTGGGAGGAAGTTCCACAGGGTACTGTGATCAAAAGGGCCCTGCCCCACATCCTACCAACTGTACCTACCTTCTTAGTGGGGTGCAGAGAGGAGGACTACAACTGATGGACAGGTTCATGTTGGAAGAGAAGGATCTGAGCCATGTAGGGCTTTATATAGGTAAAATAAAATAAAATCAGCAGCTTGAATTTGGCCCAGAAATGAATTGGAAACTAATGTAAATGAAAACAAGACCAGAGCAATATGGTCAGAAAAACAGGCACCAGAAATTATTGTGGCTATTGCATATTTACACCAACTGTAGTTTTAGAACACTTTTCAAGAGGAGCTCTGTGTACAGTGCATTGCACTAACCTAAGATGGATTTGACTAAGGGGAGATATGCTTTCTCCAGGAACAGATGCAGTTGGTATACTGGTTCAATATGACAAAGGCACTCCTAGCCACAGCAGCCACCTAGCCATTTAGGAGCAAGGCGGGTTCAGGAGCACCCTTACCTTTGAACCTAGCTCTTCAGTGTGAGTGCAGCCCCATCCAGAAAAGGTTCCAATCCCCGTTCACATTTCTACTAACCAATAATGCTTGTGTCTTGCCATGGTGGCTATATTCTAGCTCCACTTTTGGAGGCAGTTGCTGGGAATCACAAGCAAGCAAAGTGCTGTTGTGCTCAGGTCTCGCTTTGGGGCTTCCCATGGGTATCTGGTTGTCCTTTGTGAGAACAGGATGCTAGACTAGATGGGCCACTGGCCTCATCTGGCAGGCTCTTCTTATGTCTGCACATTCATTCCCTGTGCCTTTTGAACAGAACTTTGGTGCAAGGAAGTTAATAACTGGAGTGTGAAGATGTAACAAGCAGGCTATGAACATTCTCAGCCTGCCCAGTCATGTGTAAAGCAAATGAAGAGAACCAGAACCAGACATGCCTGATTGCCAGGAGATGACTTGACCCTCCATACTGTGTCTGTGTCTGTTTCAGTTAAACATCAACTCTGTATACAAACCTGCGAGCTCTGCAGCATCTCAATATACAAAAGACTGGGGGGTTTAAACACCAGAGTTTTAGCAATTCCATTATTTATGTGTTTGATTTAATTTCACCTATGAATCATTCCTCATAAAGCATCCCAAAGCGATTAACAATTAAAACAAGAAGGATGCATATAGAAGCAAATGTTAATCCAACATATATTACAGAGTGGGGTAAAAATATCCACTTAAAAGGCTTCAATGAGTGCTGAAGACAATAGAGACGGTGCCTGTCTAACACGTGAGGGGAAGGAGCTCCAAAGGGTTGGTGCCACACTCTAAAGGTCCAATTCCTACATCATACGGAATGGATCTCTTATTGACATGGTATCTGCAAGAGGTATAAAGCACAGTTCTTGGTTGGGTGAGACAATCTTTTAGGTGTCCTGGTCCCAAGCTTTATAGTACCAGCACGTTGAAATTAGCCCAGCATTGAAATTGCACACCAGTACCAGCACGTTGAAATTATCCCAGTAGCTAATTGGAAGCTAGTGCACTTATTTAGCATTTTAGACTCAAGAGTCTGGGACTCGTCTGCACAGTTTAAGACTTAGTTGGGTCAGACCAAAAGTCCACATTGTCCAGTATCGTCTTTCCAACAGTGGCCAGCCCAATGTTGCCACAATAGGGTGTGCTGAATTTTTCAACTTACATTGCCTCTCAGCATTAACTCATATTTTTACAAGAAATTTAACTTGAGTCCTCAGGTGCAGCCTCCCTGGCTCTTTATAGACCCCCAAAGCCTTCTGTTTTTGCCTTGGAAACACTTGAAAATTCACCCACCAAGCTGAATGCAGCCCATCAGATGTGCATTGCTATCCCACCAAAGTTTGCACAGGCTTGTAGTAGGAACATTGGAAACCACCTAACAATGAGTCAGACTATTGGGCCATCCATCACAGTATTGTCTACACAGACTGGCAGCAGTTCTCCAGGATTTCAGTCAGGGCTTTTTCCCAGCCTTGCTTGGAGATGCCGGGGATTGAACCTGGGACCTTCTGTGGGCAAAGCAGATGCTCTACCACAGAGCTACAGCTTTTGCTTTGTGTTAGGCCGTCCTGTGGTTAATCTCCCTGCTGTAGTGGCCTATTGGGGACTACAAAAACAGGAAGGCTGTCAGGTAACTGGCAGAGCAGAGTTCACCTCCAGTACACCAGGAGGCTTATAACTCAGAATCACCGAGCAGAGACTGAGTGGAGGGTCCCAAACTAGATAAAGCTGCATTGCTGGGTTCTTCTAATAAAATGTTTGGAAACCACTTAGCTAGAGCTCTGTCTGCTGCTAGTTGTATATTATACTTGGATTCCATATTGCAAAACCAGAAGGGTGAATCTCTCCATCCAGGTCCACTGTACTTTTCACCTGTTTGGGTGTTTGAAATATTTGAGGCTTATTCGAAAAAGGGGCATAGTGTCTTTGGCGAGCCTTGCAGAATTTTGTGCACAATTGCTAGCAGTGCCCTGACCACAGATCTGTCCACCAGAACACACTCTATGGCACTCCTGGGCCTTTGTGGAGAAAGGAAGGCTGTGTCGTAATGCACACCCACAAATCTTTCTTGCACATATGTTATGCGATTCATGCCACACATGTTATATCTTTGGTCTTATTCCCATATGTGCTCTTGAGAGAGTGGCATCAATCAAAATATTTTCATGTAATTCATTCATACTGATTTTCTTGTTCTAATAAGGCTGCAAAAGGGGTTGCCCTCTCTTCTTTTCATGATGTCATTGCTGTGCTGCTTTGGCACCAGTCAGCTCAATCAGGACAAGGTAATTAAATAAGTATATTCCCCATGGAATCATGAGGATAGCAGGAGGAAGTGCAACACAGGGGGCAAAAAGGCTGATGAGTAGCACGTTTGTATACATACACTTGGTAAGTCACTTTGCCAGCAAGAATATTACTCGCATGTCATGCGCCTTTTCTCTCTCCCTGGAAGGAGGTCTCTCTTCCTTTCAAAGTGAAAATGAAGATTATATCAGTCTAAATGGAATCTGAACTGACAGGGGGTTGTGTGTGGGACTTGTTTATTATGATTTGATATTGCTCCAGGCAACATGTGTAGTAGAGAAGAGACCACCCAGCAAATTTCCTCTGAGGCGACACAGTCTTTGCCCCGCTTCCCTAAGCATCACAGCTGTGTGGGTCAGGCTGGGCCAGGTAGGGATGCAGTGGGAGATCAGGATGGTGTATGGAAAAAGTTAGAAAACATATGGGTTGCACAGTGTGGTCTCCCATGGAGTTAAGCTAATGGGCAAAGTTGAGGCCTCTAGTGTTCCCCTTTTCTAAGTTTGTGTGTTTGGCTTTTTCATGGGGCCAAAGTAACAGCTGCTGGAATTGTGATCCTACGGCAGATCTGATCAAGCTGAGGGAAAGTCCTGATTTAATCTTAAATACTTCTATGTCAGTTAAGTGTTTTAAGCAATATATAAAGAGTGCAGCTACTCACAAATATTACTGCAATTGGCTAATCCTAACCTTTGACCCAGGGACAAGCAGGCAAGCCCAGGTGCACTTTCAGTGAAAATAACCAAAGAAAAATTTGATGAGCTGGATGTTGTTGTTTTTAAATTCCACCATGTACTGAAGTGGCACTTTTCCATTTTAATTTTTAAGCGGCTTGGCTCCTTAGTACATGCCACTGCATTGGAATCTTCAGTGAAAACTCCTAACTTTGAATGTCGCCATTGCTTAGCTTTGCTGGATTTCAACCAATTACTATTTGAATTCTATGGAATGCCAATTTTAATACAATAAAATACAATGTAAGAAACAAAAGAAGCAATAAAAATTCAAAAATACAGTATCTAACAGTCATTGAGATTGCTACAACAATCGGAAAAATCACTGAGTGCTCTGCCAAGGCCATCAGTAATTTTCAAGTCACCCATTGTGGGGGTGGGGAGGGGGAGAGTTTGGGAACCACTAGTTTGAATCACCATGTGACATCATATTTTATTTGTTTTATTTGTTTACTCAACTTTCCTCCCAAAACTAGATCTCAAGTCTTTTAAAAACATATATATAGGGAAAATTAGTTCAAAAGGAGCTCTGTAATGGCAGAAAGAATTGCGGGGGCTGGAGGAACCAACACATGACAGCTGGCACAACTAAAACCTGCAGTGGCTTGCACTCAGAAGAGAAGAGAGTCCACACTGCAGATCCTGTGGCATGGTGGGGGAAGCAATTAAAAAATAAGTTAACTAAGTCCTATGGGGGTGGTGGTGAGGCAGCCATGATGAAGTTCAGTCACCAAAGCTCCTAGTGGGATTACATTCATCCCAAGAGCCAAGGAGTATCCAATGATGCATGGTCATCTTATGTCTGTTTTTTTTACCAGACAATTAGTGTTGATGCTCTTTATGTGTTGTAGGAGCAGGTACATTACCTTCCCTCCACCAGGTACATATGGCACGTGGTGGACTGACTGCACAGATGTGTTAACCAAATTTGTGTGATCTTTCTCGTCCCAAAATCATGCCTTCTCATAGAGCACCCACTTCTCATATAGCCTGCTAAGTGCATACAAACTAAGGCAAAGGCTGTTTACATACTCCTGTTTCCTCTGCATTCAATGTGCTCCCGCTGCTGGATTGGGAAGCGGTGTACACATGATGTTAGCCACAATCCATATCTGTCCTGTTGTTTCTCACACATGAAATTCTATGTTCTGATGTATTTCCCCTCCAAGCCAACTTTGAACTGAATTGAGACTTGAGACAAGGAACTGTGTTTTGGGCCAGAAATGTGTACATAGCCCTAGAGATCCACAGAAACTTTTTAGGTTGTTTTAATAAAATAATAGCATGCTTGTGCTTTGGTACTTTGACAGGCATTCTTTGGCACACAAAAAATATAATGGACAAATTTATCCTTCTGCTAATTATGGGGATTTGGAAGACAGTGGTAGCCATTCTCATCTGCCTTTTAGGTGGAGTATCACAGGCTCCAAGAGACAGCAAGCTGACTATTTGAGGGATGGATCTGTGGCTGTTCTAAAATCAGTTGTGCTAATTAGTGGTTATCGGAGATAAAAGTCATCTTGGGTGGATGCGAGCTTGGTTAGAAGAAAGTCCTTTCTGTATGTTTAAGTATCTCACAAATATGTTGAACAGGATTGTGAAGAGCCAATTACATGGAAGAATTAGAGACCCTAAAAAAATCCACAGGAACAACTGTCTTAACCCAGATTAAATGGTTAAGAAGAAAAAGAGAATCCCAAAATATCATGTAAGAAAAAGAGAGTGCTTCATCTTTAAAATACAAGCTGAATGTGGATGTTAAATGCCACATCAAATTAGTTTTATTATGAAAAGACTAAAGCATCTATCAAATGCTGCCGTTCTGCTCACGCAACAGAACTTCCTCCTCCTCTCCTGTCCCCTGAAACCCTCTATGCACCCTCAAAATCTGCTCCAGAGGATTGGGGGATCCTAAAGAACAGATTTTGAGAGCATGCGGGGAGATGAGAGGAAGCGGAAGTGCACCAAGGAATACATCTCTCCCTTCCTAATAAATAAACGTCAGCTTTAGGGTGGTTGATATTTTAATTAGCATTCATAGCTAACTGTTTGTCATAGCTATCTCGTTATCAATTAACATACTCCCAAATTTCTGAAAGTAATTGTGTCTCTGGGGGTTGTGGAATGCATTTGTCCTGCATAACATAGCACATGGAAGATAGTTTTCAAATTTTCCACTGATAGGATGCTTTGCTGCAGGACTTAATGAGAGAGACCTATTGTAACCGCTAACTAATACCTAATACCCCGTAAATATCAGCACACAAAATAGACACCTGTTACACTGGGCCTAAATACCAGGAGGAACCTTCTTTAATGACAATGCAAACCCAGCACTGCTCTCTCATACTCTGGGCACTCTGCAGGCATTCCAGTTGTGTCCTCCAGATCTTCCTCTATTTGGCTGTCTTTGTTCCCGGCACATTCCTAAAGGAGTGGCCCAGTCTGATCCCAGCCGACTTCTTTTCTTCTTCATTTTTTAAATAAAAGTTTCTAAAACTTTGTATGTACGGATGTGTTTTAAATTAAGTCAGCCTATTACATACATAGTTAAAGCTATGGTTTCCCCAGTAGTGATGTATGGAAGTGAGAGCTGCGCCATAAAGAAGGCTGATCGCCAAAGAATTGATGCTTTTGAATTATAGTGCTGGAGGAGACTCTTGAGAGTCCCATGGACTGCAAGAAGATCAAACCTATCCATTCATAAGGAAATCAGCCCTGAGTGCTCACTGGAAGGACAGATCCTGAAGCTGAGACTCCAATACTTTGGCCACCTCATGAGAAGAGAAGACTCCCTGGAAAAGACCCT
This sequence comes from Podarcis tiliguerta, assembly GCF_965153285.1. Taxonomy (NCBI): domain Eukaryota; kingdom Metazoa; phylum Chordata; class Lepidosauria; order Squamata; family Lacertidae; genus Podarcis; species Podarcis tiliguerta. Next base: position 69,019,716 of record NC_139538.1, on the reverse strand, counting down.
GATGTTGGGAAAGATGGAGGGCACAAGGAGAAGGGGATGTCAGAGGATGAGATGGTTGGATAGTGTTCTCGAAGCTACCAGCATGAGTTTGACCAAACTGTGGGAGGCAATGGAAGACAGGAGTGCCTGGCATGCTCTGGTCCATGGGGCCAAGAAGAGTCGGACACGACTAAACAACTAAACAACAACAACATTACATACTACGCTACATACATTATTTCCCTGAAGAGGGAAGCTGGGAGCTCCCCATATGCATCAGATTGAAAAATGTTGCCCAGAAGCTGCATTCATGCACATGGTGTTAAGGAGAATATTATTCTATATGAGCAGCTACGCTTGCACTTCAGCTCAGCCTTCAGTACTCATAACAGGTAACATTATTCCAGAAATACATTCTATTGCCTGCCAGTGAGAGTTCCTTTATATTAAATGACTGTATCTGCTTCCCTTCCACATTATACTTAATTTTATAGAGGGTGATATAAAGAAGATGAACCTCAGAAACGCCTTTGATCTGAACATCTTAATGAATAGCAAGACGCAGGCATTACAGGATTTACTGCGTGGCTCAGGATGTAACAGCATTGCTGAGTTAAATTGCTGGAGATGATAAAGGCATGTATAGTTTTGAGGGGGATTTCAAGGGCATTTCTAATTTCCTCTTCTGATACAAGGAAATTTGCAGCACTTGTGGTGAATGGTAAAATACGCATTTTCCCTACCACAAGAACTTTAGTTCAAGATATATGTATCTTGTAGGGGTATTTTATTTTCCCTTCCCAATTCCTGAGATGTCTATATATTTAATTTTTTTAAAAAAACCCCAAACAAAGTAAAATGTATATTTCATTTTATTCTGTAAAGGTTGAACATTTACTTGCAATTCCACATAAATCCTCATATGAACATTTAAAAATGAAAAAAAGTGGAAAGTGAATTCTCGATCAAGAACAAAGCAGTGCCCTGCCAATATTTGCGCCTGTGTCTTAGGTCTACTTTTTCTCCAGAGTCCAGTTGCTGTGAAGGTCCCTACTAACCTTGTGGAAAGTATGGGGGCATCAGGATCAAGTGTAGACATTTTTCTTCATCCCACTAGGCCACAAAGAATGCATCTTGGGGAGGGGGGGGGGTCTACCTCTTAATCCAGTCTGAGTTCGTTGAATGATTCTAATAAAATACTTTTATATTCGAAGCAATGTGATGTGACAAGACATCACCTGATGTTGTAGTCATCCAGTGATGAGCATACAGGTGTGAACCAGCTCATAATGAATGGAGGTCCATTATTTAATTGTGGATTGTTGTTCTGTTTCTACTTTCCCACAATGTGGCTTCTGGGATGTGAGATCCCATATAACAACTAAATTTCTCCATACATGCCAACTATTTTCTTTGCAGTAATGGTTGAATGAGCTGGAACAGTCTTCTAGCTTCAGTTTAGGTTCAAAATGGGAGGTGTCAAAATCATACAGCATGTCTTGTTTCAATGTGAGCCAAAGATATTGGCCATTTAATTAAAATGACTCATCATTTATATTTTTTCCATCACTGGAAACCAAATTGTCAGAAGAAGAATTCTTCTCATAATAGTTCAGCTGCATCCAATCAGCAACAAGAAAATGATGCTCTCTCTCTGTCTCTCAGATTGTGGATAAGAACTGAGAGGATCACACAAGTAAGCTTAAACACATGAATGAGAATGTGACCTAGCCTTTCTGCCAATTCCAGAGGTTTCTGATTTAAAGCTCTCTGATTGTGGTTCACCTCCAGTTCTAAAACCTATAATGCAATGCAGATGTTGTTAGGGGGTGACTGATGGACGGATGCAATTAATTTCCATTTCTCCATTGAGATAGAATACTGAAGTCTGGCGAATGTATTTGTCATGGTCCATCAAATCTATGAGGAGAAAATGGTAACTTGATCTTTGACCTTTCCCTCATAGATCATCATAAATTCATCAGTCTTTCTAATCAGACTGTTATACTTAAACAGTCCCCTGAACTTGAGCATTCATGACTTTTGGAGCAGTGGTTCATTATGGTCTGGTGGTTAAAGAGGGTTTAAAAACTCAGTTCAACATTTTTAACTGAGGTCAACAAGAGGTTATACATCTAATAATAATAAAAAGAGAAAGGTTCTCTCTTTCGTCAGGTAGTCAATTGAGCGTCATTATTTGCTGCTGCTGAAGGAGCATTAGAGAACTGATGTGAGGCATGAGCCCTGAGAGGACCCAGCCACCCCCTGGAAGGACAATACCACCTGCTCATTTGGCCGTGACTTTCAAGAAAGTTGAAGGGTCTGGGTATATCTTAGAGGCATGCCATGGATCCAGCAAAGAGTGAAAATAAGCCAGCTGCTATAGGTGAAAACAATAACACCTAACCCGGGTGATTCCTATTGCCTTTTGGATCTCCCACTAGTATAACATTAAAATCAGGATTAATGGGCAAAAGGACTAACTTGTGTAATGGTTATGATGGCATCTCTGAGCGAGAGGCAACTCTCAAAGCCCCACAGACTTTTTCTTTAGTCAGTCCATTTAGGGCATTGCTGGGTATTTAAAAGACTAGGTTCCTGGGGCCAAAGGATACAGTGTTCAGTAAAAAATTTGCACATGCTCGTTGATATGTATAAGCAATTTTGGGCTGCCTCAATTCCTGTTCTCCCAGTAATCCATCCAACTGCCCTGTAAGGGTGACCACCATGCATAAGGTTGAGGTTGCAAGGCCTGGTTTTTTGATTCACAGCTCACACTTCAACCACTACACTACACCAGTCCTCACAAATCTTTGCACTCTGTATCCCTCTAAAAAGTACCAGAAAAACAATCATTCGTCACCAGCAAGATGCTGGTTGATCTCTGGAATAGAAAAATGGCACAAATGGTTGACATAATCACTCCCCTCCCCAAACCTCTCTCCCATCAGGAAGTGCTCAAGCGTCTTGGATTCTTGAGGAACCGGGGGTGATGAAGCAACTGGAAAGAGTTAGAGCAAAGCTGCAGGAAGACTTGAGAATGGGCTAGAGCTCATTTTGGGAACTTCCCCACAGCACTCATCTACTTCGCTGCCAATGTTGCATTAGCACAGTGCTGGCCAACAGAGATTTTATTTAGGAGGTCTTATATTTGAACATCTTGTGTAGTGAGGAGGAACCTTTGGATGCCAGCTGTGATCAATCTGCAAAACACTTTGTTGGTAAAGTCACTCATATTCCCTTACTTAGACTCCACATTTAGAGCAGGATCGGTGGTTGTGACCGTAGCATCTGCTTGTCATCTTTTAATGTGTATGTTTGCTTGGAGGTTAGAGACCGACCACATGCCCTCTTGATCCTTGTCTGTTCTGGCTGGTGAAAGCCAATGAAGGAGGCCTGACTGATTGGGTGGCTGGAGTTGAATGCATCTGTTATGGAAGGTGTGGTACCATCTATTTTAAGCAAAGCAGTAGAAATACCTCTGCTTTTTATATATATAAAAAAATCCTCATTGGACTCTGCTCTTTTACACCATGGAAATGTACTTTGTTCCCCTCACTCCTCCACTGAACAAAGGCTATTCAAGCATGTACCTCAGCACACTGGCCATTACCTGCAATGGGGCATCCATGTTTGTTTATTTATGTATTTATTCCTATATTTATTAGTCATCTAACAATTAATATCCTCTGGGTGACATACAACACATAATAAAAACAATAAAATCACATAATGCAAAATACAATTTTAAAAGACAGCATTAAAACAGTTAATATAAAACATAAAATGGTTAGATGCCATACAGTAAGTGGCAATGCCTTATTATATGAGCCCCTAAACCTTTTCCAGACTTATGAAGAGGGGCGCCAACCTACTTTCCTTTTACATTTCTCCATCCCATTTGTACATCCAGAGCCCAGCACCTCCCCAGGACTGCTCCTCCAGGTTACTTGTGCTTATCAGTATGTTACTTTTGGAGCCCTGGAGAAGAATACGCTGATTCAGTGTACATATGGGAGATGCATATGACCTTCCATAGGATGTAATAACCAGCAAGTGTGACTGGCCAGGGTGGAGGTAGGAGGGAAGCGATCCTTGCCTGAATGTTCCATTGTGTTGCAGAATTAAATTGCAGAATAATAGCTGCAACATGACCACTAGCAACCTCATAGCTGTCAAGTGTCCCTTATTTGAAGGGACAGTCCCTTATTCCAGCACCATGTCCCGCTGCTGTCCCTTATTGATGGATGTCCCTTAAATGATGTCCCTTAAATTTCAAAGGAAGCAGCTCCTCTCCCTCCCTCCCTGCCGGCCAGGGAGGAGGGAGGCTCCAACTGTGTTGCTTGGCTGTGTTGCTCACCCAATAAGAAGTCTAAGAACGACTGGGGGGGGTGGAGCTTGCATGCCTGGTGTGTGGCTAGTTAATGCAAGCTGAGGGGTTTTTTGAATGCTGGACGCCATTTTGTTGCATGTGCTGCTGCAAACTTTGCAGTGCAAAGCCAGGCCGGGGAGCCATCTTAAGTTGAGGCTGCATAGGCCTTGTGGTGCATGTGATTCAGATTCTATTCAGTTGAACCTCTGGTTACAAAGTTGGTTGGACAGTGTTCTCGAAACTACCAGCATGAGTTTGACCAGACTGCAGGAGGACAGGAAGACTGGAGTGCCTGGAACAGGTGAGGCCGCAGGCCCCTTATTTTGGCTGCTGGTCCCTTGTTTTCAAGGCTGCTGGTCCCTTGTTTTCAAATCTGTAAGTTGACAGCTATGCAATCTACTCTGACAAATTCAGCATTAATGAATGTACAAAATCCAGTGCCTTCATCTTGCCAGAGAGAGAGAGTGGGTGGAGTTATGCCAGAGGCTGCAAGGAAATTCCAGGGCATTTGACTTTACTTTCCAAATTTGGACTTGATTAATTTTTCAGCGCTGTTACTTGTCTAACACCCCCAAACCCCAAAGCTGGTTTTGAAAGTGTCAGTCTTTTTATGCAGTGTTGCTTCTGCCTCCATGATTGGTGATGACTTTCATAAATATATTGTGTGTCCTTGCACTGTGAGTCTAGCAGCAAGCAGACTGCAGAGGCGGATTTAAGGCAACACAATTGGTTCTGCCGCACTGGGTGCCAAGCCTAGGAGGGTGTTGCATGGTGTCACAACTATGATGTAGTTAACTGAGCAGAATGGAAGGCAAGAGGCTAGGTGGGTGGGTAGGTGGGTGCAACAGGGCCCCGCTGAAATTTGAAACACCAAAGTCCACCCCTGCAGACTGCCATGAGATTCAAATGGTGAAATGGAAAAAGTTGGAAAACACATCCTTTTGCCAGTCTTTTGTTTCAGGGCTGACACATTTGCCATCCCATTTAACTTAAAAGGCAAGTCTGTTAGCTCTTGCCTCATATGAGTGAGTCTAGTATGTGACCTCTTGCCTTTAATAAGAGTCTAGAATATATGAAAAGCACTTACAGCTTTGACAGTTGTATTAAGTATCCCATTTCCCCTCCTTGAAAGGAAACCACAAAAAGTTATTTAAATCCGCTTTCTACTAGAAATATCCGTGAACATTTTGAGGAAAGCTCAGGAACCTGATGAAACGAGTCTGTCAACCTAAGCCCCAGATATTTTTACACGGTTAATCAAATATTTCAGTATATATTCTCTTCAGCTATACAAATTGCCTGTTTTCAAAGGGTGTTTCCAAAGGCATAGATACTGACTATGTAAAGGAAACATATTTTGAAAGGACTGACTGCTCCCCTGTGATCAGAGAAAGAAAGAAAATATGAAAATTATCACACAGTAAAACAGAAAGAACCACAAGTGACTAAAAAAACCAGCCTTAAAGACTAATAAATATATTGGAGAACAAAGTTTTGCCACAATATTATTTTGTCTTTGAGGTGCCACAAGAGTTGAGACTCTCTGGTTTCTGCTGCTGCAGACAAAACCAGCCTACTCTCTAGAATTTGTCATAGTAAAATTAAAAGCTATCCTGTGGATTTGATAGTGCAAGGGGTGTGTTTCCTCTAGACCCAGCCAACACATTTATCTTTCAGGAGTATTTGAACCCTGGCTTTAGGAAAACAATCCCCCTCTCTAGCTATCACATAATCAGTCCTCCTCCCTACACCCTCCAAGGAAAAATATACTTCCTGCTTTCTTCCTTGCCAACACTGCAGGCCAAAGAAGACAAGCTTTGCCTATCCAGAGATTCCTGAGGCTCAAACTCTATTGCAAAGCACATCTGAGGTAGTCAAGTCCCAAGGCCTAAACATTGTCATATATTTGGTCATTTTTAATGTTTTAGTCAGTTAGTCAGCTTCAGTATTGACACTTTTTCAGTGGTCATCCCATTTACAAGATAGCTGGGGGCGAGAACAATTTACTCATAGATTTGTCAAGCTTCATATTAAAGGTGCCATTCCCTAGCACTTTTATATGAAATACGCATGAAGACTCATTGTTTCTCTTCTGAATGGTTCAGAATATAGCAAAGCCAAGCAGGGTCCGGTTTGGTTTCAAATTGGAAGTGTTGGGATTCCAGCATTGCAAGGGGTTGGGCTAGATGGATGACCCTTTGCATTCCTTCCTACAATTCTATGTATGATGCAGCAGAATTTCTTCCCACATCATGATTAAAATTTGGTAGGGCCATGGCAACCCAGTTAAAGTTGCTTTGGGATTTTTTATTTGACCTGTGTTGAGTCCAGATTTTTTTGGCTTGGGCATGATGCTCTTATTGCCCCCTGCATTATAACTGCTCTTATTGTTGTTATTTAATTGAGATACTACTTAATGCCAAAATAGGCTTCTACATTATATTTTCATCTTTGTGTGCTTTAATCTGCATATGAATGCATATAGGTAAAAGGTAAAGGAACCCTGGACAGTTAAGTCCAGTGAAACGCAACCATGGGGTGCAGTGCTCATCTTGCTTCAGGCCAAGGGAGCTGGTGTTTGTCTGCAGACAGCTTTCCGGGTCATGTGGCCAGCAGGATGAAACTGCTACTGGTGCAACGGAATACTGTGATGGGTGGCAGAGAGCATGAAAATACCATTTACCTTCCCGCCACAGTGATACCTATTTATCTACTCCAGTTGGTATGCTTCCGAACTGCTAGGTTGGCAGAAGCTGGAACAGAGCAACAGAAGCTCACCCCGTCACACGGATTCAAACTGCTGACCTTCCAATCAGCAAGCCCAAGAGGCTCAGCGGTTTAGACCATAGCGCCACCCACTCCCTTTTATGAATGCATATATTAGTGAAAGTAACCAGCCAAATGCATTATGTTCGGGAAGATTGCTTTGCTAAAATGTGCACATTAGGGGAAATGGCATGCAAGAATGTGTACATTAGGATAAATTTGCACAAAAATGCTGGTGAATTTTCATGAGGACTTAAAACAAATCTCAAACTGATATGGAAATGTGGAGAACTGAATTTAAGATGGGAACATATGAGAAACTGTGGAGAACCAAAGTTGACATATTTGCCTATTCTTAGTGGGGAATGTAAGTGCAAACAGTAGGTGATCTCCAAATTTGTCGTACTCTGAGTATGACTGTTGGATATCAACCAGTGTCATTTGGAAACACGGCGGAGACAACATTAGCTGTTCGAATCTAGTGTTTCCCTTGCTGAAAAGATTAAACATTATTTTATTAAACATAAAATAAATCATTTATAATTGCCACTTGTTTCTGCATGAGAGCCTAAACCACTGTTCTGTGAGAAGCTAGGTTAAAGGGCAACTTGGAAGTTATTTTGGCTTGACCATTTACAATTTGACTATGAGGGTAGCAGAACAGGGTTTTTATTGTCTCCATGTAAAGCCAAAGTTATGGTTATGCACAGGTCACCCACCTCAGTCCATAGTTCTAACAGTACATTCCCCATTTTCAACCCTCACAGTTGGCCTTTCTCATGCACTTAGATACTTAGCATCTGTCTCTGATTAGTGAAGCTGGTGGCTAAAATCAATAGACCGTCTTAGCTGTAAAATATAGCTCCATCCTCCTGACTTCAGCTATCTGTTAGAAAATTCACTTCAGGACCTCCTCCTCCTCTTCCTTCTAATGTGCAAATTGGTTTACAATCTTCCAGTCTTCCTGTTGTTGTTTTATTTACCTGTATTAAAAGCTACTTTTTCTTGTTAGGGATGCTCAAGGATTTTGTTTGGTCACATTTTTGAGGGAACCAATCTGATTAACACTTCCTGAACAAAGTGTTCAGCAATGTGTATGGAAGCCTGCTCCTTCATGTGAGCTTCCTTTTCTGAACTGAGGTAACTGTTAGTGTCTGCTATTAACCCTGATGTCTTGTACAAAGCTAGCTATAAATCATGTTAGCATGTTCACAGAACAATGCCTTCAGTTTGAGGACAAAGTTTTCCCACCCTACTGCAATTTAGATGCAACGTAAACACTGCTCTGTAACCTTTTTTATTTTAAGTGCCAACAGTCTGGTTCCATCCTGGTTCAAGCAGAGCCTGTCCCATTTGTACAGGCCTGGCCTGCTCCAAAACATTCCTCAGGGCCTAACAAATCCAAACCGCTTCTCCTAACACCACCATTTTTATAGGTTTTGTTGAAATATAGCAGGCAATGCAAAGAAAACAACAGAGGGGGGAAAGACATAGGGGCAGTGCAAGAGGCTGGATATTATCTTAATAAGAAACAGTTGGTACACAGACGATTGTCAAAATAACCAAATTCCGTGAGTAGGATAGAGACTTTTGTATATGCAAGTTCAAGGTGTATGAAATAAAGTCCCACAGATGGTGTGAAATTGTTCTGGGTTCTCAATACTCCTAGCAACACATAGGTTATGTATTATTTTTTCAGTGATGGCCAAGGTCCACATATTTTTATACCACAGGGAAAACTGGAGATCTTGTAGCATTTTCCATTTCTGTGCTACAGAGATCCTGGCAGCAGCCCCGTTAAAAGTTCAATAGATTGAAAAGTTTTCATTGGGTCATCATCCCAATAATTCAACTAAGATATTAATGGAGAAGACTGGATAGGATGTTTCATTATATTAGATATTTTCTGATAAACCACAGTCCAAAGTGATGAAGCTGAAGGGAATTCCCACCAAATGTGAAATTTCCCCTTCTTCCATGTCCTCACCCACAGTCTTGGGTAAGGTGTGAGGTTCCCAACACCACCATTGAGACTACACAGCTGTGCCTGTCCAGCTGGCTGGTTGTGATGGGGATATGAAGTGTTTAGGAACTGCATAAAGTGGCAGATGGAAAGGTAAGTTGGTGAATGTGATAGCTGATGGATAAATTAATGTAATATGTGTGCAGTAAGGTGAAAACTGGGTAGGTTTTATTTTTTAATTGCATGTGCACTCAGTTCTTCCCACAAGGAGGTAAAGATTCCATATTGGGGTTGTCCCATTATATAATAGAAACTAAGTCTCTCTGAATCAGTTAGCTAACTGTCCAATTAACTGTTTTAACTACTGCATTACCCTGACTATCCACTTAAGTAGCTTTTGTAAATTAAATAGTATATACTGAGACAGTTCCCAACTTGGGAGTTCCAAAGTGGTGAACACAGATAGCCAGAGAGAGAGAGAGAGAAAGGATGGGTTTTTGACTGCGAGATCCATGTATCCCTACAAGGTGAGACAAAGTTAAGTTGCATTTTGCAAGCTGTGTGTGAAACGCAGCTTGCCGGCAAATACGGTACGTAGACTGTGCTGCTGACAGAGGTTGGCCTCTTCCAAGCCACTGAAGAGCAAATGAGGTTTCTGAGTGGCAGTCCAAAATTCCCATATGATGTCACTTAGTGGCTACTGTAATGGATTATGACATCATCGTGTATGGTATTACTTTATTTTAAAAACAAAGAAAGAAAGTCTTGCCATTGGGGATGCAAAATGTTTTCAAAAGGGCTGTCATCTGCTTGGAATCAGAAAAGTTCCACCCTGGGTTGTGCCTGGATTTGATGCTGAAAATGGAAGTGTTAAAGAAAACCTTACATTTTAGATGCAAAGGAGAGACTGGACTGGAGAGTATACCATAAACATGCCTCTAGGCACAGCCTTAGAGCAAAACTACACCAAATAAGAAGCATGTGGTTGCCGCCAAAAATGGCAGACTAATCATGTCCCCTATGTGTCATGTGTTGTACTGTATATCTCCATATCCTGACAGCCTTGGTCAGTATTGTCTAAGCACTCTAAACCAATGATTTTTAAACCATTTTCCAAAGAAGCTTGGCGCCCCGTGAAAGCTTGTTAGTCAGAGTTCCATGATGAGAAGAATGGCAAAAAGCTGCTCCAAAGTGTCATGGCTAATTGTCTCCTGCAAGGTGCATATGCAGAAGGCAGTGCTAGCTGCATTCTAAAATGTATTCTCAGCCCACTTTGGTGGATGACTAGGATCAGGAGTGTTCTCCAAAATCTTCTGCCACACACAAAAGATGAATTGATGCAGGTGAAAGTTCCTTGAGGGTTGATAATCTTAAACTCCACTGCTCTAAATCAGACATCTCAGTTACTGTCCTGTATTAGTTGATGTATATGGTTTTTGTAGCATCAAGGTAACAGGAGCTCTTGTAGTGCAAAACCTAAAACACACCACCTTCACAGTTTAACATTTCCATGCTACTTTTGAGTATTTAAAGCACCTTGTACAAATTATTCAGTAATCCTTACAGCTTTGTAAGGGTCAGTGTTGTTATTCACATATTGCAGAATCCTGATAAGTTTATGGCTAAGGTGAGATATGAACCATCCACTTGCCAGTTCATAATCCTACTAAAAAATGATGGATCTGTTGAGGAAGATGTTATTAAAGATGCTATTTATAGAGATCAATAGCATTAACACATTCCACCATGATAACTATTTTTTCTTTCTCTTTTCTTTCAGGCCCCCCTGTAAGTACCAAAACTTACATCTGTGTGTGTTGTGAAGAATGCATCTGGTGGTAAGGTGACTGGGCACTGGGGGAGAGGGAGGAACATTCCTGAAACATCAGGAATTCTTAATGGACAGAAAGGGCTTAACTGATAAACTGCTGCTGCTCTGATTCACAAAAGATTCAACTGCCTGTGCCACCTGCTCTTCCATATTTTTGGTACCTGTATATTTTGTTGTGGGAGGACCAGAAACATTCCGAGGCTCTCACAAGCTTACTTAGAGAGCATTTATTTTATGACATTAAAAAATATCTGGGAGATCCAGGGCAAAAAGTTAAGATGGGTGAGTGAAAATAAGAAAACTCTTATGTCCTCTCCGCTGATCTCCTTGCATCTCTCTCAGTTTGTGTCCTTAAGAAAATGCAGCAACTAACTAATTTCTGAAAACACTATAGTTTTACAGACCCCAAGTGCTGCAAAACTGCTTGGTCCCAATAGTGCCAGCATGAAGTAGTCTGCCATAAAATGCAGTCAATGAAAAATGCATTAGCCCAGCGTGTCTACATCTGTCCATGTTATCTGTTTCGTTTACACTGCTGCCAAATGTCCAGCTGGCACGGAGCATGGCTAGGGTGTATGTTGCTGGATGTGATCCTGCTCTTCCTCACATGTCTGTGAACATGTAAGCAGGGAGGATCATGGGAACTCCTTTCTGAGTCAGGCCATTGGTTGCCATCTGCTCTAACCAACAGGTTGTCCCCAGCCCTGCTACCCATGCTTTTTTTTAACTGAAGATGCTACAGATTGGAATAAAGATGTTCTGTATGCAACATGTGCACTCTATCCACTGAGCTATGGCCCCTTGTGAAACCAGCCAAAAGGAAGTTTGGAGAAAAGGAAAATATGTGTTACATTTACCTGGGGTCTGTGTACAGACTTTAGAATATTTGTCATTTAGACTGCTGTGTGATTCCTATTAGCTGTATGTGGTAGGGGCTTAAAACAATGAGCCCAACCTCACTGTTCATTGCTAAGCAAAGAGTGTGATGTTTATGTTGTGAATTATGGCATTTGATTTGCTACAGTTGGCCATGACTGCATTATTTTCTGGCCATTGATTTTCCTGCCTTTAAACCAATTTGGTGGGCGCATGGTGCTTATTTCCTTGCCTTGTGAACAGATTGGTGATTGTGTGTGGTATCTGTCTTATATAAATAACTTAAAATAATAATTTAAATAACTTATAATATACTACTTGCATTCGGTGTTTTTCTGCTTCGTGTTGATTCACAATGCCTCCTCATACCTCCACACAGAATTTGTGACTGTGGGCCTCCCGTGTCTAGACTTTTGAGATATTTCAGGATCTCAGACTTGCTGGAAGTCTCTCATCTCATTTACTTTAATGCCCAGACACGTAGTCAGAAGAAACACAACATACCCGACAAAATATGGCCTGTTTCTTCACATCTTCAAGAGCTGTTTGGAACCCGCATTCCAAAGCCGAGAGGCTGAGGACTTTCTTAACAATGCTGATTTGTTGAACAAAACCCAGAAGGGTTTCCTCATTCATGTAGCCTTGTATAACAGCATTGTGTAGGCTCAAACCATAGCTGACACCCATTTGTTGCACAGGCTATTTGACAGTCTCCGCCATGGGCATATGGTTGTGTCGTCCAGCCAAGAGTCAAGCTATCAGACCTGGCTTGCTAGAGAGATGCTTTGGGGCTGTAATTCTGTAACCATGTATTTATTATTTATTTGTGTTTCACAATTGTACCATGCCTTTCCTCTAAGTTGTTCAAGATACAGCAGAGGTGGGTTTAGGGCAGCGTTACTGGTACCCTGGCAAAGGGGCCTAGGGGGCACCTTCCTGCCTTCTCTAGTAAGTGATGGGCTTTGGGAAGCAGGTGTGAGGGCTCTAGCAGGATCCTAGAGTCCTCCTGTCTCCTTCCCAAAGCCTAGTTAGTGCTTGCCCAGCTTTGGGAAGGGGGCAGGAGGACCCTGCCAGAGCCTCACACCTCCTTCCCAAAGCCCTGCACCTCACTTACCCAGCTTTGTGAAGGCAGTTTTGGGATGGAGGGGTGTCAAATTTTGGCCTCACACAGGGCTTCATATTACCAAGGTCCGCCCCTGGATACAGTATACATAGGGTTATCTCCTTTTATCCTGTAGGCAACCCTTTCAGGTAGGTTATTCTGCTGGGACAGAGAGTGACTTAACCAAAGGTAGTTTCACAGCTTACTAGGGATTTTGAACCCAGGTCTTCCACATACAGGTCCAAACACAATATCTGTTTTAACACAAGGGAGTACATGTGCCTGAAGAAATTTAGAGCTGAGCCAAAGGTTTTATTGATTCCTTTTCTGGCTCAAACATGGGGTTTTGGAGAGGAACAGGCAGAAGTTTCATGAAACCACACACACACGCTTCACCTGCTTTCACAGCTGTTGCCACTTGTTTATGATTATATGTGGTATCATTCTAAAGCCAATTCAGAGTGAGGAATATTTCCCTCTGCTCTCACGCTGGCATCTTCTGAGTAGGAAGCACACAGGAAACTGCCAGGCAGAAGCAGGGAGTTTAGAAGCTATTGTAGCAAATGGAGCAAGCATTTTGCATATGTTTGTGTCCCTTATAAATCACTAAACATCCCCTCCCCCCAACTTTGCAGTTTACAGCCAGGGTGGTCAAGTTGTGGGGCATTTTGGCTCCCCGCTAGTAAATAGGATTGGACAGTTGATGTGCTTAAGAGTTCTGCATTCCAGTTTTTTACACAAATTGTTTCCAGCAGCGACCTATACTATTGATACAATATAGTCCGCCTGCCATCATCCATCATGTGTGTGCGTGCTTAGACACAGGGTGGGGGGAAGAGAGAAAGGATCTCTTTAGCTCCTTCTTTTATTGTAACTTTCCTTTGAATCGGTCACGCCTGAAGAGGAGTCACGCCGACAACATATTTGAACAACTGGCTCTTTTGAAAGACTACAACATATTTGAGCAAATAGCTGTCGTTTATCCAAGCACTCTCCTTCTCACTCACGTAGGGTGTGCTTGTTCTGTGCTTGTTCGCTGCACATACTCTCCTATGCTAGAGTGAATCTACATGGACTAATAATGCCAGTTAATCCCAGTGCAGAAATACACCTGCTGACTGCACAGCAGTGGGAGTGAATAGTAGCAGCGGGTGTGGTTCACAGTTGTACTCAACAAGCTACATATCCTTCTTTAGTGAGCCTCACATCTTTGTCTAGGATACACAAGGCTAACTGCGCCAAGTCAGTTGTATCTGGCCCAGTCTTGTCTACTCTGACTTCCAATAGCTTGCCAGAGTGTCTGGAAACTCCTAGCTTTCCTGTCTATGATCACTTAACTGGAGATGCCACAAATTAAACATAGGGCACCTTCTCTGCCCAAAGAATGTGCTCTACCGCCACTGGAGTGGTATTCTTCACATCCAAGATTCAGTTAGCTTATGTCTTTATTGTTTCTCTGTACCAATCCAATTGCCCATGCTCCTTGTGCCAACTTGTCCTTTGCTGTGTTTCTTTTCAGGGTCCTTCAGGAAGACCTGGGCTTCCGGTAAATATTTTTTCCCCTTTTTGTGTTTCTCCTCCTCTCTTCTTCCTTTCTTGCCAGCTGCCTAAAGTCTGTGAATACTGGGGAGGAGATAGCTGGCTACCCATTGCAAAAGAACATATTGTCAGACAATAGGTGTAGACGATATAGTACCCTTTAGATGGTTTTGGACTCACATCAGCTTCATCCTCAGCCAGCATGGCTACTGCTCAGTCCAGTAACATCGGAAGGGTGCCATGTTCACCTCTTCTGCTGTAAAGAGAACTGGGTTTCAGTGGGACATGCAGACTGACCCAATGTCAGGACAAAGGTTCTAAGTATAGAATTCCCCAAGTCTTTCTTGTAATGGAGAGCACACATTTCCTTTAAGAAGTTCTTTTGATTTCAGATGAGCTCATAGCACTTAGGGTATTTTCTTCCCACATTGCAGTTTTCATTCTTGGAGTTGCTTCTGCAAGCCACTCCTGCAGAAACATACAAAGGATCTATATCTTGGTCTACTTACAAGTCATATAATAAAGCTCTCAGGAGTTTTCAGATTCTTGGCATACCCAGCATTGACTTGTGAGTAGGCAGAGATGTAAATCTGTCCTATATTATTTAATCGTGGAAAGGATTTGCAGGTTCAGTTGAACAAATACCATTGTGTGAGGAATGTGTTCTTAGTGATGCAGAAATAGAGAGCTGACCTGTTTGGCCCATGTGCAATGGAAGCTCCAGTTCATTAGATTTTTTGGTGTTGTGGGTTGATTTCCTTCAGGAATTTGTGGCACAACATTCCTTGAGCAAAAAAACCATGCATTTTATGGCTTGGGTTTAGCACAAACCAAGCATCAGGAAAATATAATGACAGAGAAGACACATCCTTCCAGCCCACATTCAGACACTGGCATTTTGGGAAGCTGCCAGTCACATTTATAGCACAGTTAAGAATATAAAAGTTGCCTCATATTGGACACCCCATTGTCTATGTCAGGGGTACCCAACACAGTGCCCTTCATATGTTGCTGAACTGTAGTTTCCACCACCTCTGACCATTGGCCCTGTTGGCTGGGGCTGATAGGGATTGTAATCCAAGGACAGTTGGCTGGCTACCCCTGGTCAATGTTGTCTAGTGCTGTGATTGGAAGCATGTTGATTGTGACCCTGATTTTAGAAGCTTGCAGGAGCTTCCCCACTTCTGCTACCTAAAATCTCTTGATCTGGTTGATATAAGTTTCATTGCCACCATTGATTTCACTTCCTGGAAGTAGTAGTGGCTGATAAGAGGGTATGGAAAACAATACCACTAAGCAGCTGTCAAATGGGAGGGGAACATCTGGGGCTTACCAACCAACATCTGTGGGAGTAGCCTGGGCAAGAGATACTCATGAAGCCATGTGCTGGTAATTTTGGGCCAATTGTGTAATTAGTCTGTAATATCCACATGGGTATGGTGAACTAGCCAGTCACCAAAACAGCTGCACAGTGCTACGTGTGAGGCACTATTGTTTTGGCTGCTTCCACCAGGTCATGGATCACAGGCACCCCTCTCTCACAACCAGCATTGGCGGTCACTTGACCACTTTCTGCCCCTCTGTAACTAGATGTCACTGCTGGAATGGAAGGTGTACCTAGCTTGCCTTGGGTGGTTTTGCATTTGCCTAGCTGGGATAGGATCTGTTATCAGAATCCATTCCATTATCCTAGGTAGGAACATGGCTAGTTCATTAAATCTCTTCTTAATGGACACATCCCCCATTCCTATTTGTAGTTCCTCTCAAACAGCAAAAGATGTAAATATTCTTTTCCCACCTTGTTGACAGCTTGCATTCTTCTTTCCCCTCTAAGCTTGTTTATATGAATAGTCTTATTATCAGAGATTAAAAACAAAACCAGCATGGTGCCGGTCACTTTTTATGGGATTTGTAAACATATACCTAATGCTAATCCACATGGAAATCAGGTATTAGTGATAGTCTGTGGACATGATGGGTCACAAAAAATATGCCAGAGGGACTTCATACTGGAGGACTGACATTTCCCCCTCTAATCTAATCTAATGATAAGTTACTGACTTCAGAAGCTAGTTCACTCAGGGGAAAGCGAAAGAGCCTATCTATATGAACAACTATAACCACAATAAATGTACCACTGTTTTTCACTGTAAGTATGGGAATATGATATTGGAAGTCAGTTCTCTTTTTCATTAAAGGGACATTTCTCAGGGCAGAAGTCAATTTTAGCTCCAACATGGGGTTGGTGCCAAAAACCATAGTCTCTTGTTGAGTTTTCGCCCCAAAAGTTTTAGAAACGCCATCCCATCAGATGTAAAGGAGAAAAAGAACTATACAACTTTTAGAGGACATCTGAAGGTAGCCCTGTATCAGGAAGTTTTTAATGTTTGACGTTTTATTATGTTTTTCTATGTGCTGTAAGCTTCCCAGAGTGACTGAGGAAACCCAGCCAGATGGGTGGGGTATATATAATAAAATTATTATTATTATTAATGTACAAAGACACCCATGATAGTCATCTACCCTGGCCTGCCAACAACACAGCCTACACCACAGTCAAGGGCTGGGGAAATGTATAACATGATGATGTCTTGATTCTGCTCAATATGCCTAAACATAACAGGGACGAGTGGGAGAACTTGAAGCCGGTGTATCATTTTTGTTGGCAGCTCAGTCTGAAAAGCATAACATTTAGTTCTGTTCTTGCTTGCTGTTTTGTCAGTGTGTATAAATATCTGAGCTCAAGATATATGACTGGGCATCCATCAATTGCAAAGCATGCCTTCGCACATTAAAAAACAAAAACCTTGTTATATACATGGACATGATAATGGAAAAACATCTGGAAAAACTGAGCTGTTTATCAAGGCACGTACAAATAGTGTGTGCATGTCTTGTACTCAGGTATCTATACCTCAATTCAAAATGTCAAGTAAGAAGCTCTCCTACTTTTTATTTCTTGATTTCAATTTGAATTAACCCAAAAGGTTCAGCTTTGATAATTAGGGAGCTTTCGGATTAATTTTCTGAAATTTGGGAGTAAAATGTGTTCAGCTTCAGAAATCAGTTTGGAAAGTTCTTCTCTAGAAAGACTATACAAGGGTCAGACTTGAAGGTAGTTCAGATCTTAGATATGACACCTTTGGATAAAATATCCCTCAAGTGTGACTTTCAAATGCAAAGAAATAAAAATAAGGGACCTAAGCACACTTTGTGGAATCTTAGGGGATAATAACATCAAGATAGGCCCTTGTTTTTCATGCGGTTGTATAGTGTGTTGGCTGCTTTGGTGATGAAAACCTTAGAAACACATGGTAGGCAGGCAGCCAGGCAAACCATGCTGACTTATTAAGCTATGAAGGTTGTGCCAATGCACTGTGAGGGGTATAAACATTACTCATGAGTGAGTGTGTTTCTTGGCATTACATGATAGGCACCCTGCTCTCTTAAGCATCAGTAATTTATTCTGAACATCATAGGCAGGGATGTGTGTGTGGTGCAATTCAAGAGGAATCTGGAAGGCAGTATTGGGTTCAGAATTCAACTTCTTGATAAGATCAGCTTTATTTCATTGTCTAAAAGCATGTTGCTAGCCTTTAGGGTTGCAAAGATATATATGAATGTTTTTGCACAGAGAGGGCAGGGCATGATGCAATGCACATTGTTCAAAATAGAGAGTCCATTACCAGACATAAGACTCATAAATGCTAGAATGTACTTCGTGACTCTCGTATACATCCTTACCTAGGAGTAATTTTAAATGAACTTAGTGGGACTTAATTCTAAGTAGACATGCATCCACTATGAGGTTGCAATCCTGCTCATTAGCTGGGAGTAATCCCCAGTGATTTCTTAGTAGACATAGTTAGGACTGCAGCCAGGAAGATCTGAAAGTGCAACTTTTTCCCCAGCTTACAACATGCACATTTAAAGCAAGTAATTTCTATGCCCCTTAGTCAGTGGCAGGCCTTGGGGTGTCAAATTTCAGCAGCACCCTGTGTGACACCAAAATTTGGCACCCCTTCCCTTCTTGCGCTCCATTGTAAATCATAGTTGCGGCATCCCTGAGGCTCCACACCCAGTGTGACCAAACTGGCCGTACTCCCCTAAATCATCCTTTGCCTTAGTAATATCTTGAACAAAATTTTGAAAAAGTGTAGAACTGATTTTCTCAAATTAACTGATACAAGGGTTCTCTAGCTGTGATTCAAGGGCTTCTGGTGCATTTTTCAGGGGCATGTTGATGCCACACTGTTAATAAAAAAGGAAAATGCTAAAGAGCTATAGATTCATGTTAGTAGTTCTACCTCAGGCTGAAGAGGCAAGCCACAGAGAAGCTGCTTATTTCTTTGACAGTGCAAGTTTGTTTTTTTTTAAAAAAAGACCCTTCTGCTAATGTGTGATTCTCCATCACACAAATAGCAATGGAAGCAAAGAACAGCAGGTGATTAATAATCATAAGCCTTTCAAATACCTTCCCCACATGGTGACATAATAATGATTCACAACAAACAAGCAAGGGATCCAAAATAAAACACAATTTAAGCACCAATGGGCTACCACTTACAGTGGTACCTCAGGTTACATACGCTACAGGTTACATACGCTTCAGGTTACAGACTCCGCTAACCCAGAAATAGTACCTCGGGTTAAGAACTTTGCTTCAGAATGAGAACAGAAATCATGCAGCAGCGGCACAGCAGCAACAGCAGCAGCAGCAGGAGGCCCCATTAGCTGAAGTGGTACCTCAGGTTAAGAACAGTTTCAGGTTAAGAACAGGCCTCCAGAACGAATTAAGTTCTTAACCTGAGGTACCACTGTATTATACTAATGGATCAGGAAATATACTGCTAAACAGAATATGTCATTAGACTACGAGAGGGCTCATTTTCTTCTTCCCTTGGTTTCCCATAGGCATCTAGTTGGCCACTGTGATAACAGGATGCTGGACTAGTTGGGGCTTTGGCCTGATCCAGCAGGCTCTTCTTATGTTTTGTTCTTATGTTCTTTGATGTGTTATGCAATATTGCAAATTTGTGAAACTATAAAATGTTTCTATATAATGACACCATGTATGTTTCTTTATCAATTTTCTGCACAGCTATACTTACGTACTTATAGACATCTTTAAAAAATATTTAGACATACACCTATACGCACACAAGACCATGCAAGCAGATTTATACCGTTGCATTGAAGATGCTCCAACCACATAGTTTCCACTTCAGATTCCATAAAATACGCAAACTTCTGTATTTTCAACCTAACACACAAACATCTAAACCAATTACATAAATTTTAAATTAACCAATGCAGCTGCTTGAAACGCCAAGTAAAAGCTCATTTGTGTCACATTATAGCACCACCTATGGCCAGTTTCCAACTGCCCTCTGATTTTGCATTAATTGTTAGGGAGACAAAGGCGCCATGGGGATCCGTGGACTACCGGTGAGTCTTAAACCTCTTGCAATTACCTGACACACCTGCTTCTAAACCCTTTGCTATCCATGGCCCCTTTGTGGGGGAGGCATGATATCGTCATTATCTCAGGGTAATAATGACTCTGGGTCCATTTCTAGTTTGGCTGTGCAAAAGGCAAAGCATGAAGCAGCTACTATTAAAAAATTAAATAACTGATTTGATTGCTGAGAGCTTCATAGCAAGAGGCAGAGGAAATCTCAATGACTAGATGCTTCTGTTGCATAAAACTGCAGGGATCTTTAATTAACTGAGGAAGAGAACTTACATGGAAACTCGCTGAGCATAAATTAATGGTGGGATGTGAAAAAGAAACTGATCTGTTTGGAGGATTGTCTGTACTATAGGCCCTATAGCACCAGGTTTTCAGCTGAAACAGGAGTAATGGGTGTGTGTGGCAGGGAAGGATTGCTTCTAAAACAGATTACTTTCTTACAGCCTTCCCAGAGTTGGAAAAGGGTGTAAATAACTGCAAAGATTAAACAGTTATGCATTTTTGGCCTAAGGATGAGCATTGTTCTCTTGGGACAACATAGCAATGTCAACACCATAAAGGTGGAACATGTTTCAATTTAATGCTAACCACTGCTAAATGTTCTCTTGTCACATCACCTCCCAAAGAAGTGTCTGCAACCTGTAATTTAGAGATTGGGGGAGTACACTCTGCTGCTTTCCTGTAGTTAAGAAACAACACTGCAAGAATATATTCCCACACTCACTGACCAAAGAAGTGTTGTCCTCTATAATGCATACAAGTGCATGTCAGTCTGTGTGCATTTCCAGTAACATGCATAAAAACTAATAATTCCAAAGGCACCATGCACCTGGATGTGTTGTAGATGTGAGAAAATGTTTTTGTTTGACATACCTCAAACTTGAATCTCAAATATTGACAGAATGAGCTTCCCCCTAGTTAAGGAGAAAAACAATGAAACTTTTTCCAATGTACAAAAAAAGGCATAAAATAAATGCAACAATTGGCACCCTCATTCCTGGTTCAGTCAAGATACACTCAAGCTTCTGCCCATGGTCTGCCTCATAGGTTGATTCCAAATTATCTATGTTGTAATACATCAAATGCACGCCAATTAGAAGTCAAAACATGAACATTTCAAGTAAATAACCAAATGATAAAGACCAGAGCATTTGAAAATGTACTCTACAAAGGCCACCAAGACCAGGAACTTTTCAAATCAGCAAGTTAATTAGCAAATATAAATAGAATGATCAAAAACTTCACTCCATCACCTGTGATGTTGCCCCAAATGATGGGACATCTGACATCCAAGTAGTCGTGCAAGACTTGGTTGTATTTTTGAGGAAACACAGCACAACACTTCTGGAAAGAGTGTTGATAGGTGGAAATTTCTAGTGGGTGTTGGTCATATAATCTTGCATGCAGCTATATTTCATGGTGGCCAAAGCTGCACAATATTGGAAGTATTCTTTAGTTCTGGGTATCAGTTGTTGTTTTTAAAAGTCTTGAGAAATGGGAGAAAATTTACAGAATAGCTACATGAATTACAAAAGGTCTAGAAGATCAGGTCATATGAAGCCAGACTGAGAGACCTGTGCATGTTTAGCCTCCACTAGAGAAATGCATTGACAAATTTCAAATATCTGAAAGTTGTTATTAGAAAGAAGATGTCAAACCAAGTGAGAATTTCCACATTCTTCACAAGAAATGCAAGAAACAACAAGTTTAAAATGGAGGGCAGTGAATTTAAATAGAATGTTAGGGGAAATGTGTTAAGTAAAAGAGCAAATTGACTATACGATAAATCCATGAAGGCTGCAGTGTCTTTTATGGAATGTTAAGTATACCATTGTAGAAGTCGTTTTCTTGTTTTCAGTTTATGAAGTCTGTGTCTTCTGGATTTTATTTTATCTTATTGTACACCACTTCAGCAGCTTTTGGCTATGAGTTGACTTCTGAGTCTGCAAAACAAATACATATATCCTTGGGAATATCAAGGAAAAACTGTTGAGAATGGTGTTGGCATTCGGGTTCTTTTTAACATACCATCAACTGAAGAGTAGTCTGCAGTTCAGCTCTAGTATTCAGGTTAATATTTGTTTATAATTGGTCAAATGCTCGTGCTTCAGTGGTGTGTTGGGTGGTAACAACAGATTACCTTGCCAAAGGGATGCTTTTATTCTGGTTATTGTGGCATTGGCTAGGATGGGGTGAACTTGCATTAAGTGACGCCATCAGAACTGATCTTCCAAACAGTAAATCTTTCTTGATTGTGGTGGGTCTAAGGAACCTTGCCAAATCTCTTGCTCCTTCCCCATTGCTGACTTTTGAGCTTAAATCTAGCCCAGCCTAGCTAACTCTATGAGCTTACTGCTAACGCATACCATTTGTTTTGCCATCCTTGAACTTAAGCTGGGTTCCTAGCTTCAGCTGCAGCAGCTCCTGCCGCCTTCTTAGGCTTCTTTAGGGTCTTTGGACAAAGAGTTAATCATGATGCAAAACAATCCCTGTTCCGTACCACTTCAGACTGCAGATGAGCAACTGCATGGCTGAATGTGCCCTCTGTCCCACACATATAAAATTCCTAAACATAAAAAGTAGCATCTTATTGATAAGGCCGGGCTGGAACACATCTCCCAGGCATACTAGTTTTCTACGTATGTAGATTTTAAAAAAGAGAAATATAGACATTCTTTCATGCGAACCCTTATGGTACGTTTCAGGAACAGTTTTTCACCATATGATGCACTCCCCTATCCAGAGACGGGGATTCTTAAAAGTGGTTTAAATGGGAGGGAGTCTGAAGCAAATGTTGCCATCCACTGTGCTTGTGCGTGAGCATTAAACAAAGCATGTTTCAATGTTTGTCACATGGGGATTTTTGTGTGTGTGCTTCTGTGTGTGCATCTATGTTGTTTGGGGGCTTAGTGTGCCTTAACACTGACTCCTGTGTTTGTGTCTCTCTTTCTCTCTTCCTTCACCCTCTTGCATGTGGCTGCGACTGGTGTAAATGGTGGCCCAGGGACTAAAGGGGCAACCTGGAGAGAAGGTGAGTCAGCTCTTTCCAGCTCATCACTTCATTACCGTGTCCTAAAAAAACCCTATGTCCCCTGGAAACACCTCCCTAACCAAGGTATTTTGCCCTGACAACAAGTTTGCCATGTGGTTGGTTGGAAATTAGTCCAAGTTATCCCTCTCTAACTTCCACCCCTGCTCTTCCTGGACTAGAAGAAAGGAAGAAATCCCATCCTCTATGTGAGCCAAAGGCCCAGTTTAGAAGTACAAACTTTACAGAAATTAATATATGCAAATAAGAAATAGCAGGGCGGGTTTTTCCCCCTGGCACTCTGTGGAAAGAGCCCACACATGTTCCAAGACAGCGGGGGGGGGGGGGAATTGTTTACTATAATTTATACTAACATTGTGAAGGCTGGCTAGGCAAGCTCAACATTTGCAGCTGGACCTTTCTGGTATTTTCTGGAACCATTTTCTGTTTTGTTGCTGACAGCTGTGATTGGTGCGTTCAGGAAAGATACACGTGGAAATGTGGTTAACTGCACCAGCTGTGTCCTAGGCGGCCAGATGCGTTGTGTTGGGCCAGGTCCACCATTTCCTGATTGCAGCCTTCTATTATCTAAAGGGGAAGCCTCATAAAAAATAATTGAGGAAAGCAGGTGCGAGGGGACCCTCAAACGTTTACTTTAATCTGTGGTGCTGTTTTCGTTTGCTCCTATCCAGAAAAGCATTACATCAGTTCTTTTTATGTTTGGGCAGAGGTAAGTGGTAGCCCAGAACAGATTGCAATGGAAATATCATATTCTTATTTGCTTTGCCCCAGACAGAACTAGGGCTTTTTCAAACGCCAAATGTATGTTGTGTGTGTGCCAGTCAGCAGCACTATCATTTCAGATGTTGCAGCACCTCAGAAGAAAAAAAAAGGGGGAGGATGTTTGCTGCAGATTCTCTGTCCTTCCCAAGGAAGTACCACAAAAAAGTTGACTGTTTAGAAATCCTGTCAGCCTGACATGAAGAAGAAAAGATACTGCATGATATAATCTGGAGCAGAAGAGCAAAGCAGCTTGCAGACATAGGCCTTGGTTTCCTTCAGGTCATCCAAGACAATTAGTATAAAAACCTTCATCAGGTTTGACATTAAATATTTGGGCATGTTTAGGTAAAACAAGTGGAACCTGAAGCATAACGCTGTAGTGTACCCTCACCTGCTAACAGAAGTAATGCTGCTTAGGGTTCTTTCCAGCACTCCAGCCCTCCTCTAGCATATTGGAAGTTGTCAGGGACTCAAGCAGGCCAGTTCTTTGTCCTCTCCTCCCCACCCACTCTCCATTTTCCATTTCCCTTTTCCAACTGGACTCAACATTCTGTGACTCCTGGATGCCACTGAGCCTGCTCTGTCCTCATTGGGCCGTTGTTTTTGTCCCCATAGAGCTTTTAAAAATGTTTTATACTTTTGCATACCTCAAGATTCATCCAAGCATGCTCTCTTGTTTCTCAGAAGTCCTGTTTTGGCTATAATCCTCTTGGCACTCCACCACCTGAGCTTATTATTAGAGGGAACCCACCACTCCAAGCTGCTGGTGTGACACTTGTCCCTTTTTATCTGTCTAAGTATTCAGCTCTTCTTATGTCCTATTCCTCTTGTCCACTAGTGCAGTGAATGGCTGGCTGTCCATAATTTGCCAAATTAAGACGTGGGAACTCTATATGGGCTGCACACCCTGTTCATCCTGTGTGATTGCAGAGACCCTTTACTCATGGGTACATAGGTTCTTTGCACTACAGTCACTTCAAAACCCCCATCATTTGTTCATTCCCTGTTATTAATAAGCAGCAAAAATGCAACATTTAAGGTGTTGAGGACAGTGAGGTTTAGAGGGGAGAGAACTGGAGATTTATAGAGCTTTTGTAATGGTTATCTATTCATTTACAAATTGTACATTTGTAAACTAAGCAGACATTCCAAGGGCACTGGAATAAGCATACAGTCAATCCCAGATTCACAGCACCATCATGAATCTTCAACAGCATCCTTGTCTCCAGAAATTTTGTTACTATCTAGGTCTCCCACTTAAACAAAAACCAAACTGATTTTCCATCCCCAATGACATAGACAGTTGTGAATCATATTCCAAATATTTAGAACAGCGCTTCGTAGAACTTTGCCAAAAACAAAAAACCCAACCAGCTTATTTTTGACCTTCACTGAGGGAAATAAAGACAATATGAAGCCATTCTGAAAGAATATGCGATGAGAAAGAAATTCTCTCAACATTTTGAGGTGAGGCTACTGCTTACCTGTCTTGACCTTACAAGGTGGCTAAAGGGATTTTGTGGGGGTAGCTCTAACTTCACAAATAAGGGCGGTGCTCCACACAGTGGCATGATGCTCCCATGGTGTTCCAGGAAGTATGTGGATGGTATGAAGCTGGGGAGAGAGCCTTGTCCCATTGTGTGCAGTGCAAGGTTTTTTTTAAAAAAAACTTGAAAAACCCATGGCAACCTCAAATAGTTAAGGAAGGTAAACATATGTAGCACCTCCTCTACCCAAAATGTTGGAAAATAGCAGTTAGTGGCCACTAGGGATGAAGGGTGGAAATTTGTTTCAGTTTGCATTTGAAAGCAAGCCTACTTAATTCACACTTCCTGAAACAACTTGAGAACCTAAACGCATCCATCATTCAAAATTAACACTTCTCTAAATTTTGTGGTGCAGTTCTCTAGCCAAGTTAGGTGTACATAGAAGTGTAAAAGGTAAAGGGATCCCTGACCATTAGGTCCAGTCGTGACCGACTCTGGGGTTGCGACGCTCATCTTGCTTTATTGGCCGAGGGAACCCGCATACAGCTTCCGGGTTATGTGGCCACCATGACTAAGCCGCTTCTGGTGAACGAGAGCAGCACACGGAAACGCCGTTTACCTTCCCGCCGGAGGGGTACCTATTTATCTACTTGCACTTTGACGTGCTTTCGAACTGCTAGGTTGGCAGGAGTAGGGACTGAGCAACGGGAGCTCACCCTGTCGTGGGGATAAATATAATGATAACTAGAAGTGAGACAACTCTGGCACAAGAGAGGAGAGTCAGAATCTCTACATAGTGAGATTATACTTTCCATCCACAAGGAGCCGCGAATGATGCTTTGATCTGATTTCAGAATAGGTTCAAAATGGCTCCCCGTCTTGTTTGGAAAAGGCCAAGGGACCTGCTGTTTTAACTGGAAGAAACCTGCTTTTGATCATTTTTTTTCTCAAGAGTGTGCAGATGTATTGTTCCTTTTAATCTCTTTTGTAAACTTTCCTTTTTCCTCCTCGTTATTTCCTTGGCCACGCTTTCCTTTCAGCCCTCAGTTGTTGTTCATTTGAATCTTTAACTTTAAATATTCGCTTTGGCTTTGTCACTTACATTCGTGTATTTCCCCCCCACTCTCAAATACTTCCCTTCCTTCTTTTTCTTCAACAGCCAACTCTAAGCCATTTCCCAGTCTTGTTTTGGTTTTGATTTTCACGTCCATGTTCTCCCTCTCCTCCTCCTCCCATCCCTTGCAGGGAGCCCCAGGAGAAGCCGGCATATCCATCATCGGTCCCCGTGGCCCACCAGTAAGTTGCCTTCTCTGTTTTTTTTCTTCTACTTTAATTTTTAAAGGATATGGATGAGTTGCCCAAAAAATACAGGGAGTGGGAAAATGCCACTAGTCAGCTCAAAGGGCCTGTAACTCTAAATGATGTGGTTTACATCCCTGGCCAGATTTGTTTTTATATTGAAATTACAGACTATATATATTGGTTAGAAAGTACATCAGTCTCAGCACAAAAGCTCAAACTGGCCGTACCAGTGGTTTTCCCTCCTGTGTTTAAAAGTAAAGGAAATATTTTCTGGCCTAAAGGGAAAAGCCAGTAACAGAAAGCATATTATACACCCTTGTTTTTTAGCAAAAAAAATAAAAATAGTATTGCCTTCAGATAATACCAGCTGGTCACTGATTTCTGGGGCAATGCGCTAGAAAGAAATTTGACATTGTTTCCCAGAAAATTTGTGGTGGTATTCCCCCCCCCCCAAAAAAAAAAACTTTGCAAGGAGCAAGACTCTTCACCGAGAGTGTAGCTGAAGGAAGTAAGGAACTTTCACAGCAGAAGTTTCTGGTCTACTACAGAGGACTTACTAGCTTAGGCTGTTTGCTACATCTGACTTCACGACTGAAGGTCTGCTGACAAGTGTCTCCAAAAGAAAGGACCATGGCCACCTACTTTCTGCAGGTGGACAACAGCCAAGTTGCAGGGGACAAAAGAATTTTGTCAAAATATTGTTTGTTTGATTATTGCTGCAGAGCTTTTAGCAGGGCTAGCCCTATTACTAGGCGGAGTGAATTGGTTACCTCAAGCACCTGATTTTATAGGTTCTATGAGTAAAATTGAGTAAATAGTAAAATTTATTCCTGTTGCATTTTTATTCCCCAAGAAAGGTGCTTGTGGGATTTTTCTGCCTCGGGTGCCAAAACAACTTGAACACCCTTAGGTTTGCTATACCTTGACTTGGCAGGAGGCGTGTGTTGCTATTTTGCCCCAGATTTTTATGTGCATATACTAAACAATAGGTATTGCTTCACCTGAATGCTTTAAAAAGGACCCAGAGAGGGCTCTTCTTCACCAACCCAAGGTGAACCATATTAGCAGCATTCAACACTATAAGAAATGAATTGGTGGTGCTTCAAGATTTTATTTATGGTAAACTTCTAAGAGGTTTTGTTGGGTTTCTTCTCAGGCAAAACATCTGTGGAATTCAGAGAGATGTGGAAAGTTTGTTGATAAGACCAGCAGAATTTCTCAGGGAGGTCTTGCCACAAAACTACTGTCCACTTTAGTGAAAACAGAATGGGATGTCCTGTTAGTTGACTACAAGAGAGAGAGGCATGCACTGGTAGAGGTTGCCAGGCCTAACCCCTGTCACTTCCAGTTAAATAATGCCAGCTAGGGTGGAAGAGATTTGTGACTGAGGCCTTGAATAGTCACTGCCAATCAGATTAGGCAATCCTGTGACAGATGGCCTGTCTCAGTACAAGGCAGCTTCATATAATTTATATCTAAAAGTTAGTATCTTTGGGAGATTGCATTATTTATGCTTGGGCTTGCAGATGTAGGTAAAACCAGGAGACAAACTGGGGGGGGGGGGAATCCCTGAGGTGCTTATTTGTTTTATGTTGCATTTTTATGTGTTTCAGCCCATTTTATTTTCTGACTGAAAACATAAAGTTGCCAAGTTTCTCTCTTTTTACTGCCTTCTAGTCTATAGTGTTCATATGTTGCCATAATAGTCAGTGGCCACAATCTAGCACAGAGTTAGGTATGCTCAGGCTACTAAAACCAATGGTTTAAGTGCATTTATCTCTGTGTTGGACTGTGTCCTGTGATTTTTCTCCATTGCATGACTAAGCTGAAAACTGCTCCACACGCTAACAGAATGTTATATGCCCTTTTCACACTGCCGCTCTGGATACAAACGTTACACGCAAGAGGAAGCAGGATTGCACTTCATGACCCCATCCCTGAGCCTCAAAGTGTGTCCCACAGCAGGATACAGATTCCGCATTCAGAACATAAAGTGTTCAGCATGTGTGCGCATAGTCCATGCGCAAGGCCAGGGAAACGTATGAAAGGCAGGCCCAGGGCTAGTGCGCATGAATCTCCTCCTCATGTTGATTTTATACAGAATGGCTATGACTCGGCTTTTTCTGACTCAACACTGTTCTTCTGCAAACAGTAATGAATATCATAAGCACAATGTGTGAAAGGGGATGGATACTTTCCCTCAGTTTTGCATTAATGAGCAGCCCACATTGTGCTGCAGCTTTGGCCGGAGAAGGCAAATTACAACTTTGAATTATGAGTGATGGTGCAACCTGCATCTGTATAATTATAGAGTAGGTTTGGTACTGATTCATCCTGTCCCTTAGCATACTTTCTTTTGGGAGTAAAATTATTTTGCTGCCAGGATTTGCATTTCAAGGATAAGAGAGGCAGGAAAGAAAAGTGCAGACACAGAAGTGTTGGGAGCTGAAAGTTTTAAGAAGGCTAGAGTGATATAAAAGAGGCAATTGCACAGCAGAACATTGTCTTTGTGCATGATGAATCTAGCAATTTCAGCTTCTAACCAGGAAATGAAATCATACTGTCCACAACACCCTCTCACTGATAACCTGGCAATTTGCCCACAAGACTCCTGCAACCTGCGTTTCCAACCCATCTTTGAGGGCCAGTTTTACAAAAATGAAAAGGCATGTTGATTTTGCCTTGAGACTCCTCACTGGAGAGCATTTACCTAAGCTTTATTAGAGTGAAACTACTTGAGAGGAAATAATTTCAGGACTGTGGCTTTAATAAGGCACGTATTATGCTTGAAGTGAATTGTTGCCTGCCATAATCATCAGTACAGGGGAAAATGCTTTTTCTCCATCTCCTTCTCCAAATCAATTGCAAAGATGATTTAGTTTTATGGTGACCTGGTGATAAGCGCTAAGGAGCACCTTGATAGCAAAGAAACACAGGAGTACTCTGGAATAACAGCATGCTTTAGACAGATGTGAGATGACAAATAGTTTCCAGACTGTCTTTTGGAGGCGAGATGATGTGAGCAGTTGCACATCCAGAGCTTTTCAGCTGCTTAACATTACTTGGGTTTGCTGGCTTGAGCAAAGCATCGTGCTGAGCATGGCAGAAACAGACGCGTTCCACGACTTGGCAGTTCCCAGAGTTCTATTCTTGAGAACTTGATACAAACAACATTTGAGGAAGAGAAAGCTCCATGCTTCTTGGAATCTCTAGTGCTTGAACTTTTGCTCTGGCCTTTTATTGTCTCCAGCCTAAAGAGTCGAAAGGAGCAGCGTAGCAGTTTACAAGGAAGGTAGCAGAGGCCAAGTTGCACCCTTTCCGGCTTTCCTCTAACTATTCTTTTCTCAGCACTTTCTTGTCCATCAACATTCAGAGACAATCTACATGCAGAGATCTATTAGTGAGATCCTCTCCTTTCTTGTTGTTTTGGAAAGCTACGGAGTGGACAGGCCATGGAATTTATAGCAGATCATCCCCCCTTGGTCCTTAGCCAGTGGCTCCAGGTGGTTTTATATATTCTGCCAAAGTCAATATGACCAAATGCAACCTCACAAAGCTTAATATTTTTTAAGCAAGTCTACACCCGTCACGGGACGCGGGTGGCGCTGTGGGTAAAACCTCAGGGCCTAGGACTTGCCAATCGCATGGTCAGCGGTTTGAATCCCCGCGGTGGGGTGAGCTCCCGTCTTTCGGTCCCAGCTCCTGCCCACCTAGCAGTTCGAAAGCACTCCTAAGTGCAAGTAGATAAATAGGTACCGCTTTATAGCGGGAAGGTAAACAGCGTTTCCGTTTGCTACGCTGGTGCTGGCTTGCCAGAGCAGCTTCATCACGCTGGCCACGTGACCTGGAAGTGTCTCCGGACAGCGCTGGCCCTTGGCCTCTTAAGTGAGATGGGTGCACAACCCTAGAGTCGGACACGACTGGCCCGTACGGGCAGGGGTACCTTTACCTTTACACCCGTCACACCAGCATTTAAAAAAAGCACTGTTTGGAGCAATTTAAGGCACTTTATAGCCACAGTAGTTCTCCAAGGAATTTCTGAGACGATTTTGGTCTTCATTCTCTGGCTTGTGAAAGCCCTTTTGTAATATGAAAGGGGGGGGGTGTATGTCAAAAAGCAATGGTTTTCAAAGCATGCACTTGGTAATTCTAGGGTTCCATGGAAGCTTATTAAAGATTCTTCAATGAAACATTCAGTAAGGGCAGGCAAACTTCTCCAAAAAACAGCTTGCCCACTAATACCAGGAATGTTCCCAGGTACAGGGTGGGTGGATGTATTCTAGGTTTCGTTAAAATGGGGAAACAACAGGATCCAATGAGTGCTGCACATGAACTGAATGACATTTCTACAAAATGCCCTGGAATTAAATAGAAGGATCTATATTCTAAACAAAATGCTTCATTAACCTGGAGGTAGGCTGTATGAATTGTGTATTGATTTGTAATGATTTGTTGGGTTTCTGGACCGTAATTGATTGATTGATTGAATAGAAGGATCTGCTAATTTCAGTTCTTTCTGTTTCTCATTTTTCCATTCTTAAATTCAGTTCTCTATATTTCTGCAGCAATTTGTGAATTGAAAAAATAAAATCCCTGTGAAAATTCTTCAGTATTTTAGTGGGAATTTCTGCTAATAGACACACTTCTGTATGCAGTTTAACTAATGTGCATATTTTACAAGCAGTTTCCCCTAACATAATGCACTTTTGGTTGTTCTCACTATATATAAACACTTTCCCCTAATATACTGTATCTTTTGTACACATTGATTGGAGAACTGATTTGCAAAGTTCAGTTAAGTATGAATTTTGAAAGATGACTTTATTTCAATTCTCAT
The DNA here is from genome assembly GCF_965153285.1 of Podarcis tiliguerta. Lineage (NCBI taxonomy): Eukaryota > Metazoa > Chordata > Lepidosauria > Squamata > Lacertidae > Podarcis > Podarcis tiliguerta. The sequence goes on along the minus strand of NC_139538.1, from coordinate 68,988,378 downwards.
CCGGTTTGGAAAGTGTGAAACTGAAGGATTTGCCTATACATGTGAACTGAACTGAATCCCCCCTCCCCCACAATCCCTACTTGGGACGTTCCACTAACAAGCAGAGGTTCCATGGTATACAAGCAAATGTCTCAAGAGAAAATGGTTGGAAACAATTGCCTTACAGAGTAACTGTGAAACCCTAAGGCTACTTTTACTTCTAAAATGACTGTAATGCAGCAGCAGATTTGCTACAGTTTATTGTGTATAATAGGGTTTCAGACTTCCACTGGCAACAGCAAAAAGGCTTCCCCACTTTCTAAATTAGGCTATTAGAATCCCTGATCAAAAGGAACTTGGATGCATATTTTTATTTTTGTACAAGTAATCCTAGTGTATAACCTATGTAGTAAGTAATTATCTCTAGCATATGAGCTACTGCTTGCCATCTGGCTCCTCCTCCTGCTACTATTTTGCACCTGGGTTTGGTTGGTAGAGCTTGCAATTCTAGTGCAAACGCAATTAGATCCTGCAGACCTGCGCCTGTCTACCTGTGCCTGTCTTAGATTGTGCTAAGTATTAAATGGAAAGAGGTTGATTTGAGAATTTCAGCACCTTTATCTGGACTCTTCTCAATCTTAAATCTGCTATAAGAGTTTATAATATTTTCCCCATTTTGTTTTGTTTTGTTCAACAATTGAGGTAAATGTAAGCAATTGCTTATATAAACAATTTACACACATGAGTAAACTTGTAACTAAGCACAGAATGTTTCTTTGGATCAGATTGTGGAACAATAGCATGTAACTATTCTTTGTCTGTTAGACAAAGAAGGGTGTCTCCATTTCCCTGAGTATTAGGAAGTCCCAGGGGAAGTTTTAGAGGGTCAGTTTCCTTGTGGAAGAGAGAAAACTGGAGGCTTGCAGTGTTTATAATAGATGTATGTGTTATATAGAGAGTGAGAAGATAGGATGTTATTTTTTATTTGTTCGGTTACATCCATGTCCTGCCTTCTTAGTGTGGGCTTACGAACTTAGTGATTTACAACATAATGGACCTAAACAATGGTTTAGTGTTTGGTGTGCTGTACATGAATTTGGGCTTACATTTTCCCTCCCCTGTTTCTCCTATGGTTAGTTCAAACAAACCAGGTTCAAACCAGGGTTTGTGATATGGCTGATTAACAAACCATAGTTTAAAACTATTAGTTCTAATTAGTTTAAAAGTGAAAGCAGATGCCTGTAGTATCCTCATGGCTATTATTGGGGGGGGGGGGGGAGTCTGCAAGCCTGATGCTTGTGCATGTAATGCCCAACCATACTTTAGTGTTGCATGCAAACATGGCCGTAAAACCACATCACAATTTTTTAAAACCAACAAACCCACAATATCAATTAAAACAAAAAAGCAGTAAGCCAGCGCATGAAACAACTGTTCATGGCACACATACTTGTGCAGTGGCTTGTATCAGCCACTAGAAATCAAGTTCCAGACTATACACACCCAAAGTATGAACCATTTTGTATTATTGAAGAGTATGCTTATAACAATATGAGCAAGTCCAGTGAAAGAACACTTATATATGATGTACATTACCTTCTCTCTCTCTCTCTCTCTCTCTCTCTCTTTATTTTTCAACACATGTGTTAGAAGCATTTTAGCCATTCATGAGTTGTGACATGTCTCCAAGCACTGATGTTTATCAGAAATTCGAAATCCAATATATACTTTCAAAATTGTCAGATCAGACAAGTAAAGATAGGCAACATTGTTTCCAGGCACCCTTAGCAAGTAAACCTTAAAATTAGCTACACAGTGAAAGCACAAACTAGGTACAGTTGAAATACACAGAACAACCAGAAAGGGACTTCTGGGAACAGGCACAGGATGTTGCTCCATCTCCTGTTGGCATTGCATACCACCCTTGCTTAGGACTGTTCTGGCAACCATATTTGCTTCAACATTTTCCTTATGGGTAAAATGAATGAGGAGATATGAAAGCCAGACAACTGGGCTTGAGTGATCAAGACCACCATCATCTTTGAGGCTCAGTATACATCTCACAGCTGATTGACCACCATTAAATGCCTCATTTTATGGCACTGTGATGCGGTTATATAAAGTATTCCTATAAAGTGATCCCAGGCACTGCAAACTGCACCAAAAGGACTGGTGAGCAAGCTTGAATTTATAACACACATGTAATTGATTCAGAAACTTCAGACAAACTGTCTGGAATTCAAAACGAACCCTTCTGTAATGCTGCTGGGCCTCTTTATTTCCCATCATTCATGTGAAACCAGCCTGAGTGGCTATAGCTGAAGAACAATTGAAGGGAAATTGGAAATTACATAGTCTCTTCCACAGAACTGCTTTCCTTTTAATTTCCTCAACACCGGTTATTTGTGTTATATCCTCCAGCAGTTATAATTGTATCTGTTTGGGAGTAGAATAACAGGTTCCTTGAGATAACCTTGCACAGGTTTCTCTTAGCATCCCTCCTTCTAATAGTGAGCTCAGGTGGTAAGCACTGACAGGATTGGAGCCAAAATGGACCCACCAAGAAGCAAGAAGGACTTGTCAGCCTTCTTATGGGAAGACCAAAGTTTGCAGAAGCTCGACAATCTTTAAAAGCCAAAGTCAGTTCTCAAGAATTGCTGAGCATGCTCAGCAGTTTGCTTTGTTTCATGGTTTACAATGATGTGGTGGAATCAGCATAGTAAGTGTTGAATCCATGTGGTGAGGAGCTTCACATCAGCACTTTGTCACATGGAGCGATCTTCATGTAGTTGGGATTCCAAGTGGCTGGGCATTGTGCATCTGCTTATTTCCTTTGGGCCCAAGACCTTATTTGCACATATCATCCTTCCTGGTGTGTTTGCTCCAGGTTCTGCAGTTCTTTCCACACTGATTCAGGAATAGGTTGCCCACATGGTTTGGCCTCATGGTGTGTTTGCAGGACACATAAGCAATGCCCAGCCCATAGAAGACCTATCATTTGCATAGCTTATAAATATATCCTCAGTCAAGCTGAACCACATGGATGGAAGTCTTTCCTTGTGCCCAGAACAGTGTGGGAGCAAATGCAGAAGGAACAGAAGCCGCATTAGCAATATGTTTAAAGGTCTAAGACTTGTAATTTTGGGGAGAAAATAAAGGTATTGGGGACTACACTTAAAAGGGTACTGAAACATTTAAAGATTTGTGGTGGCTGAGCATCAACATAAGCATTTTCTGAGTGGTGGAGAAATGTGCAACTTGAGATTAGAGAGTCCAATATTATTTAGTGACTTGCGGTAGCTTCCAGACACCACAGAAATGGCTTCATTTTGTACTACTTCTCTGCAGTCAAGCGCTAATCCCTCAGGTCATGTAAAACAAGTGTACATATTTTCATCTGGCAAATGATGGAGAGCAGGAAATCACAAGGCCTGATGGAGTGATTTAGTCACACATGTTGCTGTCTCATCTGTTTCTTCTAATCTCTTTTTCCACTTCATTCTATTCAGGGACAGCCTGGAACAAGAGGTTTTCCTGGGTTTCCGGTAAGTGGCACTGCTAATGCATACTGGTATGTATGAATGATATATTTCTAAGTGCAGCATCCCTTAAACTAAATACCTCTTGACGCATCTGTTCTAAAAATGGATGGCTGGGGATTGTGTCACAGAAAAGACATTGCTATTTCATTCAGTGCTTTGATTTCTTTAAAAATGTATTTATTGTTTAAAAAAATTGCAAGTAGAGAGATCTCCTATATTTTCCTTCCAGAGTCATTAAAGCAAAAACTGTAACATAAAACTATAAATATGTGTTGTGATTTGAACTAATTTCTAGATCTGTTGCAATGCTTTTTCAGTCACTAGACTCCCTTGTGTTTTCTGTCCACGACCTGTCAGGTATACAGTCATGTGGGCTGTATATACGGGCTATGAACACAGAATATCTGCCTGTTTTAGACTTCATTGCTACATACTTTCTTGGGAGAAAGCCCCATTGAACCCAGTGGGGCTTGCTTCTGAGTAGACCTGTATAGAATTACACAAAAAGTCAACTGCTCACCTCCTTTCTTTTGTCTTAATTTCAGGGTCAGATTGGTTTAGACGGCAAACCAGTAAGTGAATATTTCCCCTCCCCTGACTCTTGTTCTTGCTCATACTCCTAGTCAGCAGCTTTCTGTCAATAACACTTTCAAAATGTTTATCTCTAAATCATTTGTTTCAATAATTCTGGGCAAATCCATATATGCGAAGTGGTGCTGGTATGCAGACTACCAAAAGACACGTCTTAGAAATTAAACTTGTTAGAAATGTAACTTATATAGTTGGAGACTTTTTAAAAATCCACCTATCATACACCAGTGTTTCTATTTTTATGTGTGTGTTTGTTTAAATTTTGAAAGCTTTAAAACCCAATTTTCAGGACACATGGGGGAAAATACACTTACAAGACATGAACCCACATCACAATTCAGCCAAAACTAGACCTGAATAAATATATATTCAGAAATTCTTTTAAAGACCAGTAGCGATGAGGCTAGTAGTGGCCATTGTGGTGAGGTAGAGCCATCCTCCCAACATTTGCATTGCTGCAGGGGCACAGTGGCTGAAAGGTCAGGGCTGTGTAGGAACCAGTTTCAGGAAGGCTGCTCTGCCCGAAATTTGGACCCTACTGCAAGAGGCCATCTGTATGTATCTCTGTGAGGAGTGAGTTCCAAATGTGTGGGGCTGCATTTAAGAAAGCCCTGTTCCTGCTACCTGCCAGCCTAATGGCTCTTGCTAGCCAGTTAAGAGAGCAGGGTCACAGCTTTCATTTCAATGCTTTGGCAGGCTTATCCGCTTGCAGGCAGCCCTTCAGATAACATGATCCCAAACCACTTAGGGCTTTAGATGTTCAAACCATGAGAAAACCATTGCTGTAGGAAAGCAACAGGAGAACGCATGACTAAACAGTAATGACAATCGCAGAAGTCTGAGGCTTCAAAATGTCCTAGTAACTAGAATGGCCACCCCTGATGCAGTCTTCCTTTCCATTTCAGGGGCAACCTGGACAGAAGGGAGAAGTGGTAATAAGACTTTAATCTATTTCTGTGCAATATGCTGGGTTGAGGCTGGAGACTTTCAAGCTTGTAAAAGGGCAAGACTGGCAGGGCGGGTTTGTGGAGTCTTCAATTCAAAATGGAACTAGGGTTGCCATATTTCAATAAGTGAAAATCTGGATTCAAAGGTTGCTGAGTTTTAAAGCTTTTTTTTGGTTTTGTGTTTTTTCAGAAATTCACCAAAAATGCAACACTTCCAATATGGGCTGCCATACGCCTGGGTTTTCCTGGACATTTTAACCAGTTTCTGAAAATTCCACCAGGACACCATTTTCGAAGGACAAATCCCAGCTGTGTCCGGGAAATTCCGGACATATGGCAGCCCTACCTGGAATAGATCTCCCATTCTTTTTTCTTCCTACTCTAGCAATGAAAGCAGGAAAGTGATTTCTGCTGGCAAATTTGTAAATAATACCTCCACCCCCCACCCCACGCCATAAGCAGCACTAGGTTATTGGGTCATCATCAACAAATTTATTGTACTAGCCTTGACCACTTTAAAAATAAACTCAAAAAAATTCCAATCCCTAAACAATACAAGCATTGTATAATAAAGTTAAAGTGCCTTCTAATGATATTAAATATTTTAACATAGTTAGAGTAAAACTGAATTCAAGGTAAGATTAAACTAAATACACTCTTAAAGCTCCTAAGGCATGGCCTCCTTTAATACACTAGTTCTTTCTGTTAGATGTTTGCTTGCAGCTAAAGCATACAATGTTGTTCTATATATAGCAAATGGATAAACAACTCCAAAGAGAAAACACATAATTTTTTGGTCAGGATGGGTTGTTAAACTAGACAAAATATTTCTCAATAATTTTCCCCTTGGACTATCATATAAAGGACATTTCGGTGCAAAGGACATTCTCCACCTGCTTTAAATTGCAAATGCAAATCTGTTGTGAAACTGGTATCTGTTTGTCTCTACCATTTGACACGGCGGAAGGCATAATCTGTAGACGTAGCTCTCAGAAAGCTCTGCATAGGGGAAACACTGTCACTTCTTATTGATATTTAGATCTTCAACATTCCTCTTTGAAAGAATGACGCCAATGGGAAAATTTAGATTGTTGCTCTGGGGGTGGGGGTGGGGGGTGGGCCAGGAGAACCCCAGAGCAATGCATTCAAGTATAAAAGGGGGAGGGTGTTCTGTCCGGCAAGCAGAAATACTTGCACTGACAGATCTATTAGAAGAGTGCAACATTGAATTCCTCCCCTTGTTCCTCCACCAAACTTATCATAATATGGTAGGTTCTGGCAACGCCAAGGTAGGCTGCACTTTATTTGTAGGGTATGACATCACCACTGCACAGGAGTCCTTTGTGCATGTGTGGTATGGCTTTATAGCATCAATGAAGTCTCTAAACCAGGTGTGGAGAATCTTCCACAACTTGAGAACCGCATTCCTTTCTGGGAGACCTTCCATGGGTCAAATGCCAACACACACACACACACACACACACACACTCCCCTTGCTGTTCTCCAAGCAAGAAACATGAACTGTTCAAGGACATATTCCAGCCAGACAGAGACACTCAAGAAGGGTGCAAAGCAAGGATGGAAAGGGATGCAGCTAAGGAGGATGTGTGGCCCAGGAAGAGTTGCAAGTGCCATATTGCAGTGCCCCTGGGCCTCATATTCCCCATCCTTGCTCTAAATTTGTAAGAGAACTCCAGATTCTTGTGAATATACCTGGTACAGTGATTTTGTCATAGCTGGACCTGCAAATCCTTGTCTGGATTCCATATTTTTGTGGAATCGAGCTGCATCTGTAGCTGTACCAAAGGCAAATCAGTACTACATCTAATATCAAGTGAAATTTTTTAGGCAAACTGCCGCTGTCCCTCTTCTGGCCACAGGAGTGGGTAGGACTGGAGCCAGGTTTTTCTCCTCCTGACCCTGCAGCCAGGAGGCACTGGTTTCATTGAATACAGTACAGTATCAACATAACAGTTATATGCACTGGGAAACCAAAATATTGTGTGACTCGCTTTCTTGCAATATTCACTTTTATTCTGATGGTCTGGGACCAAACCCGCAATATCTCCAATATCTCTCCTTTCCATGATGCTAGTCACCATACATTTAGTTAGCTTAACAAGGCTTAATTTGCATTTGTGCTTACTGTTCCTTGTTGTGACTGCTTTGCTAAGTCCTTTCAGATTTAAGCTATACTGGGATAATTAGAACCTTCAGGAGGATTTGCTGGGTGACTGGCAAGTCTGAAATGCACGGTGAACTGGGTCATCTGATTGTTTCACCATCAGGTGTTAGCTCCACATCACTCCACCCCTCCTCCATCCAACTTAACATGTACTTAATAGAAGGATGGGGGGGGATGGACTGTGCTGTTTGAGATGAATGGGGCTGAGTGCTGAGAAATTGTGTTAGGATATCCTGTTTTCATTATCCAGATTTCTTTTTTTAAAAAAACTCAGAAATACTTGTCAGGGAACCCACACAGTTTTGAAAATCAACTGTTCACAAAATTATTCAAGTCAATAACTTGGAAAGCAGAGTTAGTAATAGCCAGATACAGGCCATTTAGCCTATCTTGCTTGTAACTGGACACACTTTCACATACTAAATTCCTGGTCCATAAATTTTATCCACCTTGTTAATTCTGCTGCCACCCTGTGTGTATTGGCCCTGCTTTACAAAGTATCTCATTTCAGTGTATGCTTCGATTGCTGGATTGCTCGAGTCATGCTTTTATTTTCTACGAAGCTGGAGTTTTACCCTGTGTCTAAAGCAGAGCAAACCACAGGATATAGTGTATACTTTGCTTCCTCTCTGAGTTAATGAAATAATCCCACCCTACAATCTATCAAATACTACAGGCCTGTGGTCTGGCAAGCTTCTGCTTGCTTTGGCCCAGAGCCTACAGAATTCCAATTTAACCCCACTATTCAAATTAATTGTCACTCTGTTAATATAGTATATTTTCACTATATTATTTGTTGCAGGCAGATGCTGAAACATGCCGTGCTTTCTGTATCTGATGAATTGATTGTGAGATTTTCTTTTAAATTAAGTTTTTGGGGCGTTATGCACATATTTTGTGACCCTCTAAGTCAACACAGCCCACCAGGCATGTGTTGTGTGGGCCAGCCAGGTGTTTGAGAAAACCAAAATGCTTTTTTGGGGGGGGGGGGAGGGAAGCTCCAGGCAGGTGCCAAAGACAGTTTTATTGAGCCTCTGGTGGCCTGTGTTCAGCTCACTGAGTCACAAGTGGAGCAAGTCTCCACCAGGCATATTTTCAGTGCATCCCAAACACCAGAAAGGAAGAGGCCAAGCACAAGAGATTTTAAATAGGCTAAAGCCTATGACTGTGCTTCGATTGACTTCTCCATCACTTTTCCTCAGAGGGCTGTATCCATAATGGGCATCAGAGGTATGCCAAAATATCACAGAATAGTGTGCAAATGAGAGCCATACCCTGTTGTTGCTGTAAAAATGTATGCAGGTCCCTCTTCAGATAAGTTTGTCATGTCAGCACTATCTTATCTTTGAAGAGAAGGTGAAAAAGACATTTAGCATACATCTCACATCATGGCCTGATTTTTATTAGTCTAACTCAGTCTTTCCCAAACTTGGGTCTCCAGCTGTTTTTGGACTACAATTCCCATCATCCCTACCTAGCAGGACCAAGTGGTCTGGGATGATGGGAATTGTAGTCCAAAAACAGCTGGAGAACCAAGTTTGGGAAACCAACTAGCAGCTGGACGCTATTGTGCTTTGAATGTGGGTTGTTGCTGTTGTTTTGCTACTTTTTGGTTGCTTTCTTTTAGTTAATTAATAGGCTAATGCTGCTGATTTTATTTTTAATTGGGCACCTGTTATTTTTGTTTATAAGCCACCCAGATCATTTCACCAGACATGTGCACATGTCACAGCATACCTTAGCAAACTAGATTAAGGGGTGCAGTGGTGTTGAGCCAGAGCCACCACCTGCTGGCAAGACAATAAGACCTCCACCTCATTGTGGATTTCACACTTGTCATTCACAGTTCGGGGCCCTGCTGTGAAGTAGCTAATATTCCATCCTCCACTCTGCAAGACGCAGTGGACAGTTTAGACTTATTTGTCCCATGTGTAAAAAAGCTTTTACTCTTCCTGTATTAGGAATGGGTTAATCTGTCAATTTCAGTATCTTTCAGTTTCTCACTTTTCTACTCTTAAGTTCAGTCTCCACATTTCTACACTGGAATATTTTTTTAAGTCCTCCAGAAAATTTGTCAGCATTTTCGTGCAAATTTCTCATGTGCATTCTAAATGCATTTTTGCTCAGTGTGCACATTTTTTGAAGCAAAATGCATATTTGATTTTTTATTGTCACTAATATATGCATTTATGTGCACACGTTACCATAGTCTGTGCATTCTTGTACACATTGTTTGGCTGGAGAACTGCTGTGCAAAATCTGGATAAGTCTGACTTTCTTAGGATATCCATTTCGGTACACAGTATTGTTTTGAAAAGTGTGAATCTGTCGTCTTTAAATGCAAACAGAACTGAATTCCTCCCCCATCCCTACTTTTGGTGATGCTACTCCTACAGATTATGCATCCCACCGCCCACACTGCTGAATGTTCCTGGTAACTATGTCACTAGTGGATAGTCTCTCCTGATGGGGACTGCACATGCTGTAAGGATATTTAATTGATGTGCAACATCACCATGAAAGAAAGATTTCCCCCATTTGCACATGGAGTAGATGACATCTGTAACAGGCCCAATTAATATATGTCACTTGGAGGACCTAAGGATACCTGATTATGGAATTAAAAGGTTTGGGTGAGAATTATCGCAAAAGGGGGTATAGCTTGCCTGTGTTTCCTGTCTGTAATGCCAAAGTTTTATCTGAAGCTTACATCATGTGCTGTCGTATTCATCATATTGTTCACTTTGTTTTTCAATTGATGTAACCTCTGCTTGGGTTTTCCTCCCCTCAAAGGGCCCAGCTGGTCCCAAAGGACAACCAGTGAGTAATTACTTGTACATACTTTCTGCTCACACTTATTTTTGGCATTCCTTATCACCATTATATATGCGACATGACTCTATATTTGTCTTCTACTTTCTATAGGGAACTGCTGGACAAAAAGGAGAAAAGGTGAGCTTAGCAGAATTAACATTCTACCTACAATAAAAAAGGGAGTTCCACGTTCGTTTGGGTTTCAGTTTCTAGAAATACCTGTGTTTAAGGCAGGCTAAAATAGTCGTGTGCTCTCTTAAAGAGGATTTTAACTCACATTAAAACACAGGTTTTTCTAGAAACTGGAAGCTGAAACAACCTGGAACTCCAGGCTATTCATGTACCCTGAATCAATAGTCTCAATATCCACAGTTGCTTTTGAAAATAATGTCACCTTTGCTCATTTGAATCCATAGTCAAAGTCCAGTCCACGGGATGCTTAAATCAGCAATGCACCTGCTATGAACCTGTCTCCACAAATCTATTTTGGTTACAGCATTCATGATGTAAACTATTTTCTTTTAATCTCCTACTTTTGCAGGGTCAATGTGGAGATTATCCACACAGGGTAAGCAGACTCTTCTATTTTGTTTGTAAAGTGACCCTTGCATATTATCCCTTGTTTATTTGGATGGCTTTTATGGAAATATAGAACTTAAGAGTTCTTAGCGTTCATCACTGGCTCCTGCAGTCCTTTCCTCACCCCCCCCCCTCCACATAGATATTTTATTACCTAACTGCCTTATTGGCAGATACAGTGAGTGCAGAGAGTTTTCCGGGAAACATTTCACCAATTTCTCCATCTGGCTAGCGGATCTGCCAGTTAGGATTGCTCTGCCCATTTTTTCTGCATTAGAACCATAGAATTGTAGAGTTGGAAGGGACCTTGAGGGTCATCTAGTCTAACCCCCTGCAATGCAGAAATCTCAGCTAGAAAGGCATACATTGGGGCTGAAATTATTATAGGGACATAGGTTTAAATACTTCATATTCAGCATTTGAGAAGTCTCCAAATAAATATACCTAAAATCTGGCCCTTATCCCAGAGAGATATAGATGTTCTGTTTGCCCAGGATCCTGAGTGATGACAGGATGCAGATAATGCCCCTTTTAGAGGTATCTGAGGCAGAAGAATGCAGGGAACAAAGGCTGGCTGATTGGCTGAGTGTTCTGGCCCATATAATTACAACAGAGAGCCAAGTATATTTATTTAGAAAAGCAGTGTCAGTCAATTGCTATGGGCTTTTTATTTTTAAATTAGAAGCATAGTTTGCCTGAGCAATGCTCTGAGTTCAGCTGCACTCCCTTGCAAGTTCTCCCAGTGCTGATCAAGATGAAAAGGAGGGTCCACAGACTATTAAAACACTGAGAAACTATTCAGGGGTAAAGAGGACTTGACCATACCAAAGAAAAAAATAGTGTGGCTTACTGTCTCTGTTGGATATTTGGAATTGTTATTTAAGAAATTATACCTTCCCATCTCAGATGGTGCTTTCAGCTACAGGAGATCTACATAATAAGAGGAAATATAATAATGATCCACATCCTATGAGCAAATAGATTAAGGTGGAGAAGCTCTGGCAAAGCTTTGCAACGGGAGTATGCCTTGAGCCTTCCTCTGCTACATTCTATACTAACCGGCAGCCTATGTTTTGTTTCTGGGGGTGAGGAACCTGAGAGTTGAGCCGCAGCCAGCAAAGTTTGAGATTTTAGCTTCCAACTCTAATTAAAATTATAGGAACTTAAAGGTTTTCGTTTTCTTTTTAAAAACAACACTGGGCCTCAAGATGATACCAAAAATGTTCTTGAAGACTTCAGAGCCAAATGATTTCTTAAAGTCATTAAAAAGTTATGCTTTTTTAAAAAGCTGTTAAGCAGATTCATGATTTTTGAACTTTGAGAGGTGCTAGACAAGAAGATTAGGCCTATCCTGCTGCCTGGAAATCTTGGATGGACTCAGGGCACTGGTCACAATTTCCATCTTTGTTAAGCGTTGCCCTTAAAGGCAGCAATACTTTGCAAATTATCAACGGTAAGGTGTGTGTACCCCCCCCCCATGGGTCTTAAAGGAAGGCATTTAATTTCTTTGTTCCATAATAACAAACTTATATTCTTTTCCAAAAAGAGGAAGGAATAGCCCAGATACTTGTTTTAGCTTGCTTAGGATTTCCGAATAATGGGTTTCTTACCGTTGTGTCTGTGGCATATGAACTGATTTTTTGGCCTGGGTTCCCCTCCTCAACCACTGTCAGTGAAGCAAGGACTGAGAATCCAGCCCCACTGTTATGTAGTTCCCTAGCCTGTTTGTCGAGCAACAAATTAGGAAAGCTGATACTGTGCTCTCAACGAAGGAAATGAATGCATCAAGAGGTTATGTATGTGTTGCACAATGCAAGCCTTGAGGACAGATGAGGTAACTGAAACAGGTAAAAAAGGCAACAGGGTTGGGCAGGGGTTGCAAGTTGTCTTCGGACTGGATTTAGGAGTTGGTGAAATTCATTTTGCTGCTGATGGTATAGAGAATAAATTGACCCAGCTCTGTGTTGCTCTGTCTCCACTGTCCCCCTAGGAATACCTAAGCACCACACTTGCAGCCCTGCGTTCTAATCAGATCCTTACACTGAAGGTTTGTGGGGAAAGGGTTTAACTGGTCCTGTTGCAAAAGGCCAAGAGATGAATCCAATATTGCATGTTCTCAGTGGCAAAAGATCCAATAACATACCTGCGGGACGCTACCCCCTCCCTACCAATAAAGGAAAATATGTAAAATATATGCTACCATCAGACTTCAGTTTTTCACTGTGGGAAAAGGCAAATGATGTAAAGAAAAACATTCTGTATATCATAGTCATGCCATCTGAACTATCCTGAGCTCAACTTCCAATAGTCGTTAATGACTGTCATCTCAAGATTTATTTAGGAACATAGGAAGCTGCCATACTGAGCCAGGCCACTGTTCCATATAGCTCAGCACTGTCTACACTGGCTGGCAGCAGTTCCCCAGGGTTTCATTCCCAGCCCAACTCGAGATTTTGAAGGTTTAAACTGATCAGCACTATTTTTGCCTTGTCTGTGTTTTTAGATCTTGCCTCAAGAGGAGTCCCTTCTACTGAGCAATTTCACAGTTGATTATAAGACATGTGAAAGGCACTCCTAGATCATAGAATCATAGAGTTGGAAGGGACCTTCAGGATCATCTAGTCCATCCCCCTGAAATGCAGGAATATGCAATTGCCCTATATGGGGATTGAACCTGCAACCTTAGCATTATCGGCACCATGCTCTAACAGCTGAGCTAGGAACGGGCAACCTGTGGCTTTCCTAATGTTTCTGGACTACGACTCCCCTCATTCCTGACTGACCAGGGCTGATAAGAGTTTGGAGATCAGCATCATCTGGCAGGCCACAGTTTCCTCATACCTGCCCTAGATACTCCCATGCTTCTTATTAGGAAAGGTGAGACATCAGAAGAAAACAGCTGGACCTAAGGATGGCATTCCAAATCTTCCTCATGTTTGCTCAAATCCAACACCTCACACAGAACAGATGGAATATGAAAATCCTATTCAGGTGTTTATCTCCGTACTGTCTCAGTCACATAAAAAGAACTAGTGGGGCTGCATGTGCTTGTCTGCATGCCTCACCGCACCCTATACTGTCCCCACAGTGTTGATACATTGGGGGAATGTCTGAAGGGGGTATGCCTGCTGAGCATGCAGAGGCTGCCTTCAGGAGCACTCAGGGTTCCAACTCACAGGGCAGCCTGTGTGCTTGTCAGGCACTTCCCACCCTGCTTTAGATCTTCCCCCAACATGTTGATGGTGCCGGGGAGAAGGCAGATGTGTGGTGTTGTGGTGGGGGCAGAGGAAGCACACGTGGCTCTGCTGTGTGTGTCTCTTTCTGCACAACAGAGATTGTTTGGAGAAAAACACCTGAAGAGGGCTACAGCTTCCCAAACTTCAGCTGACTTTGTCGCCTCTTAAGAATTACAGGGAATGTGCAGTGTCTTTTTCTGTGATTCACAGACTGAGACCCTCTGTGGTCTTTGGATCTGCTGTTGATTGTGGCCTTCTTAATCCAACCATTGCTCTTCCAATTTTACCACCACAACACATCTTCTATTTTTAACAAGCTGCCCAGAATGACTGGGTTGCAGTGCTGCAATATTGTGATGACATTTCAGTTTTGCAACAAGACTGGAACTTGGCCTGCACTAAAGAGCAAGCAGCCATAAATAAGGGGAAGAAAGTGTACTCTCTGAAGTGTACACAGTTGCTGTCATGGGAGACCTGCAGGCATACCTCTCAGCCTCAAAAGAAATTACAGGCATCTGCATTTTTGAGCTTTAGCAAGACCTGATTGTTCTTGCACATATACTAGTGAAAATCAGGAGTGATTCTAGTTGTAGAGTGAGGATAAGCATATGCAGCGGTTGGAACAGTTCATTGAATATTTGGCAGGCAGGATATGCATAGATATGCATAGATATGTTTGTTTTCCTGGAGCCATTTTTGTGAGGTGGAATGGATATCTGTAGCATGGAACACATGGCTTTGGATTTAAAATGGACACGCATAGAGACAGCTGTGAGGCAAGACATACACACGCTCACACACGCAAGGTAGAATGATGTGGAGTAAACTTTGGAAAGGTGCGGAAATTAGAAATGCATCTCATGCATACTAATTACTTTTGTGAGGTCAGGTATGGTAAAACTGAGGAGTGAAATGACCTCCATGTGAAGCTCATGTTTGGAACACTGAAGGAATGAGTTCTGAGAAAAATCTCCTATAGTTGGACTTGGCAGGGAGTGAAACTTCTGCCAAGATGTAGAGCTGGATTCCTTGTAGGAATGAAGTCTTCAAGTTATTCTGCACTCATCCCTTCAGAAATTTAAAAGATGCCTTCTTCATATCCATTTTCACGGGGGGGTGGGGTGTTTTAAAAAAGCAGGCACACTTCTTTTACTATAACGACTAGTTTTCCCTAATACAGTTTGGCCTATCTAAGGGATGAAAAATGGTTTGCTGAGAATATCTGTTGTAATCAGAATAGCTTTTGCAGTGATTAGCAAATTTGCTATGGAATTAGCTAGCAACAAAAAAGAATGGTCAAGAAATGAACTATATCTGGTAATAAGGAGAGCACTAAAACAACCAGTGAGGAATGGAGACTTGGGTAAAGTAAAGAGAAGAATACGATGCAAACAGAGAAGTGCAAATAACAAGTCAAGAAGCAAATTTAGAGTAGAAGTACTCTGCCTAGAGACTACAGGTGTGGAGGGTAGCAAGTGCTATGCTTAGTTGCAATGATACACAGCAGAAGGTGACAGCATAATCAGCTTTTTCTCTTCCATGTTATATAACTAGAAAGTATTTTTTTAAAAAAAACACCAGAGTACTCTGAAGAATAAAACCAAAGCCTATGTTCAAAATATTAAAATGGAACATAGAAGAGCTCAAGAGGCTTGCCAAAAGGTTCCCAATGACAGATACCTTTTCCATTGCCCTTCATTCTTGTCTCTGAACTGTGACTTACTTTCATTACATCCTTTCATTGTTTTCCTTCCCCACCCCCTTTCCATTTTCTTCATTGGCTGTTCTGTATGACTTTTGATGCCCTACTGACCTCCTTTGCCTTGTGACCTTTGGCCCTTGCCCTGTGACCTCCTGGCTCGGTCTTCTTCAGCTGTTGCCTCTTCTCAATTCAGTGCGGCTGGCTCCACCCCCAGTCATAAAGAGACGCACCTTCCAGGTATCCTTCTTCTTTTCCTGGTTTTAAGCATTTTCTTTTCATTCAGAGACTGGCGATTAATCAGCTTCCTTTCTTCCTTAAAGAGGGTTTCATGAAAACTAGAAGAAGCAGGGATCTCTTTAGAGAGTCAGTTTTATCCACCATTTGACATGCCTGTACATCATAAATGACCCCACAAGCTGGTTTTAGTTCACTTGTGTGCTTGCGCTCTCAGTTTAAGCAGCTAAGCATGAACAGAAATATTTTGGCTGCTTCTCCTGATGATCTGATTTCAGGGCCACACAAGATGCTGCAAGAAAGAGTGTTATTGAGGAAGAACAAGGTTTTCACAGGATATACTTGAAGAAAAGGATTGCTTCTTTTTCTTGGAGAGAGAGCAATGACCTCCCCTTGCATTACTATAGAATATCTGAAGGAGAACTGAATCTAAGAGCCCTCCATGCATTATATTGAGGCTGTGTTTACCACGAGACCATGCACTGGTGTCATGCAGGTATCGCCTGCAGTAAACATGTAAACATGTATTTTAAGGCAAGTTTGCACAACCTGGGACCTATCAAGCAGAATGTAGTGTATGGTAACCCAGAGGCTCAGCAAACTGTCTAGATCTTTAAAAACAAGGGGACTGTTAAGCACCTAGAACACCACAACACCTTGTAGGGTGGCTGTTTTCAGCTTCCTAGATCAGACGTTCTCAAGGCCTGGCAAAGTGTGACAAACAGGCACCCATCTCTAAATACCTGAGGATTTGTGTCATGGACACCAGACTGGTCATGGCTCCTCTGGGAGTGTCTACACTTAATATGTTTACTGTGGAAAGTGTTGGTTTTGATAGGTCAGTGTAACTTTACTAAACACAGTTGCCACACAAAATAATATCCTGATTGCATCCACAACAAACACCCTTTGACTTCCCAGATAGACAGACTGTAGCACTAACAGTAAGGGAACCTCTGCTGACAATCTCTTCAACTCCTCTAGAGATAGCTATGTCACTTTGAATGAAGGCACTGGAATGAATTAGCTTGTATATCTATGGAGATTTATACATGGGCATTTGGCAAGTACTGGCTCAGCTGCCTACAACATCCTTCAGAGGATACAGCCGCAGTGCCCTTGGCTTTGTTTGAGGACAGTATTATGTGTGTTTGTGTAGATGAGTGCAGATGGTTCATCTCAGCAAGAGTTCTCTATAGTGAGATGCCAACCCACACAAAGCCTCTTGTTACTGTGGCATTATGGTATGCTTATGAATACTTTTAGCCTGGAATGGCCCTCTAGGATTCATCTGGAATGTAGCTGGATGGAGGGAGTAAGTCAGAGATCAAACGCCATACTTATCGGATGTCACATGCCTATTTTTAACCATTAATTGGAGCTATATAATTTTTTTAAAGTTTTGCTAAGCACCAAGTGGTTTCATTGTGTGTGGATTTAATGTTCTGTTAGAGTTCACTGCAGGCTATCTCACACAACCACTTGGGCTGGGTGTAAAAACAAACAAACAGGGAAGTCAACGAAACAGACGGCTGGAATTCAGGACATAGTCAAGGTTGGGTAGAAAAAAAGCAGATGCAACCAGGGTTCTTACTTCATACATTCTATTTTGCATTCTGTTAGAAAGGAGCAATACTCAGTGGAGATAGTAATAATAATGCACCAAAATAGATTGTATTTTTTATTGTATTTATTTAAAGGATTTGTAGCTCACCCTTCATCGGTCCTGATACCAGGGTGAGGTACAATGTAAAATAAATGATACACAACATCAGTAAAACAAGCAAACAAAATTCTTAAAGCCTGAGAGAAAACATAAGCTTTTAAGGAGTCTTTTGAATACAGGAAAAGAAGCAGCAGAAGCAAGAACAGAAATGAGACGGAGATGGAACAGAAGTAGTAGTTTTAGGGGGCTATTGTCTTGTGTCATTCAGACATCCCTGAAACCCCCAGTCTGTAAATCTGTAAGGAAGGGCAGAAGAAGGAGAAGCCTTAAGAACAATGGCAAGGGCTCGTTTGATGGGCTTTAGTATTGATGCTCGCTTTCCCAGTCTAAGATCTGATTGGGAGTTGTAGTCCTTCTGACGGGAGCTTTATAGTCATTCAGGAATCCATGCAGAAAGCCCATCCACACGTTGCCCTTTGCCCAAGTTTTGGAAACCCCCTTCAGGTACTTACTAACAGCAACTTGCTTGGCTTGGCTCTTCTTCCTTTGCTCAGGCTCTGCTTGCTATAGATCACACTCCAGGGTCATTGTGCTGCACTGATGATAGTGTTGTTTTCAATACACCTCAGGGTGAACAGGGACAGGCAGGAATCCAAGGGCCTCCAGGGCCACCTGGGCCACCAGGCCTCCCAGGGACTCCAGGACAACCTGGACCAACTGGACCATCTGTAAGTACCTCTTCAATTGCTTGTGTCTGTTTCCCATACTTCCTGTTCTCCGAAGAACCAAAGATCTGGCTTTTACCTCCATGGTTGTTCTGCAATGGTGGTGCCCCAAAGCCTTTCTTCTCCCATGTTACATGAGGATTCCATTTCCTCTACCCCAGCCTGTGCAAACTTCCAGGGTGAAGAAGTCACACTCTGGCTGCAATTATGTCACTCTCAGCAGGACGCCCAACTTTTAAAAGCCACAAATTCTATTTGATGTTCTGGTAACAGCACCATTCCTGCAGGGACAGTAAGCATTTTCAAAAGGTCAAAATCACTCTTGTTGAAATAAGGGTTTACCAAGCTGGCGTCTCTGAAAGACACATTTCTGTGTTGCCTTAGGGAAAAGCAGGAGAACCAGGGAAGCCTGGCAAGGATGGAAAGGTATCCATTTAATCTTTTCCTTTACTACGGTTGCTGCATTTGCTTGCATGAACGTGATTTATTTCTTGGTGCCTTCAAGGGACATAATGAATGCTGGCTCAACAGTGCCATACAACTGCATGCATTAAGGGAAGGGTAGGCAAGCAAGCAGTGAAGGGAGTTGGTCATTCAGTGACCATTCTCTTGCCAGCTTCGTCTGAATGTAGTCTGCTAAAAGTCCAGTTACTCGGTTCTCGGATTTTAAAACCCCTCTGAACTCTAGGATTATTTTTTTTAAAAAATCCTATGAACTTCAGCCTAATGATTTGAGTGCATGGTGGAGGGTTAACTTGAAATAATTGGGAGTGAGGATTTTTCTCAACTCATCTTGCTTTAATCCTAGGATAAGCACTTATAAGTACAAAACAAGCTTATTATCTGTGAAAAAGAGAAGGAGGGAAAGAGACTTGAGCTGCATACACACCATACATTTTAAAGCATATCCTCCCTGCCTTAAGAATCCTGGGAACTGATTTACAGTGATTTACAGTGCTTTAATGGTGTGGCTTGTCTGCAGTCATGGGCCTAAAATGCTTTTTTTTTTTTTGCCATCCCAATAAGCTCTGTCTCTTCAAATTTGGGACCATAGCCTAGTAGTTTGGGTGTATGGAAAGATGTTTGTGAAGTATCAGCTGACATTTATTAAAATGAATAGTTCAGGGTCTATAAAGGAGAAATAATGCAAGATGGTGCATGCTTGATATAGGGCTTAGAATTCATTTACTTACTACAGAGGATAATTTCTGAATACATTATTTGAGTAATAAAAGATAAAATATATGGTGATATGGTATAAGGAGAAGTAAATGTAGTACAGACCTTAGCATATTGCCCAGTGCTGTGGGGATTTTCAGGTTTTTACTACTTCATGATGTCATATGCTTTTATCTGCAGGGCTTGCCAGGACCTCCTGGACCAAAGGTGAGTAAAGCAACTCAGAAGAAATACCAGATATAAAAATTGCCCTCTAAAATTTCAAATACTTTGTGAGTGAAATGTGAAATGCAGTGAAGTCCAGAATGTGGTTATAAACTGTGTTCTCAGGATGCTGCAAAATGGTTTAATTACAAGAGAGTTAGTCTATCATGCTTTGAGAATGAACAAGGGAAAACCCTACACACAAAAAAGTATTAGGGATCTTCTAATTAATTTGTTTATTTAAGGACCCATAACCCAGACTTGTCATGTTTAATGCATCTTAGAAGCACAGGCTCAAATCTATATATAGCAAAGGAACAAGTTCTGAATAAACCTACTGTGTATGTACCTTTGGAAGGTATAGGAAAATAAGGACAACCTGTTTGCGTTAATGTGTTAATTAGCGTGAAAATTAGTAATGCGTGAAGAGCTCATGTTCTTCCTTATCTCCACATAAGACCAGTTTTGAATCAGGCCCTACCTGATTTAAATCCAAACTAAGAACCAATTAGAAGAGGTTGGGAAGTATGCCAGGAACTAGCTAGGAAGTAAAATAATTCTTCCACACCTTTTGAACAGAGAGAAACGTAGCTTTAAAAACCTGTATATCTGTAATGAGCTCCACAGCACAATTAAGATTGGGTTGGCAGGCTCTGGAGGAGGAAGAGGAGGAAGAAGAAGAAACTGAGGAACAGGGATCTCCCCTTTCCACCCTGATTTCAGTTACTTTGGAAGAGAGAGCAGGGGTGCAGGTTCTCCCCTCTGACCTTTTTTGGGAGGGCTTTGGCCAACTGAGAGGGGAAGCTGAACAGGGAGGCATCAGTGACTGAACAGGAGGGTGCAACCTTGTCATTTAGAACCAGGCAGGGAGCAGACCAGCTTGCACCGATGGAGTGCAGCATCCCAAGCCTTTGCTTTACAAAGCTTGGCAAGAGGGGCAGGGAAACTTGTTGGGACATATTCATCGCTTCTGTCCAATTCTGAACTTCTTGCCTGCTCCTGAACTCCTTAATCCTGACTCCTGAGCACTGGGTCTGCTGCCAAACCTGCACGGTTACTTGCCTGAATAAATATCTCTTTATTAACTTCAAGGAAGAGCTTCTGTCTGAAAGTGTTGGGCGGGAGCCAGGACAATATTTTTGATAGTATAAAATTCTCTTTGCTACTGCATGCCACTACTTTTTCTACTCCGCCAAAGAGGGGCAAGTAATACCCAACATTTGGTCACACAGAGATCCCTAAAGGCTAGAATGGTCCAATATTAGAGTTAAGTGAACTGAAAAAATTGCAAGGGACATGAATACCCCACAGCTCTTCTTTGGGACTCCTGTATCTGTCTATGTCCCCCTCAGATTCTTACGTTCATGTTCATAAAGGGAAAGGGGTTTCAGTCTGAATGCAACCTAACTCAATCCTTGTTTGTGTTTTTATTTCAATTGGCATTTACAGGGGGACCCTGGAATTCAGGGGTACCATGGAAGAAAGGTATGGTTGTTGTTTTTTAGAAGCATAAGACTAGAAAATGAAATAAGCACAGCAGCGTTTGAAATGCATTAATGTAGATCTGAGCCATCTGGGAAAGTGCTGGCAAAGATACACCATCCTTGCCTTACTCATGCACACAGACACAAGCATATCCTGGTTATCACACTTTGCTCATTTCCTACCTTGAGCAACTTCGGCTGGGAGTGACGGGGCTTGAAGTAAGTGTGACTTCTTCCCCTGCAGCCATCACAACCTCTGTCATGCCCCATGGGTAAGTTCCCAATTTTTCAGGCTCTCTTGGTTGCTTATGACAGTTTCTGCCCTGAGAAACTGTAAGCCCCTGAAGATTTGACACCGTTCTGGAATAAAACTGAGTTTGAATCCACATTCACATGCAAAATGTACAAACTCTGGGTATCCTTGTTCCACCCTTGGCTGAATCTGATTAGACCCGATCCAAGCTGTCAGAGGGGCACATGAAAACCTCCTTGCACATAGAAAGCTGATGTCAGAGAGAGATTTTGATAATGTGAGCACTTTCAAAGCAGCAATTCCCCATGTATCTTCTGGGATGGTACAGTCCACTGAAACCTTTGGGTCAGCTCTTACCTACTTGCCTTATATGGCTGATCTTGCTTACCACTTTGTTGGAGTTTGTGACGCTCTTCTATTTTTACAATGAGTCCTTTTATTATGATTTCCTTGATTTATCATGCTGCAAGTTATATTGAATGTTATAAGCCTAGTAGGTTCATTTTGGTGCTAGGGTTGAGAGTCCCAGCAGTTTCCAAGAGATGGCTTCTAAATCTTGTGACTTGGGTCATGGAACTCAGGTGTTAGGTGAAACATGGGGAAAGTGTTGACTTGGTTTGGTTGGCATCCGTCTGTCTCGGGAGACAATGGTGCAGTGTGCCTTTGGGGGTGAAATCAAGCTATTGGAACGTTATAGTGCAGGGGTCTGCAACCCGCGGCTCCGGAGCCGCATGTGGCTCTTTTACACCTTTGCTGTGGCTCCGGGGCGGATACTAGCGAGGGGAGGAGGTGCAATGTGCGCCCCGACACTCCCCACTGTGGCGGGCGCTGTACTGGCTGTGACATCACATGGGGGCGGTGCGTGCGTTAGTCACACCCCGTTCCGACGTCACCTTCCCGCCCGCCCGCTACATTGTAAGGGGCATGTATGCTGGTCACTGTTTTGAAGGGGAGTGAAGAACACACACACAAAAAAAGGTAACTTGTTAATTTAACGTTTATTTCTACGAGGAGGAGTAATTCTGAGGGGTCAAACAAAGAAATAATAAAAAAGTGACAAAAAAGTTATTTTTATAATGACGAGTTTTGCGGCTCCCAGTTGTTTGTTTCTTCGGAAACGGGTCCAAGTGGCTCTTTTTGTCTTAAAGGTTGCAGACCCCTGTTATAGTGCCTGCTGTGGCTGTAGATACTGATACAGGAGAGGTATGTTTTGTTGTTGCTTTTTTGAATACCTTCCTGTATTAATCCAGGCAGAACAGCAAGGGTGTCATCCTGAGATTACTGTCCACCACTTCTTTAATAATATTTCTTCTTAGCCAGAAAACTTGACTTTTTCTGACCCTTATCTGTACCTATTCCTTCCTGTCTTTCCTTGTATCTTTTCCCCAGGGTGAGGTGGGTGAGGCTGGCTTACCTGGCACCCCTGGCCTTCCTGGTCCTTCTGGCCCAAAGGTAACTTTTGCATTGCATCAACAACTTCCCATGTCCCAAATTCAACCGATTGCTACTTCACTGTGTTACAACAGGGATGTTCATATGAACATCCCATACATTGACAAGAGGAGTGGTGTTGCACCCAGAGTATATTCTGCGCACATGTGTGGCTTAAGGCAAATATTTTTCCCCAGTCTTGACCTGAAGGTTTAGTGACCCATTGTGATGGGTAGTAGGTACACTCCCCCCCCCCGCCTCACTTTTGCTAGGGCAGGTGAAAACACCACTCTTTGGCCAGGAATTTCTAATTCCTGCTGCAGAGGCTTTCTCCCATTAATTAGTGGTGAGAGAAATGTATTTTGCAGTGCTTTCTCCTATTCGGATCTCATATGTTCTAGAATTGAATCCTGGCATTGAAAACAGATGCTATGGCTGGGTTCTAGCCCAAACGATGCTCTGTGCTCTTGTTTCTGGTCAAAGAAAGTTGCTTGGTTTTATAGTGCTTGAAAAACCTGTGGAGCCAGAGACAATAGAAGAAGGGGGAAATGTATGTGTACACTGTGCGCTCTGTAATACCATCTTAAATATTTTTGTCTACCTACAACCTACATAGTTTTCAAGTGTGTTACCCTTCATTTCTCATCCATTTCTCAATGCAGCTCATTTTCCCTAATTTCTTATTTCTGCCTGTCCTCCCCCTCTTTTTCTACCCCCCCCATTTTCTTCTCTATGTTTTCCTTTGCACAGGGTGAAAAGGGGGAGCCTAGCATGAAGGTAGGCATGGTGTCAATCTGGTATGGGAATTGTTACTCAGAACAATGTATTGTTATAAAAATCTTGACCCAAGACAGACCTGTGGCCTATTTAATAGCATATCCATCTGTGTTGTGATTAACCACTAGCAGACTTCCATGTCCTGGCTCCACTAGGCACACACAGAGAGACACGGTGAAATCTATCTTTATGAGTTTGGTGGAATTTGACTCTTTGCAAAGGCATTTCTTTGACTACTCAAACTGGCTGATGATTTCTTGCCCTTCTGTATCTTGTGAGACGGGTTGGGGTTTCTTCACAATGTCTGGTTAGCTGACACATCAAACCCACTCTAAAATCAGCAGATCCTGATGTTGAGGTTTGGCATGCTCCTTTCTTTTCTTCTGATGCTCAGGGCCCTTTTAAGAGAGGCTAACATGATTTCATGCCCATATGTTATCTATTTGATTAAAATGTATATTGAGCCTATAAATTTTGAATATATCCCTGTGTTTTTAAAAAAAAGGTATTACAACTTTGGCCAAGATCCACAAAAGACAAGGCAAACTATAACAGGCTGTATGATTTAAATGTCTTCGGGGCTGGTTCTAGCTCAGTTGGTTAGTATGATGCTGATAACACCAAGGTTGCAGGTTCAATCCCCGTATGGGAGAGCTGCATTTTCCTGCATTGCAGGGGGTTGGTTAAGATGATCCTCAGGGTCCCTTCCAACTCTACAATTACACACTACTTCGTGTGTGTAAACTCATCTAAAAATGTCTATTTGGATAGCTTGTCTTTTCAATGTACCTGCTACAACTTACTGAGACAAATTTGATTTATTAATGTATTTATATGCTGCCCACTCACATACAATATCAAGACGGTGCAAAACAAGATATGCTAATACAGTTGGCTTCCCAGCAAATGTATCAAGGTAATTTAATGGTCATAGCCTCCCTATTTTTTAAGTACAGAAGCTCCATTCTTCCCTTATTCCTTACTGTTCATGAGTAAGAGAAATACATGCACTAAGGTACTAATAGGAAAGAAAACTTGACATCCGTCACCTACTGTGCAGAAAGGCAGCCCCTTATAAACTGCTGCCCTAGGCTGCTCCCTAGACTGACTTCATAGTAGGTTGCAATGAGTCTGCTTTCAAAGACACCACAGTTATTCACATGTTGTGTCTGTCATTACCCAACAGCAAGTTGCTTATTAAGAGGAAGGTGGGTAATCATTAGCAACTAATATCAGTGCTAACTAGCATATCACAATGATGTTCTCCACACCTACCTAGAGGCTGCCTCCTGATTTTCCAGGCAGCTGAAAAAAACATACACATTCTCCAAGGTGAAAGGGATTATACATCAAGAGTTTCACAACCTGTCTGTGAGCACAGCCAGATCATTAAACCCTGGAGATCTGGAGATCTTCTTAATCCAGGTTTTCCAATTGGATTGTGATGAGAAGGAAGCGTCAATTTCATGGTTAAGAAAAATCAAAGCTCCATGAAACTTGTAGTTTAAAGAGGAAACCAGCAGGAGACTGTCCTGGTGGGAAGAAATGAACAGCATTTTGTCTCTTCCTCCCCCCCCCCCAAACAGCCCACCCTCAAGCTTTGAATTGAGATCCTGGGCTGCCCTCTGCTGGTTTGTTAGAAGCAGAAACAAATTACAGTACGTTGTTTCATGTTAGCTTTAGTGAACATCAAAACTGTTCTCCCATTTTTGGCACTTGTGAACACATATGTTTGGTTTATATACTGTTCAGATCCCTTTTATCTATCTATCTATATCTATATCTATCTATCTATCTATCTATCATCTATCTATCGTCTGTCTGTCTGTCTGTCTATTTATTTCCTGGTGTCATGCGTATATGCGGTCGCGTGTGAGTTGATCACACATAAGTCGGGGGTGTGCGCCTGTATATATTAGTGAAAATGACATTCAAAGATGCATTCTGCATTTTTGAAATTGCTTGCAAAAATGTGTATATTTGGAAAAATTGTAAACAGAAATGTGTTTATTAAGAGAAATTAGCATGTAAATGTACTCAGATTTTCATGAGAAGGTTTTTTAAAAAATAGAATACTGATGTGGAAATGTGGTGAATTGAAGTTAAGTTTGGGGAAATGAGGAACTGGGAGTAACTAAAATTGTCACAATCATCCATCCATAGTCCAGAGAGACACTCATGTCTATATGTTACACACAACAAGGAAGTGTCATCCAAAACTCCAGCATCACTGAATCGTACTGCCTCTCTCCTCCTATAGTATTTAGGCTCACTTGCTCCATGTGGTCCATTGTACGTCATCCCATTTCTGCAGTCATTATGTGGTAGGAAAACACATGATATGATGACGCCAGGGTAAATGATCGCTTGCATTGCTGGGGAGAATTTGACACACTACCCATACAACAAAAGAGTTGATCTGTGTTTTGGACACCATGCAGAGAAGTTGTTTTCAGATGTAATAAAGTCAGCACAGTGAAGTTCTGTATTTTCTGGGAAGGTAGTTAACATCAGCCAGTTGAAGTGACATCGAAAAGGTCATAAGTCAATCCCTACGCCTATGGCGTTTTAGCATAATATCTCTGCAACACTACTTAACACCACAAGCCATGAGCTGCACTGATTATTTATTTGCTGGCACAACCAGTCTCTAGTTTGATTCTAGCATTACGTTTTGACATTTTCCCCATGCGAAAGATGGAGAAAACCATGTTCTTATCATGATAACTTTAGCACTTCAAAGGTTTAATACTAAATTCAGGATTTACTAATTATATTGTAAGAAATTATCACAGCAATGCTTGACTTCTACTCTGAAGCGTCAGAGTGTCTTGAGATCTTATGGAATACAGTTTTCTCCAGTTTCAGTGGTTACCAACAAAGGTCATTTGGGAACCTATGTTTTCCCCTCACTCTTCCATCTTCATTATCTTTATCTTGTTTTTTTCCTATTCCAGGGGGAGAGGGGCATGCCAGGGCTACCAGGAAAACAAGGAGTTCAGGTATTCTGCAAGGAATGGAGTCTGACTTATCCAACCACCCTTACCCATACCTCTCAACTGACCCTGAGTCTCAGAGATTACACCAATTACCTTTAACATTCTTTACATGTATTCTGTACATGTATTTCCTACTCTTAAAATTCAAAAAGCTCGAAGTCCGATTTAGCAAAAGGAAGAAGAACCAGGAAGAAATGTTTTGCTGAACAAATGGCATGCCTGTTCCTCAACAGTTTTCCCATTGTGGAAAGAAGTGAAGTGAAATGGGTGCCTTAAGATACCCACTGCAATGAGTGTGTGGTCCACTAAACCAATCTGTGCTTCATTTGCACCACGGAAACAGAGAGCATAAATTTGACTGATTTGCCATTGGATCAAGGTTCAAATGTTTATTACTTTCAGAGGAGTGGAGAAGATTCCACTTGAGTATGTGCTTAGTTTTAAATTCATAGCTGCAATTCAGATTAAACTCCAGTGCACATATTGTAGGTCAGAATAACCCTTATGTAAAGGATTCCGGAATTGCATTCATTTACATGTTAAAGGACTGACATGCCATCTCTTCAATCAAATCCACCCTCCCAATATATATTTATCCCCTTCATGTCTCTAGCCCATAGTTACTAAACATTACTCACATCTGATGCATTTCTGAATGTTTCTTTCACCTGTTATTACATAGAATCCCTGATTTCCATCTTCTGTCCTTGTGTTTTTTAGCTATGCCCCTGATTTCTGTTTCAGAAAGTTGAGAGGTATGATCCTTCTCCCTCTTCTTCCATCCCCATCTGCTTCACACCTTTCAATGTTTGAACCTGTTTGCCCTTCTTGGTTTATGATTTAAATCTGCTTCTCCAAGCAAGTCTCTTTGTTGTTCATCTATTGCACTAAACTCTCCAAACCCTCATTATTCTATGTCTAACAATAAATATTTCCATCCATTCCCACTTCTTTCCCTAGGACCACTTGCTCTTGTAATCAAATGCTCTCATTGAAGAGCCTAACAGATACTAATATGTAGAATGTGCCCACCTCCTTTATTTAGCCAATAAGCACTCATCTCAAGGTTCATCTGCACTGCAATTTTTGTCTAGGAAATTCTTACCACTTGATATCTTTCCCAAAGGCTTCCAGTATCTTTCTTTCCCTGCCCAGGTGTTACATATTGGCCGCTTTGATGAGCTTGCTCCCCATTAGCATCATTTCCAGTCATTAATAGGGAGCAGTCAAATACAGTGGTCTACACTGGGCATTATTTTTGCCATAAAAATGCTACTGAACGTGGCCTCATCATGGTGACTGGTCCTTCTTCCTGCTGAAACACTTGTAAGTGTATTTCAAATGGATTGAGCCATTACATTCTGCATATCCATGGCCATCTTGAGGCCATTGGGAAGGATATGTGGAGACACAAGGTAACAGCCTTTATAGGTGTACTTCCCAACTTTGGCTGTGTTCACATGTGATGCTAAACCACAGTTTATGTTACAAAACTGAGTTGCAGTGAGCCTTTGGCTTGTTCCCTCCTTCTCTGGCAAAACCATGAAGAGGAGTTAATAAGTTTTTGTTTCCTTATTTGACTAACTGCAGCTTGTTATGATGTTCAAACCTGGGCAGACTTCAGATACTCTTAAATATGGTTTGCTAAAACAAGTCAGCTTCAGACTGTGACTTATAAATCTGGCTTGTTTGAGTAGATTGTAGCTATGATTAACCACAGTTTAGGGTTGCACAGAATGAACAGCTGTGGTTAATATAAAATGGAAGCAGAAGATTCTAGCCTTCCTGCAGCTATGCCAAAAGAGGAGAGGAGAAGAGAAGTGAATGCAAGAGTCCTAGGCTCATTGTGGCTTGTCCTCATAATGTTAAGACATAGTTTAGCATTACATGCTGATGGAGCCATTATAGACAGAGCTGGGGTCCCTTATCATAGGGAGGCCATTTTCTGTAGTATCCCTTTCAGCAGCCTAAATATATTCTTCAGGCTTCACAAAGAATCACCCAAGTTTGATTCAGATGAACAGCCAAAATAGCTAAGTCATCAAAGGACAAAAAAATATTTGTGGACTGTTCTTTTAAATGCACTGACATAATGCAGATACTGTAGCTGACAATCTCCTGGATAATGTGTGAAGTCATATGTAAAAATAACCAGTTGTTTCTTGTGTGGTGCCTTTACCACCTCAACAGTTTGCCTGAATCCAACTGCAAAGCAAAGGTTAAGTAACTGGTAGAGATATGAGGACAAAACCAATCACTCATTTGTCACATGTTATACAAAATATCCTGCATATGTGAGGAATTATTTCTTTTCCTGCCATTCAAAGTACAAAGATCTGCTGACAGATCCCGTGGCTATATAGCATTCTTGCTACATTTCATTTCATTCCTCCACCTTAATGTCCCATTACTAATATTCACATTTTCCCTCAGTCATAAAATAATACTAGATATGCACAATTGCATCCATGAGACCATAAACTGTTCAGTAAAGTTGATGGTGAAAACCTTAAGATTATGAAACAGCCAAGGTTTGGTTTCTGCTAAAAGCAATAGCACAGCTTCTCTTTAAAAACAATAGCAAGATGCATTGATAAGTGTAGAGGAACTGTGGAACACTCCTGTCTAGACCCAAGTCTTAAAACCTCCGCCCTCAGGAAATTCTTTCCACATTGATTTGTCTGTGGAAGGACCCCATTGCATGTGTTGAGGAACCCCTTTGTGGTACCGAACAATCTGTAGTGATTTCTAGGGTGCCCTCTCAGCACAAACAGTGCCCCAGCCAAGCACATGTGGACCAGTGATGTGCTCCACAATGCACCTAGCACTCCCTGCAACCAAACATTGCAGGAGATGGTAATGGAAGGCAAACTGTGCTTGAGAGAAGTTTGTCTGCCAATACTGAATTCCTCATTGAGGAATCCCTTAGGGCCAAGCCAGAGGTGACAGCAGCAGACCTTTCTCTTCCTCTTCCTCTCTCCCCCTCCCCACCCCGCCTTTCTCTTTCTCTCTTTGAACTAAAAGAGGAACACAGGTGTGGATTTAGGTTTAGAAAATTTGCTCCTAACTGCAGCTTATCTCCCAGCAGTGTGCCCCTTTAGGTCAGAGGTGGGGAATTTGCAGTCCTACGGGAGTTATGAGATTCTGCTCATCCCAGCCGGCATGGGCAACAGTCAGGGCTAAAGGGAGCTGTAGTCCAAAAACAGCTGGAGATCCAGGTTTGGGGAACATTGAGCTGGATGGACCAGTGATCTGTCTCAGTATCAGGGAGCTTCCTGTGCTCTTGTGTGTTGATGCTTTTGTTATCTGTGCTCTGGCATCAGAAAAGCCTTTGCAGGGAGAAGCTAGAGGGAAGTAAGCAGCGGGTTTGGTAAGGGATTCATTCACACACACACCCTTTTTCTATGAAAAATCAGATGCACCCAACACGCCCTGTGCTGCTGTCACATCTAGTTTGGCCCTAGTAATCTTCCAAGGCTGTTGGCTTCTATTTTACATTACCTTAGGTGTGCTTTGCCCCCTCCCCATGAAAAAAAAGAGAAACTTTCTGAAACTTTCTCTCTTGAGCAAACACCTTTTTTCACCATCTATCACAGTATCCCTGTCTTTCCTTTTTCTCTGTCAGGGGGATCCTGGAATTGCGGTGGCAGGCATGAAGGTTAGTTTTCAAGTGCTAACCTCTCGGGGGGGGGGGGGGCTGTAGAGCACTCTTAGGAGATGAAAACAGAGGTGTGCTCTCAACTTAGCATCAAATAGTGGGGAGCAGAGAACTGAAAAGCAAAGCTCAGCCCTGAGATTAGAGCTGCTGTTTTAATAAAAAGCATTTTTAAAAAAGAATTATCCTTAATACTACTTACTTTTTTGCCAGTTCAACTGCTAAATTTTGGGGTTTTATTGCACTCCGAAACATCACTTCTAGTGTTTTGTAATGTAGTAGAGATTATAATCCACTGGAGAGATCATATGAGTAGAAAGTTCCTTCATAGTAAAAAAAACACCAAAGTGACACTTAGTCAAAAGTGCAAATGTTTAAGATAATGTCTGGTAGTTCATAAGGAAGTTTATAATGTGCATCCATCAGATTAATTAAATAGCCACAATGGCAGATTCTCATATCATGCACTGTTGATGTGCCAGCAAACCAGTGCTTAGAGTGGTGTACAAAAATATAGTACCACAACCCACATGAGATGCTGGTGTTACAGAGACATTATAACACTGTTGCAAACAGAAACACAGACCAGAGTGATTTCTTTTAAATGATCATAATATAACTTTTCTCGCAGACTAGTATGGAATCTAAACACATATAAAAAAACGCTGTGAAATGCTTTTTTAAAAAAATGTTTGAAAAGAATATTGAATTTGCCATAGCTCACCATTGCCATCTAATGCCACATTTGTATAATGCACTTTACAACACACATTTTATTTGCAGCTGTATAGCTGAGTCCGAGGCACTTGCCTTATCAGAGTAATTTTATAGCGCTACCAAAATTCCTTTTAAAAGGTAGGATATGTGCAGAGGGTGGAATGTTATATTTGTACTCTGCACTGAAGCAAATGGGACTTCCTCCTCCCTGGGAATTCTGTTGGCGAGGGCTGGGCCACCCAGAGCTCATCCACACTTCCATTTGTCCCATGATTTCTAGACACAGGTCTGAGAAGTTTTTTTCTTGTCCTGCCGCTTTCTCCAGGAAAATCTGCGGGTTTTTGTTGAATCAGAACAAATGGTATTTGGGTTTTCTGCAGATTGATGTTGGTTCCAATTCAGCAGTAAAGCACAGGTTTTCTCAGGGAAAGTGGTGGTACAGA
Organism: Podarcis tiliguerta; assembly: GCF_965153285.1. Classification (NCBI taxonomy): domain Eukaryota; kingdom Metazoa; phylum Chordata; class Lepidosauria; order Squamata; family Lacertidae; genus Podarcis; species Podarcis tiliguerta. The sequence continues at coordinate 68,957,036 of NC_139538.1, read as the reverse complement.
AGAAAAACCTCTTGGACCAAGAAATCATGGGATGAAGGGAAGTGTGGTTGAGCCAGCCGTGTCATTACCAGAGTTTCTCCAAGAGCAACACGTTATTGTGCTCCATTCACTTCCATGGGAGAATGTAAAGAAGGGCACTATGGCTCTGATGGCCCAAATCAACATTGCTCCTATCTGCATAGTAATGGTTCTCTTTTTCCAAAGTTGCCTCCTTAGGACAATATTTGCAGGGCAAAATCTGCAAGCGAGGGAAGACTTCAAATCCTTTCCCATCTACTGATTCTCCCCAGAAAATAGCCCTGACTGGCATTTGCATTAGAAGGAAAACATCAGAACTCAGTGTTTTCTTCATTAGTTCCACCCTCAAACTTGAATATTAACAACTCTTGCCCATCTGTATTTCTGCAGATTCCATTTTTGAGTCTTGAAATAAAATACTTTTGGTCCGTTTAAAGCTGGATAGAAAGTTGCATGAGTGAATTTCACATCAGTACACAGCTGTGTGAGACCTAGTGAAACCCATTAGACAGACGTAAATGCAAATTGAAATAAAGTTAAAGTGGGGCTTTGGCATGAGGTCTTCTTCAAAGAATGGTCACCTACTCTGCCTGTTAGTGCTGGAAGTAAAAGAATCACCCCTCTCCTCTCTTCTTCTCTGTTTGTTTTTCCATCTTTTCCTAATGCAGGGTGAGCCAGGGATTCCAGGAGCAAAGGTATTGCACTTAAAGAAACGTCTGTTCTTAGTCTGCTTTGTCTATGTTTTATTTTAAGTCTCTTAAGGAGATCTGGTGTTATAATCAGGATGTGAGTATGTGAATACTTTGGTCAGTAGAGATGTTCCCTATTTTCCTCTCCCCTCCCCAGCAGGAGACAAGTGAAATTTTACCACGGTCTGTAGAAGTTTCTATCTATCTATCTATCTATCTATCTATCTATCTATCTATGGAGCTACTATATCTTAGCTCTAGATCTCCTCCCCAAGCTTCAATAGAAGGGCACCAATAATGACCTACTTTACAGGGTTGTTGTGTAGATTACTGAGATTAGGTGTGTGGAGTGTTTTCACCACTTTAAAACTCTATATAAATCCTACTGATGTTGTTGCTATCAGCAACAAAAGTAGAAGTTTTAGCAAGTTTGCTATTTCTTTTAGGTGTTTCGGGGTTTGGCTATGTTGAGACTACCAGTCAAGCGTAACAGACATAATTCTCTGCCTCCCTTTTCTTACCCATCCTCCAAATAAAGGGAGACCGTGGAGTTGCAGGGAAGATGGGCCCCCCAGGTTTGCCAGGGAAAAGGGGGCAGAGGGTAGGACATTGTCAAATGCTTGAGCTTGGTTTGCTTATTTGTCTTGTCCTTCCCCCAAACCTTGACCAGGTTGCTTTGAGCTGCATTTTCATGCTTGCCAAAGAATGCTTTTATCCTATTTCTTACAAGTGTGGAGTGTGCTGTGTATGCCCAAAACTAAACCCAGAATTTGAAGCACCCCTGTTCAGAATACTCAAACATTAGCAGTCTTCTGAAAGAGATATGTTTATATATTGTGTCTGCTTTCACCCTCGGAATAACAAACAGGATAAGTATTGTGATGGGAGGACAGAACGATTTGGATGTATGCTGGGATGCCGGTTTATAAGAGGATGCAATTGCTGCTGACTTTGAAGATAGCAAAATCCATGCAACTGATTAGTATTAGCTCTGGCTGCAGCTTATTAACTCTTCACATTTCCCAACTTAATTTGAAAATGAAGCACTCCATTTAATGCCTTGTGTGCACTTTGAAATATAAGTGAGCTCAACTTCTTCACTGCAGATCCAGATAGTACATGAAAAAGGCCCTCTGAGTAAACAATTTCCATCTGTACTCAAAAGTGTTATTGCGATGTCCATTTGGACCACTGCATATGCGTACCATGCAGACACAGAAAGCAGTTATATCTAGAGCAGAAGTTGGCATCCTGAGAATCTCAGCTGTTGTGATTTAACTTTGAAGGCTGTCTTGGTTGTAGAAAACAGTTGGAAAGGAAAGTCAGACAGAGCTTTCAGTGGTCAGATAATCAGGTTTGCTCCACGCAGCTCTCAGTACTTCATTCTGCCCTACCACTTGGCTCATTCTTCCTCAATCTCTGTGCCCCCCCTTCTGTTTCCCTTCCTTCCAAAGGCCTATTGCCATAAAAAGAACTGCCCTTGTTAACTCTCAGACCTGCTTTATACATCATGCTTGCACATGCAATATTAGTGATGCCCTTCCCATTAAGCAATGTGTCGCTCATATGGTTCATACCCATGTGATCCAGCCGTCAAGCAGAAATTTACAAAAATGGGCTCTCACTGGGGTACATGGAATGGATTCAGAATAAATGGTCTCAAGATAGCCTTCCGTACAGCTGGTGCTATTATAAATCAGTGTGATCAATATGATTTAAATCATGTTTCCTATTTTGAAATCCAGACATTTCTTGAGCAAAAATGCATTCTGGCCAGCTTAGATAATTAGAACAGACTGGGTTGCATTTCCCTAAGGATGGGGTTACGGTTTCTGGAGTTCACAGTCTGGTGCTGCTGATTGATGAAGCACTGTCACTGGAACTGGTAGATCGGCTGCAACCCCTGCTAGATTGTCCAGCCACAATTATTGGTGCTCTGGTAACATTTAGTGTGGACTCATGAAATGCACTCTGTATTATATATCCTTTGAAGACCTTGGAAACTTCCATTAGTACAAAACACAGCAGCTACAGTGTATTAGCTATAGAGACTGCATCTCACCAGTTCTTAAATAACTATAATAATTGCTGGTTCCTTTCCAGGCACATTTGAAAGTGCTGGCTATTGCCTGGATAACTTGGGGTCTGTTACTTAAAGGACTACTCTCTCCCACTTGATTCTACCCAAAATGCAAGGTCTTCCCTCAAGGCCTTTGTTTGGATCCCACAACCATCTGACCTTGTATTTACAATGTCTTTATTGGACTAGCTACCCCACCACTCATTATAAAGTGCTTTTGGCAGCAATTTCCTTTCCTTATTTTCCCATGCATTTCGGTGTGTTGAATAGCTGATTTAAATTGCAGTTGGATGTCTGCTTTGGTTTTTTGGGGATGGATGCTGCTGTTTCTGTGTTTTGCATTGTTTTGATGGTGAATTTTTGTGTTGTTTTTGTTTGTTCTTTTAACTGCACACTGCCTTTGGGGCATAAGCCAAAGGTGGCTCATAAAAAGATCAAAATGAATTTGTTTGCAACTGAATGCTGCTTTTATGTATTGCAAAGGCACAGCTCAAAATGTTTGGCCATTCAGCCCACAGACCCTTTTGTACTATGGAGTGATCTCTCCTTATAGCTGAAGCATCAGCGGTGTAGTTAGCCACTAGGACACCTGGGGCGGCGTGCATGCCCTGCACCCAGGGGCAAGGGAAGCCACCCACTGGGTGGGGTTTAGCCAGGGCAGCTGAGGGGGAGGCAGCAGGTGGCTGCAAGCTCCACACTGCTGTTTCGACACTGCGGAGCCTGCAGATGCATGAGCCACCGTGTCATTCCCAGGAGAAATGTATGGTTTGGGCACCCCCACGGTGTGGCACCCAGTGGCGCCCCTGTCCCCCCCCCCCCATCTATGCCTCTGTGAAGCATGCACACCTGCACAGAAACTTGGCAAAATCACTGAGGGCTCATCCACACTTCCGCTTGTCCCATGTCTAGAAAGTATGGTTCAAGTGGTTTCCCCGCTCCTTTTCCAGGGAAAATTTGCTCTTTAGCTCTAAGTTGAGCGAACGTCAATCTGGAAATTGCTTGTTGAATTGCTCGTTAGCTCAAAGTGGGATAAGAGGAAGTGTGCTAACCTTGGGTTGCAACAGGTGGCCAGAACTTTCCTGAAACTAGGGATGATAATGGTGTTTCTGTGTTAGATAACTGAAATGGGAACATCCATATTGTTTGTTTTATCAAGCTTAGGTACTTGGGGATAGCACAAGGGTATAAAGCCATCCATACGGGCACTGTAGATGGATGATCTTGGACATATACAGGATTGCATCACCTTGATTCTGGTACCTGTGACGCACCTGCCAGTTCCTGGCCCCCAATATCAAACCTTCAGATAAATGATTGCTCTGTGAAGATGGTTTCTTCACAAGATGTTTGTGAAATGCAGCCTTTCAAAACTGGAAAGTTCATTAGATGGTGATTAGTTTTGAGAGATTGTTTCATTTTAAACCATGTTCTTTGAAAGAGAGAAACTTCTTGTAGCCGGAATTTTTTTAAAAAAAGAAAACCAACCCGTGTGTGTGTGTGTGTGTGTGTGTGTAAAAGAAAATGGACACATGGCCATGCTGTGATATAGAATCAAAAGGCAAATGATGGTTCTTCAGAAAGAAAACTAGCAAAGGAACAGGAACAAAGCTGTAGACATACTTGCCATGTTGTGTCCATTGATAGATTTACCGCCATTCAGCTGATCCTAGTGCAGATTAAACCAATAATTGCAGCAGGTATCCAACCATGTGTCTATTTCACCAACAGGGCGAGAAAGGAAAACCTGGTGATCCGGGACCTCCTGGAACCATAGGACAAAAGGTTTGTTTTGTTACCTGGGAAGGTGATGTGGTACCAGGTATATTTTCTTTATTTGCTTGCACAGAAACATTCAGGGAACAGGGCACCTCCAAGTATGCATCTATATGCTTCCATAAAAACAGCAAATAATCTGACTGGAAAAAAATATTTCACTGGACAGATCTTTGTACATTTGGTTTTTTTAAACGTTTATAGGCCGCACTTTCATATGAAATATCCACAAGGCGGTATACAGACTGAAAACGCACTATTATAGTAAAAATGTCAACACATCAGTGATAGCTGGTTGGCAAAGGATTTCAGAACTGAAAGACCTGTTTGAATAATTCAGTGGTTGTTTTTTTCAGAAGATGCCTAAAAGCAAACTTCTACAGTGGTACCTCAGTTTAAGAACAGTACCTCAGTTTACGAACTCTGCAAAACCGGAAGTAGTGTCCCTTGTTTGCAAACTTTACCTCAGTCTAAGAACGGAAGCCGAACGGTGGAAGGGCTCATTAGGGAAAGTGCGCCTCAGTTTAAGAATGGTTTCTGTTTAAGAACGGACTTCCAGATTGGATTAAGTTTGTAAACCGAGGTACCACTGTATTGGCATGGAGTTCCAAGGGAGCCAATCACATTAAGGGCTTGGAAAGGCGGGCCAAATCTCAGAGGCATGTGGGACCACCAACCGTGGCCCATCTTAGTCAGCGTTCCAGACCCAATGAACATGATTAATACTCATTGATCTGTTTTGCTCCCTCCCCCATTCGGTTTTATATTTCCTAAATACTGGTTGGCTTCTCCAGATCCGTAGGTTTCTCCTCCTCCTGTGTGGATGGTGCTGGTTTTGCTAACTGGTTTCACAATTAGTATATGTAATGTCAGCAGTCAACTGACTAAGGGGTATTAGCAGCAATACCTTCTCCCCTTCACTCGTTCAGAAATACAAGCATTACAATCATTTGACCACTGTTCTTTATTTGTATATCTAGGGAGATAAGGGAGATTCTGACAATGCACTTGGAGGAGGTAAAGGGGAACCTGGACCCCCTGGTTTACCTGGACCTCCAGGACCAAAGGTGAGTAAATTCTCCTTGCTCTTTTATATACATACTGTGGGCTGCATCTGTGCTTGGGTTGCTCACCAGCTCCACCTACTTCCCAATCCCTGGAGACTTTGCCAACCCTCCTCCCCTAATATTCCCCATCACACAAGAAAAAGCCCCTGACTCCTAACAGTTCAACAAAGCCCCTTTTCCTTACAGCTCACTACCCACCCCTCCCTACACTGCAGGAGCAGCCCTTGAAAGAGTGTAAGGTGGAGGGGAGTGGCAGGTGGCAGGGGCAGCAAAACAGGACTAGGGAGCAATTGCTAGGGAGCTGCGCCAGTCTGTACTGAATGTTCCTCTGTGGCTCACTTGCCCACCTGGGCCACTTCTTCCCTCCAACTTGCCCTCTTCCACTAAACGGTGGTTTGTGTGTTTTTGGCAAGCTGTCAACCCACTGTAGTTTGCAGCACCACCTGTCCTTGGCCAGATGAACCACAGCTTGATAACACTTTTATGCAAATATAGTAGAGGAAGATATGCTTACTGAAGACTATTCCAGAGTGGGTTAGAATCTGACTATATGTGCACTTATAACTGCACTACTGGTTTTTCTGTGAAGCACATCCTCTTCTTTGGGGCTTTCTATTCAAGATACTTGAATACTTAGAGATACTTTCAAGCACTGAAGTATCTCTAATCTAGATGGAAACTGGTTTCTAACCACCTGTGTACTGTTTTTCAGGGTCCCAAGGGTGAACCAGGAAAGAATGAAATGGTAGATTACAATGGCAATATCAATGAAGCTTTACAGGTAATAAACTAAGCTGACACATGCAACACAGGTGTGTACCATGTGTTGCTATTTGTTTGTTTTATGGTGATTTTTTTTGAAGAGTAACAGGTTGTTTCATGCTGATTTAGCTGCAACAAGTGATCATCTCATATAAGCAGGCATGTCCAAAGTCTGTTTCGGGGGCCTAATCTGGTCCGCCAGTCGATTTAATTCGGGCCCTGGGTAAAATCCTAAAAAAAAGCTCAGCAACTTCAATCCTATAAAAAGCTCAACAACTTTGGTTGGCCCTCATGCATGTTTACTTCATCAAATCTGGCCCTCTTTGAAAAGAGTTTGGGCACCCCGTCATACAGTTAATTGCTACCTCTGTAGAAGTTATAGTATGGAGACTTGGGTGTTATATGTATGTATACAAATTATTGTAATCACAGCCAGTGATTGAGCAGCACTGGATCATGATGTGGAGAACATTCATGTTTAGGACTACTCAGATTTTAGAATGTGCAGGGGATTCTGGTGAAGTCACCTATTGAAGATGGTAGGATTAGTTTGCAATCTCCTTGTTCCACTGCATGCAAAGCAGCATCTTTTACCTAAAGTAGATCAGCAAAAGTGTGACGTTCCTCTGGAATATGCATAAAGAATCCCAACCACTGCATGAACAGAAGTCCTACATTGGGGAGTGTTAGCAAACTCCAACTCACTGGACAAAGCTGAAGGGCCTATTATGGCATGCAAAAACATTATGCCTTGAAAAAAGATAATGCAGCCACCATGAACCAATAATAAGATTTTTGAGTGACATTTGGACTTTATTGTGAAGCGGGCTTCAGTATAAAACCATCCAGATGTCCACTAAGAGCCAAACTACATGTGGCACTAAACACCATACTGTATTAGTAAAGGTAAAGGGACCCTTGACCATTAGGTCCAGTCGTGACCGACTCTGGGGTTGCAGCACTCATCTCGCTTTATTGGCCGAGGGAGCCGGCGTACAGCTTCCGGGTCATGGGGCCAGCATGACTAAGCCGCATCTGGAGAACCAGAGCAGCACATGGAAACGCCGTTTACCTTCCCACCAGAGCAGTATCTATTTATCTACTTGCACTTTGACGTCCTTTCGAACTGCTAGGTGGGCAGGAGCTGGGACTGAGCAACGGGAGTTCACCCCGTCATGGGGATTCGAACCGCAGACCTTCTGGTCAGCCAATCCTAGGCTCTGTCGTTTAACCCACAGCGCTACCCGCGTCCCTTACTGTATAAGTAGGTCTAGCTTATTTTGGATTTTCTTTTGATGTTCGGAGCTGATATCCATTCCTTATACTGTTAGTAAATTTCAAGCCAAACTATACATGATGCTAAACAGGTCACTACGAGTTATGTGAATTTTTTTAAATAGCAGGCATGAGAGGCCCAAACAAAATCAGAACTGTGGCTCATAGAGAGAGTTTTTAAAAACTCTTTATTCCCCTGCCATGATTCCAATTAAAATCACCCCCGCAGTTACTGTTAACCCCAGGAGCAAAACTTCCATTGCTACGTGGAGATAATTCTCTTTGAAACCATGATGGGATAGAAAGGGTTATTCTCTTGGGCCTGTGGAGCCCAAGTGATAGGGAACCAACTCTTGCTTATTTAGTTTTTAAAAGATTGGTTTAATTTGTAGTGATGCATTTCGCATCACATTTTTTTTGGCCCTAAGCTTACTGACATCACAAGGAATGTTTAAGAAGCTATGGATCTTGGTCCTTTTCTAAAAATATGCTAGAATGCAAGATATGGAGATGACCAACGACTGTCTGAATCTCCAAGACCACAGAATATCTGAGTCGAAGGAGGGACAAGACATTGTCCGTTTCTCACATCTAATGCCTGAGGAGGTCTGCTTAGCTCCAGCAAGATGTTAGTCTCATTTGCCTTCAGACTGTACACTGCGGTGCTATTCAGCATGTCTCTCAGTATTCTAACTTCTGCACTCCATGATCTCTTTTATACCCTACCAATAGGCTGTCAGCTAGGACAAAGAGAACATTAATTCAAAATGCAATATTATATAATATGCCTGAATAGCTCCTGCCAGCAGATCACTTTTTGCAAGAGTTGTACAGACATAGCAGTAGTAATAAGATAGTTCCCCACCTGCCAGATTAATACTGCAGATGTTTCAGATTTGTTACCTAGCTACAACAGATGTTTATAGACCCATTAGGCAGTAGGAATCAGTAAAGAACTTCTTGCAATACTTATATTTTGAATAAGAGCTTAACTCTCTGAAATGGGTTTTCCCCCCTAATGAAGATTTCTTGTCTGCTTAATAAATTCTATTTTGTACCTCATATTAACCTATTCTTTTCTGGTCTTTACCATGGGAGTTCAAGCTATTTCTGTGCACCAGAAATAGGCAAGTAAACTGATGGGTTCAATGCAGCCTGATGATTGATGATGGGTGGGAGCAGTGTACACTAATCAGTAGTATGGCTGTCTAAAGCATTGAACTATAAAAAGACCACTTGAAGGGCTGTAGGAACCAGGTCTATAGTATATATACAGGAAGAGCTGTATGGAAATTGCTTGTTTGGGGAGAAATGGTTTTGAATTTCAAGGTACTGAAGTAGTGCTTGTTTTAGATTAGGAATGCCAACTTGGATGATTTCTTCTATGCATCCGTAATGGCTGATCAACTTGACCATTTGTAAACATATAGGGTGGTATATCCAGTTGTGGTGCCCTACTTGTGCACTGAGTTCCACTTCTGTAAACAAGATTCCCTGTTCCCATTGATGCCCCTCTTCATCTAATTCAGAGGGCTGGGAGACCCTCTGCAAGGAGGGGAAGGGAAGAGGAAGTCGCTTCACATTTGCTGAGTTGAGTCTCACCCATATTATGAAGATGCTGTAAAGCTGCTGTTCTCCCTAAAGAAAAATTTCAGTGTAAAAACTATTTTGAAATTCCAGAATGGAAATAAAACCTACATTACATTTCATGCAACATGTGGTTAATTGTTTGAGCATTAGTTTGGAGGTGAAAGGAAGAAAGCCGCTTCTTTAAGAAGAAACTTTAATATATATTTTTTGGGGTTTTTCCAGGAGATACGAACCTTGGCCCTTATGGTGAGTCACCTTTCCTCCTATATGCACTGGGGTTTATAAACAAAGTTCTGTTACATAAAAGGGGTAGAATCAGCAACCGTTGGAAGACACCTAGGAGGTTATTTGGTCCAACCAGTGCGCAGGATCAGCAAAGCAAGATGCTGCTGCAGCATCCCTGACAGATGGCTGTCCATCAGCCTCTGCTTAAGTACCACAAGCAAAGGAAGAGCCCACCACTGCCTGAGGCAGCCTGGTTCACTGTCAAAGAGCTCTTAGCATTAAGAAATATCTACTTTTGCAATGTTTTCATTTTTAAAGGAAGAAAGCAAGTTATTTTGTAAACAGGAGTTTTTCTTTCATCAGGGACCTCCTGGACTACCTGGTGTCGCAGGTCCTCCAGGACTACCTGGACAGAAGGTAAGAGTCACAATCTGAGATTCCTTAAAAATGACTAGGGCATGATCTAGAAAAAAACAAAACAAAAACACTTTAAGGCCCATAAGGTTTTGATGCAATGGATGCCTACACATGTTTCTCTCATTTAAATTCAAAAATGCTGAACTTGTGATTATGCTCCAAGCTTAGTAATAATTGGGACCTTGCAATGCAATCCTATATTTGTTGTTGTTTAGTCGTTTAGTTGTGTCCGACTCTTCATGACCCGGACATGACTAAACAACAACAAATATAGGATCTACTCAAAAACAAGTCCCGTTCAATGGAACTTACTCTTGGGTAACTGAAAAAGATCGTGTATAAGCATTAATGTACTACATGACCAGTAGAGTTATTTTCCCTGAGTATCCTCATCACTCCATAATGAAAAGGCAGCTGTAAACTTTTTATCCTACTCATTATATCTCACATTTTATAACTGCAGAATAATAAAGCCTAGTTTTAGTATGAGGTGGTGCTGTGCATTCCATTACTAAGGGGAAATGTTCTATAAATGAAAGTACGCCTGGATAATGTCTGACACAAGAAACGTCTTTTTCAGTCACCCTTGTTTAGTCAACTGCACTCTAAAGGCTTTTCTGCACATTGCATTTTACTCCCTGATTGCTGTACCTGAGGCAAGTGCATGTTAGGTACAAGCCAGATAGATGACACACCTGGTTGTAAATTAATTTACCACAGAGAATTTGCTTTTTTTAAAAAAACCTGTATGTCCATCCTTAAGCATAATTTAAAACCTGGTTTTGTGTCTGATGGTTGTGCTGCATCTATGCTATGGCAAGGAATTATACTTCATTCTCAGTGGCCATAAGGAAATAACACAAAACTGGGGGATGAATTTCAATTGCCTCTGTTAGTTAAATGACACTAGGTGTGTATAGCGGACGCTAGGTACATTCACACTATGAAATACATTCAAAGCACATTCAAAGAATTTAGGGGTAAACTACAGCACCCAGAATGATTTGAGGAAAAGTAGAATGTACACAGGCATCAGCACAGCTGGGGGAACAGACTGCATTTCTTCCCTGATATTCCCATCTTGGAAAACCTCTTCCCCAAACTTGGCTCTTGTGCGAATCCCTCTGTGGTGTGGGAGTTCTAGGGCACTGCTATTGTCAAGTGAATAGGACTGCCAGGTTGTTGGCTGGAAATATCCCAGTCCAAGCAGAAGACAACCCAGGCTTCCCCACAAGTTCCCCATCCTCCCAACCTCCCTCCTGTTCTCCACTTGTCGTAATAAGCAGACTCTAGATCTACTGCGAAATACAGGTGCCAGAAAAGAGTGGAACAAGCGAGAATGGTCATGGCTCCTTCATGCTCCCTGCATTAGGGAATTTCAATGTGCAGTGTAGATTTCCAGGTTGCAGTCTCACAAGGTTCTGTAGCCACTTACTATGCTCAATCCTCATTGGATTGTTTGGTGTTTTCCCGTACCTTAAGGTTTGTATCTAAAGGTTTTTTATTATTATTATGCAACCCTTGGAACTCCCCCACCAAGCCTGCTGATACCACTCTCTTTTGCCTGGATTTTGCTACGCACCTGGAGAGTGAAGTTTGCTATAATTACCTATGATTCTTCTACCTGCAGAGTTGTTTTTCGTCACTTCCCGTGCTTAACACACAAAGAGGTGAAATAGCCCTTCACAATTATTTTTTAAAAATCTCCATTGGTTTCTGCATCTTAGGGTGAAATTGGCCTGCCTGGTCCTCCCGGACATGATGGAGAAAAGGTAAGGGCTAGGTAATGGGAGTGTATTAATTTGGCTGGCCTTTCAAGCACGGAAATAGATGGGTCACACTTTCAAATGACTGAAGGTGAGATTATATGCTCTCTAAAACTGGAATTACTATAAAAGGCACTGATGATGATCTTGATTTAAACTGTTTCCATAAAACAATAATGCTTTTGGTAGCTCCATTTGCCAAGTGCTTGGCCTGATCTATGGCAGCTGTTGAGTACATACCTGCCATTAGCCATACAATATCAGAACTTCCAGATTGTATGTTTTACCAAACTGGGCCTGGAGACTTCAACACCTCACTGAATTGTCATAAGGCAAGATGCTGCCTTATCTTCCCTCCTGATGGGTCTACCTCTTTCTTCACAAGTTAAATACACAAATGCTCTTCTCAATGAACTCAATGTGATTTTTGCATGCAGAAATCCAAATCCTACACACATTTATCTTAAAGTAAATTTGGAATGCCTCTCTGTTTAGCATAGCTTTCTATAGGACTAAGATGGTGAAACACTGAGAACTTTAAATGTGTTTTAATGTGTGTTTTTTCTAAGAGATTCACAGTAATTTGCAGTGGTGTGGAAGGAGCAGAGGGATGGACTTAAATATATCCCCTCCATCCTGTGCAGACACACATTTTCACACAGCCCCCCCCCCAAGCATGAAACTCTTAATCTCAGGGTCATGGGTTCGAGCCCCATATTGGTCAAAAGATTCCTGCATTGCAGAGGGTCAGACTAGATGACCCTCATGGTTCCTTCCGAGTCTACAATCCTATGATTCTATGAACTTCAGGGTAATTCATATTCAGGGACATTCATATAAATGGAATGTCATAATGGGGTGAAATCCTCCCATTTTATTTATTTGTGCACCTTTGGACAAATGCCCTCAAGGTGGCCTACAAGGCCAATCCATATAAGACACAACAATAAAAACAACAACAAATGAACAGCAAGATTTATTGTTTATAATTTGTTGCGTATTGTTTTACTGATTTTCCTGCTAGCCACTTAGAGCTCATTTGAAAGATACTCTGGGTTATAAAGGTTCTTCAATTACACTCTTTATTATATTACATCTGCCGCTACGTCTACTGAATCAATCCATCTGCACTGCATTCCCAGGACCTTTGCCTAGTGGGTTGTTGACTAGCGACATGTCAAGAAACACATTAGAGAGAGGAATGTGCTAAAGTTCTGTGAGTAAAGGCCACAAAGGGTGTTGTCTATAGCTGCTTGCTAGCACTGAGTTCAGCGCCCTTAGTACTTGGGTCTCAATACGTTTCCACTCCGATGATGCCAGCAGTGCGCTCATGTTTTTCTATTGCATTGTATAGTATTTAAAAATAAATATTTTTCTTCTTCTTCTGTAGGGTCTTGATGGCTTAGCTGGAGAAAAAGGGGATCAGGGGATGCCAGGACCTCTAGGCCTAACAGGTCCAATCGGACTTCCAGGATTAACAGTAAGCTATCCAAAGAATAAGATCACCCCCCCAAAAAAAAAACCCCACTTCCGTGAGGAGAGTCAAGCACTACAAAACACTGCCTTTAATTCTTTCTCAGCTGAAGCTGAGCTAACGGTTGCTCACCTAAGGCTCCGCAGTAAGTTTGTGAAGGAGGTGAGATTTAAAGCAGGAACCACCAGTACCACAATTCTCACCTTAAGTCATTATACTATACCACCATAGTGCTGCTTGCTTGAGAAAAAGGCTTGTCAGAACCACCTACTTTTGAAATCAATTATGTTTGAACAAATTGGGGGGAAAGTGGAAGCATCTATGCCTCAGATAAAACAGGTTCTAATCAGTTGTGTGCAGGGAGGGCACAATTTCTAGAACTATGGAATGTGTGTTTCTTAAGAGTTTGGCCATTATATTTCCTTTCTGAACATACTTTGCCAGCTTAAGACATTATCTAAATTTGTTAGAATGGTGCCCAGCTATTTTGACAAAGATCAAGATAGGTAGCACAGCTAATTCAGGCACACTGTCATATATTTTGGGAGGGGTGCAAAATGATGACTGCAGTTCTTCTTCTCTAATGGATGTCTTCATCTGAATGTTAAGCCATCTGAAAGCTCTTAATACTGTAAAGAAATACAAATCATACCAGTGCTTGGGTTTATGCTATACTTGCTGCATTTGCAGGGAGAGAAAGGAGAACCTGGCGCAAAAGGAGACACTGGAGATTCAGTAAGTTGTCATTCCACAATTTATCCTCTAAAAACAGAAGCTGAAGCTTACTGGGAGGATCATTGGTGTAGTCAAAACATCCGTCAGGGTTTTATGGGTTGTGAACTTTAAACTGCCTATTCCAAACTATTCTACTGAAAAAGGGGCTTGCCTTGACGTGATGGCAACTGATCTGTGGCTGACCTCTAAGTACTCGCAGAGTAAGGGCAAGGACCATTTTTAACAGCAAAGGGGATTTCTGGGTGAGGACCACAGCAGCCTTCCCTACTCACAGCATGGTTTTCTGCATCCCCGCTCCCCAAGCACTTCTCCAGCCAACCCCACCTCTAACGCAGTGCTTAGTTGAGAAGAAAGGCACCCAGAAGGATAGACTTCAGAAACGTAAATGGTACCCATCTGCTCTTTTCATTTATTCCATAGCCATTCACTTCTCTCATGAGCCCACCATTCTGAAGGTTACATAATGTGCTCTTATGCAAGCTATGGCACTGACCTTTCTTTTTCTGTTTGGGGTTTCAGGTACCAGGGCCCCCAGGGCCCCAAGGCCCACCAGGAACACCAGTAAGTCCTATCTGTCAACTACATATATGGTAGCATTTCACTGAAACTTCATACACAACTCTGTTCTGCAAGGCTGCCAATAGTCAATGTTAACTGCAATGCACGGCATGAGCAAGCAAGTAACTTAGTTATTATAGTTATTCAAGCCATTTTTATCTTGTCTTTAGCTTGAGACAGTTTGTGGACAAATTTAAAATAGAAACAAAATGAAAACAATACAACATATAAGATATATAAGCAATTGCAGTTAAAATATAGCAATAAGGAGCAATTTCTGGATAGATGAAATCAACAAAACTGCAGTGCTGGCAGCACAGCATATTCTGGTCCTATTGTTTTACCTACTGTTTGCTGTACGAACTGAGTCAGGGCACCGTACATAGACCAACACATCCCAGTGAAGATTCTATTCTACGGTGGTACCTCGGGTTAAGAACTTAATTCATTCTGGAGGTCCATTCTTAACCTGGAACTGTTCTTAACCTGAAGCACCACTTTAGCTAATGGGGCCTCCCACTTCCGCTGCGGCGCTATTTCTGTTCTTATCCTGAAGCAAAATTCTTAACCCGAGGTACTATTTCTGGGTTAGCGGAGTCTGTAACCTGAAGCGTCTGTAACCCGAGGTACCACTGTATTCCTAATGAAAAAGCAGTGTCGGTGGCAGAAGGGGGCTGCTCGTAATTGCTTCTGCAAAGAAAGGCCTTTCCCACACCAGTAGCAGTTGGCAGGGGTGGGGCAGTCATGCTCACCTGACCTCCAGTTGCCCACATTGCTGGATGGATAGCAGGGAAGTTGGCATGGTGCAAATACACCAACAGAGCCTGTTTGCACTCCCAGCAGTGCATTTGCACCTCACTGCCACCCTGTCTTTTCCCTTTTCCATCCCAGTATATAGCAGTGACACAGGTGACCAGAGATCAGGTGTGTGTCACTGCCCTACGATGCTGTCCACTACTGTCACCCACCATATGAAGGATATGCTATGTAATGTCTGTTTGCTGATCCTGTTTAAGGGCAAAAGGATGGGTACAATTAATGACACTGCTGCAGCAATCAATAGTAGACATCTAAAAATCCCCATTTTATTTTATATATATACTGATGCCTTACTGTTAATCCAATCCTTTCAAACCAATGTATCAATCAACAAGAAAGACTTGGTACATCACTACTGGCACAGTATATAACTATTATCTATAGGCAGGAAATGGTGGGGACAGATAAAAACAGCATTGGGGCATTTGCTCTAACTGTTAGTTGCTGTAATTTATATCATTAACAAGAAAGTAGAGGGTGCAAAAGAATGAGTAATATAGGAACTGTGTGCTACTGGACTTCTGAAATTTAACCCACCCTAACTTTTATTCTTGTTTGTTCCAAATACAGGGTCTTCAAGGTGGTCGAGGACCTAAGGTAAGAATGAAGGACCGTCACATTGGATTAAATAAGGCCCTTTTAGAGAAAGTGTGTAAGCTTCTCTGAAGGTCAAATTATTGACTTAGGACAGTTTAGAGTTTTTCCAAACATGGAACTAATATACCCCATCTCCCTACATTCAAATAGGGTCAGGTTTTGAAGCAGAAACTCTTACTTCAGGCTGAAATAAACCCATGCTTCTTATACCATTATGTGTCAGTTCATGTATGTAAAGCCCAAACACTTGTTTGTTTCTGCTTTTTTTGTTCTGTGCAAAAAGGCCACTTAGGTGAGCAATTTGAAATAGGCAAACAACACTTGATAAAAAGGTTTATGGGTCCCTCCTCCCACACCTTCTTTACTCAAAATGGCTCCAAAGCTGTTTTCTTTTTCTTATGTGGAAATTTGACTCTAATACATGTATTTGCCCTTCCCTTCCCGTGTGATTTGCACTGAAAAATCAGGATATCTTACAAATATTTACTCTTCATCTATGAGAGCTCAGAACTTCTCAATTTGCATAAACTCTAGCATCGACTACAGAGACTGATTATCCTGTCACTTTCACTATTGGACACTTTAAATATCTCCTTTGAAACAAGTGGAGCAACTTGGCATTGTCTAGTGTGAGAGTGAAATTGGCTGCAAAATGTTCTTTAGTCATTGCTATGTCTTGGATGCTACTGGGTGCCTTTGCTATGTAATTAATATCTGTTTAGAAACACTCCAAGGAAGTGTTAGGCTTTCTCCTGATACATCTTTCCTTTAGGGGGAAGCAGGCATTTCTGGAATGAAAGGCGAAAAGGGTGCCCAGGGAGAAAAAGGAGACCGAGGTCCTCTGGGATTGCCCGTAAGTATCTAGAAAGCAAGGAGAACTTTGCAGGCCATCTTTAACCCAAGCTTTCACCAAATACTAAAATAAGAAGCATAATTTGATAAAATGACACATGGAATGAGAAGCTTCAAAACACGATGTCATGCTGTGAAGTCCACGAAGCTGCAAAGATGACTTGAGTTTGAGAATTCTGTTCACTGACTTAAGGTCCCCTGGATTTTGATTGCTTGGGTGATACCAAGAGGAGAAATTTTACTTCTGGGCTCTTGCCACATGTGTTTCTTATGCTCATAATAATCTACAAGTGCCAATACATTCAAGCAAGAAACATAAATAGTTTGTAGATTCTATAAACTATTCTATAAACAAGGCTGCTGGTTGGGGCTAATGAGAGCTACAGTCTAAAACGTGAAGGGCATTAGATCAGGGAAGACCAGGCTGAACTGCTAAGCCTAGGTCAGGCAGGGTTCTCTTCTCAAACAGAGCCAGCATTCCCTGTTTCTATTAGGGTTCTGTTTCTAGAGTATAATACTCCTCACCAGATAACCCATTTCCTCTCTTAAATGTGGACTAATTGACACAGTCAGCCCACACATACCCTTTTTGTCTTCCTGCACTGCAGCTTGCTAATGGCAAATGGGCGCTTTGAAGATTTCATCCCAAACCATAGTTCCAGTTTCCGGATTGCAATAAGACATGCTGTTGCTCAATCCAGAGGACACCTGTAGCTTGGTGTGCCCACCCACCATAGGGCACTCTTTTCCACAGGCAACCTGCAAACCTAGTCCAGAAAGAAGGAGGGGGCTACAAACTCCCTGGTCATTTATTTATGCAGATCCTACAGTTATGAAGTTCGAGGGAATGTTATCGTGGACACTTAGGGCAGGGACAGCCACTTTTTTACGGGAGTATTGATGTCAGCTAGCTGAAATGAAATTTGAATTGGGGACTTTCTGGCTTACAGCTCACATTCTGGGATCAACACCACAAAAGACTGCATAGAAAAGTGGCAACCAGGCCGCAGGGTCCTCATCTTGGCAACGTCCAGCTGCCTGTGGCAGAAGTTAGAAGCTAGAGACCCATGTGCTTGCACTAGAGATGAACCAGTGCCATATCTCACTATGCAGCTGCCCTGTTTATACAGCCTCACTGATATTCCCAAGATTGCATGTGCTTTGCCTTCCCTACCACCTGTGCAAGTCATCAATGGGTGATAGTGAAGCAATGCAAAATGGATGGCAACTTGGCAAGATAAGCATGAGCTGGATCAGCTGGCAGATCAAAAAGGAGAATTCTGATATCTGTATCCGTATCTGGGCTTTGGGCCATATGGACAGCATCTCTATTTTAGTCGATTTCCATGGCATTCATACATCAAAACCAAATGGATAGGGACAGGTCTTGTTATTCAGAAACTAACCTGAACTATCTTTCTAGTTCTCTAGACTTCAGCTGTGTGATTGTTTGGCTGACGGTTTGCTGGTCTTTGTTTAAATAGGTTGCTGTAATGTCATGATTTTAACATAATTTTCAAAGTAGGGCAGAAGCACTAAAACTAAGAAAGTGGAAACTCACTCAGAGAGTTCAGAAATGTTGCCAACAGAATGCAAGACATAACAAACATGGCAATTTTTGCAGGACCAATTTATAGGTAGAATATTATTATTTTTAAGAAATCTAAACTTTTGAACTTAACACAGAGAGTTTAAACAAGTCTGGAGAAAGAAATACCTAAGTCAACAATACTACATTTGCTAATAAATGCACATAGTAGAACATTGCTTCCTGTTAATACATCTTAAAGGCTGACTTTGACGTATAATATTATATCATTTACTTTTGTTTATACGATGGTTTATATATCCTAGCTGTGACACAACCGGCTAGTGGTTCCTGCTGTATATGTTCATCCCTATCTGTAACAAAAGCTCTGTATCCAGTCACTTCAATGAAGTCCAGGAGAAAATTGGAATGTGCCTGAACATTAGTTTCTTGAGTGGAAGTCTGTTCTCCAAACATGGATCTCCCTTGCTGGATAAGAACAACAGTGTGCCTTCATAGAGTTTTTAGTTAGCTAGCCTTATGGATACATCACCATATTAACTGAGGGCTTATTTTTCAAGACTTATGTCCCATTGTCCTTGCATATTATCCCATTAGAAATATTACTGCAAGTTGGTGCCAGTTTCAAAGTCTCTTGACCCTAGCAGAGGATGAGGTGTGTGCATATGAAGATTCAGCACCATTCCATGAGCAAATACTGCAACAAATATAGCCAAATTCCAATGCGTATAGAAAGAGGTGATGTCAGATGCATCTTGCTACCACCTTTCAAAGAAATGAGAGTACAGAAGATGTTGTACAGGAACTGGTCAGAATTTCTTCATACACTGGGGCTCTCTTGCTGAAAATTTTCTCTTTCAGGGTCACATCGTGATACTCTTTAGAGTGTATCTGTGGAAGAAAGCAAATTACAAAAACACACAAAACTGTTTCAGTTACTAGAGCTTGGGGGTCACCCAGTGAAATTGATTTATGGTAGGTTCAGGAAAGCCAAAAGCAAGTACTTCACAAGACACATAATACGGAATTCAGTAACTTGGCTGGATTTATTAAAAAAAAAAAAGATTAGAGAAATTCCATTGACAGAAATTTCCTGTGATAGCTAAATAGTTCTGTGTTCAGAGGCCATGTGTCTTCTGCAGGTATTGTGTTAAGCGTGTTTGCTAATTCAGTCAGCCTGTCTAGATTTAAACAGTGCCCATCTTTCTTTGTATTCTCTCTCTTGCTTGAAGAACCTAATAAATCACCAATGATCATTGTTTAATTTGCATCTCAACCAACCAATTTCTTCCTTCAAGTTGTTGGGGTTTTTTTTTTTTAAAAAAAGAAGCCCATCAGAAATTGGCAGCTTAACAAATTTATGTGCTTGATCATTCACAGTTCTAATAGTCTCTCCTATCTAGCTAATATAATCAGTCTTATTGCACATTTCACTTGCTGGGTTAGAAACAAACAGACATAAGCTGACTAGTATTCAAATACCTGAATGAGAATGCAGCCTATGTGCACAACATGCAGCATCAGTAACTTGTTTATGTATGACTAGAGCTTGGGGATTGACAGATCTGTCAATTCCCCCCCCCCCCCCCCGTCTATTTCTCATTTTTCCAGACTTGCATTTTGCAATTTATTTATTTATTTTTAAAGGAATTAAAAGTCCACATGAAAATCTATGTGCATTTTTGTGAACATTTCTCCTGATATATGCATTTTTGTGCACAATTTTGCCTAGTATCAGCATTTTAGCAAGCAGTTTCCTCCTTATAGAATGATTTATTTTTTTTACTAACAACACATTTTTGTATGCAGTCTTTTGGTTGAAGAATTGCACCGCAAAATTCTGAAAAGTATGAATTTCAGGGCAGAGCGATGTTTCTGCTTCTGTTTGTTAAGTACAGCTTTGGGAAGGTTGCATTGGAATGCAAACTGAACCAGTTCCCCCCACATCCCTACTAACGTCTTACCTACCCTTCACAATGACATCCCAAGGTTGGTTGCCACTATCTAAAAATGCACTACTGAAAACAGTTAAAACACATTAAAATCAGGACAACAGGGTGGATAGACAGGGTGAGGTATATCTCTCACAGGTGTGGGATAGAGGCCAAGGTAAAGAGCTGTGCCTTCATCAGATGCTACAGTAAATGTGCTGGGATTCAAAGCAACTCCCACTGATGGCCTAAGGATTGCCATCAGCTCTCCTGTTACCATCGCAACCTCAGCTATAGAGCATGAGACAGCAGCGATGCTCTCCCAAAGCTAGGCCTGTTTATTCTGGTAGAGTATGCTGGTGTGCTGCATTCTCACCGGCAACCTAAAGCAATCAGACCATGTTACATTCAGTGTCTTGTTTTTTGTTGGTTTCCTTGTAAGTGCCATCACCTGTCCCTGAGATCCAAGTTTTGTTGTTTTATTGTGAGCATATGTTTGTCTCCAGTCACTGCTTCACTCACCTCTCCCTTCCCCTCCTCCTCACCCTCCCTTCCTCCTCACCTTTTGTTTTGTTAACCCTTCCTTGTCTGTCCAGGGTGCTTCAGGTTTAGACGGCAGGCCTGGCCCACCGGTGAGTTCCATTTCTCTCTTACCCTACATTCCTATCCCCTAATGCTGTGGTTTGTCTTCTTTGTCTTGCCACAACCGTATCTGTATCATTGTCTTTCAAAAAAGCTGAGACAGAACAAATGCAGCTGCTACATTTTGATGCCGAACAACCATAAAGTTTTAATTCACATCGTTACACATTTCCACAGGTCTGGGAATTTAGCCCTAAAGATAACCTGGTTTTATTTTATTTACTTGTAATATATTGTAAATTATAAATGAATTTTTTGCATGTACCCATTATTAATGTTATGTACTTCTGTCTCTCATATTGTCAGTCGTCAACTGTCTTCTTTTCTCTCCCCATGGAAAGCTTGCTTAAAGCATCTCCTTCCACTTTTCTCAGCCATAGTAATGCTTTGTAAATGTCTTATGTGAGCAAAAGGCACTCTATTGCATTTTTATTTCAAGCACATTCAAGCAATGCATTGCAACCAATTTCTTGTTCTGATCTCACTATAGCCTAGGATGCCTGTCATATGTGCATGAGACAGGGGAATAAGACTTAGGGGCTCATTCACACTTTTGCTTGACCTGTATTTTGGTCATATTGTGTACCAATTAATTTCCCCAGGTCTGAGAGCTTTTCTCATTATCTTGTGGCTGTGCCTTGCAAAAACCCAGTCTTGCCTGCTGAATCAAATCTTATAAGATGCACAGAAAATCCAAAGAGAGATTTTGCTTAACCAAACTTCAGTTCAGCGGGTACGATCAGATTTTTGCAAGGCACAGCTGCAGAACAAGAAGAAAAGCTCTTGGACCCAAGAGAATTAATTGGTACACAATATGATCAAAATACAGGGCAAGTGAAAATATGGATGAACCATTCTTTTAGGAACAGTGTATTGCAACATGTCAAAGTGGGCCTTCATATTTACTCAGTGATCTACTCAGATCCATCCTAATCTAAAACGGACAATGCTCTTGAGTTTGTTGGTCCCAGGGGGCTACTAGCTTAACAGTAGCTTCCAAAAGGCTCTAGAGTTCTCTTCCTGTTTTGGCTTGGGTCATTTCAGCCAGTTCACACAGCCATCAATCCTTGGATAACAGTTCCTGAATCATTTGCTCACATTCATGTAGTAAATCTGAAACTGAACTATAATAAATATGGACTCTTTGATTTGTGTGTCTTGCTTTCACCTTTTGGGGGATAAGTGATAATGAAAGCAATAGAGGGGTTATCATTTTGGCAATGCAAGAGACTGTGAAGGTGTCAGAATGCTTGTGAGGTATGGCTTGATATGCTGTAACACTGTGACTAAGCTGACTAGGCTTGTTCAGAATTGACAATATTGAGTTAACTACCTATGAATTCTGCTGGCCAACTCTTCATGCTGAAAGACAGAATAACTATACTAATCCATTTTACAAAACACCTCCTTGGATTGCAAATGGGCAGCTGTTTCCATTAGGTCTTCATATTGTGTCACAGACTCCATAATTTTGATTTCTGTGAAATCACAATGGAACCTCCAGTGCCAAGTTGTTGTAGCAGGTTGTACTGCTTGTTTTGTATTTAAAAACTAGATTTCTTTATGTATACTTGAATTTATAGAGCAATACCTAGGACTGAGGGGGATCAATGTGATATTATGTTAAACTTATAATTGTGCAGCCACAGAGCTACATCTCCCAGAGTTCCCTGGGAAGACGGATTGACTGATTAATTTGAGTGTATGAACTGATCCTTAAGCTAGATTGTGCATGGATTTATTTGATTCATAAACCCAATAAAAATTTGGTAGAACTTGGCTATAAAAAGGGAAATGCTATTGAAGGCACTTCCAGATGGGGGCTATATGTTACACACCAGTTAAGATCCAGGATTTCTGTGTGCGCAGTTGGCACACAACCATCCACACACTTGTTTTTCACATGCATTCTGCTGTTTCCCAGCCACATTAGTGGGAGGTCCTTGATTGGTGGGAAACATCTGTTTCCATGTTTGTGTGTGTTTTTAAAAATACATTATTTAGCTCTATAGAAATTATGATAAAGAGGTCTTGCACAAAGTCTTTGGTTTGTTTCTTTTTAAAGAGAAGTTCTGATCTATGTGCTGTGATTACAGTCTCCAAGGTATTCCCCCACTTGTGATGAGATCTTTAGGGAATAGCTTTTCCAAACTAGATTGTTTGGATTGGTAATACCAGGCAGGCTGGTGTGCTGAAAATACAATGGCTATGTTGTGCTCAAGTGGAAGCAGGCAGGGATGTGGCAATGGGGACTATTATCACATCACCACACATGTGATAAACTATTCATTAAATAAATAAATAAATAACATCCACAAGCCTATGGTGACCACAGATGTATAACATGTTATTTGTTACTTATTGGGTTTTCTGCAATAAGAGAAACGTAAAACAATATGTGGGTGCGTATGTTGATAACATTATCATCATATGGACAGTGCAAAAAAACCTGAGTGCGTGAGCAGCACTGACTCCACAATAAGCCTCTGTCTTGTCTAGAAGCACCCGGAGCGAAAACCAAAACACACCATTCTCTGCCCCACTGAAGTTAAATTTAAATGGCAGATAAGGACTTGAAAATGAACAAGACCTTCTCATGTTCTCTATTATATTACTGTACATTTGCATTACTGCCTGTGGCATGGTGATCTGTCAACCTGCATGATGAGCTGCCTATGTAAAAAGTGATGCAAACTTTACTTTTCCCCTACTCTACCCAACCACTTTTAAAAGGCTTTAAGTATGAACATGCATTGCCCCCCTTTTGCTACAGCTTTTAGCTTTGTTGATGATTGTAAAGGAATAAATATTTCATCTAATGTTTCAGGAAATGTCTTTTATATTTTTTATCATCTCAACCAGCCCAGACGTGGTTCTGCTTTGCATATACAATAATGATGGTCATCAACTTTAAAAGCTGTAGTATTTAAGTGTATACCTGAATAACCAAAAACTCCTCTTTTTATCCCTTATCCAGTTTGAAATATGTTGAGTAAATGGCTTCATGGACTTATTTCTCCCTAAAATTTCAGGGTACTCCGGGACCAGTTGGAGTTCCAGGACCAGCAGGACCAAAAGGAGAGAGGGTGAGCAACCTATAGCAAACAGGTCCATATACCGGCTGTCTGTCCAATACATCTTAAACGCAGCAAATTTTACTTTTCTGATACTATAAGTAATGCTTCCTAATGGATGGCATGATGCAGGTGGTGCTGTGGTCTAAACCACTGAGTCTCTTGGGCTTGCAGATTGGAAGATTGGCAGTTTGAATCCCTGCAACAGAGTGAGCTCCTGTTGCTCTGTCTTAGCTCCTGCCAACCCAGCAGTTCAAAAGCACACTACTGCAAGTAGATAAATAGGTACCACTGTAGCAGGAAAGTAAACAGCGCTTCCATGCACTCTGGCTTCTATCACAGTGTTCCGTTGTGCCAGAAGTGGTTTCTTTGACTGGACTTAGCTGTCCAGAGGTCATTTACCTTTTTACCTTACCTAACAGATATTTCCACTGTCTCTTTTTCACTTCTAATGTGTTTTGTTATGTGAACATGATACCTTTTCAGAGATAAACAGTAAAAGGAATGTTTATTTAACACTATTCTGTTGCTAGTCGGCAAAATACAGTTTAACCGACACTTTGGGGACCTTTTTGCGGGGATGGAGGTGGAAATCTCTCCTCTCCAATTCCACGCTAGCTTGAGAAAAAATTATGTGAAACTGAAAATACAATTCTGTCGCCTAAGGCTCAGAAGTAACTTGCTACTATGAAAGATATAGTATTGGTTTACCTTCTCTGTGCCTGTAGTACACTTTCAAAAATCAGGACATACTTCTGTCTTCCTAAATTCATTTTAGGGCAATAAAGGAGACCCTGGAACAGCAGGACCAACAGGACCAGCAGGACTTCCTGTAAGTATAGAGCATTATTTCTTCTTCCTCCACCTCACTTTCCCCATGAAATTAACTTTAATAATTCTACTGCACGAGAACATAGACCTTCTGCTGCAGTTACTTGAGTAAAGCTAAATGCTTTAAAATTTCTCCATAAGTAAAAAAAAAGTATGATCAATTTTCTGTCTAGTTCAAAGGTGGCTAACTCCTAGCTTGGGGGGCTGGATCAGATTCCACAAGCAATTTTTTTGCCATTCTCCACAAGGCTTCACCAATTTTGGTGTAAGAACAGCGGGGGTAATATTTAGGCAAATGGATGGGATGAATACAGAGGTTAAGACGTCTCCAACCCGCCCAGTGACCTAATAGCAATTCAGATCTTCTCCATCTCAGTCATCAGATGAATCACTTTGTGAGCAAGGTTGTAGTTCTAAGGTGATATATGTGGTTCTCCTCGCCTCCCTATTTTATCCCAACAACCCTGTGAAGTAGGTCTGGCTGAGAGACAATGATTGGTCAAATGTCACCCAATGAGCTTCATGGCTGAGTGGGGATTCAAATACTAAGCAGGGTACTGCACTGGCTTTAAAATGAGTAACTTCTTTAAACATTCATACCTATATTATAGGGTTCACAAGGCTCACCAGGTGAAAAAGGAAACCGGGTAAGTCTTAAATTATGGCTCTTTCACTATTAAGGCCTTTAAGGAACGGTGGAATGATTAAATTTGTGAGGACATCAAAAGGGATAAGGTAAAATCTATCTGCCTAATAAAGTATAACCAAAGACTTATCATCCTTTTCAAGGATGTTACCTGTTCAAGAATGTAGGAGCCTGCAGTAATATTGGCTGCTAGCAATAATAGAACCAGAGTTCGAAATAATTCTCATGAAACACTTGGAAAATCTTAAAATAAAGTTGTGATACAATACTTGAAGTAAAGAGATTATAAGTCTTCATAGCACATCACAGTCATGATGAGCGTTACCTCTTAGTTTATGATTTCTCCAAGGCTGCTGTTGCGTAAAGTACTTAATCATTCCACCTCTGCTTTTATAACTTCCTTTTGATTAAAAAATAAATAAAATGTAGTTATTATTCCGATTACTCTATCAAGCAAGTTCCTGATACCTTTTCAGTTGGTTTTAAATTTGAATAAAATGTTTAGAACAGTCTTGGTTAACTAAAACTGAAAATTCAGAAACCACTTCAGGCTGGGTTTCTGTCCCAACAAGTTTATTGGCAGATGAGAACTGTCACAGATTGATGAGTGAACCTTCTGCCCAGTTAGACAAGAGACAGCTTTGTTTCTGAATTGCTTGTAATAAAGCTCTGGGGAAAGTCAGGCCAGTTTCACTCTCAGTGCCATTCATAATTCTGAAACCACTTAAAGAGAATAAAGATCCAAAGCACCATGCAGGAGTATGTTTTGCAAAACTGCAACAAATGCTTTGAAATCACAATACGGGGGCAGTGGATGAGTTAGAGCAACTGTGCACACACAAATCCTGCATAAATATCCATTTAGTCATTAAGAAATGAAGAGTCCTTCCATATATCATTAGCAGACACTTTATGACTAATTGCTGTTTTGGAAACGTTTCTTGAGTCGGGTACGAAATGTGTGGTGCTATGGATGTAAAGCAGTCAAGGGCAGCCTGTTATTTAACTTGCAGCATGATTTGGCAACGGGATAGTCTGTGCAGCAGTTGCGGAAATTATCTTTCCAAACTAGATTTGATGGTAGCACAACCCAATATTGGTTGCATTATGCTGTATGTTGACAAAGCGGGAAAAGGGCTGATTTAAAGCTCAGGAGGAGAGGGCAGGAGACTGCTGACCCCTTACCCTGCCCCTCCCACCCCACCTGCTTCTTTCCAGCTGCTTTTATCCTAGCAGGATTACTTCAGGCCTAGAAGTCCTCCTGGCTGAAAAAGAGCTAAGAAGACATAATTTGCGTAGGGAGAAGTACAGAGAACAGGAGGTTCTCCTGCCTGCCCCTAATGTGCTTTTAAATCTCACCCCAAGTTCTGTTTTATAAGGATCCAGTGGCAGACCTGATTCTGACCCATGAATCTCATGCTGCCACCATCCCATGCAGCTTGGTCCTTCTTTTCTGCTAATCAGTCCCATTGGCTCTTGTGTGATACCATAGGGGTTTATCTCCCAGAAAGAGCAGTCAAGAAAATAGAAATAAATGCAATATTATAACAGATCATGGGAATGGAGTATGCTCATTTGGAAAAACCAGCTGAAAAGGTGCCAATGCTTATTCTGTGCATTCAACTTGAATTTGTTATTTCAACTGTTTTTTCTTCTTCTCCTGTCTTTGTGTGGTTTGCGTGTGTGTGTTCCTTGCTTCTACAGGTCTACCTTTGTCCCCCTTATCCCTTCCTGCTCTTCTGCCTTTTCTCCCGGATCCTTCCTTCTCTTCCTGCCACAACCCAGTCTGCATTTTCTCCTGGATTATCCTCCCTCTAAGCCAACGTTTGATCCTGGGTGACCTCTCCTTTCCCATCCATTTTTCCTGCCAGTTTATTTTTGTTTTATTAAAAAAACAAACAACAAACCCATTTATTTCCCTTAAAAAAATATACCCACTCTGCCTGATTTTATGTCGTCTCCTTGCGCCACCTAATCCTTATGCCAGTTACTAAATGAAACTCCCTCTGCAGCAATCCCACTTACATCCTACATCCACAAGCACTTATCAAAATGTTTCCCTCTTTTGTATGTTGCTGATTTTTGTAAATTGGCTTGGAAAGATTTCATAATTATGTTGTCTTTCTGACTATTGGTCCTTGGCTTGATGTTGGCATTATTCATTCAAGGTGACTTTGCACCATTGTTCAGAGAGGTAGCATGAGGCCGATGGTTTCCATTTTTATCGCTTTGAGGGTCTATTTTAAGAACTTAAATAGAATAGAGCATTTTTACAAGAATTTGCCAATGTTGCCTCTCCTGTTAAATAAAAAAACCATGGTGGATCCAGCTGATTAATATGTGATTTTTAAACAGAAGTGTGTCTTCCTAGGTTTATTTTAAAAAATAATACAGAACTTCAGCAAGATTATGTTTTTTTTCAAAGTTAGTCATTGGAAAAAAAGTGTAATGATCCTCGCCACTCATTTTACTTTTATTGTCCGCTTGGATATTGTAGGTCAGAATTCCCCACTAAGCTCAATGGGATTACTTCTGAGGAAATGTGAGGAGAAGCTGTTCCCACTGCTAATTATTCTGAAACATTTCAGGAGGAACAGTGATTATTGAATCAGTCAATCAATCAATCAATCAAAATAAGCTTTATTACACTAGCCAAAGGCCATGACAAAACAATACAAATACTGCCCGGAAAAGAAATATCTATATAACTATATAACTGTATAAAGAAGAGCCACTGCATGAAAATGGAAGACAAACACCTTGCTATTGTTTAAATTTGAGGTTTTAATAATACAAAATACACATACATTTAAACATAAAATGCCAAAGCCAGCCAAAAAATAATAATAATCATGAAGAATGTTAAATGAAAATCAAGCTTTTGAAGTTAATTGTTAATACATTACAGTTAATACATTACAGTATTTTGTTTTTATGAGACACTGACTTGAAATGGATAATCCTAAATCTTTTATGTATCTTTTTTAATAAACTATTATTCACAGGGGGAAAGGGGCAAGAAAGGCTCTAGGGGGCCTAAAGGGGATAAGGGAGACCAAGGAGCACCTGGATTAGATGCACCCTGCCCATTGGTATGTTGTGTTTTATAAGGCACATTGTTTTATATTTTAAGCCACTGGGGAAGGAAGAAGGACAAGAGGCAATGACACCACAATGCAGGAACGTCTTGAATTGATTTCTTAAAAAAGAAGAAAAAAAAGAAGAGGGGAGCTCTGCCATACCTACTGAAGTGATAAAGGAAGCCAGAGCAAGCCCTGGCCATGTAAAACTGGCCCAGTTGAAAAAGCAATACCACTTAAAAACTTCTAGATTCACTGTTACAGCTTCTTCCATAGACTCAAGGCCAATTCAAACATGTGTGTTCACTCGTTCACTTGATGACTTGCTTCTGAATTAACTATCTCAAATGAAATGTGTTATGAGGCAATGTGAAAACTGTGTGATCTCATCTACAGGGGTTTGTTTGTAAAGGGTCATCACTTTACATTATAATCATCAAGTGAATGTGCATGTGTGAAGAGGGCCTGAGTAAAAGTGAAATCTAAAAGTGCCTTCTTCCTTCGCCCACTTTGGAGATGAGCAAATGTTGTATCAGAAAGATGTTGCAGCTGATTGTGTTGCAGGGTACTCAGTTTATGACACCCAGTGGAAAACAGACTGATCTAGTCCAAAGAAAAAGGAGAAAGTTCTTGACATTGAGCCACTTACATACGGGCAAATTACTCCAATTGTACTTTTAACAAAGAAGCAAGTGGCTTTCTGATGACACCTGAAAGATAATTTGAAACACGTGCAGCTATGTGAAGAGCTTCAGAATTCCTTACCACCTATGTCTCAAAATAAGATTATTATTTTTTTTAAGGAAATGTTCTAGTGCTAACTTTTCAAGCCGTATTTTACTTGGTTTACTTTATCTGGGTTATAATAGCTTGTATCTGATCTGGCCAGAGAACATGACAAGATTTTATTCTGTTTTCTTAATCATATCAAATTAACAGTACTTCAGTAAGATTTTCTAAAGATATTTTAAAGTTAAGCTAATAAAAAATGTGACGAAACCCCAAAGTATTCCATTTCAGCTACTTCCTTAACTCTGTGAATTCTGTAGCAAAGCCATCCAAACAGCTAAAGCACGCCTGCCACCAAGTTGCTTTTAAGTATCAGCTTCCTGGGAAGTCTTTCCCCAAAATTTGGATTCTCTAATCTTCTCCATTTAAAACTAGTAGCTTCTGATTATTTCAGAATACTATTTTTTTAAAAAGCTATCATTGTATGCTATTGTACATAAAAACACTGGGACTATAACCTGAGTGCCTTTGAGTAAATCATTGTTCTACTGAGTTTCTCCACCCATAAAATGGAGATTATCTGCACTGACTAAAGTAATTCTAGTGGTTGATTTCACGAACAGGGACTTCGAGGTTTTAAAGGCGAGAAGGGTGAGCCGGGGTTACCAGGGCTGGACGGGCTGGATGCCCCTTGCCCATTGGTATGGTGTTACCTTCCCTTTCCTGCATGTTTCAGTTTGCTTTTCCTTCCTTCCTTTATTGCAACACCCTTTCCATATCCCCTTCCTTTCTCCCAAATGCTTGATGTCCATTGATACCCATAACAGCTTTTGGAGTGAGACCAGTTGCTACTACCATTTTCCTGCAATATATGAGGATAAATATGCTGGTTTAAGGAACATAAAGTTGCTTGCTCGTATCTGCTTTACTTCTTCTTTAACTTTCATGATCTTACAAATATCTCACACCACATAAAAGAGCATCTAATTCACATATATAAACTGTGAGCCTTCCACAGATCTTGCCAGTGGCGTAGCGTGGGTTGTCAGCACCCGGGGCAAGGCAAGTAATTTGCGCCCCCTAACCCGTGGATTTGCGCCCCCTACCCTAACCCCCAGATGTTGCGCCCGGTGCGGCCGGCCCCCCCTGCACCCCCATGCTACGCCACTGGATCTTGCTATTCGCCATGTCACCCTGCCTTCCCACTTCTGTCCTGCAACACACCTATTTCATATCCTCTATTTCAGAATTACAGGTTTCCCATGTATTATGGCAAAAGACTGTGCATATTTCTTTCATTTTTTAATTCTGAATTTGTAATTTCTTCAATTGTAATCTGTTCCTTGAAGATTTCAGGAGACAGGTTATTGACTGGGATCATAAGGTCTGAATATGTTACACTGATTCTGGCCCAAATGCACCAGCTACCAAATAATTTCCAGGCTCAGTTCAAAGTGCTGTTTTTGCCAAGGAAGGTGCAGAAAGTTAGCCACACAATAATGGGTCTTTTCAGTGTTGCTCCCCCCCCCCCCCCAGTGGCATATACCACATTCATTACTGGTTACACACACAAGCACACACACTCCTACTCTGATACACTACATGGATACAAACACACACAAAATCTTGTGAAAAGTCAAACTGATGCCATATTATTATAACAAAGCAAGAAACCCAATGTTAAAATATGCTTTCTGCTTCAAGCATGAAAAAAACCCTTACTTTTTAACTTGTCACTCTGCTGCCATAGTTCCTGGACTGCTCTGTATTCTAAGAGAATGTATGAAGTCCATGCTTTTCAAGTGTCATATGCCTAATTTCTGCTCTTTACTAATAAATATGCTTCCTTCTGCCTCCCAGCCTCTGCAAAACAAACACACTGTTATGACCACATCCTTCTGTTGATCCCCTGAATTGTAACTCCTGTTCCCTAACTTTGGATTTTACATGCATTATACAATTCATTCCTGCCAATGGGACCATTGTACCAATGGGAACTTCTTCATTCATTGTTAACGGATCTTCAGTTATTGCATTTTGCAGTTGTATGTACCAGTGGAAAGATGTACTGTCAGGAGAGTGTCTGAATTAAGGATAATAGGTTTAGAAAACATGTTATTTCAGTGTCAAATGATCATTAATTTATACTTCTTGCCACTATATTTTTTTAAAAGGTATTATTTCTCATGAGAAATCTCTATTTAGAAAGCATATTAGTTGTCAGAGGAACAAACCACTCATAATTCTGCCTGAAGTTTGATCAATCCACAAGTCTGACCAGCTCTTTGTTTTAATAGGTTTGTGTGTATGTATAAATGTATATGTGTATATATATATATATCAAACACACACGTTAAAATACTGGAATGACTAATAGGTAATCCAATTAGAAATCTGGGTGACAGGAATACAGCTTGTTGCACACACTTGACAGTATTAGCGGACACACTGGCACTTTCCTTTAAACTGGCTCCCCTCATATAATCATGGCTTGGTGAGCATAGCCTTAGAAAATTATTCTATTTGTGCTTACAGATATTTTAAATAATAGGTGCACACACAGCCTGCAAAGCACTAAACAAAACATCAAAACACTGTAGTTTGAGGACTGGGAAAATGCTATGTCCCCACCACAGCCTACTGAGAGGAGAGGCTTCTGGAGGCTAAACCAGTCAGTAGTAGCTGTACATTTAGAAAGTAATTTATGAACCATAGAAATCAGTGACAAAACTTCCATAGGTTTTAATGGATCTGGATTCCACACTTATTGGACAGTAAAGTGATTGTATTTTGGTTGCAAGATTCTGATCTGGAACATGTGGGCCTTCTATTATATGCAGAGGCAGCCCTCTTGTACCAAACATGTTTATTCAATCTATGGCTAAGCAAGGTGTATTGCATTGGGATATCTCATCTAAACAGATTTTAAATTTTTGAATATTTTCTGCAGCTATATTATTTATTTCCTCTCCTGATTTATTTTAGTCTTTTGCTGTCTTGAACTCCTTAAATCATTCTTTGTTATAGGGGGAAGATGGCTTGCCAGTTCAAGGATGCTGGAATAAGGTAATGGCATGATTGTGATATGTGCTGCTTCTGCATGGTGTAACTATAACAGAAAAGCATGAAGGGTTGGCCATAGCGCACTTCTGTCCCAATTCAAAAACGTCTATATTATAGGTACTATGTTATTGTTCAAATATATGAAAATAAGATGAGCACATGGGTAATGTATCTTTTATAACTCAGACCAAACCAAACACATTAGCAATTCACCATACTGTAAGCCGCCCAGAGTGGGGTATACATAATATAATCATATCAAAAGCCTAAAATTATAAACTGTATGCCAATATTTTAAGAGCCTAAGTAGATATGACACTAAACACATCATTAGCAAACATCTCTGTATGCTATCTCTCTTTTAATGCAGAGCAGGCACAGGAGGGGAGTGCTGCAAAGAGAACTTTCCTTCTGGGGTCAAAAACAGCTGGAAGGGATTATCTTTGGGGGGCATGATAGAGGAAGGAGTTAAACCTTCTAGCACCATGTACTTCGGTCCTGACAAAAATCACCCCAAGTCCGCTATTCTTTTTCTTTTAATCCACATACCTGCTTACTAATGATGTGTTTGATGACATATCTAGTATGGTCCTTAGAAGTCAGAATTCGACATTCATGAGAATGTTAGACTTATTTAACAACTCACTTCTGTTATTCAAACAGAGACTTTCATAATTAAACATCCAAAACTTTTAAAATTAGGTTTTAAACCACTTGATAACAAAGTCTGTAATTTGTACAGAGGTTACATATCTATTGGACTCTCTGTGTAAAAGTATTTGTGAACCTTTATGCATTCAAAAGTATGCTATATGGCTGAATACAGCATTAAGATGCCCTGGTGCATCCATTGTAATAAAGTATCTCTCCATAAAGTTCATGCTGTGATTAACCTCTCACAAGATGTCTCGTACAGTATGATTACATCTTACATGCATTTAACTTGTGTAGTTTCAACCCTAAGAGGTTGAAGGCCAGCTGGTTGAAATTCCACAAGTTAAATGCAAGCTTAGCAGCTTTTTTGTGCCAGGTTTTCCTAGTGCAAAAAGAGCTTTTAAGTTCTCTGCCTTTCTTGTGTGGGCAATGCCCTCTCAGCACACCAGCGCTGGGATGCTCTTGCAAGATCTCACAGGGCTGTCCAAGTTCCTGCGAGATGTCGTGTGAGCATCCCTAACCTTCCAGAGCTAGCATGCTGAGTGGGCCTTGCCTAGCAAGCAAAGCAGAAAGCTTAAAAGCTCTGCAGATCGTAAGACTGCCACTGATTAAAGTGGAATTCCAGTGAAGCATTTTGAACTCCAAACTGCAGACTGCGAATATAGAGGGAATAGGACCAAATGGGTTACAAATTTCTCCTAGTCAATTACTGAAGAATGCAAAATGAACAGGTGATTTCCCCAGGTTCCTAAGAAAAATGCCTGTCAACAAAGCTAGACATTTTCATACTGATGAAACATGCAAAATCTCTCTTTTACATCAATAGGACTTCAACATGCTTAGCTTTGATTACATGCTTAGATTATTTCCCTTGGATCATACTCACATATACCTTCACACCACTTCTTCTCAACAGAAAATCCCTTTCAAAATTATTATGTGTGATATTAACATAGTTTTATATTTTTCTTTTGCAGTGAAGATTCTAACCATGGACTGGCCTGTGTGTGTATGTGTGTTTGTGCATAGAATATTTATTTTTATACAGTGTTCTTTTTGGAAGTGCCAAAAGATAATGCATTTTTCAAATTATAAAGAGCTGCATATTTTTGTACAGAAAATGCTACTTTTTCCCTTTTTATCTGATTGTCAGTCATTTGTATCATTATATGTATATTGATACTATGCTACTTGCATTGTGGAATACAGCTGCAATATTTGCATGATATTTGTGCACTCATACTAAGTGATACAGCTAAATAAGTTATTGCATTAAGGTGCCAGGAAGAATCACTCTATTTACATAGGAAGACCAACAAAGCCATTTGACAATGAATGCAAGAACAATTTAAAATACTATGGACTTTCATTATTAAAATGAAATGAAATTAACATTTGTAAAATAAATCATATATATATATAATGGTATTTCATGGGAAAACTTAAGCCAACAAAATGAGAAACAACAGGGACCACCTGTGTTTAACCCTATTGCCAGCAGAGGGCACCACTGATGAAATAACTAAATTTGTAGGAGAGAATTTGTGGATAACAAAACATGCACATACATAAAGCACTGATCTTCTAGAATCAGTTAAAGCAAAGGTTAACATTTCAATGAGGAAGTCATTGGTAGGAACAGCAGGCTTCCGATACACAACTATGTGCACAATCTTGTACACCCTTACAATAAGGAAGTTGGTCCCACTGAACTCAGTAGAAACTTCTAGCATTCACAATAACCCTTTTCAGTTCTTGGACATCTTTTAAAAGCTGCTGCCTCTCTTCCGATGCATTGCTGCTCTTCAACTATTTCATTCTAAGGAGCATCAAATGTTATTGCACTAAGATGCATTTATTCAGCATTTCCCTGTTTGCCCCTGCACCCTGCAAGATCTCACAACCCAAACAACGGCTGTTTTGCTCTGGTTTTAACAAATGTTGCTTCTTGTCCTCACTTCAGTGCCAAACTAAAGGTAATGCAGGAGACTAAAATAATTAATTGTGGCCACTATCAATTAAAACACATGAACCCAAGAGGCCCAGACAGGCAATCCATGATAAGGATCTCAAGGTCACATCTATTTGTACCCTCAGATCAGTGAACAGTCAGTTAAGTTTCCCTTGACATTATTAACATATGATAGATTTTTAACTAAATATATGCTGACCACTTCACATAGAGGAAAGAGCAGCTCTCTGGTCAATCCACTGAAACCAGGACAAACCCACAACAGGATATGCTTTGGCTTGGTAGGTCATGTGGTGTGTGTGCCTCAGCTGAACATTTCCAATTATTTTCTCATTTCCCCATGTGACTCGTCATTCTTCTCATATCCTTCTAAATCTCTTCTGGCTTCTCAGTATTTTCTTGAACTTTAGTATGGAGAACATAGTACTACAAGGGAAGGCTTAGCCTTGTGTAGATTACTGCTATGTATTTCTCTAGTCTTGGAAGCAGTACTAGTTATGTATACTATAGACGCAGACCAGTATTTTAAAAGATGTCACTCAGTTCATGCACCATGCAAATTCCCCATCATGACTACCACTAATATCCACACTAATGACAGATCCGCAACATACATTTAAAGCATACCCAACACACATTGAAAGAACATTACTTTCTCCAAAGAATCCTGGGAACTGTAGTTTAAAAAAGACAGAATTGTAGCACTGTGAAGGGGGAAACTACAGATCCTGGGATTTTTTTGGCGAGTTATGTGCTTTAAATTTGGATGGTTTTTAAATATATGGTGTATATCTGCCCCAACTTTGCAGCTGACAATTCAAAATGTGCACTGCATCTCCATGATGCACCCCAAATGAATCGTTATGAAACCCAACTCAGATTTAGTTCACTATCAGGGCACAACAGGAAACTAGACTCTTCCTGGTTTACAATGTCACTATTCTGAGTAGAGCAAAGGATTGTGCAACATATTAGCTGCAGTCCACTCACATTATTTCAGGGAGGTGTGATAGATTCCCATCATTTTCATAAAAGGGATGGCACAGGTGCAAAACCCAAAATAGCCAAGTGAAAAATACTGCTAAGGATTATAAACATTTATGTTTAAGTGGAGCCCAGTGGAACACAGATAAAATTAGATTTGAGATTTTGCATAGTTTTAAGTACATGAGAGCAGCACTTTTACTAATATCTGAAAGGACATTTCTATATGAAATAATATATCTGTCACTTAAAGGGTCAAACTCCTTGGCTGATAGCCAAATAATGAAACAAGTAAGAGAGTGGAGATATTTGTGGAAGGCCTACAGTGGTGACAGAAGAACATCCTGCTTGAAGGTTTGCTGAAGCTATTGAATGAGTTGCCTCCAAGGAGCACGGAAGTATTCTTGAGCCACGCGCACCAGAGTTTTGTTCCTGAACAGTGGACCTGGTGAGGCTACAGAAGATGGACACCCCAGTGGTTTTTGCTCTCTCCTTCCAGAGGTCGGCACCAGTGCCAGATGTGAGAGAAACTGGCTTCTGTTTCATCATTTTTCATTCAATTCAGTCTGTTATGATAATAGGAGCCTTCGTCCAAAAATCTTGACATGTCATGCAGCAGCTGATGTGAAGAACATAAGACAAGAACATAAGACAACTTTCTGTGGTTGCTGCTTTTTTCAGAAGAGGGGCTATTTTTCTCATATTTCTAAGCAATAAACTTGAATATTGATTCTGAAAAGCAGCTCAGTGAAGATAAAGCAACACTTTGCCTTCTTTCCTGGTCGCCCAGTGACAAACATTCATTTACTCACATGATGATTCCATCCTTAATCTTTTCATGGCTTCTCTTCAAAAGCTACCATTTATTTTTCTGCAAGAAAATTATTATCCTTTTGGTGTACTAGAAGTTAATTTTAAATTTGATAAATGTTTGATTTCTTTTTTATATAATTTTAGTTCTACTCATTTTCAGACATTTTTCATACTAGAAACATATTTGTCATGAAGTATTTGCTGCCATGATAAAGCTCTGTTCAATTTCTCTAGGTTTCCCTTTTCAGTGGAACTACCCCAGTGCTAAAAACATAAGGGTACCACTTTAACAGACTGTACAAGTTTATGGGACAAAAGATGGGGGGGGGGGGATATAGCTTTCCAATAATGTGCTGACAATTTTAATGACAACTTCGCCCCTTTTGAATTTTGATAGTTTTGTAATATCATCTGAGTTATTTAAGAAGTTTCAAGTGGATGCAATGTAGTCCCAGTAACTTACTATTTTGTCAACTAGGTTTAAAACTTCTACTGATTCCTGTAGTCCATGTGTATTATTGTTAATTTGTTTTAAGTGTAGGTATCTCTGGGATGTCTTCTATTGTGAAGACTTGTGCCAAAAACGCATTTAGTTCATCTGTAATTTACTTGGTTTTTTTCCTTTTCTGAATGCTCCCCCAGGGCTCTAGCACAGTTAAACTGCCCCAGCAGCTCCTTGCATGCAACACTTTTGCATACATTTGGGCTCCCTTATCCCTTTCACAGGAGCCAATTCTGTGTATACATCTGTTTACACATGCAGATCTGCATCCTACATTGCTGAAAATGGATTCATGCAGAAATAGCATATTCACATTGGAATGCCCACAAAGCTCTAGATGAGAACTGTCAGTAAACACCCAAATAGCAACAACCCATAAATTCTAAAGGAAAAAGACATGATTGCTTTGATTGTTGGATGCCTCTTTCACCAGGACAGAATTCATGGAATGAGGCTTCCACCACCTTCCCTCTAGTCCCCTGAAAGTCTGTTAATGGGGACTGGGATACTTTGGGGATATGCTATGGGGGCCTGCAGATTAAAATCCCTCACTTCTGAATAGAACAGCAATCTGGGATCTAAACCATTATGTTTCATTGATTGCTTATAAATCAGTTTAGTGCAGAGCCTGAACTATTCAGTAAGAAAATAGAAGGATTTCACAATACTGAGAACAGTATAAACTGGTTACTGGAAACCTTAATTGCCACTGGGTACTATTTCATCACTAGATGATTTCTGCCACAGCTTTATCTGCAGAAAAACCAGAAATGGGCAAGTCAGAAGTGATACAGGGTAGTTGTTCATGAGACTTGCGCTTAAGTTCTTATAATTATACCACACTGGGCACAGTTAAGTGCACTATTAGGAAGCAATGCCATTGAAATCAATGGGGCATAAGCATGGATCTGTGTTGCAGTGTACCCATAATTTAGATGTCCTGCTAGGTTTCAAGGATTGTTCCCATCCCAACCACCACATATACAATCTGGTCAGCAAAGGTGTTCACTGCGATGTTGGAGGAGGTTCCATATGGACAATGGGGATACATACAGAGGACTGCCCAGCAGTGAGGAGGAAGCCCTCTGCACTTACGAATTCTTTATGTATGCACCTGCAAAATTTTGGATTGGACTGAATGTTCTTCAGATCAGGGAGTGTGTGTGCTCATAAATAACAAGAAGAAATTGAATGTTACTTCAAAACATTTTTGATATAAGACTTGTTCAATGTAAGTATTAACAGGGACTGCTATTTTTGCATATCAGGTTTGTTGCAGAAGTTCTTGTTTTGTTGAGGTAAGAATGTGTCCAACTGCAGGGCGGTGTGCCTTTGTACTTTAGTATATTCATATTTTAATATTACATTTCCTTTTTTATTTTGTTATATATTCTGTAGCTGTATTTTGAAATGGAAAGCAAGAAAATTGCAAGTTCCTAAATCATTTATTGTTAGGGATAATGTTTTCTTGCCTTCCAAGTACACTATCTAATTGGTGCTTTTTTTGCTGATGGGCAGATGTTAGCTTGGAAGTTTTCTTTTTTCCACAGACTACCCTGGGGACCAAACAACTGTGGACTCCCTAAATACAGGCCCCCAATCAAGCTCTAGCAACTCAGTTATGTTTGGCTAATAACACCAGGAAGAGGACAGGGATTCACATTCCAGTGAATGTGCATCTAACTCTGCACCCCCATCATTCTGGCAAATTAGTTATGTATAATTATGCACCACTAGAGCGGGATTGTGGGATCAAAATGGTCTCTTTCAATAATAGTAACAATTTACACAAAATGTAGGGACCAGGAAGGGCAAAGAAATGGTCTCTTTTGATAACAGGTGGTCTCTCCAAACGAAAACAGACTCAACATGTCTGTTCTGTTTGAAGCGATTGTTTCCTGTGCTTTAACTTTCAATATCCAAGTTGTCCTAAGTAAACAACTCATTGCTCGGAGACACAGCATACCTCTGGACATGAAGAGGTTGAGGAATGAGCAAGAGAGAACTGCCATCACCTTCACACTCTCCTTGTAAGCTTCCTCTATTGAAAACAGAATGCTGGACAAAATGGATCTTGCATGATCCCCAATGCATTTATGAATTAATTGAGCACTTAAACACTAAGTTCATTATGCAGTCTGTATAATCTTTGGGCATTTGGGTTGCTTGCATATTTAAGTTAGCTCTCAATAGTTTTATATCTAAGTAACTAAATACCAGCTTTGCTTTATAAATGATGTATGGAGAAGGAATTATAGATTTTACATGCATTAATCTTAGGTTTTATTGTTGCTATTATTTTTGACTAGTTACTATATTATTTTGAGATTTCAGACAGTAATGGGAAGTATAAGGGTCTGATGGTAAATCAATTAGCTACCTTTTCCTGTTAATACATTGCTCCTGGTGAGTGCCAACTTCCATTTAGAGAAAATTCCGTATGTCTCCGCATCCCAATACACTTCAACACCTTACTTCTACATCTTTCATATCCTTTCAATCAGTGCCACTAATTCTGGTGACTCTTGCAAATGAGTGCACATCCTCCTCATGCAACAAATATATTTTCATAAAATATATTTAAACTCCTATTCAATGTATCTACCAAATGTTCTCTAATATATGTAATCAACAATTTCTAGTCTTCATTCTACATGTTCTTCCAAAACTAGAAATCAGTGCATGCCAAACAGCAAAAAAGATATCAAAAGTGAAATTAATTCTAAATATGTTCTAGCAGCTATGCAAACTTTTCTATGAGCATGAGAACTCCTAGAAAAGCCTATTTACAATAGCTCTGTGCGCTCTTGTACAAGCATTTTTGGAATGCTAGCAGCAATTTTTCTTCCCCTTCAGTTAATTATGGGATCCAGCACCACAATGTCTAAAGATGCATGTCCAAATATCATGTTTTGCATGCAAAGGAATTGATTTTTTTGAAGAATTTCCTGTGAGTAAAGACCCATGGAAATATTTCGAAGGACCCATCAAATCTTACTCATGTGACTTATTGAAAGATGACAAATTAGTTTTATTTGCCTTCATTGTGCATTTACCAACAACAAAAAAACTAGTGTCATGAATTCAAAGTGTTAATTTAGGACAGACCCTATAGGAATTATTTCCAAATCCAGGTTAAGGTAGATTATAAATAAATTCTGGGAACCTTCATAAATAGTATGTAAAGATATTAAAATCAGGGCAGACAGAAACCTGCCATTTAAGATTTTTTTGTGGTATCCTACCTCACAATAATCAATGGGACTCTTGTAATAGCTTTAAAGTCATCATTTCATTCTAGATATTTAAGCTATCAGAATTTTTTTTAAAAAATTATATGAGTAGCTAATCTTTTGAATTAATATTTGGTTTGTTTTTTTTAAAAAAAAAACTTTCGTTATGGAGCCAGTTTTTGCAGGAAACTGATTTGCAGAAACAATTTGTTGTTGTTTCTGGTTTTGTCAATTTACATGACAAAATATGCTTTTTATCTGGTTTTATTTGATGTACAAATATTTAAAATTTTATTAAACTGGTATATATCGCATTGTTGGGGCATTGTTTCTACATTCTCCTACACAGGCTTCAACTGATTTGAGATATACATCTTTGTATCTACATAGGTTGCGATGAAATTTTCAGTTTGTTAAATCACTGCTTGGCATGCCAACTAAATATTGTAGGGTAATATTTAATAAGCTTTGTGAGAAAGCAACTTCAAACTCTTTTTACTTCAAACAGATAACTAAAGGCATTTATCCATTTAAATTGGATTATCTACCTAAGCAGTTACTATTGTTTTTTGTTTTTTACCTGTTTCTTCAGGTAAGCCTTTATTTATCAGAGATGCAAACCCATCAAATTATATGTAGCTTTAAAGTACAACCCAATACAATTCTACTCAGAAGTGTATCCTGGATAACAGGGTACAAAATTGCAGCCTTAACCTAAATAATTCTGTTTAAATAGTATGTGTGTGTGATAAGCTATTTTGAAATTAACTGCAGCCAAAGTTTATGCCCACTTTTAAAAAAAGTATTTCAAGCTTCTGCTGAATACTGATTTAAACGT
This sequence comes from Podarcis tiliguerta, assembly GCF_965153285.1. Taxonomy (NCBI): domain Eukaryota; kingdom Metazoa; phylum Chordata; class Lepidosauria; order Squamata; family Lacertidae; genus Podarcis; species Podarcis tiliguerta. The sequence continues at coordinate 68,915,798 of NC_139538.1, read as the reverse complement.
TTAGGGTTATATCCAACAATTCATACACAGAGTAGAGCTACTGAAATCAATGGATAAGTGCAGTTTTATTTTCAACATTCCCAACAAAATTACTTTTTGGACAAATGGAATCAAGCATACACCTCATCATTATACTGTAACAAAATGTAAGGAGATGATGCTCAGATCTTTATAAAGTAGCAGCAAAAAAAATTGTTCACTTTTTATGTAAAAATATACTAAATCAGGATACATACACATTTGTGGCTTGAAAAGCAGTGACATGGTTTTCTTCACAACATTTCCAAATCACATTTTTATGTTGCTGTACATACAGGAGAGGGAGCAGGGATGTCTTCAACCAATGTGCATTATCTGCTACTCCCCACCCATTCCAATTCAATGAAACTTTCATCTGCACATGGGCCAGCCCGCCCATGAGGACTGATGAAGCAGTCAACTCATGTGGCAGATCCAGCCTCTGAGGAGCATGTCGCTCACCGCTTGTCGGCCGCCTCCTCCTCTGCTCACAGCCTGTTCCTCTCTGGCTTTCTTTTACTTCCCACCACCGCCTTCAGCACGCTGGGCCTTTTCCAGACCACCTCCAGTTGCCTCAGGTGGCTGTGGCTGCTGAAAAGTGGTGGCAGGGGGCGCTGCAGAGGAAGCAGCAGCACTTTCTATTTTGTCTCGTGCGGCAAAAACGTCTTAGGCTGGCCCAGACAATGGCTACCTGAAATGAACACACCTCAGATTAACTGCTGCTTATGTTTTCAAGTCAGATGTAAGCTGGTTTGAGGGGAAACACATCAAACACCAGTAATTCCCAAGCAGCTGGAGGATAAATAGGGATTGTGGCTAGCACCATGTGTCCATGGTTTCAAACCGCCAGCGCCGGGAGCACACCGAGCTGAAGTAAACAGCAATATGCGGACAGCCTCAAGTATAAGAAGTTTTCTTAGGCAAAGTAGATTATAAGCAACACCGAGGATATATGCTCAAATGCCATAACTAGTTCTCCATTCTTTATCATGCACTGTGGGGCAACAATTAGATCCTACTCCAGGAAAACTACAAACATTCATTGTGCTAACATTTACTTATCTGGTATTATTTCTGTACTAAGGTTATTATTTGGAAAACGTAAGTTTTATGCAATTCTGTACTGTTGGTTTATTGTATATGATGTAAATATTTATCTTTTTAAAATGGCAAATGTTTACAATTTATTATTTCATGCAGCCGATTTAAAAATAAAGCGTGCATTCTCTTACAAAACCTTATCTGTATATTAATTGTGTGTGTCTGCTATTAAGTGGTGGGTTGTTTTACCTTTTTTTACCGTGCTTCAGTTTTCACTGAAAACTTTGAAACTGCTTAGCAGTTTCTACTCAACCTTTATATTTATAAACAAAGACCATACAGTATTTCCAATAATCGCTCCTCACAATGAAAGTGATATATTTTAAACCACTGGGAGTAATAAAAAGGTTAAAATGCTATACAGTCATACCTTGGGTTACAGACACTTCAGGTTGCGTTTTTTTGGGTTACGGACCCGCCGAAACCCGGAAGTACCGAAACGAGTTACTTCCTGGTTTCGCACATGCGCAGAAGTGCTAAATCGCACTTTGCGCATCTGCAGACGTGCCGAATCACAACCCGTGTGATTCATGCACAAGTGCAGAAATCATTGCCAGACACCAAAAGATATAGGTAGGTAGCCGTGTTGGTCTGCCGTAATTGAAACAAAAAAATTCCTTCCAGTAGCACCTTAGAGACCAACTAAGTTTTGTTATCGGTATGAGCTTTCGTGTGCATGCACACTTCTTCAGATAGATATAATTCTTCAACAGATATAATTGTCTTGTGATCAAGATTCCTGCTGTATCTCACTATTAGGACTTTTTTTATTTAGGACTTATAAAATTATGACAAAAAGTAGTTGCATTTGTGAAAGGAAATAAGATTTAAAAGGATTTTGATGTATTAGTGATGAAATGTTATTTCAATCTTATTAGTTATGCATTTAGTACTGTTATGTTATTCATATTTACTTATTTTTTTCTCCCACCTTTCTCCCAGTAGAGGACCCAAGACAGATCACAGCTAAATACAGCTAAAACATGCACAATCCGTATAATTATTAAAAAACAAATAAGTAACCCTATTAAAAACAGCCCTGAAAGACTTCTAAACCATTTAAAAGCACAAGTAGATCACACGCCTTCAGAAGGCCCTGCTGCAACAGCCAGTTAGTGGCCAAAGGTTTCCGGATCAAGTTTTTGCCTGTCCACAAAAGGAAAGAGCCAACCTAGCTCTCTGTGGCAATGAGTTCCACAATTTGAGAGCAGTCACTGAAAAGGTCCACTTAACATGCCTGTGAAGCTTGCAAGACATGGGAGTAAGGCCTTACAATAATATCTCAAAGTCTGAGTAGAGTCCTATAGGGAGATGAACCCAATTCTCCAGATACTTTTTTATGTAGTTGAAGCATTTTATAAACATTTTACTGGAAGCCTCAGGAAACAAAGCAGGACTTACTTCCACATAATTTGTTGCTGGGGCAAACTGCATATTTTACCAGAGGCATGGTCCTTCCCTTTCTTTGCACACAATAAACTCACATTAATTTATTACAGGAAGCAATCTGCCTGAAATGTTTAAGAACAGATGATGCCACCTCAACAGTTTTAAAAAAACGCAACTCCAAACAAGTTGCTGTTCGACCCTTACTGCGCTAAACAGTGGTAATGAAAAGTGGGGAAATGATGTGCCACCCTTTCAGTGTATAATTATGGGCGAAAAGCCTACGCTGCGGTGGCAGCTTTGAACACACAAGCCTCGTACTTTTTGTGCGGCATCGAAGATGAAGAGGGGCATCTAGGAACACAAGATTCCTAACTGATGCTTCCTTGGATCTCAAGCGCGCTCTGCAACATCCTCGCCAAACAGCGATCTGAAGCAGCTTGCGAAAGAGTACAGCGGTGTTGTAACACCGGGTCCAAAGAAGCACCACTGCACAGTATTTTCCCAAAGAGCCCCGCCCCTTTCTGTTTGGGCAGGTGTTCCTTGGCAGAGAGCTTTCTTTTAGGTTAAAGTCACCGCTGCGAAGCAAGAATTGGAAGAAATCGCGAAGCATTCGGGAGCGGGAGGCGCTGGGAACCTTCAGAGGTAGGAAGAGGGTTAGTGGGTTATTTCGAGAGGGTGTCCCGATGGCTCCAAAACTGACCCACAGCCGATCCAAACGAAGAGCAAGGCTAAAAAGCACCACTGCTGCTACAGCTGCCAGCATCGCTGCTCCCTTTCGGCGACCCGGCCCCCTTGGCGGCTCTTCCCTGAGGCACCAGGAGAGCGCCGTCGACGCCAGGGCTGGCGGCGGGGGCGCTCGGAGGACCGCGCTGCCGTGGCTCCTCCTAGAGGTGGTATGTGGAGAAGGACCCCCCTTCCCCTCCCTACCACCGGCCTCCAGAGCTGCCGCCATTGAAACCATACAATAAAAGCGACGGAAGGGAAAGGAGGAAGCGCGACGCGGGCATTGCGGCGGCGCCGGAGCGGAGGCGGCAGCAGGCGGGCAGGTGACCGGGAAGGCTCGGGGCGGGGGGGGGGGAAGGAAGCTCGGTTAATGCACCCCCGGAGGACAAGCCGTTGGGGCCCGCAGGGGAGGGTGGGGAAGGAGGAGGCCTGTCGCCGTCACTGGCCGCCCCCGCCCCTCACCCAAAGCGCCGCCGCGGGAAGGGAAGCGGCCCCCGAAAGCAGCCGCAGCCTCCTGCCCCCCCCCCCATTCCCACGCATGAAGGCGATGCGGGGAGAGGCGCGCCATCCCCGGTAGGGAGCAACGCGAGGGGACGAGAGAAAAGGCGGCAGAGCGAGCCGTTGAAGCAGGAAAAAAAAGCGGGAGTGGCGGCACCTCAGCGCGCGAGATGAGAATTTCTTCCCGCTGAGGCTGCGGCGCTTTTCCCGCTCCCGTTTTGTCCTCCTCAGAGGTCAAGAAAATGCCGCCGAGTGGCGTGAAGGGGGGGAGGCGCCGCCGCCCTTTGCGCCGTTTCTCTCTAAACCCCCCCCCCCCCCCATTTCTCTCGGGGGTCGCGATTCCCTCTCTCCCTCCCCACCGCACGGCTGTCCCAAGGGGGAGTGAGGTGAGGAGAGGTCACTTCCCCGGCGCTTCCCTTTCCGGGGCGCCCTTTCAACGAGAGACGGTTAACGGCATCTCAACCACTGCCCCCCCCCCCCCCGCTCATCTCGGGCCACAAGCAGAACTAGGAGAGAGGCGGGAATTTGACGAGAGAGCCCGGAGGCAGAGGCCTCCCCCACCCGCCCCGCCAGAGGCTAGGAGGACGGGAATTGCGCGGGAAAGGGAACGGCGTTGGTTTCCCAGAGTTCCCCGCGCCTGACCGGCGGCTCGCGCATAAGCGCACGCTCTCCATCCTGCCTCTTTAAACGCTGGCCCCCTCACGCCCACCCACACACCCCCTTTAAGAAAAAACTGCCAGCCCGCGTCTTTCAACCGTCCGACCTATGAGCGCGTGCCCTAAAGAACGTTAGGCGGGGCGGGTCCCTCAGTGCGCGCGCGCCCCGCCCCCGACTCCGTATTATCAACATCTTCCTCCACGTTCTCGCTCGCTACGTAAATAAGTTTTAATGCTTTGGCGGTTTGGAATTTGAAAGAAACAGAAAGGTTCCTGCTTGAATTTAAAGGCCAGCCCCTTTAAAGAGTGGGGCGTTCTTATATGAGGACGAGCAATGTCACACCTCCCTCTTCTGAGAGGGAATGTTATGGATGGAGGAAACGGCCGCGGAGCATGCGCAGTGCGTTTCTTTTTATGAAGCGCTGTGTGTGAGTTGCGAGGTCTTGAGGTTTCTTGTTTTGTTTTTCCAAATGGTTGTCTACTTCTTTTTACATTTTCTCTTATTCTCCCACGCAGGCCCTCAATCGATCACTACTGCCATAATAAAAAAAGAACACATATCATGGTTATATCAGCCACTTTGAAACCCCGCCTGTTGACAGGGATGTAAATGTTTTAGATAAATAATAGCTATATACAGTATTCTGCATCATGCCAGAAGATTTAATGGAAATAATGAAGTTGCCACATAATTTGAGCAATCTGATCTCCCTATCATTTAGGCCCAGTTTCCACTGAATTGGGACGCGGGTGGTGCTGTGGGTTAAACCACAGAGCCTAGTGCTTGCCGTTCAGAAGGTTGGCGGTTCAAATCCCCGCAACGGGGTGAGCTCCTGTTGCTCAGTCCCAGCTCCTGCCAACCTAGCAGTTTGAAAGCAGGTCAAAGTGCAAGTAGATAAATAGGTTACCTTCCGACGGGAAGGTAAACGGCGTTTCCATGTGCTGCCCTGGTTCGCCAGAAGCGGCTTAGTCATGCTGGCCACATGACCCAGAAGCTGTACGCCGGCTCCCTCGGCCAGTAAAGCGAGATCAGCGCCGCAACCCCAGAGTTGGCAACAACTGAACCTAATGGTCAGGGGTCACTTTACCTTTACCTCACCCACTGAATTGGTAGTCTGGTGATTCCCTTCTCCCTATCATCTAGTCTAGTGTATATACTTTTCTGTATGGGGAACATTAAATCATGGATATCTCCCCCTGCGAGCAGAAGTGCTGCAACCACTTATAATGCTCTATTTCTTAACTTTTCATTCTTGTTTTTTTTATTTGTATTTGTGGTTTTACATATTTAGGTAATATTTGTGTGTTTTTCCAGTGCACTGCTTAGAAATATTTTGTATATTAAGCAGTATAGAAATGGTCTTAAATGCATTTTTTTTTTAAGAAAAGAAAAATCAGAAGTGCCCTTTATGTGCTTAGGAAACAAGTGAGAAGGAGAAGCGGTATCAGCATGTCTGCTGGCCTTGCCCACAACCTGTACACCTTCGGTTGAAGGTTTGGTTTGCTATATATTTGGGAGCCCTAAGCTTCCAAACCTTATACTGAATGTATGAAGGTGATGGATGAGAAGTCAGTAGGCAAACTTAAGGTGGGACCAGTGGGCTCCACGCCCTCCTCTCCCCTGATTCCCTGAATGCATGGAGAGCATTTCTGAACAGGGCTCACATCACCTAGATAACACTAGAATTAGGTCGCCCTATCTCAGAAATACAAGTAGACATGCAGCTTTCTACACAAATGCAAAATATTGTGTATACTAACATCAGGAATCTATCCACAGACAACACTTCTACCTTCTGGGGTTTTCACTTTTCCTATGTTTCTGTATCTTAAAGAACTACAAGTCTGACAGGAATTGCATTAAACAGGTGTAGTTTGCTTTATTGTTTTATCCTCATTCTGAGAATGCTGCAGCTGTTTGAACTTCAGCATATAATTTGGTACGGGCAGATCCTATTTTGTGCACATTTGATGCACATAGGACCGTGCACACACTTGCCAGGTTTGGTGCCAGAAGAGGGCAGAATGAGCTTACACGCAGTCCACTGACTGCGCACAATGACCTGGGATGTAACCCCCGCATAAATGGGTTGCCTTCATTGAAGGCAGAGAGCCTCTGCCAGGGGAAAAGGTTGCCATCCTATTTCCCTTCACATAGGCACACAAAAGCTACACAGCACAAACAAATAACAGTATAATGATGCATTTAACTAAGCCTAAGTACATGTAACTGAAATAATTGCAGTTACTTGCCCTTTTTATCACTGCTCCATTTTCCTCCCCTTTGTTGTCTCCTGTGTGCCTCCTTCACTTTGTAAAATGCCAAGCACACAATGGGCATTATGTACAGAATCGGGTATGGGGCTGTGGCCTAGTTTCTGAGCAAATACAGGCTATTTTACCAGATGCGTGTAAGCCAGGTACATCTCCATAGTTAGATCACAACCCTGAGATCCATTTATCTTTATGCTAGGACAAGTTTCATCTGTGTATGAGGCTTCCAGGTTAAAAGCCACAGTTCAGGTCAAATAAAAAATGGAAATTACTTATATATTACTTATTACCTATAAGATATATATGCCTTTGTGGCCATATGGAATCAAAATATAGTGTATTCCGATGCAATGGAGGATACAGCTTCCGTATTTTTCATAGTTGTGTAGCAAAGACAATTTCAACAGGTACAATTATGCTCACTCCTTGACAAAGCTGTGCCTTTCAGAAATTTTCACTTTACGCAATTTTTAAAAGCATAGAAGCCTATTTTTAGTTTGCATTGGAACAGCCTAGGATAATATGAGAGGCTATTACATGAACAGGTTTGGTTGTAATAGGAGAAATTGAATCAGACAAATGGGACCTATATTCAGTGTTGCAGTGCGGAGTGCTCTTGCTCACTGTTCCAGTCAGTACCCTTCCTCCAGGATACTCTATTCCATTTCCCCATATGGTTCTCCAGATCCCCTGGGCAAATCAGTGTTTCGTGGTCACAGTCTTCACCCTGTTTTTGAGGTGTGTCTCACACAGGTTTTTTTCTCTCTCAATTTATTTTTGTACTGTACTTCTGCGACATGGGGTTCCTTCACACCTGTTCATAACATCATATGTGTGTGTGATGAGGTCTTGCTGCCTGAGCCCTGACACTCACATGAACATCAGACGAAGAAATTGGCTATGAAAACTTTGTTTCAGATGTATCATGGGTGTTGGCAGCTGTGCCATGTTAGTTGTTCACGTTGTGGACTAGTTGGTACAATATTGAAAGTATTGTTTCCATACTAATTACATTACTATAGGTCATTTATGTTTTGCAGTTTGTTAAGGGTTGCTGGGAATTCTAATTCTGTTGGGGGCAAACTACAGGGCCCAGAATTCTTTGCAGGGGAATGTGTTCTGAACATATAGCGTAGCCAGGTATAGTGTGTACACAGCCTTAAATCTTGCTCCCCAACATTAAGAAAAAATCCAACTCCTATTATATCACACCCAATATCAATCCTTGTTTCACCCTTTGTATGTTTTATATTAGGACAAGCAAATAAGAATAATCTGCCAGAAGACTGAAAAACACAGAGCGACAAAATGTCGGCCCGAGGTGGAAAGAAAAAAATGACCAAAATGTCTCGCTCCAGCAGAGCAGGCGTTATTTTTCCAGTGGGCAGAATGATGCGATACTTAAAGAAAGGAACATACAAATTCCGGATAGGAGTGGGAGCTCCTGTCTACATGGCAGCTGTCATAGAATATCTAGCAGGTAAGAACTTGTTTAAATTAAATTAATGAAGTGGCAAGGCCAAGTGCTTGCACAACACTTCTGGAAATGAGGCTGTATAATGGTAAAGAAATCATTTGCTCGTTTGATGTTGTTGAGTTCAAGCTTTTAACAGAGCAGTGGGAATAGTGGACATCCGATCATGCATGCTTTATCCCAAGTGGGAAAGCTTTTCTTTTTTTGTAAGAAGCTTTGGGCACTATATAATTGAAAAGCAGGATATAAATAGAAATCATCAAATAATAGTGCAATCCTAATCCCTTGATTATGGCTGGAGGGGTCAGGATGGCACACTGTTTGCCTCTTTGCCAGAGAAGTACTGCCAGTGGAGAGGGTTCCACTGTGCTAGAAGGCCCAGGTGAGCAGAAAGCTCGTGCCAGTTCTCCTGCTAGTGGGAGCAGGAAGAAAGCTCTGAAATGGTACCTTTAGGAGCAGGGTGCTAGCAGCCTGGAACTGGTATAGTGAAAAGAAAGATTGGAAGCCACCCCCCTGCACTGCAAGCTGGCAACGCTCAGAATGTGCTGCTCTGCTCCTCCCCCATTTAGTAAATTCAGTAAATCATTAAAAGCAAAGGTATTGGAATACACACATCCCAGGCTTTTTTTCCATTTCAAGGAAGGACCTAGAATTTTACAGATCTAGGAAATGAAACCATGAGGTGGTTCACAGATGGCCTAAATGTGTAAATTATTTATATAGTGAGTCCCAGGAACAGACGCATCTTGTTACTGACATGTATCCCAATGTATTTGTAGCAGAAATATTGGAATTGGCTGGTAATGCTGCAAGGGACAACAAAAAGGGAAGAATTGCTCCAAGACACATCCTTCTGGCAGTAGCTAATGATGAGGAGCTGAATCAGGTATGCTTTACAAACAATTTACAGAAGATAATTGCATTGGATAACTGTTAATTACTGTTGTAGTGCTGTAGTTCAACACTACTAGGAAAAAAAAAATGTTGAAAAACCAAGATCTCATGGTTTCTTACAGTTTTTTTTCTGAATTTGCCAAACAAGGTGTTGCATGGCTTGCAGTTATTCTTCATTAACATGTTTGCTGTTCTTTGTTTAAAAGTTTCAGGGAGGGGGAGGGAGAAAGTGAAAAAATAAACATTAAGCATGGAAGTGTTTGGAGTCAATTTAAAGCATTCTTATCAACCTGCTCTACATGGGGCAGCTCTACAGTCATGTGCTTCTGATTTGAATAGTACATTTTTATTAACTAGTATTCAGTAGTTAGACATGCTGCCCCAGCACAGAAATGTTTAAGAAAGGGTATACTAACAGCTATACATTTATAATGCCACAAAATGCAATCACCTAAACTTCAATCCCATACCTACTTACCTGGGAGTAAACTCCATTGAACTTGGTCCAAGTTTAACTGCTGGAGGTTTGTTCTGTTGCTTTCCAATTGTTCTGTTTCAACCATGACTGCCATGGTTTTACACCACTATGAAATCTATACAGAGCAGTGTGCAAATATTTCAATGAATCAGATTTATTTAGAGGCTGGGGGGCATTCCTCCCTCTTCTCTCCCCTCCTTTTTGCATGATTCATGTGAATGAAAGCAGCAGCTGAAGCTCAAGACAGTCACAAAGAGTAGCCTATCAGATTGAGATGTGCTACTTTATGCAGTGGTACCTCTGGATACGAACATACCTTTATAAGACCCAACCAAAACGTAACATAACAGTGAATAAACTTCTCCATATCTCCTCAATTGGCTGGATATACTATACTGCACTGAAATGTTTAAATATTTTATTGTTCTAGAATGTTTCTGCCACACTTGCCACGATGTCCTGCCACACCAGTGTGGTGTGCCACACCCTTTGGGAACCACTGTGGTAGATTGTTAAAAGGGATGGGAAAGTGTGAGAGAGAAAGTTAAGGAATGAGAGGAGTGGGAGGAGACAATGGGCATGGGCATTGCAGAAAGGATTGATGCTGGTTCCGTGTTTATGCATGTGTTCAGAGGCAGCCCACTCCTGAGTGTTAAATTTGTGGGAGGGCAAAAGTCTGCAGTAGTTCAGTGATGAGGGGCTCGTACTCTTCATATCTCAGAGGTGCCTTTATTCTCAGAACTCTGGCCCAACATTGAAAGTAGACTCCTGAGCTGCCCTAGTGAGGTCTTGGCATAATTTACATTGGGTGAAATTGGGGAGAATAGGAAGGGAAGCAGGGGTTGGTTTTCCCAGAATGGGGAAGGAACACGAGAGGTGGGATGAAATGGTACACTCTCTGGGTGAAGTTTGCAGCAATGGAGAGGGATACTTAACTATTATAGAGAGAAGTGCTAGTAGTTTAATCTCTGTGGGAACTAGGCCACCACACTGCAAACTGGGGGCAAGGAGGCTACAATTGCTTAATGTTTTATTTTTCTAGAATTCTTACTATAAATTCATTCACTTAACTTGGGCTGGGTATTTACTGCTGTGCCTCTGTGTTCCTCGACTGTTAAAGTGGACCAGTGTTCTGTGGTTTAAATGCAATATAGTAGTGTTGTTTTTACTTGCTGGATAGCTTGTGGGTTGCCTCACTAGTTTTGTCCACTTAAGCCTTCTCCTTAGCTCCCAGTTTCTACTTTTGGCAGATTGAGTCTGAATTGTGTTGGCCGCAGCGTTATGTGGCCAGGCATGCTGCTGAGGTGCCAGACTCCACTCCAGAAATACTTGGACATGCACAAAAGAGTGGCTCAGTTCTCATCCATGAAATATTGGAGAATGTGATAACAGCATAAACGAGTATATTGTCACCAAAGCTCATGGGCCTTCAGTATCAGCAATCTGATCTATAAATTGTGTCTTCCTTTTTGTATTAAATGTAGGAAGTATAACTGAATTTATTATTTTTATTTTGCTTATTTGATCACATTTTTATTCTTTTAAGCATGAAAGCAGAGCTGCATATTTGGAGTTTTTCCATTTTGTACAGTGAATTGTTTGTAAAAACAACAAGCAAATCTATCAAAGTGAATGAGTACCCTCAAGAGAACTTGTATTCAGGTATGCCCTGTCTCTGTACACTGCTTCTTTCTGCAGTTGCTAAAAGGAGTGACCATTGCAAGTGGAGGTGTCCTGCCCAGGATTCATCCAGAGCTTCTTGCCAAAAAACGAGGCACCAAAAGCAAATCTGATACTATCCTTTCACCTTCTCCAGAGAAGAGAGGGAGGAAATATTTGGGGACCAAGAAGACTGGAAAGAAAACAAAGGCTGCAAAAGCCCGGGCACCCAAAAAGGTAAGCAAAACTTGGACCAAGCAGCTCTATTTGGAAAACAGGCTATGCTATCCCTCTTAGGACTGGTCTCATTATAATGCCTTTCTTTGTGGTCAGATTCATTTCAGAGTTATCTTCTTGTAAGATAACTGTAAGTTATTTTAAAGGAATAACTCAAGCTTTTCAAGAGTTTGGCTGCCATATAGGGTTGTAATGTATAAGGGGGGACCCTTACATATAATGCTATCCTTAACACTTAATAGTATAAAGAGGGAATAGACTTCACCATTTTTGGGGGGAAATAATTTGGAAATTAGTCTCATTGGATTATATCCAAAGGTTCCCTTCCTCCAAAGGAAGCTCCTTCCATCTAAGAAAGTGAACCTTTGGGTGACTTCAACAGAGTTTATTTCCAAGTAGTTACGTTTAGGACCACAGTCTTGGTGTTTTTGGTTTTTAACATAGATTTAAAGAGCTGGTTTGTTTTCTCCACTTCCAACATATGCCAGGCGATAAAAAAACTATAGATGAGTCACACATGGATATGTTAACAGTTCATGTTTTCAAAATCTATCAGAGCTGCAAATGGACACCTGACCTGACCAGGATAGCACAGATTAAAGTAAACCCAACTCTGCAAGGCAAAATATATTTATGTTTAATACTAGCATTGATCTTCACATTGTTCATTTGAGAGCCAAGTCACACCTTTACCTATAAGGTGTTAAGATCCTTACACAATGGCTCTTCTGTTTTGTTCTTACACAGTAAGATGCTTATGTGAACCAGCCCCTCATGTGGAAAACAAAAGTTACCACGTCAGAGGAAACTCTAGTTGTGAATATTTGGGGGGGGGGGGTTTCTCTGACAGTACATTTCCCCACCTACTCTGTTAGGTTTTCTTCTTCTTAATGTTTCTTTTCCCTGCCCCCAATAGAACAAACAGAAGGAGAATGAAAAAGAAGGAGCATCAAATTCAGCGGCTGATGATGGACCTGGTGATGGGTTCACTATACTCTCCTCCAAGAGTCTTCTTCCAGGACAGAAGGTACCAAGTTAGAGAACAGTACAATAAAATTATGTCCACACTATCCACACCAAAATTTGCTCAGTTGACTCTCGCTTTGCATATATTTTAGTCAGGGTTTCCTCAAGATCCAGGAAGTATTTTTATGAAGCAATCCCTTCTTTTAAGGAAAAAAAAAAAATCATGATGAAGTAGCCACTCTGCAGATCTTCACTCTAGGAACTACATGTTTAAGCTTTCTCCTGTTTAAAACAGGCCATGCCCCTGCTATTCAGTCATGATTCTTACTGAGGTCTCACCCCTCTCCTCATTCACAGCAACGAATATTCTCTCTCTCTCTCTCTCACACACACACTCTCTCTCTCTCTCTCTCTCTCTCTCTCTCTCACACACACACACAGACTCTGTGAGAAAGTGTTGCATGAAATAGGTATGGGTTATTTAAAAGGCACAAATTCCAGGGGTCTGGGACTGCATTAGTTTGCACTGCAATAATCTTAACATCTCTGAACACTGTGCTGCTACTTCATGCACTGTGCTGCAATACCTCTCCCCATATAAACCAACCCGGATTCTGTGATCGCTATCTGGGGCCCTGCTTCATGTGCCTCAAGAGGTCCAGAGGGTGGCAACACAAGAATAGGCCTTTTCTGCAGTGGCTCCCCGTTTGTGAAATGCTCTCCCCAGCAAGGTTCGCTCACTGCATGCCCTCATTAAATATCCTTATGTGCCAGGTGAAAATGTTCCTCTTTGACCAGGATGATTAATATTCTGTGGGCTTTTAAATGTGATTGTGGGAATGGGGCGGGGGGGGTATTGTTTTGTTTTGCTTTTGTTCTCACTATTTGTTCTTTCTCTGTGATGTGAACCACCCTGAGAACTTCCAATGAAGGGCAGTATATAAATTTAATGATAGTAATAATAGGAAGATGCAGCTTTAGTAAAACTGAAATCCAAAAATGTTAGGTATTTCTTGTGCAAACTGAAAACAATGAACCTATTAGAGGGGAAGTTATGTGCCCTTAGTCCAGTTTATTTCAGGTGAATCTCTGTAACTATAGATACATATACATATAGTAAACACAGAAATCAAGTGCCCTGATCAGCTGGGGGCGGGAAAGCAGGGTTCTTTCCATAGGTGAATGAGTAATTACTTGCATAATTCCTCCCTGCATCCAGATGCTTGCGCTGCAGTCAGAAAACCGGCAGTTATTCTAACCATTTGTTGGTTAGGGGACTGGATTTTGTACCCTCTCTCCCATTACCTCCTTCCCCTGTATGGGTGATCAGCGTTATCACCAGTTATCTGATGCAGGCTATGCACACAGAAGCCCAATTACTGCTGTGCACATGTGCAGCTGGATTTGGGCCAGGTTAATGCATTACTTGATTATAAAGATAGGCATTTAAAAGATAGCAGGGGTTTCTAATGAAAAGAGCTTGTGGTCATCCTGTATTTAAAGGCTCTGTTTGAAGTCTGAAAAGTGAGCTGCTCGTAGCCCTAGTTTGAAAGTGAGAGCCTTGCAATTTGATAGCAGCTTGGTAGCAATAAGAAAATGAAGTACAATCTGCTTTCTGTTTTAGTAGTTTAGTATTCAGACAATTTCACAGCATCAGTAAATAAATGCAAAGTGCATAGCAGCACGCACACACACACGGGATGTGAACAGGCTAAGACTACATAGGAAATATATTAAAGTTATGGTTAGCAGCTCACTGAAAACATAAACTTGGTTTGCAGCATAAAGACAATTTCTTTGCTGGGAATGTTAGGAAAGGACCTGAAAATAGAACTTGTCAGTATCCTGATGCCTTTATATGAATCTATGATATGGTCACTTTTTGAATCTTATGTTTGGTTCTGTTTTCCTCATCTCTAAAAAGTATCTCTGGATACAATCTGCTGGGGTCATAGAATAGGAGACGGATTTTGATTTTATGCAATCCGATTGCAGGTTTCCTGAAGACAGCTATTTGGCATGTTTGAAACAAGATTCTGTACTTTATAGTCCTTTAGTCCAATCCAGCCAGCTTCTTTATATTCTTGTGAATTCTTTCTCCTGTTTCATTGGCATCTTGTAGCTCTCTCTGACGCAGAGTGACATCAGCCATATCGGTTCTATGAAAGTAGAAGGCATTGTGCACCCGACTACTAGTGAAATAGACCTCAAAGAAGAAGTAGGTAAGTCTCTAAGACTCTTTTTTTTAAAGGAGATGGGGATATTTGAACCTTTGAATTGTAATTGTAACCCTTTTCCAGGGGGACTGTTGAAGTTTAACCTTAACATCAGAACTCAAAACTAATACAACTTCCATCAGCCCCAGCCAGTGTGGCTAAGCTGACTGGCACTCAAAGCAGTTGTAGTTCAAACCTCTGGAGGTCTCCAGGTTGCTGAAGTCTGAGTTATGTGTAACAAAAGCCCTTACAGTATTTGTACAGCAGTTTCTATCTTTGTGGCAATTGTTTTATTTTTAACAGTGATATCATTCAAATGTCTTGTTTCAAGATTTCAGATGCCTATATATCTCATAACACAATAAGTTGGTGCAATACTATGTTTGCTTTTTAATTACACCATCCTAAAGTTGGCTGCATTTGCTATGTACTTAGGTTTCTGCTAGTGTTTTAAGAGTTTTGTTTGTTAATTCTCTTTTAGACACCTCATAAAATGAATTATCTTGGTGTCTTAGAAATAGAAAAAATAAAAACCATAGTGCTATAAAACTATAATAAACTTGAGACAGCCAGCACAATATTTATCTACATTTTAAATGGAAAGTTGAGGCACTGGGAGGAGGGGAAATCATTTTATTAAATGAATCTTTGACCGTAGGGCTATAGGCTCAAAACTGATAGCTGACTTCAGATCCTATATTTTTATGTGAAAACTCCACTAGTATTTTAATAGAAACGTGTCTTGCTTTTTTGCCCCCCAGGTAAGGCACTGGAAAAGTCTGGAGGTAAAGAGTTCTTAGAAACCATAAAGGAACTCCGTAAAACACAAGGACCTCTGGAAGTCACAGAAGGTAACCTCTTTTGTTTATTGCTTTTTGTTTATTGCAGATTTTTTTTTATTAATCATTTAGTATTTTAGTATTTTTTTATTAATCATTTAGTATTTTCAAATATTCAAGAAATATTTTTTCTTGCTGTTGTTTGTCTTTGGGATAGCTTTTCAAAAAAATGCATGAGTTATTTCAATCTCTGTGGGATTCCATCCCACAGGTAGCTTGTATTGCAACAGAATAAAGACTACCTTATATTTTTATAAGGAATGTTATTTTGGTTTGGAAGTATGAATGAATAGCAGGCTTAACAGTTTCAGTTGCCACACTCACTGCAGCAAGTGTGGAGCTATCCTCTGCGGAGTGCAAGAGATGTTAAGCCTTAAATCTAATTCTGAAGCTGCAGAGCTTAGTGGTTGCAGAGTGATTTTTGTACCCTCCAGAGTCAGGAGGGGGGCTGTGGGTTACACCACATGGCAACCCTCCCCTCACTGCGTGGAGGATGGCAAAGGCACCTTCAAGCAGTGGTATGCAAGCAAGCTTCCCCCCATCCCGCTGGTTCTTCCTGAGGAAAAGCCAGACAGAGGGATGGGGGCTGGCAACAACAATTTTTGGCTTCTGTAGCCAAAAATTATTGGTTTCCGTAGCCAAAAATTATAGACCTGATTAAACTGACAGGGTGTTTTTAACGCCTAACATATTTGCTTTTTTTCTCCCTTTTTTTCCTCAGCTGCTCTCAGCCAGTCTACTGGTCTAGCAGCAAAGTTTGTCATTCACTGTCACATCCCACAGTGGGGTTCAGACAAATGTGAAGAGCAACTGGAGGAGACTGTAAAGAACTGTTTAACTGCTGCTGAAGATAAGAAGCTGAAATCTGTGGCTTTCCCACCTTTCCCCAGTGGCAGGTATGTGGTTTTCTCTGTAAAGCCCCGCCACTTAGTTATGAATGTTTCAACATCTTGTCAAATTTGTCACAAAACAAATTTGTAAGTGTGACATGAAGGCTTGCCGTATATTTTTTTCCCTGCCAGAGGTCCTGCACCTTTAAAGACTGCATAATGTTCAACTTTTTCAAGTCATTGCATCTCTGTGTCAAGGAAAGCATCACTTTCTGAACTTGTAGTATTTCATGCAACTACTAAAGAGCTTTGCTAGAAAGGAGTTGGCTGCCCTAATGATTTCTGTGACTGGCTTTATATTTCAATAGCTGTGGCCTTTTTCAGTGCTGTCCAAGGATTTAGGTATGCTAGGTGAAATGTTAAGATACTTCTCTCCAACAGTGTCTCCTCTGCCCAGTAGCCATTCATCACTTACATTGTGTGGTATACTATCTTTTTGAATTTCGTTATGACTGCCATTGTGCTTTGAGAAGCACTATCAGCCAGCTTCTCTTCCCATAATTCCCTTCCCTTTATTTCCATGACCAAGTAAGCTCTACTATCTGTATCTTGAAACTACTGTTGTTGATTCAGCCACATCTTGATCTTGATCCACTGCACTCTTTCCAAGCTTCATGTCCCTATGAGCCCTTGCCTGTTATTATTCCTCTTCTTCCCAAACAAAGATTATCTATCCTTTATAAATATGCTGATATTCCTGAGCAGCAGATACCCATTTTTCCATAAGTCTGTTAGGCTGGTGCATATGTACTTTTATGTTAGCTTGATCATAGTTACTATGGTCCAAATTTTCTCAATCCATTCAAATATAGTAGGAGATACGCTTTTTCTGATTTTTAGCTGCTATAATCTTAGCAGTTATAAGGTTGAACATTATTGATAATTTTCTGGAATAACATATTTTAGATAATGAGTTGAGCATTTATAAAATACATTTAGCTCATAATTTGGGCTAATGCTCTTATGTTCAAGCTTTAATGTTGATTTCTTTTCCCCTGTATATAGAAATTGCTTTCCAAAACAGACTGCAGCCCAGCTGACACTCAAAGCCATTTCTTCTCATTTTGATGACTCCAGCCCTTCTTCCTTGAAGAACATTTACTTCGTGCTTTTTGACAGTGAGAGCATTGGCATCTACGTGCAAGAGATGGCAAAGCTAGATGCAAAGTAGCAACAGAAGCCAAATGAAAATTTATTTTTCAACATGAATATGAGTAGGAATGAATTAGAAGTGGGTTTTATTTTTAAAATATTGTGAGGACGGAGTATGTGAGTAGCTTTGAAGTTTTGTGATGGGTGGAGGGCTTTTGTTAATGGGGGGGGGAGAAGGGGAATTTGTTTGGGAGAATTTGATCGGCAATTATACCATGCTTTAGGCACCCTCTACCATTTTGTATCACCCCTAAGAAATTACATTGCCAGCTCTCTTTACCTTTTAATGTCTCGAGTTATTTTAGTTTAGACCTTTTAAAGATTAATCTCATTTTAGAGTAGCAAGACAATTCAACACAGTGGGTGGGAAAATGAATTGTTTGCTCTTTCTTTCCCCACTGGTAGTTAGAAAACCTTGTTATGTCTACATTCCATGTTGGAGAAAGTAATTTCAAAGAAAACTTCACTTGGTGCTTTACTGTTTTACCCCAGAATGAACTGTAATTGCTGAGAATATTTCATCTTATTTGTTTTTATATAAAAAAATGTGGCATCATGCTTTTTAAAAACTTGAAACTCAAAACCTTTTCACTTAAGACTTATTCTCAAGGGAAAGTATCTTCAGTTTTATGACAGAGAAGTCTCTTGGAACAATGAGACCAGTTCCATCCTAGTCTGTCATTCAGCAGTGCCACTGGGAAAGATATGTGGAACGGACTATATTGTAGTTTTGCGCTACTAAAAGACACCACAGAATCTGACAAATGGAGGGGGGATGCAAATGTACTAAAAAAAAGCAACCATGCAGTCACAAATTGTAGTTGAATTTCCCCACACACAAAATACAGGTACAGTCATACCTCATGTTGCGTCTGCTTCATGTTGCATCTTTTCGGGTTATGTCCCACGGCAACCCGGAAGTGCCGAAATGGGTTACTTCCGGATTTTGCCGCATGCACAGATGCAGCGCTTTGAGTTGCGGGCATTTCACATTACAGACGGGCCTCCGGAACAGATCCCATCCGTAACATGAGGTACCACTGTACGTGTAAGTCTCCTAGATTTCAGCTGTTGAGCTTTAGGGGAGTACATAAAGTGCTCAACTTTAGTTGAATAGTGCCCAGTGTGTTATACAGTTTATTTTGAAGTCAATGTTAGTTCCATTCCTTCTCAAGAAGACAAAAATCAGCTTCACTAAACTGCCCACTTCTGCTCTCATCCATGAACAAAGGGAGTAATATGATGAGGCACCTTTATGTTTGTTCTTGAAATATCATCATCATCAACAACAACAACAAAGAGCTGTATTATGATGGGTGAAAGTTTTGAATACAGAAAAAAGTAGTGCATAATGGAATGTTATTTTACATTTACCTTTTATCTACTTTGAAATAGACGACCGTGTGTTGGTGGCAAGGAAAAATAGGTATGTTGCTGTCATTTTAGATTTTTTAATCAAAATGATTCTGCACACCCACCCAGGTTTGTTCATAAAGGTTTCAGTGTTCCATTCTTGACCCTTAGGTAGAAGGAAAACACACAACTTGTAAATACATTTTTAAAAACAAAAAACTTCACTTTTTGAGGTCATCATACTGTATTGTTTAAGAAACAAACAACGTTCAACACACACAAAATATGTAAAGTAGCAACAACTGCAGTGTTGAGGTCCTAGGAACTGATAAGTTCTAAAGCTTGAGCTATTCCACATCATAGCTTACACAGTTTTGGGAGCTGCATGGACCAACTGCCCTAAACCTTTTGGGCTTGGATCAGCTAGAAGTCAATATAAATATATTCTAGGGGAAATTGTTTGCCTGAAAGAGGTAGGTTTAAGCTTAATATACCAAAAAAAGATAAACTCAAGCAGACAAGACACACATAGTTCAATGAATACAGCACAAAACAGATTGTAGGTTGCTACTTCTTTTAATTCAAGAACTTTCAGAATCCATTATAGCTTATGAGCCAGATAGTAAAAATGATCCCAAGGTCCAATGTAAAATATAGCCTTGGATAAGATATACAAACCATATATGACAAAAGTTAAGCTTTTTAAAATTAGTAATAACTACCCAACCCTTCTTTAATTGAAAGGTTTATTCTTGTTTGGCACTGGTCCTGTTACACCCCCATCTTTTCTTGCAAGCCCCTTTCTATCTAGCATGGCATACACTGACCCATCTTTCTCCAGCTTTGTGAGATGAAAAGATCCCTGCTTTTAACTACTGTCACTAAGAGATGTCCCACGTAGTGGTCACTGATTTGGCCCACTCCATCACATCTTCCCAGTGAGATCAAGAATGTGAGTGATCCTGAAGGGGACACAAAGATTTATAAAGCTATATTATTTACTTTAAGTCAATTATTTAACCCACATTTCATGCAAAGTCCATTTTCCCCACTCATAACAGCTATCAAGGCCTTGTTCGCACATTTAATTAGCAACTATTATTTCTCCACCCGAACAATCCCAAGTAAAATGCTCAATAAAGTATGGAATGAACCAGCAGTACAAGAGATTGTAGGAAGTCCCCTAAAATAGCAGCTTCAAACTCTGGTGCAGTTATGGAAGCTCCTGTCATACCCCTTGTCATGCACATTTATCGAAGACGTGTAAGAGAGACATGAAGGCACAAAACAAAACTTACCTGGTGTATAGGTTTTCAGAGGCTTCTGTGTCAGGCTGTTGACAATGTTTGTCACTGCAACATCTGCATGGAGCCCAGCATGGTATGCCATTTTTGGCTCGTTCACATCAGCACAATCGCCAATAGCATAAATGTTATCATATCCTTTAACCTGAAGGTACTCATTCACTTGCAAAGCACCATTACTTGCCAGCTTGTCGCCTAATGATGGATGATGGAATTAAATCAGTATGTAGTTCCATGAACTATGTAATTCAGTTTAACCTGTCTTTCTTGGTCTTATGGAAACCATGAACTCTCCACAAGCCACAAAACAAGTCTTATCTAACGTTATCTTTATAATATAGATATATCAGAAGTGCCCATTTTAGTATATTTTCTTCCAAAGTCCCAGGTCTAAAAATGATTAAAATACATGCAGAATCTTATCTCTCAGTTCAACCCTATGCATGTCTACTCAGAAGCAAGACTTCAGTGGGACTTACTCCCAGCTATGTGTGCATAGGATGTGTGCCTTAATTATCTTCCCAAAACTAGCAGTGGAGGCAGATACTACGTGGTAGGGCCAGCTATATGAATAAAAGGTCACATTTTAAAAGGCATCAACATTAGCCAACAAATGAATACCGCTAGTCTGGCGCCTTCTGAAACTAAGTACAAAGTTACAATTCCAATTTATAATTGAGACATGAGGATTGGAAGAACTATGTTTCCTTAAACATGAAGTCAGGGTGGGAAATAACTTACTGAATGCACCGCTGTATGCTGCGGAATTGACTTTTATCCCAGTGCAGAGAATCACCATGTCGGTAACGATCTCTGTGCCTTTGTCTGTCTTCACTATCATGTTCTCTTTGAATTGGTTTAAAGTCAGCGATTGCAGGTTTTCAACTTTCTGACCTGTTGTAAGCAGCCAAAAAACAAAAACAAGGACACCATACGTCACTGAACCACTGCAACAATCGTGCTCCCATCCTCTTGTGCTTTAAGGTATTTATTCCTTGAAAGGATGTTGGTTGACTTTAAATTTTAGAACAAGGGTGGGGGAACTTTTTCAGACAGGGTGCTCAGGAAGGCTGGAATATGTTAAACTGGACACATGGCATGGCCTGCACAATCTCACAGGTCAGATAAAAGATCTGGAGAGCCTACATTCAGTCCCCAACCCTGTTTTATATTTACCATAACTTAAAAGTAACCAAGTGCCCAGTTCAAAACTTCCAATACGGTTTTGTTTTAAAAAGATGTGTTACTAACCCTCCTGGTTATAAAGAAAATATTGAAACCCTATTATATGAGCAACTTCTAATTATAAAAATTGAGTTGGAACTTGGTCACAGGGAGGACTTCACATCGTATACAGCTCCTGAGCAAAAACACATTTCAGTTAAAATAAATACACAATATCCTCACCAAGTAACCTGAAGTAAAAGAGGAACGAAGTACAGTGGTACCCTCAGGTTACATACGCCTCAGGTTACATACGCTTCAGGTTACAGACTCCGCTAACCCAGAAATAGTACCTCGGGTTAAGAACTTTGCTTCAGGATGAGAACAGAAATCGTGCTCCGGCGGCGGCAGGAGGCCCCATTAGCTAAAGTGGTGCTTCAGGTTAATAACAGTTTCAGGTTAAGAACGGACCTCCAGAACGAATTAAGTACTTAACCCGAGGTACCACTGTATAATCTTATGCTTGCCTACTCAGAAGCAACACTCTCTAAGTCCAATGGGAGTACAGTATTCCAACTTACATGAAAGTTGCCATAGTATGTAATCCCCATGAACCACTCTAAATAACTTTTTTGAACAACGTACAAAATACAAACACTGTATGTCCTAATTTGACATGTGCATGCATGTTAACCATTTATGCTACTAAAATACGAGCAGGGGCTCAATCCTCTTTGCCAATTGTTCCTGTGTATTATTTTAAAAGTAGCTACATAAATTACATGAGCATAGTTTCATTGAGATGCACAGTGTATGTATACCAAAGTACAAAAAGAAACTCTTCTGAAGCAACCCTAAATTGGTCTGGAAACGTTTAAGAGGAAAGATCATTTTCAGCTTTCCTAGGAGACAATTACATGCAATAAATGAGCTATGTACCTACTCAATAAGAGATGTACCCCCTCTTTTAAAAGGGACTCCTTCACCTCCTGCCGAACTCTGGGGAGCACTTCTGCATCTGCCAGTGCAACTTTTGAGTGAATAAGGGTGACCTGGGGACAAAACCACATTGTTGAATTTGTGAGTGTTAACAGCACAGACCCATGACCTGTCTGCAGTATCAATTTAACCAGGTTTTCGATTACTACAAAGGCAGCATTCTCACATTGTGGTAAATCGTAGTAAAGCATGGGTCCCCATGCATGAACCCCTTCATTCCTTTTTAGGGAGAAAGTAAAACACAGTTGGTGGCTTAGTGTTCCATCCAAATCAGGGATCATGGTTTGTTTCTCTCAAACCACAATCAGTAGACCTTAGCTTATCATGGTTTGCTTGGTGTGAAAGAAACCACAATTCCTGGTTCAGATACTACACTAAGTCAGGGAATATGGTTAAGTGGGTGCAACTGGTTTCATGCATGGTAAATAGTTTCCCTAGTATATCATGACACCTAAATGTGGCCATTGAGAGCCCATAAAATCATGCAGCTTTTCAAATTTTTGTCTGCTATGCTGGCAACTAAATCTAGATCGCTCCCCACCCCGCCTCCCACAAAAGTAAAGCTTTGGCTTACAGAAGACATAGCAAGCTAGAATCCACTACACAGCCAAAGAAAATGGAGTCCCTGGATTACAATTCAACTTAACAGCAGAACTGGGCAACAACTCATCCAAACTGCAATTTCTCTACTTAAAAAAAGACCAAAAAAGAGGAATTAGCCAAACCTGTAGCGTTGAGCATACATTTAAAGACAAAGCAATAGAAGAGGAAAAAACGCCAAGCACCCATTCACTTTTAAAAATAAAATAATTTCAACTGTAATCCTATGCATACTTAGCTGGAAGCAAGTCCCGATGAACACAGTGGAACTTGTTCCCAAGTAACCATGCACAGAACTGCAGTTATCTGTTGGGGGGCAGGGGTAAAGAAATGTAAAAAACTATAGAGATATTTAGAATCACACAAACATTTAAGAGTCCACACTTATGGCAACCCTTGTCTATTCTGGGGAAATTTCAATTACCAGAGGAATTGGTGAGCGGTAGTGTCACTTGTGGCTCCTACCTCTTTGTTGGGATACTTCGTCTTAACCTCCGCAGCCATTTCAACACCAGCAGAACCACCCCCCACAATTACTATGCGGGGAGATTTTTCAACCTTTCAAAACCAGGAGAAACGAGAGAGTTTAGATATTATGTTAACATCCCTTCATAATTTTAAACAGGATGGTGCCCGACATCTCCACCATCTGAAGGTGCATGCCTGGGGATCCTTGGGTCTTGCCTGTTTTCACATGCTAACAACGCATCCTATGGAATTCTATCTGCCATATTTTATCTGCACCATCAGAGCGAATTTCAGGAACTCAAAAGTTGTCTTGAAAGATACAACTTTTGAGCCTTCTGGCCGCCAAATGGAAACCAGACATTCCGTTTTGGCAACTGTAACCCTGATTTAAGGAGCCATTTGGTGCCTAGCTTATATGTCTGAGTTTCTGATTGAAAGGGAGTATTTGGACTTGCCCAACTGCCATCTTGCCAGAAGTCAGCCTTAAGTGGCACTTTAGTGAGCCAAGGTAGGTCCATGTACAGACCCTAGACATAGCCATACACAAGGTGAAAAGACCAATTTCCCACCAAAAGGAATTTGCAACATCACCTCTTGAACCATGTCCTCGTAGGTCTGAATAGCAGACTGCATGTCCATGGGTTTGTCAAATTTTCCTGGGAAAGGCCCATCACTCCCTGTGGCAAGGATCAGGTGGGAATAGCAGAGGTGCTAAAAAGAGATGTTAAAAGAGGGTCAGTCGGACCTTCTTGCAATTCATGTCTACAGGCTACCACAGATTTTAGCCTCAATGCACTCACTTCACCATCATTCAACAGGACATGCCGTTTCTCCAAGTCAATTCCAATTACCAGACCCTGCCGGAAACTGCCTCCAAAGGTCTTGGAGAAGGAGATGAAAGTTTTCTTGGCAAATCCTGCAAAATGATGTATAGAATTTTCAGGCCATTAATGGTACTTAAAGAGCAAGACTACAAAGAAGTTAAATATTTAATATGTGTATGGCCTAGTCTATGTGTGTGGCAGGTTGAGAAGGTAGAAGCCCAAAGTAATAGGAGTAGACCGCAGGGGGTGCATGCTATATTCAGAGTGTACCCCCCCCAAAAAAACCCTGCAAGTTAAAATAGCAACCTATAACAGAAACAAAAACACTTCAGTCCAACCCACCTGCAGGTCCACACCATGTGTTTAAACCACACCCAGCTGTATTCATGGAAAAGAGGAGACTGACAAGAGGTATGATAGCTATCTCCAAATATCTAAAGAGCTGTCACATGGAGGATGGAGCAAGCTTGTTTTCTCCTGCTGTGAGGGCAGGACCCAAACCAATGGATTCAAGTTACAAGAAAGAAGATTCTGACTAAACATCAGGAAGAATTTTCTGACAGTGCAAGCTGTTTGACAATGGAACGGATTTCCTCGGGAGGTTGTGGACTCGCCTTCCTTGGAGGTTTTTGTTGGGTGTGTTTTAAACGTAAGGCATGGATCTGCTCCAGTTTCTAGGTATAGTGAACTTTTTACAAAAGGCAACACAAAAAGATAAAACTTAATAAATTAGGGTCCTTTATACCACCACAGGCCTTAACCACCTCATTCTGCTGCATGTGTAGACTAGGCCTCAGTCATAATTCTGCCACACAAACATTAAGGTTCCCAAAACTTTGCCGTATGAATATACCTATATTTTTTCTGTCTGATTCTTCTACCAATGTATTCAGAGCAGTATACAGTGTAAAAAAAAGTGGCATAAATCACTGTACAACTACCAATTTCTAAAAGCAAAGAAAATACAACCAATCCTTCAGATCAACAACACAGAAATGGAACAGAAGAGAAAGGATCAGGGTATTGCTCAGGTGCCCTCAGGCTTCTCAAGTTGCTAAATCACAGAATTTCAACCTAGTATCCTGAACTGGTTTAATTTTGAAACATTTTCTTGTTATAGCAGGCCCATATAACTTGTTGTCTCCTCAAACCAATATTGTCACTGTGGGTGCACTAAACCTCATTATCACTCCCATCTGGGACTGCAAAAATGAAGGAATGTCAAGTACTTGGAGTGGGAGAATCACAGGGTGCTACCTGGAAACTTTTCGGCTTAGCAATTCACGCAGCAAATTTTGCCTAAAGATTTACAGGGCATTTAAAAGAAAAAAAGTAGTTTCCCAGCATATGGCCCTGAAAGGAAAGGACCCATCAAGTTGTTGGGGACAAGGGCAGGGAGAGAAACAAGTGTAGGGAAAAGAATGAGGCTACAGTTGCTGTTATGTGCAGGATTCAGCCTGGTTTTGCCACCTGGAAAGAGGTGTTTGATTATCAGGCTCAGTACTTAATTTCTGAACACAGATCCAAGAGCTCCCATCCTACCTACAAATATTCTCATAGCACACTGGAGCTGTTTGTGGGATGGGTTTTAATGGGTAGGAGATGATATATTAATTGCAATTTATCCCTCCAGGCACCCACGTGTGTGGGTTGAACAGAGTTTCAAAATCCCATCCTTGGCAGCAAAATGTATAAAGCATAAGCGTTAAGCTATAAAACTTTGCTGTGAGCAAGTCCAGCTTTGAAGGAAGCCGGCTCTCCCTTCCTTGCTCCACTTCACAATGAATCGGGCTACAACTTGGGAGCTAAGTTTAAAAATATGACTGACTTACTGATCATCTTGCATTGGTTCATAGCAGTGGCAACAATATAAAATATGTATGTAGAGGAAATAGGCATATTTACAGTGTAACCAGCTTCAGGCATCTGTCTGAGCTGGAGAAAGCAAAGGGCACATCTGCCCCCATGGCTGGTTGAAGGAAGAGGGGAACAGGAAGTCCTTCCTCTCCAGGAGAACAGAGGAAATGACATCGCACAGAGCCCTCTCTACCAATTGTGATTTCTAAGGCCTGAGTATCTGCCTATAAGCAACACAGCTCTATGGTATAAGCCCCCATCTATGCAATTGGTTTGACCGTTTATCTCCCTCATACAAACTGCCCATATCTTAGAGAAAGAAGCGCACAAAGTGCTGCACCCAGAAGGAGAAGCTCACCACTCTGTACGGCAGCCCGGAGAGCAGCGACATTGTGGTGGAAAGCGTCCCTCATGTCCACCAGAACGAAGGGGACTCCCCAACACTTGAGCTTGCGGGCAGCTTCAATCCCGCCGAAGCCGCCCCCGACTATCACCACCTGCACCGACTTGTCCACAGAGATTTGGCCGCCCATCGGAAAGAGAGCAAAAGGTCTTCAGCCAAGGAAGCTAAAGAAAATGAGAAAAGAGGAGGAAAAGTAATAATGCTGTGAAGTGTTCAGCTGAGGAACAGAGATCTACGTACTAATTGCACCGATTAGTTTGTACTAATTTTACTAACCCTAATTTTGCTAATTCTAATTAGATTACTTATTGGCACATGCTGTGCTGTAGATACTTCATAAAGCATGGGATCCAGAAACCATTAGAAAGTCTCAGGACCGCCTGATCCCTAATACACCGGTTCAGTCCCCGGGATCATCCGCAGGAGGCGCGTCGCCGGCTGTCCCCGGAGCTGCTGAGGCTCGTTAGATAACCAGCCGATTCCAACCGGGATTCAGCGAGCGCCTCTTATGCAAACTTTCAGCCGTTTGCTGAAAACGACTCACTTGCTGCCAAGCTCATAAGGTAGGCAACTAACGGAAATACTTGGTGACTTCTTCCTTAAAACTGTTATTATTATTATGGAAAGCTGCCTTGTTTTTGTTTGTTTGCTTTAATGAAATTGCGGCATGCTGCTAAAAAGCCGAGAAGCATATATCGGCTACTATCCTCCGTTGCTAACGGAGCAACGAAATGCCCCCTTCCAAAATGCTCGTAAACACTGCCTCGGTCCAAGTCAGGCCTCTCGCAAAACTGGACTCGCAGAAACAATCATTATCATTATTTTCAGTTATTTCCGCCCCACAAAGGGAAATCTCTGGAAGCTTCCGGCATTTCCACTTACCTGCAAAATGGAAAGTCTGCAAGGGAGCAGGAAAACGCTGCATCTTCCGCCCTATTTATTTCCAGGAGGCGGAGGGGGGTGGTAGCAAGAAAGTAGCGTGAATCACTGGCCCGCTTTGGATTGCTATCTGCTGGGCAATGACTAAGGAACCGGGCGTCACTCCACATATCCCGGAAGACGTTTAAGGAGAGCGCCGTGGTGCACGGCCGCCTTCCCTGCCTTCCCCATCTTTCTGCCCCCTAGCGAGGCGCCGGGACTGTCGGCGATCTTGTTTCATAACCGGTCCTGCTCTGCGTGCTTCCTCGGGGAGCCGCCTGAAGTCCATTGGGACTTACTCCCAAGGAAGCGCGCTTTAGGCTGAAGCGTCATGTTACACAGTACGGTCTCCCGGCATTATTTGCAGCAGCGGTAATTTCCAACGGGACTCGCTCCCAACTCTGCGCGCAAACATGTTCCCGCTGTTTTCGCTCCCGGGTTTATGAACGGCAGTCGTTTCGATGGCTTTTATTGGGAGCATCTCCTTCTGGAGTTAACTGCTAACCGCGCTGTATCTGTGAGCTTGCCATGTGGAAAGATAGACAGCATGAATTCTGTATTGGGGACAGCCGGTTATATGCATGCGAATATATTTGCTGCTGTTGGATAACCTATTCTGAGTTTGCAACTCAAGAGGTGGCCCAGAGTTATGTGGGGACAGCTTGTGTCCCCTGATCGCTAGGACATGTGCTTGGCTCTTAATATGGCGGCTTTTGAGACTTAATGGTGCAACCTTATGTTTGTTTGCTCTGAAGTATCCCCGGGATGGGGTGAGCTCCGGTTGCTCGGTCTGTGCTCCTGCCAACCTAGCAGTTCGAAAGCATGTCAAAGTGCAAGCAGATAAGTAGGTACTGCTCCGGCAGGAAGGTAAATGGCGTTTCCGTGCGCTGCTCTGGTTTGCCAGAAGCGGCTTAGTCATGCTGGCCACATGACCCGGAAGCTGTACGCCGGCTCCCTTGGCCAATAAAGCGAGATGAGCGCCACAACCCCAGAGTCATCCGCGATTGGACCTAATGGTCAGGAGTCCCTTTACCTTTAGGCCCCACTGTGTTCAGCTGGGGCTTTCTCTGAGGTAAAAGTACACAGGACTGCAGTTAAAAACCTCTGGCACCTTCACTTTAGGCACCAGGTAAAAACATTTCTTTTCTGTCAGGCCTTTGGACATTTAATTAATTTGTGGCCTCCTTCAGTGGATTGGGGTGTTAGTTCTGCCATTTTATAAATATGAATGTGCTGTTTATAACTATGTTGGCTCAGTTTCAGTTTTTGGTTGGGTTTAACCTATGTACAATTTTTGTGTGTGCAAGTTGCTTTGAGATACTTTTCATAAAAAAACCCCAAGCCCAATTAATAAGTACAATGAACAAACTAGAAGTTCCCCACCCACTTCCAAGTCTGTCTTCACATATTTAAGGACTAGAAACTTAAAAGAAGATCAAAATTCATGCTCCCTAGCCTGTTACAAGTTTCATCCCTGGGGTTGCCATCTTTTTTCCACCCTTGTTACTGTGCTTTTAATAGCAGCTTGATACGTGGAACTTTAGCAGGTGACATTTTTCCTCATATAAGGAAAAATGATGAGTGATTGGGCAAGCTTGCTTGCTTTGTGTCATTTTCGTATGTCAGGCTACTCTTGAAAGCAGAGAGTCAGCAATTATATTCTGTATTTGAATAGTAGAATCATGGAGTAACTGGGAAGTTAATTGAAATGAATTAATTTTCCCAAGCCTCGATAGGAAGGTTTATGCTGCTGTGTTGTTTTCATTTTTAATTCTGTCCTTTTGTTTATTGTCGTTTTTGTTTTTTAATATATAGTTTTGTGTTGGCGAGATGCCTTGGAAATATTTACTGAGTGGTGATATATAAATTTCTTTAATTAAATTAAATACAAGTAGAAAGCAATGGGAGCCAGGCTTACATGGGGGAAAACTAGGCTGTTGCAACTGAAGCCATATATGAAGCTGAGACTGTCCCTCCCCATACACTGAATGACCCGTGCCATCTGCAGCAAGTAAAATACTGCACACAAACACTGTTTTCCACACTGCAACCAATTTATTGAAGTAGCTCTACCTGTGAGCCATGCCCTGGACTCTCTTTCCAAGTCCCAGGGCGAAACTCGTGTAACAGGTGAAAAATTTCCAACACTCAACCTTTCTCCTTGACATGCTAGCTTTCTGTGTGAAGAGAGCTTTTTACATGCAGAAACACACCAGACACCTGAAGCTCTCCCTGCTTATAGTCTAAAGAAGTACATATTCCAGTCCAGAAATGACTCTACCATTTGCTTTATCTGGATGTACAAGGGGCTGTGGTCCTATACCCACTTTTCTGAGAATAAGCCTTGTTTTAATTCATTGGGACTTGCTTCTGAACAGGCGTGTCTAGGATTGCTTTGTACATCAGTCACATATCATGAGATTGAATAGTGTCTGCTTCTTTAACTTATGAGCAGTGCTGATCTGTATGAATTTTGGCCACCCACATTTGGCCACCCACATTTTTATATAAGCAGATGGCATTGCATTACTGGGAAAGGTTGCATAAGCGTCGTTGCATCCCTCATCCTCTTCAGGGAAGTTCTGTGATGCCATAATGTTAAAAGTAGGCAGATCAAAGGCGCAACACCATATTTTATATGCTGGTGCTCTAGCTTTTATTTTGGGCTAGATAGAATCAGGACCCGGAGTTTAGTACATAGCCTAGGTGTGCACAGTTCTGCAAATCCTCTGAAATGGCTGGCTATAAGTAGTACTGCATTTGTGCCAGTCCAACTTACCAATAAAATGTTGGTTTTCTGAATTTGTGATGAGATTCTTCCCCTCCGCTTCATCATTAAAATATATATCAATTATCATTCAAGTCCTCTCTGAAGGATAATTGACTTTA
The DNA here is from genome assembly GCF_965153285.1 of Podarcis tiliguerta. Classification (NCBI taxonomy): domain Eukaryota; kingdom Metazoa; phylum Chordata; class Lepidosauria; order Squamata; family Lacertidae; genus Podarcis; species Podarcis tiliguerta. Next base: position 68,885,555 of record NC_139538.1, on the reverse strand, counting down.
GTGTTAACTGAGGACGTGCTCTGCTTTGCAGAAGGGGAAGAGAAAGGGAGGCTGTGTCAATATTAAAAATACAGATCGCTGTATGCGATAATGTCAATCATTTTTATCAATCCTTATGCTTGCTTAAAGGATGTGTTGTTTTCATTTAATTTAATTGGACTCCACCCTCAGATCTTGTGATTAAAGGCAAGATATACACATTTTAGTTAAATAAGGCTGATCTTCTTGGTGAATTCAAAATTGGGAAAGGAGTACAACAAGGCTGTATATTGTCTCCCTGCTTATTTAACGTATATGCAGAATTCATCATGCGAAAGGCTAGACTGGATGAATCCCAAGCTGGAATTAAGATTGCCGGAAGAAATATCAACAACCTCAGATATGCAGATAACACAACTTTGATGGCAGAAAGTGAGAAGGAATTAAAGAACCTCTTAATGAGGGTAAAAGATGGGAGCGCAAAATATGGTCTGAAGCTCAACATCAAAAAAACTAAGATCATGGCCACTGGTCCTATCACCTCCTGGCAAATAGAAGGGGAAGAAATGGAGGCAGTGAGAGATTTTACTTTCTTGGGCTCCATGATCACTGCAGATGGTGACAGCAGCCACAAAATTAAAAGACACCTGCTTTTTTGGGAGAAAAGCGATGACAGACCTAGACAGCATCTTAAAAAGTAGAGACATCACCTTGCCGACCAAGGTCCGTATAGTTAAAGCTATGGTTTTCCCAGTAGTGATGTATGGAAGTGAGAGCTGGACCATAAAGAAGGCTGATGCTTTTGAATTATGGTGCTGGAGGAGACTCTTGAGAGTCCCATGGACTGCAAGAAGATCAAACCTATCCATTCTTAAGGAAATCAGCCCTGAATGCTCACTGGAAGGACAGATCCTGAAGTTGAAGCTCCAATACTTTGGCCACCTCATGAGAAGAGAAGACTCCTTGGAAAATACCCTGATGTTGGGAAAGATTGAGAACACAAGGAGAAGGGGACGACAGAGGATGAGATGGTTGGACAGTGTTCTCGCAGCTACCAGCATGAGTTTGACCAAACTGCAGGAGGCAGTGGAAAACAGGCGTGCCTGGCATGCTCTGGTCCATGGGGTCACGAAGAGTCGGACACGACTAAACAACAACAAAGCTTCATTGAATTAGTGGGCTGAGAGTAGGTCTACACCATACATAAGCCACATTCCCCCAAAGAATCTTGGGATCCATGGTTTGTTAAGGAACTGTAGCTGGGGGGATGACAGCTGTTCCCAGGATTCCTTGGGGCATGGGGCAATGTGCTTTAAATATAAAGTGTGCCTCTGCCTACACTTCTAGATAAAGATGCATCAATTCAGGTTGCCAGAGAAAATCTGTCAGGTTATGGCCACTAGGAGGTGTAAGTGACTAAATTGATCTGCAAAACAGAAACCCCTTTTTTGAGTGGAAGCAAAACCATCAGAACCTGACAAGTCCAGGAAACCAGAATTCGCATCCTTAGCAACTGGTTGAGGGGGGGTAATGATTGAGCAACTCTTTGGCAGTTCAGTAGTTGAGGGGGTTTGCAATTGCAACAAGGAATGGAAGCACATTTTTACTAAAATAAATTCCTCCTAGATGTTGTTGGCATCCATCTGTCTTGGGAGATACAGTGGTACCTCGGGTTAAGTACTTAATTCGTTCTGGAGGTCCGTTCTTAACCTGAAACTGTTCTTAACCTGAAGCACCACTTTAGCGAATGGGGCCTCCTGCTGCTGCCGTGCCGCCGGAGCACGATTTCTGTTCACATCCTGAAGCAAAGTTCTTAACCCAAGGTACTATTTCTGGGTTAGTGGAGTCTGTAACCTGAAGCGTATGTAACCTGAGGTACTACTGTAATGGAGTGCGCCTCCAGGGGTGAAATCAAACCACTGGAGAATCACAGTGCCTGAAGTGATCTCTCCAGGGGGTAAGCCTGGCCAGTGTCCTGGATAACTTTAATATGCAGGTAGGCTAAAATTATAATAGCGCAGTTGCTTTATAATTTTGTATCTTTGCTCCTTCACAGCATTTGCCTGCCTATAGCTAAGCAGCATAAGACAAAAAGGCATGAAAGACACAAGGCTGGTTCTATCCTTGGAAGTCCTTCATTGCAGCTGGATTTATTGTCCCAAGTCAGTGTGCATAGGATTGCATCCAGGAACTCGTTTATTGTGCATAAAATTTGACACACACCTATATTTAAAGAACACTCCCCAAGATCCCCTTCAAACACTTGGCAAAGATGAGATCCTGTCCCCCCCCGCACAACAAATTTTAAAAGCCAATGAAATTTCAGCTCTGGACCCGAATCAACAGGGATGCTTGGCCAATATAAAAAAACTGAGCCCAAACAAAACAGCTGAACTAAAAGAGAGTTTTGTGAATAAAGGGGAAGTGTAAAGGAACAAACTAGCAGCAAGTGGAAAGTAACATGGAATACAGAAGTCACTGTGGTCAAATGAGACCTTCTCCCCCTCCCTGCCCCCCCCCCCCCCGCTGGGCTCACTACAGGTGTTTTTCTTTCCAGGCTTTACAAATATTGTTGCATACCTGCTTGTTTTGACGTTATTTTCCCACTGCAGCCTGCAAACAGGCACCCTCAGTCAACAGCCAGTATGCTTCAGAGCTCTGTTTGTTTTCATTCTATGGACTATTTAAAAGATAAGTATTTAGCCTTGAGAAGGAGGAAGGAGCTAAAAATGGTTGGAGTCTCCCGTATCTGAGTCACAGTAAAATGCGTTCAGAAGTTCCTGAAATGCCCAGTTGTTATATCGAGTACAACTCTCTCGTTCAACTGCTCCCCCAGTTATCAGCAACAGAACCTCAGCATGTCAAAAATGAGGGAAAGGAGAACATGCACACATGATCAATTCACATAAGAGCAAGAATGTATTGTTTGTGCATCAGGACAAAACAGTGAAAGCATTGCCTTCCCTTCCGCAAAATGTCCTAAACCAGTGTGGTGTAGTGGTTCGAATGTTGGACAAGACGTGGGAGGCCAGGGTTCAAATACTTACTGAGTCATGAAGTTTGTTGGGTGACCTTGGGCCAGCCACTGCCTCTCAGCGTAACCCACCTCACAGGATTGTTGTGAAGATAAAATGGGGCGAGAGAGAGAGAACCATGTTTGCTGTCTTGAGCTCTTTGCGGGGGGGGGGGGGAGAGAAGGGATCTAAATGTAATCATAAATAAGATCTGTTTCCGTTTGGACCTTAGTTTCACTCTTGCACGAGGCTGCGATTTACATTTTTGTTTTTTGCTATTTAATTTAGAAACAGCTTTTCATGGTGTCCAACTGCAAATCGCAACAATAGATAACCCACACACTAAGAGACAGAAACAACAGCAGCCTCGGAGATAGTAAAACAATCAAACACACCTGTGTGAAAATTATCTGCAACTGAAAGCAAGTTCACTGTTCCCTAACAGACGTGAGGCAGCTTGAAAGTGGTGTCCTCTGCTGGTTTTGTGGCCTTGGCCTCAGTTCCCTGCCCTCAGGCCAGGCTCCTGTATGGTGTTGGCAGCTGGGGAGGGTGATTTAGGGTAAGCTGAAAGCCTACTCCAAGCTAAGGAGCACAAACTGTTGAAGGGTGGAGAAACTGACTGGCTGGGTATGTACTGCAAAATCAAGCGTGGGACCCGATATGCATTTGGCTGTATCAAGAGCTGGTCTCACAAAGTAAAAAGTGACCAGAGGTTGGTCATTTATTTCCAACTGAGGCCCCTTAGCATTTGACTTTCCTGTTGGGAAGATCACATTGAAAGGAGAATGGGGGAGAGATGCCTGAAGAAAGAAATCCATTCCTGCCTAGTTACACAACCCACCACTCTTCAGAGCAGGATTTAAAAACAGCCCTTCATTTATAGCTTTTCCTCCCATTGCTGATGTCCCTGTGGTTGATCAAAGAACACCAGCCAGTGGATTCACACCCAGACCAGTTTGTCTTTGTTTTATTGGCTGTGGACATCTGTTAATTGTATGTGTAATGTGAACGAGGCCAGCAATCTGACAAGAACAGCAATCTGACAAGAACGAACTCATCTTTGCAAGCAAACAGAAAGGAAGGGAAATGGCTTGGGTTAGGTTCCAGAAAAGCATATGTAAGGAGTTCATGTAGGTGTTTTCAAGTAGGATTCCAAGTGAGGAACCAGCCATTACTTGAACAGTACCCAGGCCTGGCAGGCAGCTGCCAGGAGCTCAGAACTGGTGAGGCCTACCAATGCTGATAGCTGTCCTGAGGCCCACTTGCTTAGGTGGCTGGGTCTGCAAACCTTCGCTCTCCAAGGTTTCAAAGAAGGGACATTTCTAGCGGGAGTTGGAGATGCTGGTGATTGAACCTTGGAGTTTCTGCTTTACCACTGATCATAACCTCTGCCATGAGCTATGGTGCTTTTGTTGGAAGAATTAGTAAGCATGGGAATAGTTTTGCGCCTGTCTATCCTGTCCATAGGGACGCAGGTGGCGCTGGGGTCTAAACCACAGAGCCTAGGGCTTGCCGATCAGAAGGTTGGCGGTTCGAATCCCCGCGACGGGGTGAGCTCCCATTGCTCGGTCCCTGCTCGTTCCAACCTAGCACTTTGAAAGCACTTCAAAGTGCAATTGGATAAATAGATACCGCTCCAGCGGGAAGGTAAACGGTGTTTCCGTGCGCTGCTCTGGTTCGCCAGAAGTGGCTTAGTCATGCTGGCCACATGACCCGGAAGCTGTCTGTGGACAAACACCAGCTCCCTCGGCCTATAGAACGAGATGAGCGCACACCCCCAGAGTCGTCCTCGACTGGACCTCACAGTCAGGGGTACCTTTACCCTTATCCTGTCCATTGGTTCTCCCCCACAATTGCCCCCTATCAGCTCCCACTCGCATTATTTATTATTATAATAAAGGTAAAAGGACCCCTGACAGTTAGGTCTAATCGTGAACGACTGTGGGGTTGCGGCGCTCATCTCACTTTACTGGCCGAGGGAGCCGGTGTACAGCTTTCCAAGAAGGCTGCAGAGGTGTTGGGTGAACCTCCACTCAAGTCCCTTTCATGTTTTTCAGCTGAGGAACTGCTCCCAGAGACCGATCATATAGCGCCAGACCCACTGTGCACCTGGTTCTTCTCTCACTGATCAATTGATGAGCTACTTTTCACATTCAAAAAATCAGCGAATGGCAAACCTCATGGACAGCTGAATCCATGTTTCCCAAATCCTAGTCCAACACACCAGCCACTAGGCCAGGGGTCAGCAAACTTTTTCAGCAGGGGGCTGGTCCACTGTCCCTCAAACCCTGTGGGGGGCCAGACTGTATTTTTTGTGTGGGAAAAGAACAAATTCCTATGCCCCACAAATAACCCAGAGATACCTTTTAAATAAAAGCACACATTCTACTCATGTAAAAGCACCAGGCAGGCCCCACAAATAACCCAGAAATGCATCTTAAATAAAAGGACACATTCTACTCATGTAAAAACATGCTGATTCCCGGACTGTCTGCAGGCTGAATTTAGAAGGCGTCCTTTCTGAGCAGCTGCATGGAAGGTTAATAACACCTCTTGGAACAGCCCAATCCAGGAGATATAGGAGGGGCAACGGCATCCAAAATAAGCAGCCAAGGCCTTTGGCTAAAAAGAGGGCACTGAAAAGTACACAGGTTGTGGGTTTCCTCAGAGTCTGTTGGGCCTGGAGTTCACCACACATTAGAGCTTCCCTTTTGGCTGGGCTGGACACCGACCTGGGCTTCCAAGAGAAAGAGGCCTTTTATGTACATGAGAGAGATTTTGATTCATCCCAAAGCTGTCCTGTCTCCATTTCTTTCCAAGTCGGGGGGGGGGGGGAGCCTTCGTTTTATTTATTTGCCTTACTGCATCATAGAAAGACCAGCAACTTCTAAGAAAATTTCTCTTCCTGTCAACATTTCACAACAGAATGTACCTTTTCCTTCATGTCCCCACCGCAGCAAGGAAACGGCTGTGGTATTCAAAGAACCTGCTGGCTTTAAAAAACTTGTTACACACCACAAACCTTCCCAACAACTAAAGGACTTTTTCTCAGAACCTTCATATACAATCTACAGTGGTGCCCCGCAAGACGAATGCCTCGCAAGATGGAAAACCTGCAAGACGAAAGGGTTTTCCGTTTTCAGAGGTGCTTCGCAGGACGAATTTCCCTATGGGCTTGCTTCGCAAGACGAAAATGTCTTGCGATTTTTGAGTTTTTTTTCCGCTCCCCAACCCCTTTTTCTAAAGCGCTAAGCTGCTAATAGCCTTTTAGCAGCTAATCCGCTAATCCCTTAAGCCTTTAATAGCCGTTAATAGCCCTTAAACTGCTAATAGTGCTTATCCGCTAATGGGCTTGCTTCGCAAGACGAAAAAACCGCAAGACGAAAAGACTCGCGGAACGGATTCTTTTCGTCTTGCGAGGCACCACTGTACCTTGTAATTTTGTCTGAAGGAAGCAATTTCTTGGATTTGTCTTTAGGTCTATTCATTTCATAAGATCTGTATACTGCTTGCCTTTAACAAAACTTCAAAGCAGTTTACAATGATCTACAGTTCCCAGCACCCTTAAACTATAGTTCACAAGATTCTTGCGGGGGGGGGTGGTCATGTGTGCTTTGAATTTATGATGTGAAAGCATGATTGTACTTCAAATTCATGTTTCTTGTTTAATGTGGGTGGGGTGGCAGTGAATAAAGTTTTACTCAAGAGTAGACTCACTGAAATTAATGAACCTTAGCAATGTCCATTATTTCCAGTGAGTCTACTTGGGGTAGAATGTAATTGATTACCACCCTATATTTCTATCCTGCAGTCAGGCCTTGGGTCACTTGTTCCACATTTATTACTAAGATTACAAAATAAGAAATCATATTTTGAAATACTGAGCAGGCAGTAAGCCAGCTGCTCCCTAGTTCATTCTGCACATACTTGCTGTGTGAACCTGGCATTCTCCCTATTGGACATTAGAGGCCACTGTTTTACCATTCTTCCTAGGCAACGTGTGATATAGATCTTTCTTAGGGTAATTCTGGGTGGCTGGTTTATGGTGGGGTCAGTACTGTACATGCACACTATTTTTTGCTGTGGCCACATGACATTGTTTGCATTAAAATGTCATAGAAAAAGCCTGTTTCCAGTGACATGGGCATCTGTGAGGACCTGGATCTAGATGGACGAATGGTCTGATCCAGGCAGCTTCCTAAGTGTACTCAGAAGGTAATTCTACTGAGTTTGAAAGCTCCTGGCATATGGGAGTGGAGCACTAACCTGCATTGTGCTTTACAGCGCAATCCTATGTATATCTGCTTAGAGGTAAATTCCATTTGGTTCAATGTGGCTTTGGTCCCAGAGATGTGTGTGCAGGCTTCCTGTCTTGCAAGCTTTTGCCTGAGTGCAAAGTGAGATTTGTGCACAGGAGCTGTCTTGCACATGCACGGCAGATGTTGGTGCATCTCATTGATCTGGCTGGATGCAGATGGGTAGCATCATCGACATAGCACCTTCAAGCGTTCAAAGCACTACATGTGCATTGCGTAACAGGCCTTTGGCTGTTATACGTGATCATTTGCACAAGCCTTAGATCTAGGCTCGGGAGCGGGGACACGGCATCTCTGTGAAGGAAGGTCCCTTGCTATTTCCAGATGCAGAACCGAGGCCAGGAGGTTCTGAATTGGCCAGTGGAGGTGGTGAGGCAAACAGAGCTCTCCTACCTATAGCCCTTGGGCTAATGCATCAAATTCCCATGAGAACAGAACATTTTCACTGCTATTTGTTAAACTTCCTCTGAAAGGGTTGGGTGTAGCGTCATCTTTAGGTTTGCCAGAATTCTTGAGGTTATACACCCTACACCTCTGTGGCGATTTATTTCCAGACACTCACCGTGTGGTGAATTTTCAATTTCCAATGAAATAGGCTGTTGAAATGCTGATAGACTTGATGGATATTAGGTTATGTTGATGCATGCTTTCACTTTTGACAAAGTGTTTCATTTCTAGTATTTAGGCTCCAGAAGGGAACAGACCGCCCCCGCCCCCCATGGTTGGAGCCCTGAATTCTACCTCAGGCTGCCAACATCCCTGCAGACCACACCTGTCAGCCTCACCTGAATTCACCCCCCCCCCATCTTCTTAGCACCCCTGCATGAGAAGGCAGGCTCTGGCGGATTGAGTGGGCAAGACCAATAGTGAGCCCAACGGTCCAATGATGGTTTCTGCAGGTGCTGTAGAGGAAAATGGGGCAGGTGAGGCTTGTCAGCTTGGGAAGGTAGCCCATATAGGAGAAGGAAAACTTTGATCCTAAACATCTTCTACCTTGCGGGATATCTTTGAGAGAAGAAAAGGCTAAGGAGTAAACCTTTCACAAATCTGGAGTGGAGTGTCTCTTTGGGGCCACATCAGCAAGGCTGAGGGGGTTCTTGTCATCGGGGCAGCCCTGGACCTCCATACACACTGCCCAGGCTTGTGCCCCAGAGAGGTCGCCGCAGTTTGGCTTCACTCCCAGAGGTGAAGAAGAACACCTCCATTGTTTCTCGAGACAGACAGTTGCTATATATCTTAGCCCCCTCACCTTTCAGGTCTTAATTCACTCTTGCGGTCTTAATTCTCACTTTCCCCCCTCACTCCTGCTTGCCTGCCTTCTCCCTGGCCCTCCCCACTTCCTAACTTCACTCCACCAGCCCTGCCAGGCCAGCATCCTAGAGAATCACTTTTCTAGCCGTTCCAAATCTTGTACATCAGGATTAATTTCAGCCTTAACTAGAAAATGAGGGTGTTTGCAGGACTGTAGCTGATTCAAGTGCAATCTGTCTAGGCACAGAACATGGGTAGGCAGATGAAGCGGGAAAGAGAAGAAGGCTTGTTTCTGTTATTCAATCACTTTTATAGCCTGGGAGGTGGAGGAAGAGTCTGGGAGGAAGAAGGAGCAGCGGCAAAGAGAAAAGTCTTGGGTATGTTTTTTCTTATGTCCCCACTGGAAGTCAGGGTGACATGGAAGGTAAAAAGCATTTCCTAAACAAGCGCCGAGTCGCTTTTTAACAGTCCTGCATGCTAGCCTGTCTTTCCCCCCGAATGGAGGTATTTGTTCTTAGTTTAAACAAGCCGGCGAATGTCTGGAAGTGTTTTGAGTCACAAGGCAAGGCTGTTTCTTCCTCAGAGCCTGCCGTTTCAATGCTCCCATTTAGAACATCCCACAGGGTCAGCTTGCAACAGGAAGAGCTGGTGGCTGGACGTGATTCTCAGCAACGATCATAATTATAGGTTCTCCTGGATAAATAGATAACACGTGAACCCCACTGAGTACGCTAGTCACTTTTGGAAGATACACCCCAGTTTATTCTTTTGAAACTTGCGGTATACTCACAAACCCATGTGCACATTGGGGTCACTGTGAGTTGAACACTGAATGCGCACAGTAGTGTGTGTTGACATCGAGTTTTAAGTGAGAGGGGACTGGTGCACACCTAGGGAGCCAGCTCAGTGTGGGGCCAGATTAAGCCCTGGAGTCTCCAGCTGCTGATCCTCATAGCAACATCTATTTAATTATTTAGCCCAACGGTCAAGAAGGCGGTTTCTGCATGTGCTGTGGAGGAAAGAGGGGGCAGGGGGGCTCATCCACCTGGGAAGGTAGCCCGTCCAGGAGAAAGAAGACTGATCCTAAACCTCCGCTGCCTTGCAGGATATCTTCAGGAAAAGAAAAGGCCAAGGAGTAAACCCTACGCAAATCCAGAGTGGAGTCCCTAAGACGGTTGGAGGGTGCCTTGTACGCCTCCTTCCAGCAACTCCTGCAGCCAACACTCTACTTTCCTTTGGGCCACATCAGCAAAGCCAAAGGGGGGTGGGGGAGTCTTGTCATCTGGGGTAGCCAAGGACCTCCATACACTCTACCCTGGCTTGCACCCCAGAGCGGTCAATTTGGTGCTGCTAACTCAGTTGTTTGACTTCGGCCCCAAGGCGCACTCCATTGATTCTCAAGACAGACGGTTGCCAACAACATGATACCCTGCTTTTCTATCAAATATTCTCAGCTTACAAGTGATAACTTTAAAAAAAGTGGTCCAAAACTTGCGCTTTGCATGCACGCCACCCTTAAGAACCTGACTGCTGACTGAAGCCGTAGTGTGCAGATTCCCTTCAGCTGTGCAAGTGGAAATAAGATTTTCTCCTCGATAGGGAGGCAAGAAGCAACATCCCCCCTGCAGCTTCCCTTTCTCTGGCAGGAGGACGAGGGTCTTCCTGGGAGGCAGGGGTGCAAGCTCCCAGTGGCCCCTCGGAGCCCCGGCTGGTATGGCAAGAGGCCAGAGGATGCTTGCCTACTGCCCTGGCTTCCCTAGGGCAACACTCTCTCCCACAAAGGAGGCAGTGCGTGGTGATGCCACCACCCTTTGGCCCCCTGTGTCAGTGAAGAAGACCTGTTCCTGCAACTTAACTCTTCCCTCCCTGCCACCCCTTCCTCATCCCTCTTCTTGTGTATTCCTGTCATGTTGACATTTTACTATTTGTTTACTGAGTGAATAAATGGCCGGGTTGCACTTAGAGGCTATTAATAGGGCAGGAGTGGCATGGGAAAGGGGACGGAAGGAGACAAGAGTGCAAACGGGCTGCTATTTCCAGCCGGCCTCCAACTAATTTTGAGCCTGGCTTCAAAAGCCAGACTGATGGAGAGGATATTAATAGAGCTGAATGAAATCCACAGCTTTTGTTGCCCGCGGTGGGAATTACAGTGGTTGGGAGGGGGAGCAAGAGAAAGCCAAACCTTCTTTTCAAATGTGAAGCTAGGAAAAAATGCATGGCATTTTCCTACTAGGGACATTTTCTATTACAAGCTCAAAAATCCTACTAAGATGTTTAGATCTCTAAATAAAAACCCTACTGAAGGCAATTTGAACACACATGCCCATAGACACATGGTTTCAGTATATGTCTGTCTGTCTGTCTGTCTGTCTGTCTGTCTGTCTGTCTGTCTATCTATCTATCTATCTATCTATCTATCTATCCTACCAGGAAAGGAAGCTCTGACTGTTTCATAGAATTGCAGAGTTGGAAGGGACCCCTGAGGGTCATCTAGTCCAACCCGCCGCAATGCAGGAATATGCAGCTGTCCCGAACGGGGATCAAACCTGCAACCTTGGCGTTACCAGCATCATACGCTAACCAACCGAGCTATCCAGGCTTTTATAAGGCCGCTCATAAGCTGCCTGCTAAAACAACTGTCTAATTAAAGCAATCTATTAGCTCGGTTGGTGAGAGCGTGGTGCTGATAACGCCAAGGTCACAGGTTCAGTCCCAGCTGCATATTCGTGCAATGCAGGGGGGTGAGTTACATGATGCTCAGGGTACCTTCCAACTCTTAGGATCTTAAATTAAACATTAAATTGCCTTCATGGTCAGGTTTTTTAAAATAAATTGCCGAGGCGCTCTAGGATTTTCCTTTGCAGATGGTGTAGAAAAAAGCTTACCCGCGTCAGACATAGCGGTAGCAGTGGCATCACCTAGTTGGGGCTACAGCAGCAGCAGGAGCCCATTTCATTACTCAGTATGCCATACTAGCTGTTCCCCATGAGGCCGACTCCATGCGTGGAGGAAGGCCACATCCCAGTGGCTGAGCATAAGCTTGATATGCAGGTCTCAAGTTCACTCTCCAGTTATCTCTCCGATAACAGGGCTTGGAAAAGGCCTCTGTGAGAGATCTTGCGGGGAGTCACTGCCAGCCAGAGGAGGAGATACTGGGCTAAATGCAAATACTTTTTGACGCTACAGATAATCGGCTTCACACCTCTTGCTAGATGGGCTGGTATCCAAAAAACCTGGATTCTATCCCTCTCACCCCCAGTTAAGGATTTCTGTGAAACCCGCAAAGCTTACATATTCTCCCCCCATAATTGCAGAGATTGCACACCTCTCTCTCTCATCCTCCTAAGACCATCTGTTTGATAATGTATCACAGAAGAATAACTTTAGGAGACTTCCTCTTTTGCAGTGAGCATGTGGTGGGCGATTCATTTGCTACTCCTGGAGGGGCACAGAAGAAAAGTTAACTCTCTGGTGTGTGTTTTTTTCTCATTTCCTTTGCAGTCAACACTGCTAAAAAAGATGGTGGGAAGGGATACAAGAAGCGTGCAAACATGATTTTCTGTGCCTTGATAGTTTATACTTTCCGCGCTAATGTAGCCTACGGTACACATCGTGGCTTGCTATAGAATCCCAGGAAATGTGCAGTTGGATATCAAATATATTTACATGGCTGGTATCTGCGGCAGGCTACGACAGTAATGCCTCTGAACATGTGCAGAGTACCAATTTGCCACGAAACCTCTGCACTCAGGCTTCATGCAGTGGGGGGGGGGGGCTGCGCTTCTTGGCTGACTGAAGCTGCCTCCTCCCTTTCAATATATTGAGCTCAACTTTTATTCCTCCTCCTCCTTTCACTGTCTCTCTATGAAACGGGGGAGAATGGAAAGCAACGGGTGAGAATCGGGGAGGTGAGCAACCAACACAGCAGATGAGGAAATGTGAGAGCATACCATTGCCTCCTTTTGGGCGCTTGTTAAAAAGCTTTACAGGAGGGTGCTTTCTGCTTTGCTTTGTCTCCTAGACTCCACATTTATTTTCCTGAGCACCTTAGGACATGTCAACACTTGTGGTTACTTAAGCAGGCAGTCTCAGCAGCTGGCGCATCGTCAGCCGCCATCTCCCACTGCCAGACAAAAGTGCCAGACAGATGTCAGTTTAGAATAGCCGAATTATGCATTTATTTTTATTTAAGAGCAAAAACAGATCTTCTAACGGGTCCATAGCCTTGGGTTGTTGTTGTTGTTTTAAATGTGCAGCAGTTCTCTGCTTGACAATAAAACCTATCAAGGCAGCTAGGCACTGTTATTGCGCCATAGGATCTACCTTTGGGCTTTGATGTGGCAGGTTATTAGAGGGGGACAAGGCCACCAATGGTCAACTGACTGTTCCCCCCCCCCCCCGAGAAGAAGCAAAGGTAACCACATTGGTCCAAAAGTGCAAACTCCCAAATACGTTGGAACCAACTGAACTGTCCCAAAAATGTGGCAAGCCACTGAGCTTTCCCAGACCTCTTAATCAGGCGGTATAGTGCAGGAAACAGGGAGTGAGGAGGGATGAGGGGAAATTGCAAACAAAACGAAGGCGTACAGAAATTAGGACGGTTTTGTAGCCACAGTTATGGTTGATGACTCTTCCAAGCAGCTTGCAAATGAGTCAGAGCTTCCTGCTAGGTTGTGAGTTAGAAGCAGCTTTGTCTGGAAGAGCTTCCGCAAGGCCTGTCAAGAAATAAAATAAAAAAGCAGCAGCCTGGGTTTTAAGGGGGCCGAACAGGCATCTCTTTGTGGTAAAACCCTGCCTATGTGCTTGTGTCTGCACCCCTGCAATGCCTTCTTAATCATTCGTTTGTAAACGGGCCACTATATAGACGCCCTTCACGTTACAGCTGCCTTGAGTTTTCCCACTCCTTGAAGGAGCATGAAACATCGCCCCAACATGTCTCCGTCCAAGCAAGCACTGCCTTAGCAGGCCAGGGACCAAAGCAAGTTTTAAGCACCAGGCAAAGCTCTCCAGCTAAAAACCTCCATCACAGCACATAGGGCCAGTAAGAAAATATTTACATATTGGTTTCACTATTTTTGGGAGAGCTCCTAGCTCATAACACAGACATCTCTGTGTACAGGTAAATAAACAGAGGGGAGGGCATTCTCTGAACCTCTCAACTGCTCTCCACGTTTTCCTACCATTTAACACAGCTGTTCTTCCTGGCCTCCTTCTTCACAGATTCCTCCCACCCATGTGAACCCCTTCAGTTTGAAGATACAGGGCCTGCCTTGAATCTTGTTTACTGATGTTTTGGTTTTAAACAAACTAAAACAGCTGTTTCTGGCAGAATGATATTGTCCATTCGAAGATGGGGTTTAAAAGGGGGACGTGACGGACAGATGATTCTTCCGCTTGAGTTAAAGCACGGCCCAGGATAAACGAGAAAGCAAGAGATGGAAAAACAGATAAAAGTAGGAGAGAGCAGCTCTCTCAACGGCCTTGGAAGGCTGAGAGCAGCTGGAAATGCTAAACTTTTTGGCTTGATGCACGCCTACAGTTCTGTCTCTGAGGCATGCTGGATGGGGCAGGGTGGCGGAGCTGCAGAATTTTAGGCCATTAGGTGAGTAAGCAATACCAAATCCAATTGTCTCAGGGCAGGATCTTGCTTGTATCCTGTGCACGTGTGGGAAAATGCACTCAACTACAGCATGCACCACTTTTTCCTTTCACACAGAAGCAGAGGCCAGAAGTAGGGCAACAGACTTTATAATCAGAGGTTCAGTGCCACTGCAGGCTTCTTTTAACATTGGTAACTCCTGCCTTTTTGAAAATGTTTCGCAGGGCAACCATAGGGATACCTATGGAACTCCGATGGCTCTACTCCAAACTCATTTTTTTCTGTGTTACTACATGAACATTTAGTTGCACTTAATTACGTTTTAATGACTGTCTTTTCTATGTTTTAGTTTGTTCTATATTTTTTTTCTGTGTAAGCTGCCTTGAGACTGGGGAAAAGGTGGGTTATAAATAACTTTAACTTAGTGCAATGATGCAGGTGGCGCTGTGGGTTAAACCACAGAGCCTAGGACTTGCCGATCAGAAGGTTGGAGGTTCGAATCGCCATGACGGGGTGAGCTCCCGTTGCTCGGTCCCAGCTCCTGCCAACCTAGCAGTTCGAAAGCACGTCAAAGTGCAAGTAGATAAATAGGCACCGCTCTGGCGGGAAGGTAAACACCGTTTCCGTGTGCTGCTCTGGTTCGCCAGAAGCGGCTTAGTCATGCTGGCCACATGACCCGGAAGCTGTACGCCAGCTCCCTCGGCCAATAAAGCGAGATGAGCGCCGCAACCCCAGAGTCGGTCACGACTGGACCTAATGGTCAGGGATCCCTTTACCTTTACTTAGTGCAATGACAAGCCCAGTGTTAGAAATTCCCCAGGCGCCAGGGGTGTTTTGCATCTGACTTGGGTCCAACTGCAACCACGTGGAGGTCTCTGCATGCCAGGTTGGCTGTGGGCATCTCCATCTGGCTGCTCCCTCCAGCTTCCTTAAGCAGGTAAGCAGAAGACCTTTATTTATGGAGTACATGGTTCATCCCTCTTCTCAGTCAATCCCTACAATGACCCTGTGAGGTAGTCTAAGAGGCTGCGACTGGCCCAAGGTCACCCAGTGAGCTTCAAGACTGAGTGGGGATATGAACTCTGATCTCCCAGGTCCTAGTCCAACACTCTAACCACTACACCACACCGGCTTCCTAGAGTACTTCTGCTGTGGGGCAGCTACATAAATTAAGTAGGCAAATAAATACGGGGAAAGCAAAATGTCACTTGGATCTGGAATATTTTCCTTGAAGCGTCAATTTGTTTTTTTCTTGTTTGTTTTATCTGATGTTTTAATGTGTTGTAAACTGCTCTGAGGGTTTCTTTCTTTAAAATACAAAGCGGTATAGAAAGCAATCAAATAAAAATAGTTGTTGCTGCCTTTCTGCTTCGAAGACTCCCGAACCAATAACCTTACCCTTGTAGGACGCTTTGTGTGCCAAAAACTGTTCTTTGCAAAGTGAACCCGACGGCTGATAGGAGCTGCTTTGCCCTGCCCCAAGGCAACAGGGGGTCAGGAGGCCACACAGCAAAGGAAGCCCGTAACTGGGCTTATGCGCCATTCTCCTGGGCCAACTGCATCCTTTTACAGCACAGATGGAAGTGAAGACAGCATGCTGATGGAATCTTGACAGAAGACACGAGGGGGGTGCGAGGCTGTGTTGTTGGAAACCTGATTTTTCTATAATCTAGCAAGTCAAAATACCCAGAAGGTCAAAGCCTGTCTCACTCTCTCACAGACTGAAGATGTGTTCATCAAGTTTCCAAAAAAAAAACAACCACCCCACCAACCACCCACCCTTCCTTAAATAAATATACCAGCACTGAATGACGCCCTTGTGCTCAGGAAGGTCAAATGATTGGCTTAGGAGAAAATTGCCTCTCTGTGTCTATCCCCGGGCTAGCTAGAGTCGGGAGCCTTTCTGTGTGATCTCCTGAGAGCTGCCAAAGAATTACACCCCCCTCCTATTCCTGGGTCTGCTCCTACCAGTGATTCTGGACTCCCACTTTTGGCCTGGACTCTTATCCCCCAGTGGATACAGCAAGACTGGCAGACACTGTGCTTAACCAAGCATCTCCATATGCTTGCACCATGTCAATATAAATTAAGTATATAAAAATGTCCACAGCCTTACAAAACAGGAAGCTTTCTCAGCTGCCAAAGTACAAGAACAGGGGCTCTCTGGGGGAATGAACCCCATATTTGATATAGGGTTGGCCAGGCTGCAGTCCAGAAAACCTGCCTTTACCTTCAACCAGATGAGGTTGCTGCCACGGCATCGCCCTTCCTACACCAAGTCGCTCCTCCCTCCTCCTATGGGGCAAAAGCAAAGTCTTGCCTGGTTCGCCACCTTGCAGAAGCGAGTTTGGCAATGTCGCTGTGACATCAAACGTTTTAATGATGAAGTGGGTTGTCTGGGCTGCAGCATGACAGCCATACCTATTTTGCTTTCCGTGAATATATTTATAGGATAGCTTGATTCTAGACTTGCCAGTCACCTGCGATCTGTAAAGTATAAATGCAGCTAATGACTGCAATCCAGCACCCATTCAGGCACACTTAAGCCCCATTGGCTAAAATTATTGGTATAGCATTACTGGGCAATGGATTATGGCTCCCCTGCATTTTCCGGTGTAATAAAACTGTATGCAATACTTTTCTTTTTCATTTTAAGATCTTAACGAAAAGTCTGTATGCCATCACACTGTGAATCCTCTTCTTATGTGACTGCAACCACGTCCCCCTCCTCAAACACACCTTTTCATTGGCAAATAAATAAATAAATGCACCTCTTGCAGTGCAATAGGAAGAATTCTGTTGAGCTGAGGATACAGAACACATTGTTAAAAGAACAAATGGCTCTCCTTATCGTTTCTAAGATAGTTAGAGCTATTTGCAGCGCTGAGATTACAGAGGGAGAATAAAATGTAATTGTTTCCTGCCCAGTTCTTTCCTTTAAATAGAACCCTTCTCTCTCATAAAAGATTCTTGCAAAAAAACAAACAGGAAGGGAAAAAAGACATGTTTTATTTTAACCAGAGCTACTCTTAATTTAATTGCATTTCTATTTATTGGGAAACATTTCCGAGTCTGTTTTTCTTTTGGTGCAGTCCCAATTCCTGCTAATAAAGTTATTTTTCACCCCCCCATACAATAAATAAATAAACAAACCCACTGCACATTTTACAGCTAAAGACAGACAGAAAACATACAAAACTGGAACCATTTTGTAGATGTAAAGAAATTATGGCTGCTTTTCACCAAAGCCACAGTTGTACTTTTTTTGAAAACAACAACACAACAGAATGTGAAAGCACAATTAAAATTAAGCAACAGCAAAAGCAACACATAGTGAACACAGTGCTGGCTGAAACTTTCCATAAACCAGAATAATTTCCAATGGGCATGGGGGCTGTATCCTACCTGCCTGTGGACTGGATATATTGAGATTCAGAAGTAAAGACTGTCCATATTGCTTTTCATAAGACAGAATGTTCTCATAGCTGTCCAACACCTCTGTACTGTGTCCTTTGGAACAGGCCATGTTTGGGCTATGCTTCCTTCTAGTAATATTCAAGAGAGAGAGCAAGCTATGCTGTATCTGACCCTTGTCCTGCTTAAGACTGTTTCATAGGTAGCATTCTGCCACCCTGCAGGGAGAAGAATTTGCACCATTTGGTGCAAAGTCAGCAGAAGTGTTTGCTTTGCCACCTGTATGCAGCTTCCCAACCAAGGCAAAAAGCAAGCACGTGCCCTAACGTTATGACAATGGCACAGGTAGCTTTTCATCAATATTTCTTCTGTGTAGAAACTGACATTTAAGCCTCAGTTATACATTTTGTAGCATTGTGCCATATCATATTGTCTCCTGCATCCATAACCTCTAACCATGTGGTTTGGGCAGATTGTGCAGCTCCGCACCACACTAACAATATCTGCTAGTACATAAACCCAGAATTCACCTGAGCCGCCATGTGAGTGGATGTTGCAGCTGTGGATGCAACCATCCTGCTCTAGACCAAGTTTCACCAGTCTGGTGCCTTCAGACATTTTGGGCTAAAAGCAGCCGTGCTGGTTGGGGCCGATGGGAGTTGGTTGTCCAAAACATATGAACGTGTATCAATGGAGCTTTCGAGTGATTCCAAAAAAGTGTTTTACGTATATCCATCAATGCGCACCATTCAGCAGGACTCCGTTTCACTCTATGCCAAGTTATATAAGAGCAACGTGTCCCAAACTTGGGTCTCTGGCTGTTTTTGGACTACAACTCCCATCATCCCTAGCTAACAGGACCAGTGGTCAGGGATGATGGGAATTGTACTCCAAAAACAGCAGGAGACCTAAGTTTTGGAAACACTGCAACAGAGCATGAACATTTCCCTACAGTGACCCCCAAAAGAGAATTCTGCTTGCGTCTAAGAACCACCCCTTCCCCACCACAGACAAGAGGGTTCCCTTCAACAGTGGGGCAGGTGCTCTCAATGCCTACTGTGTGCAAAAGAACTCCAGATCCATGCGGGCTGCGCCCACATCCATCTCCTTTGCCCATGGTGCTGTCCTGGACTGGAAATGAATGCACAACCCTTGTTTAAAGGCTTCCCTGAATTACGACTGGGGGAAATTTCACACATCATAGGCATCATTTGGTAACTTGGCTGATCGCTGAATGTGTGAGACAGCGAGGATCAGTCACCACTTATCAGTCAGGCAAATTATCTCCACCGAAGACAGGTTAATAAGGGTGGAGGGGAAAGAATAATTTGTGCTCATTTGCTGTACAGGTGACTGGTGCTAGTGATCTTGAGTGTGTGAAGTCATCTAACTGGGTGAAAATTAGCTGATGTGAACACCCACTTCCTCTGTGATGCTTTCTGTGGAAAACCTAGCTTTGGAACTTTGGAAGACATTTTGGAAAGAGTTAATGGCAACCCAGAAGCATTTTTCTTAACCTTCTGCTCAGCGGCATACTCTTTCTTTTTATCTTCTACTACACCATGGTATAAATTTTCTGTTTAGATAATCAACTGTTTTTTCTGGGTGGGGTGGAGAGATGATATTTTCCCCCCGCAGCTGTGCAAAAATCCTCTTTTCATTCCCTGATCACTCACTTCATGTCAGGAAAATAGGACCGTGATGCATACAGTTCTATTCTGAGCAGATTAAAGTAAAATGCAGTTACTTATTCGGCAATTCTCTCCCCATTCTCCCCCCCCCCCAAAAAAAAATAAAGCAATGGTCTTAAATGCCGTAAGCATTAACAGCTTCTGGCTGAATGGCATTTGTTAAAAGAAAGAAACAAAAGGAAATGAAGGTTCTAATAATATTTGACTCCATAGACATCTCAGCCAATTGAGATTGGAGATATTTTACCTATTACAGAAAGTAATTGTTTCTTTTTTAAGGTGTTAAATTAGCATTGCAAGAAAGAACTGTGACAACTGTGAAGAATGGATCAGAGTCTTATATCTGTCTCCGCTCAGAAATGTGACATATCTCCTGCTACTCTTGGTATATGCCATTATATTACATCCTTTTGTATTCATGGTGACACAAGGCAAGGCCCTTTGTTGTTTTTCCTACCACAGCTTCCCCTCTGGCATATATATATGCGCTCATCTGGAATAAACTCAGTATTTCCACCTTGGATGCTCAGTCCAGGCAGGGCAAGTAAGCTAATAAGTGCTTCAGTTTAATAGCAGGGGCTGACATGTGCTAAAGATTCATTGGGTGGTTTCTTACATGGTTGCATTCACCTGAAGCAAAGCAACGAAAAAGTGAACCCACAACCAGAAAGGAATAAGAGGAGCTTATTGACGGCTCTCAGAGATCTTGTTTCTTGCTGTTGCAGAAACCATTTCCGTTTCCTATCACTGAACCAGCTCCACTGGCCTGTTGCTTCGTCCCCTCTGTGTTTCGGCAGGCCTGCTCTGTACAAAACAACCCCCCCACTCTGAAATTGCAGAGAAAGAACTATTGGCAGTTTCCAACCAGCACTTGAAAAGGACACAAAAGCAATTATTGGAGGTAAGGAGGAGCAATCAGGGTGGGAAACACAGCTAAAGCCACAGCCTTCTGTCACCTCACAAGAAAGCAGCTATTGTTTCTAACCGCCTCCAGTCGGCTGGATGAGATTCAGTAACAATTGATTCAGTGACAAGTGAGAAAACCAGACGGCAGGTGTTTGTTTTCAAAAATAGACTATCGGAGACCAAAACAGCTGATGGCACTGAGGAAGCTTGATCCTCAGGGACACAGGCTGAATGCTATTCCATTCTTCCTCTCTTCTCCCGCCGAATGTTGTTTTCATAGCCTGCTTTCTGTCTCTCTTCCAAGGGCTTAGGTGCAAAGCAAGACAAAAGGCAGCAAGCACACGAAACTGTCCGTGGTGTAGGGCAAAATCCTCTCATTACTGTCGGTAGAGCCAGTCGTGTCCCCCCCCCCCCCCCGCCGGTGACTGGTGTGATCCAAACGCATCTCCTCAAGTTTAAACAAGGCATTAATTTATCTGAGGGTCTCAAGTAGGAAACCTTCAAAACACCCTCTTGTCAAAAGGATGAACAAGTTTCTTTCCTCTCTTTCACACCCTCTCGCAAATATCAGCCCTAAATTTAAGGCTGCCTGAGGCGATTACCAGTGCAACAACTCTGCTTTTCTTACATCTCCCCAGCAGGATGTGAAAGCAAATTCTTTTCTTTTTCTTCTTCCTTTTTAATAACTTTCAAAAATAGAATATTTTCTCTCTTTGGGTGTTTAGTGAACAAATGCCCCAGGCATTAAGAGAAAGGCCTCCTCTGCTGAGAAGGGTGTGAACATGAGGTAGGGAAAGCAGAACCCAGCGCTTCACGCTCCAGCCTGTGCCAGCTTCTGAACTCTCCTTCGTATTGAAGCTCAGCCACCTCACAAATCCATCAAGGGGCCTGGGATTTGAAAGGCAGGTGACGCCTGCTCCCAGAAAAAGCAGAAAGCACCTCGGTGCGAGGACGGCGAGCGCAAGGTAAGCAGAAGCACAAAGCAGGCTAGCCGAAGGCGTCCCCCCTCTCCACCCTTTGTGCTACACGCTGCTTCCCCTCCAACAATTCTTGTGCTTCAGCTTTTCCAATCTGACAAGAAATCTACGATGCGGAAAAATCCACCGGCAAAGTGGCGCCTTTACGTGACCCAAAAGGTCTTCCTCTCCTCCAGCAAGCTGACCGATCTGTTCGTAAGGGCCTCGGGGCTGCCGGCCAGCTTGTAGCCGAAGAGTTTCATGGCCGGGCTGCAGACGTTCTGCACCACCTGGGCGAGCTTGAAAGGGATGCTGAAGCGCCACTTCTCGAACTGCTCGGAGGAGTTTTTCCGGGTGGAGTAGATGTCGTTGCTGTTGTGAGGTGCCTGGGTGTTCTTCCGGATCCACTCCTCTACCTGCGGGGTGATGGCGACGCCCGAGAATCGGTACATCTCCTTGGCCTTCTGGAGGGGCGACCTGGCAATGTCCTCGTAGCGGACCAGCATGTAGCGGCCGCGGAGCCAGGCTGGCTGCCTCAAGCCGAGCTCCGCCGAGAGCCGGATGCTCTCGCAATTCCCCCGCAGCCGCTGCACCTCGTCCTCGTTGAGGGTCGCCGCGCCTTCCGTGGCCCACTTCTTCCACGTCTCGTACTTCCCGGAGAAAGCGACCATGCGGGATGCCAGCACCGCCCGGGGGTCCCTCACCAGCTGAATGATCCTCATGTCCAAGCGAGGGTCCTCGACGAGCGGGCGCAAGTATTCCAGCTGCCGGATCCGCACCACCTTCAGCGCCATGTGCTCCTTCCGGCGGCAGGCCTCCGTAGCCAGGGTCACGTTGAGGGGGCCGCAGCGGCGGTTCTTGCAGTGGTACTTCTCAAAGACCTTCTTGACGAACGGCGTGCAGACGGGCTCCTCGCACAGGGAGCGGCTGGAGCCACGCCGGAACAGGAACTGGGTCAGGTGGTCCTCCGGGAACGGGATGATGAAGTTCTCCAAGATGTAGAGGTCGCAGAGGAAGAGCTGCTTCAAGACGTCCCGGTAGACAAGGGCTGAGCCCACGGCGTTGGCGCCTCCGGTCTCGAAGGACACGGTCCTTTCAATGTGCCACAGCGGCTCAAAGAGGTAGAAGATGTTGCCCTGTTGGTTGAAGAATTCCCCCACGAAGGAGGAGCCGGTGCGGGTGGTGGCCATGAGAAGAATGTGTCTCCGGGTTCCCTGAACAGGCGCTGGCAAAGTCCCCCCGAGCTGCAAAGTGACATTCTGAAGGCGGTTCCTGAGCTGGGAGAAAGCCGCATCCAGCTCGCTTAAGGACAGCAGGGAGCCATTCTCTGGCAGCACCGAGCCAGAGTCCGTGCTGTTGGCTTCCATCAAGGACTGCGGAGACTGCTTTAGTTTGTCGGACACCCTGTGAAGAAAGAGAACAAAAGTCACCCTAACGAATAGCAGCAGCAATATTAAGCATGCAATGTTTCAAAGGTTATTCCAGGCCTTAATAAATCAAGTACAGCCGCTGGTTCTCACCTACTTGCCAAAAGCCTGGGGTAGAGACGACATTAGGCACCAAAATGTCTTGGGCTTGCTTGCCCGGGGTGAAGAAAAGTTTCATAGCAGGATGCTTACCTGCTAATTCTAATATTCTGACTGAACCCCTGATAAAACTTCTAAGGAATCCCTATATCCCCCAGAACACTATTTGCAAATCGGTGCCTCAGTTAGTCCAAAAGCATAGTCTGTGTGTATGTATCTCTTTGGCAAAGTCAACACAAGTGGCATGGACAAGTGGCAGCACAACCAACCAGCCATTCGCAATTTGCCACCAGAGGCTGTTGCCCTGCCATTGTAACTTGCCATAAAGCTAGCCCGGGCAATAGTGATCTTCTGTTATAGGTTACCTGGTAGCAAAAGGGAGTGTTTGAGAATAGAAATGCTTGTCTATGTACCACGGTAGTTAACTACCATGCTTGTATAAGCACTCGGAAATGTCAATTATTAGTGGTCTATGGAAAGTGTAATAACCACTGTCTAAGATGGCTTTTGACACAAGCAGGATGACCCAGGGGGGAGGAAGGGGAAAGGCCGTAACTTTGCTTTGCATTGCATTTAGACAGCCCCAGGTTCCAGGTAGGGATGGAGAGAGCCCTGTGTGAAACTCTGCCAGTCCGTGTAAAGGGACCCCTGACCATTAGGTCTGGTCGTGACCGACTCTGGGGTTGTGGCACTCATCTCACTTTACTGGCCAAGGGAGCCAGTGTACAGCTTCCGGGTCATGTGGCCAGCATGACTAAGCCACTTCTGGCGAACCAGAGCAGCGCACGGAAACACCATTTACCTTCCCGCCAGAGTGGTACCTATTTATCTACTTGCACTTTGACATGCTTTCAAACTGCTAGGTTGGCAGGAGCAGGGACCGAGCAACGGGAGCTCACCCCGTCGCGGGGTTTTGAACCGCTGACCTTCTGATCAGCAAGTCCTAGGCTCTGTGGTTTAGCCCACAGCACCACCCGCGTCCCGCCAGTCCGTGTAGACAACACTAATCTGGATGAGCCCAGTGGCCTCACCCAATATAAGGCAGTTTTCTATGTTTCTGTGAGGACTGGGATCCTATCTATACCTTTAAAAGCTGTTCAGAAAGTGACCTTTTGCAGCTGCAGCTTGTCAAGCAAGAGGGAGAAAAGGTGCGCTTCGTGAAATTCCCTCTTGCCCCTTTCTAGGCGGATTCTGCTAGAAGGCTCTCATATATATATATATATATATATATATATATATATATATAAAATCAATTTGTATGAAACCAATTCCAACCATCCATTGCTGCCTCCCATCCATGTTTAAAAGAGCAACCTGCCTGCATTCCTGGGTAAAGAGGTAGCTTAATTCACACTGGGAGGCAAGAAATATTTACCTTGTTCCAAAAGGCCGGAGAGATGGTGGTAGCAAGTTGGGACCTGCAAAGGTGGTAAGATATAGCTGCAGCCTGAAGGCTACGCTAGGGTACAGAGAAAGCCTCTCTTCCAGCACAGCTCTCCTTTCCCCCTCCTACCTTGAGATGATGTTGTTCTCCTTCTCAATAATGACAAGGGCTACCACAAAGACCAGGAGGATGGCGTATTTGCTCCTCATCCTCAGGCAATGCAGCAGCTCCCAGAAGTCTTGAGGTAACGGGTGCCCTTTATCCATGGAGAGAGAGAGAGTTGTGTTTGATGACTTGCCCCAAAAAGGCCTTTCCCCTTTGAGGAGAAGGGGGTAAAGGGACCTTCTTCAAACTTCCCCGTTGTTCTTCAGCTATCTGGAAAGCATCGTCTAGCATTAGGATGCCCTGCAGAGAGAGAGAATTTGAGAGAAATTGCACGTGTCAATAAGTATACTGTGTGCTTAGGAGCATGTCTGAACTTCATGCAAAATTCATGCACTTTCAAATTGTTTCTATCTGGACTTAATGGGCATTAGACCGCTGTTCTTGGCTCTGCCGACAGAGGAGATTCATCCAGTGCAGGATTGCTTCCAAAGGATGTGAGTCACCGAGGTCCCTGCCCACCTCCAGGGGGAAACAGGGCAGCCGCAAGAAGGTTGGGGCTGTGCTGTTGCCTCCTGTCAATGGGGGAACATATCTCCCTGGTGGCTGTGTCACCTGGCCCCTCACATCCCCCTAAAGCTCCTGGCTCACACCTACATTCGCCTGGCTTCATCTTGTCCCTTGCGCCTTTCCTGGCTTCAATTTGGGATGCTGCCAATTTCCGTCTCATGGTTCTAAGTAGAGTGGTAGGACAGCATCCTAGCACAGCTCCTCCATCCCTTGGTACAACCCAAGCAAAGACCCAGAGTTCCTCCAAGGTGGCACTGCGTGATGGAGAGTGTGCACAGGATTTGTGAAACTTCCCTTTACCTCAAGTGATCAGCAGAGAAAGAAGCAGGTGCTTCCACATGGGGTGCTTATTATGGGATTGGTACTTATCAATGCAAGTGGGGGTTGTTGGTTTTTTTGCAGGATCTGCATGATGTATTTTCCCCTCCCCACCTACAATTCAGTCTTCGTATTTGCTTTCCAGGACAGCTCCAATCAGATAAAAAAACAAACAGCCAACTATCCATTTGCAATATTCTCAGTGACCAGATTGCATATTAAAAAGCCATCTGGAAGCACCCACAGTTGTCTGAGCTTTCCTTCCTGAGATTCTGTGCCAAGCAATGTGATCCAGTTCTTGCTGGCACCATTGCAAACTGTAAATGGGGGAACTGCGTATCTGAACACACTCTCTCTTTCCCTCTCTTTCTCTATGTGTATTATATTTATGCATTTAAAAATATTGCATATCAAGAAGAGAACTTCTAGCCTACCCTGACTTTTATCCCAACACTCTTTCTTTCTTTCTTTCTTTCTTTCTTTCTTTCTTTCTTTCTTTCTGAGCTTTTGGGGGGTGGGCAGGAGGGCATAGGGGGAGCATTCCAACATATGACCTTAAAGCTGCAACAAGGTTCTGCTGGTTGTGTAGTTTGGCCCCTCTGCCTCAACTGCCTTTTTGACTACTGCCGGTCACATTATTCCTCCCCCCCCCCCAACATTCACCCCTCCACCTTCTCACCATGTCTGAGCTATTTAATGCTTGGTTGCTATGTAGCAGTTTGCATTGTTAGTTAATCTTAATGTGTACCGGCCATCTTTCTCCAAGCAGTAAGACAAAGGTGCATAGTTTAAAGGCACAAGGAAAGGTATAGATCAGGTTCCTAGGCAATTAATCCTAAATATTTTCCTAGGAAGCAAGGCTTTCAGTGCTGGGAAAGGGCTAGAGTGACAGCAGCAGTAGAAGTGAAAGTCCCACCTGTTGCTCAACAGAAATTGATTATTTATTCATCATATCGGCTACCTGCATTCATGGCCCATGGGCACCCAAAGAGAGATACTCTAATTACAAAAGCATAAAGCACTGGGCGACAATGAAATACAATAAAAAAAAAAATCCAATAAAAGCAAGTTCAACCGTCACATAATAAACAACAGTAAAAAAAGAGAAAGCAGCAAGCCTGACAGCTAATTTCTTGTATAAAACTAGCCTCCAGATAGCATCATCCATCAACCACCAGCAAAAGCTTAAAAAAAACAAAACCTTTCACAAAAATGTATTTACTTGCCAGTGGAATGCAGCAGGGAAGGGAGCTAGGCTAAGGCTCTATTTCAGAAGCATTTCTCATGGTGTGGGTGCTTGCTCCTCACTCTTAGCTAAGAACAAAATTTCTCCCCCAGATATCAGGGGCAGGAAGGAAATAGTCACCCATGCCATACATTCTGTGAACCTCCTTTTTAAGAAAGGCATCTCTGCCAATGGGAGTTTCGAAACAGCTCAGCAGGTGCAGAAAAGAAAGAAAGAAAGAAAGAAAGAAAGAAAGAAAGAAAGAAAGAAAGAAAGAAAGAAACTTTATACACATAAGATTCTCCATACACATTTTTGAATTACCCTTGTAACGAAGTATAAATATTCTGCATTATTTCTTAATGTAACTAAGTAAAATTATATTGAAGTTAATGGAGTGGTGAAACGGGCCAAACGGGCAAAGCAGATTTTCATTCAGTTCATTTCATGCCTTTAAGGCAAACTTTTAAAAGCAGCAAAGGGAAATAAAGAACGTGCTGGAGAGGGAGAGTTCGCATACATTGCTGAAGGTATTGCAGGTACTACCCAATGCAATAGCCACGCGCAGTACAGTGGTACCTCGGGTTACATACGCTTCAGGTTACATACGCTTTAGGTTACAGACTCCGCTAACCCAGAAATAGTACCTCGGGTTAAGAACTTTGCTTCAGGATGAGAACCGAAATCGTGCAGTAGCGGCGCGACGGTAGCAGGAGGCCCCATTAGCTAAAGTGGTGCTTCAGGTTAAGAACAGTTTCAGGTTAAGAACAGACCTCCAGTACTGTGCACTGCTGTTGGGAGATAGTTCTAGCTTTTCCTTAGGCACAGCTTGGAACTCCACAGGAAACTTGCAAACCTGGCTTGATCAGAGAACTTGGCCACAAAATCTGGACATTTTGTATCACAGTTCTAAAATAATCCTATTTGTAAATTTATTGTCTATACTCAGCTAACAGTGGAACTAGACTCTTATCTTGGATACTGTGTGTTCTCTGCATTTGCCGAGAAAAAATGTATGAGCAGAAGGACTGACAGGGAAGAATGGCTGCTAACCCTACCCTTCCGGCCAACCCTATGCCATCAATTGTCCTTGCAAATGCAAGGGTTAACTTTCCATTTTAGACCACCACTGTGAGAGAAAAAACAATTTTCTAGGGGAAGGTTTTTGGGGGGAGTTGGAGAGAAAAACATTTGGGAACTGTGTTTCCCCCATATCATGCAGCCCCACCCTAAGACCAGGGGTCGGTGAGGTTTACCTCGCCTGGGCCGGTTCTCTCCCGTGGAGATCGCTCCGTCTGCAGAGACGCAATTTCCAGCGCCACGAAAGCAAGTCACCGCTCCACGCTGCACCAGTTTAGTGCAGTGCACGGGGACTCGCCAAGCGGTCGGCTCGTGGCCCCTTTAAATGACCCCTGTGGGCTGCTTGTGGCCCATGGGCCGCAGGTTGCCGACCCCTACTAAGATAAATCAGTGGGAGAGAGATGGGACTCCCATTAATTAAAGTGGACACTTCGCATCTCGCCGCACAGGCCTGGTATCTCCCCCATGTGCTGCCTCAAACCATCAAGGAAACATCTGGGGCTCTTGGCATATGGAAACCCTGCTTCTACATCAAGGGCTTGAAGGCTGCTCTGTTTTGCTGCGTGAACAAGGCTCCAGCTCGGCAGAGAGAGCAATAAAAAGAAAGCAGGGGGCCTCCTCTTCCTTGCAACCTCCATCCTCAGCTGCTGAGAGCATCCATCAACCTCTGCCCCCTTAACATCTCTCCGTTCCCAAAAATAAATCTTCCCCAAAGACCCCTTGCTGCACTTCCCCTCTGGCACCAGGCCCTCCTGGCTTTTCAGACTCTTGCGCTCCAAGCTCTAAAAGGCAACTGTCTATGCGCAAGCAGAACTCGCTGGTCCCACCAACTGTTTATTTGCAGAAGCCCAGAGGCTTCTCTCTGATCTGCAAAAGGGGAGGCGGGGGCCTCGAACCTGGAAAGGAAATCCCACTGAGGGCAGGAACCACCTCCGACTCCTTAATAAGGGGCGGAATGAAACACACGGCACTGGGCCCACTCTCTGCCTATTCGGGGAAAGAGCTGGATATCTTTGTACTTCTTCCTCCACTGTGGAATTGGAAACACCAGCCCAGTACGATCCATCCTCTAGAATGCCCTGCCAAGTGAGGAGGGCCAGTCTTAAATAAATAAACCGTAACTCTCTGGTAGCAAAGAGGTCATAAAAACCGACCCTTGTTGTGGGCAACCACTGGTTAAGCAAGCCACTGCTCTGATGCACACACTAACTTGGTGCGAGCAGCTATGGCCTCAGAATTCCAACGTTTGCTCACAATTCCAGGTGTTAGCTCAGTAGGGATATGCCATGGATGGCTGGATGCAGAGGAATGGTGGGAGGAACCAGCCGGGGAACCACCAAGGGAAGAAGGCTCAGAGCCTGGGGATTGGGGGTGGGACAACGATGGTGAGTGGTCAGAGGGAGAAGAGAGGGAAGAGGAGGTGGCAGAAGCTGAAGGGCTAACAGGGCTTTGGGGAGAGTCTGTGGCAGAAAAAGTCAGAAGTCTGAGGTAGAAGCTGAAGCAGGAGGGTGGGAGGAGGGAGGCCAAGAGGCAGAGATGAGTCAGGCTAGTGAAGAGCAACAGGTGTCTCTCCCTTCCCAGAACCAGGAGAGGGCTGAAATGGGTGGGGGAAAGACAGGCACGCAGGCACAGTCTCCAGTTGCTTGGAAGAAGCCCTAGAGAGGGGAGGACTTACAAGGGTTTGGGGAGGCAGGGGCTTTTAGACTCAGCAACTGATTTCACAGAGTCGGACCTATCTGCTGCTGTGCTCATTAGGCCTGAAACCCAGCCAAGTCTGTGAAGATCATGTTTCTGTAATAACAAGCTTTGAACTTTGAGTAATTTACTGACCGGTTTTGCTCTGGGACAGGATATTTGGGGCAGCTGGAAAAAAATGTCATAATCAAATGCTGCCATTTCTTTTAACAGTTGCGCAAATGAAACCACCTACAGATTATTCCTGGCAGGAGCTTGTGTATGTGTAGGAAATTAAATATATTTAAAGCTAGGCATAAACTCTAATAATGTGGCCTATATATCACCAGTAAGATAAAAATTCAACGGAATCCCAATAAGATTTTTGTTTTCAAACCCAGCTAAAAGGCAGCCAGTAGGAACGGTCGCTGCTTTCCAATTGTCCATCAATCTATCATAAACAAGAACCATCTAACAACTGAGCCTATTGCCATGGGATAGTTTATCTAGCTGCCAAAATCTTTCTGCCAAAGGCCTTAAATGACCAGTCTGTCCTGGTCCCTTTATTGCTTACACAAAGGTTTCACAATATTTCAGTGTTTCTGAGCCATTCTGTAAATATTTGGATCCCAGAACAGGTGTCTCAGGCTGGAGAAACACAATCCCACCCACCCACCCTGAGAGCGGAAGAGATGGTGCCAACACCATGTATTCTCACCCTATTTTTGTCCCTGTGCAGAAGCTGCTTGACCGGAGGTGATGGCCTGGCAAGAGAAATGTATGTGGAGACCACAGGAACCAATGCATCACAAAACACTTCCACCCCTCTTAAAACTATTGCCTGCCTCCAGCCTCAGGGTACGTACTGACTGTTGTAAATGGCGTTGTGTGTGACAGGAATCCAACTGCAAACAGATTATTAGAACCCTTTCATTAACATGCACATGATCCAAGTTTCCTCCAGGGGTCCATGAACCTTCATCCTGCTTTTTCACGAAACTTTGGCACAGGTTGCTTTTTACTAATGAACCCCTCCCCCTTTTCAAAATACATTTGGCCTGCCTTTGGGTTTTGGTACAGAATCACATGACTATAATTGAAACCCATGCACTTCTAACCAGGAACCCAAGCAATAAATAGATTCTTTATTCTTTACTTTTTACATTTTAAACCAATATTTATACCTAAAAGTCTGGGGAAGCAGTATATTTCATCCCAGAAAGTGGAGGGCATGCTCAGGCCAGATGTGCTGTGCTTATGGATACCATATGTTTAGTAGGTTTAAAAATGACAAAAAAATACGTTCTGGAGGTTATACTGCTTGAGTTATAAAGTGGTATTGTCTGCAGCAGTTATAAAGTAGTATCTCTGAAGTGGCATATGAATAAGAGTAAGGCAATGTCCTGCAACATAGCAGTGGCTGGAGGGGGGTGGGACTCCAATTACAGTGGTACCTCGGGTTACATACACTTCAGGTTACAGACTCCGCTAACCCAGAAATATTACCTCAGGTTAAGAACTTTGCTTCAGGATGAGAACAGAAATCGTGCAGCGGTGGCGCAGCGGCAGCAGCAGGAGGCCCCCATTAGCTAAAGTGGTTAAGAACAGACCTCCAGAACGAATTAAGTTCTTAGCCCGAGGTACCACTGTAATCATCATTTCAGGTAGAGTAGGAAATAGCGGCATGTACTGTTCAAGCCCTGCAAATAACATGAAGTCTTTGGATTCGCCAGGCCTGGTACAATGACCGACAGCCTCCCTTTTTGACCTTGATTGTAACTATCATCTGCTTCCTGCACTTGAAACCCCAAGCCTAACCCCTACCCCCAAACTCCATCTCAGAGCTAAACTAAACATTACATTAAGTACATTATTTGAAAGTGCACTTAAGATTTTCCACTTCTCTTTCTTAGCAAAAAGTGTGTGTGTGTGTGTGTGTGTGTGTGTGTCCCTGCGCTGATACAGATAAGGATCTGAGGCAGGGAAGGAGAACATGCCTCCCTCAAATCTCCCCACCCTCAGGTGATATTTGCTCAAGTGCAAATAGCAGCTGCAAGGGGCATTTTCCATTGGAAAACAGTAAAGCGGAAATTGGTTACTCCTCTCCCCATCCTACGTGACAATACAATCCCAATCCAGACTGCCCTCTGCCCACCATGGCTGCTGCTGCTGCTGGCGAGTTCTAACTCCATTTATAAACAGTGTGCTTAACAGAAGAATACGTAGTTTGACTGCGAGGTCTGCCAGCTCTAGGCCCTAAAACGACTGTCACAGGTGTGGATTCAATCATGGCTGCCGTGACACAGTGAGAAACAAGCAGCCACTTCAGTCTCCAAAGGGGAAACAGCTACTCTTGAGCACTCAGCTAACTGGCAGGCATTGCTTTGTGTAGACGCCATTTCCTTCTGTTATTTGAACGCAAAAAACAATAACAAAACATCTCCCCCCACCCCCAGCCAGAGTTTACAGCATGTCCTCTTTTATTGGCAGATAAAGGAAGATAGAACTCGAGATTAGAGGCCTTCTCACAACTTTCAGTTATTCTGCCAATTCAGGGTTTGGGAGGTGGGTATTACTTGTGTCATACAGACACACAGACTGCAATTGTTTGATCCCACGAGGCTTACTTTCGAGTAAATACGCATAGGACCCAGATGTCTCTTTTCACAAAATTAAGATTGAGAAATCAGGAGAGAAGACTGCTGAATGTGTTCTCAGCTTCTCTTGTAAAACACAGGGCTGAGTGTTGCGCTTCCAACCTGCACTATTGGCTCAGATATGTTATTGCCATAAAAATAGTAATTTGCCAAGTAACCGAGTCTGAAGGCTTATGTTTCTCATTTAAGACTCAGAACTGTGTGCTCTGTGTTGCTTTTAACTCCCAGCTGTCTGCTTCTTACCCTGGAAAAATGTGGATAAAATTTTCTAGTTCTAAATACGCACCCACCCACCCAATGTTCTCCTTCTAACAATGCAATCGTCCACACCTTTCTATTCAGAAGCAATTTCGACTCAGTTCCGTGGGACTAACTCCCAGGTAAACAAGTACAGGGTTCTAGTCACATTCCATTTTTTAATTTGTATACCACCTTTCTGTGGAACTGCAATCAATGTGGTTTTGCAGCCTCAGTGTTTTTTAAGACCGGTATCAAAATACCCAGAGACAACAATGAACGTACTGTTAATTCTGGCTTCCGAGGGACAACTGGTGAACAGATTTCTGTCGCCAACAAATCCCAGCCAGTGTAAGAAAATGTATTTATTTATGAGAAGACTTCTACCCTGCCTTTCTCCCGTAAAAAGAGACCCAGGACAGCCTAACAGAATCAAAATTAAAGGAAGTCAATAAAAATCAATACAGAATTAACAAAAACATAGAAATACCACAGATATACATAACCCCACCCCCCATAAAGGCATAGTTTACCAGCAGCCAGAGTATCCAGTCCCCAAAGAACAGCACCTTTATGGTGGTTAACTAAAAGTGGCCAGATCGGAAAACAGTGCAGGTCACACGTGTAAAATGGGAGTTGCCCGTCTTTCAGAATACCCAGTATAAAATCTATGCATGTCCTCACAGCTGCTTCACACAGCGGTCACGTTTGTCATGGCTTCTCTGCTGTCACATCAATATTCTCTAAAACAGCATCATAAAATGCAACAGGCAGGTGCATGTGAACATGCGCTGGACACAACCACTCAGACTCCCTGCCGTGTGTTTAAGACCACCATTCACACTTTATGCATTTGCTGTGGGTAACACAAATGTAGCTAAAAAACAACAATGCTGCTATGTGAAGTATGAAGTTGAGTGTCAGTATGGGCTAGATGAGGATACGATACAATAAGGGATAATGAACGAGACGCCGATGGGTAAATTAACGTGGAAAACAATTGTCTTCCATATAGACAGTCAAGAACCAGGGTCATGAGGCTGAAACGAGGGCAAAATCCAGGTGAAGCAGCTGGCAGCTCATGGTAAGCTGAATATTAATTTAACTTGGGGCCTGTAGAGAAGGGTTAAAGAATAAAGTCAAAACAAACCAGCAAAAAATATATATACAAAAAATATATATCTATAGTCTTGCCAGAATACTTCTAATTGAGGATGAATTCCAAACCTAGGTCTGTTACAGATCACTAACTTATTCTTGTGCTAGCTACCTCCAAAAAGCAACTTTAGCTTGGTGCTTGCACTGGGAGCCGGATGAAGAGTTTGCTCATCACAAAGCTTTAAGAAATCCGGATCGTTTGAAGCCGTCCTTACTCCTCCGTCTGTACGTGCCCTTTCAGTTCAGAACTGTTGCTCTGAGCCAGACTTTTATAGTAAGCAGGCTCGTTGACCTCTGTCTCACCACAGGCTTCCTCTTAAAAGTCATATTTCTGTTTATGAGCTTTTCTAAGGACTGTTAAAAGCCTACGGTGGCTCACAAAGCAATATGGTCTGCAGTTTTCATTTGAGACTTTGCTTAAGGATGCTCTTCAGAATCGCTTTCATCTCAGCAGGGTGGGAAACATCATGGGGCAAGCAACCAGGAGCAGACTTTTCATTGTGTTGCAGGCCATTCAAGTGTAATATTTAAATAGTATATAGCTCACAGAAAAGCAAACTGCTGGTGACAGATTTACTTATTTTTGGATTATTAAAAAGATTGGTTCTATTTGCACCATGCTGGTACTTTAATCATTTGATTTCTGGGCTGTGCAAAATCCACCCTCTCGAACAAGGTTTCCCAAACTGGGGTCTCCAGCTGTTTTTTTGGACTACAACTCCCATCATCCCTAGTTAGCAGGAGTAGTGGCCAGGGAAGATGGGAATTGTAGTCCCAAAAACAGCTGGAGACCCAGGTTTGGGAAACCCTCCTCTAGAACAATGTCTGTCAAACAGTGGGACAGGACTCACCAGTGGGTCCACTTTCAGGCAAGCCTTAATGCCACAGCCTGCTCTGTCCCTCTTCACTTGCTTAACCCCTTGCCTGCCGTCGCCATAAGCCTTTCAGCTGGACCAATGCCAGAACCAGCAATCCCTTGCATGTTGAGTAAAGATGGCCAGGAAACAGAAGGGCTTTGTGGATGAGGAGGGAGGAAGCTTCCTCTGAGGGAAAAGGGCCCAAGAAGGCGTTGAAGGAAATTAGAAATGGAATAAGAAGCTAAAATAATATGAACAAGATAAAATTTTGATATTCATTAGAAACAAGCAAGCAAAGTGGGAAGAAAGAGGAAGGGGATAAGAGGGAAGCTGTTAAAGGAAGAGGAAACAGATGTAAAAGGGCCAGAGTGGAAAGCAATTAGTGGGGGTTCAGGACAGGGGTGGAGTAGAAAGAGAGATCGAGAAAGGCACAAATTGAGTGTGAAAGGCAAATGGGAGAAGAAATTACAGGAAACGGATAAAAATACTTTGGGATGCACACCAGGGCGGGAAGGAGAAAATATAAAAGAACAAGCCTTCTGTATGTTGAGGCTCAACCCTCTGGGCCAGCAAATTCTGCCTAAAATGGGGGTGGGGCGGCAGTCACAAAACCTCCAGAGCTAATGTTTGTATTTATAGCTTGAGGAAAGCTAGGAAAGCGACGTGGCAAAGAATCTAGCAATTTCCAAGGAGGGTTAGATAAAACTGATTATCAGTAATTGCCAGCTGATTATGCCAAGCTCTGCCCCCAGTCTCCAATGGGCCATGGGGGTAATGAGTTTGAAAACCCCTGGTCCAGATGATACAGCCCAAGGAATTCTTGTCCATGGGAATCCAAATGGCACCTCTATGGCACTAAAATGAACGACTTGCTCTCTTTGAACCTCATCCTACCTGTTATGTACTGATGTTCTCACCCTGGGCCAGCAGGGGGATACTGTAGATAGTTTTCACTCAGGTCCACATATGCAAATAAGGGATTGAAAGTGACGTTCAGTGATTGGATAGTTACAGAAAGTTGTTACAGTTGCATTGTAGTGGAGCTCTATATAAGCAGGCTGGCTGAACCCTTCAGTTCAGTTCTGTCCTGTCCTGTGAATAAACTAGAGCTGTTGAAGAATCGCTGTTTCATCTGATATTTTCACCCACTACCTAACAGTAAGGTCACCTCAAACAATATCCCAGGGGCTCCCCACTCCCCTCTCCCCTCCAGAAACCCTCTTTATTTCATAACAAAACAATACCAAAATAATGTACCCAGTCAGCTACCTTCCCCTGTAATACACAGGCTACACTCTTTTTCTAATCTCATTTCAGAATTCTAAAACTGTGTCCTGGCATCAGAATCCTGAACTGTTGCTTGTGAACTTTTAAAGCTAAACATAAATAGTGCAACAAGGCTGGACAAGTTTTTAAATCATCTGGCTTGACCATTATTGGGTGCGCTCACTCAGCACACCTGGTTATATGAAACGAAGTGGGAGAATATGTGTGATTCATGCTCCCTCTCGCCATGTCCCCATGTCTTATTCAAAGCCTGGAGGTGCACTTCCAGGGGAATAAGTCTGCACGCTTTACACAAGATGCAAAAGCACTCAAACCTCTGCTCACTTGACATCTGCAGTTGTCCTATGTCATTACTTCTGCTCAACCACATTTCTAAATTCCATGTTTGATATCTGCTTTAGGAATCCCCCCTCACTGCACCAATAAAAGCCAATAGGTGTATTACATTCAGAACGTCATTTCATCATCAGCGTACACTCAAATGATTGCTCTGAAGTGGTACAGCCAATTATGGATTATTGCTTCTTTACTATCTGACTCTTACTCATTACATCATGGGAACATGAGCCAGAGGAATCCTTCCAGACATTGCATCAGGCAAGATTCTTAACCTCAGACTGAAAGTCCACACAAAACAAAACATATTTTAGTATTGTACTTAAGCTTCCTACATCTGTTCTTGGAAGAGGAAACAGCTCATTGATGCAAACAAATAATACAGAGTAAGATGATGTTTCAGGACAAGGAAGATGGACACAAATATCTATTTAATTGGATTAGCTCCAATTTGGCCAGGACTGGGAACCTGTGGGCCTGCAGATGTTGGATTCCAATTCCCATCAGCTCCTGAGAGCATGCTCAATTGGCAGGGACAATAGGAGTTGCAGTCCAGCAACATCTGGAGAGCTGCAGGTTCTTTATTCCTGAATCAGGTCATTTAGGGTTGCCATATTTCGTTAATCAAAAATATTTTGATTTTTTTTTTATTAGTGGATACCCTGTGGCACCTGAACCATGTGTACTTTCACCCTTTTGCAACTTTTTTCCTTTAACTTAGCTTACAGGGTTGCTGGGTAAAACAAATGAGAGTTGTGGACCTGTGCAACACCTCTGTATTCCCCATGTTTATCAGACAGAACATTTTTAACAAAAATCAATACATGGTGAATTAATAACCATTTTGAAAACTCATGGAAGGAAAGCACCTATTCAGGACACACACAGGAAGCCATGCTTCTTAAAGGATGGTGCCTGCCTCCTGTAACTTGTGGAGCATCCTCTCAAAACAAGGGTTTTGTTGTTGTTTCACATATCAGCCACTCCATCATGTGACACAGTTGCTGGGAAACAAAGACAAGCATTTGGGCTGTGTTTGACTTCCTCTACTGCTTGTGTGCTTGAACTGATGGGGGGTTTATGATAGCAGCATGATTGGAAATAGAGAATGAATTACTTCATTGCACTTAGTCATGGGTTTCCACCCCAGAATAAAAGATGCCGTGATCACCTCTTACGATCTCTTCCTACCATCACTTCTTGCATCTCTTTTGATATGGCATAGTCCTCACACAAGGACTGTACTACTTGAATGGTACAAGGGGAGCTGTTTGCACGAAACACTGGCAAACGTACGTTAGTGGGCTTGCTAGTTTTTAAATGGCCCTCTAACATTTTGTTAAACAGAGGTGGCAATTGTACTGCACAAATAGTAATTTGGGAGAAGAGGAATAACAGTACCGGCCTACAGAGT
This sequence comes from Podarcis tiliguerta, assembly GCF_965153285.1. Taxonomy (NCBI): domain Eukaryota; kingdom Metazoa; phylum Chordata; class Lepidosauria; order Squamata; family Lacertidae; genus Podarcis; species Podarcis tiliguerta. The sequence goes on along the minus strand of NC_139538.1, from coordinate 68,848,604 downwards.
CATGGAGTCATTTGGTATACAGTGGTGCCTCGCAAGACGAAAAGAATCCGTTCCGCGAGTCTCTTCGTCTTGCAGTTTTTTTCGTCTTGAGAAGCAAGCCCATTAGCGGATTAGTGCTATTAGCGGTTTAGCTGCTATTAGCGGCTATTAAAGGCTTAAGGGATTAGCGGATTAGCTGCTAAAAGGCTATTAGCGGCTAAAGGGATTAGCGGATTAGCTGCTAAAAGGCTATTAGCGGCTTAGATCAGCTGATAAGTGGCTTAGATCAGCTGTTAAGCGGCTTAGCGAACAGCTGTTAAGCGGCTTAGGGGCTTGGGAAAAAGGGGGGGAGGGGGGAAAAACCCAGGAATCGCAATACATTTTCGTCTTGCGAAGCAAGCCCATAGCAAATTCGTTTTGCGAAGCACCTCCAAAATGGAAAACCCTTTCGTCTAGCGGGTTTTCCGTCTTGCGAGGCATTCGTCTTGCGGGGCACCACTGTATTCTGTTTCAGATTTGTTTGGAGTGCAGCAGATTTACGTGGCACGGATTCATCAAAGGCTATGCCATGCAGCTATTACAGCAGCGCTAGTGGTGATGCTCAGATCAGGTGGTCACGTTGCTTGGGCACCTTTCAGTTTGAGGACACTGCTGCTGCTTCTTTTCTTTTTTGAAAGGAGGAGAAAGGGCTGAAGAAAGTCTGAATGAGGCATAGCTGCTATTGTTGACAAAGCCAAACAACAAATACCTTCTAAGGAACCATCAGCTTCTCTTGCTTGTTCTCTTCCTGGTCCTGGGGTCCACACCCTCCCCAACCTGATCAGGAATCCAGGTGTGCTAACATAGCAAACGGGAAGGGAGCGTTGACAACAGGACCAAGCAGGGAACAGGCTGGAGAAGCGGCTGCTGGCTTATCTTTTGCTGCCCAGGAGGAGTTAAAGGTTACTTGTTTTTGATTCTGTCATCTTTCTTGTTGGTAACAGTATGGTCTTACTTATTTGCTTCAAGATTTCAGAGGTTCAAGCACTGCCTCAAAAACCTGCCCCACCTATTTGACCAGACGCAAGAAATGTTTGCACAGTGGTACTTCAGGTTAAGTATTGAATTTGTTCCGGAGGTCCGTACTTAACCTGAAACTGTTCTTAACCTGAAGCACCACTTTAGCTAATGGGGCCTCCTGCCACCACTGCGCCACCGGAGCACGATTTCTGTTCTCATCCTGAAGCAAAGTTCTTAACTTGAAGCACTATTTCTGGGTTAGCAGAGTCTTTAACCTGAAGCGTATGTAACCTGATGCGTATGTACCCTGAGGTACCACTGTACTCATTTCCATGGGAAACAAAACCTCTCTCAAACCACTTTCAGCTCTCATAAAACTACTGTCTGCCTTAAAGTCATTCTTTCTGATGGCAACAGCTGCCATGGACTACTGTGGCTATTACCATTTTTCAGGGCAGTAGAGATTCCGTATTCTTAACAGCACAGTCTTTTCAAGACATGCATAAAATGGGAACTTGCTGTTTTTAGAAGGCTTGTGCTACCCTCTTCCTCTACTAAAGTCAGTAGATCTTCTCTTCTCGAATGAATTTAATGGGCCACCCGCTACTAAATGTCACAAAGAGGAAATAACGTTTACACTACAGTGAACAAAACTTAAATTCAAGGGTTTTCTACCCTTGTAACTCTGCCTGGCAGGGGAACAAGGGAGGTGGAGAGGCTGCTGCATATGGCAAACTACCGGCTATTTGTTATACAAACGTATAATCAAATGCCAAATTTGCCAAACAAAAACCAAAAAACCCACACACCTGTTTTCCCTGAAGTCATCTTCCTCCATTTAGGCCCAAAATACATGGTTTTGTTTTGTTTTGTTATAAAAAGCATGCTTAAACTGGCTACTGAAGAAAGAGGTGCTGTTTACACCTCACTTAAGATTGTGTTTTGCTAACATGAGATTGCCTTTGGTTAACAAGCACCCATATGTCCAAGCTGCTCAGACACTGCTAGGGGTTTTTTTGTGGGAAGGGTGGTGGGGATTATATGTACAAATATATGCAGCTATATGTATAAAAGAGTCAAGAGCCATGTTGTACTATATTTCTGTTAACACAATTTCATAAGAAGATTCCTATACTGCATACCTATTTTATAGCTATAAACACAGCTATAAGTATGTTCTGGATAATTTAGGAAATTTGGAATGAAACATTGTTTGCATATAATATACAAGAATTGTTCACGTCTTTAGCAAAATTGGGGGAAATCCTTATTTCTTGTCAAGGCGAAGGGTCGAAACAGGAATTAAAGAAATCCATGTGGATTTCTTGAATTTTCAAAAAATTCCATCTCTACAGCAATCCAATATATTATACACACACATTCTTTATTAAGGTCCAAAGACCCACAAGAAACAGTTTCAAAGCAAGATACAGCAGAAATACAGGGTAAAGATTATAAGGCAGTCACTAAGTTTTATCTGGAGCATGTTGGTTTCTAGATCTTATTACCTCTGAGACAAACTTAGCCACGGCCAGGGTATTATCCTTTGACTTATCTTCAAGAAGATACTTGAGACAGAAGGTTTCAGATTTCACCAGTAAGTTTACCAATAAGGGTTTGATTAATTTATCCCTGGCTTGTTTATACTGGCAACGGTGTAGTAAGATATGCTTCATACAGTCCACATCCTGAGAACGTAAACAGAGCCTATACTGATCGGGTACGCTGGCCAGTCTGCCGTTTAGTACTTCAGATGAAAATACATTTAATCTGGCTTTGTTAAACAGTCAACGATAGTTAGGGACTGAAAGATTCATAAGATATGAAGGTAACTGAAAATCATGTCCATATTGAATTCCAGATGCAAACGGTCCACAGGTTACATAAGATCGAGATCAAAGATCGCTGTATGAAATGTCTTATAGCCTCTGCCTCAGGGATTTAAGGGCAGTATCATAACCCAGATGATATAAAAAGGATGGTGAAAGTCCAATCGAGGAGACTTTTCGGACCATAGTTTTCGACCAGAAGCTGATAGACTCCTTGTTGGTTAAATGTACAAGTAATCCCTTCCCCAGGCCAAATACTGAAATCTTTAGCCAATATTTCAAGGCAGCCCATCACGCTTTGGTGAAAAGCCGACATTCACCTGTTTCCAGAAATAGAATTGAATTAGGAACACAATTTGTAACCTGAAGTAGGGACCGAAGGAATTTTGCCTGGAACCCATCTAACTTAGGAAATAGACCATTTGAAGCATAAAGGAGTTGGGGAAACGATTTTGCATATATTACAGAAGTTTGATTTCAAAGGGACAGAGGAAACGTTTGTACAGTTGTACCTCGGCTCCCAAACGCCTTGGGAGTCGAATGTTCTGGCTCCCAAACGATTGAAAACCGGAAGTGAGTGTTCCAGTTTTCGAACATTCTTTTGGAAGCTGAACATCTGACAGGGCTTCCGCGGCTTCTCATTGGCTGCAGGATTGCCAATCAGAAGCTGAACTTTGGAAGTTGGATGTTTCAGAAGTTGAACGGACTTCCAAAACAAATTCTGTTAGACTTCCGAGGTACAACTGTATTATGATGAACACTGAGAAATACCGTATTTACTCAAGTCTAATGTGTCATCAAATCTAATGTGCACCTCAATTTTCAGAACCTTGAAACCAAAAAAGGTATTTGCTGACAAATGTAAACCTTAATTTTTGCAGTGTAATTTGGCCAAAAAAGGTGTGTATTAGATTTGAGTAAATACAGTACAATGCATTTGTTAAAAGCAAAGCTACATGTTAATGTTTTGTGCAATACAGTGGTACCTCAGGTTGAGAACTTTACCCCAGGATGAGAACAGAAATCGTGCAGCGGCGGCAGCAGGAGGCCCCATTAGCTAAAGTGGTACCTCAGGTTAAGAACGGTTTCAGGTTAAGAACGGACCTCCGGAATGAATTAGGTTCGTAACCCAAGGTACCACTGTATAAATATATATATATATTTATAAAATGTTTACCTACGTGTATAATTTTTATTGATGAACATACATCTGTGAACCAGAGATCAGGGATGAAGTAGTTGGTAACATTAATGGCTCAAGAGACAGTAGTGATTGTCTCTGGAATTGCCATCCTCTGCTCAGTTTTTATGGAGAATCCAGATAATGACACTGAAGTCCAGTGTTTTCTGCGTTGTGAGCCTGTTCCCCACCACCCTGACCTGATTTCTGATTATTTCCCCCCAAACAAAATGCATTAATAACATCAGCTGGTCTCATTGGATCACTTTTTAGCAGGCTCCTTGTATCTTTTATTTAAACAATTCCTGTTTGAAGGTTGAGCCTTTTTTCAGCTTCCCGTTGACTACAGCTAAATTAGTGATTAATGTCCTTTAAAATTAGATTTCCACTCAAACATTGGGTTGTATAAAAGGAGGGTGACAGTACTAAGCTCAGGTGGGTCAAGGAACTACTCTGACTTTTGCCCTCTATGATTGCATGGGCCTCGTCCCTTGGGGCAGAAGCTATTTTCACCTGAAATCTAGTAGCATGCTTTACTTGGACAGAAGCATTCACTATATTAGGCTACAAGATGAACCCCCTATCCTAGAGCTTTAACATGGCAAGAATCACTTTGGGCAGTTCATACACTGGGGCACAAGAATAAGTGACAGTGCTGGCCTTAGGCTAAGCGGTAATCTACCACTTAGTTGAAACAGCCCAGGACTCTGCTTCGCTTTTCAGATGAAAAGAGGTGCCAGAGAAAGTATTTCAAGACATAATGTGATGAAGGAAGGAAATCAGGAAGGTCGGTTTCAGCATCTTGTGTTCATCTGGGTAAAGGAGTTGTTTCTTCCTAAGCAGACTGTTTCCGCGGCGCTATGGCAGGGAGCCTAGGAATCTGCTCCAGGAGAACCAGAAGATGCTGGAAAATCAGGAATCACAGGAATGGAAATGGAAATGGCCAACTGGGAGTCAGTTCATTTGACTCACACTTCGTGATGCTAATGTCAGAGGCCCCTCACAGCTCTTTAATGAGTAAAAGAGACTTGCCAAAGCCACTCCCTTCCCCTCAAAACTGAAGCGCTATTTGGATCGCATTGTGTTTGAATGTGTCAATCTCACCCATAGTTCAAAGTCACCAATAAGCCAAGGATGTGAACATAGAAGTACGGTAGTTCTATCTATGGGCCACCTCCGAAAGCAGCAACATGCAAAACATATCACCATAACCTTGGGGGATATTGTGGATAATATTCTTCGAACCGCTAACCCCTGTAGATCTATTAGCAGGTTTGGTGTTTATGTTTTTGGTATGGACTATTAAATACCAAGTGACCCCATAGGGATTGGCTGTCTTCCTTCAGTGCCGTTGGCTGCTCAAAGCTGAACAGCAAGTTTCCATACCATTCAGTTCATCACATCAGACTGGAATCCTCCACCTTCCAATTAACTGAATACCTTTGCCGCATATTTATTTAATGATCTACTATTTTTATGCCGTTCTGGATTTAGGAAGTGCCCCTTTACCCAAAAACATACATTTGGAGCTTTCACTCTAGTAGATAACAGAAGGTGCTAGGGAGCAGGGAGGAAGTGGAACTAACGGAGAACATTAAGCTCTGGCTCCCTTGCAGGATTTGGCTCACCCTTTCCGGACAATGAATGCACAGGGGAGGACGGGGTGGCGTCACAGAGCCAGGCTCTACCCACACCTGCCAATCAATATGCATTATTTGTAACAGGGCCCCCCGTGGAGGCTTTTTTCCTTTGCAAACCCCATCCAGCTCTCTCCACAGGTTCGGTTGTGGGGAGAGTGATATCATAGTGGAAAACTGTTCCTGACTGATACTGTTGTGTGTGCATAGGCTCTCTTCTGACATCCGTTGTATAGCTCTAGGTCTGGCGCCTTCTCGGTAGTGGCACCCACCCTGTGGAACGCCCTCCCACCAAATGTCAAGGAAATAAACAACTATCTGACTTTTAGAAGACACCTGAAGGCAGCCTTGTTTAGGGAAGTTTTTAATGTTTGAAGTTTTAGTCTGTTTTTAGCCCTCTGTTGGGAGCCGCCCAGAGTGGCTGGGGAAACCTAGTCAGATGGGCGGGATATAAATACAGTGGACACTCAGATTGCGAACGTGATCCATACAGCATGCACGTTCGCAACCTGCAGCAGCACGTCTGCGCATGCACGGTTGCAATTTGGCACATCTGCGCAAAGCACGATTTAGCGCTTCTGCGCATGCGTGACTGCTGAAACCCAGAAGAAACCCATTCTGGTACTTCCGGGTTTCAGTGGTCTGCAACCTGAAGCATCTGTAAGTCGAGGTATGACTGTAATAAAGTTGTTGTTGTTAATATTATTATTATTATTATTTGTTGGTACAATGCCACTCTCCCACTTCACAGACACACCGCCAGGCAACACACCTTCCTTGAACCACCTGTAAAGGCTTTTCCCAATTCCTGAGGCAGCCCCCTCTCTTTCAGACGTTACAATGAATGATTGTAGATTTGGGACACAACCTGTTGCTGCAGTGCTGCACCCCCAGTACTGAATGAGCATACCCAGTATCTGAAGATTACTCCATTTGCAGGGTTTTAGGGTTTTTAAATGCAGTAAACGGATGTCCCTCCTGCTCACAGTAGATATACAAATACGGGTAATATTTGCGCTGCTTAAAGAAACATTCACTTAATAGTGTTACAAGCGAAGCGTCTACAAGAAGCTATTTCTTCACTTGGATTCTTAGAACTGAGTCAATTCCCAACAGAGCAGTTTCAGTTAACTTCTCTGCCTCCCGGTGCATAAAGCAGCCTATTGAAAAGCATAAATGATCAGGAGCTCAGAGCAAGACTGGTACTTGGTTTCGAAAACCCTGCTTAGATTATCTTCGCAGCGATGGGTATTGAAAAGAGCCCTGCGTCCATTTATGCATTTTAAAAGTCTCTGCTAGCTGACGTTCACTTAACTATTCTGATGGAATCTGCGATTGTGTGACGGCTGCTCTTTCGGTTTCCTGAGCTTACGGCTTCCATTAATCAGCTTCCACCCAGACAGCAAAGCTTTCCATGTCGTGTCCAGGGTCTGTAACTGCCAAGATGTGAACATGTCAATATATTTGAGGAACTGGGGTGGAGGGGTGAAATAAAATATGCAAATCCCTTTACATAGCTTCAAACATGCTTTTCAGTTCCATTTCTTTTTGAACTCTCGGTTTCAGAATTCAGAAACTTTACCAAAGCCTCTGAGAAGACCATAAGGTTAAACTAGACATGACAGCAACAGAATTGTGTGTTTAAACCTGGATATGTCACAACCACATAGAATCCAGGGGAGCTTAGTAGTCTGGGCTGTCTGAAAACCAGAATGCATTTCAATGATATATATTTTTTTGCAAAATGTCAAAAACGGAGAGTTTTAGAGCTATTTTTTAAGGAAATTGGCTGTCATGTTTACAAGGGTCAAATACCAGCTACGTCCGGGAAATTCAAAACATATGGCAACCCTAAGCAAATGTCTTCCAAAAAATCAAGTACAGTATTGCGATGAGAAATCATTTTCTTTCCATTCTTCCCAAGCTATGCTCTCTTTGACATCAGTGTACGGTATAATTGCATCTTGCACGCGATTATCTGGCATGATTTCAACCTTATGCAATTGAAAGCCGGTCGGTCAAAATCCCACAAATTAACTGTGTGTAAGGTGAAGAACTTAGAATCTCCTTTTGGGCCAAGTTTTCCTGGCATGGAAAGAGCTTTTGAGCTCCCTGCCTTACTTACCAGGCTTTGGGATGGTCTCGCGAGATCTGGCAGGGCCATCTGAGTTCCCACAATATCTTGTGAGAACTCAGCCAGCCCCACGAGATCTCATGAGACCATACCAGAGCCTGGTAAGCAAGCTCTCTGCCATACCTGGAAGGTAAGGATGATTGTGCAGGGCAATTCCGGGTGGTGGTGGTGGTGGTGGTGGTGGTGGTATGTATCTTTGCCTATATGTGCCATTCCAGAAATATAACCCCCATGCAAGACATAGTAGTAGTAGTAGTAGTAAAAAGCAACTGTGATATGGAACTATGTAAGCCTCGCATGGTCAATTCACATTTCTGGCGTATCTGCATGCAGCTTTTACAGATGTTGATTTTTATATGTGACTATGCTTCAGAAAGTATCATGTATCAGCCCAGCCGTGTTTTCCCCCCAATTAGATGTCAAGCTGAGGTCATATACACACATGTGCATTTGAAACCGTGTGACATTTGAAATATCTTCCTCAAGGCAAAGGGGTCCTCAGTGTGTTGGCCAAATTCCAACATGAGTAATGAAGAATTTATCTACCAAAATGCTTCGTATGGCTGGAGCAAGGCATGACATTCTTTCACATAAAATTGACAAAACTCCTGTTTGCTACAAGGCCTCCCTTTAAAAGGCACAGCCTGGTAGCTGACACGGCACCAAGACTCCATTAGCCTACCCTTTGTCTTCTTGAACCATGTATCTGATTCTGCAGTGTAGATGAGAACTAATGTATCCGGTTTGAGTTAAAGGAGTGTGCAATGCTGAAAAACAGGGTTTTGGGGGGTTGCCGGGTGGGGAGTGAGGGACGCGGGTGGCGCTGTGGGTAAAAGCCTCAGCGCCTAGGACTTGCCGATCGAAAGGTCGGCGGTTCGAATCCCCGCGGCGGAGTGCGCTCCCGTCGCTCGGTCCCAGCGCCTGCCAACCTAGCAGTTCGAAAGCACCCCCGGGTGCAAGTAGATAAATAGGGACCGCTTACTAGTGGGAAGGTAAATGGCGTTCCGTGTGCTGCGCTGGCTCGCCAGATGCAGCTTGTCACGCTGGCCACATGACCCGGAAGTGTCTGTGGACAGCGCTGGCTCCCGGCCTATAGAGTGAGATAAGCGCACAACCCTAGAGTCTGTCAAGACTGGCCCGTACGGGCAGGGGTACCTTTACCTTTACCTTACGGGTGGGGAGTAACAGTTTAGCAGAGGTGCTAACAAGTTCCTGCAGAGAGAACTGTGAAGATTGCACTGATACAGCCTTGAATCTAGCACTGCTTGTCTGTGTGCTTGCTTCTGTGACCCAATAAATATATATTTATAAATAGATCGTTACAAAAATATCTTTATTCCTTTCTCTCTGCCCTGCAAAGACTGTTGGGAACAGGGAAGTAGTGCGTGGAAACAATATAATTACTGTCCAGTGCTAAATAATTATCACCACCTATTCCAGAAAAGGTGACACATCAAAAACAGTGCAGGTACTCTGAAAATAATGCCAACAGCTAAGTCAGCTGCGAAAATTTAATGAGGGAACAAGTGGAAAAGATGCACTATAGAATCTCATACTGAAGTCATACACTGACAAATTCTGATGTTTCAGTCCAAAAAGAGCAGGTGTGAGGTATTTGAGAGAGTAAGTTCTGCTCCTCCAGCATATAGAACAAGTGGCTAAGCCTAACAACTTCATGCTCAAGGATGTTTCCAAACACAGCTGAAAGAGATGAAATTGAAAGAGACAGTAAAGCCACTTAGGTACACCCTGGTCTATCAAGGGATGTAGCTACTCAATGAGTAGAGCTCCTACAGAGCTCCTGGAAGGCCTGTAGTTGGAGAGCAGCTGTAGCTGCTGACCGTGAAATCGGCTGACATGAAAACTACTGTGGTGAGAAAATGGACATGTGGAGCCATAACTGCTGTGTTAAATGCTTCTACAAGCCTCCTCATTTTGCCAGATATGAGATTCTGACATTCTGAAAAATGGAAGTAGTTATTAGTTTTTTTAAAAAAAGAATCACGTGAGGAACATAACATGATCCAGTCCCTTGGAGAGAATCAATCACTTGAAGGAAGCAGATGTTCACCTCTGGTAAACAGAGCCAGGAAAAGATATTTCAAATAATTAGGTGCCTGAATAAAAATTCAAGGCACCTAGAGGCCTGGGATTTTTTACATATTTGTATATTTGAACTTAAAATAAAAAGTAGGAACTAGGTGCAGCAGTAGAAAGTTTACCTTAAATTAAATCTATTTTTAAAGCTTCCCCTTATCAGTCTCCCTCTGCAATAATCTTTATTAGAGAATGTAACATGCTCTCTCTCTCTCTCTCTTTCTCTATCTCAGTTACCTTCTTTAGTGCTGGATCAAAACTCCTCATTTACATGCTTGCTGTCTGGGTAAGGGAGGCAGAATTAAAAGTAATAAATGGCCTATTGTTAGCTGAAACACAGAGAGTCTCTGTGCACCTTTTAACACTTCCCTCTTCGGATAAGCTGCTCCCAGCTGACGCTCAGCTTTCTGACACAGCTAATGTTCACTGAGATTTGAGATGTTTAGTTGGAGGGCAAGTGAAATGCAGCTTATTTTCTCCCAAGAAGAAGTTGGTCGGTGTAACCAATGCACTAATGCAGACTGAAACTTCTTTACATGACTCAAAATTCATTGGGCTGGGGCAGGAAGATGAATAACATAACATAACACAGCTACCCATTACTATCCATCACGGAGTACAAGGGGAGAACTTAAGATGATGCTGTTTCGCGGGGGCAGCCTTGGTTTTCGCATAGCATTATCAGTCCTGCTCTTAAAATATACAAAGAGGAGCAAGATGTCATGGACTGGCTGGATGAAGAGGAGTGGTGGAAGGTACCAGCTGAAGAACCCCCAAGGGAAGAAGACTCAGAGCCAGAGAGAGAAGATGGAGCAGACTGGGAGGAGGTTTCAGAAGCTGAAGAGGTAACAGGGTTTAGTGAGCAGGAAGTGTCTGTGGCAGAGAGCAGCCCAGCGGCAGAAGCAGAGGCAGGAGAGGAGGGGAACCAAGAGGCAGGCAGGTGAGGAAGCCAAGTGGTCTCCCTCTTGCTGCAACCAGCTCCCCTCGCCCTTGGTCTCCCAGAACCAGAAGAGGTATGAAAAGGGTGGAGCACAGACAGGCACAGAGACAGTGCCTCAGCTTGCTTGGGAAGGACCCTGGGGAGGAGATTTAAGGAGCTGTGGTCAGGTGGGGAACTTCAGTCCTCTCAACTGCCTCAGAGAAGTGAGTTCTACTGGCAAGAGTTGCTGTGCTCTCTAGGCATGGCCTCTGGAGCGGTCTTGTTTCTCTGAATAATGAGTTAACCTCACTGAAGCCATGTGAGTTATTGCTGACCTGCTCCTGGCACCCACAGCTGTCACAACTAATGCCAGTGGTGAATAATGCCAGTGACCTAGCATGGTCTTCTCTCCTCTTACGCTTGGTGCCATTTCCCAGTACTCTGGGCTCAGAACTTTTCATTTGCAAGACAATTATAGCCCATTGAGACTAATTTCCTCTTTCTTGCAGCTGTGTGCTCTCACCATCCCACCTAATGAGGATAATTATAAATTAGCATATCTTGCCTTCTCTGTGGGGAATACATGTGCCTGGAATACTTTCTTCTGGAGGGATAAGAAAATGGAAGAGTGTACGGTTGATTTTTTAAAATAAAGCAAGGTTTAAAAAAGGGAGGATGAGTCAGCCAACCAGCTGCTAAGGATGACTGCAAATATTAGCCCATTTATCTGTGCCTGTATCTAGGGGCCACCCTACAAGAAAGGAAGTACCTTTCATTACGCAGGTGACTAAGGAAACTCTATGGAAGCATGAAGTCACATTTTCCCAAAATGACTCAGTGTTCAGCAAAATAACTCTGTGAAGTGAGAAAAACCATGGTCGTAGAATTATTTAATTGATTCACACTCCTTTTCTCCACCATCCACCTCTTTTTTATGTCTGAAAGCAGAGAAAGATGAAAACACAGTGGAAAATAATACACAGCTATGACTGCTCCGCTCCAACAAACTGTTCCTGCTCCCTGGAATTTGCCCGCGATGACAGGCTCCATGGAGCTTGTGTATTAATTAGCTGCAAGTAATAGGATCAGACCTGGTATCAAACAGGGAGAGGAGACTTTCCACTTGGGGAGAAGCCAAATTTGCCCCACATTTAAACAGGGGGTGACCTGGCTTAGCCTCTGGATAGAGAGCGATGATCTCCTGCCTATCAAAAGCACTTCTCTATACTGAACATGAATGCTGTCCTTTCTCAGCCACTCACAGTATGGCAGACAGCACTACTGGGCGGGGGGGGGGGTGTAGATTATGTTATGTTGTCTAGAGTGCCGCTGCAGCAGCAAGGACTGCACAGTGCCGTTCAATCTGGCCCAACCTCGTGCAAAGACAGCTGGGGAGGCAGTGAACTAGAGGCAAAGTGTAACTGTGCATAGCAGTCCAGATGCAGCCTTTCAAAACAGGCATAATTTTGGCAAGGAGGGCGCAAAATAGAGGAACGTAGAAAGCTGCATTAGCAGATTTTTGGTTCAGCATCGTCTGCACTGATGTGCAGTAGCTCTCAGGATTTCAGAGAGGGGTCTCACCCAGCCCTAGCTGGGAATTGAACCTGGAACCTTCTGCATACAAGGCAGAAGGTTCTACCACTGAGCTGCAGACAGACCAGGAAGCATAAGCATCTGGGGAAGGCTCCCACCACCTTTTCGCTCCCTATAGGAATGAGCATGATGTGAGCCTCCAGGCTACAGCCCTTCCTGCAGACAGAGAGACCAGGAAGCATCAACATCTGGGTCAGGATTTCCCCACATTTCCTCCTCTGTAGGAATGACTATGACGTGATCCACTCACTCCCCAGACACTGCAGCTGGGGCATTCCAAAGGTTGGAAAGCCCTACATTAAAGAATTCACTATTCATTAGAAGAATTTTGAGAAAGCCACAAAAAAGTAAAAACAACCAAGACAGCAGACATCTAATTAACAGAGCAACTGGCTGGGCTATTTATATCATTGTTGGCTACATATGATCAATTACCTGCAGTGGGGCTACAGGCAAGGAATAAGATGAAGGGCATGGTTTGCCTGTCTAGGCACAAAGGAAACTGCTGCTCCAGCCTGAGGGGACTGTCAAGGTTGCCTTGGGCATGGAGCATGTGGTGTGTGAAACTAGCACAGGCTGAGTTCCAGTACAGACACTTCTCTTTGCAGAAAGAAAGAGAAACCTAGACAGCCTCTTCCAAGTTCTCAATTATCATTGTCCTGCCCTGCCCAAATATGTGGCCCTGGTCTCATATGTCCTTAGCTGCTCCCCATCCTTACCTAGTATTCTTTTGGTGACAAAAACATACCCGTGAAAAGGCATTGCTAACCAAACCTGTACAGCTCTGTCCCTAAAAAAGTGTTAAGTTGTGGGCGAACATGTCAGACGACACAGCGATTCTTTAAACAGCTCTTCTTTATTCAGATGCCAGAACAGAACTAGGCTGAGGAGCTCAGTCAGCCTGCTTATATAGAGCTCCAGAACAATGCAACTGTTGCCATTTTCTAAAACTATCCAATCACTGAATGTCACTTTTCAATCCTTCATTTGCATAATTATCTACAGTATCCCCCTGCTGGCCCAGGGTGAGAACTTCAGTACATAACAAAAAGCATCTTTCATGATGACAGCCAAGGCAGCAAACTACAGGGTGAGTCTTTTAAAAGAGGCCCCGTGGAACATGTGTACTCTGTACCCACGGGACCTCTTTTAAAGGACTCACCCTGTACATACCCAATGAGAGTGTGTGTATCAGCAGCTAAAGTGGTTTCAAATGCTCAGAATGCTCCTTTCGCTTAAACCAAAAGGGATAACTTTACAAACCATTATCACAACAGGGATGCAATGAAACGGAAGTTATGCTGGCCTATGATCCCATGCACAGCTACCTGGGAGTAAACCACATTACACATGGTGGAATACAGTAAGCAACTATTGCAGTTTCACCACATGAAAATGCTCGCTGCTTCAAAATGTTTGTGGGGTGCTTTTTTTTAGGATATCCATATAGCAAAGTTATACGACAACTTTAGACAAACAGTATTTTTGTATGGCAGTCAACGAACATGAAAGCAGAAAGCATGGCGTCATCACGAAGCCATAAGACGTTTCACGTTATCAGCCCTTGAAGCCACCACAGGTTGTGTTGACAGCACTGTCTCTAGCAGCAGCACCCTATCCCCAAATTCAACAAAGATCCAATGGTAGACTGGGCACTGTTCTCTGGCTTGCCATCCGTGCTGATACCAAACCGAAGGATGCTCAGAATGCTTCCTTGCCTGGAGACAGAACTCACTCTGCATGGGGAAAGTGAGGAAGCAGGTGTCAAAAAGGCGGGGGGGGGAGTGGTGACCCCCCCACCCCCAACTGGCATTCAGCCCTGAATATTTCTTCATCACATCCTGTGACTAAAGGAAGCAAAATTGTGCAAAATAAGCAAATGTGTGCACAAAATAAGCAAATCAATGTATTATTGCAGGATTCAGTTTCTCTTGACATAGATCTGGGCTGCCTAGGTACAAAATTTGGATTTTCCAACACATGCACTCCAAACATGCAATCAGGGGTTCAGAGCAGCATCAGAAAATGCTCATGTGAACTGACCAAAAAGGGAGATCTAACACATTATGTCAGGAACACCCGCTTATGAATCATTACCAGTAGAATCCTATGCACATCTGGTTAGAGTAGGCTGCGGAGTCCAGCCTAAGGCTGCAATCATATGCACACCTACCTGGAAGAAAGCCCCACTGTGATTAGTGGGACTTATTCCTAAGCAAACATGCATACAATTGGGCTGCATCAGAAAACTGGTGAGAAAACATCAAACTAGATGTACGGTCATAAAAGGAAAAATGTACTGTTGGCTGCATAGCAATTCTCTGCTTATGTAATATTTAGTTGTAATCTGTTTGCTTTATAGTCTCATACCACTGCACATATATTTCTGGCTTTTATTCTTTTATACTGAACTGTGTAGGAATTTTCTAAGGTACTGCAAATGTATTAGATGCCCAGTCAATGGTGGGAGTGGTGAAATATGCAGCATGGCCTAACTTGCCTTTCTGATACAGGAATTTTCAAATGTGTAGATAAAGGGTATTCTGGGGCTATTACAAAAACCCGTAACTCTGCATTTAGAAAGCTCTTTCCCTGTTGCTATTCCTAGGGGCATGGGGCATTTGGCAGAGTGGTCTTTCTCATCCGAAAAGCACTACATGTCCCAAAACAGTCTGTTACTTTCTTCTCTTAACTTTCTGACAGAACCACCTACTGTTCATGCTAATGATGTTCATGTTCAGTGGTGGTCAGATGTGCATGCTTGCAGACACCCGAGACGTCATAAAGACTAGAAAGATGTTCACCAAGCAATGAGTATGTTTGAAATCTGTAGCCTACCTCAACTTCCCACTTCCAGTTTTTCAAACATGCAAACAGAGAGAGATGGCTGGTCCAAGGGTTGGAAATTCCACAAGGGTCCTTAACTAGGCACTGAGAGAAGGTTCTTCTTACTGCTGTTCCTGGGTGAATGCAGCATCTGTTAGGTTTTGGCTCTGGTGAAAGGTCTGCAATTTCCCAAAGCCAGTCTATTACCTTTTCATCCTACTCATCTTTCAGTCAGGATCTAACTCAGCCCACAGCAGTGAAGCAGTTCATGCCTGGAACCTTGCTTTCATTCTTGTGTATATTATTCGTATTTTTTATATGTTTAGAGAAAGCTGTAATTACGCAATTTAAAGCCCTTTCGTCCATTTTTCTCTGCTAAGAAGCCAATGCAGCTTTTGTTTGTTTTTCCTTTGTGCATCTGCAATCATTCTGCAAGCCCAATGGAGTACAGCAATGAAGAGGATGCAAGCAGGCTGACAGTGCAATCCTATGTGCGTTCACTCAGAAGAAGAACCAACCCTGGATGAGATCTTCACGTCTCGCACTTTGAAGAAGTCACACAATATCCTGAGAGATCCCACCCATCCTGCTCACAACTTCTTTGAACTGTTGCCTTCGGGCAGAAGATATAGGACAATGAAAACACGAACCACACGCCTTCTGAATAGTTTCTATCCAAGAGCTCTGATTGCACTAAATAATGATCTCAGGGCCAGTTGTAAGAAATAGCAAGCAGGGAGTAGGAAGGAATGAGATAGGGTTTAGGTCATGATATGTTTTTAATAGGTCATGTTATATTCTGGATTATGTATGTTTTATAGATTATGTCTGAATGGGATGAGAGTGTTGGAGGTACGTGCAAATGTGTATATGAAGCCGGTCTTTGGGTGGGTGTTTGATTTTCGTTGTTGTGTATACTGTGTATATACGGACAATGACAAATAAATTTCTATTCTATTCTATTCTAAGAAACTTCCAGAGTTTTCAATGGGGTTCAGTTCTAAGGAAGAGCGCATAGGACTGCGGCCTCAATCCAAACTCAACATAACTGACTTTTAAGTAGATGTGCACAGGATTTTACTGTTAATGTTACAAGCCCATTTCAACTGAAATCTCTGGTGGACTTGGCAGGGTGGCATTAAGGATCAACTAGACCACACAGAGGCACAGAAAGAAAATATAATTAAAAAGCAAAAAAGAAGAGAGAGATTAGTGTTTCCTTGCCTAAGTTAAGCTCTTCTTTCCTGCAACAGCTGTCTGAAGGAAAAGTCATCATAACCCTGAAGGGACAGTAAAGGAGAGGCTTAATGCCAAAGCTTCTTAAAATGAAAACGAACTAGTGCTTAACTCAAAACGATCCTCGCAAATAAAAATTTGAAAAAAACCCACATGCATAAATAATGTGGACATTCTATGCCTCCCTCTTCAACCCACTTCTACCAGAATGAGTCTGGAAAGAGAAGATGTTCCCTTTCACAAAAACCAAAACAAAATTGCCTTGGGTAAGAAATCTATTCATATGTGGACTCCTGGTGAGTCATCTGTGTACTTGGACTTGGGATAATATCCACAAGTGATGAGTAGGGAGAGAGAAAGAGGCAGCAAGTAGATTTGAGTCCTGATTGTGCAATGGCTGCCTGGAACCAAGAGTACGTTACCCTAGATCAGCTGGGATGCAGGCAGCGTCACTCAGTAGGGCTGATATCCTACCCCAATGGAATGTTGTGTATTGCAATACATATAATGCAACACCCTTTCCTTGAAAAAGCAGTGACCTCACAGTCTATTCTTGTGCCACCACTTTCCCACAAAGAACCCTTGTAAGCGTAGTACTCCAGGACTGGCGCTAATCAGAAAGAGGGAGAGATGAAACAGTAATCTCTTCACCCGTGCTACACATTCAGAAATTGAAAGAATTGGGAAGAAAAAGCCACACAGATATCCTACAACTGTAAAATCGATAACTCTGCTCTGACATTTTCTTTTCGCTATCTCTCTGAAGTTCAAGGAAGGTCATCTTCAGGGTCGTGCTTGTTTATTTTCCTCAGAGACCATCTCTTTAACTTCCTTGTCAAAATCCACTGGAGGTGGAAGACTCCTTTCTCATTTTTCTCTCACAACCCACTGGAGAACACCACCACATCATTACACACCTTTGCTCAGAATGGCGCATCTGACAAAAAACATTGTACCTAATGTTGAGGGGGGGGGGCATTTCCCCCCTACAAAAACTCTCACAAGAGCAATTCTACATGCATGGAGTAGTCCATGCTCAATGAGGGTTTTCCCCATGAAACTAACCCCCATCTTGCCACTTGCGAATGATGCAGTGTGTGTTTTTTCTTAATCATTTTGTCCCAACTTTAAACTCTGCTTTTTGCCAGCTTTACTCCTCTATTCACACTAATACCTAGCTAGCAATGATTTTCTCTTCTCCTTCCCACCACCACGTGTTTTGGTTTTACAATCCCCTGTCACATCCCCCCCCCCCAAAAAACCCCACTGTAACATTCATCCAATTAAATTTCATTCAGAACCTTCTTTTAAAAACACAGATACTTTTAAAAAAAGAACTTGAAATACAGCTTGGCAGGAGGGGAGAATGACTCTGTGACTTGCCACAAGGACTAACCGGTCAGCGTTACACAGAGCAGACCGAAGAGGCAGGAGAGTGTGGCTTTGGGCCTATCACAAAGGCCAGCCAATCAGCGCTCTGCATAATTGGGCTTCTCCTGGAAAAAGAAATGGTTGCTTCCAGCTTGATTCTCTGAGGAAGGTTATCTGTTTAGCAAAGAGAGAGAGAGAGAGAGAGAGAGAGAGAGAGAGAGAGAGAGAGAGAACACTAAGTGCATTTTCCCTGTGGGCTCATCACTCATGCTATGTATACCTAAATGGCACCCTTAGAGATTACACAGCAGACCTCAGGCTGGAGGTGGTGTTAAGTGAAAAACATGATGTCTTACATGCCATGGTCTGCAGACCACCAGGAATGGCTGGGAAACTTATTGCTAAGCCGTGGGTTCGCCCAAGAGCAGGAGGCTTTGGCCTTAGAATTCCTGCCGTTAAAGACAACAGAGGTGCATCTGGCTGCTGCTCCTTTGCTTCCTCCTACAGTAAAATACAATGTTGGCTTGCTCTGTTCACACTCTTCCCTGCTGTGCCTTTAGGGCATGTTCAAAACCACAAACCTACATCTGCGTCTCAACAAACTGTTTTTCCAGGTCGGGATATTCTGGTTTCAAACACTGTGTTGCTCCCCCCCCCCCCCCCCGAAGATTATTTTTATAAAACAAATTCCTTCTCTCCCTATACTGTAAAATATGTGCCCACAGATTGCTACTCGGCTGTTATGGGAAAGGGGGGGGGAGAATGAAACATGCCCCTTTTGACTTGATTTTTTCCCACCCTCCCTTACAACCGAGAGCCCAGAGAAGCCACTGAATGGGACGCCTGTTCCTTCAAGCTAATTTGGAATCTGCGTTTGCTTCTGTTTTACCACCTTAAAGCAGCTAGTGTGCTCAGTTTCCCCACCACCACCCCAAGGCAGCTCTTGGGAGGCAAGGAAGTGCTAAGAAAGAATTCCTTCATGTAAATCAATCCATTGTCATATTCCTGGTGAACGCTGAATATCCCAGCATCTGGAGGTGAACATTTCCAGGAAACCTTGCTCCATTTCCAGTCCAAGCATCAAGTCGGGTTTGTAAAAGTTACCAGGAAAAATAATTGTTTTTTCAACATCCACTTTGGGAACCGTAAATCTCCCCAATTAGTAGGTGGGAAAGGCACCGAGCACTAATACCATGAGGGAGCAAGGGCTTACCCAATCGTTTCCCTGCCCACCCCCGGGGACTCTAAGGTAGGATGAAATGCTGCAGTTTACATATACACAACACCCTATTCTCCAGTCTGAATGAGGGATTTATGTGGATAATGCTTCTGAATACTAACAGGAATTATCCACAGAAGTCCTCACATGCTCTCTCTGAAGAATATACCCATGTGTCTGTCTCTCCATCCCAGAATTTGGCTGCAGCGATCAACTGTGTCAACAGAAGTCACAGCTTCCAATCACAGTGGCTGAGATCCAAGCTGGAAGAGAAATACCATGGATGAAATTTACGTGAACCTGCCTCTGCCAGCCCTGAAGCAGAAGCCTCCCAGGAACATTCAGATCCAGAATGATGCCCAGGCTCATTTTTTTCACCACTGAGTGATTTTGTGGAGGATGGAAGGAGAACTTTCCACACCTAAAGGTAGAAGGTTGGCCTGAAGGATGAGGTAATTGCTGGATAATTCTGAGCAAGTCCCCTTTTCCAGGGTCTGGCACATTCTGGACAGTAGCTAATTGTCTAGGTGACAACATCATGTCCCTTTTCAAAAACAAAAAGACAAAGTCACCTTTGAATTTCACTTGCGGATTAAAATATACATGGAACAGCCATCCAAATGATTTTCTTTCTTTTTTACCGGAGAATACTTGTTATTTCTGGTATCATTTCGAAATGGTAGAACGTTTCACTGTTGTCTTCACAATAATCCTGGCAAGCTGGAGAAGCTCAGACACAAGGCTTTCTTCAAATCTTTCCAATGTAGGATACTCTTACATCAAAATCCAGTAACCTATGCAATGAGTCATGGGAGCTCTTTTAAATATTTCTATGTACACCGCTGCTATCCCTCAAAAATAAATAAATCACAAATTAAAACCACATAGTCAAGAAAAGCCTGGTGTAGCCTGTTGTTGAGGCCACAGCCTGCCAGCTAAGGAATGAATCAATAAACAGGCAGTTAAACCGATGAGAACATGGTTTTCAAAAAAAAAAAAATTGAAAGAGAAGGAGAGGAGATGTGTAGGATTTTATCAGTGTAAAATCAGAACGGCATTTGTCATGACTCTAAAGGCAGGATATAGTTACAAATTCTCTCAGTCTTCCTCCCTCAGGACAGAAGCCAATCACTAATGGCATGTCCTCCTGGAGGCTTCTGGGTAGTGTGAGAAGCAGCACCTCCAAAATAAGAAGTGTGATTTTGCACACTCACATTACTCCTCCTTGTATGCAGATTGCCTTGCAACTAGCTCATAACACCCTGAACCAAAGAGTGGAAAGGCAAAAAGTATTAGAGTTTTGTAGCAATCAGGTATGCCTTTAAAAACTGACGTCCTCATTGAGATCAGGGTGAAAATATATGAACTGAGACCACAGTGCGAATGTAGGTGTATGATTGAAGCACTTTTCTTTGAAGCGTTAATATTATAATTGGAAGAAAATTAGTACATGAGCTGGCAATGTGGATTACAGTCTTTCTCTAATGTGACAAGAAAAGAGTCCATAACTCGCTTAATCTACAAATCTACATATGTTCCTTTGTGAAGGAGCAGGGTCGGGGAGAGCTGTTAACTGCATGTGCTGCTGCTATCTTCCTTCCTTTCATTTCATGTGCTGTGTCCTCTTCCTTCATTTCTTGTGGAAGGCTAGAACCTCTTTAAAGAGGAGCTAACCATCCGGCAATTGATTTGGGCAAATGTTCTCCCTAACATCCCTCATCCAAACTTCCCAACTTCACACCTTGCCCTCTACTCCTTCAGTGCCACAGCCTTTTGCATTTTGAAAATTGGTTAAAGGTAAAGGGACCCCTGACCATTAGGTCCAGTCGAGACCACCTCTGGAGTTGCGGCGCTCATCTCGCTTTATTGGCCGAGGGAGCCGGCATACAGCTTCCGGGTCATGTAGCCAGAATGACTAAGCCGCTTCTGGCGAACCAGAGCAGCACATGGAAACTGTGTTTACCTTCCTGCCGGTGCGGTACCTATTTATCTACTTGCACTTTGATGTGCTTTCGAACTGCAAGGTTGGTTAGGCGCAGGCAAATCCCACCACTGCACCTTGCAAATTTCTAATGCTAATTTCTATCCGGAGGGCAAATATTAAGTCACCACTCAGCTTGATCAATCATAGCTATGTAGCAATTCCATAGGAACATCTTAGAGCATTTCACCCCTTTATTTTTGCTCTCAAAGGATGGCATTAAGTGCAGAGGTGACAAGCTTTCCTTGAGCAAATGCATTGGGCTTTTTTTGTTTTTTGTTTTAAGTGGCCCTCAATCCTGGGAAGTGTACTCTCATGCATACAAGAAAGGTATGTGCAAAAATGTGGGCCAAGACTGGTGCCAAGGCAGTGAGGAGAAAACTGGGCTGAAATGACAAGAAATGCAACAAGAGGAGCTAGTACAGGCACACCCTAACCATCCTTTGTTCCCATCAGCTTTCAAAGCGTGAGCCTTCCTTTTCACTCCAATGAATGTCTTCCCTTATTTAGTCAATTAAAGATCATTGTTACAGGAGACCTTCATCTGGCAAAAGCCTATCATATGCTGTAGTCCTCTAGTCCAAACAAAGGCTTTATCGTGCCTTTGCGCCTGTCATTTCCTACCACCAGTATTGCTTCTATTGAAATCTGCTGGCAATTTACATTATGTATGCGGTTTTGGTTTTAATGAAGCGTTTCTTTTTCAGACAAAGCATCTGAAAAGCTTGTCTGTAGAAAACGCATATTGTATTCCGAAGTTGGAAAATAAAGAGCTTCAACCTTACAGTTTGGAAGGCCCATAGGGACTGCTAACATTGCTACCAAATGTATAATTGCTTACAGAGATGAACTATAGAATTTGCTCGGATTTCTCACCTTCAGTTAAGTCTCACTTATCCCTTATCTCTCAGCAGCATCATATGATAAAACCCATTGAGTGTGAACCATGTCTATTTTATATTTTCCCACACAACGTACACTAACATTTAATGAACTGATAATGATGAAGTTGATGATGAAGATGGGGACAGTGATGGTGTAGTAGCTTTACGCTGCATACACACCAGACCTTTAAAGTACATTTGAAAAAATCCCCCATTAATTCCGAGAACTGTAAGTCTCTTTGGGTTATCTTGGAGTGACTAACAAATTTACTAAACAACAACAATAATAGCTTGCAACTAACAAACCACAATTCCCAGCACCCTTAACAAGGCAGGGGGTGAAAATGTGCTTTGAATGAGCTGGTGTGGGTGCAGCCATAGGGTTGGATTAGGACCTGGGAGCACAGGGTTCAAATCCCCACTCAGTCATGAAGCTCATTGGGTGACCTTGGGCCAGTCACTCTCTCTCAGCCTGACCTACCTCACAGGGTTGTTATGTGGGTAAAATGGAGAGGGGGAGAACCATGTACTCAAGCTCCCTAGAGGAAAAGTGGGTGCAAATGTAACAAATACATAAGCACTCTTCTTCTTTGGATGTTGTCTTCTATGTCTTTTGCAGAAGAACTTCCATGTAGTGGCTATGACTACCAGTAAAACTTGTGTGTGTAGAATTCAGCTTCCTAAACAAATTAACCAGGAAAAAAGTAAGTTTCTGTACTTCGGCACTTATGAAGTTATACTTGAAAACATGTGGCCAGTACCCAGAGAAACTGCAGAAACCAAAGGATTGCAGAACAAAACTTCCAGTGGTCAGGAATGAGGCTGCTACTCTTCCATGACTAGGCAGAAACACTATAACCTATCCTTCCCACCCACTATAAAGTAAAACGTGCAAAATCACACCGAATAAGAGGAGTTATGCCATTATGGTATATTTGCAAAATGAGTATGTCACAGGATTAATTTTTTGCTAAGAAATTTGGGTTACATTGATGCAGGATTCTGATTTAAGTGCAGAATTTACACAGACCTGATCTGTTCTACTTGGATTTCTCTGATTATTTTTTTCATCATCTTGCGATTTCATCCTTCTGCCAAACATATTGGATTATATCTTAAATGCAGAAGGTCTGTGGGGTCGGGTATCACTTCAGAGTAAAAAAAGGGCAACAAAAGGTCTTGTTCTTGGAAATTCTGGCAACGGATACCATTTTACTCTTATGATATGATTCTGGTAATCTCCGCAGATACTTCCCATTCGCTTTTCAGATCAGTGCATAAGATACCCACAAGACAGATGGCATTCATGCACCACAATAACTCCCCTGCGGTCCACACAGCAGTTTAGGTACCTTGCAAGTTTAGTGGGCAGAACAATGAACCTGCACACTGAGAACTTGGTTAACTCCCTGCCCAGAAATAAAACGCATGTGAGACTGTTCCCGTCCGTCCTTCCCCGGTCCCCCCCTCCCAGTGACTGCACCACTTTAGAAAACAGGTGCGGGGCTGTCACGTTTAAATGCTTCTCCATGTCAATAACTTTATACAAACAGAAAGCTATGATTTGAGGGAGAAAATTGTATGCCAACTTTCTCTCTTTAACATGATTATCCTTAACGCTCAGGAAATTTCTGCTGCAGGGGAATACATCTCCAGTATTATTTAGTGGTAATGTGATGGAAGGACTGTACCACATGCCTCCAGTATTATGTACTGATGTCACGGAAAGACTATACCACAATATCTTTTCTGAATGCACTGATTGCCAGTGGTTTCAGTTCCCATCTGTAAAGCAGGCACCATAGTCATTTTGTTATTCCCAAAGGACAGGAAATATAATGCAAGAGAGGACCACTTCACATGTGGCTCATTCTCTGGACAATAGCTACTTACCTGCAGAAATGGTGTGAACTCCAATACATATCTATTTTGCCAGATGTACACATGGTGATATGAAAGTGTGTACATTTATCATACATTATAAACTCCATTTGAGTTATTGCTACACAGAACTAGCCTTTGTTTAGAAAACGTTTGATACCATCCCTATTGACCGCCCTGAGACCTGTGGGTATAAGGCGGTATACAAATTTAATTAATGATGATGATGGAATGGGAGCACGCTTACAAAGCTGACATTCATTTCAATGGGGCTGATGCAGAATAAACTCCTGGTGAACTATGCCCTTCGTTTTGTCTGATGAGGCCTCGAGAAACATACTTTTGTTCAGACCGGCAACTAATCTCTGAAACACAGCTTTCAAGTTGCTTGTCTGAAAATCCATTCAGCACCACAACCTTCTGGTTAGGAAGAGACCTGTACAATTCAAAAGCCCACATCTTGCATCTTACACCAATATGTGACCCCCCCCCCCAAAAAAAAACCCCTAACAACTTCAGGTAAAGTCTCCCTTCTGTGTTTCAAGCGCCAATATGGACCATTTTCTGCTTCAGCAATACAACAGGCTGTATCAAAAATAACATCTACGGGCACAATCCAAAAGTTAAGCCCTTCCTAGTCCTATGGGTTTCATTCAGCGCCAGAGATTTAAAACACGCGTATTTCTATCACCGAAACAATGCAACTTTAAAGGTGCTTTGCTCTCTGCCCATCGAGCCCTATAATAAAATAAATGCAACTTAGGAACCATAGGAAAACAAAAGCCTGCTGCTACTTTTCTCTTCCTACAAAACTTCGCGAGCCGCTTGGGAATTTGGGGTGTCTCTCTTTAAAGGAAGGAAAGCCCCTTCTCCTGCTTTTCCAGCATCAGGATGCGCGCCACCAGGCTTGGCTCCTTCCTCCCTTCCCTCCCGACACATCCGAGAAGCTAGAAACCCATCAGCGCACAGCACAAAAGGACTCGTCCGCCACCGAGAAACAAAAGAGCGTGAAAAGCGGCAGAAAGAAGACAAGGGCGCAGCCGGCCGGGGAAGCCCCGCGTGGCAGCGCGCGGGGGGCGCGGCTCGGGCGCGAGATGTCTCGCCTCCTCCTCCTCCTCCTCCTTACCCGGACGCGGGATCCTCGCAGCCCAAGGAAGGGCCGGCTCCGGGAAGCCTTTGTCCCGAAAGGGACTTCGAGGCAGCCGACGGCAGGAGCAGCAGCAGCCTGGGGACCATCCACTCCGGCTCGCCGTCTTTTGCTGAGGAAAGCTGCTTGAAAGGTTCCCCCTCTGAGGCGCGGGATGCGCGAGGTCAGGCGGGAGGGCGCGCCCTGGGGACGAGGAAAGGAGTCCCTCCTCCTCCACCTCTCTCCGGCTTCCCCTCAGAAGACGCGCGCTCCTTTCCTTGGCCGGGGTTCCTGGAGCGCTTCCCCAGCGGCCCGGCCGCGACGTGCGCTTCAGGGGCAGCCCGCGGCGAGGCCGGGGACAAGCGCTGCCTCCGGCGAGGGAGAGTTGCAAAGTGTTCGCAAAGTCGCTGCATCCCCTCCCGGCTCCGGCTGCTCCCGCCCTCGCTCCCTCAGCTTTTGCAGGCGGAGGAGGAGACAGGCAGCGGGAGAGAGAGAGAGAGAGAGACCCCAGCTCCACCCCGCCGCCGCCGCGCCCTCCCCACTTCGCTCCTTCTTGCGCTCGCTCTCCCTTCCCACCCTCCCTCTCCAGGGAGTAGCCGGCTAACAAGGACCCTTCTGTTGGCTTTGTCCAAGACCCTCGCCGACAAAATATGCGGCTACGTTGCTGGGGCGCTTGCGTGCTGCTGGCGGGAGCGAGGAGCCGCGTTGCACGAGGGGTGCTTTGGGGTTGCTGGGTTTTTGTTCGTAGCCGGAGAGAAAAGGCGCCACTTTCATCCTGCCCGTGAGTTGTGGGTGTGTATCTGTGGGCCGCCGCTGTCCAAAAGTGCACCTCCAGGCGTGGGGTGGCGGGGAATGATTGACAGCACACCTTGCCGGGAAGGGTGTGATTCAGGGAAAGTAGCTCGGCAGGCTTGCAGTACGTAGTGTCAGGGTTCGGCCCTTCATTTGCAAGCATCTGGTGTAGGGATGGACGCCGCCTGGAGCCCAACAAACCCTTTAATGATACCGTCAGGAGTCCACAGGTTGAGTGGGAGCTGGAACGAGCTGGAAGCACGCACTAGTGCTCAGATGCCGGGAAATGCTTGCAAAAAGCGATGCCAAATGCAGTGGCCAAATATGGCCAAAGATGTGTGAAAGGCATCCCCAGAGGGCCACCTTTCAAATGAGAGGCACTTCCATGGAACTATGAACAGGAAGCCCTTTTTACGTCAGCCAGGGCTAAAGCAGCACTCGCACAAAATTTGCTTTTGTGTGAGTTGACGTAAACTTGAGACCATCCCCAACCGCCCCGAAAACAATTGTACCATGCTGGGTTTGATGTGCGTGATGGTCTTGTACATAGCCTTTACTTCTCATGAAGCACATCGTTGCTGGTGTTTGTAGGAAGCTGCCATATCAAGGCAAGGGATTGCCCCAGAGACGTTATGCATGCAGATGCGCTACCATTGAGCTATGGTCTTCCTCCCATGCATTGATTAGCCACAGCCAGCCAGTTTCCTAAAGGTGCATACACAGAGCGAAAAAGCTATGTGGTAGGTCATGTTAAAATATAAACTCTTGTACCACCCACCACTGGCTGCCACACCTAATGGCATGTCACCTCCTAACTGTCAACCTACCATCACAAAAGACACTCGGGGCCTAAAGTGTCTTTACCCCAATCTGCAGTTTTACAGTGTTTCTTACACAGCTTCTCTGTACAATCTACAGGAAGCAGGTTTCATGTGTGTGTGCTATGAGGAAGTTTAACAAGATGCATCCCCTTACTCAGGAGTCACCAACATCGGGCCCACTAGCCACATAGGTACCTGCAAGTGCCTTCCCTGGGACCCCAGAATCCCTACCCCACCCATGCTGAAATTCAGCTTAGAAGAACCACTACAATCTAATAGATAGTGGTGTGTTCTTGGATGCAGTGTGTGAGTGTGTGTGTGTGTGTAGATATGTCCACAGGCCCCAAAAGCTTGGCAACCCCTGCCCTGCACGCTCATTCCACCGTGGTTATTTCTGGCTACATCTTGCATTTTCTGGAAGTGACTAAAACAGCTTTCTTGTGGTGATTCTGCAGGGCAAGGAGCCTAACTTTGCCCATATGCATTACATCCTATACTTACCCAGTGTTCCTTCCTCTACTAATCCCAATCTTTCATTGGCTTTGCCTTCATGCATTAAGAAAACTGATCCACCTTCCACTGCTGCCTTCGCAAAGGCTTCCCTGATCATCTTTCACCTTCTTCACCCTAGGGACCAAGCATCCATTTACAGATGCATGAGGGCTTGTGTGTACACAGCAGGACTTTCAATTTGTTTTCCTTTTAAAAAGCATTGCCAGCCATCTTTTTGAATGTCCTCTACTTGCCAGAGCAGCAACTTATGTGGCAAAGGAAGATGGGGCTTCTGTTGGGAGGGAGCTGTTCTACATGTACAGTATAGACCTGGTAGTTGAGGAGGGGTTGTATCTTTAGTGTGGGACACATCATGTTCCTGCTGGGGGTAGTTTGTCCACCTTTGGTCCCCATCCTGCGCTCAGCTCTCACCTGTATCTCCTAGAAGCAATCAGCATGCAACAGTGGCCACACAGCCGGAACTGCTTCATAGGGCTGGCTAAACCAGGTGAAGGTAGCTAATGGGCCTCAAACCCTTGCTGAGTTAGGGACTTCCCCTGCATGTGAAGACAGAATCTGGTGGATTGCACTTGCTTGTAGAAGAAAGTGAGGGCAGATGGTGCTTGTCATCCTGGGAAGGTAGCCCATCTCGGAGAAGGAAAACTCTGATCCTAAGCCTCCACTGCCTTGTTTAGGAACAGGTACCCAAGTTTGCTTGTTTTCCTCTGCCCTCCCCATCCCTTGTTCCTTATGTGCCATCGTTTTTTAGATTGCAAACCTGGTGGCACTTTAGGACACTCTGGGAGCTTTTTTGTTGTTGTTGTTGAAACATCCTTGGGAAATGCTTTAAATTTAATGAATTATAAGTACTATGTGCTAAACAGTTACTACTCACATATATGTGTATCTACACCAATGCATCCCTAGATAAATGGGTCTGGGCTGCATGATATCCCCAGTTGCAGATTTTTTTGCACTATCCTTTAAGCACCAAAATGGCTCTGTCTGAAAATGGTATTTCCAAAGTAATCAGGCTCTAGTAGATGAGCCATGCCTTTGAACCTCTCAGTCTTTCCATATTTTCCAATCATCTGCCTTTGGCAGCTTTTTTGTCATCCATCCTTCAAGCCTCGCCCTTTGCCACTGGCTTGAAACAGTGTTTTTTTGTTTTTAACAGCATAGCACAGGCTCAGATATAAGAAGAATAGTAATCCCCCGCTGGTTTAGCAAGAGGTCAACAAATTCAATTTCTCGCCCTAGCATCAATTTTAAATTGGTTCCTGGCTCGCAACTACAGGAGCCTGCCAGACTGATGGAACCATAGGTGTAATGTGACTTCTGAGGTTGCTGCACCTCTGTGGGGGATTTTCTTCTTCTTCTTTGAGTTCTTGAGAAAATGGAGTTGGTTGTTGCATGCTACTACAGTCGCACAATGCCGTCTGTCCAACATAAATTTAAAAGAATGCAAATGAGTTATGGCTGTCTTGTCGCACAAAAGAGGAATTGTGTAAATTTTGAATAAGTTGTAGGTTTGCAGGTGATGTGCGGGACCCCAAATGTTATTGTTTATTGTCAGTGCAATGGTTTTGTTCCTTGTTCCTTGAAATTGTTTTATATTGCTGTCTTTTGTCAAATAGTTGTTTATTTCCTTGACATCTGCATGGCGGTAACATGTTGTGTCATACCCAAAAAGTGATTTGTTCAAGCTGATTTTGCTCGCCCGTTGTGTCACCCTTCTAAGTTCGTATCAGAAGCACAGTTAAGAAGTAGCATAAAGAGGGGTGATGAAATCTCCTGAGCTAAGAAGATCGTGCCATCTTCTGGTCACTGGTTCCTTTTACTTAGGTGTAGTCCTCACACTGAAAATCTTGAGCAAACTCATTTTAAAGCCTTCATTGCAGAAATGCTTTTGCTTATATTCCTGGCAGCTCTGGGCTCAGAGCACACGAGATTAAGTTATGAGCCCACGGCTCCTTTCCTTGTCATGCGAAAAAAGGTCTGCATGTACTGGGAGCTGGAACTGGAAACATGTCAAGCCCTTGGAAAGGGGAGTTGCTGGGCTTCCAAATGGAGGATACAGAACTCACATCTAGCTTTGGAAAGATATGAAAAAAATTTCCCCTAAGGCGTTTTATGCATAGAAAGCAGTATTCCACATCATGTTTGGAGGTTTTATGGCTCCCCCTGAGCTTCATCTTGTTAGATTCAAGGCAGAATCATATTAGCAGAAGCAGCTGGATTTCCAGTTGGAGAGTGGCATTTTGTTTCTCTAAATCACCCCAACAAATATGATTATATCCTTAAGGTACTTAATATTTTCTGGCATACTCTTGTGTTTCTAAAACAGCCATAGTGAAATGGTGTGAACTAATTACGATGGCTTTTGATTACCGCTTAGCTCATTAATTAATGGTTTTCCACCATTGTCGTTGAAACTAGCATACCGAAGCAAATGGACACAGATTACGCATGCAGATCATAAGCTGCATGACCAAAAAAGCATGCTGGTGATGCGGGTACTGGGACAGTCGTTTAGTCCAGCTGCTGGTTTATCTGCCCCACAACCCCTAAATCCTAGTCTGTGGTAGCTGCTTGAGTTTGAACCGAACTTTCTGTGCTGCGCAATCAAGAGGACACTTACAAGGGACATTTTCAGATCTCCATGCTTTTAAAAAAAACAACATTTCCACGTTGACAATGGTTCACCGTATATCTAATGCAAGATGTTCAAAAGTGTTGAGGAAGGTGGGGGATGCAAGCAGCCTTCTGCTCCGGCACCAGGCCTCTTCTGCCTCCTTGCTGCCATTGCAGCTCTTTGTGCCCCTCCCCAAGCAACTTCTGATGGGCAGAGGGACAGACTGGCTTGAGGCAGGGAAAAGGGATGGCAGCTGGAGAGGGACTCAGAAATCAGAGGTATCCCACCTGTGAAGGTGCCTTCCACTCTTACAAAGGGCTCTCTGGATCCTGATGTTAGCAGGCTCACCTGTTTTGTACTGGAGAAGGCATCTTTAGCTCCTAGCCTCCTATACCTTCTCACATCCTGTCCCCTGGATTCCTTTGTTGTTTTTCTTCTCCCCCACCCTCCTTGCACTGTGTTCTCTTTGTGGGATTTGCAAAATGTGTTGCATTCGTTGCTTTAAATTACACAATTTTTATTGGAAAGCTCAATTTTGTTCACAAACAAGGTTAAACTCTACATGCGCATCCAGGTAATGAAATGGGCATATAATTAACTATGCATGTACGTACATCGAAGTTGTGCCACGTTTATATTTGCTGGAATTGTGCTCAGTATAAATTTCCTTTGTGTGACATGACCGAGGTGCTAGCAAATGGGTTGATTTAAATAGATAATAATAAATACCATTTTCCCCTCTGGGAGTGGTGGTAAACCTCCATTTGTCCCCTTCCGTTCAAAAAAATATCCAAAAGGCATATTAACCTGCAAGGGAAATAGATGTGCTGAACAAAGAAGCTGTCTTACACTGAGTCTCAACATTGCCCTGTCTCAGGGACGGGAAACCTGTGGCCACTGGAAGAAAAAGAGGAGTGCGGGGGGAGCACACCACCCCTGGCAGCGCAATCCCGGTGGGGTGCCATCGCAGCTGCCCCACTGCCCGCACTGGGTGCCACAACCCCACAGGAGGCATGCCACGCCCCCAGGGTGCATGCCAGCCCCGCCCCGCCCCGCCTGTTCTCCACCCCGCCCCCCAGTGCCGGAGCATGAAGTTCCGCCACTGCCTGTGGCCGTCCAAAAGTTTTTGGATTCCAGTTCCCATCAGCCCCATCAAATATGGCCAATAGTCAGGGGTCAGCAGAGATGGACTCTTCAAAAGCTGGCTTCCACAGCTTCCTCTTCAGTATTCTTTCTAGACCAGTCTTGTATGCTCTTAAGTGACAGTGGCTCTCTAGGAGTTCAGGGGGGTGAGGAGCTGTTATACGTGCAATGTATGTGTTCTACCACTCAGCTATGCGCCCTTCCCAAAGAGCGCAAGCAAACTGTGCTCCTCAAGAATGATAGTGTCAGAGACTGAACTGAGGAGGAATGGTGGGAACTGCCCCCCCCCCCGCTTCCTGCACCTTTCCAAGAAGAGGAGGACAGTATAGATTTAGAACAGTGGTTTGCAGAAGGTCACAGTTCAGAGGCTGCAGAGGGGAGAAGCTGGGAAATATTGGGAGAGCATCAGGAAGAAGAAGCACCAGGGGAGAGACAGCTGACAGACTCAGTGTCTCTGGATAGCATTCCTGACCCACCCACCCCCACCCCTCCGCTCTCCCAGGACCAGGCATGCATTGAGAGTACAGTCATACCTCGTGTTGCGTTTGCTTCATGATACAATTTTTCAGGTTGCGTCCCGTAGTGACCCGGAAGTACTGGAAAGGGTTACTTCTGGGTTTCACCACTCGCGCATGCACAGATGCGCAAAATGACGTCACATGCATGCGCAGACGCGGAGAATCACAACACGCACAGACGCAGGTTGTGTTCTGCTCATGTTGCAAAAGGGACTCCGGAATGGATCCCGTTCGCAACCAGAGGTACCACTGTAGTAGAACAGAAAGCTCAGAGGCAGAAAGCATAGATCAACCGGCGCAGGGGTGACGCAGAATAGGAGAGACTGAGGGGGTGGGACTTTACTCAGAGCAACGCCATTATCTAAGAGAAACTACATTCCTTCGTCTCTCTCTGTGAATATTGAATAAACTAATCAGTAAGAACTCTTCTTTTTTTATCTGCTTCTTTGCTGCCACCATGAGAGGGATAGGATTCCCTGAAGTCTGACAGATAGCAAGATTTAAACACGCGAATGGGGGCAAAACTGTCCTCTTTGCCTTCAGAAATAGTGAGTTCATGTCAGGGGTGAAATTCTTCCTTCACAGCTTACTATTTTAGCTGCTAGGCTCTACTACCCCGCTCTGCATAAAAATGTACATCGACATCAGTGCTGTTCATCAGCAAGCTACTTCTCAGTGGCCATATTTTGAAGAGCGAAAAAGAAGACACATTTGCCAACTTCTACTTTTAACTATGGATCGCTGTGACAACTCTCATTTTATTTACCCATAAAAAAAGAGGACCTGTCCTGGGAAAAGAGGACATATGGCAACCCAACTTCCCACACACCACCATGGATGCTTTGGCCAGAATGGCTGGCCTGCTCATGATTTGCCAGATGAAGAGATGACAACGCTAGCGAGAGTCCTGGTCTCAGTTCCCCATGCATATAGTTTTGCAGCAGAGAACGCGTAATACACATGTGAAAATATAATGGTATTGTCGGTTGCTCACATTCCACTGGGACTTGTGTGTGATTTCTAGACACATTTAAAGCTTATCGTTTCCTGTGTTACGAGAAAATGTGTGCCCTACATGTTGCGGTTAAGCGAGAACCTTATAACAATATAATTAAAAGTCACAGCAATGTTGGGAGTGAATGCAGAGGCAAGACGTTTTGTAATTGGCCGCATGTGTTATTTGAGAACTGCTTTACCTACGGGGAATATTCTCCTCAACATGAAGAGCTGGAGCAATAAATATATCAAGGTTGCTGGAGAAAGACTAAGTCATTCTTGCTCTCCTTCAAGACTGCATGGTTCTTTGTGGTTTTCTCCCCATGTAAAAAGGAAATTGAGAGACCAGTCCTTTGTCATGCAAACAGGCATAAATACTTTGCAGGCATCTCAGTTTTCAATTGGTTTCACAGCACTTTTGTAAAATTCAGTACTTTCACACACAATAAGAACAGTTTCCTCCCTTTGAATGGATTGGAAGCACAACATTTCTTAACTCCCCATCCCCATTTTATTATCAATCAGTGTTAGGGCCAACTCGAACAACCAGATCGGCCCATGAGGAATGTGGGTTGAATTTAGCTGCGCTAAGTTCAGCATGCAGCCAAGCAGTTATATGATTGCTTTGCCATGTGCCGGCTTGGAACTCTTCCCACACTTCCCGCATCATTGCTCTGCAACCCAGCTGCTGGCAGACAGCTTTAAAAGTGGTGCAGCAAATGCAGGTTGTGAGCAGGACACACGGCAAAGCAATCTCGGGAGCCAAATGCCAAGTCAACCTACGTTGCCAGCATGTCATTCCTCCAGGTGGTGTTGGACTCCAACTCCCACCAGCCTTACCCAGCATGGCAAATGATCAGAGAAGATGGGAGGTGTGGTCCAACAATACCTAAATATAAGGAAAGATGGCATGATGGCCATCATACGCACCCTGCAAATGAAAATAGGCATCAGTCCTGAGATGATTACAGTGGTACCTTGGTTCTCGACTCCCAAAACCATTCAAAAACCAAGGCGCGGCTTCTGATTGGCTGCAGGAGCTTCCTTCACTCATTCGGAAGCTGTGTTGGACATTCGGCTTCCGAAAAACATTCTCAAACCAGAACACTTACTTCCAGGTTTGTGGCATTCGGGAGCCGATTTGTTTGGGAGCCAAGACGTGCGAGTACCACTGTATATGGTTGCCGCTCACGGTGACAAAGGATTCAATTGTAGTAATATCTTTGCCTTCATAGAACAGTTAAAATCCAGCCTCTCAAGAAACAGGCAATGCTTTTTAAGAGAGTTGGCATGATCAAGACATCAGTGCCCATAGCAATGTGTACACATTGGTTTATTTTGTCCCCCTATTGCCTTTGGTCCAACAAGTGCTACAAGGTTTTGATGCACCAACAAAAGCCTCCTCATCCTATTTGACCAGAAATAATAGCACAGGAAAGAGGAGAAAGTATGTCAGGAGCTGGAGTCAGGCATAGGTCAGCAATAAAAAAATAAAGTGCCAGATGTCAGCGAACTCTTTATTCAAAGAAACAAAACAGCTCAGTCCTAGTGGTCGCAGCAAACCTTCCCAGGGTAGGTCTTGCCCCTATGAAGCAGTTGCAAGGACTGAAGGCTTTCCCACTGCTCTCTACGGCTCCTTCCACAGTTCCTTCCCCCATTGTTTTCTCTCTCATTGCTCTGCCCTCTTCATTTATCTGTGTGTTCTAGGAGACCTGAGGTTGCAGCAGGAGGATGAGATTCCCTGGATTCTTCAGCAGTCTGCCGTATCTCTGTCTCTTGGCCCTCCTACTCTCCTGTCTCTGAATCTGGACTGCCCTCTGCCACAGCCTCTTTCTGCTCACTAAACCCTGTTGCCTCTTCAGCTCCTGACACATCCTCCTCTCCTTCTCCCTCTGAGCACGCATCGTCACACCACCAGTCCCCTGGCTCTGAGCCTTCTTCCCCTGGGGGTTCCCCAGCTGGTGCCTCCCAGCACTTCTCTGGACCCAGCCAGTCCATGATAAAGTATGTACAGCATGAGAAATGGCGGTCTGGTCCTATCATAGTGGTTTAGCTATACCATGCCACCTTCAACTCTGAAAAACACCAAACCAACATCCATCTCTGGTCTTAGACAGACAGGATCCAATCCAGCATCAGTCATAACCCCAATTGCACTCCACTGCTTTCAATGAAGTTATGACTAGCTGGCAGGATTGCACCCTCAGCCTCCCAGTGGCTGTGTGTGTGTGTGTCTCCACACAGGCTATATTTCCAGCCACCATACACCTCCGTATCCTGGCAGCCACTGCCACTACGTTCCAAAGCAATGCAGTCCAAGAATGACATCAGAAGAGAAGCAAGGGGAATAAGTTGCTAAAGCAACCAAAATGCCTTAGGCTTAGGGTAGGGAAAAAGACATCTGATTCCAATTATCTTGCAGCAGTTCTGAATATCTGCATTTTGGTCCAAACTGGTGATGTGTCAGCAACGTCACCTGATTTCGTGCCGACGGGTTTTTCAATTAACCCCACACAGTCACTAGGCAAGCATCTGGAAATATGTAAAAGAAACAGAACGAGTCAGCCAAAAACGAACAATTAAGCAGATGAGCGTGCATCCCTAAAAACTCAGTCCCACATTTCCTTAAAAGTATTCTTTGTTCTGCGGAAGGCTACCTCCATAAATCCATTTATCTCACACAGATCAATAGCAAAGCATGCTCTGATGCCTTTGATTTACCATGCATTTATTTGGGGGGGAGCATTTGGATATTTGCTTAACCTGGTTGTCTTTTTAAAGCCATGGGGGGGGGTCCAGAATATACTACTTTACATTTCCAGTTTGCAACTTTCTTTTGTTTTGTTTAGGTAAAATAAAGAAACAGAAAACAGCTTCATATGTAAATAGTTATATCATTTTATCCCTCTTCGGTTTGGAAGCAGAAAGTATGATTGCTTCAAAAGGAGCAAATAGTAATAGAGAGTAGTGGGTGTGCAGACTGCATCTCACAGAAGATGCAGTGGGGTGAATAGATGGTGCTTTGGGGTTCTGGTCTTGATTCAGCTTAAAAGGGAGTGCGAAGGCAAAGTGAGGTTATGCCTGAGATCCCTCATGGTGCTTCTATGACTCGACTGTGTTTCAAAAATGAATAGAAGCTGTACACACACACAAAACTTGAAAGGGAATCCTGCTGGGCTTTTGAGCAGTGATTAATAACCGTCCTCCAAGCGCAGGCCAGCTGTGTTGTTTGACAATACAGTTGCCTGATTTCATAGATGGATGGCTGGTGGAATTGGATAAGTAAAAGTGAAATGCTTAACTGCTGCTATTATTATTACTGTTAGCATATTGTTTGATGGTTTTAATATTATTTTTATATCATATTGCAATATATAAATGATATACTGTATTTTTTTTCTGTTTCAACTGCAGGGGCTGCCCACTGAGCTTGGCCCGGAAGCTGCAGCTGGTGCAAAATGCAGTGGCTTGGCTGTTCACTGAGGTAAGCTATCTCCGCCATGTTACACCACTGTTGAAAGAATTGTACTGAATTAGCTACTAAGCTAAGTTCTGGGAGCTGATGCTGGTGAGAGCAGCTCAGGGCAGGATGCCTAAAGATCGTCTGAGCCCTTTTCTACCCAGCCAGTCACTGTGCTCCACAAGAGAGGGCCACCTGCAGAAACCATCAGGTGGTCCATTCTGTATGATGTAGGAACTGGGCTCTTAGCTTGGCAGCACCTGTCTTTTGAAGATCCGTCCGGTGGTATATCAGACAGACACAGCCTCTATTTCTCTTTGGCGCCTGTTGAAGGTGGTCTTTTTCAAACAAGTGCAGATATTTATCCCGGTCTGGATTTGAACTTGTTTTTACATATGGAATTGCTTCTTCTTGTTGTTATTTGTTGATGTCTTTATTGTTATATCACTTTGAGATGTTTCATAGGGATCAGTTTCTACGTGGAATGAAGTAATAATCATAATATAGTGGGACCTCGGGTTGCAGATGTAATCTGTGACGGAGGCACGTCCGCAACCCGTAGCGTTCGCAAGCTGAAGCGCCACATTGCGCAGGCACAATTTAGCACTTCTGCGCATGTGCGAGTGGCGAAACCTGGAAGTAACCTGTTCCGGTACTTCCAGGTTTCCCGCGGTCCACAACCTGAAAACATATAACCTGAAGCAAATGTAACATGAGGTATGACTGTAATGTTGTAAGCCACCAAGGGGGAGATGGTGTACTTTTTTTTGTTGTGGTTGGCTTCCGCCTGCCTCAGGAGACAATAAAGGAATGCGCCTATTGGAGTTGAAGTCAAACAGTTGGAGAGTTACAGCGCCTGCTGTGGCTGTAGAGACCAATATGGCAGAGACATGTTTTATTATTGCAGCTGGGGCAGATGAAAGTATCGAGTTGTGTTGCTGCAAATACATCATGGCTTTTCCTTCTCCCTGTGCTTTTCCCAGAGGCCATTCCTCCTCTGGTCACTGCTGTGGATACAATACCTGACTATACTTGACACAATACAATACCTGATACAATCTGCTAGGGATTCCAACACGGCAGGGTTGATGTTATCAGCCTTCAAGTCACTTTTGCAGAGATCTTCGTAAACACAGAGTTGGTCTGCCAACGGGCCTGCTGCTTGAAGCCAGCTCCCCCTAGTGCACTTCCTTGGTGTACTTTGAACGACGACCTATTAATTCATTAAATAAATGAATAAGAGATGTGCATTGCCTACAGGGCCACCATTAACAAAACCATCTTTAATGAAAACCAGAGTCTCCTTTTAAAATCTAATATAATTAAAAAAAAAAAAAGCAAACCTATACTTAAGTTGCAAAGAATGAACTGAGAAATTCATTGGCGGGGATCCAAAGAGCTACTTTAGATGCAATCAAGGCATTGGGCATGCTCAGTAGAATTCACACCCCCCCTTTGAATGGCAGACCATTATGCTACATCACAAACTGCTTAGGAAACTCCCCTCCATTTCAAAACAAGCGAAGTTTACCTTGTGGCTTGGGGAGCTGTTGCTTGAGAAACACGTCCAAATTTCCCCTGGGTAGCTTGTTGTGCAGTTCTTTGGAGCCAGGCCACTTTAGACAGTTGTGAACAGATTATTTACTTTACCTTCAATACACACAAACATGACTTTCCACTGGGACACACCACTAGTCCCTGTAGATCTGCAGTTCCAAAAGGTGACTCACTTAGCTGCTGTTTTAGGTTCTGGATGTTGCAACCCAGGCAGGACTGGAGAAATAAGGAAGGAACAATTGGGTTGCAGACCATTGAGCCTAAAGGGATTTTAATTGACAACTTTTGAGACCAAGAAACTTTGACCAACACTGGTCATCACAGGGCTGCCAACTTTTCATCTGAGCTTTGCAGTTGTACCTTTAGCAGTGGGTTGATATGCAGTTGTTAGCAGGCGATAATGCTTATTTCCATGCCATGAAAAGCTTCACCTGTTCATTTATCCACACAGAGCTGAAGTTAGAAGCACAAGTGCACAGGTGGGGTTGCTGTTTCTTCCTAATCACTTGGCTACCTTAGGCAGCCAACAAAATCCAATAGTTTTCTCCACTGAGTGGCTGGAGTACAGTGATATTACGTTATTAACAAGACAGTCGTGAAGGATGATGAGTCCACCAGCAGGTAACTCGCATATTCCAGGGCACTGAATCACTGTTGCTAGGTGATCAGAGGAAGGAATGCTGACCACCCCTACCTGAGACTCAGGAGGGGGAAACAGGTGTCACTGTGGTGTCAGGTGATTTACACCACTTAAACTTGGCTCACCAAGAATGGGGTAAATAGGGATCCAGCCTGACAATTGGAGCCATTTCCCAACTCCTGCTACAAAGCATCAAATAACAATGGCAAATAAATACGTCTTAACATTGTTTGGGGCTTTAGTCCTAATAGCTAATTGTTGTCCTTTCCATTGGGTTGGATCTTGTCTTTTTGCTGGAGGGTGCTACTTAGCAGGACACTGCCTTATGTACTGGCAGCATAAGCACTAACTGAGTCATGGAGTTCCTTGCTGTGGTCCCAAGATCATGACATAAAGTATTATGCTCTGGCTCCCTCTGCTGACCTGTACATAGAAAACATAGACAAGGAAACTTCGTCTCAGTGTCCAAGCGCTAGATAACCATACGCTCTATGGTTTAGTGTGCATTCAGTACACTCTGAATGTGCTGGGCTTGTTTGTTTTCAGCTTTGTACACATGAGGTCAATCCCAATCCAGACACATCCCATTTCTTTCAATGAGTTAATGCATGCATTCCCCTGCACAAAGCAGTTTTGATGCAAAAAGATATTTTAAAACTGAATAGATTTGCACTTCGGCCCGAGTGTGTACAAATGAAAATGCATTTGACTTGTAGCTTTCTTGCACTGCGTTGTGAAAATCCGGTATACTGGATTTTTCTGAGCACAATTCAAAGTGTTTGTGCTAACCGAAAGTTACCAGATTTTTTTCAATGAATCCAGGGACACTTTTCAACTTCAATGGATTTTGTATGGGGACTGATTTGTAAATCCGGGGACTGTCCCCGGGAAACAGGGACGTCTGGTAACCTTATGCTAACCTTTAAAACCCTAACAACCTCGGCCCAGTATACTTGAAGGAGCATCTCCACCCCCATCGTTCAGCCTGGACACTGAGGTCCGAGGGCCTTCTGGCAGTTCCCACTGCGAGAAGTGAGGTTACAGGGAACCAGACAGAAGGCCTTCTTGGTAGAGGCATCCACCCTGTGGAATGCCCTCCCATCAGATGTCAAGGAAATAAACAATTATCTGACTTTTAGAAGACATCTGAAGGCAGCCCTGTTTAGGGAAGTTTTTAATATTTGATCTTTTATCATGTTTTTAATATTCTGCTAGGAGCTGCCCAGAGTGGCTGGGGAAACTCAGCCAGATGGGCGGGGTATAAATAATAAATTATATTATTATTAATTATTATTATTATTTTATTTATTATTATGGAAAGCTGTATCTAAAAAAGGGGGGATCCATACCCATAGTGGAATGTGGAAATGCTAACTGAAGGAAGAGGGTCGAGAACATTGATGCACACTACCTGAAAATACACATCCACGCTGGATGTGGGGGTTGGGTAAAATGAGTCCTAACTCACACGAGCATTGTAACCCATGTGATTCATCTATTGTCATGATATTGTGAATTTGTATACTGCCATTTGTTAAGAAAAATCCTCAGGCAATTTAGGAGACACACGAAAGACTGCTGCAGCTAAGTCTGCAATTGGAAAAATGGCATAGTGGGTTTTTTTCTAATCCAAAGCAAATACTGTGACCTTCAGTGATTATTTACATTAGGCATTAACCAAGACACACACAAAGGAAAACAGCTG
Source organism: Podarcis tiliguerta (assembly GCF_965153285.1). Lineage (NCBI taxonomy): Eukaryota > Metazoa > Chordata > Lepidosauria > Squamata > Lacertidae > Podarcis > Podarcis tiliguerta. The sequence continues at coordinate 68,808,954 of NC_139538.1, read as the reverse complement.
TAGCTGTTGTTTCAACATTTATGTATCCCACCATTCCTTCAAAGAGCTCCAGGTGGCTCCCCACTCTGCGTTTTTCCCTCACAACATGCCTGTGAGGTAAGCTAGGCTGAGAGACAGCAACTGGTGTAAGGTTGCCCTGTGAGCTATATGACTTTGAACCCTGGTCTCCCAGGTCTCTGTCCAATGCTCTAACCACTATACCACATTCGCTGTGGAGGAGCAAAATAAAAAGTAAGCACCCATGAAATGTGTACACAGGAAATATTCTCCTGACAGTTTTCATGCATCAAAGCTATGCCCAAAGAAGTCACTCCAAAGATGTGAAAATTCACAAGCTTCCTTAAAATATGAAACAGAAATATTAACTGCATAGCAAAAGCACACCAATACACACACACATCCCATGTGAAGTATCTTGGGATTTACCCCTCTTTCCTGATATCACAGCTGCCTTCAGCCCCACAAAATCTTATTGCCCTAAACTGAGTTGTTGTTATCTCTTTTTCGTCTCTAGATGGCTGTGTGAGATAGAAAAGAACAGCACATGTGGCACCCATGAATTAGGGGAAATTTAAGAGCTGGTTTAACTAGATGGTGACAGAGTTCACTTATGAGCTTCCTTCCCCACTGGTGAAAAGTGGTTTGAGGCCTTCTGAGGGACCCATACTCAAGGATTTCCCAGTACTGTTTTAGTTTAAAAGGGGCATGAATCATTCATCTACATGAGCCTTCATTGGGAGCAGCCGCCTCAGGTGTCACCTTCTGGTGTGTGGCAGATGCAAGGTGCTGGGGGGGGGGGGGGAGTGACACTGCTCTTCCCCCAATGAAAAGCCTGTTGCTGCCTCAACTGGGACATTGCCTTGACCTAACTTTCCAGCACCTTCCTTTTGCAGTTTAGCTCTGTGTACACATCTTAACTTGTTCTGCAAATAATTTGCAAGTCATTTTCTGTTCCTCTTTCACTTCAACTTTACACTTAAGGAAACCACAACCGCAACGCAACACACACACAAATAAATCAGTGCATGGGTCAAGTTATTTTGCTGCCTGAGGCAAATACAATCCCTCCTGCTCCTGTTCCACATGCAGAAGCTAACTGAACTGTCAATTAAATCTTACTGAATGGCAATGGGGCAGCATCCACCAGGCTGGAGGGCAATAAGGGTAGCTTAGAGAGGGTGCAGGGGGAGACCTGTCACCTGCATCTGCTGCCTTTGGGCAGCTGCCTCACTATGTCTAATGATAGGGCTGGCCTTGCACACAGTTCTCTCACGTTCATACACATGTGTGCACATCCCTAAACAGTTTCCCCACCATGTGGTAAGCCATTAAATCTAAAACCACTTAATACATACCCGCAGGCACTTGGGTACAATGTTGTCTCCTTGCACCACCTCCATGAATTACCTTATTATGCCTACAACCTTCCATAACTCCCGGAAAAGCACCAAAGCGTGTGCCACCCAAGGACCAAGGGCAAGAGTTTGGCACTTGTATTTCCTGTTTTATCATTTTAAAAGGATGGGCAGACTTAAAGATGGCCAGATCTGCTTTACTTTTTTACTAGAACCCCGACACCCACCAGCTTGAGGCAGGTGCAAAAGACAATCAGTTAGAATTAAAGATCAGGGTGCCTCTGAGCATATTCTGAACCTAAGAATTTCTTTTCAGTAGCAGAACTGAATTGAGCTGAGCTCACAGTCCTATCACATAGAAGTCCACTCCAGGTTAGCTTTCATCATTGCAACAGCCAAGTTTAGTTAGTAAAAACGTTGTTTTTGCCATTGTTAAACAACTGGGAATTGGAAACTCTTGCCAATCCACTGCAAGTAATCCAGAGATCTACAAGTAGATCCTGATCTACATTCTGTCTACCTTGATCCTAAAACATTTCTACCCTGCCTTTCCACCAGTGACCCTGAAGGTGGCTCACAGGACAACATTTCAATAGGGCCCAATCCATGAAAGCAAGAACAGTGTAACATTGAACTTCATGCTGTCCTGCACACTGTTATCTGTTTTAAAATAACTGCATCACTTGAAGATAGAAGGGAGGGGGGGGGGAAACACCACTCTGAATAATGCATAAAATCTGGAGGGCATCCAAGCTATATCTCTCAGCCTTTCCGAAGCTGGGGCCCAGCAGACTGCCAAATTGTGCATCCCAATGTATTTTGCATGCAGTGACTAAAATCTGACGCTGCAAACTCATGAGAGCATAACAGGAACACATGGAAGATTTAGTGGGTCTGTTGCTGTGCTTGCATTCATCCTAGAATTGATTCAATAAAATAGGTCTGATTGCAGTGAACCTGTGGGATGAAATCAAAATGAATACTCAATAAACAGGTCACCCGAAGGAGCTCCTCTGTCTTCTCTAGCTGGGAGTAGCAGCAGCAGCAGCAGTTTTCGTACTGAAGGGAAAGGCGTGCTCTCTGGACTCTCTAAATGAGGACGGTGTAATCTGGGCAGCTAAGTGCCCTTCTGGATTTCTGCACTTTTATGGTACGGCTTCTTCCTTCTTTCAGAAGGAATGCCCAGAGCAGGGGTACCAACTTGAATAAAATGGGGGGGAGGTAGGTAAGCCCTGCATAATCAATCATATGACACAGTGCACACACACCATTTGAATGGCAATGCCCATCAACTTTGGGGAGGCCCAGCAGACACGGGTACCCCAGCTATATAACAATATGAATCTGATCCAGAAAGACTATGTTGGTTGGAGATCAGCCAAGCTAATTTTTATATTTTCTTTTTTATATATCTTGGTAAGTGTAGCTTCAAAAAGAAAGGAACTGATACCTCAACCAGAAACGGTAGTTAGTCCAGATGCACTTTGTATTTCTCCATATGTTCATATTACAATGAAGAAGTGAAAGTAGAAGCAGCAATCCAACTTTTCAATAGCACTTTGACCTGCAACAATAATTAGCAAGTGAAAACATTTCTTTCCATGGTCACGAAAAACTTTTATCTGCAGCTGACTGCTGCATACAGTATCAATCCTTTTTTAAAAGCACACTAGCAGGCCTGGTGTTTTTGCTTCCTTAAAAAAAACAAAAACCAGGGGGAAAACCTGACAATCTTAATTTTCTTATCACCCAGCAAATGTTGCAAGATGTGTTATATGGTGAATAGGCATACTTAAGAAAAAGTTGATCAACTTCCTCTTGAGTTTCTGAGGACAACATACATCATTATACAGAATGTGAACTACGTTGATACATCTGTTTAGTACGTATATATTCTGCCTTTCTTCTATCACAAAACTCACGGTGACATGGATCAGTCTCCCATCAAGGCAATGGACAGATCCAGACCACTCTAGCTTCAGCAAGATTACCGTATTCTTTGCCCTCAGTTCATAGCTTAGGAGCAGATCCTGTGAACCACACAACAGTCCAGAGTAGCAGTAGGACAGTTCTCTGTGGCTTGGATACATCTATATTTGAAGATATTGTTTGTGGCTGGGTATATTTCTTTTTTAGGTTATTTTCTTGTCAGGTATCTTTGACTTCAAAGCACTCTTTTAAAAACAAAGCAATTTTTTTTCCAGTTCCACTGAAACAGAAGGCCATAAAAAATGGTTTACAAGCTTTGCTTGTGGCTCTCCCAGTGACAGCTGTAAAAGCCCAGGAAGGCTAAAAGTCTGCTGCAAGGCAGTTTTTATTTCTGCACAAGCAGGTGTCAGTGTCAGAATTAAAAAAAAACACCAAAAACATTTTGCCACCTGCAGACCAAATGCTAATTTCTTCAAAACAGAAAAGTTGAGAGAATGCTGTAACTCGGAGGCCAAATCACAAAACCTCGGTCCTGTTATGTGGCATATGGTAGGAAAACAGACTGCACAACACACCAAAAGAGACTTGCAGTCGCGTGAAACCTGAAAAACTTTAAAGAATCCGGGTACCTTTGTAGAGCTGCTGATACCATATACACTAAAATCGATCTTAATATCCAAATGCCAGTACTCCTTATGCTGCCCAAGCCTGAAAAGAAAGTACAATGGAACCTCGGGTTACAAACACCGGGTAACAGACTCCGCTAACCCGGAAGTAGTACCTCAGGTTAATAACTTTACCTCAGGATGAAAACAGAAATTGCGTGCCGGTGGCAGCGGGAGGCCCCACTAGCTAAAGTAGTACCTCAGGTTAAGAATGGTTCCAGGTTAAGAATGGACCTCCGGAACTAATTAAATTCGTAACCAGAGGTACCACTGTGTTCACAGATTGGGGGAAACTCCATGCTTTGCACAAACCAGCCAGCCATGCCCCATTCTGTTCCCGTTCTGCCCTCTTCGGAGTCCCAAAGGGCCCACCACACATCACACTAGCACAAAGTGGCCACCGCCTGAATAGGGTCACCAGATGCAAAAGAAAGCAGGGCTCGCAAATATTTACCGTACTGTGTTTAACAGAATGAGGGGGAAACCAGCGGATGCAGCTTGCATAACCATTCATTTTTCTACACAAGTATTAAGTCTACAGGAGCTCCATCCCCTTTTGCATCTGGCTACCTTCATTAGATAATGTCCACAGGACACAATTGATCAAGCTATGACAAACGGACGGTGATAAAGGCCTAGATTCACTCAGCAAAATTCTAAAGATTCCACAAGCGGGAACTGCAACAAAACGTTGCAGCGTCTCTGCAAAAGGTATATCTGCCCTAATCTTATGTAAAGGATTAAGCCCGTCTTTATTGTTAGTTAATATATTACTGTTGAGTACTGATTTAGGCCCCTGTTAAAGTGCAGGCAGTTTTGTAACATAATAAGGTTTCTTTGTTCACATCTTACTTGACTATAATGTAACATATCTCCAAAACCAGCACAGCTGCATTTCTGCATACAGTATTCTGAGAACAGGGACTTGTACTATGCTTCACAGAGTCTAATTCCCGCCCCCCACCCCACAAAAAAAAAGCTTCTCTGAAAACTGATTGGTAAGGTCACCTTCCTGCATCCCCGCTACAGTGCCTTTGACAGCATCATCTTAAAAGAATTGCTCCTGTGCAATCAAAAACACATATTTTCATGAAGGCCTTTTGGGTGAGATCAAAAAATTGGATTTGGCCCTGTAGTGCTTTCCCAATGCTACCATGTTATTGCCGTTTGGAGAGGTTATAGTGCAACAGAAATGGGACAAAAATAAAACACAACATTTCTGGCCTAAAAAGTTGTGTGATTTCCGCACTGAAGTTAAAGGATATGCACTGAATAGAAATGAAGCTGTATGACCACCCCCAAAACGCTAGCAGGTATATGCAGTTTTGAAAGCAGAATTGTCCCAATGACATCATGAAGAGGCAATAAGAAAGACATGGGTGGGGGCAGAAAGAAAGAGGTAGAGAGAAACTTCAAGCTAGGCTGATTATCTTTCCCCTCCTACTTTCACAGGACTATTTACCCCCTCATCAATGGCTGGATGAATATTTTTAAACTTATGTGGGGTGTGTGTGTGTGTGTACGTGTTAAAGTTTTATAGTCTTTTTTTTTTTCCACCTTCACACATGAGATGGTTGGAGTGTGTCTTTCTTTCTTTCTTTCTTTCTTTCTTTCTTTCTTTCTTTCTTTCTTTCTCATTTTATAATAGCAGCCTTGCTTTGTTCCTGGGACAGAATACCCCTTAGAATGAAAACAGAAACAAAAAAACAAGCCTGGGCCACCTTGTCTTTAAAGGTAATAAATGAAAATTCTTTAAAGTCTACCCCCCTACAAATATTAATCCAGTATTTGGAGGTGTTTTTAATCCTCCCTAAAATCAGATAAAAATATGTCGGGGCCAAATTATTCAGCTCAGAACTAGTTACAAACCCCAGATCAAGGTCTGTACAAAAAAAGAAAGATATGACAATCCTAACGTTAAGGATGACTAACCCTTTGTTTACAGCTTGAGTTTAACCTGACCTGAACAGATTAAAATGTCTCATATGAGTGATGAGGTGGTCAGAATACAAAGTTCATCTTAAAATGCAGGAGGCTGCAAACCTGTTTTGGTTTTCCTTTGACTAGCACCTATGAATCAAGCGCTATTCATAAGCACTTTATTAGCAGCAGTATCAGTATTATTGGTATTAAATTATTTTATTTATTACATTTATTTATGATCCCCTTTCCTCCAAGCAGCTCAAGTTGACATATGTGGTTGTGTCCTATCCCCACATTTTATCATTAGCACAACAACCCTGAGAGATAGATTAGGCCAAGGTATTTTGTGAATTTTCTGGTTGGCAGGATTTGTACCTGGGGCTCCTCTGTCCTAGTCTGATCCTCTAAACACAATGCCACATTGGCTCTTACAAATAGATGCCACAAAGAATCTTGCATACAGTTTCAAAAACACTATCAACATAGATGCATGAACCAGAACATAATTTTAAAAAGGTAAAGAACCCCTGACAGTTAAGTCCAGTCATGAACAACTCTGGGGTTGTGGCGCTCATCTCACTTTACTGGCCGAGGGAGCTGACGTTTGTTTGCAGACAGTTTTTCCGGGTCATGTGGCCAGCATGACTAAGCCACTTCTGGCGAAACCAGAGCAGCGCATGGAAACGGTACCTATTTATCTACTTGCACTTTGTGCTTTCGAACTGCTAGGTTGGCAGGAGCTGGGACAGAGCAATGGGAGCTCACCCCGTCGCGAGAATTCGAACCGCTGACCTTCCAATCGGCAAGCCCAAGGCTCAGTGGTTTAGACCACAGCACCACCGCGTCCCTAGAGCATAATTACGTAGCCACATTACAGAATTATACTTTCAGATTTATAGCTATGCATGAAGCAACTGTAAAATCTGCCTAGCTCCATGGCAGCTGATCTCCAAGGTTTCCAACGGGATTTTCAGAGAGGGGGTTTTCCCAGCCCTGTCTGGAGACACGAGCAATTACACTTGGGTCTTTCTACAGGAAAAGCTCTAATGCTGAGCTACAGCCCTTCCACTATAAGGTGCTTTCGCCTTCCCTTTTGCTGAAGTAGTAAACAGGACTCTTGTATGAAGGTGGCAGAGGAGGAGGAGAAGTGAAAGACCCCGGGGAAGAACAGGCAGGAGATGTCACTTTTTCAGATGATGATAAATCATGATTGTCATATATCAAAAATGGTCTCATAACAACTTACAATCAGGAACACAAAAAAACACAACAAAATTATTCAATTAAATTGAATTACAATTACAATTAAAACTCAGTAAACTGAGCTAATAGTGTTGGCATCTGTCTGTGTCAAGAAACAATGGAAGAAGGCATCATCAGGGGTAAAGTGAGTTACAGCATCTGCCATAGCTATAGAGACCAGTATGGGAGAGACATGTTTTGTTATAGCTGGGGCAGATGAAGGTATCCAGTTTCACCGTTAAATTTCTCCTTCATGCCTGCTGACTGGTGCAATCATAATCATTATTACCCCCCCCCCCCGGTAGATGCTATTTAAATGCACAACAATGCATTTATCTACTTTGGCTCATTCATGATTAGTTACGTCATGCCTCATTTTGGGCTTACTTGTGGTTATCCCTAGTTTGGCCCTAGTTTAGGTGAATTCAAGACTGGATAAGACTCTGCCTAGAGAATGTACTTTATAGCTTGAAGACTTAGGTGGTAAAACATTTAACTTCTGTAATAGTGGGGGAAAGAGATTCACCATCCCTTGACTTCTCCACTACAACCCACACTCCTTGGAGCTATTGATAAGATGTGGCTCATTGTTTTCTGTTAGTAGAGCTGAAAGTTCATTCAGTCCTTGGCACTGTGCCTTGTGGCGTAGTTGGGGATTGCCAGCTGTTGAACCCATCTCTGCAGTGGCTTTTTTCTTTATCAAAAATTTGATTTACAGGTATTTAGCTTGGCGTCATGACAAGCTTCACCTGCAGATCTTTGCAGATCAAACCTCTGTCAAAGGCGCAGAGTTGAGACAGGCTGGGTTTCTCCCCAACTGGCAACTCTTTATGTTGAACTGATGGAATTGCTATAATTCAGTTTGGAGAATAGATATTTACCTTTAATCACATTAGTAAGGCAAGAGATGAGATAGCCACAGCTGTTACCACCCATTCTTCCCTCTTGTGTCCATCCACAGAATCCTGCCAATTGCTGCAGGATAATAAGGCAGTGGGTGGGGATAAACAGACATGGGTAGGCAGAGGCAACATGGGGAAGCAGGTTTAGTCATGCCAAACACATGACCAGGAAGCTGTCTGTGGACAAATGCTGGCTCCCTCAGCCTGAAAAGTGAGATGAGCGCCTCACCCCATAGTCGGCTTTATCTGGACTTAATCATCCAGGGGTCCTTTAACTTTTACTCCCCAATTTGGTTTGTTTCGCCCCAGCTGACCCTGTTAGTTAACCTGGGAATAGGCATACTTCATATAATTTATTTTAGAAATCCACTCAGCAGCAGCCCAGCAAGGCAGATCTGTACAGTGGTACCTCGGGTTAAGTACTTAATTCGTTCCAGAGGTCCGTTCTTAACCTGAAACTGTTCTTAACCTGAAGCACCACTTTAGCTAATGGGGCCTCCTGCTGCTGCCGTGCCGCCGAAGCACAATTTCTGTTCTCATCCTGAAGCAAAGTTCTTAGCCTGAAGCATTATTTCTGGGTTAGCAGAGTCTGTAACCTGAAGCGTATGTAAACTGAAGTGTATGTAACCCGAGGTACCACTGTGTAGTCATCTCCATATTGCAGATGGCAGACTAAGGCTGAGAGAGAAGGCCTCTAGAGAAATCATATCTACAGTGAGATCTGAACCATGGACTTTAAGCTTCAAGTTCTTAACATATTGTGATGAAGACTTGGCTGCAGTTCTGGGACCACCAATTCTGAAATGACCCATGAATATAAAGCTGTTGCTTTGAGTAGAATTTCAAACTGTCAATACTGTTAGGTATCTGATGCTTCTAATCCAGATGTGTCCTGTCCCATCTATCATTGCCCACATGAGGAAATAAATACAGTACAGCATTTGAAAGCTCATTGCACAATATACTTTCACTACCCTTTGAGATCACATTTCAGTTTAAGTTGACTTCATGAAAATGTCTGATGCAGATACCAGCTGACAAAAATCTGAGTCATGGGGTATTATAGTTTTTTGCTGATTTGGTATGCTATTTTGAGATCATGTTCATGCTTTACAATTGGAAAGAATAAAGCTGCAAACAGTGGTCTTTGTGTGCCATTAAATCTATACAATTTCCACTGGTGAAAAACTGCTATTGTGAGGTTAGTGAAATGTATCACACCACAGCTCCAGATGTCAGGATACATGACCTCTCTACTGTGTCTATGGCAGCTCAGATATAAGAAGAGCCTGCCAGATTAGGCCCATGGCCCATCTGCATCCTGTTCTCACAGTGGCCCAAAGTAAATAAAAAGTGTGGTTAGCTAAGAGCTGCAAAATCACAAAAGCAGCAGAAGGCAGAATTAAAATTGCATCTAAACATAAAAAACATGTTTTTCACTGTATGAAAAGGACAATAAGGCAGGTGCCATGCAAACTTTTCTCTGAGGAGAGCAATGAAGAAAATTAAAAAATCATAAAAATATCATTTTTATGATTCTGTTTTCTTTTGAGCCTATGGCCTAGCTAAATTGAAAAGGCCCGTGCCTGCCTACCTTTTAAGTTTCTTTTAAGTACTGTAAGTAGCAAATGTTCATTCCAGAACACTGAAATAATAAACTGTTGGAATGTAGGGTGGCCATTGTATGCATGAAAAGAGAATCAGCTAGGCATGGCAATTGCGATTAATCTTGAATTGTTTTGTTGACAGATGGGGAAAGGATTTTGTTGGGGGGGTATGGAGTCATTTAATGAATAGAAAAATTAGCTAAAGTCTTAATAAAGAAAGACATTAAAATGATTATATGTAATCACGTGATGAGGACTGATCTGAAGAGTAAGGATACTGACGTTCTGTTGCAACCGTTAAGATTGCTGTAATCCTTTGATTGGTGATTGGAAATCACATGTGCAATCTAGACATGTATGTGAAACAGGAGTGCTAGCTCGGCCCTGTGACCATGGGTGCCATGCTGTGTGCATGGTCCTGGCGCTGACATTTGTGTGTGCCTGGCCCCTTCTTGGGGAATTTTGTGGGTGCTCAGGCACCCAGGGCGCCAGCACCTATGATATGAAACATTGCTTTGGATGTGGCTCTTTGCAGCCTCCTTATTTTTGCGGTTGTCCCTTGCATATTTGCATTTCAATAAACAGCTATTTTTCCCTGAGAGCCTGCATCTTTTTCTGTTGGGTTTTTGTGAGTGTAACCTCACAGAAGGGTCTAGGAGCCCCTTTTTAAATTTCTCCAACAAGAGCATCCTGCAACTGGATTTCCACCACTTAGAATCACCCACATCCCCTAGATGATAGGGGCACCTAGAGGAAGCCTTCCAATGATGATCTTAAGGTATAGGCAAGTATTTATGGAGAAAGGAGGTCCTTCAGTAGCAGCAGCGGTGGCAGGAGACTGGTGTATGCCACTGGTAAACTGGACAGGTGGGAATCACCATACATATTTTTCGCTCTATAAGACACACTTTTTCCCTCCTAAAAAGTAAGGGGAAATGTGTGTGTGTCTTATGGAGCGAATGCAGGCTGCGCAGCTATCCCAGAAGCCAGGACAACGAGAGGGAGTGCTGCGCAGCACTCCCTCTTGCTGTTCTAGCTTCTGGCTTAGCCCCCCAGTCCCTTCCCCCACCTCCTGGAAAAGCCCCCCCGAGCCGTGCACCCTTTCACGAGCCGTGCGGAGCGTGTGTGCAGTGCTTGGGGGCCTTTCCCTGAGGAGAGGAAAAGTCCACAAGCGCCGCACACACACTCCGCACGGCTCGTGAAAGGGAGTGCTGAGCAGAGTCTGGGATGCATACAGGCTCTGCTCAGCACTTCCTTTAAATAATATTTTTTTCCTTGCATTCCCCCTCTAAAAACTAGGTGCCTCTTATGGTAAGGTGCATCTTATGGAGTGAAAAAAACGGTACGTTCAAGCTTATTCCGGGCTGCCTGAAGAAGCATTCAGACAACACTTGTTGCAAAAGGGCAAAAAGAGAGGAAGTGAACTGAATTTCCCAGGGCAAGCAGTAGTTTCAAAATACAAGTGCTATGACTAACAAGGCCCTCCCTTGAGTAGTGCAAGTCTTGCTACAAGAATGCCATCTGTAAAGGCCAGCCTCCTTTCAACGAGACCCTGTGCTTTTTTTTTGTTAAAACAAAACAAAAACCAGCAGCCCAGGGATTCTAGAGAGGTATTTTTCACCCAGTATCTTCTACTCAATGCTACTGCAGTTTTAAAAAAACTAGCCCAAGAAGCAAATCTGAAACCAGTGCATTTGTGACCTCCAGGCTTAGCTTCTGCACCTTAACAGGTCTGGGAGGGAAGCCAGAGAAGCTTGAGCTGGAAAGCATTGCAGTACACTGCAGCAGGAGGGTGTGGTTGTTGCTCCTTGTTCTCCTGAAATTCATTCATTTCTCCTACTGTGTTTGTATTTTTCCATTCTAGCTTCTTACTCAAAGATGACAGAAGGCTAGTCTGTGAATGTTTTTCCATGTTCCTCACTTGTGAAAAGTTCCAAAGGCAGCACTTTTGGGGTGTTGGTCTCCTCTGGAGAAGAGACCACTGGAAACTCACACGGCATTTTTGTAACATTTGACATATTTACAAAGACAACATAGGCAAGCAACATATCCACTTTTGCTACCTCACACCAGACATCCAAAGAGAAGCAGCCTAAGAGGCTTTCATTCTCCAATCCCCAGATCTGACCTCTGCTTCTTCTGCCTCTTTCCCTTTAAGAACATAATATTTTATGCCCCTGACAACTCTTAAGATGTTTGAAAGTGGAGGCTACGTGTCACATCAGTTCTGCCTGTGGAACTACTATAAATGTGACATTTAGCCCACAGTAAAGAAATGCTTGGCTTATCCTAGTCTAGATAACAGACAAAAGACACGTTCAGCATAGTTCTGGTTCAGCTCACTGAAGCAAACCCCTCTGCCCTGAGGGTGATGGTAGTTTAGGATCATAGCCAACCCTCAGTTATATAGAAGTTTATAATTTTTTATTTATTTTATAGATTCATCTGAAGATCACAGGCTGGTTCACAGTATAAAAACACAAAATACATAACAACAAACAAAATCAATAACCCCACTCCAGACACATTTAAAAGGTCATAGATTGTTAAAGCATCTAAAGGCCTGGTTGAAAAGGAATGTTTTTACCTGGTGCCTAAGTTGCCAAATTCTCCATTTGCTAAAGCTAAGAAACCACACTTAAGGCATATATTTCACAATTTTATTTTTTTTCCTGCATGTAACAAAAGTAATGGCACTTGGAAGAAATCGGCCTATTGCAGCCATGGCGCAAGAGCTTAGATTCACAAAGGATACTTCAAATACTATCAGGAGGAAAGCTCATTTGAATTGAGTGTGTGTTAACAGCATGGATCCCTTAAGTAGGCGGAGGACACAGCAAAGGAGCAAACCCCTTTGCTTTTTGCAGTTTCTGTATTACGATTACCTAATTGCCTTAGGCTACAACCCTATACACACTTAGGGACACATTATTTGTGAGTACGTGAATATGGGACTTATCTGAGAGTATATTCCACTAGGAGTGACTTGTTACTCATCAAAAGATTTAAGATCTGTTAAATATGCCATTATTTTTGCACTAGGGAAGTTGCCAAACGGTTACTTCTGAGTGTGTACCCGTAAAATCGCACTACACAGCTGCATGCACAGGATCGGGCTGCACGCAATCCCGACGAATACATTTATTTCATTGATTGCCTACGCAGGCTTTTTGTGCTCAGCAAACGCTGAGCAAACACAAAGCGGAGGGGGTCGAGCTTCAGCCGCCCCTCTCACATGACTTTGCTTTCATAGCCTTCTAATCAATCATCCCGGCCTCTTCCCGTCTATGACACAACTCCCCTCCCCTCATGTCTAAGATGAATCAGTGTCACCAGACCCGGAGAGGATTGCAGGGAGCCGGGGGGGGGGGGGGACGCATGCGCACAGCGAGACCAGGCCGACTAGGCAGAATCGGTTTTTCTTCTCGGTCTACCACTGCGCTTGCGCAACAGCAGCAAAGCAGGAGCGGGGCTCCCGAGCTTCAGCCGACCCACCGGCGCGCGTGCGCAGTAGCTGGCTTTACCCCCTCCCTCCTCCCAGTCGGCGGCGCGGCTTGTTATATAGGCTGCCTGTCAGCTGACCCTCCCGCATTGCAGACTGCGCAGCCCGAGAGAAAAGCAGACATGCAGCGCTCCGTTCTCCTCGTCCTCCTTTGCTCGCTGGCGGCGGGTAAGAAAGCGAGGCCGCGCCCTCGGTCCCGTTAGCAGCTGCAGCTGTTATTGTTATTATTCAGGGAGCGGAAAAGCGGGAAGAGCCGCCCTGGGGTGTTCGTTGCTTTGCTTTGGTTGGCTTCCATTTAAAAATTAAAAATGGTGGGCTCTTGGCTTCCCTCAGGAGGAGGAGGAAGGAGGGCGACGAAGGGGGAGAACAGCACAGAGTCTTCGCTTTACCTCAGAAAACGAAAGCGGCGAGGTGCCTGGGAGGGTGGCTTCTTTTTTCCTTTCTTTTTTAAAGGGGGGGGGGGGCTCCGCCTTCTTTCTTGGCCGCCATTAGAAAGCGCCCCTCTTTGCCTTGCCCTGCCCTGTCTCTTCTCTCTACAAGGCGACCCCCCACCTCACCCTGCGTTTCTTTCCGGCACGGTGGGCAAAGGAGTTATTATTAGACGTGCCCCTACCTGCCCGTTTTGAGCCGCACCTTGAGAAGACGTCCTTTAGAAGACCTGCGTTTTTCATATTTCGGAGGCCGCCCAGATACTATTATTGCTAATGTTTCTGCAAGGCTTAGTAAGACGCCCTTACAGTGAAACACGCTCTGGAGGAGAAAAGCGCAAGTCGCCGTCGGGTGTGTTTTGAGGGCGGCCTCGGGGACCTGTTGTTTGTTTATTGCCAGGTTTGGGGCGTAGCCGAGCTTCCGCCCTCTCTCCCCCCCCCCCGGCACCTTAAATGGGAACTGCCCGTCATCGCCGCCAACTGAATTCACGGTTTTTTAACACACTCGTTATCCCCCCCCCCCCCTTTCTGGCCAAACAGCTGGTCAATGGTTTTGCAGTTGCATTTCTGCATAGCTGAGACTGCTCTGATCAGGAGACTGGAGTAGGTGACCCCACCCCACCCCAAGGTCCCTTCGGACCTCAGATGAAGCCCCCCCCCCCAAATGTTCCATACTAATCCAACAAGGTCCAAAGCCTTTGTTTCCCAGCAGCTGCCGTTCAAATATCCCTGGAAGGTGAAGACAGGTTGTCCTCTCCTACCTGTTCCCAACAGCTGGCATGGAAGGGCACAATGCTTCTAGACATTTCATGATTGACGCATCTGTTAACAGCACCTGGCCCATCAGGCTTGCTCCCAATAGATAAATAAGCTGTGATCCTTCAGGTGTCTGACTCTTATTCCTAGTTGTCAATTCTTAACTCCACTTATGGTGTTGCCATTCCATCAATTCCTTTACGTTTCAGCTTTGCAGCCTACCCCCACTGGAACCAAATACTTGCTTTGGTGTGTTGGAAGCTGTTCTATAGTATAAGCTGGAAGCAAAAAGCACTGCATTGAAATACCTGCAGAAAGGTTTCTTTTGAAGAATTGTGGTTGATGGCAGCTGCAGTATATGATATGGAAAGCAGAGAATAAAGCCATTGAACCAAAATATATGCAGAAGAGCAGCAGCCGGAACATATAGTACAGCATTGTAAATAAGCCCACGAGCTTTCAGGCCACAAAAAGGTTTAGCCTGTCATGATATATTGAGAATCTGAAAAAAGGGGGCAAGACATAACCCAATTCTTAGTTGTAGAAAATGATTATGCCAGGATTTAGCTAGCTACACTACCAGAAGCAAGTAATCACAAGCCTGCCATGGCATTATGCGTGCTTCTCTGGCATTAACTACTTTATTAACCTAAAACATTTTGCTAAAGAGCTTATATATAGACTTCAGCTGTGTAGCCTCACACATCCTCCAAATTGTAACTTAATGGGAAGGGTACTGGGTGGTATAGAGGAGCAATGTCTAACCGGTCGACCGCAATTGAGACGTAGATCGCCGCTTGTTACCTGTTTGTGAACGATTTATGTCCCTCCCCTCCAAAAAAGTTCAACAACTGTTTGCCCCCCCCCCAAAAAAACCGCTGAACAACTTTGGGCTCCCCTGAAGAAGCTCAACAAGTCTGGCCTCCCCCCCCTCCAATGACAATGGGTAGATCACTGCCAGTTTTTTTATACTGGGAGTAGATCAAAGTCTCTTGGGACTTGAACGTGCCTGGTATAGAGAGTGGCATTTGGATAAGAAATTGTGACTTGAGCCTTAATTTAACTCAATGCTCTTTGAAATTAAATAGGCATTAGATTATTGCAAATGAAAGCCGCCTTCTCGCGCTCTTTTTTTTTTTTTTTTTTTTGTGAGGAACAAATTGAAATTATTGCTGTAAGTTCTTTGGTGAATCTTGAATATTGCACCAGTACTCATGGCAACAATCATCCTAAAGCAGTCTTTTCAACAAGAGGACTGTAAATTCTAGAAAAGTAAAATTGCTACCATCAAGTATTTCTGGAATTTGCTTTGGATCTTGAGGATTGTATCTAAGAGGCATACTTTGAACATGGTTTCTCACCGCAAATGATACATATCTTTCCTCAAAGCATCACAGAAACATGTGGGTGGATAATCCAAAGAAAGCATTATCTTTAGGGGTTAAATTTTGCAACAATTAATGTTGCAGCACCAAGTATGACGAAACACGGGTTGAATTGAACCCTGAAGGTTTGTATACTGGTTCTCTAGCAGTAATTTTAAAAGGAATGGAAATAATCAAGTGCATCATGCAAAGGAAATGCTTTCAAAGATACCTGATTTGGAAAAACATATTTGATGACTATAAGCCAGTTACTGCTATCTAGAACACACTGGCACTGCAGTCAAGTGAAGCTGGAGGGTAAGGAGTCTGCTGACTCTCCCTGTGATAGGTTTCATAGAATCATAGACTTTCAGAGTTTGAAGGGGCCCCAAGGGTCATCTAGTTCAACTTCCTGCAGTATAGGAATTAGTCCCAACATCCTCTTTCCAGGAAGGCCAGGTGCCCCTAGGATGTTCCTAAGGCACCAAGGCAAGAGACGTCCAGTGTCTGACCCCAGCAGTTGGGGTTTAGTGGTATACTCGCCTTGCACACTGAGCTTCCGCAGCTGTCATGCCTAAACAGTAGCAATTAAAGCTTTCTGCTGCTTAAGGGGGTGTTCTTGCTATACTGTCACTTTCTCTGAACTCTGCAATGAATGACTTAAGAGCCATCTAGCTTGTTTATTTAAGAACATTTATATCCTGCTTAATACTGTAAAAAAATTGTGTGACACTGCTTTTACAGAATTATTACTAAATAATTGTGCTTATTCTTGAATTACTATTTAGATGCTTGTAGAATGTAGCAAATGGAAAGGGATGCCTTTGCCCATGCAAAGGCATCTGATATTTTGTGATAAATACAAAGCTAGCCTGCTTAGCTAAAAAACAAAAAAAACCACACACTGTTGTCCAGCTTCTACCTTTGAAAATGGAAGTGATCCCAGCACTTACGGAGAACTAGTGGAAGAGGTGCTTTCATCTAGGGTGGATTATGTCACAGCAATTAAAAAACCATTTAGATCATGATTTATGATTGCAAGAGGAAAGGCAGATTTATAATATAATCCAAGCTTTGTGTAAATTAGCTCCATCCAAAATGCAGGTGTGACTAAAATTCGTTCCATAGAAATTTAGGGAAGGGCAGAAAACAAAGGTTTAAACTCACTTCCTGCCTGCCCCTGCCCAAGTAAGAACAGTTGGGATGCAGTTTAATTTGTACAGGAAATACACCAGAAAGCAGATGTGTTGGTGTAACAGCTTGCTTAAGATTGCACTGTTAAATTAAGTTTCCTATTGGTTCATCTTTCCTAAAGAATACGGCAAATTTAGCCACTAAACAATACTAGTTTGCAACTAGACTACTGTTTATAGGAGGCATTACAACTTTGTCACTCTGCATATATAGTTTTTTCCTTATTTTTTATTATAACAACAACAACAATTTATTTATATGCTTCCCATCTGACTGGGTTGCCCAAGCCACTCTGGCCAGCTTCCAACAAATTAAAAAAAAAGTAAAGCATCAAACATTAAAAACTTCCCTTTAAAATATTTGCTAATACTGTAAGGTCTTTTTTTCAATCAATAATAGTTATGGCTGTGATGTTTTAAGTATAGGAGATACATGAACATAAATCCTTGGATAACTTCATTGCTATGTTTCGTCTCCACCCTCACAAACAAAACGCCCAGGACTTATAGGGCTTAGAAGGTCTGATAAAAAAAAACCCTGCTCTATTTAGTTCAATAACAAACTGTTTCATGGGATGAAAATGAAATGTATGTACTTCATAGGTAAAGCCTAAAAGTGGTCTCATTGGGTGGAATTCAATATTGCACTATTATAAATGTTTCATCTGTGCAAGCATGGAGAGAATGCCCCCCACCTCACCTGTGCACTGTTCTGGAGGTTCTCCCAACCCCCAACTATTTGGGGGGGGGGCAAGCCCCATTGTGCAAGTGGAAGTCATTGTCCAGGGCTTCTGTTGACCAGGTTCAGTTAAAGGACATTTTTCAACGTATTTGATACATTCCTTGATTAATTTAAAGAACTTTCATGCTTTTATTGAGGTTTATCATTAATCTTAACTATTTGACAAATTGGATATTTTTAAAAAGTCCAATTTAAATAAAATCTGGGCAGGTCTCTATTGTATTTTAAATTAAAGGCATTGATTTTTAGTCACCCTCCCCTTATTAAAGTTCTCTGTTGGATGATGAGCACCTAGCTTTGGTTGGATTTATGTGTATAGTATTGCCTAATTTTAAACATTTTTGCTTTTCCAAAGCTTGGTGCCTCAAGCCTCGCCTTTGGAGATAACTATAATTTGTGAATGGTAGTTTCGATAAATCTGGTGACTCCTCACAGCTGCATCTTGGGCCAAAGTATCAACTAAATGGATCACTTCAGTTTTTAGTTTTTCTTTCCTCCTTGCTTTAAGGAAATAAAAGAGAAAATGCATTGTATTGTTTTGAGGTATGAATGCATTCCACAACATGCATGTGAAACAAAACTTGGTATGTAAATTGACATTATAATAAATACACAACTATAAATGTAATTGATGAACAACTCAGTGGAGTAAAGGTAAAATCAGTTTAAACTATGAAGTCTGAATTCACTTAAAAGGCCTGCTGTAATAAGTATTTAATATTAAACTGACTAAGCATTTGACCTGCTGATTTCAAATACATGGCAAAAATGCTGCCAAGTAGACAGTGAACTGTCATCTGCACTGTGATTCTGATATAGTGAAGTCTCTTGGCTCTGCAGAATTTGAGGTCCACAAGTGCACCATTTCATGAGCTCACAAGCAAACTTCTGCCTCTTCCACTCTCCTCGGTCCATATTGGGTTGCAGAAACTATTGAGTCAAAAACATGTTGAAATTGAGAACAAGGGACTAGCTTACCTGTGACCATTTAATTTAAGTTTGAAAAACCTCTGACAACTTTGTATTGAAACTTTTTTCGTCCACAATTAAGAGCTGGAGAACTTGACTGCAAATAGGTCAAAACTTCTCAACTTTTGCCTCTAGAGGGTGCTTCTTGCCTTGGTTGGCACCTTCTAAATCCATTATTCTCAGATGTTTCAGTATGGGACATAGCTGTAAATTTACTCTTACCTTTTAAGCCCTTTTAACAAGAAAGGCATGCACATTTTCATAAATTTTATGGAAGCAAGTTCCAGTGAGTTTTCTACATCTGATTTAGGATTATAGCCCTAAAGAACAAGAAGAATGTCACTTAGCTGTCATTTCTTTTGTAAAGTCTTGCACAAAATAGGAGTGACCTTAGAGCTTTCTGTATTAGCCAAAGTTGCGCAAAATGACCGAGCATCTGACATTGAAGCCTGTGGGAAGGGAGCACTTTATCAGTAGCTTGCGTCCTTGCAAACGTTAAGTATCCTAGCCTGTCCTTGTAAATAATCCATACTCCCCCTGCCCTGCCAATCTTCTGCTCTGTTTGACAATTCTCCCACCCGTTGCCAAGATGTTTTACGTGTACAACACTAATGCATCATCTCTGCTGGTTTGCAAATCCCTAGCTTCAGCCAGCTATACTTTGTGCCAGTGCTGGTATAATGCTACATTGTGATGAATGATGGGAAGAGAAGGAAGATTTTGCACGTGAGAGGAGCACATGTGAGCTTGAGACTTGCTGCTCTAACATGATTAAGATACTGGGTTTGTAATAAAAAATTGTGAGTTTGTGTGTGTTAATTTCAGTGGTACTTGAAATATGTGCTTTAGATTGCAAAGTACTGCATGTTCCAAAGGAAAGATTTATCTAGAAGTTGATTCAGTTTCGTGTTCAACATAGTTCTCTGTTCGTATAAGATTTGCAGTGCTACTTACCATAATCAGTAATGTAACTTGAAAAAGAAAGCAGCTACATCTGCATAGAACTATAGAATTCTAGGGGTGGAAGGGACCATTAGGTTCATCTAGTCCAACCCTCTGCAATGCCCAGCGTGGGCCCAGAACTTTGAGATTAAGACTCATGCTCTACTAACTGAGCTATCATGTGGATTCTGGTACCACTTAAGAAATGTCTATCATGGACATCAGTACTTATTCGTCCCAAGATCACCCTGAAATCATTTCACTGCAGAGTACAACACTGGTCCCACTATTGAAATGCTTGTTTTCTGAAATCTTAAGTTATCCGAACACAAATAATTATACTCAAACCTTGTTACACAAACATATCTGAACAGACACACTTTGCCTGCTTCCTTACTAGATTGCGTTTTGTGGCAGCCATTTTTGGCAGAAACCATGGAGGGTGGGAAAGAGATCAGACAAATTCATGTTTTTTCTCTTTGGCTTTTGCTGATTAGCTGCAGCAGTTTCAGGCAGAAAGCATGGAGGGCAAAAGCATGGATTAGAAATGTTCCCATATAAAGTAATGGGAAATCATCAGTTCATTATGCAAACACTCTCTTAATGAATGATTTCCTGAGAATGCATTGTGTTAGGAAAGCAGGTCCTGCATGTAATGGTAGGATCAGGCTGTGTCTAGTAATAGACAAAACCAGCTATTCACAGGCTGCTTTATATCCTTGTCCATCCCAGTAAAATTCACCTAGAAGCTAGATACAGTGGTGCCTCGCAAGACGAAATTAATTCGTTCTGCGAGTTTTTTCGTCTTGTGAATTTTTCGTCTTGCGAAGCACGGTTTCCCATAGGAATGCATTGACGGTTTTAAGAAAAAGGCGCAAGACGTTTTCGTCTTGCGAAGCAAGCCCATAGGGAAATTCGTCTTGCGAAGCAACTCAAAAAACAAAAAACTCTTTCGTCTTGCGAGGCATTCGTCTTGCGAGGTACCACTGTAACTAAAAGAATTTCTGTAGTTACATACAAGTAGTTTCCAGTTTCCATGTTCTATAGACTATAGGACAGGCTTCCTCAAACTCTGCCCTCCAGATGTTTTGAGACTACAATTCCCATCATCCCTGACCACTGGTCCTGCTAGCTAGGGAGTTGTAGGCCAAAAACATCAGGAGGGCTGAGTTTGAGGAAGCCTGCTATAGGAAGTGGAAGATTGTATGACTGGAAAATTTATTGTGATAAATACGTCATGTGCCTGTTTGCACATGCTCAAACTCCAGTTCTCCCATTTCTGTTGAAGATGGAAGAATTAGAGGTTTTAGTGGCAAAGCCATTGTACATTATAGAAACAATAAACTTGGCAATAATATTTAGATTAGACTAAATGTTTGATGTTCTCTTTTGCAATAATTGAAGTGCTTTCTTTACCGTCAAGCCTGAAATGGTGATAACTGAGTAATCCAGTGAGTGAAGTATTGATGCTAGATTGACATTGCTACCTTCTGAATCGTAATACATTTAAAGCATTGTGAATTTGCTATAACAATATTAATTTTAAAACACGGGAATAAAATAAAATACTCCCAAGTTTTATTTCTGAGCCTCAAAGCTGGGAGAGGGAGCAGCAGCAGCAGCAACAACTATCCCCCACTGTCTGACCTTCACAGATGCTTGCAGTACAGCTCTTGCTTTCATTCTTAAATTAAAGCAAATGTCCATAACCACCTTACTCAGCTTTGTTCCATTGTGAATTTAAGATAGTTTCCTGCAGGGGGCAGTACTGGAGGAAAGTTCTAGAGCAGTGGTTCCCAATTAGCTAAGTACTGCAGACCCCCGATTTTTCAGGCTCCCCAAGCTATTTGAAAATTTTGATACTTCAATAGTAGTTTTTGTTATGTGAATGGTGCCATGGACCCCCTAGGTAGGTTAAAATACATACAATAAATAAGAAATAAAAAAGCAATAGTAATACAATTGAAAATTATACAGCATCTGGCACAGTGCATTAGTTGCTACAACAGGCAGAAAATTTACTCAGCAGTCTCCCAAGACCCTCAGCAATTTCCAAGTGATCGGGATGGGGGGGGGGAGTTTGGGAACCACTGTTCTATAGGAAACAAAATTATCTAGCAATTCCTAATTGGTGGATGACGGGTGCCTCACAACATGTTAGCTCATCAGTTGTCAGTTTCTCTTACTCTAATGCATCTGTATTTAGTAAATGGTGAATACACAAAAATAGCTTCAAATGTATGATGTGAAGAGTGTTCTGGCAGTTAATGCTAACTTAGGTATGTTCAGTTGTGTATTCATTTCTGTTGTATGAATTTATCATTTTAATTTCTAAGGTTCTTTAAAAATGCTCAGCAGAATGAAACTACTTAAGTGGTCTTACCTGTTTTTGAACAAATAACCTGAAAACTAATTTCCCCCAACAGCTTTGGCGAGCCCCCTCCTACTGCACAGAGAGTGCGCAAAAGGTCCTGAGGTATGGTGTCAGAACCTGCAGACTGCATCTCATTGCAACGCAGTTAAGCATTGTCGGCAAACTGTTTGGAACAAGCCTACAGTGGTAAGTCCAACTTTTTGATGTGACAGTAAACTGGAACTAATTTTTGTTTACCTGGTAAATTTAAATGTTCTATAATCCATGCTTTCTGAACAAAGCAAGCACACCAGCTGACTGATTATATTGGTTTGCAACTAAATAGAGCTTTTGTAATACTTAGGATCAGAACCCAAAGCCTTTGGCTATGCATTTGCATATCTTTTGCTTAGAAGGAAAGGGGAGTGATGACTCGCAATATACATGCATATACACTGAGCATGATAACTTGAGTTGAAAGAAAACTAAGTTCTTAGAACTTTCAAAGACCAAGGACAGGTCATCACTGAGCATAACTGTCCCTTTATATGAAGGAACACACAATCTGGCAGGTTTTTGGTGTTATGCTCCATGTTATTAAATGTGACCCAATTTCTCTCTCATCAGCTACAGTTTATATTTGACTAAGAACAAATGTGCCCATGTACACTTGATAAGAGTTTATTAAAACGGTTCCCTATTTTATCCAAACTAGGAAGCTGACTTGGAGAGTAGTGCTTTTGCCGCCTGATGTAGCCTACATGAAATTTATTGCAGATATTTATTTATATCTCACATTTCTTGCCAATCCCAGGACAGGTCACAATAACATAAAATCACAAAATAAAACAATAATATTCCAGTATTTTGTTTACAACAGACAGGGATAGCTAAAATAACACAATTAAAACAACAATGTCTCCCAACATTGTCACAGTGCTGCATAGTGAGTTCAACTGAATGTAGCAGTGCTGCCATATCATTACCAATACTGCCAAGAGATCAGGGAGAATCTGTTTCACTCCGCTATCCTTCTCTGACAGAGATCATTCATCACGGTGACCAAGGGTGTTTCAGCCAGAACCCTGGTTATAATTGCTCAAAATAATAGTTTCTTCCAAAAGTATCTGAAGATGTCCACCACCCTCTTTAGCACCTTATTTAAAAAGGGGGATATTAATATAAATTTTGGGTTCCAGGGAAAGCTTCTGAGGTTCTTGAACAAAGAAGTGTTTCACTGCCATTTGGATCCACCCAGTCAACCCCCTTCAGCTTCCTCTTGAAAGCCATGATGGATAAGAGTTGAGGCTATGTGTGATTGAACCACATCCTTGGGTTGCAGCAGCTGAATTTTCTCCCACGCAACCTGACTAGATGGTATTCCAGATCCTGCTACTGGAACAGTTATCAGTGGGTGGTGTCATGGTCCATGTGAATGATGAATTGTAATTTCTCTTCAGGGTAAGAGGCAATACTAGTGTAGTACTGGGCAATAGTATGCACATGTCCTTATTGATCAAAGCTGTATGTTCTCCTCAGAAAAGCATCCCTTGTGACTTATGCAAAGAAGTTGTAGCTGTGGCTGGCAAGGTCTTGAAGGACAATGCCACGGAGGTAAGAGTGGAGCTTCGGTGTGGTCTAATCTGATAAATAACTTGCAGGATGCTAGTTCAGTTGATAATGCCCCTTGCATAAAAATGTACAAAGCATTACACTTTCTAAATTGAAAATTACTGTGTTGAAATTGGGTGGTGGGGATATTGGATAACATATTCACAGATTATGAGCCCTTTAGGGACAGAATTATTGCAGTGTATAAAACTTTGAAGTGAGCTGCTCTGAGGCCTTGCAAAGGTGCAGGGATCAAAGTCAAATACAAAGTTTATCCCCCAAATAGCTTCTTTACTTAAATTCCAATTGCATTATCAGATTGTTGAAATCAATGTAAAAAACAACCACCTTATAACTCTACTGGTAGACAAAGGCTACCTGACCTTCCTTGTTAGCAGGGGAGTTACTACTTTTATTTGGATTCCACTACATAAGGAGCTACAGACTGCAAGAGTTGTGCCTTCTATTCAGGTTTTTAGTGCTGATTTTAAAAATTAGCTACAGGTACACTAATTTTAATGACCCTCTTTCATGGTTTGGGAATCATTAAGGGTTTCTTTCCGAAAATGAAAGGTAGGCAAATCTGTTCAGTCCTTGAGGCTATAAATCACCTATTTTCTGTTACAGGAGGAAATAAATGCCTACATGACTAAAGCATGTGAGTTTCTTCCTGACCAAGAGCTGGTATCTCAGTGCAAGGAAATGGTGGATGCTTACTTGCCAAATATTCTGGATATGATCAAAGAGGAGCTTGTGAGTAGTCTACTGAAATTGAAGCAATTTTATTTTATTCCAAATTAATTGGACAAGCTAAGCGGGTGAACCTAATACTTCTCTTTTTCAAGCATTTAGATGTTGTGTGGTGGGTGATAAACCTTGATGGCTAGGGCTAGAAGAAGGGTTAGATCTGGTAATAATAATTGTGGAGTGGAGCTTAAGCAAGTTTTGGCTGCTTAGCTCCTGTTGTCATTTCTACTTGATTCTTGGGGGTCAGGTACCTGTCTGGCATTTCTTCTTTGGAATTTAAAGTAGAAGCAAATAAACATGAAGTATTATTTGTTGATCTATAGGATAATCCTGAAGTTGTATGCAGTGCACTCACGTTGTGCCAGTCTCTTCAGAAGCATCTGGCAACATTGAAATTGCAGAAACAGCTTCAGTCTAACAAGATTCCTGAACTAGATTTCTCTGAACTGGCATCTCCTTTCATGGCTAATGTGCCATTACTACTTTACCCCCAGGACAAACCCAAGCAAGAATCTCAGGTGAGAATGTAGCATGTCAGATCTTAACTGCAATGGGACTGTACAACAAATGGGTTATTCCCATGGATAATTCTTAACAAATATAGCTTGACTGTACTCAAAACTCTGGAATACAAGCCTGTACTAAATAAACTTCTTTGGTTTCGGCATTAGCAGTCTATGTAGCTGATGCTTTTGGCAAAGTGTTCTACTGCATCTGCAAATTAAATTATCCAAACCTTAATCGGTTTATCAGCCTGTTTCTTTACCAAATCAGAAGTAACAAAATAGACGTTTTATCAAGACACTTAACTGAGAGGTCAGTTCTTCTCATGCAGAGTTTTTATCTTGCTGTACTCTGGAATAATAATGATACAACCTCTCCAGGACAAAGGTGATGATGATGATGATTTATTTATACCCCGCCCATCTGGCTGCGCTTCCCCAGCCACTCTGGGCGGCTTCCCCCCAAAAAATTTTAAATACTGTACTACATCAAACATTAAAAGCCTCCCTAAACAGGGCCGCCTTCAGATGTCTTTTAAAAGTCTGGTAGTTGTTCTTCTCTTTGACATCTGGTGGGAGGGCATTCCACAGAAGGCCCTCTGCCTGGTTCCCTGTAACTTGGCTTCCCGCAGTGAGGGAACCGCCAGAAGGCCCTCGGTGCTGAACCTCAGTGTCCGGGTAGAACAATGGGGGTGGAGACGCTCCTTCAGATATACTGGACCGAGGCCGTTTAGGACTTTAAAGGTCAGCACCAGCACTTTGAATTGTGCTCGGAAACGTATTGGAAGCCAATGTGGGTCTTTCAAGACCGGTGTTATATGGTCTCGGAGGCTGCTCCCAGTTACCAGTCTAGCTTCCGCATTCTGGATTAGTTGTAGTTTCCGGGTCACCTTCAAAGGTAGCCCTATGTAGAGCGCATTGCAGTAGTCCAAGCGGGAGATAACCAGAGCATGCACCACTCTGGCGAGGCAGTCCATGGGCAGGTAGGGTCTCAGCCTATGTACCAGATGGAGCTGGTAAACAGCTGCCCTGGACACAGATTTGACCTGTGCCTCCATGGACAGCTGTGAGTCCAAAATGACTCCCAGGCTGCGCACCTGGTCCTTCAGGGGTACAGTTACCCCATTCAGGATCAGGGAGTCTGACACACCTGCCCACCCCCTGTCCCCCAGAAACAGTACTTCCGTCTTGTCAGGATTCAACCTCAATCTGTTAGCCGCCATCCATCCTCCAACCACCTCCAGACACTCACACAGGACCTTCACCGCCTTCACTGGTTCTGATTTAAAAGAGAGGTAGAGCTGGGTATCATCCACATACTGATGAACACCCAGCCCAAACCCCCTGATGATCTCTCCCAGAGGCTGCATGTAGATGTTGAAAAGCATGGGGGAGAGGACAGAACCCTGAGGCACCCCACAAGTGAGAGCCCAGGGGTCTGAACACTCATCCCCCACCACCACTTTCTGAACACGGCCCAGGAGGAAGGAGCGGAACCACTGTATGACAGTGCCCCCAGCTCTCAGCCCCTCAAGACAGTCCAGAAGGATGTTATGGTCGATGGTATCAAACGCCGCTGAGAGATCCAGCAGAACTAGGAAACAGCTCTCATCTTTGTCCCTAGCCCGCCGGAGATCATCAACCAGTGCGACCAAGGCAGTTACAGTCCCATGATGAGGCCTGAATCCCAACTAGAAGGGATCCAAATGATCCACTTCTTCCAGGCGTGCCTGGAGTTGTTCAGCAACCACTCGCTCAATCACCTTGCCCAAGAATGGAAGATTTGAGGCTGGGCGATAGTTGGCCATCGTGGCCGCATCTAAAGATGTTTTTTTAAGAAGCGGTTTAATAACCGCCTCTTTCAGCGGGTCTGGAAAGGCTCCCTCATGGAGGGAAGCATTCACCACCCCACGAAGACCATCGCCCAGCCCTTCCCAGCTAGCTTTTATAAGCCAGGATGGGCAAGGATCAAGGAGACAGCTGGTTGGTTTTACTTGTCCAAGCACCCTGACAACACCCTCAGAAGTAACAGGTTGGAATTGATCCCACGCAATTTGACTAGACAGGACTCTAGCACTCTCCCGCCCCGGCCCTGCTCCCACGGTGGAGTCTACCTCTTCCCGAATCTGAGCGACTTTATCTGCAAAAAACTTCGCGAAATCATTGCAGGAGATCATGTGGCCCATACTGGGCCCCGATGTAACGTGGTTCCGCTAAATTGCGAACCACCTGAAAAAGTCTCCTGCTGCTGTTTTCTGCAGATGCAGTAGAGGCGGTGAAGAAAGTCTTCTTCGCCGTCGCTACCGCCACTTGGTAGGCTCGACATTGAGCTCTAACCCGTGTCCGGTCAGCTTCAGAATGAGTTATCCACCACTGGTGCTCTAGCCGTCTCAACGATTGTTTCATTGCCCTCAGATCCGTGGAGAACCACGGGGCTGTCCGGGCTCCATGCAATCGGAGAGGGCATTAACGTAACTGGGTAAAATATTTATTGGTCAGCGTTTCACTAATCCTTTGTTGGTTTAAACAAGTTGAATGAATGAGTCTATAAAGGTATATGCTATGAATTGATTTTAATCAAGAGTCTTTGGCCCAAAAAAGTGACCCATCCTATTCTGGGGAGCAAACATCACTGCTTTTCAGGGCCTCTTGTATTAGAACTGGTTTATTGCAGGCCTTTTAGAATACTATATACAACTTTGTTCAGTTCTTCTTTCAAAGATGTAATCTTACTAAGGTGTGCTAAATGCTTGTCATTGCAGGGAAATGACAATGTGTGTCAAGATTGTGTTAAGCTGATAACTGACCTTCAGGAAGCCGTGAGGACCAACTCAACCTTTGTGACTTCTCTCATTGAGCATGCCAAAGAAGAGTGTGAACAAATTGAACCTGCGTTTGCTGATCTGGTAATTGAATAGATATGGTTATGTTTATCTTGTGTCAGTGGGATAAGTGCTACAGTAAAGTAACGATTCGATTTTTAATGCCATTTTTAAAGACTAAGCAGTCACTTTTCTGAGGTAATAGTATAGCTTAAAAGTCTTCTTCCACAGTGGCTCTAAACTCACACTATTTAAGCTCTAATTTTGCCCTATTTGGCAAGCCTGTGGGAAAAGTAGAAACAGGGAGACCGAGTTCAAATCCCAACTTGGTTTTAATGCTCCCTTGGTGACATTGCCAAGATCACCATCTCTGTTTACTTATTCTTGCAACAAACTTGAGAGATAAAAGGAGGGGATGTTTGCATCCATGAGTTCCTCTGATAAAGGATTGGATCAGAAGGCAATTTGTTGTAACATAAGGCAAATGACTTATTTTAGGAACAGTATGGTGGCTTAAATGATATTGTATATATGATACTATTTACATTCCATCTCAAATCATCTTCTCTTTCTAATAGTGCAAGTCCTACATCTCCCAGTATTCAGACTTAGCCATCCAGATGTTGATGCATATGGTAAGAGGAATATTGTTTGTTAATAATTGCACTTCTAGTTCCAAAGGGGTCATTCTAATAGGTGTGATGTGAGGATTAATACAGTAAATGTATAGGATAACCATGATAGTTTGACAGTGTCATAATTGAAGTGTCTCGCTGGCAGTGGTTCTCAACCTTGGGTCCCCAGATGTTGTTGGACTGCAACTCCCAATATCCCTGAACTATGGCCTTGCTAGCTAGGGATGATGGAAGTTGTAGTTCAACAATTGGGGACCAAAGGTTGAGAAAGGCTGCTTTAGAGGCTGAATCTAAGCTTCTGCTTACAGCAGAATACTTGCTTGTTAAATGACCATTTTCTTTAAAGTGTGTTACCCAACCATGTGCAATAATTTTTGTATTAACAAAAGTTAAGTGAAAGATGCTGAAGCTCCACCTCGGTTTATGGCAGCAAAGATAAATAGCACTTAGATTCATTACTGTATATTTTATCTGCACTTGGGCATTTTCCATACTACTTTCAATGACCCAAGTATCAAAAAATGAATAAATGTTGACTTTTAAGCATAGCAAAACAAACAAAAACAAATCTCACCCAGGATTTGGTCCCTGGCAAGATTTCCTGCCTCTGAAAATCTGTGCACCATTCAACTGCTTGGTTATTTTCCTGTTAACTTACCATGTCTTCCTTTCTCTCCATTTTGTCAACAGCAGGAACAGGTATGTGAGAAACTTGCTTGTGGTGGTGCCTTGCTTCTCCCCCCCCTCCCCCGCCCCCCGCAGCTGTAGTTTAAACTCTTGCTTAGAGGTAGATGTGGTGTGACAGAATTCAGCTTTGACAGATTCAAGGACCAGACAGTGGCTTTGGAAAAATAGTAATTCCAAGTGCCGAATGAAATTTCATCTTGGCTATTCTGAACCAAAAGGGAGTCCCAATTTTTATTATCTTCCGATGTGTATTTTAGTAATGGCGCTTCAGAGGGCCCCATGAAGCTCATATACTCTGCTTCAATAGGGTACTGCAGCGAATGGGGCTTTTGGAACTCCATAATGTTCTTTGGGCATAGCTTTCTAGGAAGACCTTGCGCCTGTCATAGTTTAGTGGCAATATGTGTTGCATGTGTAGTGCTGGTTCTAGTATTGTATTTGAGTGCATGAACGAGGAAAACACGAGGTGAGGGCGGAATGGGGAGAGGAAGGGTTCTTCCATATCTAACAATAGTGCTGAATTTTTTCTCCCCTGGCATATCTGCTCTTGCATGAGAATTCTTTGGGCAACAGACTTTAAAATGCTGAAGCTTATATGCCTTGCTTTATGATAGCTTAGTACTGAAGGAAAAGTGCATGCTACTTCTTGATGTCCAGTTTACAAAAGGAAAGAGAAAATACCTGGTTTTGCCTGTGTTTAGAAATAGGGAGGACTTTCTCCATCAAAGGCTGTCTGGGTGGAAACACTCATACTAGGTAAAAAAGCTTAATCTGTAGCAGGGAAAGCTTCTGCAGTACTTTCTGTTTATAAAAGCATGATTTTAGAATCACCAGGTGCTGCAGCTGTATAGTATTTGGAACTTAGTGAACCAGTCCATATGTTATGCTAAACCATGGCTACTGCGACAGAAACAAGCTGCAGCAAGTCTTGGGCTTCTGAATATTATATCCCACCCTCCTGTGACATGGCTGTGAGGAAGATATAGGAAACTCTTGTTTCTGGTTCAGATTTTTTGTTGTTTGTTTGTTTGTCCAAACCCAACTTGTGTTAAGCTGCTTTGTTTCAACATACTGTAACTGAGATTAACCTGATTTTGGACATAATGCATAACCACAGTTTCCATCTCCTTTTCTTGGCTGTGCTAGAAGTAGTATGTTAGCCTAAGGTTAACTGCAGTTTCTATCATGCTAGGCTGTAGTTTATTGTGAAGTCCAGACAAGCTCACCCTCTCTTAAACAATATTAAGTTTGTCCTGAGAAAAGCAGGATGCTGGCATAACTCTTGAAAAATGTGTAGAGATGTTCTTAATTTCTGTTAATTTAGCTATATATTATGTTTATTCTAATATCTTGGTACACATTCTTTTTCAAATGGCAAGCTACTTGCACTGTTTTCCTCATATTTAAAAGACCAGTGGTCAAAGTGAACTAAAAGTAACTGCCACTAATTAAATAGCATACTCCATTTGAATATGCTCAGTAGCGTATTGCAGTGGAGAAGGAATGGAATGCAAAGGAGGGTGTTCTTGGGGCAAAGGAAGTACCTTATGAAAGATTTATATAATTAAACAATTAAACTAATGGAACAAGTATTTTCTATAAGGTATAAAACTTGCAGTGGTTATGGTAGTTGAGCATGGTATAAATTTTGCAATATCTGTATCAGTCTGCATGCAGATGCACTAAACAGTAAATTGCAGGTAGGAAAGCTTGTGTCTTTCAAATATGGATAATATCTTATTTGAGTTCAGAAAAAGAATTCAAATTGTCCAAATGCAATTTTGGTTTTATCAATGGCTGGATCTTGTTCTTTTGTGTGAAAATGTGAATTGGCTACTTCAAAACAGTTTAATGCGAACTGCTAATTAGTGTCATCCTAGAAACACATTTTTATGCCTCCTGAAACTGGGCATAAATACGGTATCCAGCAAAGTGCCTTTTAGAGAATCAGTAATTCACTGGCATACCCAAGTTTTTCTTGAGTACTGCTTAAATGTAGCATCATGAGGTATGTTGAGCAAAGAAAGCATTGCATTGACTGTATCTGCACTCCTTTGGATTGCTAAAGCATTCAGCTTTGAGGAAGAAAATCTTGTCTCTAGTTAACTTTAAACATTTTGCGCTGTGGTCTAAACCTTGCCAATCGGAAGGTCGGCGGTTTGAATCCCCACAACAGGGTGCGTTCCTGTTGCTCGGTCCCAGGTCCTGCCAACCTAGCAGTTTGAAAGCACGTCAAAGTGCAAGTAGATAAATAGGTACCGCTCTGGCGGGAAGGTAAACTGTGTTTCCATGTGCTGCTCTGATTCGCCAGAAGCGGCTTAGGCATGCTGGCCACATGACTTGGAAGCTGTACTCCGGCTCCCTTGGCCAATAAAGCGAGATGAGCGCCGCAACCCCAGAGTCGTCCTCGACTGGACCTAACGGTCAGGGGTCCCTTTACCTTTACCTTTACAGATGAATTACTAAAGGCAGTTCAATTATTGGAGAAATTCAAACTGAAAGCTCAAGTACAGTCGTACCTCTTGTTATGTCAGTCTCTGGTTGCATTTTTTCAGGGTACAAACGCGGCAAACCTGGAAGTGTATACTTCTGGGTTTTGCCGCGCGTGCATGCGCAGAAGCGCTCTATCGCACCACATGTGTGCGCAGAAGTGGCACTCTAGTTGCAGATTTTTCGGGGTGCAAACAGCACCCCGGAATGGATCGAGTCCGTAACTAGAGGTACCACTGTAGTATCATCTGAAAGGCATTTGAGACTCCTTTCACAGCTTTAGTGTGTGGTGTGCTAAGACTTGACTAGTTCTCCTTCCTGCAGACTATCAGGAAATAATTGGGACTGTTCTTTATGTCTCCAGCAACCCCAGGTTCTTTGTGGCATGGTTGGATTGTGTTCTTCTCTGAAATCTGTGCCTCTCCAGACTCTGGTACCTGCAAAAGTTATCTCTCAAGAAAAGGTAGAACCAGTTGAGGTAAGATATGGTGTTTAGCAGTCTATATAGTACTCTTGGTGTGGGATGACATTATCTGGTTCAGCCTTGATGCCACTAATGTCATGCAGTAGATTCTTGCCATCATAACTAGGGGTCGGCAAGGTTTACCTTGCCTGGGCCGGTTCACTCCAGTGGAGATCCCTCTGTGGGCCGGATTGCATGTGTACATGAGTGCACCCGCCCGCGATTGTCTGCGTCTGCGCAGACACAATTTCCGGTACTGCGGAAGTGAGTCCCCACGCCACGCTGGTTTAGCGCAACGCACAGGGAATCGCCAAGCAGGCAGCTCAGTTCGGGGGCGGCTCATGGGCCGGTTAAACGACCCCTCTGGGCCACTTGGGATCATAACGCTTACTACAATATTCAAAGAAGCATGTGGCTAATGCATACCTAGATGAATCCAGCTCTCCGTGCACTTCTCGGCCTGTCAAACCCACAGTTCAATTGGAAGAAAAGTTCTGGCTTCTAGGCACCAGAACCATGCTATATAGCTCCAGCCACCAAACTTAATTATTTTGTCTATGCACTCCTTAACCAAAGCCTGAATACATATGTTTATTTGTATGGCAAATACAGGTAAATAACAAAAATATTCAGCCTTAGCATTGTTTTACTATAGTTATCAAGGCTTCTGCAGGCACTAAGATTACCGTATTTTTCGTCCCATAGGACGCTCCGTCCCATAGGACGCACCTACTTTTTTGGGGGGGAAATAAAGGAAAAAAATTTCCCCCTTTATTTCCCCCCCAAAACCAGGTCGGCGAACAGTGGGATGGCGGCGCTGCGCCTCCCCGCTGTCCCCCGAGCTTGTGGGGCTGGCCGATGTCTGCCCGGCGCGAGGGCACTCTGCTTCAGGGCGCCCCATGCGCTGGGCGGCAGGCTGCCGCCCGCAAGCCTTGCGCGCCGGGGGGAGTTCTCCCCCGGTGCACAAGGCTTGCTGGCACTTGCGCGAAGCACGGGGCGTCCTCCGAAGGGCGCCCCATGCTCCGCGCTGCAGGCTGCCGTCCGCAAGCCTTGCGTGCCGGGGGGGAGTACTCCCCCGGTGCGCAAGACTTGCTGACGCTTGCGCGGAGCACGGGGCGTCTTCCGAAGGGCACCCTGTGCTCCTCGCTGCAGGCTGCCGCCTGCAAGCCTTGCGCGCCAGGGGGAGTTCTCCCCCGGTGCGCAAGGCTTGCCGACAGTTGCACGAAGCACGGGGCGTCCTCCGAAGGGCGCCCCGTGCTCCGCGCTGCAGGCTGCCGCCCGCAAGCCTTGCGCGCCGGGGGGAGTTCTCCCCCGGTGCGCAAGGCTTGCTGACACTTGCACGGGGCGTCCTCCGAAGGGCACCCCGTGCTCCGCGCTGCAGGCTGCCGCCCGCAAGCCTTGCGCGCCGGGGGGAGTTCTCCCCCGGTGCGCAAGGCTTGCTGACACTTGCGCGAAGCACGGGGCGTCCTCCGAAGGGCGCCCCGTGCTCCGCGCTGCAGGCTGCCGCCCGCAAGCCTTGCGCGCCCAGGGGAACTCCCCCCAGGTGCGCAAGGCTTGCGGATAGCTTCCTGGAGCCTGGAGAGCAAGAGGTGTCGGTGCGCACCGACGCCTCTCACTCTCCAGGCTTCCGCGAAAGCCTGCATTCGCCCCATAGGACGCACACACATTTCCCCTTCATTTTTGGAGGGGAAAAAGTGCGTCCTATAGGGCGAAAAATACGGTACATCTTTCCATAATATTTAGCTGATTTCTGATTTTAAATATTTATATGTTTTTTTATCGTATGGCTTTCTATATGACTGTTTTAATACATAACTTATGAATAGTGGTGCATACATGATTTTATAAATAAAACATGTAGGCAGATACAATTGCTTTGTTTATACAATTACTTGACAAAGAAAACCATAGTTGGGGAGGAACCATAGTTCAGTGGTGAAAGAGCACATATTTTGTATGGAAGAATGTTCCATTTTCAAGCCCTGCATAGACCTTTAGAAGGGGTCAGGTAGAGGTGATGGCAAACACCTCAGCCCGAGACCTTGGAGGACTCTTGCCTGGCTGAGTAAATCTAAGCTCAATGGCATTATAATCTGACCAGGTATGAGGCGGCTTACTGGGAAATGGATTAGTGATTTTGATAACTGAGTGTTATTTAAATTGCCTGGAATTTGTTTGTTCTTCCCCTCTCGGCACAAGCAGTTCCTGCTGGATGGCAAAATTGTGCTCTGTCTTCTCCCTCCCTGCCATATATACCTGGCTTTTTTGGATTCCATCCACATGCTATAGTTGAATAGCTTGGGACCATCACCCTAAGCCCCTTGTCTCTGCACATATAATTCTGTAGTGGAGGGAGAAAATAAAAAATTGTGTTAGTCTTCTGCCTTTCCACAAATAACAATTGGTACTCACTAAGCAAAATGTTTTTTTTGTTGTATGGGAAGAAAAGTAAAAGTCTAGATTGTCTAGTACTCAAAAGCATTCACAATTTGCCACAGCTAAGCATGCCGCCTTAAATGTTAGCCTCAAATATTGGATGCTGTCCATAGCATTTAAAAGTTACGGATTTCATTTACGGGATTGCACAGACTTTAGTCAATAGTAGAACCTGAAAATAATACAATTTAGGTTATTTTTTTCAGAGATAAGCAGTGGGACAAATACAAAGGATTTATGCAAATGTAATTTTAAAGATTCATATATTCTGTAAACTCAAGCAGACTTCGAACCAAAAGTCATACCACATTTCATGTTTTTGTAGCTGGTGGTCTTCTAGATGTGTTAGATGTTTGAATGTTTTCTGAACTGCTGTATATGTTATTTATTCCAATATACAGAATAGCTTGAGTCAAACAGAATCTTTCTCTCTGTGTGATGCATGTACGATAATGGTAGAAGAGGTGGCCAGCCTTCTGGAAAGCAATAAGACAGAGGTGTGTATCTTTTACCTACGTATCTCTTAGGATAGGGACACTAAATACCTTTCCCCCTAAATACATCTTGCTATCTAGGTGCTGTTTGCTTTGATTGTTAAAGAAGTGTTGGTATCATAGCAATAGTATGCCTAGGTTTTTATAGCATAACTTCATATTATGCTTACACGATGTCTGAGTTTTTCCAACTTCTTATAGATAGTATTTGATGAATCAGAGTCCACATTTTCCTTTGTTACGGTTTTGTGTAATCCACATTAAATAGCTGTGTGCCACACTGAACGGAATTAAGAGAGTGGAATAATAAATAGGAGAGGTATTGATATCTCTTTGCTAAAATAATGTATTAACTTGCTCAACATAAACAGCTTCAGATTCTAACTTGGTAAGTAGATTATGTCCCTTTACAATCTCTGTAACTATTACCACGAAAGTTACTTTACTTAACATTTTCATTTTGTATGTACTAGGAGGAGATGGTTTATGGAATGGAGAAAGTCTGTTCTGTGCTACCTGAAAAATACAGACAAGAGTGCAAGGACTTCGTGGATGTCTATGGGAAGTCTATAATTGACATGCTTTTGGAAGCAACTGATCCTAAAATGGTGTGTGTGATGTTGAGGTGCTGCTCAGACAATACTTTGCCTGCTGGTAAGAACTTAAGGAAACAAGTACTCTACACTAAGCACTCCTACATGTTTTTAGTTGGTGCCACACAGGGTTTTTTTTCTTTTCAGTATTGCATATTTTAGTTAAGTGGCTATAGGAAAAAACTTTGAACATTGGACTCTTCTTGTATTTTCAGAAAAAATTGTTCCAGTGCAGCCGCAGGTTGGGGACATCTGTGATGTCTGCAAGATGATTGTTACATATGCTGACAAGGAATTGGCAAAAAATGCTACCACTGCTGAAATTGAAGCTTTTCTGGAAAGAGTCTGCCACTACTTGCCGAAGTCTGTCAGTGACCAGGTAAAATAGATAATTAGTATTAGACACACCTGTATTTAAAGCTTAAAACATTATGTGTGACTAGTGAGCAACATTGGCTTCTGCTCTAATCTTCTGGTTGTATGTTGTAACCATGCAAGGCTTGACACATGAGCACAAGACATACTAGGTACTGTGATCTATTGTATTTCCCTTGCCTGTTGCATTATTTCTTTCCTCTGTGAGAAGGAGCAGAGCACTAGCCTCCTGGTGACCTGGCAGAATTAATCTTTCTCCTCCAGTGCCTTATTAACTAGTCCTTAACTGGGGTGGGATGCTGATTTGAGTGGCTAGTGGTCTTATTTCTCCTTCCCCATCCCCTATGAGATGTTTACGTGGAGTTTCACCAGCCTAAACCACAGAAATAGCTTACTATCTGCTTAGCTAGCATATGCAACTGTTTGAGCATTAAGAGCACAGCATATTGTCAGCTGTGCGGGGTGGAGGTTCAAAAACACATAAGCAACAGGAATGCTGAAGGATGCACAGAGGAGTGCATCTCAAACAGCCACAAAGAATACAATCACTTCAGTGTTTCACAGTAAGTTGCTGGTACATTGAACTTAGCACATTGTAGACCTGCAGTCAAAGAAAGGAAGAGCAAACATTTCTGCAAATCCCTTGTAAAACAAGACAGGTTGCTGTACCCACAGTTTATTGCAACTGACTAGGAAGCTGTAGTTGCTTGCATTGCGTAAGTGTAGCGCAGCGGCAACCTCTGTCCTATCCGTTCATTGAGTTTTTCTTGGTGAGAGCAGTCATGTGAGGTCTCTGAGATCCAAAACAAAACCGGATGTGGGCCATGGGTAAAATCATTTACCCCATGATGTATTACATTAAAAGTCATTTGCCACATTTGCTTTTCATGCCAGCAACAAACATGTTTATCTGCATGTAAATGTAAAGGGGCACATGTGAAACACAGGGATGCATGCTCTTACTTGTATCGGTTAACCCCTTGAGCTGTTGAAATGAGTAGGACACTTGTCCCTTCCCAGAGGTGATGTGTTGGCTCCCATTCAGCATTGACTTTATCAGGGACAGAATCCGTGGACAGCTTTATAGTGGGCATGAGTAGAATGATCCATTATTCCCCAGATTATTCTGTTCATAGCAGCCTGGGTTAATGTTAATAAATTCACAGTGAAGGTGCATATTTTGGCAATTAAATTACCACCTGGCAAATTGATTTAATGTTTGTACTAAAAACCTGTCAGTAACACATTCATAGTTAACATTCAGATAGGGCATACAAACCATGGGATGCGGTGGAGGGACATGCTTCAGTGCACTTTTCTATGGGAATAGTAGATCTAGAATGGAAAAAGAGGTGTCCACAATAATTGATATACTGGTGCTACCAACGTTGTGTAAATCACCTCTAATGTCTCATTCTTTGGTAATGCAAACAGTGTAAGTCCCAGTCACCAAATGACTTGAATTGTATATTGCAAGTCCATCTGAATTTACAAGCTATGTGTGTTGTGTATGCCCTGCTTTGGGAACCTGTGGCCAAAAGCAGCATGGACAAATAAATGTATAATGTGTGTACAATAGTAAAAAACAAAGCCTTTGTTCTATTTGCACAAGGACTTTTGACACTGCACTGGGATTTCCTCTCCTTGTGTGTCTCCGCATGCCCCGTATAGCTGTTCTGTGGCTTATTCCAGACCTCTTGTGTAGATTTGGGGAGGGGGAGAGTTCACTGCACAAACAGAAATCATTGCATTAAGTGAAAGCGTAAACTGGATACCTCCCAATAGGTAGTATTCAGCCAAGTTAATAATTTACATTCAGATCATTTCAGGAGAATCTAGTGCAGGGGTCTGCAAGGTTTACCTTGCCTGGGCCAGTTCACTCCAGCAGAGATCCCTCCATGGGCTGGATCATGTACTTTCCGGCGCCTGCGCAGATGCGATTACCGTTGCCGCAGAAGCGAGTCCCTGCGCCGCACTGTGCCAGTTTAGCGCAGCGCACAGGGATTCGCAAAGTTGGCGGCTCAATTTGGGGGTGGCTCGTGGGCTGGTTAAACGACCCCTGATCTAGTGCATACTAAAATCTTCCACTGAAACTACTGGGTTTTACATATATTAACTTCAGTTGAGTTGCATTCAGTGCAAAGAAGTGGGTTTAGTTCCTTACTGTTTTTTAAAATCATATCCTTGATTAATTAGCAGGGGCTCAGGTCACGTAATCTTTACTTTTCCTTTGTTTATCAACAGTGTGTTCAGTTTGTGGAGCAGTATGAGCCAATGGTTGTGCAGCTATTGGCAGAAATGATGGATCCCACTTTTGTGTGTAGTGTAAGTATCACAGCTAGTATGGCTGTTCATATGTAAAGCTGATTGATACATTAATGCATGGGATGATACCCAGCTAGGACATTGTCTGAGAACAATCTTTGAAAGTCCTTTGATTTTAATGGGTCTGCTCGGTCCTAGTGAAACTTGACACTTTTATCTTGGGAAGTTATATGTGGCTTGGAGGAACTACTGGGAAGGACTAATCTATGTTTTTATCAAAATGGAAATTGGAGCTGCAATTAATTGTTCATCTTGCAGAAACTTGGAGTTTGTGTGACATCATCACATTCTATTTTGGGATCAGACGTATGTGTCCGGGGACCTGGTTATTGGTGTAAGAACATGGAAACTGCAGCCCAGTGCAATGTGAGTAAATGAGATTTTGGCATACTTTTATATTCCTGTGGGTTTCCCAGTATTTCTGGCATCAGCTATGCTAGAATAATGACCTAATGAAATTTTTTTAGCCACCTTGTTAATATTGTGGGAATTGAGTTCACTCTGACCTTGCCTTGAACCTCTCTTTCTTTCCCTCCTAGGCTGTTGAACACTGCAAACGTCACGTGTGGAACTAGAAGAGGCACTGGCTTTGGCCAAAACTTTCATTCTTGAAGAAAACAAGAGGCGAGCGTTAGGCTGGCAAGAATGAAACCTTGGTATCCTGATCTCTCCTCCTCTCCACTTGACCCCTCACCTCCATTGAAGTTCCTTTTTATGAAGTTTCTGGTAGCCGTGCTACTACCCTGGAAGGATCCACAACGTTGACTTAATTGGAGTTTTAGTTGTTTATGATCTGTAAGAATAAACAATAAATTATCAATGTTGATCAATTGGCCTGAGTGCCTTTGAGAAGGAGTGCTTACAGTATGTAAGTAAACGAAGGACAGCACTGCTATATCTGGATATTAAACATAGCGACTAATTTTTAAAGGCGCTCTTTTTGGTGACTGGCTTGCTAGAATATGTGTCTTTAATGCTGTTCATTAAAACACCTGTTGAAACTATATCCACTTGCTTTACAGTTGATTGGTTGAGGAATTCCTTAAATTCTTTGGGCTGGGGCACAGCTGCATAACCCACACAGGAATACATTTCCTTCCACAGAAATAGTCCAAAGATGGAATGTGAATATACCCATGGCTTTTGTGCAGCTATGGCTCTTAAGTCTTGAGACCATCATGGAATTCATTAGTGTGTTGCCAGAGTTGTGTTCTCTTTAAGTAGATGGCTGATAGCCCATGTAGTTAATACGGAGTGTTGAATTCAGAGCCTATGGAGCAGGCAATACCAGTTGCTACTATGTGTATCCCAGCTTTACTCACCAGGTGTTCAGGATAGGTGCAACACATTTTTAAAATAAATAAAACTACTTTGGCTGCTCTGGGGTGGGGGGGAATATAAAACTAAAAAGTTGCCACAAGACTGGAAAATCAAGCTTTGTACCTAGTGTGCTTTGACTGACAATTGCAATGCATGAAACTAGCTCCCTAGATGAGGACAGATTTGCCACTCTGTTTTTTGTAGGAAGAGTCTTTGAATGTAAAATTCAGAGGAACCTTGGCAAAGTGGTATTGATAGTGTGGTTTGGAAAAGGTATTTTTTCATTTGGGTTTTGGAAAAGCAGATCATTTTTTTAGTGTTGCCATCTATCATTCTGCAGTGCTGCTGCTATCTTGCACACTGCAGCTATTTGCATGACTAGACATTCTCCTAGATAGTGATAGCGCTAAGTTCAGAATATTTAGCCACAAAATGTCATGTGATAATAGTATGCATAATGACATTTGGTTGAGGACACCTAGTATGTGTGGACAGAGATGGCTCATGAAGCCAGTGATGGTAATCCAAGGCCTAGATTGTGGATGGTGCCATTTTCTAGTTTGTTTGTAGCTTCAATATATTTTTCCAAGTTTCGTCTAAGCTGGTCAGCTTGAAAGCTGAAGAACAGTACTTGGTGGAGGGGTGAGAACTATCCATTACACATAGTGCCCCATAACTCTTGAATGCATAGTTTTCTAAACAATTTATTCAAGGTAGAAATGGTAAATGAAAATTTTAAAATTCAAT
Organism: Podarcis tiliguerta; assembly: GCF_965153285.1. Taxonomy (NCBI): domain Eukaryota; kingdom Metazoa; phylum Chordata; class Lepidosauria; order Squamata; family Lacertidae; genus Podarcis; species Podarcis tiliguerta. The sequence continues at coordinate 68,768,834 of NC_139538.1, read as the reverse complement.
CTCTTTAGGGTTTTTTCGTTTTAGCGTGTTAAATTTAGGCACACAAGATCTTTGAAACTGTTTAGTATAACAATTGGTTTGGAATGGAGAGCAAACTAATTTTAATGGCAGGAAACTAATTGTTCAAAGTAAGCTGTTGACAATTTTCATGCAGCTTTATTTTATACATCCTAGATGTATTGAGGGCATTGTCTTGATTTTTATCCAACAGATGTTTATGTCTGCTCTTTGGCTCCAAGTTCTTGCTACTTGAAAATGAATATTCAATTCAAAACAGCTGTTGTGTTTTGTTTTAATCTTACTGCAGATGTTGATGCTGGCATTTGCTTAATGATCTCATGCACTGATATAGGGTGAATATTTGCTGCCTCTTAGTAATGACCTTTCTTCCTTGGAGGTTGTCAGATTTTAATGCAGGGCTGCGTAGTGCAGTTGGAAGTAGACACAATTTTTTTATTTTGGCTTGAATTTCTAAAATGTGTGGATCTCATAGAAGGTGATTCTGTAATGGACAAGAAGTCTCTCAGAACTGGGATCTTTCATCTTTTTGTGTTCTAACATACTACATGTTTTCGTTCTAGCGGCATAAACCTTTCTACCTTCTAGGTATAAACTGGGAAAAAACAAGAAAATGCTTTAATAAACCACTTTTTCCATTAAAGCTTCTGTAATTCAAAATAAAAGTCTTAACTAAATAAGTCAGCTGTGTGTCTTTTTAAAGAAATGTAACTTTGAAGTTGGTGAGGCCTTGAAAGAGGTCCTGATTGAAGGCAACCTAGTAGTGTGCTCCTAAGTGTACTGTAGTAAACTTTGGAAGTTTCTAGGGTTGCCTAAATAAATAAATGTATAATTTTTAAAAGAAGATTTCACAATTCATTGATAAAAGAAACTATTCTAAACAGAAAATAGTAATTAAAAGAGAAAGAATAGAAAAATACAAAGTCCCCTCGCCAATATATCCTGTCTTGTATCCCATACAGAGAATAATGTAGCCTCCCAGCTCTCAATTGGGAGCAAGCTGGTAGACTGTGTAATGCAATATAGAAGCCTTTCCTCCTGCTTCCAAAGGAACTTTGATCCATTGGTGCCTATATTGTGGCTTGGGGGGTGGGGTGGGGAGTGTTTGCTATGGAGCCAAAATGAGTTTAGGAGCAAAAAGCAAGCCCATCTGGCTGCTACCCCCTTTTCCCATATCAGTCTATAGGGACATATGGAGCTGTTGGATCCCATGAAGACGAAGAATATTGTTGGGGCCCAATGGGGTGGGGTAAGACCAGAGCCTTGTCTTCCATGGGGGTTAGGCCTCTTTTTCCAACTCCTTTATTTTGCCCCTGTAGGGTTTGTCCCCCTCTCCATGTAAACTGATGTAATGAAGCAGTGGGGAGAAGAAGAAATGAGGCATAGTTTCCTTAGTGCTTTGATTTGGATTTTGAGTGCTTGGGAAAATGCAGTGTGGAAGTTGGAAAACCATCATGGCTGGGTTGGACTCTTGCCTTCCAAGCTACCTGATTTGAATCTGGCAAGTTTAAATGACCTCTCACCACCCCTAATTTACATTACCATAGTAATGGGTATATTAAGGTGATTCTGGGAAGAAGAAGAAAAGGCTTCCCTATCCTTAGACTCTTGTAGGAATGTATTTTGATTTTAAAGAGATCTGTTGGCAGACTCACAACATTGCACAGCTGAGGTGCTTGGGACATAGATTCATAAAAGCACACAGCCTCCTGGCCTTGCAACTTTTAGCTACAGAGGAAGCCACATCTTGTCAGCTGGCAGAGATTAGGCTATTACACAGAAACTGGAGGAGCCTCTCACCTGGGAGTGCTCTGGCTCTTGCAGATCATCTGCATTAATTGCATTAACCTGAGGCTGGGTGTGGCAAATGGTACTTGTGAAACTTCAAGCGTGTGGGTGTTAATTTCTCTCCATCCTGCTGCCTTTCCCAAGATTGCTCATTGCAGACAGGAGGCATTCTCTCTCTTGACCAGAAGGATCCAGTAACACTGAAGAACATGGAGGGCTTATGGAAAGGGTGGGTGCTGCTGATAACACTCTATTTGGCTGCCTACCAAGGTAAGGACAACATTTTTTGTTTAGTGAGGAGACAAGCAGGGCATAGTTTGTATACACAAGAGGGGGAGAGAGTGGCACCAAACTTACACTGGTGTATACCGGTAAATAAAACAAGGTAATGGAAACAGAAAGGAATAGAATTGTGGAGTTGGAAGAGGACCCTAAGGGCAGCCTAGTCCCCAACTCCCAGAGTGCTGTAAGTTTTCCTTCCTCGGAGGAACAACTTATTTGGCCATTTGAGTGGAGAAGGCTTTGTAGAACACGTGCGTTGCTCAAAATGTCTCTCTGGCCAAGAGTGCTGCATAACTCGGATACTTCTATCTCTGTAAACTTGTGCTTTGCTTGCTTAAATGGTTATACCTTAGCAGAAGGTTCTGAGACAGCTGTACTATAGAATTCCCCTGGTTTTCTCTTCTCTAAAGATGTGATGGATTTATAAAAGGGGTGATTACATTCCATAGTGTGCAGTGCCCTAGATTGAGCTAGTATAACAAGCTTCTGGGCTGAGGCTTTTAATATCCTATGAAAGGAACAATCAGTACCAATTGGCCTGATGTATGAAAACCCACAAATATCTACGTATTGTGCTATTGCATGTTTAGATGATCTGTAACTTTGCTCAGAACAACCTTGTTTCAGTTCTCATGGTGAAGCTGCATTTGTCCTATTTCTGTTGTTCTTCGCAGCCCCTTTGCTGTTTTGCAGCAGACCACAACTTCCTCCTTCTTGGCAGTTGAAAGAGAGGGATTGCTTTATTGCAGCATAGCAGGTTGCACACACCTGACTTTAATGCAGATAGGTATTTTAATATGGGGAACATATCTGTTTGCTAGCATGTCTGTTCTTGCTAATCCTAATTTCAAAATTGAAAGGTACCTTCATCAGAAGTGCCCGTCACTTGCCTTCACTTGAAGGCAGGACTTGCTTGGGTGAGAGGGCAGTAGGGAGAGTTCATATTGGTTCATATTGTAGGCCCTTACCCAATGAAATCCCACCCATTCAATTTATTTCTAACCTTTTACTCCAGCTGAAAAGGCTCCCAGGGCACCTTACAAAGACCAATAATAAAGCAGCCCTGTGCTTATGTTTGCTATCTAAAAGACACAGCACAAAAGGAAAAATAACAAGAGGAAGCAGGAAAAACCCAAACCCTGGCACTTGTTAAAAACCAACTAATCTAGAATGAAAACTGTCCTAGGAGAGGAGGCAAAGGTTGCTGGGTTTTCAGCACAGCTGATGGTGGTTTTGCTTTCACTCTCCCCCTCTGCTGTAGCCTGATTGAACAGTGATTACCAGACAACTTTTTGTGAGGGATCACCTGGTCCCAGATGGGGTTGACTACGAATAAAGTCAACTCTATCCCTTGTTGGAAGGCATTTGTCATAAGTACATTGGTATTTGGTGGTTGTTTCCTGCAGCAGACTGTGAGCAGTCCTCTCACAGCCATGTAGAGATTTCTCTGGGAGCCCTGATTAGGCTAAGACTACTCAATGCGCATAAATGTCTGTCCTTAAGAACCTGTCCATCGACACTCCCGTTTTTGAGAAAATGCAGTCACCATACAAATAGGATGTTGTGAAGATGTAGGCCTGGCCTTGAGCTGGTCCTGTCTGATTAGGAGTGTGTCTTAAGAGTAATACCCTGCGTGGCAAATCACCCTTGGGACAGCTAACTTTTTTAGCTCTCTTAAAAGAGCAGCTACAACCAGAGTACAGAGACAAACTACCAGACCTACTCCCTCTGAAAGCTTGAAAAAGGACCTAGATCCTTTCTAGATTGCAAAGAGAAGATTGGCCAGATGGGGCTACCCCGTAAGTGTAGAACCTGTGGCCCTACAGATGTTGCCGGACTCTAGGTCCCGCCACCAGCGTGGCTCAATGGTTGGAGGTGATGCAGAGTTGTAGAACAGCAACATTGGTGGAGAGCCACACGTTCCCCATTCCTGGTCTAGACAAACATATTCTATGGTTACCATGCCTTCAGTGGCAGCCAGAGGAGAAGGTTCCCTCTCATGACAACATGGTGGTTCAGCTTTAATCTGGCTGTGAAAAAAATCCACATGCAAGAGCTGTTAAATCCCTTTTCCCATGCTGCTTCCCTGCTGCCACCCTCTTCTATGCTGCGTAGGCAGAGCATTGTGCAGAGTAGTTTTTCGTGCCTGACTTGCCCTGAGGAAGGCTTGTTGGAAAAGTGTGTGTAGCACAGTCATTCCTAGGATACTCTAAACTATCCAGGGAACGCCCCGACTCCCATATCATTGCACCATATCCAGCCACATTACTTGCAAGCTGGAGGAGACTCATCCCTGCCCCCAGGAGCTTAGCACCAGTCAGTCAAACACAATACCAAATCAGGTGAGATTAAAAGATGAAGGCTGAAACTTATATATGACAGTACCACTTAAAAGTAATAGTGTGTGGAACTTCAATCAGAACACGAAATACTGTAGACACTGATGAAAAGCCAGACTGTGAAAGCCCCTTGTTTCAAAAACTGCATGTTTAAGAAGTGCTGGTCTATCACCCCACCTCCCCCCCAAACTGACTCGAGATATCTCATCTGAAAGTATACCCCATATAGTTCTTTGGTTGATATATGGGTAAGGTTTCAAAGGTAGCACATGCTTTGGAACCGAGGATCCATCTTTTATCTATCACCAGTTTTCAGGTATCAAAGGCTATATGAGACCTACTAGTGGAGAGGTAAAGCTTTGTGATAGTAGGGGGGCATTATATTTAGGTCTGTTACACAAGGGGACAGGCCCATTCACAAAGTTTTCTTCTAGAGCTGGGAGTCAAATGCAGCAATGAGCATTTTGGAACTCACCTGGCTAAAGCTTTTCTATCCGTAACATTTAGCATCTTTATGGTTGCATTATATGTTAGGTTTCATGATGCTTTAAAATTTCACAAATGCAAGCAATGCTGTGGGAGGTAAGGAAGATCCTATCTAACAGAAGCCGATGGGAGGCAGTCCAAACTAGCTGAGGCCTGCGAAGGAATAGAAGAGTTCAAATCCTAAAAGTAGTTAAGTGTAATGCAGGAAAAGTAGCAAGAGATCCCTACTGGCTTAAGATGGAATGAAAGTGGGTTAAGCAAATTCATGGAGTGCAGGTTGTATCCATGGCTACTAGCCATGATGATATTTCCAGGTTCCAAGGCAACTGAATACGATTTGCTGGGCAGCTACAGTGAGGGCTAATGGGCTCTTGGTTCTTCTGCCTTTTTAGAGTGGGAATCTCAGGCTAAATCATACTTGTGGTGCCCACTCCAGCAAAACTGAGTTCTCTTAAGGCCAAGTTTAATGTGCGTTTTCTGCCGTCTGGCATTGACAGCAGTCTTTTACCCTGGCAATGCATAATATGTAAAATACCTTAAGGTTCAACAATAAAAGGTAAAGCTGATCCTTGACTCAAATTAAGCCCTCTTGTCAGTCTCAGTCAGGCTTCTTCAACATGTTCCCTCCAGATGGCATTGGACTTCAACTTGCATTATATGTGACCATCAGCCATGTGAGTGGTGGCACTGATGGGAATTGGTTGAGGAGGCATTGGGTCTAAGCATTTGGTGCTATTTCAAGGATGCAAAGAAGCTGGCAAACTTGTCTCTAAAATAGATGCAACTGAACAATCTAAAACTATTTTTGTTGAGTCTTATGTTGCCTGATAACAGTGTGACTCTTGTGGCAACTGGCTGATGTCCTACATGGAGAAATTGCCACATGGCCATGTGGAGCTTCTCCTGCCCAGTGGTGGTTTTGTTCTAATTCTAAATGGAACTGTAGTAGGGGAGGCATCACTTGGAAAAGACAGCCAAGGAGAGTTCTGTAGTAACATCAGACTACCCAAGGCGGGGGGCATTGCATGCATCTAACCCTGCCTTTGGCTCCTGGAAAACACCATTGATTCTTGACACATACCCAATGTCTTGTATATCAGTTCAATGAGGTAGGTATCAGTAGATAGTTGGTGTCCTGTGTGAAACAGAAGTAGATGCTGTGCATTGTGCAAGTTATAACATGCAGCATATAGCCTATCTGATTTGTGCCATTTAGTTGAGTGGAAAAGTATGGAGGTGTTAGAAATCAAGGGAAGCTGGTGGCAGGCATGAACTCGAAAAGCAGAGACCAGGATGAGCAAACAGGGATAAAGTCCTGTCTTTTGATCACTAGCAGATCTTGTTTGTGTCTTGCGTAGCCACACACCTTTAAGTCAGCATCTTTAAGTCTACTTCCTTAATTGCAATAAACACCCTTTAAAAAAAAATCAGATGAAGAGCCCAGATTGCTGGGTGTCTTAATACTTGTTCTACAGTGCATAGACAGATTCAAATGGGAAATGCCCCTCTCTGGACTGTGAAGCTATAGGAACACTATAGCATAAAATCTCCATGATTTAATGCTTGCTCATTGGCAATGCTTTCTCCAGCTAAAGTAGGCTGGAAGAGCTGTTTAAAGGAATGGAAAAGGAATTTAATCATGGGATGGGTTGCCCAAAGCTGCTCCCTAGGGCTCAACAGCAACCAGATGCTTTCCTCCCTTTAAAAAAATACATATTGAATAGCACCCATTGTATAAGACTGAATATTACCGTACATATTACTGAAGGTACTTATTGGTGAGGAATGTTCATTATCTCATTCAGTATAATTTTGGGAGCAATGCAAAGAGGAAGGTAAAGCTTTCTTCCTGTTTATCCTCCCATATATTACACTAAGAACGAAGTCACGCATACATGGCAAATGACTAAAATGAGGATGATTGGCTTGCAGTATGCAACAGCCATCAGAGATCAAATGGCATAGATGAAACTTCGTTTTAGGTCACTGAACTCTTATTTCAGACATAGTGCTTCCTCTCTGGCTGTTCCTTGGGTGGGATAGATCTATGTCACAATGTAAACCAGTTTGAAATAGCTGTCGTATTTGGTTCTCTTCATTTCCTCCCCCGCACTTCACTGAGCAAGAAAAACTATTTTTGTACAAGTGTGGGGTACTCGTGAGTTGGAGACCAGTCTTTTAACATTTAACTCCCATGGTTCTTTAGTTAGGAACTCTGGGCCCAAACCATGCTTGATGTTTTATCCTGATACTGGCCTTTGTGTTTAAGCTTTTTCTTCCACAAATTGGCAGGCCTGGGGGGTTGGAGACTATCTGGACTGCAGAAGGGATGGAAAGAGTTTGCAGCTCCACTACTCCCATGCCTATTTTGGTTGGGACAGTAACAATTTATGAAGGAAAATGTCAATGTCAAACAACATGAAACATCTATAACTGACTGTGGGATGTAATGGTTTTCAATGTATACTGGAAGCAAGAGTGCTGAGACTCTTGTTATAATAGTATGGCAATCATTCTGTGGAGGAAGGAGAGCAAAGAAATGTAAGTGCCAGGCTTTTGTTGTCCAATGACATTTGCTTCTGTTGCCGTTCCTATTTTCCTAGTTCCTCTGTGTTTATAACTCCTTTGAAAAGCCAGCTCCATACCTACCTAAGAGTGCCAACACTTCCCTCTGCAGCTGTAGGCCCTGTCTCATAACTGGGTGTGTGTTTATATACTGTCCCAATAGGAGCTGAAATCTGATCTGTATAATTTATGCACAGCCTTCCTTGGTCTTCTATGATTTACTCTTCTGTTGTGGGGGGCATACACCAAGGTATGTACATGTAGGAACCCCCTATTGAGCCCTCCTCTGGTTTTAGCTTGCCTTCACAGCTGTAACAGCTGTCATTATTCTCATTTTCTTTAATACAAAAATTAAAAAGGGTACTCTTTTGATGCTGGGTTTTATGGGCAACATCTGATCCTGATGCTTGCCAAGGGTGGACCACACAACGGTTCATCTAACATTATTGTGACTTTGCTAGATAGCTGCCGTTACCCTGGAAGAAGTTAAGCCTTGATAAGCTCCGATGAGTAGAAACTTGTGGCTAGACTCCCTGTTCTGCACAGGTTCAAGCCATTCTGTAAATGATGTTTTGATGGATCGAAATAAATGGGGTGGGAGAAGTTCTACCAAGATCTAGCTATCTCATATTTACAGTGCGTGTAGTAGTATTTGTAAACTGCTCTCAGGTTTTATTACAATCAAGTGGCTATATATATTCTGAGAAATAAACAAACAGTTCAGTCTTCCAATAAATAGTTGGATATAGGACTACTACTCCAATTTGCATAGTTCTTTGAACTTTTCTCTTCTTACTATTGCACTACTGGCGGTGGGGGAAGTGTATATCCAGATAACCAATACGCTTCTGTCCTTTTCATTCGCTGACAATTTTGCTGCTTAGAATAAATCTGTAAAATGGACCACTGTGTTTCGCTTTTACATGCAGTTCTGCTGTCACTGAGCACTGCCTTTTGACTCATGATTAGTAATGCAATTGAGCTAAGGCTGGGAAATGTGTTGGTGAGTCCATTCAGCTAGATGAGTGTTGCGGTTTCAAAGGTGTTACCTGTGACTTGTGGGTGGGTTATAGGGCAATCCTAAACATTTCTACTCAGAAGTTCCATTGTGTTCAATGGTGCCTACTCTCCTCCTCCTGTAAGGAAAGGTAAAAAGGTACTCTCCTCTACGTAGGTAAAGGAGAGCAGCCTAGTCCTATAATTTTTCCTCCCCTTGTCTGTCTTCCGCAGGTTGTCTTTGAAAATGCACTTCCCTCCCACTCCAGTGCTCTTTCCCAGTCTTTGCTTAATTTTCATACTGATAAGATCAGAAGTGCCTTTAGGCAGGAAGGTTATTCTATGGCTCAACAGCTGAGAAAGCCAGGTGCTTGTCAGGTGGGAGACTGGCTTGCTTGTGGGTTATCTGACTCATTCGCACTTGAAATTTACGGTATATGTATGCTGATTGCTGAAATTGCGGCATTAGCCACTTGAACTTGCTGTAAAATCATTTTGATCATTAAGGCTGAAAACGTTCAGATGTATGAATGCTGAATTTCTACAGCTGTGTTTTCAGTGAGCTCGATGTAGGCTGTAAATCCACCTCGCACTGTGTTAACAATATGGCACTTTGCTCCAGCTCAATGATCTCCCCAAATGTGTCCCATCTAACCTCTTGGTGAGGAGTCTAGATAGGTACCAAAAGATCTCTGGGAGCGAGACGTTGTGCATTAAAAAAACAAAACAGTGTAATTTTTAATATAGCCACAGCTAGTGCTAAAAAAATCAATAGTGATATTTTTCTTTTGCATCCAAGATTCAAAGGTATGTTAAGGGAGCATTTCAGTCGCTACCTTTATTAAAGGCCACCATTCGGGGAAGGGAGCTCAGAACAATGAACATCTTCAGGTCTTTTAGTCCCATCTGAGGGGCTTCCAAGCTGTCCCTTCCTAAAACAAAGAGGGCTGCAGTTCAGCTAACTTGAAGCGAGAGAACATGACCCCACCTATGTAATTAACACATAGGGTGGTGTAGCCTTTAGAGTGCTGGACTAGGATGTGGTTGAAGTCAGGTTCAGATCCCTGCAAAGCCAACTGTCTCCATCTCACAGGGTGCCTGCAAGTATGAAATGAGAACCCTCCATCTGTCTTTGGGCAGGAGCCAGGATATAAATATGATGGGTAGCACATTATGGGTAGCTTGAGCAGGATAGGACCCTAGATGCCAACAACTGTTCTATCTTCTTCCTACTCCTAAATTGCAGGTGCATGTAAAGCCCTTGTGGCAAGTACTCCTACCTTTTGCAGTGACAAATCAGACCCACAGGAATATGTTGAAGGGCTCGAAAATAACTTCCCATTGCAGTCAAGCAAATATCACAACATGTGCATTATATCTTTAACAAAATACTGGCTTTTATACTCTATGAATTCCTCTGACTTTCTCAGAAGAATCTTGCAGATAGCTGTTTAGGGAAAGTGTTTGCCTCTAAAGAGATGGAAATCTCCAGATATCGGTAGGGGCAGGGCACGAGAACATCCCAGCTGAAAGTACAGAGGCAGCTATCAGTTCTTGAACAACAAGAAAAGCTGGATACTGGCAGCTACATATTGAAAGCAAATCCTCCATCAGCTGTGTTGAAAACCGAACCGCTTACACAGTGCTGGATCTGTGCAGAAAGTTATGACTTCAGACATGATAGCACAGGTTCAAGAGCATTTTGCCATGCATGGTTTTTTAAATATTCTCATTGATTAGAATATTCTGTTGTTTTGAAAGGACCTGTGTCCTGGCAATGTTGAATTTTATTTCCCCAGCCCAGTAGTATGAGGGGTACAGGGCACATACATTACCCAAACTTGCACCAATATGCACAGGCAGTCTTCGTCGACTGCTCCCATCCCGTAGGCTTGATATCACTGTATATAATCTGTACAGTCTAAGAGCTAGCCTACACTTCTGCTTGTTCGCACCTAGAAAGCACAGACTCAAGAGGTGGGATAGAAATAACGGGATAACACAGGGAACCTAGTGGTGAGACCTTTAGCATGATAAAAGGAAAGTCCACGGTCTACCATTGTTTCCCATTGCTTCTCTTCAGTATTGTGTAGTGGTGCATGTGTAGGGTTTGGCCATATAAAGACTGAAAATGGTAAAGTCAACAGTGCCTAGTCAGAAGTCATAGATGTTCCTCACCCTTTGGAAACATTTATGCAAACGACCCCCTTGTGCTCAGCAGGGGTCAATCCAGAGCTCCCCCAACTCCCACTGGACACTTTGACAGGTCAAATGAGGATTCCAGACCAGCATAACTTGACCTGTGGGCTGCCAGATCCCCACTGCTGCTGTGGAGAATTTTTATGGGCATTTTCTTCCCTTCCTCTGGTTCTTACCTGTGAGGTAGGTCAGGCAGAGAGCTGCTGACTAACCCTACGTCCCCTGTGAGCAGGGCTTTTTTTCAGCTGGAACTCAGTTCTGGCACCTCTCAGGTGGGCGCTATTGCCATTTTAAGAGAACAAGGGAGGTGTTCATGGCGAGTTCGGCACTTATTTTCCTAGAAAAATAGCCCTGCCTGTGATCTTGGTGCCTGAGAGTGGGGGTTTTGTAGCTTCTAATCTTCTAACCATCTCCACATTAGTTCGCTCTTACCTCTGCTGTAATACCATGGCTGGAGAGAGTAGCACCAAACAAGGAGGACACCTGAAATGATTTATAATATTAACTAAGTGCAAGCAGAATAAACTCGAGTGCATTTCAACCATGTTTTTAACTTGGGAAGAAGAAAACATATTCTTTAGTCGACTATTCCCACCCTGAAGAAGAATGTTTTAAAATGCATTGAAACTTATATAATGAGAACACTAATTGGAACCTCCTCCTTTTATGTAGATAAGCTTTAAAAGCCTTTTGCATAGAAAGGAAGGTGTGGCTGAGTCCAGGCTAGAAGGATTTTTATCTTGTCTTGAATAGGGTTCGTACAGTTCCACCAGCTCTGGCATCTCTACAAAGAAATATAATACAAACAAATCACATGGCAGCACCATGAAGGGGAAAAAAGAATTTGGCGGGGGGTGGCACAGGAGAGGCAAAGTATATCTCTAGGTGCAGGAGATGTGTCCCAGTTTAAAATCTCTGAAAGAAAAACACTAGCATGTGTAATGGCAACTGGCAATTGGCGGAGGGGGGGAGTGTCTTGTTTGGGGTGGGTGACCCCCCCCCCCCGCTCACAATGGTATTTTAAACACACAGCTGGGCAGTATTTAAAAATGAGAAAGGGTGTGTGGAGCAGGGTAGTTGCCTTTTAATCTAGCAAATTATGGATTCTCCAAACATACACTACGCGGGGGAAAATGAATGCCGATGCTATAGTCTAATTGACCTGACTTTAGTTCTTAAATGCGGAGCTGGAAAACAGGTCACTCATGCCTGTGGGTAAGTTAAAAACCCTTCTGTTATCACACAAACAACATTCTTAGTTTTCAGCATGTCTGTGAAAAACAAAGTGACATGTTACACTTGCATTCCTTCAAATACAGCTTGCCTGTATTTGTGTGGTTTTTTTTATAAAAAAAAACCTTCCACGTTGCTGCTTCAAGGAGTCTTCCCTCCCTCTTCAGAGACAGGTGTGTCACTTTGCTATGCAGAACATAAATTAAAAAGCTAACCCAGCAAAAGACGGAATGATCCAGTTGGGAGTGGGTGGGACTGACTCCCAACTGCTGAGACAAGGGGAACGGGGCACAGGAACAACTCTGCAAGGGACAGTGGCTTCCTCCTGGGATCTAGTCACTCCCAGTTCCGACGAGTCCAAGCCTAGTTGTATCAATCGTAAAAAGTTTATCCTGTTGATAGGACCTGATTTTCACGTGAGGCGCTGATCCATCTCTCCCTTAGCCCAGCCTTTAATCTGCTTATAGAATCATAGAATCATAGAGTTGGAAGAGACCACAAGGGCCATCGAGTCCAACCCCCTGCCAAGCAGGAAACACCATCAGAGCACTCCTGACATATGGTTGTCAAGCCTCTGCTTAAAGACCTCCAAAGAAGGAGACTCCACCACACTCCTTGGCAGCAAATTCCACTGTCAAACAGCTCTTACTGTCAGGAAGTTCTTCCTAATGTTTAGGTGGAATCTTCTTTCTTGTAGTTTGGATCCATTGCTCCGTGTCCGCTTCTCTGGAGCAGCAGAAAACAACCTTTCTCCCTCCTCTATGTGACATCCTTTTATATATTTGAACATGGCTATCATATCACCCCTTAACCTCCTCTTCTCCAGGCTAAACATGCCCAGCTCCCTTAGCCGTTCCTCATAAGGCATGCTTCACTGTGTAGAATTTACAGAAAACTGAAGGTTCAAAGAGTAGCTCTGGGCTGCTTGTAAAACCGCTTTCAAACTGGTGTGCACTGCAAAACAGAGCAGGATTTCGCTCCTGCTCAGCCCTGCTGCTCCAACTGCCTGTGTCATTTCCCAGCAGGGGAACTGGCATGCAGCCAACACAGAATGGAGCCCTGCCTCCTCGCCGCCCCAGCAGAGCGATGCCAGCTGATTGGCAAATCGGCATGGTTTTATAATAAATGGCCTTGCATGCCAAATCGTACCATGGGCCAGAGGTTCCCAGCTCTGCCTGTAAACTGCCCCTCATTTCTTTCTATACTTACGCAGAGCCACTATGGTGCAGTGGTTTAGAGTGTTAACACTGGGACCTGGGATAACAAGGCTCAAATCCCCACATACCCATGAAGCTCACTGGGTAACTTTGGGCCCATGATTGGATCTGATGATGTGGGTTTCAGTGTATACAAGCCGATGCTATATAAGAGGTATATTTTAAAGACTTTGGTCATTCTGATGGTTTTTAACAAGTGTAGTTACCCCTCTGGGATTGTGTAATATTGCATGACTTAAAAAACTTGACACCAGCACAATACTATTTATGTGAAAAAGACATTCTCGTTAAATGGGGGCCAGGGCAGAGGCTCATTTTCACCTTATCACCATATGCCTGACAACCTTAATCCTTCTATGTTGATAGTATGGTATGATCTGGTCCTGCCCACACTTTTCCCTGAGTAGGAGATGGGAGATGATCCGTACTGCGAGGAATCTCATATCTGAATCATTTATTCAAGTTGCTAGGAAGTTCCGAAGCAGGGAATATTTGGTGGGGAGGGATCCATATGAGCAGCTATAGTAGGTTAGCAAATGCTCTGGGTGTAGACATGAATCTAGGACAGCAAACAAAGGTTTTGTTGCTAAACCTGTTTGTCTTTTGTAATAGCTTCTGCCTGGCACATTTCAGTGCTCTGGGCTTACACAAGTGCGTCTCGCAGAGGCCATTAACTCTCTGCTCATTCCTGCCCTCCTGTCATAGGTTCTGCGGGAGTTCTTCCCGTATCGCCACATCTGATATGTAGATTGCACCAGCTAGATAGACCTGCCAGCACCTGTTCTTACTGCAATCACTAAATGATGACAAATTCTGCATCCAACTTACGGAATATTGTTAAAGAAGGCAAGCAGGACCAGCAACAAAATGTTGCAGTGTGGCGTGATCCTGTTCAGGATTCCCATCAGCCCTTTTTCAGGACATGCTATTCTGTTCCCCCTCTAGCTCAGTCCTCACTGGGCTAACTGGAATATCCACCCCCCACCCCTCGTTTTGTGTCTGCTATAAATCTTGGGTTTTCCAGAAACTTGCTGATAGCTCTCTAGTATGCTGTTTTGGCTGCATGTTGACCAGAGTTCATAGAATGAATGTGCTTTTAGCATATAACAGTGATTCTCAAACTTTTTTTTCTGGGTCACACTTGCAGAATAAAAATTTCCTTGTGCGACACCAATTTTTTTTATTGATAAGACATACATTGGAAAACAAAAAGCAAACTCCTAGCAGTGCTTGATTTTTAACATAGAAACTACCATGTGCTTGATAACAGGGGAGCCCTAAGCAAAGCCTCTTGAGGAATTGAGGTCCTTGTGTCCTCAAATTATTTACCTTGTGGAACAAAAGCAAACCTTTGGACTGTACCGGAAAACAACATTCAGCCTGGACACAGCTCCAGCTCCAAGGGCCTTCTGGCGGTTCCCTCACTGTGAGAAGTGAAGTAACAGGGAACCTGGCAGAGGGCCTTCATGGTAGTGGCACCCACCCTGTGGAATACCCTCCTATCAGATGTCAAGGAAATAAACATCTATCTGACTTTTAGAAGACATCTGAAGGCAGCTCTGTAAAGGGAGGTTTTTAATGTTTTAAATATATTGTTGAATGCCACCCAGAGTGGCTGGGGCAACCCAGTTGGATAGGCTGCATATAAATATTAAAATTATTATTAAAAGTTATTATAACATATAATTGGAGTGTCATAATCCAGTCTACTTCCTCTGGCTAAAACCCAGTAAAAACTGTGTTTGGAAGTAAGTGAAATTTCCATTTTCAAAGGCATCTCCAGAAGTGTTGAGGGTAATCCAAAAATCTACTTATTGAAAGACAGTGGAAGTGGGCATCTCAGTGTCTTGAAATAAGAAGGTGTAGTGGTAGCCAAGTTTTTTTAAAAAAAACATACTAATCAATGTCCTGGAGATGACAGGTCACACCAGACTGACGGTTTTGTGTGGGCGTATTTTGCAGCATGTTCTTGACACTGTGTAGTGCATTAGGTTTATCCTGGACTGTCCGCACTCCATTCTGCATTTAGTTGCTCTGCAGTGCTTCCTTAGCTTCCTCCGCTGCCAGAAGGGAGGAGACATAAGGAAACTTTCCATGGCTTATGGCTTCCTTTTATAAATGTGATGAAGAATCAGACTTTAGATATTGATCTTTATTATATTCATTTTATATGGAATGACCAGTTGACATAATTTTCCTTCTGTTTTCATGATGCACCTCCCTTTGCTGTTCCCTTTTAATTCTCTAATTTATATTTAGGTTTCATAATTTCCAGGAGTGAATAGCTTAAGCTAATAAATGGCTGTGGAAACTTTTTGTATTAGAGTGGTACCTCGGGTTACATACGCTTCATGTTACATACGCTTCAGGTTACAGACTCCGCTAACCCAGAAATAGTACCTCGGGTTAAGAACTTTGCTTCAGGATGAGAACAGAAATCGTGCTCTGGCGGCGCAGCGGCAGCAGGAGGCCCCATTAGCTAAAGTGGTGCTTCAGGTTAAGAACAGACCTCCGGAACGAATTAAGTACTTAACCCGAGGTACCACAGTACATTCTATAGCTGTAGTATTTATTATTCTTGGTTTTGAGATCCTCTCTGTATAAGTCTGCTCAGAAGGAAGCCCCACCAGGGCTTACTCCCAGGTAAATTGCTGCAACTCAGCAAGACAACTTTTGAGAAGAGAAATTTTCCTCACTGCTATTCCCTCCGGCTAGGTTCCCTTTTAGACTCTGGCCCCAAAGTCCTGCACTGGGTCTCTGCACTGACCCTGCAAGCTCACTTCACCCATCCACAAGTCTAAAACCTCTGCCAGAAGAGCTTCAAGTTCTCTCTTGAATTTATTACGTTGGCTTTGCCTCACACACTGGGTTTTCCCACAACTACACCAATATGTCTTCACACCCAGGATAAGGTAATCATTCCCAGATTTACCTTTCCCCTCACCGTGTATTCATCTCACCACTGCCACCAATTCTGTGGCGTTTGTGCAGAGCCCCCGGTTGTTTCACAGATTATTGACCTGTACACCACTACTTTATTCTTCCGCTGCCATCAATTTTGTGGAAAAAACCCAGGGTTCCCCAGTGAAGTATTGAGTCTCAGTCAGGTAGAGTTAATAATGAAGATTAAAGTTTATTTCAAACACAAACAAGTTTAAAAATATATTTGAAACTCCCTCTCAGTCTTGTCCCTGTCTCTTAACTCACTTTGACTCCTCTATCTCCCCCCCCAACAAAAGAACCAACTGAACTAACTGTCAAAACCTCTGGGCTGAGCCTCAAAATCAGGTAGATGACGCCTCTGGGCTTTCTTATTGGTCAACCTATTAACCCTTTCTCTCCCCCAATACAAACATATCCCCAAAGAATGGGCAAACACCACAGTATGCATAAGATTACGCTGTTACTCTCCCTCATAATGCTTACTAATATTTGTATTTTAGGTTAAATCTAAATTTCAGTTTTATGTAGCCATGCACTGTATGTTACAGCTTTGTATTTAATACTTTCTAAAAGAAAATAACAATCTCTCCTCCAGTCAGCCTTACTCTATTTACTTCAGTCTAATGCGCCATCGAATCTAATGCACACCTCAATTTTCAGAGCCTTGAAACAAAAAAGAAGTATTTGCTGGCGAATGTAAATATGCCATCAAATCCAATGTGCACCTTAATTTTTGCAACGTAATTTGTCCCAAAAAGGTGAGCATTAGATTTGAGTAAATATGGTATTTCTATGCATATATCTTACCTATGTGGCTGTGCCCTGGGGCACAGGCTGGGATCCAAATAACTGCATAGCTGGTTCAGTGTGCCCAAGGGGACACTGGGCTTATGTTTCTCAGGCAGCAGCCCCTCATCTCCATGCTAGATGGCAAATTGCTTTAGAAATAAAGGAGAATTGCAAATGCCAGTTGCTGAAGTTCATGTTGAATCATGGGAGCCTGTTGTTCAGATGAGGTGGGCAGAGGGCTTTGGGGTTGGAGCTCTTTCATTACCCTGGCTTTGTAATTATAAACCATAGTTTACTAAGCTATAGTTCAATAAACCATGGCTCAGTGTTATGTGTGTACCCTGTCCAGTGTCTTAGCTATGGTGTGTTAGCAAAAACAAGCCATGGTTTGTTATTACCTTACTGACCATAACTACGACGTTCCACATGAACCTAGGCACTTCCTTGACTATAGTTTGCTTGCTTGCCTACATAAATGCTCTGCCAAGCAACAGAGTTGCATTATTATTCCTTTTTTAAAGAATAAATCTTGCTCTTCCTCCCAAGGGAACCCAAAAATGAAGCTCCTTGCATCATTTTGTGGCTCATGCTGGTACTTCTCCCAAAGATGAGATCACTCTTAATTCTGCCTTGCAATTGCTGCCTTGTCCCACCCAGTCATTGTCTTTAATGCTGATGTGCTGCAAAGGAGATGGAAAGGGCCCGCTCAGCCCTCTGAATACTCTATCATCCCTAAAAGCAGTTTTAATGCTTGAGACTATTTCCTTGTATGCAAAACAACCAAAAACCCCGCCACCCTTTTGCGTAGGTTGTGCATGCCTCTGCCTATTTGCTAACTAGCATCTATTATGGTTCAAGGTTCCGGAAAGCAATTCTTGCAGTCTGTTGTTGACACAACAGGCATGTCACAATCCCTGCAGTGAATTACATTCACCCCTCCTAAGCTCTGCCAATTTCTCCCTTGTTGTCTTATCCCCCTCCATCCTCACCCCGAGTTTAGACCCCCACCCCTGATGATGCTAACCTTGCTGTTTGTGTCCACATTCTCTCTGAGCTACAGTTGAGGCATGATCAAGTCTTGGCAAGGGCGTGTGTTTGTATGGCAAGGGCGTGTGTTTGTATGTGCAGCTTAGTGGAGAATGGGGGTAGGTTCTGGTGTGTCCACATTACCGTTCACTGTGGCACCACTGCTGTTTCCCCCCCAAGCCCATTTACACACAACATTGGCAGCGATCCATTTCTATCCTGTGGTTTCTTTAGAAATGATGCTGTTTGATGCATCTTCCCTCAAACCAGCTTCCATCCAATTAGAAAACGTTAAGTCACACTCGCTTCTTGGTCAGGCTGAGGCATGAACATTTAAGACAGCTGTTGCACATGCTCAGATGGCAGCTTCGTGATTGGGAGCTGGATGGTTGCAGGCGCATGGTAGCGAAACAGGTAGAACACATCAGGTGGAGACAAGACATGGAAATACAACCTAAACCACAGCGGGACAGAACGACATCACTGTGTTTCAGCCATTAATATTGTTACAGCAGTTGGGTGCCACCCCCACTCTCTCCCGAGCCATAGCAAGATTCCAGGGGGGTTCTAGGCATTCGCCCAGGCTCTGTGCTCCTTTGGAGAATTGAAGACGCGGTAGAGCAGGCATAGGCAAACTCGGCCCTCCAGATGTTTTGAGACTACAATTCCCATCATCTCTGACCACTGGTCCTGCTAGCTAGGGATCATGGGAGTTGTAGGCCAAAAACATCTGGAGGGCCGAGTTTGCCTATGCCTGTGGTAGAGATTGTCATAACTTTAAGAAATAGCTTTAAGAAATGTGTAAAGAAATTTACACCTTCAGTCTGCGTGGAGGGTGTGTGTGTGTCCAGATCTTACAGCAAGGTCATTTCAACAGGGGCTTGTTCCCCACTGGAGTCAAAGTGAAGGATGCATAGATTGTTGTAAAATACATAAAGATTTGCGTGTGAAAGGCATGTTTTGCCACCTCCAAAGCTGGGAGAGACCATGAACCAGAAGCTCAAAATGTTTGCTCTTGATCTCCTTTTGTGCTCCACCCATGACTTCCTCTGTGGTCATCGGAGTCTGCTCTGCTCCTCCTCTGTCTATCGGCTTCCCTCCCTCCCTCCCTCCTAGCCAGTCTGAGCCAGGGTGAAGAGGTGCAATTCCCCCCCCCCCCTTGGGCCTGCACCCTTGGCAGGGTGGGCAACCCCTAAGTACACCCTGCATTCTAGAAAAAGTGAGATCGTGCAAGACAGATAGAGGCCAACAGCATACTCTTCTGCTTGAGAAGGTGAATGATGAAGTGTGCAAAACAACACAGGAGGGACAGCACCAGGCTGTGGTTTTTACATGCAAGGTTGTCAGTGCCATCTGAGGACAAACAGTAATAGGGTGGGAGAGCACAAGTATAGCTGTGTGTGTTGGAAACAGAAGCAAAACCGTCTGATGCACTCATGCAAACACCAGGGGAAGTGTGCATGTTCAAACTGGCAAAGAACATGAGAAAAGTGTGCAAGGGGGAGAGAGGAATATTTGCATATGAGGGAAGCATGCATGGGCATGTGAGCGCTTTCCTTAACGTAATTGGAGATCCAAGACAGATTAACATTAAAAAGGGGCGGAGGGGAAAAAATAAAGCAGATTAAATTTCCGGAAGCCGGGTGGCAGAAAGAAAGTGTTAATGGGCTACTGACTCACTGTAAAGAATGTTGAAATCCACAGAAGAATACTGAGCAGGTTTCTCCACACCCCTCTCTCACAGCTGGACAAATGCAAGGAGGACATCCCATCATCCCTGACCCATATAGCAATGCTGACTGGAATTAATGCGAGTCCAATAATATATTGTGAGCCACAGGTTCCTCATTCCCACCCTAAACAGCTATGGGCTTGCTGTGTGTTCGCCGCTCTTTGCATTTCCATTTAATCTGCCTGGTCCAAATGATGTTTCCCTCAAACAACGCCATCTCAATGCACTCTCCCACTTGTAAATTCAGGTTTACCCGATATGGGAATAATTTGATAAATTGAGGAAAACAAGGCTCCAAATTGCTCCACTCAGGGTAGGAAGTAATTGGTTTTGCCATTCTGCATGGTGGGTGGATCAGTCACCCCTTTCTGCTACTTCCCTTTCCATGCCAACAACTTCCCCCTCTCCCTGCTGTGGTTGTAACTATTTCTTGTGTGTTCCTGAGCACAGGACCACCCCTCCACCTTCGGATCCCTCAGATTTGCCAGAACCAGAACACTGCACAAGAAAACCATGCTAAAAAATTCTATACCAGATATATTGGGTAGCATCCAAAATGTGTGCTCTCAGAATTTACAGTTGCTTTCATATCTTTTTCAGTCTCCCAGGAGCTGCTCAAAATTCACAGTTTCCTGAATGTGTGTTTTTGCACATTTGTAGAGCTGAGATTTTTTTAAATATATATAATATATATACACAAGGGGTGTGTGCGTATGCAGCTATCTGTGCTTCTCAGTTGGCACTTAATTAGCATAACTGAATCAACAAATTAGAAGGCAGGGATAAACACAAAAGGGAACACTCACTGGTATGAGCAGCAAAGACCAAAATTGCTCCTTGCATAAAAAATTGTAACGTGTGCAGGTGTCGATTACTCTGCCTAATTCAAGTGGGGGAAATGTGGATTAACAGCTAAATAATACTCAAATGTGGACAAGCCGTATCTTTGAGCTATGATCAACACAGGCAGATAAAAACTATGATGTGGATAAATAATTTACTACCATAGTGGCAGGTGTAGATTTTTTTTTATAAAAATTTTGGTGAGATGTAGCATCCAGAATATAGATAAATGTCAACTGTCCAGGGAGGAAAAACTTAGGAGCAACTTGATTTGTAGAAACCAGTAGCATGGAGATAAAAAAGTAGCCCTATTCAGATTATCAGTGTTTAGAGTGGTGGTGCTGACAGTGGGGAAGCTGGGGTTACGACCTTGTCTGTCCTTGCCGTTGACTTCTAGATGCTCATCTGATTTTCTGTACAGAACTGCTGCATGAACAGCACATCAGATCTGTGCAATGTGCAGATCTGGTCGTCAGGGCAATGCAAACAGATCCTCTCTACGTGCATTCGTTGGTCATCTAAATGGGAAGAATAATACCAAGCTAACACAAGCACATCCAAGTTGCTATTAAAGGCTTAGCTGCAAGAACCACCCGAAAAGCTATCCACCCTACATCTAAAGCATACCCACAGCATAAGGAGAAGTAATCCCATGAACCTCTTTGAAGATGTGAAATTACTGGGTTAAAAGTCTCGGCCTCATTCATTGTACGAAGCAGCACACAGAAGCTAATAAGTAGCAAACAGTGATTCCCATTCCTCCCAACACCAAACAGAATAATGTGACTATGGTTGTAATTGTGGGGTTTGATATGAGCAGGAATAGTAGGAAGGAAAACTCATTTGAGATGTCAAAGGAAGAACCTCAACAAGATTTTAAATTTTAAGATCTTAAGTCAGTCTGAGCCTTTGCCAATTTGCTTCCCTCCAACCGTTCTGATCTCCAACTTCCATCAGTCCCAGGCAATCCCCAATTCATGGGAAATGTAGATCAAAACAGCTGGAGGACACCACGGGGTTAGGGAAAGCTGAGTTAAGGGGATATTCTGCACATGGTAAAACACAAAAGCTTTTGGTGAAATACTGAATGTTATAACATCTCAGAACTTTAGATCACAGTACAAAAGAGCTAGGCTGATAAAAAGTTTGGGAGGGTGCTTATTTAAAGACAACAACAACAAGGACAAAACCTACATGACAGTTTCATGCCCTACTGGTCACATACTAAGATGCTAACAGTAATGACCTACCATGGCGATGACGAAGAGAACGAAATAATTTCCTAGATGTAGCTGAGACTTTGCAGCAGTTTCCTAAACCTGGTTGCCAACTAACCACAAAGGCCCGCTTCTGTGCCTTCAACCCTGGCCTGATTTGCAGAAATCGGTGGCGGTTGAAGCTTTTCACAACCGTGGAGCTAAACATTAGTTCCTTTGTATTTGCAAAATCTCCATACTGCACTTCATTGCTCATAGTGATCTCAGGGCAGTTTCCAACACCGGAAATTATGTTCAACCTAGAAGAACAATAGAGTGAAATACCTGGACTAATGGTTAACAAAATGCAGTCAAAATGCAGGGGGCAGGGGAAGCTTAAAAATATTGGAGAGTATGAAGTAATTCCCTTCAAGGGGGAAGACATTTTTGGTGGCTAACAGAAGCCCATCTTTTCTGCCATCTGTGTCTCCAGGGGCTCCACTACAAGGGAGGGGAGCTTCTCCTGTGTTCAGTGGGCCAAAGAGCTCCCCGGCCCACCCTGAGGGTCCAAGATGGCTGGTATGGGAGCAGATGTTCTGAAATATCCAGTATCACTTGCTAATGTCTGCAGAACAAACCTCTGTTGCAGGGATAGCTAGAATATTTCTGCTTTCGGTTCTGCAATGCAATGCAAATACTATATAAATAGAGATGTAGACATCTGGGCTCACCAGAGTTTCTGTTCAAAGTACACACTCTGTGTTGGTCCAGTTTCAGTTCCCCAGGGCTGGCTGAGGTCGAATTACTTGGGGTGGGCAGAATAGTTCTGGTTCCCCTCTCTTTTGTGATTACCAACATGGCTATACTGCACTTAGAACTGGCGTAGGCAAAATGGTGCTCCCCAGATTTTGTCAGACTATGATTCCCATCCTGCAGATTGAGCACTGATCATTGGGTCAGGCTGTAGTAAATGTTGTATTATAATAAGGCTATAGCTATGCACAGACACGTCCCAAGTGATTTGAAGTGATTGCAACAAGATGGCCACATTTACCACAGTGTGAACAATCCTAATTCTGGTGTGACTGTTGTCAGCTATGAGGAGGATACGGCATTCATTAGAAGATAAGTCTATCAACGGCTGCTAGCCTTGTTGGCTGTTTTCTATCTCCACACTTGGAGGCAGCAGTGATTCTGAATACTGTTTTCTGGAAACTGAAGGAGGACAGAGGCCTCTTGTGCTCTGGTTCTGCTGGTAGCCTTCCCATAGGCGTCTGGCTGGACACTGTGAGAACATGTGCTGGGCTAGGCCTGACCCAACAGGCTGCTGACACAACATGGTTTTCATGTGCTACAATTATGCATATAATATTGAAATTGTTTATTCCTGGCACATAGAGGATATGGTGGCTTCAAGGGCAGGACTGTCCATTTTTGTTAAACTGGCCTTGCTCCAGCAGTGATAAGAAAAGCATGGTTTTCTATGAAAAGGAAATACAGTACTTCCAATGCACAAGCTGAGATGAAAGCGTGCAAATAAGCTTGTGGACATAGGGCCAAAACAGTGAAAAATCCAAAATACAGTGGTACCTCAGGTTAAGTACTTAATTCGTTCCGGAGGTCCGTTCTTAACCTGAAACTGTTCTTAACCTGAGGCACCACTTTAGCTAATGGGGCCTCCTGCTGCGGCTGCGCCGCCAGAGCACGATTTCTGTTCTCATCCTGAAGCAAAGTTCTTAACCCGAGGTACTATTTCTGGGTTAGCGGAGTCTGTAAGCTGAAGCGTATGTAACCTGAAGTGTATGTAACCCGAGGTACCACTGTATATTATTTGTGTGTGTGGTTTAACGATCATAGATTTATATAGATAACCTTTCAGATTTTATCATGCTTGATGCCACATATCACTGTTGTTCCCATTTTACAGATGGGCATTTGTGGTAGCAGTATTTCTCCAAGGCTGTTTCCTCTGAGTGGCCGAGCTAGTGGGCAGGTCCTCAACTCAGCTTACTTATCTTTCAAAATCAAATCGAGATGGCTTAAATAGAAGGTAGAATCTGTCAAAGAGCTTTTTTCGCTGTGTAGCTGGAAGCTAACCTTTCTGTTCTTCTTTTGGGCAGCTGCTGCAGGCCCCCTGTCTTGGGAGAAAGAGTGTGCAGAGGGTCCGGAAACATGGTGTCGGGACTTCCCCACGGCACTGAAGTGCGGGACTTTGGACCACTGTCATGGGACTTTGGCGATCAACACCCCTGTGGTGAGTCCATGTGACGGCAGAGTATGCACTCCCTGCCCACCTCCAACATTCATGTCCTTCAAGGCAGGGGTTACACAGGGGATCACAGGATTCATCCAAGGAACATGCAGTGTGAACAAATAACAAAAATGAAGTGCTCTGAACAAGCACAGAGAACGTTTTACCTGCCACTGAGTAATGAGGTTGCCCCATGACCCAGAAAGAAAGCACGACAGTGGCTACAAAAGTTGTTTTAGATGAATAAGCTTTTCTGCAGGCTTCTGTCCTCAGACACGTTCAAAACCACTTGCCTCCACTCCTGTGGCCTCCAGCCCAGCTCCAACACACGTTCCTGTATTATGAGAAGTTCCTGTATTAAGAGAAGCTACATACTTGCTTCTCTTCTAAATGAAAGGTGACATTCTTAGGGTTCCAGATGATGTATTGCATTGCAACTGCAGAACACCAACCAGCTAGCCCCTTAAACACAGTGTCTAAAAACAAAACAAGACTGAAACGGCTATGAAAACCATATTAGGTTTCCCCCCCAACTTTCTTTTTTGAGTGGAAATGGAAATGCCAGTTTAACGGAGGATTTCTAGATGGCACCAGCTGCTCAATCAGCTGGCCTCGCTCCACTTCCTTTCTTTCACGAGCAGAACTGAGGCCAGAACTGCTATGTTACATTAAAGACATTTCCACCGCCATAAACAGCAACCACCCTGCTCTTAACACACATGCCAACTGACTCAATTACCTGTGTCCTGGATTGTATATTTCTACCCTGCCCTTTTTGCCTGCACCAGCCACTGCATAATGTAGGGCACAGATGCCTTTGCATCAGGGCCACACTTTAAAGTGTGGTTCTGTCCTCAGAGTGCCAGCTTGGCCCTGCGACTGTGGGTGTCCAGGACCGTGGGTGCCATGAAGTGTGCATGGCCCTGGCACTGAAATTTGTGGGTGCCCGGCCTCTTCATGGGGAATTTTGTGGGTGCTCGGGTACCCAGGGTCCCAGGGAATTGGCACCTATGCCTCAAACCCTTATTTAGCTGCACCATACAGCTCAGGGGGAAAGCGCATGTGTTGCCTGTATAAGTGTCTAGGTACATTCCCTTGCATGCACCTTTGGGTCAGTGGCCACATAGCTGCTGTCAGACAGAGCAGGCTGGGCAAGGTAAAGCAATGGTCTGCCTTGATTTAGATCCTGAACCAGCCACATAGAAAGAGGTCATCTCAAATTGAAGTCCCGCTGATTTCAGTGGGAATGAAGTGCAACTGACCTAGGTGTGTACACACCATACATGCAAAACACACAAACACCTGGGAATTATAGTTGGTTCGGGGACGGGGGTGGCGCTGTGGTCTAAACCACTGTGCCTCTCAGGCTTGCTGATCGGAAGGTCAGCAGTTTGAATCCCCGTGACGGGGTGAGCTCCCGTTGCTCGGTCCCAGCTCCTGCCCACCTAGCAGTTCGAAAGCACGTCAAAGTGCAAGTAGATAAATAGGTACCCCTCTGGCAGGAAGGTAAACAGCGTTTCCGTGCACTGCTCTGGTTCGCCAGAAGCGGCTTAGTCATGCTGACCACATGACCCGGAAAAACTGTTTGCGGACAAACACCAGCTCCCTCGGCCTATAGAGTGAGATGAGCGTGCAACACTGAGTCGTCTGCGACTGGACCTAATGGTCGGGGTACCTTTACCTTTTTATAGTTGGTTCAGGGTGCTGGGAATTGTAGATATGCAAGGACTTAACTAGTCTCATGGATTTCATGTCCTTCAAATATATGGCAAGGAATTCGAATTCAGTGTTGTGCTCTTCTGATGGTTTCCGTGGGACACTCCCTCCCCACTGTGGGCAACTCTGGGGTACTCCTGACCCCCTAGAGCCGATTCAGGGCAGGACAGGGGGAAGCCTCATGCAGCACTAGTTGGTGTTCTTGAACTGGATTCTGCCAATGGAATTGGGATACTTAATAATAATAATTACAATTTTTTAAAAAAACTATTTCTTTCTTTCTCAGAAAAGTCTCAAGTGTGGTATGTGCAAGCTCGTTACAGTAATGATGGCAAAGATCATGCAAGACAATTCCACGGATGTAAGTATTCTGGAGAGGATTCTAGGATTTTCATCCTTCATTTTGTGAACAACTGAGAACACAGAATGATCTCTCCCCCGCCCCCCTGCTCTCCCACAAATAGCCTGATCTGTTATGCGTTTGACTAATTCCCGAAAATCAGTAGGTGTGGACAGACACATTATTGTCTATCGTTGCCTTCCAATAATAAACCCTGGTGGTGGGGGATGGCTCAGAAATTGGCAACCCTAGGCATAAACTGAAAGTATTTTAGATGTGTTGCAATTTCTGTTTGACTGTAATGTCATAACGTATCATTATTACATTCTTCTTCTTGTTTTTGTTACTATTAATTGTTAGTTGCTTGTTACCCAGAGCTCTCCAAGCAGTTTACAGCATTGTTAAAAACAAAAAAATATATTACACCATAAAAACAAAACAAAAGCAACCCACATATGATCACAGGAAGCGTTGGCAGCTAATAACAAAACAATATCACCTCAGTCTATTAAAATCCAAGGTAGAAAAGTAAGTCTGCATCTGCCACCAAAGATGTGTCAACAAAGGTTGGCATGTGTCTCTCTCAGGGGAGCGCGTTCCACAGAATGGGGGCCACCACTGAAAAGACCCTTCTCTTGTCACCACCCTCCAAGCTTTCCTCAGAGGTGGGGACTTGAAGAAGGGCCTTAGACAAATATCTAAGGGTCCAGGTAGGTTCATACCAGAAGCAGCATTCTGGAAAGATATTAGAGCCCTGAGCCTTGAAGAGCTTTATCAGTCCAAACCAGCATTTTGAATTAAGCTCAGAAACATACAGGCAGGCCACATAGCTGAAACAAAATTTGCGTCTTATTATCTGTTGCTCTCAAACCTGTCAACAACTGGGCAGCTGCATTCTGCACTAATTGAAGTTTCTGAACTGTTTTCAAAGGCAGCCCTACATAAAGAGCATTGCAATAGTTCACGTGGGGGAATAGCATTAAGCGAGGAAAGGCTTGCCTTTTGAATTACCTGAAATGACCTTTGAAATCTGAAAGTCAAACATACTTTTTTAATTCTGAAAGTCAAACTAGCCATGATAGCTCTGCTCTGCTTTTGCAGTCAGAGGCAATAATGCTTCTGCATACCATTTGCTGGAAATAAATTGTATTGTTGTGCTCTGGTCCTGCTTGTGGATTTTCCCACAGGCATCTGCGTAGCCTCTGTGAGAACAGGATGCTGGATAATGTGGGCCATTGGCCTTCTTCAGTAGGCTCTTCTTATATTCTAAAATGCTCTCAACTGAGATGGTACCCTATCTGTGCTACAGGACTTATGGAGACTTCATTCAAAGTGTGACTCCCCACCCCTTTCCATAAATTTCTGCAGCCCTTCCAGAAAATATTGTAAGTTGGTATAAAACCATCTCATAATGCTCCTCCTCTTTCTTTCTTTCTTTCTTTCTTTCTTTCTTTCTTTCTTTCTTTCTTTCTTTCTTCTATTTATTTTCCTCAGGAAAGAATCAGTCAATTTTTGGAGAAAGGTTGCCAGTATCTCCCTTTCCAGGACTGGTCAATCCAATGCAAGAAGATGGTGGACACAGGAGTTATCATTCTGGTACAACTTGGAAAACAAGTGCAGGTAAATAGACTGAGATATTGGTGGTACTGACACTTTCAACCATGACTTACACGGACCAGATCCAAGCCAGTCACACTGTGTGGGATCCTCTCTGAGGATGCATCTATGCTACGAATAATGTTGGTTTTATTTATATTAGTTTTCACAGGCCAGCTTTTTAGTTTCATTCTTGTTTAACTCAAAACATAGTGATTTTTTTTTTACACTGGTTCTGAAAATACTTTTATACCAGACTCATGTTTTTATTTCTTTTCTTCTTCTTCTTCTTCTTCTTCTGCGAGTCAACCATTTTAAACAGAAAGAATTCTTAATTAAAAACTAAGACTTGTTGAATTGTAAATATTTTCCACCACCCACTCAATATAATAGGAAGTTATTATAGAGTTCAATCTTGTCTCCAATTATTATGGGTTGGAGCCAAGACTCCACCCTTTAGCTTGTTTTTATGGTTAGTTTCATAAGAACAAAAGTTTACAATCTCAGCAGATTTATTTTCAATTCTTTTCCTAATGAACCCCAGCATGGAATTTGCCTTTTTCATGGGCACCACACATTGGGTCAACAGATTCATTGAGCAATCTATTATTGACCCCAAATTCTTGTTGCTGGTCAGATAGTTTTGCTCCAAAGTGCATCATTTTAGACACATTTACATTGAATTGCGGGATGCGGGTGGCGCTGTGGGTTAAAGCCTCAGCGCCTAGGACTTGCCGATTGCATGGTCGGCGGTTCGAATCCCTGCGCCGGGGTGCGCTCCCGTCGTTCGGTCCAGGTGCCTGCCAACCTAGCAGTTCGAAAGCACCTCCGGGTGCAAGTAGATAAATAGGGACCGCTTACCAGCGGGAAGGTAAACGGCGTTCCGTGTGCTGCGCTGGCTCGCCAGAGCAGCGATGTCACGCTGGCCACGTGACCCGGAAGTGTCTGCGGACAGCGCTGGCTCCCGGCCTATAGAGTGAGATGAGCGCACAACCCTAGAGTCTGGCAAGACTGGCCGGAACGGGCAGGGGTACCTTTACCTTTACCTTTACCTTTACATTGAATTGCATTTGCCACTTTACTGCCTATTCACTCAGTTTGCAGAGATCCTTTTGTAATCCTTTTGCTTTAATAACCCTGAACAATTTGGTATCACCAGCAAACTAGGCCACCTCACTGCTTGCTCCCAATTAAAGATCGTTTATCAACAAGTTTGTTTTCCTAAGTTGTTGCGTGTTAGCTGGTTCATCAATAAACAGCCTCTTGTTGTAGCCCTAACAAAGTGAGGGACCCTGTATTAAATTAAACCAGTGCATTTTGGGGGTAAAAAAAATAGGTGCCAATACATTATTACTATTACTATTAAAAATTGTATGCTACCCTATGCCCGCAGGTCTCTGAGTGGTTCACAACATAAAGTCGCAATATAAAAACCACACAATAATTATAATTATACAGCCAAACATATATTAATAAAAGTGCTGTGGGTGCCAAAGCCAAAATGGCTGCCATAGGCAGAAAAAAGTGTTGGTATGTCATATCTGTGAGTGCTGTCACAAAAAAGGCCCTGTATTAAAAAAATAAGAAGCTAACAAGTACAAACTCTGTACATTTGTAATTCTGCAAGACTGACCTAAGGGAACAGACAAACACACAAGTGTTTTCAAGTGTTTTTATTTCTTTTCCTCCACTTTAAGGGCTGACAATATTCTCTCTCTCTCTGTTGCTCTTTCTAGGATAGGCCTGAAATAGTATGTGGCGCCTTCAGGCTATGCAGTCATCTGGTACCCTTGGAAGGAGCCCTGAAGTTCCAGAAGCCATTCAGTTCTAATGGAATGCCTGATATGACGGATTTCCCTGAAATGTTGGCTCCCTTTATAGCTAACGTGCCCCTTCTCCTCTATCCTCAGGATGAGCCCCAAACTGAGTTTCTGGTAAGGAATTCAGCTTGGATGGAGTTGTCTCCCTTTGCTCCAACAGCCACACACATGAAAGCCAGGAGCAATTTCTCTCCAGAGACCATGAGACACCCTGCCAACTTCAGCTAGAGTGAGCTGGATGCCATTTTGATTCACAGGGCTTGCTTCTAGCATTGGCTGTGTACACATGTTATCTTCAAAGCACATTCTTTCCCTCAAAACATTCTGGGCGGTGTAGTTTACTCATCACAGGATTACAATTCCCAGCAACCTGTAATAAACCACAGGGCCCTGAATTCTCTGAGGGGGAGAATTTGTTTTTTGAGAGTCCTTCAGGCTTGGACACTTCTCCACTGCCAAATGTGTAACCTTCAAAGGGTTTGCAATGTGCGTAGGCCTCACTTGCAACATCTATTCACCCATTTTTACAGTGAGAGGACAAGTGGCTTGAAGGAAGCCTGTTTACATTGGCACATTATTTTATTGATCTGACTGAGTTTTTATATGGCATCCATCAACATAGGTCCTCTGGGCAGCTCACAGAACCAAAGGGAAACATACTGTTCCATAGCTTGGGTGCCACTACAGGGAAGCCTTGGCTCCTATGAAAGGTGCTGTGGTAGGAAAAACATAGAAAAACCCCAGGCTCTCTTCTGCGTCCTTCCCACGAAGCCTTGATAATTAAATTGTTTTGCTTAATTGTTGTTTGTTTAATGACATCTCCCTCAGTCATCCATCCACTGCCTTGTTTTCTGTTTACATACTGGGTTTGTGTTTTAAGACATTTGTCCTCAGCAGCACACAGTAGTTGAGGGAAAAGGCAGAATAGACTGACTGTGTGACTGCAGGTTATCAATAGAGCTTTCTCTAAGAAGCAAAATAATGATGTTTATTTCTCATGGAGGAAGGAGTGGATGCAAAACATAGAAGGGATGAGATGAGTCTGTAATTTTAGCTTTTAAAAGGGCAGTGAGTAATCTGCTGCCCTACCCAACACATTCCTCCCCCTCCATCCTTACAGATCATTGCTTTTGGCTCATTTTGTCCAGCCCAGCTCAGCCATTTCTGTTTTTTGTTTTGTGTAGCAGGCTGGGAGAAAAATGCCTGAAGTGATGGGCTGCAGGGGAGCTAAAATAGGGAAGGAAAAAAGCTCTTAGCCTTTGCCCTGCTTCTGCTGTGAAAAAAAGATGTACACACACATCTTGTTTTGTATACAAATCAGGGCAGATGTGTGAGCACCAAACATGGCTGCCACCATTAGGCCTAGTCTGGCTATAAGCTACATACCAGCCTATCTGTGAACTGGAATTTCACGTCTACCACAGGGGAAGGCAATTGCATTTTGAAAAGAGGTTAAACCAGGGGTCAGCAAATGTTTTCAGCAGGGGGCCAGTCCACTGTCCCTCAGACCTTGTGGGGGGCCAGACTATATTTTGAAGGAGAAAAAAGTGAATGAATTCCTATGCCCCACAAATAACCCAGAGATGCATTTTAAATAAAATGACACATTCTACTCAAGTAAAAACACTCTGATTCCCAGACCGTCCGCGGGCTGAATTGAGAAGGTGATTGGGCTGGACCCAGCCCCCGGGCCTTAGTTTGCCTGCCCATGGGTTAAACTGTAGCTGGCTTCTACTTCATAGAGGATTTTGGCTTGGCCTATAGGTGAGACTCAGTCCCATCTTACAGGAAGATGAGGGAATTGCCCACCAGTTCAAGGAGTTATCTTCCATGCCAGAAGCAGGGCATAAGTCAGGGATGTCACACTGCTTCTGGGATAGACAACCCTTTTGTGCAGACTGTAGAATGCACTCCAAGGAGTTTTGCAATCATGCACAGGATTTTGAGGCATGCTCAGAGGGCCATACTGGATGTAGCATGAGTTGCATTAATGACTTGCATGTAAATGGCATTCCCTGGGCTTTTAGATCTTAGTTTGAACAACAACTACCAGATATTTGTGGCCTCTTTTAATGAGGTGAGATCTGTAAGAAAAACCTGTTTTTTTTTTATCTGTTCAGGTGTGTTTGGGGATTAGGGTTGCCATATTTCAAAAAGTGAAAATCTGGACATAAGAGTTGAGCTTTTCTGGGCCAAAGGTGTTGAGTTTTTCAGCTATTTTAAAGAAAAAAATGACTTCCAACATGGGTTGCCATATATCTGGATTTTCCTGGACATTTGTGATTTCTGCTCAGACACTGCTTCCAACTGCAGTATTCTGGCTATATCCGGGAGATTCCAGATGTATGGCAACCCTATTGGTTGCGTTTGTTATAATTGATTTTAGTGTTTATACTGTTTTTGTAGGTCACTTTGGGTCGCTTTTGTGAGGAAAATAATAATAGTAATAATAATAATAATAATAATAATAATAATACATTGGTAAGCCAGAGCAGCCTCTGAAAGCTTACCCATGTGTTTGTGGGGGTGTGCTAGGGGCGATTGGGGAAGCGGAGTGGAATTTTAACTTTTTCCCTCCCTGCCACAGTCTTAACAATCCTTCATTTCTCCCCCTCCAACATTTTTTCTGAGTGCGTTTCCGAGCACAATTCAAAGTGTTGGTGCTGACCTTTAAAGCCCTAAACAGCCTCGGTTCAGTATACCTGAAGGAACATCTCCACCCTCATCGTTCTGCCTGGACACTGAGGTCTAGTGCCGAGGGCCTTCTGGAGGTTCACTTGCTGCGAGAAGCCAAGTTACAGGGAACCAGGCAGAGGGCCTTCTTGGTAGTGGCACCCGCCCTGTGGAACGCCCTCCCACCAGATGTCAAAGAGAACAACAACCACCAGACTTTTAGAAGACATCTGAAGGCAGCCGGGTTTAGGGAAGCTTTTAATGTTTAACCGACTATTGTATTTTGGTATTTTGTTGGAGCCGCCTAGAGTGGCTGGGAAATAAATAATAAATTATTATTAATTATTATTATTATTATTATTCCCTAGCAGAAGGAAGAAAATCCTTGCAGAGACTGTCAACAAGTAATTGCTGAAATGAAGGAAGGTTTCAAGAGCAGCTCTTTCCTTGTCCAGTCCTTTGCTTCTTATGCTGAACAATACTGTGAACACCTGGGGTCTGACTTGGTAAATGAGGTAACTGGATTTTATTGCTTCACACTAATGATAATGATATATATATTCAGGACCTGTGTCTGTCATCTGGTAATCAAAGCAAAGGATGGATCTACACAACTTTTCTTATGTCTTGTTTCAGACGTTGTCCCTCAGCCTGTGGTCACACGTTTTAACTTTTCCAAGTACTGTAACAGATTAACTGGGGAAAGAAGTGACTTTCCTTGCATATATATATATATCTGAAGTCGCAGAAGAGTAATTACATAATATTTTGGCTCTCCAATTTAGGTTAAATTAGAACGCCATTTGAAATCAAACCATCCTCATACACTTGGAGTGGCTAACTTGCTGCTGGACTAAACTCTCCACATCTTTGACCACTGAGACCATGCTGCCTAGGGGCTAATGGGTGTCCGACAACACTTGGAGGGCTACAGGTTTCCCATTTCAGCTGTCAGTGGTTCACTTTGTTCCACCCAAACTGTGATTTAAAAGTGATGTGGAGTTTGTGAAAGAACAGTTTACCCATCAGGGCTTAGAAATACCTGATATCTCATTTAAATCAGGTTGCTGGTTCCTGTATGAAGGCAGCATTGTATGCATAGGAACTGCAGCCCAATTTAAGTGTGACACGAGCCACAAGTCGTTTCATATGAATAGGTTTTCCTTGGTGTGACCAGCAGTAGTTTGAAATAAGTCCTCAGACACAAGAACAAAAGTAGTCAAAGCAGAAAATGCCCTGCTTTGCCCTCCGTGTCACTAAGTTAGGTGAGGTGCTGGGTCTTAGGCAACAACTAGTCCTGGCAGTACCTCTGTTGTACTGTATATCGTCGATCAAGTTTGAAAGGATTGCTTCTATGAGCATTTTGAAACAAAAAGGGCGTGAGAATTTTGCATGCTCCGGAGATAGCATGGAGTTCTCCAAGTTGGGTGTGGGTGAAATTAATGGATTGATCTTGTTAGTAATTATTGAAGCTGTTTCCCTCTCTCTCCCCCCTTCCCTCCACAGTGCAAGAAATACGCCTTTGAGTATTCACATGTTTTTGTCCGATTGCTGACACATCTATTGGTAAGTTGATTGAGGCAGACATTTACACTCTATAGCCTTTTCCAGGCAGAGAAGCATCATCACTTCAGGGCCAATTTTACGACAGCAAAAGCATTGTAATATCTGAATTCAGGCTTGTAAGATATTCTAGACATGTGATTGATCATTTTTTGTATAAGGCATTACATACTGACATAGGAAAGCAAGTATCAGGAGATCTGGGGAAAATTAATATGCACAGTGGGAACAAGGTTTGAAGTCCAGAGCTTAGTTTGTCAAATGCTGTCCAGGAATGGGGAGATTAATATGACAGGATGCTTCCCCTTCTGGAGGCCAGATTTGTCCCAGGGGGTTCCAGTTGCTGACCTTTATCCCAAAGCACCAGTGTGACTAGACATTATCATTCAGGCAACGAAGCCATATCCAGAATGGCAAATACTTCATTTCATGTCTTAAGTTTGAGAGCAGCTCGGCTTTGACTTCTGGGAGTGGGAGACTTTGTCTTTGTGGAAGAATTGCACCTTCTAATTCATGATAGCATGAATAGGCCCATGAAAAGCATCTGTTACACTAAACAGAGTTGTTGGACAAGGAAAGTTTACACAGCTAGTTTTGCAATGTAATGCTATCGGGTGGGCGAGTTTGTGGATTAGCTAGTTCAGGCTGTAGGATTTACTCTCTGAATTATTTTCTCATGATTTTAACTTTTGGTTTTCTCCCCCTCCCCACTTCACAATTCGATTGACTTTTTGCTGATCACAGGAGGAGGTATGTGAGAATGTTTTTCATTTCTACATTTCAATTCTTGCTGATAATTTGTGGGTTGGACAATTGAAACCACCTTTGCTTGACAGAAGGGAACTTGGAGGTTGAAAGGGAGGTTGATCACAACGGCAGTTTTTATATATCCTGCTTTTAATGCCAACTGGAGAAATGAAGCTTATAATAATTTTATTTTAAAAAATTATTATTTATACCCCACCCATCTGGCTGGGTTTCCCCAGCCACTCTTAAGGCTGCATACACACCTTTTATTCTAGGATCAATAGAGTCCTTGCTTTTTCTACAGAATGCACTCCACATACGGTACATTCTAGAACTATTGTAGGGTTGCCATATTTCAAGAAGTAAAAATCCAGACACAAAAAGTTGTTGAGCTTTTTAAAAACCTGGACATTTTGACGATTTACCAAAATCCCCCCCAGATGCTAATTCCATCACTGAAATCCCGGACATGTCCGGGAAAATCTGGACGTATGGCAACCCTAAGCTATTCCATATTTTTTGCTCCTGAAAAGCACCTCTTGTGAAACTGGTTTCATTCTGAAAATAAAAGCTCATTGTAGATTTCCATTTGAAAACAGATCTAGTTGGTCCTGACAAAGGTGTGTGTTTATCCACACTTGCCCAATGATGTTGTGGGTGGGTGCATACAAATATCACAATCACAGTTTCCTTCTTCATTTACCTGTGGCATGTGAAGGCATAGGTAACCTTAGCAAAGGGAGGGTTTTTTCCAGTATGATGTGGAATCCCTCCCCCGTTCCCCTCAGACAACATCCACAACCTTCCTGTAGCTCCGTGTTAATTTATGGTAGGAAGAGAAAACGAGATTTGTTGTCCAATGGAACTTTTTCCTCCTCTTTCAGCAATCAAAGACTATCTGTGGCGCCTTCTGTGACTCTGAAAAACCCGAGCCTTTTCATGCATTACTGCCAGCTAAACCCCTTGATGACTTGTCTACAGTATCGGAATCTGTAGAGGTAAGAGCAAAAGAGCCCCCTCCTGCTCTGCCAGGGGGCAGGCAGAGGCTGAGAGCATTGCAAGATGGGCAGAGCAGAGTAGCTGCTGAATTTATTTGTGCCTAAAGTCAAATGCAATGAGGCTCTGGAGACTCCTGCGTGGCAAACATCAGAGGAATATTAAAGGGTGAAAAATGAGTTTCGATATGAATTTTTAGCAGTGTTAACCTGCACGTCAACACTAGGGAGACACTGAATTTTGCCAAAAGCAACTTTCATGCAGAATTTTGAAACTCTCCCTGAGGAAAAGCAGGAGAATTGCAATTGTTTTTAATAAGATTAGTGTACCTTTTCCAGGGTCTGCACATCCTTAGCAAAAGAGTTAATGGGTGGCCCCTGTCTGGGAGATTCTTTGCATGGGCATTAAATCATAGAATTGGAAGGGACCACTAGGGTCATCTAGTCCAACCCCCTGCAAGGCATATTCTCATTTACTTCACTGTGACTCATCTCTCTTTAACTGGCACAATCCAACTTTTAAATTCTATTGATTTCAATAGGAAATATTTAAGCAAAGGCTCCCCAGTGAATTCAGAAAATTTTAGATGAATTGCACGTATTATTTTTAAAGTGGCAGTTTGAAAAGTCATGCCTTTTCTGGGGATATATCTGGCATTCTTTCTGGGGATATTTCTGCATGTTTTCCACCTTTTTTTGGTACAGTTTCCCCCCATTTGCTGCTGCTTTGGCACAATTTGTTTTCCTTCTGTTTACTGTTCCCAAAGTAGTCACATGGAGAATCCTAGCCAACTAGGGATCACTACGTAAATGGGGTGACATCATGGAATTAGGTAGTCAATCACATGTGACATAATTTCAGTGTAAAAAGAATGCCGGTTGAAAATTTGGACAGTTTGTTCTACATGGCTGATCCCAGACAGATAAGGACATTCCATGAACTGGACAATGTCACTGCCTTATGTAGCCAGTCAGGTTTGGCTTCATGCTGATGTCACTGAAGGCAAATGAAGTCGATTCAGAATGAAGGCATTGCTTGCTTGAATAGGCAGGGTTTTTTTTGCGCACCTTTCCAAAGTGATCACTGAAAAGGGGGGTTTGCTGCATTCCACAGAAAATGTTATTTTGGCTAAACTTGAGTTAACAATGTTTTAGTATTCTGCTGTTGCTTGTCCTTGAAAGTTGTGCTTGATTTTTTCTTCTTGTTGTTGTTTTCTTTAATCTGGTCAGAAAACATCAAATGCCAAAAGCCCTGAGTTTGCGTGTGGTTTATGCAAGAAAATAGTAACCGTTGCAGAGGGCATGATGGAGGAGAATGCCACAGAAGTAAGGCTGAGGAAACCCACTGTCATCTATCGG
The DNA here is from genome assembly GCF_965153285.1 of Podarcis tiliguerta. Classification (NCBI taxonomy): domain Eukaryota; kingdom Metazoa; phylum Chordata; class Lepidosauria; order Squamata; family Lacertidae; genus Podarcis; species Podarcis tiliguerta. Next base: position 68,732,122 of record NC_139538.1, on the reverse strand, counting down.
GTGATGGCGGAGGGTTCGGGAGGGGGCTCTCTTTGGAGGTTTTTCCCACTTTTGGAGGCCTGCACCACTGCTACTGCGAGGGAAGTTGGGATGTGGGAGCACTGCCTAGTATCGTAGAATCGTAGAGTTGGAAGAGACACCAAAGATCATCTGGTTCAGCCTCCTGCAATGCAGGAATCTAAACTCTTGGTTTCCTCATTATGAGAAGTTGAATGAATGTCTCATTTCAAACTTATAGGATGCCTTTCTTCAGCACTTGATATGGAAACATGGGTTTGGAGGGGACTAGTTGAAACATTAGAGGGCTGCATAGAAGGAGAGGAACAACTGAGGAAACTGCCTGTCTCAGTTTGTCTCTTAT